>NC_140595.1:847421633-848735755 GCF_964204655.1 Triturus cristatus
GGAGAAGTAACCACCGTCTCCGAGCCCATTTCCATGTCCTGGAACTGAATGCCGGCTCAGAGGCCGCAAATGCAACAACATCAAGAAAAGCCGGGCTGCCCAACTGTCCGCAACATTATAGTCTAGCCTTGTATTAGCCTTAAAGAGCAATGGAATGTCCAGAAGCAGATTTCAATTCCCCTGGAAACCACTCAAGAACTAATAAAAGTTCACCTTCAATTTTCAAAAGAGGGCAAGAGGCTGCAGAGCAACAATACCACGCGCCACTGTCCAACCACCCTCTTCATCACGGCTAAATCACAAAGTAAGAACCTGTGCACCAGAGTATTCAGCGCACCCAGGTAACTCTCTGCTTGAGTGTAATGTCCTTGCACCCAGCGCCAGATTGCTTGTTGCTTGCTAGGACTGGAGCTCTGTGAATGATTGCCTCTCAATCCTAGATTTTGAGGTCCAATCTAGTTACAAATGCAGTGTTTGGTTGCTTCAAGTTCAGACGTCCAAAGTCACCATTCCCAGGCCTTGAAGAATCTGCTCACCCACTCGCTATGGGGAGTCAGATTTTATCAGGTTGAGCTATTTATTGGCCCTACTCAAGCGTTCTGACCAGTGAACTTAAACTGGAAAGGACCGGCGTTCTGTTCATTCAGAAGTGAATGAGCAACAATGACGCCTTTAAATCTTATTTGGATCTCGACACAGTTGCGGTCTGTTCAAGGACAGAGCTCCAATGTCAGTTTGTCTTTTTACTAATTGCTGCTCGTCTGATCCTGGGAAAATGCCTTTACTTTTCTTTCTCTTATTACAGTTAGAGATTTGTGTCAAGGGATCTATCTCACAATCAAGAGGTCAGTTTTTTTCATAACACATCATTTAAACAGCTTGCAAACGAATAGTACAAATATTCCAAAATAGATCAGGAATTAGGCAAGCACATTTTGTTTTGCAATTCAGAAGTGTGATGCAAACAAAGATTTAAACAGGAGCAAAACAAATCAGAACGGTTTATTTGGTGATTTACAAATAACAAATATTCGCAGAAACTGGATTTCTAAACATTCTACACTATTCAACCTCTGCCCCGGCTAGAGTGAGAACAAGTCTATGCCAGACTGCTCTGGAGAATGGGGGACAGAGAAAGAGGCTACTTGATTAGACATTGTACAGAATTATTGCATATTTGCCTGGAAAGTAATGGAAACAAGATACCCAGCTAAACTGCGGTGAGCCTGCTCCCGGGCAGTGAAGAGTGCAACAATTCAGTCTCATCTTTTTCTTACAAGGTGTTTGTCAGCTACTACCACAGAGACACTGCAGCATAAAATGGTCTGTCTTTGTCAATGCTTGATTTATCTTTAATGCCTGGTTCTACCTGAAGGTGACTCACTAAAGAGCAGGCCGGCCAACTGAAGCCCTGCTAGCACACCTGTATAGGGCTGCAGTCTTATTTTGTCTGGTGCTTTTAACCAGAAAGCGCTCCAGAAAAGCCAAACTGGCAGAACCTCTGAACAGTGACATTAACAGGCGGCTCCTACCAGGAGCTGCAGGGGGTGTGTGATGAAAGGTTAAACATGGGGCAACCACCCGAGCTTGGCAGAGCTAATATTGGCCCTGCTCATTACAGACGAGAGTCATGTGTTATGGCCTTCACTGGGTTACTCTTTGCTTGGCAGATGGTGTCACCTGGAGCCCACAATCTAGACTTGCATTGGAAACAAGGTAATGAAAACAGGGTATAGGATTTCCAAAGGCAAAGGTTTAAAGTTTACCAAATAAATAAAGAGGGGGGAAGACAGGATTACTGGTCCAGCACCTTCCTCCCTCTTGCAAAGCATACCACACATGTGTGTGCAGCTCTGAAAGAATGGTCCAAGCTATCAGACTTGATAGAATGGTTAAAAGTGAGGTCATCAGAGGCAACTTAGCAACAGCGAACATGCACCCAATGGTGGCAGGCTTCATCGATGAGTTTAAAAAGACTACACCATGTCATGGGCATGAGTAGCACATGCAAAATGGATTCTATCAAACCATAAATCCATTGTTTAACATTTCAACTATTTTCAGCTGTGAGACAAAGTCCATACAGGAGGCATATGTACCAACAACCTCTTCGGAAGGGCCAAAAATGTCCTTCGGCAGTATTCTCCAAACAGATGCATGAGCAAAATTAGGCTAGGTCACTTACAAGCGCTGTGAAGAAAGCAGTTTCCCTTCTTTAGAAAAGGTGTTATCTCAGTCAACTGCAGCGGATTGCACCAATAGACAACATACATTTCTTCTTTACTGGTCATCTATGCAAATACAACCATTCACCAGCATCAAGTGATGACTACAGCTTGGCCTTGTCTTCTTACAGGACAAAATCTCAATGCCAAAAACGACCTACAGGCCTGAAGCGAGGTTTCCCTCATGTCTTTTAATGCCTGCAGATCTGGCAACAGAAGCACTCGCATTGCCAGTTTAACCCGGGTACAACCCAAGGATGCCAGTCTGCTTCTTAGTGTAGAGAACAACACATCCTTTTCATGGAATCTTTTGTTCCGAGTACAGGGAAGAAAAGGTCTAAAGCTTTTCATTTATCATAGGATGCTGGTGACCTCACACGGATCCAAGGTGCAGCAGAGAGGAAGTGTAAACATGAGGCTTGGAAAAACGCCTATTTTACGAAGCAAACATACCATTGTTTGTACATATCCCCAGCCGCTCCAAAAGATTCCGTTTAACCCATGGTGTTAGGGTTCCTAGACTGTCACTTTTAGGAATGACAACACATAACTTACTCACAACAGTACATTCGAGGACATGAACCACTTACAGCCAGGAAGTCTGGTTTCAGCTCGATGGCTTTCGAGAGGTCAGGCAATGCAGCCTTGAACTTGCCCATGGCGAGGTAGACAGCTGCCCGCTTGTAAAACGTCAGGTAGTTCTTGGAGTCTCCTTCTGCAAATATAAAAAAAACATTTTACAAAAGGGGATTCCGACTGCTGCATTTTCTTCTCCTTATTAGATATACATAGTCCATAGCTCAGTCAAGGGACAGTCCAGAACGAGTAGAAACTCAGGGTGGCAGTCCTAGTAAAATACATTAAAGGCCAACAACATGAGCACAAAAATCTATTAGACCAATTTATATGAAGGTTTATAAAGAGCTCACCATAAAAGCACTAGAATAGAAGACATTGTCTATAACAGGGCTGGCTGAGCATGACCCAGAGGGTCGGATCCAGGCCAGGTTTAAAGGATAAGGAAATGTTACCCATTTATAATCCTAGTTCTGTACTGTAGGAATCTTCATTGAAATCATGTAAATGGAATATTCCCTCCAGCGTTCTCCCCGAACACTTCAAATCCATACCCTAGGATGTACTTTTACGAGGTGAGAGCTGGCTTTACGCATGCAGGCTCCACTTCTATAGCATACATGGGATAATGGTTCACAAATTTATGATTTCACTATCACGACAACACTGCAGCACAACGTCTCCGTGCTGTAGTAAAGGCTGGTCCTAGAGTCAGACGTGCGAGGTTCAATGGAGCAAAACAAAGGATCCCAGTGGACAGGATGTAAAGAGAAGCAGAGGAGCCGGCAGCTTCCACATCAGTGCACGACTGGCAGCCGACCAACAGCCTCAGTCCTTCCTGAGGAGCCTGCGCTTCCACATCAGTGCACGACTGGCAGCCGACCAACAGCCTCAGTCCTTCCTGAGGAGCCTGCGCTTCTATGGGAAGGATGGGAAAAGAGCAACTACACCGCTGAGAACTAGAGGCTTCAGAGAAGAGACGACTGTTCAGGACTTCAATGAAGATTCTTATCAGCTTCTTACGTCTTCATTGATAATCCATCCTCAAAAGAACCCGCGACCTCTAGATTTAAAACAGCAACCGAATAAAGAATCCTCAAATACAGACAAGAAATGCGCTAACCAAAGAGTTTTCGGAGGCAGCCTGCCACACTATTTTATCAATCTTGGATTCTGAGTCTAGACAATGAGTGGTAAAGGTATGAATAGATGTCCAGATAGCTGCTTCACCAATGTTCAATATGGGGATGTTTCTTAATGAAGCAGTACTGGCTGCTTTTCCTCTTGTGCAATGAGCTCTGTGTTTGTCAGGCATTGTTTGTTTGGCTAGCTGGTAATAAAGAGAAAGGCAGGTCCATGCTCAGATGAACTACTTGGTTGTGGCTTGAACTGCACCATAAGTAAACAAAGCAGGTTAGATGCCTTTAAACCTTTTGTTCGGTCTATTCAGAATTTAAGGACATTTTTGGTATGCGCAGGGAAGGTAAAATGTCTGCCACAGAGGAAAGATTACTAAAGAAAGCAGATCATCAACAGGTTTACATGAAAATCCAAGCCAATCTTTTGAAAGACAGTAGAAAGTGTTCTAATAATCACTCTATTGGAGTGGAAAATAGGTTAAGGCCTACAGAGGATGGAGCCGGCAGATCATTTACCCTATGGTCATGTAATGGCCACCAGAAAGGAAGTTTTCTATGAGAGGTGCTGCAATGTCACCTTATGAACAGGCTAAAACAGAGAAATTGAGCTTCCAAGGAAAAGAAAACTGTAGTCTAGGAGGGTATGTTTTCTTTAACCCTTCCAGAAAATCATTGATGACATGGACCGTGAAGAAATACCTTTGTGGAAGACCTTTCCTATAGGCTGTAACGGCGTTTAGAATCGCCTTGACAGAAGAGTATTTCAGCTTCAACTGAGTGAAGGGGAGAATATACATCACATCACACCTTCTTGGCAGGACACTGGATCACAGTCAAGATGCAGACAACATAAATAAAATATTTTCCATTCGAAGGCATGTGAAACCTTTATTTCAAAATGTCCATGCAAACCTGGGGGAATTTAGATGTCTGTATTGTAACGGCTTAAGAGTCATACTTCCAAATTCAAGAAGGCCTCGTACTTTTGTCCTTCTTCACCACCAGATGGTTCTTATACGTAAAACAAAAAGACAGAAAGGGCCTTCGACCATCGGATAGACACTGCTGAATTCTCTGGCCTAAGATGCCACTGAGACCCGCCTATTCAAAACACTGCCGTCCGAGTGGTTAACCTGCCTCCACGTACTCTGTCAGCCCCCACACTTGAGGCACTCCACTGGCTCCCCATTAAAGAGAGAGCACTGTTCAAGCACCTTAGCCTCACTTATAAATCTAGTTCAGGACTAGGCCCAAAATATCTCCAGGACAGACTTACTACCATAACTCCTTTACAGGAATCTAAGATCAAAAAATGTACTTATGCTACATCCTCGATGCATTAGCATGTTAAAATATGGAGGCAGGGCATTTTCTTATCTCACGCGTTTCATAGAATAAGCTTCCTCTGTTTATTCGTGCATGTTCTAGTTTTCCTTGTTTTAAAAAACATCTCCAAACGTGGCTGTTCTACCAAGCTGCTCTCTCGATACCCTCTCCTCTCCTGCCAGCTAAAGTGCTGAGATGTCCCTCAGGGATGAGTCGCGTGCTATTTCAAAACCCAATAACGTCTGATTTACTTTATCAGCTTCTCGATTTGTCTCGTGTTAAAAAGTATTCCAGAGTCATTCATGTCCATCCCCGACTAAAACACAGGTATGTCCGTGTGTGGAAATGTTGTTACTGATTCTTTTGGGCAGATATTACAGTGTGCTGATAATTACTGGACCTTGGCGTGGTTTTCATTGTATGGGCCGCTTTCCAATTTGCGGACGGTTCTCCAGAATTGGCTTAACTGTTCCCTTTTACAGTTCTTACGTATTCTTGCCGACCGGCCTTCGATGTGCTCCTTCTTCACTGCCCATGCCTTTTTGTACTCCTGTCTGAGTCGTCTGAATTTCTCTAGCAGCACTGTATCTGTCGGGAACTCATTACTGCTCTTGGTAAATAATTCATGCTGTTTTTTGCTGTTCTAATAGCTTGCGTAAACCATTCAGATTTTTGTTTTTTTGGGACTTGCTGCGGCAGGGAGTTTGGAAATTTGTTTCGCAACTCAGCGACAAGTGACTCCCAGTCTTGTATAGGGTTACTGTCCTGAGAAATAAGGCAGTCAGGGCAGTGCACTGATCAAGTATGTCTTTTAGAATACGGCCTTTCCATTGCAGCCTTCTTAGTTTTTCTGTTGTAACTGGGGACTGGAATGCTTAAGCTGTCAAGTGAGGGCTGGTCACTGTCCTTAGGCCAAATAACTGAGGACAGTGGTCGCTTTCAGAACATAACTCAAGTCTGAAGGATGTTATGAGATTGAACAGACTTAAGGATGCCAAAGTGTAGTCTATTGCGGAATTAGTCTAGTGGGAGTTCTTCTTTTCGATGGCTGCCTGTCCTCTTGAAATCGCCTATTTAATAATCTTAGACCCACACTAGTACGCACCGTGAGAATGGACAAACCAATGTAACTGTGGGGATCTACGTTGGTTGGGGCTGATCCGGAATCTGCCATATTGAGTTTTGTTCAATGATGGCGTAATCCCCGTCCGGATTGTAAAACATATGAACATTGAAGTCGCCAGATACTATGAATTCGGCGGAGGCGGGATCCCACTTCAGGCCCATTAATATCAAATGAAGGTTAGGGTCAATTTTGAGTTGTTCCTCTGATGACTGGTGGATGTAGATAGTCAAAATAATCAGGCGGTGGTTTGTGTCCTGGGACCAAGCCTCAAATTTAACCAACAGCGTCCGGAGTAAGACAGGCCCCGCTGGGATGCACTGGCCTCTAGGTCTAATGAAATATAAATAGACAGGCCTCCCTTTGGTCGAACCCTTAGGGTGTATTTGATTGCTAAATTGCTCAATTCAATTTATCCAATTAACAGAATTTTATCCTGGGCTCAGGTCTCCTGTAATAGAATAATGTGGGGTTTCATCCAGAAGGTGGATACAGTAGGTAATTCCAGATTATTTTTTAAGCCCCAGACATTCCAAGACCAAAATCGAAGAGCATCAGTAAGTTCTGTGCTACAGGTCTTACGGGATTGTGTACATTTAAGTTATCTAGTAGCTCTGTTGGTTAAAGCCCATGGAAGCCATCTACACTCATCTAAATATTTCCATGAAACACATAACTTTGGGGTTATATTTGGCTGGGATCCCTTCGTGATGACACTTGCGCAATTTTTATCAATGGGGTTCCTGAGAATCGAGTAGGATGGGGGTGGGGCACTGTACGTGGGGGAGATGCACTTGCATCATTGAAAGGATTTGTGGATGGGCCTCCTTAGCATGGCCGGTCTTATTAACGCCCCACTTCTTATAGTATGGTTTACTTGCTAGTACTGCCTTGGCTGTTTCCTCAGAGCACCAGGAGACTATTGTTGTTTCAGCCTTAAAGTCCCCTAAAGATTTCATACTTGGGGCGAATTTGACTTACACTATATCAGGAGAATTAATTTCCCAGAGTGACAAGGGTGCTCTGGACCAGTCACTGGATATTCCCTTGGTTTAACATGTCATGCTGTCCTCTTAGACATACATAGGAGTCCGGTATAAATGTATATTATATTCCTTACACCTAGATACCTGACTGTAAATGTAAATGTCAAGGTACTTATAGAGCGTACTGTCACCAGACAGCCACCTTGCGGTGTCACCTTTGCGGTTTCCTGGCGCTGATATTCATACCACTGTGGAACCCCTCCTGGCTTTCCCTGTGAAGTGTCCACTCCTGGGCACCCCCAGGGTCAAGCCAGGCATCCTTAGCGCTGTTTGGGCCGGTGTGGAGGCTAAGCAAGCTATTGCCCAGAGTTGCAGCGTGGGGCCCATGATTAGAATAGGCACCGAGGCGAGACTAGACAAGTCCGAGGAAATTGAGCCCGAGCCCCGCCGAGGCGGGAATCGAACCCTGGTCCCTGGCCAGAACTCTGCTTCAGGGTCTGCCGCTCTAACCATTGAGCCACACTCCTCCACTGTAAGAGGAGCTCCTTTGTTAACCATTGCTCTTTCTGGTGACACGGACGCGAGCCTGGACCACGCCATTCACTGATCTTAGTGAGGTCAGGGTTTCCGACGAGCGGGAAAG
Organism: Triturus cristatus; assembly: GCF_964204655.1. NCBI lineage: Eukaryota > Metazoa > Chordata > Amphibia > Caudata > Salamandridae > Triturus > Triturus cristatus. The sequence continues at coordinate 847,429,652 of NC_140595.1, forward strand.
AGGTTTGTCTCAATGAGTACAAACTGGTTATCTTAACCGACTCTACCCGTCGTATTATTCCGTAAGTGGGTTTCTTTGAAATTGGTTTTGAATTTCGGGCTCTTTCTCTGCTGCAGCTGGTAGACTATGACCGTTTCCGTGTATATCTCCATCTCCGGTTAGAAAGTCAGCATATGTTCACAAGTTTACATCGGATGTGTAGAACAGCTTTTTGTGCCTCGCCATGCAGATCCATTGGTGGGTTTCTGGAGTATTTGCTTTGAAATTCAGTCCCACCTAAGGCTGGATCGTTGAGGCCATTTTTGTTGATCTTATCAACCTCATTTAACAGGTCGCCCCGTGTACCAGCTGTGGTAATCTCTTGCTGCTTATCTTGCAGATTTAAGTGAGGCTTCAGCCCTTCAGAGACTTGACAGTCAGGTTTAGCTGCTGGACTGGGGCTGCTTGTGCCTTTGCAAATCGCAATGTTTTTGTATTCACAAACATATTTTCCGCCTAATAGTTGAGTTATTTCTGACCGGGGGCCCTGCTCCCCCGTTTTGTTATGTTATGTTATTGAATTTTATATAGCGCGGCAATTACCCGGAGGTGTCCTGGCGCTTGTCTAAAAAAATCCTGAGGGCCCTAAGCCAAGGGCCATGAAAGATTGAATGGACCGGAATTAATCCTTACGGAACAGCCAGGTCTTAAGCTCCCTTCTGAATGACAGAAGATCCGTCATGGTCCTAAGATACGGAGGGAGTTCATTCCAGGCTCCTGCTTCCCCAGCGGGCTTTCCTGATACGTGGGACTTGAGCCAGATTGGCTTCTTTAGATCGAAGGCTTCTACTAGGCACATACCAATGTAATTTGGCCTTTAGAAATTTTGGGCCTAAGCCGTGCAGTGCCTTGAAGGTCAAGGTCAACGCCTTGAACTGGATACGGCTGTTAACAGGAAGCCAGTGCAGGGCTTTTCTTACCAAGGACGCCGAGGCGAATCTAGAGGTGCCCGTAAGAAGACGGACTGCGGCATTCTGCAGAATCTGGAGTTTACCCAGTGCCCTGCATTGTGCATTTAAATACAGCCCATTGCAATAATCCAGCCTGGCAAGTACCAACCTCCTGACCACCATGTGTCTGCTGTCCTGGGGTAGCACTTCCCTCAGCATCCGAATGGTGTACATGGTTTTGGTAGTCACCTCCTTGATATGATAGTCTAAGGTTAATCTATCATCAAGGATTATGCCGAGGTTTTTTGCTTTTACAGCCGGAACTGGAAGCGTGCCCATAGAGTCAGGCCAGCAGGCCGGGGTCCAAAAATTAGAGATATTTCCAAACAAAATAACTTCTGTTTTGTGTGAATTTAATTTCAGGCAGTTCTTTGCCATCCAGCTCCCTACAGCTAGCATACATTCCCGTAGACGGCTTTCTGTGTCAATCTCCCCCCCTGGAGTCAGAGAGACCACAATTTGAGTATCGTCTGCGTAGGATGTGATGCCAAATCCATAGGCGCTAATAACCGGTGCCAGAGCACTTACATAAATATTAAAAAGGGTGGGGCTAAGTGATGACCCCTGAGGGACACCACAAGGAGTGGAGAAAGGAGTAGACTGGAATTCCCCCAAGGTAACCACTTGTTTCCTGTCAGTGAGGAAGGATCTGATAAGGTCCCAGGCTTTTCCGCCAATACCACGTTTTTAGACGATTCAGAAGTATCGAGTGGTGGACCGTATCAAATGCTGCCGACAAGTCGAGCAGGATCAACGCCGCTTTCCCTCCTTGATCCACTGCCTCTGATTTCTTCTGTAGCTTTAATCAAGGCGGACTCCGTACTGTGACCTGGCCTAAAGCCATATTGCGTAGGGTCAAATGCTTGGGTATCAGCCAGGAAGAGGCTGAGTTGCCTATTCATGAATTTTTCGACCAGCTTAGCAGGAAGAGGAAGTCTGGCAATCGGGCGAAAGCTGTTGGGGTCATTTGTTGGAAGATTAGTTTTTTTTAGAAGAGGTAGGATTGAAGCAAGTTTCCACTGTCTAGGAAAGAGGCCAGTTTCGAACATAAGATTAAATATGCTTGTGAGCATAGCTCCTATCGGGCCGGAGGCCAGTTTCACCACCCTGCTGGGGCAGGGATCAAAAGGGGAGCCTGAATTAATTTCCATCAGGCCTTTTTGAGTGTCAAAAATAGGGATTGACCAGAATTTATCAAAGGTTGGGCCGATAGCAACCTCTGTCCTAGGACCTTCCTTCCACAACTCCAAAGAGCCGGTACATCCCTCGCTAAAGACCTCAAAAATACATTCCACCTTTGTCAAAAAGAACTTGGCCAGATCTTCGCATAGTTGTTGGCTAGGTAAAACCGGACTTGGCTTAGGCGAAGCCAACAACGCAACTGTCTTAAACAATTCTTTTGCAGTGTTTTTGGATTCTAAAATCTGAGCTGCAAAATATGTTTGTTTTGCTGATGCAATAACATGTTTATAAGTTTGTAGACTGTTTTTATATGCTTTGCGCTCGGCCTCGTTGTAATTGCTCCTCCAGGCACGTTCAAGTTTCTTACAATGTGCCTTTTGAGTTCTAAGTTCCTGCGAGTACCATGGGGCGGAAGGCTGTGCTCTCTTAGGCCGTAGTATTTTGGACGGAGCTAGACTATCACATGCCCGTTGCAGCCAGCCTGTATAATATTGACAAGCGCTATCCACGTCATCCAGCGTACCATTCGTTGGAGAAGATAGCATCTTGTTAAGGGAGAGTTCCTCCACCCTATTCCAGGCTCGGATTTTTATATAGTTTTTTCGGCTAACGGTTTCCTTGTCAAGAATGTCAAGCCGTATCTCAAACTGAACTGCGGCGTGATCGGACCAGGTCAGTGGGAGAAGGCCATGGAAAAGGAGATTGCTAGAGTTGGAGAAAATCCCATCCAGGGTATGTCCTCCCCTGTGCGTCGGACCTTCAACCCGTTGTCTGAGATCTGCTGCCATCATAAGATCGTGCAGAGCAGTGCCAGTTTGGAGCTTACTTCTCTGGACGGCTTTTCAAAATTCCCTTGGGGAGCCAGGATTAGGTTATTTCCATGAAAGATCGGGTAGAATTTGGTGCATCGTCCTGGTTAGGTTGCCAACATGGTGCTTCGTGAGCAACCCATGATTGCCCTTTGTTTTTAATTTTATATTTATTTATAAGGTTTTATATAGCGCGAACGTGACCCACGAGGGAATCAGAGCGCCTTACAGTTAGACATAAACATATGAGATAGTATAAGGCATTTGGTATTCGACATCATGTACAAAACAGGTATATAATAAATGGGTAACATAGGTGACCCGTAGACAACATGATGATCCCAGAGGGCAACAGAACATTCTACTATATACAGTTATTGAACATTAGGTGGTTGTGGTAATAAAAATACATATAATATTCTCCTCCCAACCAGAAGAGGTAGGCAGTGATAAGAGGTTCATATAGGTGACTCGATGTCTGCCTAGAATCAAGGACGTGAATTTGTTCATTAGGAGTATTTTTACTTCCTTTTTTTAAGGCGGTAAATGACGAGATTCCACGTATCCCTGGAGGTAAGGAGTTCCAGATCTTTGGAGCAATCCCTGAGAACACTCAGCAACCAGTTATTTTTTTAAAAAAGGATTGTGGTTTCAGAAGTAAAGAACTCGCGCTTCGTAACGGTCTGCATCCTCCTGATTGTTCTAGCTTTAGAGCTAAGTAACTGGGTGTATTGTTATGGAGTGCTTTATGGGTCATGCAGGCAACCTTTAGGTGTATTCTTGCCTCGTATGGCAGCCAGTTCGATAGTGCACCAATCCACTGGCAAAGTACCGCGCCTAATCCGTGTTGACTGGCATCAACAGAGATGGAACACTTAATACCTGGGGAGAAAGAAAACAATGTAGGTGCCAAGATAACCTTTTTCATAAGATTAAAAGCAATATCAATTTCTAGAGACCAAAGAAATTTAACATTCTTTAAGAGGACTCCTAGAGGTTGAACAATTTGACAGTAGCCTTGTATAAATCTCAAGTAATATTCAGTCGTACCCAGAAAAGATTTCAAGGACTCTTTATCTTCGGGAATTGCAACGCTAGAAATTGCTTGTGTTAGGGAAAAGTTTGGTTTGATCCCATTGGCAGAAATTGAGTGTCCTAAATAATCAACTTCTGTTTCGAAAAATTTGCATTTATCTTTGCCCAAAGTAACCCCAGCATCTTTGAAGCGGGATAGGACCTCTTTTAAAGTGTGAATGTGTCCTTATTCTTTGAGAAAATGAAAACATCGTCTTGGTAACCTTGAACAGAGTCAATGTTTTTCAATAAACAATACATACATTTTTGAAAAACACTGGCCGCAGAGGCCAGGCCAAATGGTAACCTCAAATATTTAAATGATCTGAAGGGAGTAATGAAAGTGGTTAAGTCAGAGGATTGAGAGGATAACGGAATTTGGTGATATGCACTGCGGAGATCAAGCAAAGGGAAGCAGGTTGAACCACTGATGCCAGTTAATAGGTCTTGGATTTTGGGAAGGGGATGACAATCAATAATTATGTTTGGATTAAGGGAGCGGAGATCAACACACAGGCGGATACTAGAATCTTTTTTCTCTCACAATTAACAATGGGAGTGACCCATTAGGATGAATCGGTTGGTTCAATAATACCTTCTGAAACCATTGTGTCTAGTAGATTCTTCAGATCCTCTCACACACTTCGAGAAATGGATCTAAGTTTGTGTGTGATAGGTATTGCATCGGGCTTGAGTTTAATCAAATGCTCAAATGTTTTGATTTTACCTATGCAAGTGTTGAAAATTTCTGGAAATTCTGTAATTATATCATGAATGAGTGGCTTCAAATCTTCACTAATTAAAGAAATAGAGACATTGTTGAGTTGGACTGGGTTTTCTGACCCCGGTACCAGCTTTAGACCCATTTTAGAGAGATCTCTCCATCCAATGATGTTCTTACCTTTAATAGCAACGTAAATTTTAGTTTTGATACATTTACCATAAGCTTTAGGAATAATGTCTAAAGGTGGTAATGAAACATTCGAAGACCAGTGAGTATCAAAAACAGAGTCAGAGATGATTGTTACAGGTGTGCCAGAATCTGCCATCATGTTGAGAGAATTATTATTATTATCAATAATGACTTCACAAGTGGGATCTTGAACGTGTTCAGAGTTAGACAAATCTTCACTAGCATCAATAGATAAAATGATCATTTGTGGTTGCTTTTGAGAAATTCAATTCCCGGTATTAATGTCAAGACTCTGTAAGGAAGAATCAAGAGAAGAGACATTAAGGTCGGGATGTTCAATTGAAGAGACTGAACTAACTTACGCTCCTGTATTTTTTTATGAAAACAACTGTACACGAACTGATCTTGAATGTACATGTCAAGTGATGCACCGAAATTGCAGTCTGCAGCCAAATTTTCAAGTACTGAGATAAATTCTTCAACTGTCTCATTTGGATCTTGTTTGCGTTTCATAAAGTTAAATCGTTCCAGCATTACATTGGGTTGTTCCTAAAACTTTTTATTAAATCTCTGAACCGCATCTGTGTAGACATTCCAACCATCTCCGTTTCCAGAAGGGGGAATGGAGGCTGGAAGATTGTCAAATACTCCACGACCGGCGCTTCCCAAATGATTATAAAGTATTGCTAATATGAGTTTGAGAGTATTCCTCAGCATCAATTGCGACCAAATAACTTTCAAAACTGCAAAACCACATTTTCCAAGATTCTTTTGGTTTACCTGATACCGGAAGAAAATGGTTAAGCTGTACAACTTGAGGATTTGATGCAATGTTAAAATTAGTAAAAGAGATGCAGACTTATTTGTAAAGTACTTGGTAAAAGAATTGTAGATTTATTTGTGAAATACTCAAGCAAGAGTTAAATCCAGCAGGATAAATAAAGTAAAAAAGTCTTAAAATGTTAAAACGACAAGTAAAGGAAATTTTGGTGAAAGGATTACCTTTTATTGTCTATTCTTGAAATTGATGAAAGTGGTGATGTGAATCACATGAAACTCCAATTGACGATTTTGCCGATCGTGTGGGGAAAACGATCGTGCGTTGACAGGAACAGCTGATTTTCCAACGGTGTAAGAAAAATGATTGAGCTTTGAAATTGAAGAAAAAGATGGCGGCCGACATTGAAGCATGATGACATCAGTGAAAGGCTAGAGCCAAGTATGAAAACTCACGTAGTGAGTGCTTTCATGATAGTGGCACGTTGCGTGATTGCGTCATCACGTTTGATGAAGTATGCGACGTTGGTTGAAGTACGTCATGCCGGTTGAAAAGAGATGTGGAAAAATGACCAATTGCTTCAAAATTGTGCAAAAAATGAAGCGGAGGTCACATCTGGGTCAGAGAATGAAGAGGAGTAACAGCGAAGGGTGTATAATCCGTTCGAAGACACCCAATCTGTTTGAAGGTATCAGCTCGAAGCCTGGAAGGAGGACAAGGGATTCTGTGCAAAAATGGTGAAAATGCTGCCCAGCTCGTTGCCAAATGTAAAGAGCTGGCTGGCGGTACGGAATCCATGAAGGAGACGAATCAGGTAAGTTTCAGTGCAGCTTTATTCCGTTCTGTCAGCATTACACGGGAGCACAGCCGTCCACAGAAAAGCGCAACTGTTGAAATGGCTAATTCAACAGTTGAAGCTTCAGAGTGGAACAGAACCTCAACAATGCAACTTCAAAAGGTAAACATATGTATGTATGTATGTGTAGTCTTGTATAGCGCTCAAATTACCCTTGGGCATCTCGGCGCTTGCATTGGGAACCCGTCCTGGTTTTTCCCTGTGAGATAACCCGTACTGGGCATCCCCAAGGTGAAAGCCAGGCATCCCGCCGCAGGGGGCCTGAAGATATTACATAGAATGTAGAACACAATAAAGTAATGAACATGAAAGAAAGACATAAGCAAAGATGTGAACAATAGAACATTTGAATTTAAGAATAACCCTTTACACCTAGTTTGTATTATGTGCCGTAGCCGTGTCATGAAATGTGTTATCTTTACTGACAAGCACACCTCAACCTTTCATCTTGACTAATTGTATGCACGTATCTTTCACTTTCTAGTATTTTATTGTCCCCTCCTTCTATTGCTTTTATACTATTGTGCTTTGTACATTGTAATTATGGCTCAACCACCACCTTTTCTAAATGAGTTAGGAGAGCCTACCACCACATGGAAAGAAGGGGTGAAAATAGGTGAATCGTACTTAATAGCCATTGGGGGGTTAAAATTCAGCCCTAAAATGAAACAACATATATTGCTTCACAACCTTGGTACCCATGCCAGGAAAATGTTTGACACTTCTCCAGACCCCATACAAGGTTGCAAATCTGATGATGACGACGACATATATGAAGTCTCCCTACTAAAATTTAAAATACACTTTGGAGACAAGATTAATATAGTCCTGGAACACCATACGTTTTTTGGTACGATCCAGGGGAAACAAGAAAGTATTACTAGTTATGTAGCTATTTTAAGAGGAGTTTTTGTAACTCATAGATTCCCTCATAAGAGATCAACTAGTATGATGCACCAGCAACTCCAAAATACTAGAAAAATTACTACAAAAACAGCCTAATCTTCGTGATGCTATTGAATTAGCGAAATCCATCCAGCATACCGCCATGTTTATCAAAGAAATGAACACCCCTTCCAATACAGATTCTGCGCAGGTGTCAGATATTGCCAACTTATCTATTGACGACACTGTATGTAAAATAAAAACAGATAAGAATACCAGCCACGTTCGGCATGCAGAAGTCACTTAGATGTTACCGCTGTGGTAGTAGTAACCACTTACCCAACCATCCAAGTTGTCAAGAGAGGTCCTCTACTTGCAGGAAGTGTAACAAAGAAGGACACTTCAATCAATCAAGGATTTTTTAAAGCATGCTACTCACCCTGAGGGTTTCAAGGCGCTGGAAGAGGGGGGGGAGCCTTGTTAGAGTAACTCTGTGGTCATCTGAAGAGCCAGGTCCTAAAATCCATTCTGAATAGGTGCAGTGTCAGGCTTCATCTGATGCGGAGGGGGAGTTTGTTCTAGGCGTTGGCTGCGATGTTTAAGAGAAGGGGCTGCCACCCGCTCTGCCCTGTGGATGCGGTGGACCGTGGCTAGGGCTAAGTCAGCAGAGTTGAGGCTTCTCTTAGGGGCATGGAAGGAGATTATTTCATTGAGGTATTGGGATACGGTGTTATGGAGGGCTTTGTAGGTGTGTGAGCAGTTGGAAGGTTATTCTTTTTTCAACAGGTAGCCAGTGAAGGTCACAGCGGTGTTGGGTGATGTGGTCATGTTGTGGGATGTTGAGGACGAGTCTGGCTGTGACATTCTGGACGCTATGGAGTTTTGCGGATGAGAGTTTTGTTGATTCCAGTGTAGAGCACATTTCCATAGTTCAGTGTGCTGGTGATGAGTGCGTGGTTGAGGGTCTTCCTGGAGTCGGGGAGATCCATTTGAAGGTCTTGGGGAGTATGCGAAAGGTGTTGAAGCATTTTTATATTATTTTAACTTAGGTGAGTCTTAAGTGCCTTCCTAAAAAGAAAATGGTTTTCACAGAGACGGAGTTGTGTGGGCAGGTTATTCCAAAGAGGAGGGGCAAGGTAAGAGAAAGACCTGCATCCAGTCCTGGCCTCCTTAAACCTGGGACTGTAAGCAGAGCTTTATCACTGGATCTAGGGAGTCTCACTGGAGTGTAGGGAAGAATCTTAGCAGCTAGAAAGGAAGGCCCTTGGCCGGGAAAGGCACAGTGGGTTAGGCAACATAGTTTAAAAAGGATTCTTTTTTTCACTGGTAGCCAATGTAGGGACGGCAGAAGAGGGGCTGAGGTCGGGCGCGGAGGGAGGTTGTAGACAAGGCGTGCAGCAGTATTTTGGACCACCTGAAGTTTAGGCAGTAGATTCTCTTTGATGGATGCCAAAAGTGAGGTGCCGTAATCAAGGCAGCTGATTACCAGAGCTTGAACCAATGTTTTCCTTGAGGAAAGAGGTAATAGGGGGGAAAACTCTTTGCAACAGGTGTAGCATATGAAAGCAGGAGGTAGTGGTGGAAGCAATGTGTTCTTTCATAGAAAGGGATTGATCTAAGCGGACACCAATATTTTTACTACCAATTTGGGTGAAGGGCTCGGGCCAAGTACAGCTGCCCACCATTCTGGGGCCCAAAAATGTTGGGCTTGTTAGACGAGCATAATGATGGGTTTTGTAGGATTGAGTTGCAGTCGGTTATCAAACATCCAGGTGGCTATGGCCTTCATCCCATAGGAGAACAGGGCTTTGGATTTGGGTAGGTCAGAGCCAAAAGAGAAAAGTAGCTGCATATCATCAGCGTATGAGAATCTCAAATCCAAAACTTGTGGCTATCTAAGCAAGAGGGGCCATGTAAATATTAAAAAGCATCGGGCTCAAACAGGAGCCCTGGTGCACTCCATAGGTCAGAGGATTCGTTCTAGACCTGTAGAGGCCGTGGATGATAGTTTGGATCTTTGTGACAGGAAATCCGCTAACCACTTAAGGGCCCTTCCTTGAATCCCTGGATCATTGAGTCTGTCGAGAAGTCGGGATGATACACCATGTAAAATGCCGCTGACAGATCTAATAAAACCAAATTTGTCGGGACGTTCGCATCAAGCGAGCAATTAATATGGTCAGTGACTACAAGCCAGGCTGTCTTGGTACTGTGAAGGGGTCTAAAACCAGACTGAGAACCATCTAATAATCTGTTAGTCTCAGTAAATTGTCACTTGATAGCTAATGTATTTTTCCAATAGCTTCGCCAATGAAATGAGGAGGGAAATAGGGCGGTAGTTAGCCGAATCGGTGGGAGCAGAGGTTTTGTTTTTTTTGGCCTGATCAAGGCCGCCTTCCAGTCTAAGGGCATTATCCTAGAAGTGATTGATAGGTTGATTTGCGGTGCTAGTTCAGAAGTAAGATTCAACAAGACTGTAGGAGGGCAGATATCTGAAGGAAAGTCAGACTTCACAGAGCTTAGAAGGTTAGCGGTGGTTTCTGTGAAAATTACAGAGACTATTGGGAAAGTTGTTGCATGAAGAAAGGACTAAAGGTTTCTCATAAGACTCAGGGAAGATAGGCGGGAAGTTTAGGTGAGTCTCCTTTATTTTGCCCTTGATCTGGCGGTTCATGGTGAGTGAAGAGTCGAGTATGATGCGGAGGTTGCGAGCGTGGTCCTTAGGGGTGGGTGGGTTTCCTAGGGCGGGGAGCCACTAGGTGTTGTCCCTTGCGGAGGAGGTGGATCCTAGGATGAGGACTTCCGTTTTCTCCGAGTTGAGCTTCAGGCTGCTGCTGCTCATCCAGGATGCGACGTTTTCATCCCTTCTTGGAAACTGTGCCTGGTGATGTCAGGTTCCTTGATGAAGGAGAGGATGAGGTGGGTGTCGTCGGTCTATGAGACTATGTTGAGTCTATGCTTTCCGACGATGGTTGCTAGGGGGGCCATGTAAACATTGAAGAGCGTGGGGCTGAGGGAGGATCTTTGGGATACTCCGCATCTGATCTCTGTAGGTACGGAGAAGAAGGGCGGGAGTCTTATTCTTTGTGTTCTGAGAGGAAAGATTGAATCCAGTCTAAGGCAGTTCCTTGGATGCTGACGTCGTGGAGTCTGGCGGCTAGTGTGTGGGGGGAGACTGTGTCGAAAGCTGCTGAGAGGTCTAGGAGGATGAGGGCTGCAGTGTGGCCTTGGTCATCAAGCGTGCGGATGTCGTCGGTGGCGGCTATGAGGGCGGTGTCGGTGCTGTGATTGCTGCAGAATCAGATTGGAAGGAGTCAAGAATGTTGTTAGATTCTCTGAAGAGCGCTAGCTGGGTGTTGACGACTTTCTCAATGACTTTGGCGGTGAGGGGAGAAAAGAGATGAGCCTAAAGTTCTTAAGGTCTGTCGGGTATGCGGAGGGCTTCTTGAGTAGGAGTTGACTTTGGTGCATTTCCAGTTGTCGGGGAATGTGGCATTTTTGAAGGAGCAGTTGATAATTCATCGTAGTACGGGTGCGATGGCAGCCTTGTGGAAGATGAGCAGTGGGCACGGGTCAGTGGGTGCTCCAAAGTGGATGCTTTTCATAGTTTTGCGGTGTCTTTTGTGGTGAGAGGGGTCCAGGTGAGGCTGGATGGCATAGCTGGTAGGGGGTGTGGGTTGGTGCAGTGGTCTTGGTTGTCGAAGTTGTCATAGAGTATCTTGATCTTGTGGTGGAAGAAGGAGCAGAGTTTGTTGCAGAGGTCTTGGGAGGAAGGGACATCAATAGTTTCGCTGTTGGGTCTGGTGAATTCTTGTATGGCAGCAAAGAGTTCCTTGTAATTGTGGGCGTTGGAGAGGATTCTGTCATGGATGAAGTTTCTCTTAGTTGATTTAATGAGTTGGTGGTGTGCCGCAGTTGCGGCCCTGTAGGCGGAGCGTGCTTCCGGGGTTTTGTTGTTTTTCCATGTTTTCTCCAGTCGTCCGAAAGAGCGCTTGGATTCTCAGAGGTGTGAGAAAGTGGCTCTGTATATACTGTTCCCTAATAGGTACAGGGTGTACAGAGTCCACAGTCCCCCAGAGGCTGATAGAGGTCAAAGTGAGGTATGACCTTACTCTCAAAAAGTGGTAGCTTGGTCGAGCAGTAAGGCAGTACCAGAGGACAGTGTAAAGCATTTATTGTACACACTCAGTCAGCAAATGGTTTCACACACTCAATAACTGAACTCTAGGCCAATGATTTGTATATATAAAATATATGCTTGTTTTATTTTTAGAACCACAAAGGGGGTAAAAATATACTTTCTCAGAATGAGAGGTTGAATATAAATACTTTTGTTTCAAGCAATAAATTTGTGTAAACAGTCACAGTTGGTTGCAATAAACAATCCTATTTCCTAAACATACAATGCATTGAGCTCAATGGTAAATTCAGGTTATTTGTGATAAATTACTTTTGGAATTCCAGGTCTGGATCCTAGAACCAGCCTGGGGTCAGTATTCAGAATCAAGTGATGAAAGTCGACTTAATAACTGTAATGATTTTTAAATAATATTTAGCTATTTCAAAAGTTAGCACTTAGAAAATATTTCACAGAAAACATTCAATGGATCTCTATGGCAAGAAATTCAAATTGCAGGTAGAGTACTTTATCGTTACTTTAGTAATCCAGGACTGGGTGCCTAGACCCAGGACTGGGGTCCTTATCAAAAGCAGGTAAGTAATTTCGTTTGCAGAAATGGTACGATTTTAAAAGAATATTTCAAATTTGCAAAAGTAGACACTTAGAAGAAATTTCACAGAAAAGCAGACAATGGTTTCCTATGGGAGAAAAATGAGTTAGAAGTAAGTATAGTTGTGAACACTTTTCAGAGTCAGGGCTGGGCACCAAGATCCAGCACTGGGAGCTCACCTAAGAGCAGGTGAGTAAATTCGTTTTTGTCACTTGGCTGATTTTTAGTGAATATTTGCAGTTTTGAAAAGTTCACACTTAGAAGATTTTTCAAGAAAAAGCCAGTCAATGTTACCCTATGAGGAAAATGAAGTTAGCGGTTTAAGGGTAAGTACTCGACTGGCAGAGTTGAAATTCCGGGCATAGACTCAGGGGTCCCCCAGTGTCAGGTAGGTACAGTTGGTTCACCCTCAGCGGTTTCAGGACGGCCGGGTGCAGAGTGAGTTAGGCCCAATGTTATCCTATGAGGGATAGGGGGGCCTTGGTTGGTGGCTGCTGTCTGGCAAGCCACGCGTCTGTGGGAGCTGGGCTCCTGGTCACTTACTCAGGGCAAGTGGGGAAGTAAGTTAGTGTAGAGAGTGCACTGCCAGGGCCACTCGGGCGGCTGGGTGCAGGGTGCTTTTGAGCCTTCGGGCGCTCAATGGAAGTCAATGGGAATGTTCCGGTTTGGAAAAGGGCTGCAGGCTCGGGGACGAGGATGTTTCCGGTGCCACCACCACTTCGAGGGGTAAGTTGGGTAGTTGTAGGTTAGGTGGGTACCCCGGGATTGGGCACAGGGGGCCGCAGGGCGCCGGGTGCAGGGGTGCCTTTTGACGTCGGGAATCTTACCCTCTGGTTGATCGCGGCTGGGGTGGCACTCGGTTCTGAGGCTGCAGGCTTCGTCCAGGATGTCGAGGGGGGTCCTTGGGTGCCGGACTCGGGGTCACAGTCGCCGTGGGGTCGTCCTCAGGGTCTTTGTCCACTCCGGCACTGGCCAGGCTTGGCTGGTGCAGAGTGTGTTGGGTCCGCGGTTCCGGGCTGCTGCCAGGAGTTAGGAATAGGTTTCTCGAGTAGAGCCTCTACTCATGGGAGTCCCAGGGAATCAGAGGTCAAAGGTAGCCAGGTCCTCCGGGGTTTTTGAGGTTGCTGGCCACAAGAGATGCCGCGCTGGAGCAGGAGCAGGTTCGAGGGTCGACAGGCCGGTAGGGCTGGGGCCAAAGCAGTTGGTGTCTTCCTCTTCTTAGCAGCTGCAGGGCAGGTCTTTTTTCTTCTTGCTCTTCTTGTAGGTTTCTATCTGGAATCTGGGGAAGGAAGGTTCAGGGGGCCCCTAAATACTAGATTTAGGGGCGTTACAGGTAGGTGAAGGCCAGGGACCAATGGGTCCTTGTCCTGGGGTGGGTACACCCCCTATCCTGCCTCTCTCCTGTGGGAGGAGGGCAGTAGCCTAATCCTGATAGGGTAGGGCCTCCCATCTTCAAGATGGCGAGAGCCCGGAGATGTGCTTCACCTCGCCTCCCCCACCTGAGGGGTGGGGTGGGCAGGCTGGCACATCCCCTGTCCTTGTATGGGGTTTCCGGCCAAGCTTCCTGCCAGAGTGGGGGGTTGCAGTGGCCTGGGGAAACTCCAACTGGCGGCATGCCTTTGAAGCTTCCCTTTGCTCATCCTGGGGGAGGAGATTTCTCACCTCACCCAGGATGTGCATTGTTGCAGGCCCGGGAGAGCAGGGGCTCTCCCACCCAGGGGTCCAGCAACGTGTCTGCTGTGTGGCAGCCTGGGCAGCCTCAGAGCAGACGTGGATTGTAGGTTAGCTGTAAGGGGGCATCTCTAAGATGCCCTCTGGGGTGCTTAGTACATTAAATCCCACACTGGCATCAGTGTGGGTTTAATGTGCTGAGAAGTTTGATACCAAACTTCCCAGTCTTCAGTGTTGCCCTTATGGTGCTGTGGAGTTCGTGTTTGACGAGCTCTCAGCACCATGTACTTGTAAAAGGCAGCACTGTACTTACAGTGCCCAGGAATGGACCTGGGTACTGTAGGGGCACAGGGCTCCTGCTCCTGTGCCCACACCATAGGCATAAGGCCCCCAGCCAGAGGGGTGGCTGACATATGCCTTGGCAGTATAGGTAATGGGCATGGCACACAGAGATGTGTGCCATGTCGACTCTTTGTTTTGTCCTGCACCCAGACACTCAGCCTGCAAAGGCAGTGTGTGTGTGTAAGGGTACAGGGCCTCTAAGGGTGGCACAATGAGTGCTGCAGCCCTTAGAGGCCTTCCCTGGTCACAAGGCCCTGGGTACCTAGGGTACCATTTACCAGGGGCTGACATGTGGCCAGGGTTTGCCAATTGGGAGTTTTGTGTGTTTTAAGGAAGGAACATAGGCCCTGGGCACCTGATTGGCAGGAGCCCAGGGCACAACAAGGGAAAGTGCATCAGCTATTAGGCAAAAAAAAAGGGGGGGTTACTGCAACAGAAACCCACTTTCTCACAAGAGGTTCGTGGCGAACCAGGTGGCTTTTGCATTGTGTTGGCTTGCGGTGTTCTGGAGGAGGGCGAGAGTGTTGACGCAGTTGCCGATCCATTGGTGAAGGTTGTTTGCTGCTGTGTTGGCGTTTGTCGTGGTAGGGGAAGGAGTGCAGCCGAGGGCAGAGGTGAGGTGTTCTTTGGTGATTTTGTTCCAGTTTCTGCGTGGGAGGCGTGGCATGCTCTTGTGTGCGGTGAGTTTTGAGACAGAGAAATGGACACAGTGGTGGTCCATCCAGAGTGGTTCCATGGTGAGACTGAAGCGAATGTTGTTTCCTATGGCGAAGATGGGCTCGAGAGTGTGTCCTGCCATGTGAGGGGGGCTGGAGACAAGTTGCTTCAGTCCAATGTTGGTGAGGTTCTCTAGGAGGACGGTGGTGTTTTGGGGGGGGGGGGAAGGGGGAGGGTCGCTGAGGTTGTCGAGGTCGAAGTTCAGGTCTCTGAGCAGTCTGTAGGCGAGTGCTCTGCGGAGCCTCATTCTGGGGTTGGCCTGGGTCTGGAAGTAGATGTGTTCCATGGGGGCGAGGTTTCGTCCGAGTTGGTGGTAGTCAGTCGGAGGGAACTTTTGTGGCCAATGGCGAGGCCTTCTCCGGGCCAGCTTGAGCGGTCTTCCCTCAGGATCTTGTATCCGTCGGGGATGGGAGTTGCGTTGTCGGGTGCAGAGCTGGCACTGGTCCCGGTCTCTGTGAGGAAGGCGACGTTGGACGGTTGAGGAGGTCCTAAACTTCTACTGCGTGTCTGTGCAGGGAGCTCATGTTGAGTAAGCTGCAGCTCAGGGCCTTGTGTACGTTGGCGTCCGGTGGGTTCGGGGTGGCTGTGTGGGTCTGGAGGTGGGTGAAGGTGAGGCGGCAGTGTCGGCAGGAGAACGGGCCTTTGGAGTTGCTCGGTGTCGAGAGCTGACAGTTAATGTTGCGTCCAGGGATGAGTGCGTAGAGACTGCCGGGGTCGTAGCGTCGGGGCTCGGGGGACCTGGGTCCATGACACTGGTCACGGTCGGGTCACCGACGGGTGCAAACGGGCTTGTCTTTGGCGCGGCCGCGCAGAAGTCGCCATTAAGTAGGGGTCGGGGGGAATGTGAGCAGCTGGGATTCGGGATTAGGAACACTCTGGGTGAAGGGGCCACAGGGGTAGCATCTGCC
This sequence comes from Triturus cristatus, assembly GCF_964204655.1. Taxonomy (NCBI): domain Eukaryota; kingdom Metazoa; phylum Chordata; class Amphibia; order Caudata; family Salamandridae; genus Triturus; species Triturus cristatus. The sequence goes on from NC_140595.1 coordinate 847,445,506, forward strand.
AGGAAAAGAAACGCAACACAGGAAAAACAAAGAGAAAAGACTGAAAGAAGGCAAATAGAAGAGAACTCCCCCGCACTAGGCTCGCTCATCACCCACCACATAACACACAGCTTCAACGCATTCATTCATGTTCTATGGTTTAGGGGCATTGGGGGGAGGAGGGAATATGTTGGGCGAAGATACTACTGGATGATAAAGTTGACTTAATGGTAGTGCTTTTTTGGATTTCTTGTTTTTCAACGAAGATACCACCATTATGGTTGAAACTGTGTGTAATAATAGCCTTCTGGGTGTATAGATCTGGTGACCTTTGCATGTATTGCCGTCTCTGTATGGAAAAATGCCCTCTACAAAAATCGATGAAGAAGGCTTGGAACAACAAATAGGACACTGAAAAAAGCAGTGTTTTAAAATCATCATATAGCATAAAATATGTTAATATCTTATTTTGAATATAAAAATTAATATAGCAATAATTTATTAAACTATAACCAATTAATCCTAATTAATTTCATACATCACTTCTAATTATTGATACATACTATTTTTTAGGTGAGAATCTTTTTATTTAAACTTCAGAAAAATAATTTTAATTTAATATATTTCCATTAATTAAAAATATATTTCAAAATTTACAAAGAATTTAGGCACCACAGGGCAGCAAGCAAAGCTGCTGCATTGTGTTACATGGACTGCTGAGATCAGAACTGTGCCATATTTACAAAGAAGGTGTAGTTCTACTCTAAGCTTGCGCTGCCTGCACAGCATTCCTGAACCCTTGTGCCATAGTGAAAGGATTTTGCAGTCAGCATACAAGTTTGGTGAAAATCCCTGGCTACAATTCTTTGTAGATATGGATTTGTCTAAGAATCCATGGGTGGCTGCATGGGACCCACCATGCACCATCCATGACGCAACGCAACGCATGGCAGTGTATTATGCGGTGTTGCGTTACTTTAGTTACAAACCAATGCAAATAGACATTGCCTTGTTTTGTAAATGCCAGCCTAGACTTTGTGCTGGGTCTGTGTCAAAAAGCAGTGCAAGCCCAACGCAAGAGCTTTGTGAATATGGGCCCTGGTGTAGGTTAACGAGTACAGTGTGCATGCCCCGTGCTTTTTGTCCCACAATATTTTCTTTATAAAAATGTGCTATATGCAAAGCGTTCCATGTTTTTAAAGTTGTAGTTTTTTCTAAGCAGTGTTTTAAATGTGAGATTCCTCTGCATCTTAGGTTACACAAATAGAATAATGTAAATATGCAGTTTGGCAGCATTCTTGGTCAACAATGATGCAGTGTATGGCATGCTGGTCATTAGGGGAAGGACAGCTCCGGGGCTGCTTTTGTAAGTCGACCTTCTGACATTCTCCACATCTAGGCTTCAGGGGCACGCAAGCTAATGAACTATATGTTGTGGTAAGGTGAGGATTTCTCATCTGAGACAGATCGGGACAGTTGGGAGACGTCTCAAGACGTGAATATGAAGGGAACTATAGGGTCGAGCCGCTCGGCACTGGGTCGTGGAAACTATACCCATTACATGATTCTCTGAAGGGGCTGTAATCAGGGCCAATATAATTATGAATCCCCATTACATGATCCACTGAAGGGGCTGTACTCAGGGCCAATAGAATTATGAATCCCCATTACATGATCCACTGAAGGGGCTGTACTCCGGGCCAATAGAATTATGAATCCCCATTACATGATCCACTAAAGGAGCTGTAATCAGGGCCAATAGAATTATGAATCCCCATTACATAATCCACTGAAGGGGCTGTACTCCGGGCCAATAGAATTATGAATCCCCATTACATGATCCACTGAAGGGGCTGTAATCAAGGTCAATAGAATTATGAATCCCCATTACATGATCCACTGAAGGAGCTGTAATCAGGGCCAATAGAATTATGAATCCCCATTACATGATCCACTGAAGGGGCTGTAATCAGGGCCAATAGAATTATGAATCCCCATTACATGATCCACTGAAGGGGCTGTAATCAGGGCCAATATAATTATGAATCCCCATTACATGATCCACTGAAGGGGCTGCAATCAGGGCCAATAGAATTATGAAGCAAGAAAGGAAAAATATGCAGCAGTGTTGACCAAATTCTACGTCAAGAAAAAAGGCCAATTATGTGGCATATTGTGGCACATTTTGTGGTAGTTCCCGCAATATATTAGAATTCTTATGCATTAAAATTGAGCAAATGTTTCACCTCATTAGTAGGAGTATGACACCCAAATACAGGAGTAAGAAACAGAGAGGTGACTGGTCAACTTTGCGTATGGACTTTCACAGCGCAGCGACACATGACTGTTTGTGCACCTGGTTTCTGCCCTCATGCAATCTCTTACACTGGTGTTTCCACAATTCATGCTTAAATTCATCTTGCAGAACTGATGGTTTGGGGTCCCCTGTGATGTCACCCTGGCGCCCGTCAGGATCTGTTGTATCTTCAGTCTCCATGATGTTTTCTCGGGGAACCGCGCTTCGCGTTTGGTTTAGGAGAGGGGCCCGGTAGATTCAGTCATTAAGGACTGCCAAACACTTGGTAGTGAACTTGACTTGTCTACAAGAGGAGAGCAAGAGCAGTACTTGGAATCGGCATGGACATGCCTCGTTGATGAGAATGAAGGGTGTATAAGCGTTTCTAGCTTATCATCAACTCCAGTGACATACCATGCAGCATGTTTAGTAGATCCACTTGAACGGTTAGATTTTCGGAGTGAAAGTTTAGGGTCTCCACAGTGATCTGGGTCTTGGCTAGTATAGATGACCAAGGGTCCTCCTTGTCAAGAATTCCTGTCATACAAGGGAAACACGCCCTTATGTAAACAGGAGAGCTGTTACATAACTCAAGGGAAACACGCCCTTATGTAAACAGGAGAGCTGTTACATAACCCAAGGGAAACACGCCCTTATGTAAACAGGAGAGCTGTTACATAACTCAAGGGAAACACGCCCTTATGTAAACAGGAGAGCTGTTACATAACTCAAGGAAAACACGCCCTATAAAGGGAGGAACCGGGAGGTACAAGGCTGTCGGATAATGTGTTTACACCGACGTACCTGCTTCGTGAAGAGCAGTGTTCCGGAGTGGTGCTCCAGGAAGGCAAGAACGGAGGTAGGTCGAGTCGTTACTCCCTGGGCCGTGTCTTGCCCCATCGTCACCTGTGAAGGACCCAGAAGCTCTACCGGTCAACCATTGAGCTTCGCTTTTTGACTCGGCTGAGTCCAAGCGCAGTGGCGCTTTTGCTGGTTGGAGTCGTAACTCCCAGCCCGACCAGAGACACAGGGACTGCCAGCTGTAACGCACACCAGGAGGTGTTTGCCGCGTTACAGACTCGGAAGTCCACAGGATCGATCGAGCGGCTGCTCTCGGTTCAGTCTTCTTGCTTGTGATTGGGGTATCGGTGACGCATCACCAGGAGGTGACTCCGCGTCCCGGTGCAGTCTGAGGAAGAGGTTGAGCGGCTGCTCCCTTCAGGTAGAGACCCCGGCTGGGTGTTTCCCTGACTCCTCGATTCTCCCCAACACTCTTCGTGCCCCTCACAGCCTACCGATTGGCATTGTCGGCCATTTCATTTCTGCCCTCTGTTGGCATACGCCGGGATCGGCGTATATGCAGAGGACGGTTAGGACCATCCGTGCTGTGGGCTGGTAACGTACTTAGCCTGGAGGATTCCAGTGACTATAACTTTTGTTTGTTCTTTGTATTTTATTTGCCTTCATTAAAAGAACTAACCCTTCACAAGTGGTTGCGTCCTCATTGTCGTGTCTGTTAAACGATCCTGAGACGTTCAGGGCGTTACACTCCTTTACATCCTCGGCGGCTTTGAAATGATGAGTTCTAGTTAGCTTACCATCAGACTTCTTTCTGCCGGAGCGCCTCTTCTTGCCCCTTATCTCACAGTTCATCTTCACAAGCCTAGCTGTGCTTTAACAAACCTCCCGCTTGCCTCTGCCGCAGGAGGAGATATTGATTATACTAATCTCCCCAAGGCCACTCCGTGGTGACCTCCCAGCTGATGCTGCATTGTCTGGACCCCCACTATCCTTCTGTGGGCTGTTAGGATTCCGATCATTTAGTCCCAGCTGGTAAGTGGTGTCAGACTACTTTGTCCCTGCTCCCACTTGTCTGCTAATGCTGGGATGTGCCTTGGTCTTAGATTATACGAGTGCATGAAATAGGACTTTGTCCCTTTCGGTTCCTCCATTGCCTTCGGCTGAGGTTTGGGGGACACACAGGCCCATAGTTGAAGAGGTCCAGAAAGTAATGGATTTATAATATGTTCTTGTGTCTTGCTCATAGTACAATTAAATAGCTGGGAGCCCGGGTTTGGTGAGATTGGGGGGTGTCCAGTGAAACAATGTGCATAAGGGAAAGCCTGGGCAACAGTTAACATGTTTCACGCTCAGTGAAACGCTTAGGAGATGAGAAATCGGACTTGATCAATGCTCGCAAGACTAAATCTCCAGCGTTAACGGAGGGAGTGGAGAAACAGGACTCCAGGGATTCATTGCTTGGCAAATCAATTCGAGATGGCATGGACCTCAGCACACGTTCGGAGCTTGTTGAAAAATATTACTAAAGTATGCTGTGATTTGCCCTCGCTTGCATTTCCTTATGGAAGCACCTTGTACCCTAGCCTTAATTGCCTTGGTTGCGTTAGTTGTCTGCCAGTCAGTCACATCTCTTTATCAGTATATAATAATATCCATAAAAGTATCACAAAAACAACATATAATACTTTGAAGTACATTTAAATCACAATATATCAAGACAAATTAAAAAAAGATAAAAATATAATTAAAATATACAAAAGAATCTCACAGCGGCTCCAAGTTCACATCTGATGCTACTTGCAAGAAAACCAGAATAATTTCATAACGCAGAACTATTCATCGCCCAATCCTGTATGTTAGTACTGCCAAATGTAAAAGGCATAAAGAGCAAAATACAATACGTTAAAATACATTTTACAATATATCAAGACCGGTTTAAAAGGGACAAAAATATTAAATATAAACAAAAATCTTGTAACGCAGCCCAAAAGTCACATCATCTACTGCTGGCGGAATAACTACGAGATCTCATTTCATAGCAGCGCTGTTCACTGCCCAGCCTCATATGTTAATAATTCCAAATGTGAAAGGTATATCTTTCTAGAGATGGCAGATCCAATAAAGGTAGAGACCGAATAGCATATATCCACATTATATAATGCACAGTTGTACTAAAAGCTTCCCGGTAATACATATATTTTCCAGTTTTTAACAAAGGTAAAAGTTGCTTTCTTAGATCCTTATAAAATTTACAAAGCAGAATAAAGTGCATAGTAGATTGGATGGATATACCATCAAAGGGCATTTAGGAAGAGTCTAATGAAGCCCCCATTCTTGGAAAGGCAACCTTAAAATGCAAGGTGCCTAGACGCAATCTAGTGAGGTAAAATCTGCAGTTGCAAATTTCACACAGTTAATAAACCATTTTGTGTTCCCTCTTGTCTGGGGCCTGTGAGAAGTTGGCCTGGCATATGCTGGTCACTAGTTATAGTGGCCACCTTGCACCAGTCCAATTCGACTCTTGGTAGATAGGTTTAAGACAACTTTTTAAAGAAAGCTATCCTAGTGGTAGCTGTGGAGAGCAGCCTTCAGGCTAAGTCTCTGAGGAATGTAAAGCAGCTTGTTTTACCTTATAATCTCTTGAATTACCAAATGAAAAGGACACCACACAGGTATATATATCAAATATATATGTATTTATTCTTAGATACACTCTACTAATCTCTTTATGAGATTAGAACCCAGATACACATTCAAATGTCAACACTTCTCAATAAATTAAGCACAAATATGGCTGTAGCCCTAGGGGCGTACCAGACCATATACTAAGAAGATGGTTTAACAAACTCGACTTGCAAAATGAAAAGGCCTGGGGCCTTGGGAATCGCTGGGGCTTCACTTCTGCAGTGTTAGCAGATAAGTAATCAGCCCACGGGAGACGCGTGCAGTGTCTAAACACAGCCGCGGGTTTCCAATTGGTTTCAATGGCACAAGTCGCGGTTTGTAATTTAAAGTTTTAGGGCACTTCGGAGAAGTCAACAAGCAAGCCACTTACTGGGTAAGTATTTCGAGGGCCAACACACACTTGGGCACCGGAGTGCACGAGTTACCTCACCCACGGAAGCCGGGTGCATAGGTGTCTTTTGGTGCCGGGTCGCGAAGCTGTTTTCAATGGAGATCACTGAAGACTTGCTGCTTGTGACGACTGGAGAGGTGTCCGCTGGAATCCGAAGATGGATTGAAGTTGAAGAGGACCTGAAAATTGAGGGGACAGAGTTCAAAGTCTCTTGCCAGTGACTGGCGGCCAGCAGGATGGATGACCACTGATGTCGCGTCGCTTCAGGTCGTCGATGGTGGTTTGTCTCTTCGCTCACGAGGTCCAGGAGAGATCGACGATGACCAGCAGCTGGATTCGGAGGGTCCCACGACGTCTGCAGCTAATGACTGTCGGCAACCGGATTGGAGCCAACAAACCTTGGCAACTGCAAGTCTCGTGTGGAGTGAAGATTGAAGATGGTGCAGACCAGCAAGGTCTGATGGACTTACCCAGCGAGGGTAAGTGAGGGCAGGCCCGGAGCAACCATGAGAACCCTTGAAGTCGATGAGAAAGTCTTCAGGTGAGTCACTAGCCAACGGGCAAGTAACCGCGAAGACGCCTTTGCAGGAAAAGTTCCACAGGAGCCCACGGTCACTCGGGACGGGGTAGGCCGCTGATTTTCGGTACCAGACCTGCTAGGGACTTGGACTACAGATGGTCCAAAGCACAAGTTCGTAGAACGTTGTTTAGGGTTTGCACTCGAAATCAGTGCACGGTTCCCTGGTATTGCTGTTCCTCGTAACTCGTGGGGTCCAGATGCCACAGCTTCGCTGGGGACTCAAAATGGCCGCCGAGAGGTCAGGAAATCCGCTTCAGGGGACGCAGGGAATTCGGACTCCGGCGGGAGCGGTGAAGTTTGCAACAGTTGATCAAGTTACTGGTGCCTGCCAAGCAGGTGAGTCACTCCTTGACTCCAAGGGAGATTCTTCAGTCTTCCAGAGATAGTGGAACGTCGAAGGGCCAGGATTCTTCTTTGTAGAGCGTCGTCCAGGTGTAATCTGAATTGCATTGGCAATGCTTGGTCTCTTATAGTGAAGATAGGGAAGGGACTAGCTCTATGACCACTCCTCTAGTAGGGTCAGGGTAGTGGGTGGTTACACCCACTTCCCTTTGTCCAGTTTCGCGCCACAGCAGGGGCAGGTAGCCCCTGAACCGGTTTGAGCTGGCATATGCACAGAGGAGCCTACTGCTCCCCCAGTGCAGGACTTCAAAGCACTCTAAGAGTGCACCTACCCAGCTCCAATACACTAAATCCTGTCTGGGAGGTGGTAACACCTCCCTGTGACAGGATACCCTTTGTTGGGCTTCCTCCACTGCGAGTTCGGTCAGCAGCAGGAGGGCAGCCCGGTGTCTGTGCTGGTGGCATCCATTTTGTGATGCCAGGGCTCTAGAAGATTTCTACCGTTTAGTACAGTGGGTACATGTCGTCCCCTCTAGAAGGGTGGGATCATACTCCCACACTAGTTACTGGTGTGGGTGTATGATTCCAAGTTGTTTGACACCAAACACGACATGTTTTGATGCAGTCATCCCAAAGTTAGCATTTACCGCGAGGTTATAATGCGCTTAAGAGTATATGGTTTAACCGCATCCACAAACAGCAGTAGAGAATAGACTCTGCTAGCTGCAGAGGGGTCCTGCTCAGGCAGAAGCACCCCCTCACATAGTAAACCAAGCACCCTGCCCTCAGCATTGTTAGGGCCTGCTAGAGAGGTGACTGATAGGTTTATATGTGTGTGTATGGTGAGATATAGGAACCTATACCTCAGTGAGGAGTGCTAACACTACCTCACACAGGCTGCAGTAGCAGGCCTGTGGTGTCAGATTGTGAATGCTTCCCAGGGGTGGCATAATACATGCTGCAGCCCCTGGTAGGCCTGCGAAGTACCAATGCCCTAGGTACCCAAGGTACCATATACTAGGGGCTCATAAGGTACCACAGTATCCAATTACTAGTGCATCTAATATGCACACCAAGTTGTTTTAGAGAGATCAGTGAGACTGGGGCCCTGATTAGCAGGGACCCAGCCAGACTATAGTCAGAAACCAGTGTATACATCAGAAAAAAAAAGTGGGGGCAACATAAGTGCAGATCCTACTCTCCTACAGGGCCTGAGCAGTAATTACGGACAGTGGACTTACTGCTCTTGTCCCTATCTACCTCTATTTTTCCCATTAGAATGACTTGCGGCCAGATGCACGACCCTTTCATTTAGCGCTTTACAATTTGCGAGGCGCTAAATGAAATGCACAACAGTGTGTTTACACTGTTTTGAGATTCCCAATGGGGTCGCTAATTGCAAGGCTCATTAATATTAATGAGCCTCTTGCAATTTGCGAGCCCATTGGGAATGACAGGCCCTCCCCAGGATGGTGGCCTGCTGGGCTCAGCAGACCACCATGTCTGGGACTGCTTTTTAATAAAGCAGGAAAACAGGATGCATTTTAAAAAAATGAAAAACACCTAAACTGCCCTTAAAAAAGTATTTTGCAAGCATTTGCGAAGGGGTCCCCTGCAGACCACTTCCCATTTGCAAGTGCATTACTTGCTTGGTGTTGCCGCGCAGACCTTCTGCTGATAGCGCAGTGTTTTAGAATTGTGAAATGTTATTTTAGAATCTGTCATTTTTTCAAAAAAACAAACAAACCTTACTTAGAAATTGTGCTCGCTGACTCCTGACAGTAATTCCCTCGCGCTCTGGTACTCTCTGCCCCTAGGCCTAAGCCAATTGGCCGCAAGGAGGAGGAAGAGTCCGAGGTGGGGCCCAGGCACAAAAGCTCGCCGCAGCGCAGGAGCGGACAATCTTGCTTTGTGTTTCCGCGCAGACCTGCTGCTGATAGTGCAGTGTTTTAGAATTGTGAAATGTTATTTTAGAATCTGTCATTTTTCAAAAAAACAATCAAACCTTACTTAGAAATTGTGCTCGCTGACTCCTGCCTGTAATTCCCTCGTGCTCTGCTACACTCCACCCCTAGGCCGTAGCCAATTGGCCGTAAGAGGCGGGGCCCAGGCACAAATGCACGCCGCAGCACGGGAGCGCAGCGGACACGCGCATTGGGCGCGCCAAAGGCAAGCCCGTCTACGCCCGTCCGAGCCCTGACGGGACCAGGGGCCATAAACTATGGTCAAATGATCAAATATTCCTCTAGGACACTCCGATCATTAGCCAAATTCTGTCCCCCCTTGACCCTGTTGCCTAAAATCGCATCATGGATAGCATATTTATCAAACTCAGTGCCGCCATGCAGTCCTCCCTTCCCCCACTTCCCATAATCCCCCGCCCCCACAACAGCAAATCAGACCGCCCTGCGCATCCTCTATCTCGACACTTGCTCTCTGGTTAAACACCAGTTAGACATCTTTCTGCTGCTTACCTCTGAAAAACCAGATGTCCTTCTGGTTACAGAAACCTGGCTTACCCAGGATTCTACGACGGACATCTTAGCGGCACTCCCCTCGGATTATTATATCTTGTCTGCTAATCGGCCCTCAGGTAATATTGGTGGCGGTGTAGCCGCTATCATACACAAACACTACAAGTTCACCAGCATCACTCCTCTTGATCTTCCAGAGGTAGAGAATATCGTTATTAAACTTGATGCCAGAACCGGCTCTCTCATCTTTGTGCTTATCTACCGACCCCCTCAGGCCATGTCTACCTTCCCTCTCTCCTTGAGTGAACAAATGGACAACCTTGTTACGAACTACGCTAATGTGATGCTTATAGGTGACTTCAATTATTGGTTTAACGATGCCTTCGGTGGGCCACATGCCGTAGAATTATCTGAACTACTTTCCAACTTGAATCTGGTCCAACACTTATCCTCCCCCCCAACCATGTAAAGGGACACACTCTGGACCAAATTTGGTCCTCTAACCTTATATTGACGGTGCCCACAATCTCACCCTGTATATGGTCTGACCACCATTTAATTAAATTTATAGCCACTATCAACTCTAAGATAAAGACCCCCACGGCTGTGGGAGGTGGGACTAGAAAGTGGGGGACCCTCGATAAACTGGGATTTGCCGATACCTTGGCCAGATCAGCACCCATCTTTAACCCCGATGTTAACACTATGGAAGAGAACATCACGGACTGGCTACTAATGGCTTGCAATGCTCATGCACCACTTACTAAATTCACACGCGCTCGCCATATAAATGCCCATAAATGGTTTACCACCGAGCTAAAAAAACAAAAACTCGAGCTCCGTCAAAAAGTAAGAAAATGGAGGCTAAGATACTCCATTGAAGACAAACTGCAGTTTTCACTAGCTCGTAAAGAGTATAAGAAAGCCATACTGAAGTCAAAGCGACCTATTTATCGGCGAGAATATTAAATGCCCATAATAAGCTGAAGGAACTCTTCACTATAGGTAATGACCTCTGCAACGCTGAGAGAACTCTTCCCAATCAGACACCTACCCAAGATTTATGTAACTCTTCGAAACACATTTTTGGGGACAAAATCTCCATTATCAAAGCGAGCATTCCTACTACCCTTAGCACGGAACACTTGGACAACCGGTCAACTAATTCAGCGACCATGGATCACTTCACTGTAATAAGTCCTCAGATCCTATCAGATTTGATGGCTCTCGTTAAATATGGCACCCCTAATGACTGCTGCCCACCTTGCGTTCTAAGGGACGCCTTGTCCTCCCTTCCTCACAGCGTGCTCCTCTTCCTAAACAAGTTTCTTCTACAAGGCAAGGTTCCTACTGCCTTCAAGAACGCAATAATGTTCCCTCTATTAAAACAACCAGGAGCTGACCCCCTGAATCCTTCTAATTATCGCCCCATCTCTCGCCTCCCATTTTAGGCCAAGATTCTAGAGGCCCACGTTGCTAGGTGCCTCTCTAATTTCATCGAACAGTCGGAACACCTAGAGCCAAATCTAGCTGGCTTCTGGCTCGCTCACTCAACTGAGTCTGTAATCCTCGTGGTACTGGACACCTTGAGAGCAAACGCAGACAAGGGCGTCCCTCAGGCCTTGGTGCTCCTGGACCTGTCAGCCGCGTCCAAGATATGGAACATTTTGGGTATCGGCCAATCGCTCTCCCTTGATGTGATGTGACCTCTTTTTGGATCCCCCCGTCCACACACCATAGTAAATGTTTACTTTAAATTAATTTTCATATCTTTATCTTCCATGTATTAAACAAAGGCATCAATCAAGAGCTGCAGTCCATTTGCGGTTCTAGAGATCAGAACTGCATCATCGGCGTATAGTAGGATTAGAGTTGGGTGGTTTTTAACCCTAGGTGCATCTGCCTCCATTTTTTGCAGTGTCTTGTCCACCTCGTTAATATATTATGAAAACAGCAGGGGGCAAGAACACACCCTTGGCGTATCCAGTGTTAAACCTTGAAGCAGGAGGTACATTTCCCCTTTGGCAATTCAAACAAGAGTGGAGCGTCATGTCTTGGTGCTCATTTTCGGACGCACAGCTGAATGCCTTAAAAAAAAGGTTACTTCGTTTTTTCATTTACTTTTTCCTTTATTGCCAAAATCCAATCCTTTAGAAAATGTAGTTCTGAGGTGACAATCACAAGTGTGACCGTTCAATGTGTTCTCAATTTTTTAAATGTTGCAATTTGCCCGTACAGGCCTTTTCTTCCTGCAACACGACGAGTACACTTTAACATTCTTAATCCAATGCATTTCGGGCAATTTATCTGCCCTTCCTCAGGGATTTCACTGCAAATGTTTAAAAAAAAAAGAAAAATATGTATTTGTATGTATGTATTTGTTTACATTTCCCCTTTGGCCCATAATGTACTCGGGCAGACAGGCAGGCGTACAGTTGTGACAGGAATGCAATAATCCCTGTAGGGGCACCCATCTCTGTCACAGTTTTGTAAAGCTTAGCGCGGCTCATCAAATCGAACACACTGCTTAAATCTGCAAATCATAAGTGTATATGTCCCTCTTTTGCTACAGTATGTTTATTACTGAGGAGATGTAGATAACACATTGTTCCATCTTACCAACATCCCTCCTGAACCCATATTGTGTGTCCATAATGATATGTTTTTCAGCCCCCCACACATTTCTAGCCTCTCCAATAGGATTCTGCCAATCAATTTGGCAGTAGAGTCCAGGAGGAATATTGGGTAGCAGCATCTAGGATCTCTCCTATCTCCCTTGTTAAAAATAGGGACATGGTACTTTCGGTCCAAGTAGCAGGAGGGAAACTACCGACTACGGCATTACACACTTGTGTTAAAGTGGGGCCCATAAGGTGACATGTGACTTAAGATTATCTATCGGCACCTCAACAGGGTCTGGGGCTTTTGTGTCAGCCGGTTTATTTAGAGCGTTAATGACCTCATCTAAGCTTATGTGAGGTAAGTATACTGCACCGGTTATCAGTACTACTGTTGAAGGTAGCTCTATCGCAAGTTTATGGAGGTAAAATAAAAAAAAAATAAAAAAAAAAATAAAAAAAAAAAAACGAAAAATCGCTCCAAAAGGATTTATCCAGTCCTCTTATTGTACAAGAGCTTCAATCCTAAGGGTCACTATATCTTGATTTAAGGGTTTCCAAAAAAGGCTATCGTTAGTTGCCGCCTGGCCTGTAATAGATTAGCCCAGGACTGATCTTGAATCTCTGCTTTTAGGTCTTGCGACCTGCGTTGCACTGCGCAGCAGTGCTCGCGCAGGTCGCGAGACCTTTAGTAGGTGAAAAACAGGGAAATCAAGCTAACCTAGGAATTGCACACACTCGTGCGTGTCCGTTTCCATTTCAGCTCCCCCATTGGCCTTTGCGTGAGTCTTATTCTAAAAGACTGCACGCAATTGGCCAGAGGTGCACGCATATCTCCTCCCATGGTCTATTGGTGTCTATTACGCGCACCAAGCGCGTAATAGACACCAATAGGCCGTGGGAGGAGCTATGATCGTGCCCAGACACAGGCGTGACGCGCGCGCCACTTGTTTTTCTTTACTTTTGGTATAAGCGCAGCACCCGCGCTTTACTTTTAATGTTATAAGTAAAGCGAGGGTGCCGCGATTATACCAAAGGTAAAGAAATAGAAAAAAACATCTATTTCTTTACTTTTGGTATAATCGCGGCACCTGCGCTTTACTCATAACATTAAAAGTAAAGCGCGGGTGCCGCGATTATACCAAAGGTAAAGCATTTGCAATGCAATAAGTCTTGCATTACTGAAAGTTTGAGCTATTGGCTTTGCAAATAATTATGCAACACAAATAACTCAAACTTTGAGTAATGCGAGACCTATTGCATTGCAAATGCTTGTTTCCTATTGAAAAAGGCTTGATTAGAAGCAGCTCTCAATTTAAGGATTTCATCCTTATCCCTCGGTATTTCTTATAAAGCTCTCCTCAGGTTCCTATTTGAAACAGAGCAATTATGATCATACCACCCCTGAATCTTTTTTCTGTGCTCCTACTCGTAGATCTCAGCTTGCCTGCTATTCCTGACATTAGCTTAAAGAAAGCACCAATAACAAAGCATGGTGAGGCGGTCTCGCTGGCAAGCGTATAACCATTGCTGAGGTGTTTCTCCATAACCTTTTCTAAAATGGGGATGCCATTTACATTTGACCATCTAAGACTAATACTGTTTTTGGACTGAATTTCTCTGTGATTCGCAGATTGCGGGCCATTAAAATGGGAGGTTTTAATATAAAAACCAATGTCAAAGGGTGATGATCACTAAAAGACCTTGGGGTGACCCTAAAAGAATCCACTAAACCCAGAAACTAAAACATGGTCAATAGCAGAGCTATGGACACTTCCTTGAAAGGTGGGTATTAGTGGCTTCCCTGGCTCGGATAAATATTCTAATAACTCAAAGTTAAATTTAAACATGATTTTATTAAAGGCCTCCCCATGCGAATTGTGGGGAAAATGTAACATCACCTCATTATCTTTTAGTTTGCCATAATTTTTAGCCTCTAACCTGTCGCATCTACATATATTAAATTCCCTACTAAAATTAAAATATAATCATCCTTGATCAGGCTCATGAAAGATTCCATCTTCCTGCCTAGATCGGGAATAGCCCTAAATTTAGTGTTATCAAAACCATTGTTCTAATGATTGGCCAGGACAATATTCAAATGTTCATCAGTCTCTAAATGAAGAAAACTGAAAAAGGGTGAACTGGAGTAGGATTTTTAGTATCAATAGGGCGGTTGTGGACATTAAAAGGGCTAAGCCACCCTTAGCCCATCGAGCCTCTGAGGGGGTGGCAGGGGTTATAATAAAGGGGTGTACCCTTTCACATTAAAATCCTACACGGCCCATGTTTCAAGTAAACAGACTAAATGGGGCGATTTCATTTTATCCAGCCATTCTGAGTTCCCCCAATTTAGTTCCTACCCCCGCAATGTTCCAAGACCCGACTACAAGGTGGGTACTATCATGATTACTGCCAGGAAGCACCCCGCCATCCATCGTTACTGGACCCTGCTTTACAGGTTGAATAGCAATGGGATTAGACTCAACTAGCCTCTGGAGTCAATGCTGTTCCTCACAGTGGGAAAGGGGAGCAAATCTGTAGATGTTGGAACAGTTATGAGCATGCTAGATTTAGGCATTGAATCGGGTTGATAAGGGGGTCCCGACTGGACAAGGCCTGTGTGTATATAGGAAAACATGTTAGATGTGTAACAGAAACAGAGCGGTTCAGCCATGATATTCCCTCGTGTATTCCCCTTAGGGATGTACCTACAATTAAGTCCAAAAAGAAGGAATTTGTCTACCTTAGGAGTACGAAAATTCACAACAGTACAATCCCCCTGGTCGGCTTTTCTGGAAGGGCCTATCCAATCTACCCTTCTTACCATTATCACCTATTGAAATAAAAGATTTGTATCCCACGACCGTTCGGCCAACCAGTGAATCACCTTATTTTTCAAATCACTTCATGACTGTGTTGAGTGTGGAAGGAATTTAAGGACATTTCTTAGTACAATAACATATGGGATTGCTTCTGGTGGAAGATGCAAAATAGTATTTTCACAAGCTGCAGTGTGCGAGGTAGTTATTCTCTCGTGCGGTGGTTGCTAGAGAACAGAACAAGAGATAAGAGGTAGGTGGGGATTATCAGTAATTGGGGCAACCTCATCAGTAATAGTGACAACGGATAGTTCGGACCTCTTAATCAGTGTTAGGATTTCTCTTACAGTTTTCCCCAAAATAGAGCTCCTGTCCTTAATTTCCTTCAGATCATTCTGGAATTTTTCCTTCGAGTTCTCTATTTCGATATGTAACTTCTTTAGTGTTGATTCTGGGGTTTTCACTGATTTTGGTATCTTCTCTTTTTGATACCCTTTAGAAGCGCTAGTTGTCCCACTGGCCCTAGTACCTGCTGTCCCCCTGTTTAGGCCGGGGACCAACAAAGCCGATGGTTGGTAACTTTTCTTTGCCGGGGTTAGGGTTGGTTCACTATTAAGAGATTCTTCCCTAAGAAGAGGATCATGAGAGACAAGGGGCCTGAAGCAGTTTTGGGTCATTATTGGCTGTCCTCTTACCCACAGGCCCTGGTTCTAATAAAACATTCTCTTTATCAGCCTCTTCCATTGCACTGTGCAGTTTTTCTCACAGCCAGCCTCTCTTCAGCATTAATTATTTTGCTATTCAACGGACCCACGGCATTGGTGAGATAATTAGTGATAGCGTTAGAGGATTCTATTGGCTTTAAACCTTTCCCTCCATGCACTTAAGGGAGTTTGAGCTTGACCATGTTGGCATCACCTTAATTTAAGACTAACTCTGGATACAAAAGCAAGAGGTCAGAGTGTTCTTCCCAGGTCATGTATCTTCAGTCCTGGGACGAAATTCTCCTCTATTGATAACATAAACTAAGGAGGGTGGATCCAGCCTCGGACGGGTGCAGACTGGCTCAGCCCTTGACCCGGTGCAGCCAGCACGCCGCGCGTGTCCTTTGCTGCAGGAGTCTCCTGGGGCTCTTGTGGCATCGGGGAGGCTGTAGCTCTGCCTCCCTGCAGGCAGTGATGTTGCTGGAGGACCAATTCCCACCCCAGTGGCGGCACACACAAACCAGTAAGGGCCTCCGGTCAGCCCGTTAGCACATCCAAGGAAATCCACAAGCAGCCTTTGGAAGGAAGTGGACTGTCCGAGAGAAGGTTGGGGAACCAGCCCAAAGATGATCCGATAACAGAAGGAGCAGTTCAGAGGACGGCCGGTGTGGAATACGTGAACAAAGGGTTGGTAATCCAAGAGCCACTTACAAGAACAGAGCGGGGAGCAAGGGGTATGCACTACTAAGTGGCTACGCCCCCCCAAAACTCGACCCTCCCTACAGGTACTCGATGCCCCGAGCTCACCCGCAGCCAAGCCTCCACGGGCAGCTGCGGTCCAGCACAGGTTACCCAGGTGAGCCGCCAGATTCTCACCCCTTCGGGAGGCTTCAGAAGACTGGCATGGTGCAGCTGGAGCCATTACCGGGCTGCTCCATCGCGGGCCTCGGGTCCTCCCAGTCCGGGGGCGAGCCTGCTGGACTCCCTCCGAGGCGGTCAACTACCAGGCCAGACTTCGCCTGCACTTCCTACACCGTACTGTACCTGCACTCACTCCCAAGGGTTTCCTTCAATCGTCTGCACTGCTGCAGTCGATTCTGCCAGTGCCCCCCACAAACGAAGGCCTCAGACTCTCTGCAATTGCAGTATGGTCCATGCTGGGTTGCTTGTGACTGTTCCCTTAAACAGGGACCCCAATACTCAATTATAATACGTTCCAAATCGAACATATATAGGGCAGATTGGATGTCCTTTAACATAGAAAACTTCTGGAAACATGTCACCTTCATTGCGCTAGCCACACCTCACACACAATACCACTGGAATTAGTGGTACTCGAGCATCAGAAAGGTCACCATTGCTCCCACAAAGAAGTGTACAAATACGTCATTTGCGGCACTACAGAAATGCTATCTGTACAGCCCCACAGGTATCCCTACTCTCGGGCCACATCTTTACCCCTCACACGCACACCTCCCTTACAGCCCCAAAGATACCCCTAATGTTGGGTCACATCGCCCCCCCCCCACCTCACATGCTTCCCTTACAGCCCACAGACTTGCAGTGTTTCTGGTCCGGATGGGGAGCATCTCCTGCTGGCTGGACACGGATGCACTGCCGAGACACACCCACACCCCACGCTGTACACATGGCCCATAGACATGCCTCACGCTGCACACACGATACACACTGCGCACACACGCCCTATGCTGCACACAAAGCCTCACGCTGCACACACACGTGCCCCACGTTGCACACAAACACACACATGCCCTACACTGCACACACACACACATATGCCCCACGCTGCACACAAAGAGGAAACTCACCCTGCCAGGAAAACATCCTCAATTACTCTACTCCAAGATGTTCTTCACTACCCACCGTTTTTGCTCCAGGCAAAGAGGCCAAGTGCAGTTCTACTCACCTACTGCAGAGTGGTAGTGTGAAAGTGCTTCAGCCAACTGCCCGGCAGCCAACAGTTTCCGCCCCATTTCCAAATGGCTCTCAATTTCAGCATGGCTGGCAGCGAGTAAACCTGAAACACAACATATTTTCAATGCCTTGCAGAAATGCCACTCCAATGCAGCATAATCTATGTCAACAAAGAGACACAATGCAATATGTCCTGCAGAAACTGCAGTACCATTAGGCCAAATAAAGAAACAGGAGTGTAGTTGGCCAAATAAAGAAACAGGAGTGTAGTTTGCCCTGATGATCCACCACACTACAAACTACATCAGCAAGGAGAACGGTGTAGTGTGGCCTATTGAAAGTAAAATCATTCAAAACAGCAACTACATCAGCAAGGAGAAACAGCACAATATGTCCTGCAGAAATGGAGGCAGCGAACGGACTCCGCGCAGTACAGTGGGATCATAAAGCTTCAACTATGTCAGCAAAGAGAGACACGGTTCATGCTGCACTACAACATTAAGCGTCGATATGGCATCAACAACGGGTTTGGAATTAGCATAAAACATCCTTTATACCGCAGAGTTTAAAGACCTACAGAGCACCAAGTACACACAAGTAGATGCAAGTTTGGTGCAGTGTGTCTGGCAGAGGCCACGGCCCTACGCCTCAGCATGCAGGATGTTTTTGTGCCCCAGAGTTGTGTACTTTAACCACATATTGGTAGGTTGATGGGTGGGATTAGCTAGAAAATAGATTTTTGGGTGTGTGAGAGGGACACTATGTTGAGTGTTTATGGGTCTGGCCAGGTGTGTGAAGTGCAGGGGCTGGTGTGTTTACTGCCCCCAAACTACGGCTGTCTTCTACCACAGAACTGGAGGCAGAGGGGATCTTTGTCTTGCTCACAGTAGAGCGTCAGGGCCCTTGTTATGCCACTGGTCTGGATTTGTAAGGAGCCTCAGAAAACTGCTTGGTCAGTTCAGTGGACCTTTTCCTTCGGTTATAAAGCTGCAGATGAATGAAAACAGGGTGCTTTTACCTGATCTTTGGTGCCTTGTTTTCCTCTGCCCATTACCCGTGCCATAGAAGGAGGGCCATCTCCTCCCAGCTTCCAAACTCATATGTACTTACGCGCCAGCACTGGCTTTATTGGTACTCCGCCTGGTGCCATGCACTAGAATAACCAACAGTTCAGATGCAGGACAGCCCACACAGAAAGGGCTGTATTTTACCCTCTAGCTATGTCATTTTGAGAAGGTGTGCTTGTGAGCCCACACATTACATACTGTGAATGTAATTTCAGAATTTATGTCCATCGTCGGCAGCTCCAGTAAGGAATGCATGAACCCTTCTGGTGCACAAGAGGTGCAGTCACCTGGGGATTCACAGACAGCCTCTGGAGAGGTAACCTAGATACCTCTTGATGGAGACAAGTGTTACACAACTCACAAACACTTTCAAACTGGCTGAAGCAGCGAGCTTAGAGTTCAAAATACAAAGCAGGGTGTGGAGTTTCAGGAAGAGTTGTACCTTTGTAGCATTCATAGAGCGGCCTCCGCCTTCACTGTTCGCATTATGAAGGTTGAGGCCCTAAGGCGCTCGCTTCAAGCCGAGGTGTGATGACATTCACTGACCATATGTTAAAGGTGCTCTTGCCTTCAGAGTCATCTGCTATGAGGCAGTTGGGCCAGGCACTTCTATATTTAAGTGCTCCTTGCGCTGAACATCTCAAGTCTTACTAATGTTACAAGGAACAGCCCAGGGCAGGGCTTCATCGCAAACAACCGTCAGTCTAAAGCAGGGTCTGACCACGCACCCTTCAGCCCTCTCAATGGCAAGAGCTATTGGCCCAAGACATGTTGTACGGATAAAAGTACTCATAAGTATGAGGGGACGAATGGCGCACACTGCACGAACTTTCCAAAATCTCCACCCAGAAGCGAGGGTGGCAGGTATCAGTGCCAGTCGAGGTCAAGGGCCTTGTACATAAACAATACAGCAAGGAAAAAGCTGCCTTCTACAATCTGTGCAGAAGCCGCAGCACGTGGTGCAGCACCACAAAGGTTTGAAATGCGTATGGGAACGGACAACCGTGGACCCAGACAATGTGTGGGTCCATTCCAGATGTAACAGCAGGACAAGCAAGCAGCGAAGGTACCTCGCTCATGCTGCCAGAACACAGGGTAGAGCCTAGGAGTAGTATCTCCCACCACCACACGTCTCCTTGAACCATCCACGCCTGGAGCTCCCATCTGGATCAGGCCCAGACAGTCTCTCCAATGTCACACTCAAGAGTATGTCTCCCCTGTCTAGGGGTCGCCACTCTTAGCCTTCAACTCTCCCAAACAGCAGACCTGGCCAGAGCAGGCAGGCACAAGCGCTGCATTAAGATGATGTGGGTGGGTGGTTCGGGGAGACTAGATAAAGTTCAAAAGTGTGGGGGGGGGGGGAGGGGGGGGAGATGGGAAGTGTTATATCCTTTGGTCCCCTAGTTCTTGCTGCCCAGCCTGTGTGAATGTGTTGTGATAGAATGTTCTTGAGTGCATGGTTCGGAAGAGTGCTCAGTTGGACTGTGTGGGGCTGAGCAGCAGGACGCTGCCCACAGTGGGGCACATTAGTTACCATCCCATTTGTAAGTGAAAAAACCTTATAAAATCTACACTGCTGGCTACTGGACTGATTACCTACAAGGGACGTACTTCATTTACAACAAGCATTTACAATGCAATGGTCTCGGCATTGGTAAAGTTAGAGCTATTGGCATTGCTCATGACCTTATTTTTGTTTATGTTTTTGTTTTTAAAACATTTAAAGAAACGGCATTGTCATGAGCACTGCCAATAGCTCTAACTTTAACAATGCCGGGACCGTTGCATTGTAAATGCTTGTTATCTATGGCCCAGTGTGTGCCCCTAAAAATCACATCTAGGGACAGCACTGGCAACAGTTTACTCTAACTGCCATTGGTTGTGTACGGACATAAATTCAGGGGTGTAGCCCATCTGTTGTAATATCATCCCGAAAAAAGGCCATTCAAGGGAATCAAATGCCTTTTATGGCATTAGGTGATATTATTATCGCTGGATGGCATACCTCTTTGCCTTAACTTTTCAATCTTTACATGTGTGTTGCACTGTACAGCACACATTCATAGTGGGAAAAGTATTAAAGCAGGGGTCTCCAACGGATAGCTCGAGAGCTACCAGTAGCTCACCAGTACCCTGGAAGTAGCTCCCTAAAGTACAGCGCAGCATAGTACATAACTTAGAAGATCTAACCCTATTAAAGAAGGCAACGCTACACAACTCTGTATCCTTGGCGTGATCTGTAGTCAAACCAATGGCAGTGCTACATGCTTACAAACACACACTGTGACAGTACCTGCAACATGGCTACCTGTCTTCACTCTCAATCAGTCACATACAAAATGGTCACTTTAAAAGCCCCACTCTATCAGTCATACAATGTGTGTGAAAATCGGACCAGAAAAAAAGTGCAATAGCCAAACTGGAGTCGCTAACGTGTGCGGGACTACCTGAGACAGAATGGAAATGTGTGAGAACCATATGTTAGCCATCCTGTAGCCAGGTAGAGCTATGGCTGGAGTGAGAGTGGAGTCAAGTAACGGCACTGTTTGTTTTAGGTAATGCGAGTGGTGCAAGTATGTAAGCGTATTTGTTTAAATGTTTCAGGGTGTGTGTGCATGCACATATATGTTTTATATATAGGTTGTATATCTGTCTGGTGTTGTGACCCTTCGTGAAAGGCATTTCCTCTTCCTGGAAGATGGTCGTGTTGTCAGGGAACACCAAATGTATCATGTGCCCCAAATATAAGGGCTTTAATGTCTTGCAAAATGTTGCCTATTATTGACATAATGTTGACACTGGCATAATAATAGTAAATCTTGACACATGCCAGGCATTCTTGGACTAATCATGGTAACTATCCTTGCCATATCTTGGGTATGCTTGGCCCAATGGTTGCAATCTATCAAAAATTGTGGCTATTGTTGGAAAAATGTCCAATGCTGACATGTGGGGTTTGTTAGAATTATGGTAAGCGGCAGTGGCACAACTGTAGTCCTGACATAATGGAGTGCATACTTGATATGATGTAGCCATCTTCGGCACTATGGAAGGCATCCCAGGTGAGTGATGGTAAACTCTGGACAGGTGAGACGTAATCTGTCTGTGTGATGCATTTGTACTAGGGAAATGACAAGTTGACTTTTAATGATCATGCATGAAATCTGATTTTCTACGCAAAAGTTTTTTTAAAGTGTGTATTTGATAGAAAACCAATATCTCACATTTTGAGATATGCTGGTATTTAAAAACAAAATAATGAAAATCTAAAATATATTTAAGCTGGTCTTTGAATGATAATACCGAATTGTAGAAATGTATAGCTTTTAGTTTCTTCCTCTGTGCTAATGGGCACTGCAGTGGTTATTTCATTAATCATGAGAAGGCATTTGATTAGGAAAAAGCTTTCCTTGAAATTGCTGTTAATAACTCGGTCTTAGGCACTTGGGTGGGAGGTGTTCTACTACAAAATAGAATTTTAAATATCGCCCAGTCAAAATATTGTTCCAGACTGTAGACTACCGCAATTTCATGAAAGTAAGTATAAATAAGTATAATGTTAGTTACATTCTTAACTCCACATCTATTTATCTTGAAGATGTATACAGCTTCAAGGAGTGCAGATGTGGAGTTTAGAATTGCAAATCTATACTTACCTATATGTATGAACCTTCATGTTATTGTATTCGTCAATATTCTGGATGTGGTCTTTTGGCATCACTCAATATAGTGACATACAGCTGGATGGTCACTGTTTATATATCTCAAAGGAAACTTAGAAGGGGTGGTCACTATTGTGATTGTCTCTAAAGTGGTCGCTACTGCAACAACTGTCAGAGTCATTTGTGACTTGGGCTATTTTCAGCAGTCAGAAATGGCTCTTGTCAGAGACCCCTCAATTAAAGCATAGTTTTTATACTGGAAGGATATCCTTCCAGTACAAAGCCTATGCATGAGAGAACGCTGCCACTTTTGCACTATGGTGCAAGGGGTTGTGCATTAGCGCCTAGTAGCCTAAAGAGTGCCAGTGCTGGGGGAAATAAAAACAGCACCATATCTTAATAGAAATGCCACTATTTTCACTCTCCCTTTGATGCAGCATATAAACTTTGGCTTCGGTGTTGTGTTACCTCACATTTTAGTGAATGTTCATTTTTAATCTCTTTGTACATTTTGCAGCAGCCTATCTTATAACGTGTGCAATAAAACAAATTAAAATGACTTGCATATTCGCAGGGCTTTCCGTTGCAGCCTGGGACCTCGTCGCGCTATAAATTAAACATGTCCAGCTCAGTAACCAGAATTCAGTTTTCTCTCTGGATACACAGAGACAATGACATCCGCAATTAACTCATCCCAACTGACCTTCCATAACATTAAATAATGCAACATCTACCGCAGTGTGTACAGCGGTGAGTTACATGGCCACCACATACATTACACAAGATCGCATTCATTTTTCCAGTACGGAGAAATTACGTGACGTGCCCAGAATTCACAGAGAATACTGAAGCAAAAACGAGAACCGGTAGATGCAGCAGGCGAGCCTTGGTTACACGACGGGGTGGGGGGGATCTGAATCTCTTTGTACATTTTGCAGCAGCCTATCTTATAACGTGTGCAATAAAACAAATTAAAATGACTTGCATATTCGCAGGGCTTTCAGTTGCAGCCTGGGACCTCGTCGCGCTATAAATTAAACATGTCCAGCTCAGTAACCAGAATTCAGTTTTCTCTCTGGATACACAGAGACAATGACATCTGCAATTAACTCATTAACCAATTGACCTTCCATAACATTAAATAATGCAACATCTACCGCAGTGTGTACAGCGGTGAGTTACATGGCCACCACATACATTACACAAGATCGCATTCATTTTTCCAGTACGGAGAAATTACGTGACGTGCCCAGAATTCACAGAGAATACTGAAGCAAAAACGAGAACCGGTAGATGCAGCAGGCGAGCCTTGGTTACACGACGGGGTGGGGGGGGATCTGAATCCCTTTTTGCCCAAAGGGCTTTTTCCCACCAGTCTGAAGCCCGACCCGGTCGGTGCCTGGGAATTTCTTCATCAATGGAGGCAGGACTCAGACGAAGATGATGCTCGGGGGTGGACGTAAATAGCAGGAGAAGCCCAGCGTGTAGCTGCATGTCGAGGTTCTCCCCTCTACTGAAAGATACGTATCAAAAAAAGTGGTATCACGTTTCTTAATCCAAATAACCGTTTCCCTTAAAGACTGCTAGAGTAAGAAAATCAATCTGCATGGTTGTTGTTTGAAGAAGCTGAGGGAGTGTGGGAGGGTCGCAGCCCCGCGAAGAAGTGACGCGCAGCGAGGCAAGGGCGGAGTGTAGCTGCTGGGCGGAACTTCGTAGCACTGGCACTCAAATTTCTAACACCGGAAGTTTTGCTTTCTGAATCTTGTTTCAGATAGATCTCCGTTTCCAATCGCTGCTGGAAGTAAAAAAAAACAACGGCCCCGGGCACTAGATCCTGGGACTTGCACAGAAGCAGCCTTCGCCATCTCCCGGCAGTGAGCATCATCCCACACTTGCTTGCATGGGGCATGAACACGGCGCCGGACGGATGGATCCTCACGGCCAGACGATAGGGAAAAAATGGCGGATGGAAGCTCCGAAACTTTTTCGGATTCGGGGGCGTGTTCCTGCTGTTCTAAAAGGGCGTGGCTAAAAAGTGGAAAGAACAGCAAGAAACACGCCCCCGAATCTGAAAAAGACGGAGCCTATTTGGAGGGACGGCTCTCTCCTCCAATGGCTGGCCTCCGTTTAGGAAGACAGCCAATGGAGGAGAAGCAAAAAGAGAGGCGGGCTAAATAGCCACTCTAGAAAACATTAAATCTTCCGACTTCCGGTTCTGCCTTCGGCAGACCGGTAGTCCTCGACCTAAAAAAATAAATAATTTGATGCGGAGGTTGTTAGTTTGTGGAACTGGTGACTAGTCGGATGAAAACCTCACATACAGTTGGTGGAAATCAATAGGAGACGCTCTAGCAGTGGCTCTACTGTGCTTACATTTTTAAAGTGTGATCTGCCTTCGATCCTCAACATATTTGCAGATCAGGACTTATCCGGTAACTACTTGGACATCCCCGAAAATCCTTTGAATATAACACATGGGCACCTTCTCCGGACAATATCAGAATCCATCAGGTACTCGTGTCAATAGCATCCGAACCAATCTGTATACAATGCAGCAGACCACCCATTCACTCTCAAACTAGCATTGAATGACTTATGCTTCAGCAAATTAGGCCAATGCAGTCCTGACATTTCCCAAAGGGTGAGAGTATACAAACACTTTGCATAAATACGGTGTCAGTCTCCCAAATGCAAAGAGCGTGCAAACCTGCTGCATAAATTTACTTTCGGGAGAAGGTGTTAAAAATTATTCAATTCGAGATTTGCATAAGAAACCCGTGCCGCCAGGCTCTCTGATACTGGATGAGCAAACAAACAAGGGAGATCTGATTGCACCGACCTATTCTTTCTTGAAGCAGTCTAGACACTGCCGATGTTGACTGCTCCTCCTCACACCCCACGTTTCTTGAATACTAATAGAGCCTCATTAAAATATATTATCCTCCTGTTTAGCAGGTCTAGGTTCAGGATACGAGCACTGTATTAAATGCAAACATACCTTGTAATACACAGAGTTCGTAATGGCGTTATTCTTTATTTATCGGGGGGAGGGGAAAGAGATAACTTACTAAATCAGTCACTTCGTTTTACGGACACTGCATTTCAATCGAATACCCACAACAAACTTTCACATCAATACATAGTCACGATGCAAAGTGACGTTTAACACTTTCCAGAATCTGCTAAGGTCTGGATGTAAAAATCCACCGACCACTGTAGAGTTATAACTCCTCAATGACACTCAACTCGCACATACTAACTGCGGATTAGTAGTGCCGATGTGCATCGTTTGTTATTCCCTTAGAATCACGATTCATACCCTGCCCTTCGGCTGTCTTCGGAAAATAAAGCTCCGAGGGCAACCCACGGGATAATACGTTTTCCCCGTGCTAGCGGATATTTCACAACAACGGGTTACTTTTACACGCCCACCTCGAAAAGAGCACATCTCAGCTGAGCTCTCATAACAGCACTCACCAGTTGTCCCATGCACAGAATGCACGCCACTCTTCAAGCACACCGCGCATACACCTGATCTCATATTACATCAGAGGTCCGCACAGGTGTCTACCAACTGCCCCTGTGTCAAGCATGATCCACTTGAATTGGGCTTTTCAACAACCAGTAGAGAATACGGGCACTTAAACCTGCGTTACTTTAGAATAAATTACGCTACGAGACCAGAAATAATAAATCACGATGGCACTAGGTACGATCTCAGTTACCACTTACTATTTAATTCTGGAATTCTCCAATATAGGCACGATCAATAGAAAAAACGCGATTTCACGCAGTTAAAATGATGATGCTCGGGGGTGGACGTAAATAGCAGGAGAAGCCCAGCGTGTAGCTGCATGTCGAGGTTCTCCCCTCTACTGAAAGATACGTATCAAAAAAAGTGGTATCACGTTTCTTAATCCAAATAACCGTTTCCCTTAAAGACTGCTAGAGTAAGAAAATCGCGACGTTCCGCTTTTCCTCAAAATCTGCATGGTTGTTGTTTGAAGAAGCTGAGGGAGTGTGGGAGGGTCGCAGCCCCGCGAAGAAGTGACGCGCAGCGAGGCAAGGGCGGAGTGTAGCTGCTGGGCGGAACTTCGTAGCACTGGCACTCAAATTTCTAACACCGGAAGTTTTGCTTTCTGAATCTTGTTTCAGATAGATCTCCGTTTCCAATCGCTGCTGGAAGTAAAAAAAAACAACGGCCCCGGGCACTAGATCCTGGGACTTGCACAGAAGCAGCCTTCGCCATCTCCCGGCAGTGAGCATCATCCCACACTTGCTTGCATGGGGCATGAACACGGCGCCGGACGGATGGATCCTCACGGCCAGACGATAGGGAAAAAATGGCGGATGGAAGCTCCGAAACTTTTTCGGATTCGGGGGCGTGTTCCTGCTGTTCTAAAAGGGCGTGGCTAAAAAGTGGAAAGAACAGCAAGAAACACGCCCCCGAATCTGAAAAAGACGGAGCCTATTTGGAGGGACGGCTCTCTCCTCCAATGGCTGGCCTCCGTTTAGGAAGCCAGCCAACGGAGGAGAAGCAAAAAGAGAGGCGGGCTAAATAGCCACTCTAGAAAACATTAAATCTTCCGACTTCCGGTTCTGCCTTCGGCAGACCGGTAGTCCTCGACCTAAAAAGCAGTGCAACCAACCAAACATG
Source organism: Triturus cristatus (assembly GCF_964204655.1). Lineage (NCBI taxonomy): Eukaryota > Metazoa > Chordata > Amphibia > Caudata > Salamandridae > Triturus > Triturus cristatus. Next base: position 847,472,519 of record NC_140595.1, read on the forward strand.
GCATGTGAAGCCCTGCAGTGTTTGAGATCGCAAGTCCGAGCTTATGGACATCGAGGAGGCGCTAGAGACGCATCCACTGAAGGGAAACCGATGCCATATTTGATTTCACCAAAGCAATAAAATAGAATGCAGTTCACTACAGAGTCTCCCGGGCTAAATACAACAGAACATGAGGAGAATGGCCCCATATGGTCTCCCTGAGGTGCATTTTCCCTTAGGCTACATGCCGGAGATGTATCGTTCATTTTTAAAATCTCTCTCTTTCAACCATTTTTTATTTTTACGTCTCGGCTATCGGACAGCTTTTAGCTCACGGTAGGAAAAACCCTCTTGTGGACCATACCAAAAACACATACAGGGGGCTCAGTGTTTGCTCATTACTTACCACCGGATGGCCGTAGTGTCACTGAGTTGCTTTCTTCTTATTCAATGGCTTGCCTTCCTCTTCTTGTATTTGTCGCTCATCTGGAGTGCGCTCTTTACCATCATTTTGAACAATCGACTTTTATCCGTCCTCAGTTCACATTAAGGGGACTATGCTTTCTCTTTCATCCCTCCATGAGGATGCAGGTGTTTTTCAATTCTCCCCGAGGGCTGCTTTCCACTCCCAAAACACTTGCCCCACGTCCAATTTGTTACTCCCAACAAGCTCTTCCATAGCTTAGCCTAGTTCTCCCTGGCTTATTTTTAGGTCTCACCTGACCCAGCGCATGAGCTGGTCTGGCGAGACTTATTGCGAGGGGTCCAAAAAGTGCTACCAGGCCAGCCTAGAGCCACAGTGCATGTGCTCGGGCGCGCGCCGCGCTTTACCGCAATCACTTTCACTTTCGCGGCCGCAAGGTCGCTTGGCATAGCCAATAGGTCTCGCTTCTGGGACCTTATAAGTATTTAGTTATGCAACTGTTGCATGGCTAAACATTTATAAGGTCCCAAAGGCGAGACCTATTGGCTATGCCAATGCTTGTTACTTTTTCTTTTGGGTCTCTCCACACCGATCCCCATGGGTTTCCACTGCTCCCTGGCCCACCACCCAGACCCAGTTGATTCCCATCCAACTCACTCCTGTGTTGCTCCCCAAGCCCCTTGCGGTCCGTAACTTTTTTTTTTAATTATATATATAGAGAGATTTTTTTAGGGCCTTGCTATTTGCTACCAGACTGCTACGCAGTACAAAAAGCCACTAAAATTATTTGTTTTTATTTCCGATCCAAACTGCGTTCGCCAACTTGGATCGGTAAATAAGCAATGTACTCACGTCATTTCCTACGTGAGCATATGTGGTGATGCATGAGCAGGCATATGTCAACATGTAAACGCACACTCAGGAAAGAAGCACCTTTTTTCTGATTTTTTTTTGCCAATGCTACACAGAATCGGCAAAGAGCATTGGCAAAGGCAACAGGTCACTGAGGAGACACCTATTAGCCTTGCTAAAGCTGGTTTCCTTTGTGATTCACAAATCCATATCTAGAGAGAAACCAGACGCACAAAGTACTATCAACAGCTAAGGAGGGAACACATAGAAAAATATACTTATTACAATAATTCCAATGATCTCCTGATTAGTCTTTTAAAGTGGTATAAGTTCGGGCTCCCAAACTGATCTTCATTCTCACCACACAATACACGCAACATTCAAACACAGTGTGACATTCTGCCTTTTCCATACAGGCACTAGTTCGAGGACACAGTTCTGTATTTCATTCATGGGCACACACACTGCTTGTGTTGCTCAAGTGAAGCTCTACCTATGTATATATACATTTTCCGCTAACATGCACCAATTTAAGTTAGAATTGCGCTCTGTCAGACACAACACCTCAGAGTTCCCCACACGCTGCCGGCAGCTCTATGAGTAAGCATCTGCTTCCGGATAAAGAATGTCGTGGTGCATCTCGGTGGCAGTGGGTCATCGTTTCATATTCCCAGAAACATGTTAAGCACCCTCAATCCACAAGTTCTAGGCTGTGTCCGGACAACTATCAGTCTTATCGCAGCACTATCACGGTTTGGGAAAAGCCATGCCTGGTGGAAGAAATCCCCAGTGTGGCTACATCCTTCAAGGCAAAGATCAGACTAGGAGATTCCCATCCTTGGTAGCTATGTCCTGGCCAGGTACACCCTATGCTGAACTTTACGCTGCCCTCAGTTACTTCTCCCACTCAGTATCTTCTATGTCTCCCAGATAACCACCCAGCGTGACCTCTGCCTGTGTAGATTGTCCAGGATCTTTTAATCAAGTGTGCGTATGAAAGAAGCTTCCCTTTTGGAAAGATGTTCAGAGAGCACTCCGAGTTCCAGTGATGCAAAACTCTAACTTAGCACTGTATTGATAGAAACATTTCTGTGTGCACCAGTCTGCATTCTAATTGGAGTTGTTCAACTATCCCAAACTCCAGATATACCCCAGATTGGAGGTGCCTACTAATTCCCAACTATTGACAGCCTATAATCTTCCCCAGCTCCTTCTATTTATTATGGGGTGTAAGTTAAAGGGGATTGGGGCAGTTATTGGCGCCAACGTTTAAATCTAGGAGTCGTGGTCCAGTGGAACTGGAGGACAAACTGGCTTCACCACTTCGCAAAACAACTGTTGCGATGCTGGACACATCTGTAAATACATGCACTGGTATGTGCCCTGAGGTGTAAAATGTAACCAGCATTTACGCAGGATCGCTGTATCTCACTCAGTACTGTTACTGCAATTCTACTCTACCAGATACGCTGGGTGTAGTGTTTTGGTAAGGTTGTATTGTGACGGAGTGTGTGGAATACTGTAGTGTGTATAATTTGTGTTTAAGTGAGTAAGGTGTAGGATTACTTAGTTCGAAGAGGTAAACTGCTGTACATCATTCTACTGCTACATTGGGTATTGCAGCTCGGAGGCACCCCCTTGCCTTCCTCATGGCTTTGGTGCTGTGCACAAGGTATGGGTGGACGTTTCAAATGGATTAACATTTGTTGTGTGTGTTGAAAGGTGTGCCCTTTACCCATTTGCAGCTATGGTGCTGCGTGGTACACCTGAAGGCGGGGTATGGCCACACGTGATGTAGGCTCCGTGAGGAAAGGTAGTGGCAGGGATGGGTTTTACTTTACGAGGAGGGCCATCTATAAGGCTTTCGTGTGTGTGTGAGAGATAGAATACAGTGAACCCAACTCTGCACCGCTGGTGCTGCAAGCCTTGTGAATGCATCCAGGCTGCTTGACTGTGTGTGCTGTTTTAACGTGGGTGTTGGTAAGTGGAAGGGATGCAATCAGCAGTTACACTTACAATTAATTGGGCAATTATTTAATTGTATTGGAGTCAGTGGACAGCTCAGGCCCAGGCATAGGGGCAATACTGCACTTCACATGAAACAAACAGCATGTTAGACTTGGCCTCTTTTAATGCGTTTCCCCGGTCTTTTTGCTTCCGACCTCCTGGTTTTGGTGGAGCTCTCGATACTGTTTCTGCTGGTTTACTGTTTCTGCACACGTTAATACTGCTGATCAGTACTAAAGTGCAAGTGCTCCTACTGATTCATTGAATTTATCAATCAGGGGTTTTGTAAGCGGACTACTCACCTGCGAGGGTTTCAAGGCGCTGGTGTGGGGGGTGTAGGGGGGGGGGGGGGAGGGGGGAGATGAGCAGCTCCATCAGGGTCATTCGAAGAGCCAGGTCTGTATTGGTGCAGTGTCAGGTTCCATCAGAGGTGAAGGGGGAGATCGTTCCAGGTCTTGGCTGCGAGGCAGGAGAATGATCTTCAACCAGCTCTGGTCCTGTAGAAACGAGGGACGGTGGCTAGGGTGAGGTCGGCTGAGCAGAGGTTTCTCTTGGGAGCGTGGAAGGAGATTCTGTGGTTGAGGTATTGGGGTCCGGTGTTGTGGAGGGCTTTGTAGGCATGTGTGTGCAGCTTATTTTTTTTTTACTGTGAGCCCTTGGAGGTTGCGGAGGTGTTGGATGATGTTGTTGTGCCGTAGGATTTCAAGGATAAGTCTGGGTGTGGCGTTCTGGACGGTCTGGAGTTTGCGGAGGTGTGGCGTTTCCATGATTGGGATATTCGATCTACAACCAAGTCCCTAATACAGTGCACTGTGTGTGCCCAGAGTCTGTAAATCAAATGCTACTAGTAGGCTTGCAACACTGGTTTTGCCACCCACACAAGTAGCCTTTCCAAGGTGTCTCTGACCTGCCACTGCAGTGTCTGTGCGCATTTTCACTGCCATATCCACCTGGCAAGTACACCCACTTGCCAGGCCCAAACCTTCCCTTTTCTTACATATGAGGAACCACTCAGGTAAGCAAAGGTACCACCCTGGGCAGGGTGCAGTATATGTTAAATGTAGGACATGTACTTGTGTGTGCGCGCGCATGTCCTGATAGTGAAATACTGCCAATTTTGTTTTCACTATTGAAAGGCTATCTGTCCCATAGGATAACATGGGAGTTACTTTGTAACATCTAACAAGCATAACTTTCCATTAACTTTCCATTGGGACAAGATGGGGTTTAGAATTCCTGAACTTAGAATTTAAAGATACATCTTTTAGTAAAGATGATTTTTATGTTGCGAGTTTGAAATTGGCACTTTTAGAAAGTTGGCCTTTTCTTGCTTAACCATCCTGTATGCCTCTGCCATTTGTGTATTCACCGTTTGGGTTCAGAGTGAGAGGGGCTGGGGATGTGCATTCACAATAGACAGACACAAGGGGGGTTGAGGTGTGCCTTGCCTTTCCTGGATGACTCATAACCAGGCTGATTAAACCTGGTTGCATTTAGAGTAGAGGGAGGAGTTGTCAATTGCATCTGAATGGACTGTGACTGCCTTCCACAAAGCTGTCTCCCCCTCCTGGGATGAACCTGGACTGAGCCAGGCAGAACTGGTTTATGTATGCCAGTGGAACTTTGTTGTCGACACCTTCAAAGGGAAATGTGGTCTAAATATTGCGGCCCTGATCCCAGAACTTTTAGAACGCTTTTGGATCAAGGAACCTGCCAAGAAGATCTGGAGAAGCGGAGAGGAATGTCTGCAGTAGATGCTTCTGTCTTCGGCAAAGAAAAGACTGTACTGAAATTTCTGCAACCTCTTTCAGAGTGTCTCCAAGGGGTTGAGCTAGAGCTTGCCCCCTGTTCAGGAAGTCTCAGGAACAACAAAGACTTCAAGATCATCTGCGTACTAGCTTCTGGCGAACAAAGCAAACACAAGGAGATGATGGACAGACCGCTGAAACTTTTCAGACACTCACCCCCAGTCACAGATCTGGGTTGAATCCATCATCGTCCTTTAGTTTACTTTGCTACCCCAGTTCAGACAAAGCTATATGCAAATCAGTCTTGATCTTGTGCCTCTTGGGAACTGTCCAGCCTGAACTGCCATGCCACGTCTTCCCTGGACCGGAAACAAACATCCTGGGACCGGTTTCGGGGCAATACCCTTAATCAGCCAGACTAGCCTGAATCCAGTGGTAAAGTGAGCAAGGGACCCACGTCTGGGCATACCCTGCCAACTTAGGGCGAACAAAACAAACACAAGGAGATTATGGACGGAGCACTGAAATTTTCAGAAACTCATCCCCAGTCACAGATCTGGGTTGAATTTATCATCATTATTTAGCTTCTGGAACTGTGCGTTTCAGTTGCCACAGAGGAAACAGCAACACGACGCCGTCCCAGACGCTGCTGCCGGCTCCGTGACCTAAAAGTACAGCACAGGGAACAGCCGCACTTCACATTGCAACCCTAGTTTCACATACGCCGTCGCCACCGAGCAGTTGCTTGCACCGCACTCTGCACTGCCTCGCTTCACACCACCCTTGTATCCCCGATGATGCCGTTGTTGCTGCCGGCACCGTGACCTGTGGACACTGCTTGTGGAGAACACGAAACACCCTCCCGCTTCGCACCGCAGCACTGGTCCCACCGACGACGCTCCGAGTTGACATAGATGCTGCTGCCTGCACCGTGGCTTGGGGGCACAGCTCGTAGGTTACACGACACCGCCCTGTCCCACACCGCAGTTTGGGCCCACCGACGCCAGCGCTATCAACTCTAGTTCATCAGCCGACAACTGCGCTTCAACAATGACGACACTGTCTGCACTGTGACATGCTAGCACCGCAAGAAGCAAAGCCCCACTTCGCACAGCAGCCCTGGTCTCACCGATGCCGTTGGAAGCCATCACCGAGCTACTGCCTGCACCGCGACCTGAGGGCACCCCACATCGCACCGCAGCCCGACACCTGCCGACACTCCCAACTACAACCGCATGGAGTTCGACCTGGAATGCATGCGACTTTTAGGGCCCGAGGACTCCTCGGTCCCCAATGCCCTGCATCTCTAAAGGTACTGTTTTGAGAGTCTTCCTAACACCGTAGCTGGCCCGCGACGCCACGGCCAGCCAGAACTGTTGGATTTGTTTGTTTACGACGCAGTGATAGTCCCAGACGGAGTAACTGCTTTTAAAGTCTATTTTTGCTTACTGATATTTTTAAATACTTGTATGTTGAATTCTTATCATTTTGGTCTTGTTTAACACAGATAAACATTGGCTATTTTTCTAAAACTGGTGTGGTGTCCGTTTGTATGGGTTCACTGTATTACTGTATGTTAAGTGCAAAAGCTTTACACACTACCTCTGAGATACGCCTGTCTGCTCACCCCAAGGCGGTGAGCAGGGGTTATTTCAGAAGTGAAACTCCCTTATTCTGACTAGGAAGAAGGGTCACTACTTGAACAGGGTAACAACCAGCCAAATAGAGACTCCCATTTCTAACACAGGACAATCCAATAAAAGCTGGAGAGAGGGAAGAAAGGGACAAGAAAAAGACATGTTACACACTAAGAAACATTCTAAGCTGCATTGTAGCTATGTTACATGTGTGAGGGCGCAAGCCAGACTGACAAAAGAGAGTCCTGTGGAGTTAGCAGTCCAGTACATGGTTTAATCTCCTCTGTACCACAGCTTTGTTTCTGTAAATCGAGTCTACATTAGACCTCACACACCACCGTTTTGAGTTACAGCGCTTGATATCTGCGATGTCTCTGCAGCAATAAAACAAATCTCGGTAAAGCGCTCCACTGCTCCTAGGAGCAAGACTCATGTTACAGCCAAATTCTGGACCCGTCTTAGTGTATCACAGTTAAGTCACGGCAAACGACACCTCAAAAGGTGGGAGAATGGGGGAGATTAACTGGGCGTCTCAGCGGACACTCCTGACTCTTGGAGTTAGCACGGACTCCCGGGGGTGAAAGCAGATACCACTGACCCAGGAGGGACCCCTGTTGGTTACATTTAGAAGCACAGCTTAAAGCACAAAACTTGGGGGTGAACAGCTAAGCCCATTACCGTGGAGAGAGGGCCTGTCGCAATACTACAGCGGCTTGGAAAAGAAAGTTTTCAATTATTTTGTCCTGCTGCAACACTAACACTGATAGAATTATGTCTTGTAAATGTGCCACAAGCCGGTGTAATCCTGGTGCCTGGGTCACCAGGTGATGAAACAGATGGAAAGATCCTGCCTGCATTTCAGTCTCTTTCTGCAGAATCAATTTAAATCCCTGCTAAGTGGGTAATTAGCCAACTCTCCAGGGTTTCGTGCTTATTCTAGTGGGAAATTATCTTTGTTAACTACTGACCTGGCACGGTTCTCACAATGCACAGAGGAGCCGCTGCCTGATCAGCTTAGGGTTTCTTGCCATGACAAGCTGCTCCAACACGCAGCTTAGATGCTGCTCCAATGCAACACCCAGGAGTATTCACCAGCACCAGATCCATGTTTCTTTGTCAATCACAGACAGGAGATATTTAAAAATGACGAGCACTGAGGTTTTTACCCTTCAAAAAAGAAAGATAAAGGAGGGACCCTAAGTTCACACATAAAGGAAATGTGTAGCATGCATGAGATTTAGCAGAGGTTTCTTTCGGTGCTTAAACTCGAAAAGGATTGCGTTATCTGTAATGCAGCACAACTTAAATACCGGTAACAACAGCACGCGCATTTCCCGGATGGATAAATGCAGAAATCACAAGTTATTAAAATCAAAGTATATGGGAAAAGGGGGGCTGATCTAAAGGGGGGCGCATCAAAAGCAGTGGTGGGTTTTTCACAAAGCATGTTAGGCCAACAGCGAGTTCTCTGCCTGATGCACGTTGGTTCAGGTGAAGAAAAGGTTCAAGTGCACATTCTTGTACCCAATTAAAATGTAGCAGGTGACTTGTAACATTAGGAGATTGACTTTTGGAGTATGCATTTCTCTAAAAGTTTCACTTTGTGGGTAGATTGGCTAGGGCTGAAAGGGGAGAGGTAAGTAAAGCTCAGTCTCCGCTAATAATAATTTATGTGTATAAAGCACAGTGCTGCAAAGGGATCTACACCCATGGCATTCCCACAGAAGGCTAAGACTAACTATTGAATAAACTACTTTATTTTACCAGTGGCAGAGCACCATTCTTTGGCGGCGTGCATGGAAAGGCTGGAGCTGTGCCCAGCGTATAGAGATTGCTCCTCTCTCTACCCCGAGGAAGGTCTTCAAGGATCTGGGTGGAAGAGCGAGAAGAGGACCCCTGGTGAGAAAAGCTGGTGAGGTGGGACGGACACTTGTGGGAACAGCAAAACCTGTAAAGATGTCTGAGACAGGAGATGAAGCGGAGGTGAGGATGGTTAATCCACTGGGATGTGGTGTTCTTTAAAGAGGTGCGTCTTCAGCTCTTTCCTACATTGGAGGGGTATTTGGGAGGCCCTGATGGATATGGGGACATTGTTCCAGATTCTGGGTGCATAGATGGAAAAGGCCTGCTGCATGTTTTTTCTTTTTTTTACACTTCTTAGTCTGTATCATGATGGCGTGCCGAGGTCCACCAGCGATGGCGTCCCGGCTGCAGGTGTGCAGAGGTCCACCAGCGATGGTGTCCCGGCTGCGCCAAAATCCACCAGCGATGGCGCTCCGGCCGCGGGTGTGCCAAGGGCCACCAGCGACAGAGCTCCGGCCGCGGGTGTGCAGAGGTCCACCAGCGACGGCACTCCGGTTGCGGGTGTGCCGAGGTAGACCAGCAACTGCGCCCCGGCTGCGGGTGTGCCGAGGTAGACCAGCAACGGCGCCCCGGCTGCGGGTGTGCCGAGGTCCACCAGGGACGTTTCCCGGCTGGGGTGTGCCAAGGTCCACCAGTGATGGGGTCCCGGCTGCGGGTGTGCCAAGGTCCACCAGCGATGGTGTTGTAGCTGTGTGTGTGTCGAAATCCACCAGTGAAGGCGTCCTGGCTGAGGGTGTGCTGAGGTCCACAAGTGATGGAGTCCTGGCTGTGTGTGCCAAGATCCATCAGTGATGGTAAGTTTGTCTGCAAGAGAAGCAGGGTTGGTGGTCATGATATCTTTGTAACCTACCTCCTGGATCGAACCAAACAGCTTTACAACTATTCCATGCACTGTTTGTGGGGCTGTCCCTTTTTGGACCTGTGTTCTGTTATCACTCCACTTGCTTAAAGCATATATGAGATGCTGGTGAGATAGAGTGCAGTGATCAACATTAGAATGGTCTCTCCAAGCTCGGCTCCTGGAAGAACAGGAAGGGTTCCCATTGTCAGGCACAATGCTTACTTGGTGAACCAAAATGTGGATGGCTCTTTTCGTCTTCCTCCTATGGGACACACAAGGCATGACCCAGGGATGGCAAAAGACACACAAATGATGCACGGAATGCAGAACAAATCATCACATTCTCCCCCTGTCAAGAGCTCTGGGCTAAATCCATTGTTCTTTTGCTCACCATGGTACCCCCGTTTAGACCCAGCCATATGCAAATCAGTCTTGACCCTATGCCTCATGGGAACAGTCCAGTAACACCCCTAATTAGCCATGCTAGCTTGAATCCAGTGGCAAAGGAGCAAGGGGCCCACATCTGTGCATACCCTGCCAACTTAGGGCGAACAGAGAAAACACAAGGAGATGATGGATGGAGAGCTGAAACTTTTCAGACACTCACCCCCAGTCACAGATCTGGGCTGAATCCATCATCGTTCTTTAACTCACTTCGTCACCTCAGTTCAGACCCAGGCATATGCAAATAAGTCTTGACCCTGTTCCTCATGAGAACAGTCTAGCCTCAACTGCCAAGCCAGGTCCTCCATGGACCAGAAACCAGCATCCTAGGACCGGTTTCGGGGTTTCATCCCTCATCAGCCAGGCTAGCTTGAATCCAGTGGCACAGTGAACCCGAGATGTCACTAGGCACATGGCTGAACAGTGCGAAGCAGACACCATTCAGCGATTCATAGCTGGGTGATCAAAACGAAACTGTGCACCAAAGGAAACAGCAGATGGAAGATGCACCACATAAGGATATTAAACAATCCCCAATGCAAGTCTGAATGCATCATGTCATCACTACACAGAGGAGTAAAGGTATCTACAGACATGGAAGGCTTTTTGAATCTTAGAGTGTTAAACAAAAAGTGATTAGGTACAGTTAACCCATAGTGGGATCAACAAAAGGTGAGATTAAAAGGCAGAGGTCTTAAAATAACTGGCTAAAAGATAGAGATCCTGGTGGTCACATTAAAAATGTTGAAATTCATAAAGTCATGTTTTGGGTTTTATAAACAAAATTTAGAAATAAATGTAAATCCTTTACACAGAACAGCGAGATTTTAGTAAAAAGTAATACAGTGTAAAAAAAAAAAAAAAAAAAAAATCACAATGTTGGTCAAAAACGTAAAAATGAATTTTTAGAGGTTGAGACGATTCTCTTGAACAAAGAACGAGTTTGGAAATAAAAACCTGATGCGAGAATCAAGTGCGTAAACAAGTAATTCTCTGGAAAACATTACTGCTATTTATGACGTATTGGGAGACTTATTTTGGTAATTGATACAGTGCATGACAAAGGAGAAAGAGGTAAAGGCCAAAATAAACACACAGTTAAAATACGCTTTGAAAAGCTTGGATAAGATAACAGAGCTATGGATCAGAGGTAGATTCTGTTTTCAATGTGACCTGATGGTCAAGCCGCGTTCATAATATTATTACAGACATGTTCTGGATCAGGTAGGCCACACAGAACTATGGAGATGCTGAATGAGAAATGAATGATCACACAATTGTAGTAGAAAATACAAATACTTGTGATGCATAGTTTATGAGATGTCTGTTAAGCTGGCCAATATCTTGGAAACTGATTTTGGTTATTAACCTGTAAATAAGCTCGAGGAAGGCTTGTGTCCATAAACTTTTTCTGTAGCAATGCAATCAATGCGCATTATTGAAAATTGTAAGTTATCAATTTAATAATTAATCGAAAGATGGAAATACAGGAAGCTTTGTTTCGCTGGTTTAAGAAGTAATAATGTTTTGAAATTAATTAGATTTATCAATCACTAACGCATTCACCAGTAAAAGGATTATATTTTAGTGAAAAATATTTTTAATTTAGCTTTTCATATGTTTGACTACTAGCAATTTTCACACATTTGCGTCGAAACGTCGACCCGCTTGCCATAATCCTGACCCTATTCTCTCTGCTCAACGCCAAAAGGAAACTCAAATCCCAAGCGTTGTAGAGATTTCTGTACATAGGAATGGATGTCAACTGAATGATAATTTTTAACCAGCAATGTATCACTATATTTATCTTGTTCACAACCAGCACTCTTTTGCACCTTGTCACTCAAGCACTTTCTCCGTTTTGTTCATTTCTTGTGACAGCAAAACACAAAGAGATGATGGACGGAGTGCTGAAACTTTTCAAACACTCACCCCTAGTCACAGATATTGGTTGAATCCATCATCATTCTTTAGCTCACTTTGCCACCCCAGTTCAGACACAGCTATATGCAAATCAGTCTTGACCCTGTGCCTCATGGGAACAATACAGCCCGAACTGCCAAGCCATGTCTTCCCTGGACCAGAATCAAGCATCCTGGGACCGGTTTTGGGCTAACAGCACTGAGGTGGCGAGGTGAGCTAAAGAATGATGATGGATTCAACCCAGATCTGTGATTGGGGGTGAGTGAAAAGTTTCAGCGCTCCGTCCATCATCTCCTTGTGTGTGCTGTGTTCGCCCTAAGTTGGCAGGGTATGCCCAAACGTGGGTCCCTTGCTCACTTTGCCACTGGACTGTTCACATGAGGCACAGAGTCAAGACGGATTTGCATATAGCTGGGTCTGCACTGACTTGGCGAAGTGAGCTAAAAAATGATGATGGATTCAACCCAGATCTGTGAGTGTCTGAAAAGTTTCAGCGCTCCGTCCATCATCTCCTTGTGCTTATTTATTTCTTGTGACAGCCTTATAGTGCCATCTACACACTATAAAATGTAAAAAAGAAAAAAGTTAAAAATAGCGTTTTGTTTCAATATATTCCTTTGATTTACTCAAGATTGGTGAGTTCCTTTGTTTTTCTCTGTTGCCATTTAACTGCGATGACACAAATGTTTGAATGTGTTCATATCTTTCAATTGTTCTTTATGCATTAAGTAGGAAAGCAATTTTGTACCCGACAGAACCAACATTAATCCATATCTTCACACCCAGGTTCTGAGAGGCACTGGGTTACCCCATTATACTAGATGTACCAAGGAACTCATAAGCACAGTCTGGAAGTCAGGTGGGTTTGGGAGAACCCCGAAGAGTGAAGTTTACATCCAGGGACTGGCCATCGGCTTTATGGGGCCAGGAAAGGACTATTTTCTCAGGTAAGCAGGTGACAGCGAACTGGAGCCACAGGGCTCAGAGCGGTTTGTGTTCTCCTTTGCTAAACTTCCTTGTGAGCATTTGCTGACCTTGAAGGTTGTGCTGTGCTTTACAGTAACATACCTCGTTGTTTCTCAACTCCCAAACGTTCTGGGTTAAGAAATCATCCAAAAAGACTATTCCAGTTATTTCAACTAGTTTCCAAGAACCAAGCTGTCCTCACAGCCTAAATATTAGCTCAAAGAGTTGGGTTGCAACTGCGTTCTTGTACCAGAGCTGTGACATGTCAGTGCAGTGAAAGCCCAGGTCTTGCTGGCATACGCAGTGAAGCAATCCTTTTCCTCTTCACATTATACTTGGCCACGTCAACATGTTTCGAATGGCTCTGTCAGTGACTAGTCTGCCTGGACTGTAGGCAGACCACCCCCTAGAGGGACACTTCTGGGTGCTCTCTCCAAATGTGCCAGCGAGCAATCCAGCATGGCTGTTTATTGCGGGATTCAATGCTGAGGGCATAACCCTGAGCAGTCACACTTTACTGCTAGACAGGTCTTTTTAACTCATACCCCACTGCCAGAAGTGTTTTGTTTACCTCATACCCCACTGCTAGAAGTGTGCTCCTCATACCCCACTGCTAGAAGTGTGTTTCTCATACCCCACTGCGAGAAGTGTGTTTCTCATACCCCACTGCTAGAAGTGTGTTCCTCATACCTCACTGCTAGAAGCGTGTAACTCATACCCCACTGCTAGAAGTGTTTTCTGTTTACCTCATACACCACTGCTAGAAGTGTTTTCTGTGTACCTCTTACATCACTGCAAGAAGTGTTTCTTTGTACCTCTTACATCACTGCTCTAAGTGTTTTGTTTTCCTCATACCCCACTGCGAGAAGTGTTTTCCTCATACCCCACTGCGAGAAGTGTTTTCCTCATACCCCACTGCGAGAAGTGTTTTCCTCATACCCCACTGCGAGAAGTGTTTTCCTCATACCCCACTGCGAGAAGTGTTTTCCTCATACCCCACTGCGAGAAGTGTTTTCCACATACCCCACTGCGAGAAAATGAAATGAAATCAGGAATTTATATAGCGCTACAAATACCCGGATGTGTCTAGACACTAAATAGACAAGCAAGCAGAGGTCGAACTGTGGAGGTGTGCTAGTAGAGCCAGGGTTTTACACGCTATCTGAATTGAAACAAGTTGGGTTCTTTTTTGAGAGAAATACGCAGGGAGTTCCAGAGTTTGGCAGTGGTGTAGGTAAAGCATTTTCCTACCCATTTCACTTTGTGTACCACCTGGATGGTCCAGTTGCCGCAGTCGGATGATCTCAGTGATCTGGCCGGGATATAGGGTTTGAAAAATTGTGGCAGTTGCCAAGGACCCGGACCGTGTGTAGCCTTGAACGCAATACATAAAGCTTTGAACTGAATGAGTTTGCTGATGGGCAACCAATGTGTTGGAAGGGCGTTCTCCGGGGGGGGGGGCTCCAGAATACGTTCCTGACCACCCTTTGACCCACCTCTCCCAGAGTTAGGCCGAGCAAGGGCGGGGAGGCCCTTCCTGGAAGGGTCTCTTTCCTAGGATCGCACACGCTGAGCTTGCACTATCTGACAGAGGGACACCACACAGTAGTTCTTCATAAGACAGTATACTTTATCGATAGTTTCAGGGGATCTTTATGATCCGAGATGCAGTTATTTAATCAATGCCACAAGCGGCGGTGGTCTCGTGATGGGGGTATTGGGGTAGCGGGACAGTCTTTGAATTCAGTGTCTCTGCAGAGTATCCTTCGCACAGCGCCCAATCCTCGAGCTGGGGGATGTTGTTTCTCTCGGCAATCTCTGCCGATTCTCCTGGAGGGGAGTGCCGCAAGTCACTCAGCAGGCACAGGTGGTTTCGGAGTCGGGGAGCCACGACAGCAGGGCTCAGATGGTTCAGAGTTCGGGGAGCCGCGACAGCGTCAGCAGAGCTCAGATGGATCAGAGTTCGGGGAGCTGCGACAGTGTCAGCAGGGCTCAGATGGTTCAGAGTTCGGGGAGCGTTCTTCGGTTCAGGGATCGATCGAGCCGCGACCAGGTCAGCAGGGCTCTCGTAGGTCCAGGTCTTGTCTGCCTCCCGTCCCTTCAGCACCCCTTGTTATACCCCCCCTCCTCTTTGAAGTTCGGAGTCCTCGCCGAGAGGGGTCTTGGTGCCTGGGGCGGTGTGTGGGGATTTCCTGTCGCTCGGCCCTTTGATCTGTTCAGGTGGGTCTGGGAGGGACTCCAGACGCCCAGCAGGCGAGGCGCCCGCTCGCCGGGGGCCTGGTGGCCCATCGAAACCCTCCTTGGGGAGGAGATCAGAGGTGTGACCGAGACGGCGTCTCCTGGTCTTGCTTGGGGGTTTCCCGCTCCCTCGGCCGGGCATGCGCGGTAGTGTTGTGGGTTCGGCTGAGGCCCCGGCCGGCCATCGGGTTTGTTGGGTCATGGTGGCCCGAAGTCTGACATCGGGGGATCAGGTGCGGTTGCAGGGTTGCTTGCTGGTAGGGAGGGCCCAGGCCACGAGGCCGGTCTCACACAATGTACCTCTGCGAGAGCCTAGGAGACCGAATCAAGGCGAGTGAGCCCAAGCTGGACTCTAGCTGCGGCTTTCTGAGTCATCTGGAGTTTATATATACTACACTTGCTCGCAGTAGTGAGAAGGGCGTTGCAATAGTCCAGCCTAGAGCCAATTAAAGCTGTGACTACTGTTTTCCTTAGCTCAAATGGAATAAACGGAAGTACTTTTTTCAGGATTTTAAGAATGAAAAAGCAAGCCACTGTGTGATTAATCTGGGATTCAAAGGAATGCTTGGTGTCGAAGAGAACTCCAAGGTTCTTTACCTTGCTAGCTGGTGTTGGGGGAGGACCCATATGATTCAGCTGTCTGACCAGAAGACTAGCGTGTTGCCAAAAAGCATAACTTCCGTTTTTGATGTGTTGAGTTTTAAACAGTTAACCTGCATCCACTTCCCTATGTGGTTCATGCAGCCTTTAATCGAAATGCAGTACCTGCTGAAGAGCTGTTAATGGACACAATTATCTGCGTGTCATTCGCATATGACACCAGCGTAAAACCGAAGCTGCTTATCAGCTTGGCCAGGGGGGTAACATACAAGTTAAAAAGGGTGGGGCGCAACAATGAAAACTGTGGGACTCCACAAGGTAGTGAGAAAGCAGAGGAAACGCACGCATCATGTGCCACTGATTGTGTCCTTTTGGACAGAAAGGATCTAAGTAGGAAGAGCGCTTTATTCCCGATTCCCAGCGAGGCGCTCAACCAACACATCATGGTTGACCAGGTCAAATGCTGCTGAGAGATCTAACAGGATATGGGCAGTGCTCGCCCTTCTGTCGAGAGTTTGCCTAAGTTCTTACGTAGCCGTGATTAGCGCCAATTCAGTGCTGTGGTGGGCCTGGAAACCATATTGCAAGTGGTCCAAGATGTCACCTTCCCAAAGAAAGGCAGACAGTTCTTCATTTAGAAATCTTTCTATGATCTTAGCTGGAATTGGCAGCCTAGAAATAGGTCTGTAGCTGGATGGGTCCTCAGGATCCAGAAATGTGTTTCTTCAGGAGTGGCAAAATTGAGGCTTTGTTCCAATCTGTGGGGTAATACCCAGAGGAAATCATGAGATTAAAAATGGGCCAAAATGCAGATGCAATGGTCTGAGGGACCAGGTGAAGAACTTTTGGTGAGCATGGGTCTAAAGGAGATCCAGGTTTAACTAAAGAAATTAGTTTGGTAGTCCGGTCAAGCGTGATCGGCGGAAAGATAGAGAGTGTGGTGGTGGAGGTGCTATCAGCTTTAGCGCGATGAACTGGACTAGTGCTCAGGTTCAAATCTGCAGGGTTAGACTGACGAGAACATGTGAGCGTCTTGTTTAGCTCTTCTCCCTTAACCTTGTACAAGGTTGAAAGCTAAAAGGTTTCTTGGATACATTAGAGGGCCTTTTAGGTAGCAAGGTGATTTCAAACATTATTGCCGTATGGACAGACCAGATAAGTGGTAAAACTCTGTTCCATACTAGATGAGGGTGGTCAGAGAAGATCCCGTCCAAACAATGCCCGGCCGAGTGTGTGGCCTCCTTGACCAGCTGATTGAGTCCTGTACGAGCCATGTGGTCTATAAGGGCTTTGGTGTCTATGTCAGCAGTATTTTCAAGGTGAAAGTTGAAATCACCTAAAATAGTGAAGTTGGACTGTTTTGCCTTAAGCTCCAGGAGCTGTCCGATAGAATTTAAAAAGTTGGATTTGGCTGTTGGTGGATGATAGATAAGTGTGCCATTGAACGTATTCTGGCTATCAAGCCCGATTTTAAAATGGTAGCTAGCTACCTCTCTCTGTGTGTAATCTGACATTGGTTTAAACCATATATTAAAACCATTTCTGGGTATAAGCGCTATGCCTCCTCCCCTTTGGCCAACTCTGTCTTTCCTGTAAATCTTGAAGCCCTCAGGAAGAGCCCCTAGGAGGTCTGGTTCGGAGGAGGAGTCAGCCTAGGTTTCTGTGACGAAGGCTATATCAATTGCATGCTCCTCCAGGAGGTCGTGAAATGGTAAGGCATTCTTAATAAGAGATCTAGTGTTAAGGAGTACGCAGCGAGTTATATTCTGTCTTTGATCTGGGATTCTTTGCTCGACATTCCAGCGTCTCGCTGGGGATAGGGGAAGACTGTAAGCCACAGTGGTACAGTAGGGGCAGCGGTTTTGTTCCTAAGATCGAGTGAGGATGAAAGGGAGCGGCCGGGCAAAGGTTGCCTGTGGGTCTTAGACGCAATAAGGCTTCCCTGGAATACGGACATAAAAAAATATCAGAGTCATCTGGATTGGCATAGTGGCTGGCGCTGTGCGCGGTCCGTGCGCAGACGGGCTTGCCTTTGGCGCATCCGCTGCAGCATGCAACTCAAATAGGGCGAGGGCCGCTAAAAGGCTAGACCACCAACTTCCATGGGCGGAAGTGTGGGCTGAAGTGAGTGCCGTAGATAGATTTGAATACGCGCTACTACCTGGTATACTTTGTTGATTGTTTGTTGATCCTTTAGTTTGATATTTTTATACCTTTTGTTGCGTGCTCATGGGGCGGCGTTTTCATTCAAAACGTCATCTGTACTATTAATTGTTGCACTTCGTTCATAGATGTGTCCCCCTAAGCACAGCTTTGATCCGTTCAATCTTTCTTTCAAATATTTGAGACGACTCTTGGTAGGTTGGATTTCAGTTCATGTGTTTTATTCATACATTGTGAATATCCATGCTGAATTAATAATCTTTATTTTTCTTATTTATGGACTATTTTTTCCTATGCATTTCGGGTGTGAATACCCTCCGTCAGGGATTAGTCCTGCAGTAAGAATATAAGTATCATGAACAACTGTGCACGATAATATATTTTGCGTAAAGCATTCTGTAGGTTCTCACATTTAGCTGATATATTTGCAATGGTAATCAGATTTAGACTATATTCCCATACAATCGTTTGTCAATTTATGAAAGAAGTTACATTGGAAGTAGCGACTGAAGTGTATTATAGAAATGATAAATTTCAACTGGGTTTAAGTGCGATCGCCGCTTAGTGCAAGTTTTATTGAAAAGCGTGCTCAAATGATGGTGCGCGGTAAAGGGAGTGTCATGGCATGTTCGAAGCGTGTGATTAAAACGAGTGAACAGTGTTTAGCATCCACAAATGTATTCCCAAAGTATTTCATTATGTTTAACGGTTTGAAAGCTGGTGACCGGTTCGTGATAAAAAAACAAGTTACCGGTGATGGTTTAAGTGGCTGTTAGTTTCGTGCGTTATACTTTGAGGTAGAACTAAGGTGTTTGAAAATTATCGGGCCGTACCGTTCTGAAACCGAATCCGTGCGTTACGCGAGGTTAAATATAAAAAAATAAAGTTCATGCCGTTACATACCATTAATCCTATCAGTGCTCCGTTGTGGAGAATTTTCGTTACCGGTATGTGCAATACAATTCAAAAAACGTCTATTTGTTGGGATTCGTTTGTGTGAGTGACATAGTGAAAGGACTAAGTTATAATGACATTGGGAGCCATCTTGGAGTGTGTTAGTATAACTAATGTGTAATAACATTGGGGGCCATCATGGAGTGTATTCATATGCCATTGTGAACAATATGTGCAATGTTTAAAAAGAGATACAGGTGAATCAAAGCAAGTTTATAACGTTGAAAAACTTAAAAAACACAATATAAAACCGATTCAAAGATAACAAACAAATTCAATGCGTTCATTTATCCCATGTGGGTGTACGCTGTCCAATTTTTTCATCCAAAAGCTCTCGCTGCAATAAGAATTTTCTGTTGTCGCGTCCTTCTGTTTTTTGTACCACTTCGAGGATTAGGAATCGTAATTGGCTAATGTTGTGGTGGTTTTCATGGAAGTGTTGTGCCACAGTTGACTTGAGTTGTTTACTACGTATGTTGGATTTGTGTTCATTGATTCTCGTCTTTATTTTTCCTTTCTGTTTTTCCCACATAAATTTTGCCACATGGGCATTTGATCAGATATACTACGTTATTGGTATTGCAGGTGGCTGTAACCTTGAGTTTTATTGGATTCACATTTCTTGGGTGAGTTATGGTTGTGCCTGGTATGATATTATTACAGTTGTTACAGTTGTAGCATGCCATGGTTCCTTTGAAAGTGTTAAGGTCAACTTTATTGGTTTGCTTGAGCGTTTCTCCCAGGTTTTTGCTTCTGGTGTATGCGAATGTGGGTAGTTCTTGGAATGAATTTTTGAAGTCAGGTTCCATGATTAACATTGGACAATGTCGTTTGAACATTCGCATACACCAGAAGCAAAAACCTGGGAGAAACGCTCATGCAAACCAATAAAGTTGACCTTAACACTTACAAAGGAACAATGGCATGCTACAACTGTAACAACTGTAATAATATCATACCAGGCACAATCATAAATTCACCCAAGAAATGTGAATCCAATAAAACTCAAGGTTACAGCCACCTGCAATACCAATAACGTAGTATATCTGATCAAATGCCCATGGGGCAAAATTTATGTGGGAAAAACAGAAAGAAAAATAAAGACGAGAATCAATGAACACAAATCCAACATACGTACTAAACAACTCAAGTCAACTGTGGCACAACACTTGCATGAAAACCACCACAACATTAGCCAATTACGATTTCTCATCCTCGAAGTGGTACAAAAAACAGAAGGACGCGACAACAGAAAATTCTTATTGCAGCGAGAAAACTTTTGGATGAAAAAATTGGACAGCGTACACCCACATGGGATAAATGAACGCATTGAATTTGTTTGTTATCTTTGAATCGGTTTTATATTGTTTTTTTAAGTTTTTCAACGTTATAAACTTGCTTTGATTCACCTGTATCTCTTTTTAAACATTGCACATATTGTTCACAATGGCATATGAATACACTCCATGATGGCCCCCAATGTTATTACACATTAGTTATACTAACACACTCCAAGATGGCTCCCAATGTCATAACTTAGTCCTTTCACTATGTCACTCACACAAACGAATCCCAACAAATAGACGTTTTTAGGTCTCGCCTGACCCAGTACATGTGCTGGTCTGGCGAGACTTATTGAGAGGGCTCCAAAAAGTGCTACCAGGCCAGCCTAGAGCTACAGTGCGCGGGCGCGCGCGCGCCGTACTTTACCGCGATTACTTTCACTTTGATGTTTGATCGTGATCGCGATCACTTTCGCGGCCGCTTGTTTACTCTCTTTCTTGGGAGTTGCTCTCCGCTTACACTTGCTGTCCGAATTGCTTCTGCCACCTAATCCCCTTCCCATTTGGCATGTTTTTTAAATTAATGTATTTAAACCATCCCTACGTTCTATCCCTTGCTGGTGCCACTGAATGGCTGACTCTCCCCGTCCTGTCCACTGTTTTTCCCGGGATATCGCAGGCACCTCAACTCGCTTTAAAAAATAATTCATAATCCCCCTTCACCCAGCTCCTTTATTGCTCCACACTTCAACCACAATTACGGCAACCTGGCCCTACTTCACTTAAATGGAACCCGCTCGCATCTCTTAAATTGCCCTCGCACCCCCATCACCACTTGCAAATCTGTCATCATGCTCATAAGCTTAAAAACAAGCATTGGCATAGCCAATAGGTCTCGCTTTTGGAACCTTATAAGTGTTTAGCCATGCAACAGTTGCATAACTAAATACTTACAAGGTCCCAAAAGCGAGACCTATTGGCTATGCCAATGCTTGTTTGAATTGTATTGCACATACCAGTAACGAAAATTCTCCACAACGGAGCACTGATAGGATTAATGGCATGTAACGGCATGAACTTTATTTATTAATATTTAACCTCGCGTAACACACGGATTCGGTTTCAGAACGGTACGGCGCGATAATTTTCAAACAGCTTAACGGCAACACGTTCTACCTCAAAGTATAACGCACAAAACTAACAGCCACTTAAACCATCACCGGTAACTTGTTTTTTATCACGAACCGGTCACCAGCTTTCAAACCGTTAAACATAACGAAATACTATGGGAATATATTTGTGGATGCTAAACACTGTTCACTCGTTTTAATCACACGCTTCGAAAATGCCATGACACTCCCTTTACCGCGCACCATAATTTGAGCACGCTTTTCAATAAAACTTGCACTAAGCGGCGATCGCACTTAAAACCCAGTTGAAATTTATTATTTCTATAATACACTTCAGTCGCTACTTCCAATGTAACTTCTTTCATAAATTGACAAACGATAGTATGGGAATAGTCTAAATCTGATTACCATAGCAAATATATCAGCTAAATGTGAGAAAACCTACAGAATACTTTACGCAAAATATATTATCGTGCACAGTTGTTCATGATACTTATATTCTTACTGCAGGACTAATCCCTGACGAAGGGTATTCACACCCGAAATGCATAGGAAAAAATAGTCCATAAACAAGAAAAATAAAAATGAATAAAATACATTAACTGAAATCCAACATACCAAGAGTCGTCTCAAATATTTGAAAGAAAGATTGAACGGATCAAAGCTGAAGTGAGTGCCGAAATTATGGTCCCGCCCTCCGCTCAATCGGCACCAATGCCGCGGCGGACCAGTGCAGGGACTAACAATGGCAAGTGTTGAGGATAGGCATTAAAGGTAAGATAAGAACTTGCAGTTAGACCGCATAAGAAATTAAAAACAATGGTCTGTGCAAATAGCAATAAAACATTTAAAAGTAGACTGTGAAAAAGCAAACAAACTTTAAAACTATGTCATTCAGAGCTTAAAATCTCTAAGCGCAAACCTTCAGCGTGGCTGCCTGCTAGTGCTTTCCTCATACCCCACTGCGAGAAGTGTTTTCCCCATACTCCACAGCTAGGAGTGTTTTCCTCATACCCGACTGCTAGAAGTGTTTTCTGTGTACCTCCAACCCGACTGCTAGAAGTGTTTTCTGTGTACCTCCAACACGACTGCTAGAAGTGTTTTCTGTTTACCCCATACACCACTGCTAGAAGTGTTTTCTGTTTACCCCATACACCACTGCTAGAAGTGTTTTCTGTTTACCACATACACCGCTGCTAGAAGTGTTTTCTGTTTACCACATACACCGCTGCTAGAAGTGTTTTCTGTGTACCTCCTACCCCACTGCTAGAAGTGTTTTCTGTTTACCCCATACACCACTGCTAGAAGTGTTTTCTGTGTACCTCCTACCCCACTGCTAGAAGTGTTTCCTGTTTACCCCATACACCACTGCTAGAAGGGTTTTCTGTTTACCCCATACACCACTGTTTGAAGTGTTTTCTGTTTACCTCATACACCACTGCTAGGAGTGTTTTCTATTTACCTCATACCCCACTGTTAGAAGAGTTTTCTGTTTACCGTACACACCACTGCTAGAAGTGTTTTCTAATTACCTCATACATCACTGCTAGAAGTATTTTCCGTTTACCTCATACCCCACTGCTAGAACAGTTTTCTGTTTACCTCAAACTCCATTGACAGAAGAGTTTTCTGTGTACCTTACACCACTGCCAGAAGTGCTTTCTACCCCACTGCTAGAAGAGTTTTCCGTTTACCGTATACACTACTGCTAGGAGTATTTTCTGTTTACCTCACACAACACTGTTAGAAGCGTTATCTGTCTACCTCATACCCCACTGCTAGAAACGCATTTCCAGCAGAAATGCGTATTGTTGCTTTGCCCTTCATTACTTGATCATTTTATGTATCGCTAGGACTTGGTGTACCTTTCTTCCTGCATCCCCCCCCCAATCTATTCTGTTTGCTTACCCCTTACCCTGGAACCTTGTTAACTGAGGGTGGAGACTTTGCTACATTTTGCACCTTCACTCAGACAACACACAAAGGCCACCTATCACTTGTTGGTCTCAAGCACGACAGTAGGGGTTTCAACCATGTCCAACCGTTGGTTACTTTCTCATAGTACTGTCTGCGCTGACCACCACTGTAGGCCACTGCCTCATGAATACTGTTCTCTCCTTACTTTTTAGTGCATCAAGCACTCTCTCACACTAGGGACACTCTCCTTCCTTCTCTGTATAATCAAAGCATCTCCTTCTTGGGTACAAGGGTTAACCCTTCTCAGCACCATGGCCATTCTTGAATTGCTGTGGACCACCGACCTTTCTCGCCCACCATGCTGCCCCTCCCCACCCATGTAATATGGACACCAATTCACATTAGGAGCACTTCCAAATCTCCCTGCGGAGGACCACCTGCCCCACAGCCCTCCCCTTGTATTGTGGGCACTGCTACACTCTACCTCTCTTTCCTCCTGTAATGATGGTAACCCGGCATGTCCCTGTAATGGTGGTAACCCTGCATGCCCCTGTAATGGTGGTAATAGGGTGACCAACCGTCCGTAAATTTCACGGACAGTCCGTAAATTGGACCTCACGTCCGTTGTCCGTGAAGATCCTTTTTACGGACGCCTTTTGTCCGTAATTTTAGGCATTACAGAGAACAGATCTGTTCTCCTGCGAGAGGCCTCAGCTCCCCTGATGGGGCCGCCTCGCACTCCTCTGAGTGCAAGAGCAGCCCCACACCGCCCATTGTCATTCTGTGTGGGGCTGATTGCCACATACAGAATGACAATGGGTCAGTCTGGGCTGGCACAGCATGTGGTGGCCTCCTCCTGCCTCAGTCCAGGCAGAGCATTCTGTCACATGGAAGTGCAAAACGCCCATGCTGCTGCTACGGGAGAATCCAGTTAATCGAAGGAAGGCAGTGAAAGAAGTTCAAAGGAAAGGATTATAGTTATAGTATAGCAGCCATGGTTGCTGATTTTTTATTTTATGCAACTAACAACCATTGACAAAGCCAATAGTTCTGGCTTGTTGTAGGTGTAACGTTGCTTGTTCTAAGTGTAACGTTACTTGTTGTATTATATATCTGGATGCAATGACACAAGCAACAAAAATACCAGTCGGGCGGCACATTATATTAAGCACAGATTTTTAGCTTATGTGTTTTAAGCCACGCATTTTATTACATTAAATATCCTTTTGGAGAGACCCCCTAGTTTTTACATCCCACTTAAAGCTCTGGAAACACCATGTCACAGTCGCCCCACGTCCAGGCACTGTGCATCATGCATGACTTCCACTTTTTCAGATTACCTAAGTGCAGGGGCATAGTGAACCCTGCCCCTCCCCACCCCACCCCTTGCTTTAGGAACTACAGCGAGGGTGGAGTTCTTGATGGGTCTCATAATTAATGTGAAAAGGTGAGTGAGTAAGTGAAGGGATGGATGGATGGATGGCTGGATAGATGAGTGAAATGATGGACTGATGGATGAGTGAAATGATGGATTGATGGATGAGTGAAAGGGTGGATGACGGGTGAGAGAATGGGTGGATGGATGAGTGAAATGATGGATGGATTGATGAATTGATAAGTGAAAGGGTGGATTGCTGGATTGATAAGTGAAAGGGTGAATGAATGGACGAATGAGTGAAAGGGTGGATGTAAGGCTGGATGAGTGAGTGAAAGGGCGGGTAGATGGACAAAAGGATGGATAGATGAGTGAAGGAGTGAAAGGGTGGATGGATGAGAGAAAAGATGAATGGATGAGTGAAAGGATGAATGATAGGTTCAATGGATGGATTCATGAGTGGATGAGTAGATGGATGGGTGGGTGGATGGAAGGATGGATGGCTAAGTGAAAGGGGAATTGAAAGTGAAAGGGGGATGGGTAAATGGATGGCTGAACGGGGGAATGGGTAGAAGGATGAGTGACTAGATGGATGAATGAGTAAGTGAAAGGATGGCTGGATAGGTAAATGGATGGATGAGTGAATGGATGGGTGGAAGAGTGGATGGATGAGTGTACGGATGGATAGGGTGAAAGGGTGGATGATGGATGAGTAAAAGGGTGGATTGAGGGATGGATGAGTGAAATGATGGATGGAAGGATACGTGATGGATAGGTTTGTAAATGGTTGAATATGGACATGGATGGGCACACAGATGGAAGGACAGAATGAATGGTGAAAGACTGAATGATGGATGAAAGTATGATTACACATTGTAAGCCCCATTATCTTAAGCAACATTTCCTATTCATTGACTTTCACATTTATATGAGTGATTGTCTCTATATAATATGTGTGTGTTGTAACGCACGCCAACACTCTGCCCCACATACTTGGGATGAGTAGCACTATCGAAGAAATTAAATACACATGAGAGAGGCTCTATGTGAAGATGAGGGGCGCCATTGGAGGGTGGTATCAAGGCCGGACTGGCCGGACCGGGCATCAGGTGTTTTCTCTGGGAGCTGGAAAGGTGGGGGCGGTTTTGTTACCACAAAAAGACCTGCACATTTGCTTAAAGCTGCGCGCACACTGACAAACCATGAAGTACCCAATTGTCTCAACCTAATATAAACTTATTTTCACTTGTACTTTAGTAGTTGTCTATTTACTTACTTATATACTAGTGCGCAACCTTCTCTGATGTGTCTGTAAAACGTACCTTTTGTCCTGAATTTTTGTCCTGAATTTTGACCCCTTGTCCTGAATTTTTACACTCACTGTCCTGAATTTGCACCCATGTCAGTTGGTCACCCTAGGTGGTAACCCTGCATGTCCCTGTAAAGGTGGTAACCCTGCATGTCCCTGTAATGGTGGTAACCCGGCATGTCCCTGTAATGGTGGTAACCCGGCATGTCCCTGTAATGGTGGTAACCCGGCATGTCCCTGTAATGGTGGTAACCCGGCATGTCCATGTAATGGTGGTAACCCTGCATGTCTCTGTAATGGTGGTAACCCTGCATGTCTCTGTAATGGTGGTAACCCTGCATGTCTCTGTAATGGTGGTAACCCTGCATGTCCCTGTACTGAGGGTAGCCCTGAATGCCCCCTGTATTGATGGTAGCCCTGCCTGCCCCAGTAAATAGGATGCCCCTGCATAGAGGGTACCACTGCATGTCCCTGTGACGATGGCAACCCTTCATGTTCCTGTATAGAGGGTAGCACTGCATGCCCATGTAAAGAGGATGCCCCCTGTAATGAGGGTACCCCGGAATGTCCCTGTAATGATGGTAACCCTGCATGTTCCTGTATAGAGGGTACCCTTGCATGCCCACGCACTGAGGGTGCCCCTGTAATGAGGGTGCCCATGTACAGAGGATGTTCACGCACTGAGGGTACTCCTGCATGCCCATGTATAGAGGATGTTCACGCACTGAGGGTACTCCTGCATGCCCATATATAGAGGATGTCCACGTACTGAGGGTACACCTGCATGCCCAAGTACAGAGGATGTCCACGTACTGAGGGTACTCCTGCATGCCCCTGTACAGAGGGCACCCCTTCATGCACCTATATATAGGATGCCCCTGTGTACTAAGGATCCCCCTTGGAGCCCCCCTGTGCTGAGGCCACGCCCCTCCCCCACTCACCGTCCAGCTGCAGGTCCAGCAGCACGCAGAGCAGGGACACGGAGGACAGGACCCCGCTCAGCCGCCGCCTCTCGCCCTCCATCCGGGCTCCTCTTCCCGTCACCCTGGGACCGGCGCATGCGCGCTCACTCCGCCAGAATGACAGCAGCCGCGCACCGGCCCCGCCCATCCGCTCGCCGACTTCCGGCCTCTTAGCGCGTGTGGGTCACTGATTGGTTGAGGCTTTCGACACAAATAAAGGACAAGATCTACGATTACTATGAGCGTTCCGTAGCAGTGTTGACAAACTACGCACGCGCAAACCTCGTTGGGACACTAGAGCGTCACTGCAAACATGTCCGCTTCCATGTTAGGGGAATTCAGATTGCTTCTGTGTGACATTTTCATAATTTCAGTGTAATGCTGAGTGAAATTCAACGACTCTGAGTGACCCTTTCTTGCGCAAGCAATGAAGACGAGGAGAACATACAAATATCAGAAATTACACCCATTTGGGCTGCTAACATTTCTAATAAGATCTTAAAACTGCTTCAAAGCACCAGAAATGGAAAGGCACTAACAGACATGACACACACAGAGACTCCGTCCAGGCCCTCCACGTGGGACCCGGCTGTAACTGAAACAGGATGTGAGAAAGGCCCCAGCACGCTTAGCCTCTTAATAAATGAGGAGAATTACTAATCATGACGGGCTGACAGAGTGACTCGGCCACCAGACTCGGGGTGCACCTGCAGCATCACGGAAGCCCCAAGAGACTGACAGGCTGCACATTCAAAACAAGCACTGAACATGCAATAGGTCTCGCCTTTTATTAACTTAAAGCCATTTGCTGTGCGATACAATACCATTAGCAAAGCAAATGGCTTTAACTTAATAAAAGGCGAGACCTATTGCATTTTCAATGCTTGTTTTTCCTTGCTTGCACCAAGGCACTGTGTGCAGTTTCAGGCTTCCAGGCTCTTTTTTTGGAAAGTCTACAATAATGCCCCTAACACCTCATGGTCTCCTCATCCACTCTATATCTGCACCATGCTATTGCCGTGTTTGTTAAACACTTCATGGGCCCACTGTTTACCATGCTCTGAAAACATCCCATAAAATGTAATTCACATAAGTAAGTTCTCATTCTGTCACTGGAACTATAAACTGACGCAATTATTTGAAAGGAAATGTCAAGTTCAATGGAGAAGCTCTGAGGTCATGGTTTTCATCCGAAATAGTCTTCACAGTGATAAGCAACTAGAATGCTTTTGTTGTACAGTGCTTAGAACAAGCATCAGTCCTTCTCGCACATACAGTTTTGTGGGACTTCGGAACTACAGATTTGAAATACATATTTGATTTGAAAGACATGTCTAGCAGTACTACATTATTATCAAACCAAAGTACATGAAATAATGTCATGGCATCATAACTATTAGGTTATCTCATAGGAGTAGTAGGAGACATACACACCTTAAACTCAAGATGAGCTCTGAGGAAGTTACATCTCACATCTTGACTACGAGGGCATCCACTGTAATTGTTTATTCATCTTTTATTGAAAATTGCAGACTCAAGCATGTTCATAAATAGTGACTGTTGATAGACCTATTGGACAGCTCCCTAACCCCCGCGCTAGGGGGCGCAGCGGGACCAGCAGCCCTCACTCTACAGCACGGGTACACGTGCAGCACTTGTGCCACTGAGATCTGTGTACTGTGTTTCTTTCTGTGGAGACCCTCGCACCAGGAGTGCTGTGCGTGACACCACTGAGGCATTTAAACATTATAGGGAGAATAAAGGATGCAGTGATAAAAGGCGATGATTCACCAAGACGGTCACATAGATTTAAAGCGCACCCACAATTACTTAAGTTGTTTTCCAGCCACTTTAAAACACATCAGTGCACTATTAATACAACTAACATTTTAATGTAGCACTTGCTCACGCTGTCTGGCGGCTTCTTAGCGCTGTAACTAACAGTCAGTCAGTCAATCAAGCTTTATTGCGGTTAGATTTACCATAAAAGCACATAAAAGTAAGACAACAGTACAATAGGACAAGCAATTCAATTCATACATGTAATCTCAACTATATAGATGATTGTTAAACATATCCTTAAAATTTTAAAAATTTAAATACTATCCAGAATTTAAAATTGTTAAATAATGATCATTATAAAAGGAACAAAATACGATCTTTTCTCTCGATATCCGTGAGACTTAATGCTAATATATAGCAGCATTGTTTATCAAGTTCCTTCGAATTATCCACATTGAATGCAAGTATTTAGCTACTGCAGAAACAATCACTGTGTTAGTATCAGTTTTTAATATCCTAAAAAAGGCCAAATATTGCTTTATACCCAGGTTTTTGCACAGCTGAATTATCCATTTCTTCCTAATGCAAGCATATACTGGACAGAAAAGGATAACATGTACGGGAGTTTCTTCCTCAGTTCGACAACCTGGGCAAGGACGTGCCGGACCCCCTTTCCACCTGTCAATACTATGATAAAAAGGCAAAGTGCCATATCTAAATTGCAAATAGAGCTTCTTTGCTAGAGTGGGTTGTATTGCATCAATCTCAGGCTCAAAGCTGTAGAAGGACTTAACGTCCCAAAAAATATCAGTTAAGCTTGAAGTTTTTACTGAGCGAAAGAGATTCCTTAAATTAGATTCTTTTACAACACTTGTCAAGGTTTTCTTGGAAATAGCTGGGCAGGAAGCCTCAGGATTTAACCAGAGTTCCTCAAGCCCGCTCGATGTAAGTAACTGTCTTACAAAAGTTAACCAAGGGATCCTACCAGATCCTAATGAAGCCATGACTACTTTGAGCTCCTCCTTGTAATTGACCAACTCAGGAATGCTCCACAGGCGCTTCCAATAAAGTAAAGGCCGGACAGTAATAGCGTCTGCAATTGGGCAGACATTCAAATCTAATCTGAGCGGAGCCAAGGGAGTACTTTTTGGCAAGTCTAATAATTGGCTTATAAAATTATTTTCAGTTATTGATAGGTTACTTACTGGTGTGTGTCCCCAAAGTTCCGCCCCGTAAAGGGATGATGCCCTTGCTTGAACTTTAAAGATTTCAAGGGGGGCACTTATTATTTTGTGGGTACTATTCTTCTGTACTTTTAGGATGCCCCCAGCTGCTTGGGATAGTTTTAGGTTGGCCTTGGCCACTTGTGGACCCCACCCCATTTTATCATTCAAAGTCAAACCCAGGTATTCGAATGTTGGGACCCTTTCAAGGGGTCTGCCTTCCATCATTGGATGGGGGCAGTTAACAGTATTGGCGTTAAAAACCATATACTTAGTCTTATTTATATTGACCACCAGGTTCCTTTTAATGCAGAATTTGGAAAACTGGTTCAACACCCGCTGCATCCCCATTGGGGATTTTGAAAGCAGCAGTGTGTCATCCGCAAACATTAGAGCGGGAAATCTTCTGGCACCCAATTTGGGGGAGTCAATGTCGTTTATAGCTAAGAGATCTTCAATAAGCCCGTTGAGAAAGAGAGAAAACAAGGTTGGGGCAAGCACACAGCCCTGCCTAACGCCTTTCTCATTCGGGAATGGTCCAGTTAGCTGACCTTGTCTGCCAAAACGAACTCTCGCAAACGTGCCTCCATGTAAGATCTTAAACTGATAGCATAGGTATGGCGGAACCCCCATTGTTAATAAGATGGTCCATAACTGGTTCCGGTCCACCATATCAAATGCGGACTTTAGGTCGACGAATGTAAGATATAGGCTACCCCCTTCCAAGACCACACGCTTCCAGTAAAGAACTTGCAACCGGAATAATTGGTCAATTGTTGATGTTTTGGCCCTAAATCCCGCCTGTAGTGGCGTCAGAATGTTATTATCGCTGGACCAAATCTGTAATCGTTGTAACAATAGCCTGGCGTAGATTTTTTGGGTCACATCAATAAGGCTAATCGGCCTATAATTAGAAGGTTGGAGCAGAGAGCCCTTCTTGTGAATTGGAATTATCTCCGCCCCCAGCCAGGTACTTGGGAGTGGTAGCCCCTGCAATATCCCATTAAATAGTACCCATAGGTATGGACCCCAAACTATCGGTTCTTCTCTATATAAATCACCTGGGATCCTATCAAGTCCCGGTGCTTTGTTAGGCTGGATACTTGAGATGGCCGACTGTACTTCCACCAATGTAAATGGTTGCACTGGCCACATAGGATCCGGGGCCAATAAGCTCGGGGGGGCTTCACTTGTACATGTAGGGGAAAGAGAGTAAAGATCTTTAAAATAAGAAGACCATGCTTCTTCAGATATATTTGGAGTTATTGTAGACCTGCCTTCAGATTTTCCAGTGTGGACAAGGTTCCAAAAGGTCCTTGGGTCCTTTGCCACGAGTGCAGATGTAATAGCAGCCCAACGGTCTGCCTCCCATTCTAATTTTGCATGTTTTAGCATTTTCTTATATGCTTGTCTGGCTTCTGTGACACTAGATCTATTACCTTGGCTTAGGGCGAACAATAATGCAGCTTTCGTGTCCCTACAACACCTGTTAAACCATGGATTCTCGTCATTGCGTGGTTTAGGCTTAACAGAACCCTTCTTATAGAAATTGTCCTTTAGTATTGCGACCATTTCACTATGGATATCCATAATTTTACCCATATCAATGTCCAAAGAATTAGTGA
The DNA here is from genome assembly GCF_964204655.1 of Triturus cristatus. Taxonomy (NCBI): domain Eukaryota; kingdom Metazoa; phylum Chordata; class Amphibia; order Caudata; family Salamandridae; genus Triturus; species Triturus cristatus. The sequence continues at coordinate 847,503,764 of NC_140595.1, forward strand.
GGGTGGGATTTGCCCTTTCGAGCAGGGGGGTTACGTCTCGATATAATTTTGCCTTGGATTCGGTAGATGATTTCGCGGCCGCCCATCGGATTCTTCTCCCACCTTGCACTATTCTTAGATCACTACTTAGGGTACTAACTGTAGCACTATCCCCCCTGATTAATTGGAAATCCATCTCAATTATCAGGGGATTATGGTCACTTTCAATACGAAGAGGAACGCTAAAATCTAAAATTTTTGGCCACAGAGCCAAACTCGCCAAGAAATAATCTATCACAGATGTATGCCCCATGCCACTATAAGTATACTGGGCAGGGGTATCACTCTGGAATCGACCGTTACAGGCTCTAATAGAGAACGTATAGGTAAGGGAAGTCAACTGAAGGACTAAAGCTGTCCAATTTTTAACAGGATAAGCATTGGGGGGCAGAATTGACCAAGTTTCATCTTCTTCCATTGTGATCGGTGGGACCCCTTGTAATGGTTCAAAATGACAATTGAAGTCTCCTCCGATCAACAAGGCAACATCACCCCCAAGCGAGTGCAATAGGGTGGTTAATGAATCCAAAGTTTTGGATGTTCCGCCCGAACGCACTGGCCGTGAGTATATGTTGATCAGAGCCAATTTTGGTGTTTCTTTATGAGACATCAGGATGCACATGAGATCAGGACTGCTTGTATCTAGCCTTTTCAACGTGAATCCAAGATGGATACCCACCCATATACACAACCCCCCTGACGGTCTGCTTCTCGAGCCTTTTATTGCAGATTCCGCAAAGGTTACATAGCCCAATCTATGGGTAGGACCTACCGCCCACGTTTCCTGGAATAAACAGATCCCATGAGAATCCACGAATGTACACCAATCCGGGATGTCTAAGTTAGATGTGAGGCCCGCTATATTCCAAGATAAGATTTTTAAGGTCCCTTTTGTCATTGCCTGCTTATTTCCCAAACTACCCTCGTGACAGGATCCAGCAAGGCCGTGCACCCCAGGGCGGACTGAATGCCGATCTGTGTGCAGGCGAGGGGTCCGAAAATGTGGGACAAAAATAGATTTATCAATCACAGGGGAAGATGGACCATCCCCTAACTCCCCTGTGGTTGCATAAGGCTTTTTCTTGGGCATCATTCTTACTTCTGTAGGGGACAGAGAGTTAATTGCGGTGTTTACCGCCCCCATAAGATCCCTTCTGATAATCTTCGAACTTCCTTCCCTTTTATTAACATCTGTTCGATGGACCAATGGGGGGCTGGGGGGCATGGGGAGTCAATCCACTTGATCCAACAAGCTGTATCTATTGCTTGTTGGAACTCCCAACACTTCACCCCTAACTTGTCCACCCCTGCTTCTGTGTACATAATCACTCAAAAATCAAAGGGAGGGAGAAAGAAGAGGCTTAGGTCCACTCAGCTTCCTTATCTCAATATATCAAAAATCAATAGGAGAGTGGATCACTGGTCCTGGGAGAACCAGGGTATTGCACGGTCAGTACTAAGTACTGTTTTAAGAAACCCTCATTCACCCTACCATGACCATCAGATAATGCCAAAAGAGGGCTAGGAACCAACAAAGAGAAGCTCTTCTTGAAACTTCCACAAAAGAACCAATACCAAACCTAGTTACCTGTGTGAGTACCTACAGCACGATGTCCAATGACATCAAGAAAATCATAAACAAAAATTGGAAGATCCTCACCTCCGGATCCCTGAAATGGCCAAAACCAAGGTTCTCAAATAGAAGGACCAGGAACCTGTAAGACCTACTCGTTCATACAAGACCTCCAGAGAAACCCATTGACAAAGTCCCACGAGGACCATGGAACAACTCACCTATAACAGGACACTTCCCATGTGGCACCTGTTCAGTTTGTCACCTAACAACAGCGACTAAGACATTACAACTACTGCCTGATCTAAAATCAGATCACACACCAACTGCAACACCACTCATGTAATCTACATGATCACATGCCCCTGCAATTTACGATACATTGGCATGACGAGTCGAAAAGCCAAACTGAGACTATGTGAACACAGAAGCAACATTAAGTGCAAAAAAGTGACCACAAAAATGGGTTGTCATTTTCTTGAGAAAGGACATACTGTTGACGATCTCCAATGGGTCATTTTAGAGACTTTACTTTCTAAAAACTTCAATGCCGAAAAAGTACTATTTGAAAAGGAACAAAGATGGGTATATCGTCTCCAAACACATAAGCGAGGTCTGAATGATAATATCCCGTGGCTCAGTTTTAAGAACACATGAGCCTGACAACTACTCACTCTGCAATAAGTACTACGAGCACCATGAACGCTATTTCCACTCTGACAATTAGGACTAATCTCTCCTAAAAATGACCCATATACTGGAAGGACCCCATTAACAAACAGAATAATGAATCACCTAGGTACACAATTACAAAGCATCATGCCCGAAATATAACCTCGAAACACACCTATTCCAGTCCTGGAATACCAATACTATTCAGAAGAATGCAGAAACGGAATTTAAAACCGTTAAGACCATATGAGGTTGCAGCAACACACACCGAGAGGAAATTAAGATTATTACGAGCTAAGAAACATGATTACAACAGCATATTTCTCTCGGCCTTAAATAATCAACATTGGAACAATAACTTTATTGACAACAACTAAGAGCACACTCTGCTTTTTGAATACATGGCAAACAAACAGCCATTTACCCACAACACACTTCTTCTTTACCATCTCCAAACCAAGACATCGGAAGAATCTTTCAAGACAACGCTACACATTGGGAGGCTCTCCTCTATGTCTATGACCTCCATGCTCTTAAAAGAACCAGCCACATAGCAACCCGTGTCTTCACCGGGTCCTAGGAGGTAGAGTCAGCACAGGTCCTTGACCAACGCCGAATAGGTAACAGAAGGAGGAACGGACCGCCGGAAAACCGTAACGTATCTCTCAGATAATAATAAATTTTTTTGAGCCCTACTCTTTCTCTCTTTGATCACTGCTAGAGCTTGAAGCGACCCCCCTAGAGTACTCATGGTGACCTGCAAATAAGGAGACTAGGTAATGCCTTTGACTCTTACGGGTATTTCTTAGCGCGCAAAACTTCCCATACTATTCAGCACGGAAACTTTCCTCTCTCCACAGATAGGTATTCACGCTAACATTAGATGAAGATCATCACTTTAGCCAGTTACCAACTAACATCACTAGAATATATTAAGCGCGCATCACTTTCTGTATGTAGAGACTCATTTCTACTCGCTTGATAAACAAACCTAGCGTTCCTCTTTATAAGCAAGCTGCGTTTAATCACTGGTTACGTTGTAGAAATAACATCACTTATCACGCAACAAACCTGCTGTATTTATTCATGATTACCCCGCCCATTAACTATTCATCAGCGTAGATACGCCATATGAGGTAATTCATGGATTTTGGTACTTGTATATGAATGACTGTGAAATAATGTAATTATACTAATAGTCTCTAAAACCTACGATTATGTGAGCCCTGTACACGGCTCTTCCCCTACAAAAACCATACACGCCACAAAAAGCGGGTTGCCGAGTTCGACACTGCACCAAGTTTGGCGCTGCATGCTTCCGATGGTCACCGGGAGCTGTACACGATTTGGAATACAAAACATTATCCCCTTATGAACCGTTCACTAAGGCGTGCTAAACACGTGTCTAGTATTTATGGCAATGAGGAGGTGTATGTAGACCTGTTCTTAACGTGAGTGTGAATATGACAAAATGGATTGTAGAATGGTCTTTTTCTTACATAAAGGAGGGACAAATTTTGCCATACCGAGCGTTTCTCAAACAACAGTGAGATCCACTCTTGAAGAGTATTGTCATTTTGTAATTGCATATACACAACCAGTTCAACTGATTTATAATGATCTCTGTGTTGTTTTATCCCTTTTTCCCCCCCCTCCCCCCACAAACACTGAAACAACAGTTTTAAGCTGAATGTGCGAACAAGAGAGGAATAACTATCTTCCCGCACTTCCACAAGGGTACCTTAAATATTAGGTCAATCAACTCTGCACTAGGTCCTGAAGAAAGCCCGCTTGACCCCTCGGGCTGATGAGGGCTGAAACATGTCGACCTTTATTTGGACACTAATTTTAAAAGTGCACTAGACCATAATAAGTCTGACGTGTGCACATTTACAATATTTTTACAAACTATCCCGAATCCAGTACCAATAAATATATCTACTGGCTTTACGAGATTTTTAAAATAACACCCTTTTCACCACAAGTCACTTCACCCCTTTTTCTATTCACGATCACTACTGAGACCACCAGTGGTAAAAGCCTCCGGGTGGAGGAAGCATTGGATTAACCCAATAATTATGCGATCACGTTAATGACAATCTAGCGGAGAATCAAGATATACCGCTAAAATCGATCCTTTACCAAACGTGAATGAGGGTTTCTTAAAACAGTACTTAGTACTGACCGTGCAATACCCTGGTTCTCCCAGGACCAGTGATCCACTCTCCTATTGATTTTTGATCTGTGTACATAATGCCAAGGGTCCTCTTGCTGGCGCCATGAATCATAGCTCCTATGATCGGGAAGATAATGAGCATGATCTATTTGGTAAAAATAGTCTAACCGTAAAGATTTAATCATTGTATTGGGACTTATCTGTTGCCTGCTGCATACGTAATCAACTGCCCTGTAATCCTCAAAATTAATAATTACACAGTCCCCACCCACATTTTTTTGTTTGGAACCCACCCACCCCACCCTTCTAATAAACAAAATTTTGCTTTGGATGGATCTAGGCAGGGGTCTATGGGTGTTCAACCAATGCATTGTCTTGTTTTTGAGTTCCTCATATGATTCATGTTTCGTATTCATCAACTGTGGGACCCCGGTTAGAATAACCACATATGGGGCGCAATCCGGGGGTAAGTTGATGCATGGTAGGTCTCGAGAGGCATCGTTTTCCCCAGACTGATTTGGAAACTCCTTCCCTAAAGTTTGGATATTTGCAGAGTTTGCCAATTGCAAGGGTTGTGCCTTGTTCGCGGCTGATGGATTGGTTTTTGGGCCAGTTGTGCTAGAGCCCGGGATCGGCCCCTGTATGGTAGACAATGTAGGTTGATCGTTTGCAATAGTAGGTGTTAACTTGTGCTGTGACTGTGGAAAGTTCACTGGTGTAACCAAGGCTTTACTTGGGCTTTGGTAGCAAGAAGATCATTTCTAAGACCCATATTTTCCACGAGCAGTGCCTCCATTTTTTCTAATCTATCATCTAAGTATTTCAATTTTTGCTCCACAGGCTGGATGAGAGAAAATAAAACCATACTTAGTTTCCCCACCAGTAGATCTACATTGAGGGGGAATGTGGTTACGGAGTCTGTACCATTCTTAGCAGGACTATCTATAAGAGTCACAGAAGGGCAGATCTCTGGTTGGTCCGTGGTCAGGGATTCCAATTGGTTATTAGGTTTAGACTGTTTGGGTTTTCTACCCCGAGATGGAGTGCCAGCCTTCTTCCTTCAAGATCGCACCCTCTTTAAGTCTTGTCTTAGTCTGGTTGTTTGTACTCACTTCGGTTTGGGCAAATAATATGTTTGTAGACTGTCCACATGGTAGTTGGGTTAACCCATCCACCTGATCTCCTATATTGTTTCCAGTAAGATGTGAGTTAGTAGGGAGCTCTTCAATAGCTGCGTTTAACAGGGGAGGGTCTGGTGAGCATGCCTGTGCAGCGGGGCCCAGGGAGGATCTCCTTAAGAGGACTGGATCTTGGGACAGACGGCGTTGCGTCATAACAATTTCGCGTTCCAAGACCGATGATGCTCTCGTAATGAATTGGTCTAGAGTCCCGGCTACAAGCCCTATTGGTGTCAGTTTCACACCCCTTCTGGCAGCCATGATATTCAGATATTAGTATTGGGAACTAAGTTTAGATGATACTCACGGTTCCCACAGGATGTCAGGGGGCTGGCCCAGCCCGGCCTCCTCCGGCCCCTGACGGCCACAGACGGCCCGCCCTTTGCCCGGGCTTAGCCCGGCACCGCCCGCGCGCGTCCCGCGGCGCAGAGGGAGCCGCCTTCTTTTAAGCGCCTCCGGGCGCGAAGATTCTCCTCAGCTGGGGAACGCTCAGCCCTCTGGGAGCTGTAGTCTCTCCCTGCGATGGCCGCGCGATGTCAAACAGCGGCTGCAGGGGAGACACACAGCGTCAGGGACCCAGGGGCGATATGGTAGGTAGGAGTAAGATGCTCGTGAATCCTTCCAGGCAGGACAGCGTCTGAAATGTAGCCCGCTCCACCGAGGGAGCCGCCTTCTCTTAAGCGCCTCCGGGCGTGAAGATTCTTCTCAGCTGGGGAGCGCTCAGCCCTCTGGGAGCTGTAGTCTCCCCCTGCGATGGCCGCGCGATGTCAAACAGCGGCTGCAGGGGAGACACACAGCGTCAGGGACCCAGGGGCGATATGGTAGGTAGGAGTAAGATGCTCGTGAATCCTTCCAGGCAGGACAGCGTCTGAAATGTAGCCCGCTCCACCGAGGGAGCCGCCTTCTCTTAAGCGCCTCCGGGCGCGAAGATTCTCCTCAGCTGGGAAGCGCTCAGCCCTCTGGGAGCTGTAGTTTCTCCCTGCGATGGCCGCGCGATATTAAACAGCGGCTGCAGGGGAGACACACAGCGTCAGGGACCCAGGGGCGATATGGTAGGTAGGAGTAAGATGCTCGTGAATCCTTCCAGGCAGGACAGCGTCTGAAATGTAGCCCGCTCCACCGAGGGAGCCACCTTCTCTTAAGCGCCTCCGGGCGCGAAGATTCTCCTCAGCTGGGGAGCGCTCAGCCCTCTGGGAGCTGTAGTCTCCCCCTGCGATGGCCGTGCGATGTCAAACAGCGGCTGCAGGGGAGACACACAGCGTCAGGGACCTAGGGGCGATATGGTAGGTAGGAGTAAGATGCTCGTGAATCCTTCCAGGCAGGACAGCGTCTGAAATGTAGCCCGCTCCACCGAGGGAGCCGCCTTCTCCTAAGCGCCTCCGGGCGTGAAGATTCTCCTCAGCTGGGGAGCGCTCAGCCCTCTGGGAGCTGTAGTCTCCCCCTGCGATGGCCGCGCGATGTCAAACAGCGGCTGCAGGGGAGACACACAGCGTCAGGGACCCAGGGGCGATATGGTAGGTAGGAGTAAGATGCTCGTGAATCCTTCCAGGCAGGACAGCGTCTGAAATGTAGCCCGCTCCACCGAGGGAGCCGCCTTCTCTTAAGCGCCTCCGGGCGCGAAGATTCTCCTCAGCTGGGAAGCGCTCAGCCCTCTGGGAGCTGTAGTCTCTCCCTGCGATGGCCGCGCGATGTCAAACAGCGGCTGCAGGGGAGACACACAGCGTCAGGGACCCAGGGGCGATATGGTAGGTAGGAGTGAGATGCTCGTGAATCCTTCCAGGCAGGACAGCGTCTGAAATGTAGCCCGCTCCACCAAGGGAGCCGCCTTCTCTTAAGCGCCTCCGGGCGCGAAGATTCTCCTCAGCTGGGGAGCGCTCAGCCCTCTGGGAGCTGTAGTCTCCCCCTGCGATGGCCGCGCGATATTAAACAGCGGCTGCAGGGGAGACACACAGCGTCAGGGACCCAGGGGCGATATGGTAGGTAGGAGTAAGATGCTCGTGAATCCTTCCAGGCAGGACAGCGTCTGAAATGTAGCCCGCTCCACTGAGGGAGCCGCCTTCTCTTAAGCGCCTCCGGGCGTGAAGATTCTCCTCAGCTGGGGAGCGCTCAGCCCTCTGGGAGCTGTAGTCTCCCCCTGCGATGGCCGCGCGATGTCAAACAGCGGCTGCAGGGGAGACACACAGCGTCAGGGACCCAGGGGCGATATGGTAGGTAGGAGTGAGATGCTCGTGAATCCTTCCAGGCAGGACAGCGTCTGAAATGTAGCCCACTCCACCGAGGGAGCCGCCTTCGCTTAAGCGCCTCCGGGCGCGAAGATTCTCCTCAGCTGGGGAGCGCTCAGCCCTCTGGGAGCTGTAGTCTCCCCCTGCGATGGCCGCGCGATATTAAACAGCGGCTGCAGGGGAGACACACAGCGTCAGGGACCCAGGGGCGATATGGTAGGTAGGAGTGAGATGCTCGTGAATCCTTCCAGGCAGGACAGCGTCTGAAATGTAGCCCGCTCCACCGAGGGAGCCGCCTTCTCTTAAGCGCCTCCGGGCGCGAAGATTCTCCTCAGCTGGGGAGCGCTCAGCCCTCTGGGAGCTGTAGTCTCCCCCTGCGATGGCCGCGCGATATTAAACAGCGGCTGCAGGGGAGACACACAGCGTCAGGGACCCAGGGGCGATATGGTAGGTAGGAGTAAGATGCTCGTGAATCCTTCCAGGCAGGACAGCGTCTGAAATGTAACTAACAGTGGTCACCAGGCTCACGACTTATATATAGAACTGTTTTATATACTGCTTGCTCGCACACATGTTGCCATGTCACGACGTTGTCATTCTGAACCGCAGACGTCCGGATTTACCACCCACACAATGCTCAATGTATCCGCATTGAAAGGCTGAGTCGGCTTCCGCTGTGGTCAGTTATGACCCCTGAGCATGAAATGCCTCTAATGGAACGGCCGGACTGGGAACCAAAACCGGCCCTGGCAAAGTGCTCCGCAGCCCCCCCCCCCTCTCCCCGGGATTGGGGGTGCCGCGGAGCTCTTTGCCAGGGCCGGTTTTCGGCCGATTTTATTTCAGGGCCGATTTTGCAGCTAATGCTGCAAAAACGGCCCTGTAACAAACACGGCCCCCAGGGGCCCAAAACCAGCCCTCACCCATCCGGCCCACCGGGGGATTGCCCGGTGCCCGCTACGGCCAGTCCGGCCCTGCAGCTAAACATCGTTAGGCTCAAGTAAATAGGCATTTTATAATTGATGCCGAGTCATGGAGAAACCGAAGCAATGTCATTGTTATCACTATGGTGCCTGCGATGTTCTAGCATTAAATGTCGTATGGAGGTGGCGGAAGTAGTATAAAGCAGAGGAAAGTATCAATTGCTAAAAACTAACAATAATATAACAATACCCTCAGCCAAACGCGCGCTCTGGGGGCATCGAAAAAGCAGCAGCATGTGGAGTTGTGTCGCAGAACGTCCAGGCAATTGCCCCTTTTAGCCCAGGTGCGTGAAAATAAGCCATCAAAATGTGGCATGGGTGGCAATTACTTTATTGCAGCGAAAGTAATGCCTTCATTTATCCGAGTTTGGCACGGGGAAAGAGAGGAGAAACTAGAACGTATTAGTCAACTTTGTGCGAAATACAGAGATATAAAATATGTAGGAGAGGATGGAGGGGGGCTTTGATCAGATTAAGACCTGGAGAGTCACAGCAAATGAATGGGTAATGAGGTTACCTACAGTAGGTATCAGATCAAGAGATAGGCACCAAGGTGGCTGTTAGACCTGGTACCATTGGCGTGGGTCTCCCTTCCATCTTTCGCTTTTGTCTCCTCTGTTTTTGCTGGTATTAGATGCTCTGGGTGCTGGGCCACTGCCATACAGTGCCACAGCGCGAATGCTCCCTATTGTAAAGTGACTGTATGAATTGGTATTCCCTATAACTCTAGCTGACCCAGGGAATATGTTTGGAGAGTCAAATTTGGTATGCCTGAGCTCAGAATATTAGAGTGCGTCTTTTGGTGGGGATTATTTTTACATTCTGTGTTTGGGAGTGCCACTTTTGGCAAGCGGGTATTTTCTTGCCTAAGTCTTCCCGTGTGCTCTGCTGTTATGTGTATTGGCTGTCTGGTTTTGGAGGGACAGGGCAGGCTGAGCCCGACCTGGATTGAATAGAGAGATCTGCAGTTGGGGTATGGGGAGGGGTGACCCTTTGATCTGAGCAGGGCTGTGCCTGGCAAGGTGAATGATGGCTCCACCTCCCACTGTGCGTCTGATGGCAGACCCCATCTTCTTGAAAGGCAGGATGCAGCCTTGTAAACAGAGTGCTCCAGGACGACACCAAACTGGTTCTGGCTGGGTTCAGTGACTTGTGATTTTTGAGAACAAAGACTTTTGGGGTATAAATATCTGTGGTAAAACCCCTATAAGGTGTGTTACTTCTGGATGTCAAGACGAACCTCTGTCCGTGTAACTAGAGGGAAAGGACTTCGATCCATCTTGCTAAAGCAACTACCCAAGGGCCTGCTTTGAGCTTGCCTCCTGCTGAAGTCTCCGGGACATTAGACTTCACCCATCTGTCTTCTGAATTCCTATTGAGGGGGATCCTACTCGCAGGTGAGGCTTCTATCGAGAATTCCAGAGACTCTGGGTCTACTGCGGGGAACGCGGGCTGGGAATCATCGCTATCGCTATTGTGGGCCACTGCAGCTGAGGAGCTGTTGCCGCTGAGAGCCCCCATTTGCTGTGCTACAAGAATCATCGCTATCGCTATTGTGGGCCGCTGCAGCTGAGGAGCTGTTGCCGCTGAGAGCCTGCATTTGCTGTGCTACAAGAATCATCGCTATCGCTATTGTGGGCCGCTGCAGCTGAGGAGCTGTTGCCGCTGAGAGCCTGCATTTGCTGTGCTACAAGAATCACCGCTATCGCTATTGTGGGCCGCTGCAGCTGAGGAGCTGTTGCCGCTGAGAGCCTGCATTTGCTGTGCTACAAGAATCATCGCTATCGCTATTGTGGGCCGCTGCAGCTGAGGAGCTGTTGCCGCTGAGAGCCTGCATTTGCTGTGCTACAAGAATCACCGCTATCGCTATTGTGGGCCGCTGCAGCTGAGGAGCTGTTGCCGCTGAGAGCCTGCATTTGCTGTGCTACAAGAATCATCGCTAACACAACTGTGGGTCACTGCAGCTGAGGAGCTGTGCCGCTGAGTGCCCGCCTTCAATCACCGTCTCAGGATCATCGTGAGCGCATGCCACGGACCGCCGCAGCTGGGAGCTGTGGCCGCTCCGAGTCCGGTTGTCATCATCGCGGCTTCCTCACGAAGCTGTGTGCCGTTCCCCCTTTAAAATTCAGGTACATTGTGCATCCCGGGTCGCGTGGACCCCGGCCTCGAACTAAGTTAGTTTCACACGCTTTTGATTGCTTTTATTGCTTTTTAAGTGAATCCATATTTACGTGCATTGTGGTTTCTTGATCGCTTTTGAGCCGTGTTTTAAGCCTATAAAGATACGTATTTTTCTATAACTACTTGTGTGGTGTCCCTTTGTAGTGTCTTCACTGCGTTATTGTGTATGGTCATAAATGCTTCACACACTGCCTCTGAGATAGGCCTGTCTGCTCGTGCTACGTTACCACAGGGTTGAGCAGGGGTTATCAAAGGGTGTAGCCCCCTTACTCTGACTTAGGAAGAAGGGTCCCTATTTGGACATTGGCGCCAGCCACAGCCAACTAGAGATCCCCATTTCTAACTGTGGGCCTCGGATGAAATAATGCGGTCTTCCTCGGACGGTCCTGTCAGACTGGAACAGACTCGCCCCGTGCGCATCTTGCAGCACTTCAGCGCAAAATCCAAAAAACCATGGCAGGACTTCAGACCCATCTGAATGTGGGTGAACAACACATTTGTTCTCAGAAGTGAGCGGTTGCTTTCCATTGAACACCGTAGCCACCTCAATGCGCTAATAATGTCTTCAGACAAGGATGCCGAAGGAACAGGGACACAGAGCGCTTAGTCTGTGATCACAACGTGGTGATCTGAAATTAGAAGTCACATTTTCGGACTCTACAACCTGCAATGTCCCTCTGCATATCACATAGCATTTGATTTCGCGTGCAGCTGTTGATTTATTAGAGGTACTCTAAAAGGCACCATTCTTCTATTGGAAATGCACTGAAGGTATTTCGCAAGCGAATTCAGGCCATTTTTAAATCTACACTGGTCTTAGCGTGGGAAGGAAAAGTGCTCAGAGGATCTCACATGACCATGTATGCTCCAAAGGGCACTTTAAAGCGCATACACGCTACCTACAGCGTGAGTGGCTGTGGGCGCAGGCCATCGACTTGGAGTATTTTTTGTTTGTGTTCTCTTATGGATGCCCCAGGGGAGGTGGATGCCTTCCTTAAGAAGCAGCACATTTTTTCTCCCTCCTCTATAATGCCTCAAGGCGAGAATCCCAAAGAGGGAACCCTGTGAGGGACATTTCTGTAAGCTTCCCCGGCCCCAGGGGATCTCAACAGCATCAGCACGCAGCGGCACAAAAGGCGAAACTTGACCAGAGAGAAAAGGCAGCGCAATGGCTCTTTTTCCATTTCAAAAGGTCGAACGCTGTTTTTACCTTACCCGCTTGTCTGCGCGAAGAGTATAATTTGTGATAGTCTCACATTCTTCGCGATTTCTTTCCCGGTTTGTTGGCTAAAGCTGAGCGCGGCGCCGCTTCACGGACACCGCGCTCGGTTTCTTTATATATATTTCTTAACTTAACACTGAGCTCGGTGTCCTTGAAGTGGGCGTTGCGCTCAGTGTTAAAGTTAAGAAATATATAAATAATCTGAGCGCGGTGTCCGTGAAGCAGCAGCGCGCTCAGTTTGAAAGTTAAAAAAAACAAATTAACACAAACAGAGCGCGGTGCACTGTCATTAGCACCGCGCTGAAAATGAAAATAAAATAGTGCTTACTGAGTCATAAAGGGGTACGTGTAGCTCCGCCAGTAAACGATCCAGTCCCGGTGGGCAGGGCCAAAAGTAGACAGAGTGGTAACTAGGAGGGACTAGGAAGCCTCCTTTACAATAGAAAGCTAGCGTTTAGCCTAAAGTATGAAGCTAGCCAATGGCAAGAGGGGACGGGGCTTCAAGTCCCCTTCCTGAACCGTATTGATTTCAAGAAGCTCTTGAATGCCGAGAGCCAGCCGAGACCTAAAAAGTACATTAAATTACAATTTTGTCACAGACTGACCCCGAAGTGCAGATGCACAGCCCGCCGAAGAACTGGGCAAGCCGCCTCAGAGACAGAGTGACTGAGAGGCTGACACTGGCTGGCTGCACACACAAAAGAAAATAACCAGTGACTTGACAGTGACTCAATTGCAACACATCTCACGTTAGAATAACACATTTTCGACATTGCCCAGCATTACCGCAATGCCTGAGATTGTCACATAAATACGTTACACCTCACACAGCTGATCAGATTGAGCTGTGAGTTGAACAGTGTCCTGAAGTGTCTTTCCACAACCAACGCCAGCACCCTGCCCTCTCTTCTTCTATTAATAACAAACACAAGGCTGAGCGGCACAGCCAGTTTGAGGTGATGGGCTGCCCATATCAAATGTTTCACTGGAACAACTGGCCCCTCCCCTCCCTGTAGCAACAGGATAACAAATTCCAGCCCTCAACCAATCACGTGCACTTCCAGCATGGACGTGCCGAGAGACCAGTCCCCACCCTCATCCTGAGAGAGGCTGTGACACAGAGCTGGCCATAAGATTACAAAGAAGTTTTCGATAACTAAGTCCATCTGGGTACTTGTCAATCCAGGCAGCTGAATTGTCTCTGATGTAAGTGGTCGACCCAGGCCTGCACCTCTAGCCTGGACTAGTACCGAGAGTTTGTAGTGAGCTTTGTGAGAAGGTGGCCTGGTATGTGCTGTCCACACCCTTATGACATCAAAGGTCAAAGATAACCTTATTGAAAGCTATCCGAGTGGTAGCTATGGAGAGCAGCCTTCAGACTTAATCTTGAAAGAATGTAAAGCAGCTTGTTTTACCAGAATATCACCTCCTAAATGACTAAATGAAAGGAGAACCACACAGTGTATATACAAATATGTGTTTATTAATATAACACTCTCTACTAGTCTCTACATGAGACTAGGGCACAAAGCACACAATACTGAATCAATAGAACATTCGTAAATAGCAAAATACACAGCAAGCTCCAGGGGGAGACCGAACCATATACTAAAAAAATGGTATAACAACAACGACTTAACTAGACACAGTGCCTAGAGCACGTAGAATCGCTGGGACCCCAAGGAACCACCCAGAGGAGGGACACAGGGAGCCCACGGAGGACGGGTGTAGTGAGGAAACACAGACGCGTGATCCATATAACTCTATGGGAAAGTCGCGGTTGCAAATTTACAAGTTAAGGATACTTCTAGGAAGATTTCGAGCAAACCCTTTGGAACTTAGGAGATTCTAAGGTCAACCCACCAGTGAGTACCGAAGTACCCGTGTTATCTCTCTGTATTTTTTTTTTAAATATGAAAAAATACAAAAAATCTGTTTTCTTTTGAGCGATCTGTGATGCTGTATATTAATCATGGCTGCTCGGCCAGTTGCAGTGCAGATTGAAAACAAAGGAATTAAATAAAGGGACAGGTTTTCCTAGTGAAGCTTTAAACGGTGGTCGATGTTCATGTGTACTTAAGTGATAATGCCAATAAGCGTATTGCATTTGGATGATATATTATATATGGCTTCATATGGCACAAAATCCACGAGTCAGCCAATTAAAAGTGTCCCATTATGAGTTACATAAATGTGGAACAGACAAGTTACAGCTTAATTTTGCACAAAACATACAATAAATCTGTAAAGTGAAGCTAAAAAGAGCGAAAAATAAATATGGAGAATTACAGACAGAAATGTCTAAAAAATAAATGCCCTAAAACCAGGAGCCCTAATGTCAGCAGGGGTACGCTTTGCCGTAATGGAGATGCATCGTTACCGAGGGAGTATGTCGCGCTATTCTAACTTTGGCTGCAAGACCTCCCTCTCCTCAGACAACGCTCCTGCGGTTCTCAGAGACGGTGAAACAGAGGCCCAAAGCACACCTGCTCCAGTTGCATCACTCGAACACCTGAAAGGACCCCAAGACAGCGTCCACTTGACTTTACTCGGGGTGTTTAATTCATAACGACTAATGCGAAACAGCCTGCTTATCAAATCTGTTGCCATCGGGCACCTAAACAAAAGTACCTAAATATCACCGTGGCAACCATCATTAATGCAGTTTACTTAGGAAAAAAATGGCACTGACCAATCTACCCGCTGTGGACTGGGTCATTAAAAAACATCTGTACACAAGTATTAATAATGACACCTCCTGCACTGAAGCCAGGCAACGAAAGGTGGGCACTGCACCTCCTAAAGCACCGCGTGAATGCCGCCTGCCAGGCTGGCTGGTGCAGGGCCAGTGAGGAAGGCAGAGATGCACTCAAGTACTACACGGATTCACCCAGAAATCTAAATCGTTGCCTAGGGCTGAAAGGACGCAGTGCTTTTATGAAGGCTTGAACTTACCAGGCACGAAGCGCTGCGCTCACTTGGTAAATATTTCAATTTGAAATGTATACAGCTATACAAGGGTTATACAGAAAATCATGTCTTACAGAAATTACATTTCCAGTTGAGGTAGAATGGTGCCACTGACTATACAGGGTTGTTAAAAAAATGTGAGAGGGAAAGATGTTTTTTCACACAGCAGGACATGAGTTGAGGAAGACATTCTGCACTCTGCGTGATGGTCACTCATGGGTTCCAATGAGTTGCTCGATCCAGAGTACTGCTGGGAGTGGGAAGGGATTGAAGGGAGGGCTTTTCTTTAGGTCATTTTTAGGTCTCGCCTGAGACAGCGCTTTAGCGCTGCTCTGGCGAGACTTATAGTAAGCGAGTTTTGGAAGTGCAAACAGTGGCATTTCAGGCCTCCAAATACAGTGCATGTGCGCCGTCCGGGCGCGCGCACCATTTGGAGGCCTGAAAGCACTCGTTTGCTTTCACTTTCGCGGCCCCTTTGATGTCCTCAGTGAGCCGCACGGCCACTGAGGACATCAAAGTGCACACCATTTGCCACCCCTTCCTGCTTGTTATTGTTTCCTTTGATCCCTCTCTTTCCCTTTCTCAATCTCACCCTCTCCCTGCCTTTTACAACTGCGGCCGCACCACTGTGCCCGCCCCCACTCCCCCCTCCCACTCCCTCCTCGTCAACTTCAGTGCGCGCTTGTCTTCCATACCTGCCCTTCCATTCTCCACTTCCTATTTTCGGTTTTCTCCTCTCCCTCCCCATTGGCCTCGCAAGCTCACCTTTACTTCCAAACCTCCCACATAACTTTCATTCCGCCCCTTTCGCCGGCCTGCCTATCTTTAATTTCCAGTACAGAATGCTCTAGCAACTGAGGAGCCTGCCGGGGGTCACTCACTCCACCTCCAGCCAGTGGGCCGCTCCCTCCCTCCAGCCTCCTTCCCCTTCGTCTCGCCGTGCTTCCACCCCCCCTCCCCCCCCTTTCTGAATGAAAGGAAATTCAAGGCGTGTACAAGTCTGTGATGACAAGCGAGTGTGAAACTTTGGTGGAGATTAATTTAAAAACTGAACGGAGATTGGGTGGGGGGAGGAGTGGGTTTATTTACTGAACTGACATGAAACCGATGTCGGTTATGGGCGACTTGCTGTGTGTCACTAAAAGCGTCACGTCGCCTTGATTGTTGAACGAAACAGATGGGAGCCATAGAAATCCTGTCACCTCAAACTCGAATTAATCGGAGGCAACGGTTCGACCTAAAGGTGAAAAGATGACGTATCCCACACACAGGAGTCGTTCGCGATTTGTATTGTCAGACTGAGAAGGAGCGCGAAAGCGCAACGATTTCTCCTTCTCCTAAGCAGCCGGTGCTTCCTGAAGTTTCTTTATGCTGGTCTTGGCAAGGTGAACAGGCAACATGGACAGATTCCGCTCAGTAGGAATGCGCCATACTTTTTTGTTAAAAATGTATTTTCTTTTAATACACATCAGGCCTAAGCAGTAGTTGGTTGTATGGGGGTCCGTAAAAACTGATGACAGGCCTGGTGCTGCTAGACGATCCTCATGTTCTGCCTTGCACCCTTCTCCCCTTCCACCTTGCACCCTTCTCCCCCTCCGCCTTGCACCCTTCTCCACCTCCGCCTTGCACCCTTCTCCTCCTCTGCCTTGCACCCTTCTCCCCCTCTGCCTTGCACCCTTCTCCCCCTCTGCCTTGCCCCCTTCTCCCCCTCCACCTTGCCCCCTTCTCCCCCTCCGCCTTGCACCCTTCTCCACCTTCAACCCATATCCCCCTTTGCCTTGCACCCTTCTCTGCCTTGCACCCTTCTCCCCTTCCCCCTTGCACCCTTCTCCCCCTCCCCCTTGCACACTTCTCCCCCTCCGCCTTGCACCCTTTTCTACCTTGCACCATTCTCCCCTCTGCCTTGCACCATTCTCCCCTCTACCTTGCACCATTCTCCCCTCTGCCTTGCACCATTCTCCCCTCTGCCTTGCACCATTCTCCCCTCTGCCTTGCACCCTTCTCCCCTCTGCCTTGCATCCTTCTCCCCTCTGCTTTGCATCCTTCTCCCCTCTGCCGTGCACCCTTCTCCCCTCTGCCGTGCACCCTTCTCCCCTCTGCCGTGCACCCTTCTCCCCTCTGCCTTGCACCCTTCTCCCCCTCCCCCTTGCACCCTTCTCCCCCTCCGACTTGCACCCTTCTCCCCCTCCGACTTGCACCCTTCTCCCCTCTGCCTTGCATCCTTCTCCCCACTGCCTTGCACCCTTCTCACCTTCTTCCTTGCACCCTTCTCGCCCTCCCCCTAGCACCCTTCTCTCCCTTCCCAGTGCACCCTTCTTGCCCTCCCCAGTGCACCCTTCTCCCCCTCCCCCTTTCACCCTTCTCCCCCTCCCCCTTGCACCCTTCTCCCCCTCCCCCTTGCACCCTTCTCCCCCTCCCCCTTGCACCCTTCTCCCCCTCCACCTTGCACCCTTTTCTACCTTGCACCCTTCTACCCTTTGCCTTGCACCCTTCTCCCCTTTGCCTTGCACCCTTTTCTACCTTGCACCCTTCTACCCTTTGCCTTGCACCCTTCTCCCCTTTGCCTTGCACCCTTCTCCCCATTGCCTTGCACCCTTCTCCCCTCTGCCTTGAACCCTTCTCCCCTCCACCTTGCACCCTTCTCCCCTCCGCCTTGCATCCAAGCATTGGCATAGCCAATAGGTCTCGCCTTTGGGACTTTATAAGTGTTTAGTCATGCAACAGTTGATGTTGTTGCACCAAAGATTTTGTGCTGCATAACTAAATACTTATAAGGTCCCAAAAGCGAGACCTATTGGCTATGCCAATGCTTGTTGTTTATTTGCGCTCTCTCTTAGTTCTTGTACTTCTCCACACCACTTCCCTCGGTCTCCTTCCAGCTGATCAATCACTATCTTTGGCAGCGATATCCACCAATGTTACATGGCCAATATATGTACTCACTCACCCTCATATTACAAGGCAAGAATAGAAAAAGGGCGTCATTTTTTCAAATTCACTTCATATGTGATCTCACCCATCAATGCTATATACAAAGTGCTAAGCCAATCACACATGACAAATATTAAACTGCCCTCCCTCACCATCAAATGTATGAACCATCCACTGAAACGCCCAAAGATCCGAGTCTACACTCATAACTAAAGGAGGCACAGATTTGCCTACAAGAGACAGGAATTCATGTAGGGGAAGCTATTAGATTAGAGATAGGTGGATGATTTTGCTTGCTTTTCTGCATCGACAAAAATGGGCCTGTGACACTTCTCTCCAAGAGGAAAGCAATAAAGATTCGGACATAAAATTATACAGAGGGCAGATGGCCCCTGCTGAGGCCCCAGAAGTATGGCTCCGAGCTCAGCATGTATCCACCACAGCAGATCACGCAGATTTCGCGGTACAACCAAACACGAACATTTCCCAGCTCACACAGGGTTATGAATCATAATGAGAGGTGACAGTTCTGTGGCCAAACACATCCCATAAACTAATAACCTCCACAGGGCACATTACCTTAAAGACAGGTGGAGACTTCACAATCCAACGGGCAAAGATTATACCACAAGTAAAGAAATAGAAAAAAAAATCTATTTCTTTACCTTTGGTATCATCGTGACACCCGCGCTTTACTTTTAATGTTATAAGTAAAGCGCGGGTGCCGCGTGCAGGAGAGTAGGATCTGCTTCACATGGGTACCCCCACTTTGTGCTGGTGTTTCACTGTTTTTCGACCTTAGTCTGGCTGTGGCCCTGCTAATCAGGACCACAGCCTAGCTGCTTCCTCTCTAAAATGGTTTCCATGTACATTAGGTGCATATCTAATTGGATTCTGGAGTGCCTTATAAGCCCCTAGTATATGGTATACTATGTACCTAGGGCATACGTACCTCAGAGGCCTACCAGGGGCTGAAGCATGTATTTTGCCACCCCTGGGAAGCACTCCAAAATGGCACCACAGGTCTGCTACTGCAGCCTGGGTAAAGGTGTGCTTGTACCCCTTACATTGGTATAGGCTACCGATATCCACATATATACAGACACATATAAACCTATACGCCACTCCTATGGCAGGCCTTGACAATCCTGAAGGTAGGGTGCTTGGTTTTATGTGAGAGGGTGCCCAAGCATGAGCTGAGCCCCTCTGCAGCTTTCGGAAATACTTAGTTATGGCTGTTCTGTGATATACCAAATAAAATGCAATCCCTCAGCTGGGACACGATGGTACAATGCTAATATAACATCACACAACAATCAATTCTATTCCACTCAATAAGCCATCAAATGTTAATCACATTTATTATATAAAAAAATTATTTGAAATGAAATGAAATGAATGAAATGAAATGAAATGAAATGAAATGAAATTAATGAAAAAAAATGAAATGAAAAGAGATTTGTAAAGCGCATGGCTGCCCTTGAGCGTCCCAGCGCTGAAACAAAACACAGGACCACCACCCAAACACAACTGAAGCAAAGCCTAACGGGGGAAGAGATAAGTTTTCAGTGCCTTGCGGAAACGCACTAGATTGGGTTCTTTCCGCAGGGCCGTCGGCAGAGCATTCCATAGTTGGCCTGCATTAATAGAGAACCGGCGACCGCCGGACTTCACCTTTTTGGCTCTGGGTATCACCACAAAATTACCATCATCCGAGCGAAGGGCTCGCGTAGGTTTGTAAGGGCGCACCAGGTCTCTAAGGATTGGAGGGCCTGATCCTTGCAAAGCTTTGAACACGATGCAAAGGGATTTAAATTTTATGCGAGCTCGGATTGGAAGCCAATGCAAGGCCTTGAGAGCAGGCTTAGCTGATGATCTTTTGGCAGTACCAGTGAGCATTCTTGCAGCCGCATTCTGAGCTCTTTGGAGCACATTCAGGGTGGATTCTGGTGAGCCAAGGAATAAGGCATTGCTATAATCCAGCCTTGACATGACTAATCCTTGAACCAGAAGTTTCCGGGAGTTTTCCGGGAGTAGCGGGAGGATCTTCCGTACTGACCTGAGCAGTCCATAGCAGGTCCCTGCCACTCGTTTAGCTTGAGTGGTCATTGACAGTTCAGGTTCAAGCCAAACCCCCAAACTTTTTATTGCTTCTTTGGGAACTGGGGGGGGCACCTAGACTGTCCGGCCACATGGATTTGGGGAGTGTTGAACATAGATTGCCAAGAAGCATCAGCTCCGTTTTCGTCCCATTTAGTTTGAGCCGGGACTCCGACATCCATGACATGATGTTAACAAGACATGATGCGAACTTTTCCCCCTGGCTTTCCGAGAGGGACAGCGAGACGATCAATTGAGTGTCGTCTGCGTAGGTTGCGATTTTCACCCCGAAGGGTGAAACCACCTCCTCCAGTGGGGCCATGTAGATGTTAAAAAGCGTAGGGCTCAGTGAGGAGCCCTGCGGTACTCCACACTGAAGGGGGGTAGTCAGAGATCGAAGATTGCCTTCGCAGACCTGATAAGTCCGGCCACTCAAGTACGACGCGAGCCATTTGAGGGCCGACCCTCTCACTCCAATCTTCCCCAAACGGTTGATCAGGATATTATGATCAACCGTATCAAATGCAGCGCTTAGATCCAGGAGGACCACCGCAGCGGATCCTCCCGAATCCAAGATGCATCTGCCTTCCTCCACCATTGAAATCAAGGCCGAATCGGTTCCCTGGCCAGGCCGAAAGCCCGTCTGAGTACGACCCAGTAGATCATTAGATTCCAGGAAATGCGAAAGGTGGCGGTTGGCAAACTTCTCGGCAATCTTATTCAGCCCGGGCAGAAGCGAGATGGGACGGTAATTCGCCAAATCGGCCGGATCAAGGCCTGGCTTTTTCAGAAGGGCCTTGACAATGGCTTGCTTCCAGCTAGGTGGGACAATGCCGTGGGTGAATGAGGCATTCAGCAGGTCGATAGCTGGGCCTGCAATGATGTTTGTAAATTGCTTGAGGATCCGAATGGGCATGGGGTCCGAAGGGGAGCCGCTCTTCAGGGCTGAAAGCTCCTCACAAAAAGCCTCCTTTGAGATGGAGGGGAAGCTATCAAACACCTTTTCAGCCTCTGGAACTGCTTTGTCTACCCTACCTGTACTCAGAGGAAGGCTGGCTAAGATGTTCTGTATTTTGACATCAAAAAACTGGGCCAGGTGATTGCATTTATCAGAATTTACCTCATGGGTTACCGGGGGAGTAGGGACAGTGAGAAGCTCTTTAAGGATCTGATAAGTTTCTCTAGAAGAGTTACCTGCCATTCTGATTCTTTCCTCAAAATGGGCGGCTTTGGTCAGATTGCAAGCCACCTTGTATGCTCTCATGGCTTCACGATAGTTATCTTTTTTGGTGGTCGCCCAGTTCTTCCGCCATTCTCGCTCCAGCTTTTTACATTTCTTTCTCATACATCCCAGTTCAGGGGTGTACCAGGAGGACTTGGGGCGGCTCCTTTTATTGGAGATGGCTTTGAGAGGTAGTTCAATATCTAATGCTTGGCGGAGCCAGTCATGGAAAGCAACATCGGCTACCAGGGGATCGCATCCAGATGGGGGGACTGATTGTTCAAGAATAAGGGAGAGATTCTCAGTTGATAGTCGTGACCAAATTCTCTTAAAAGTACGGGGTGCCCTAGGATCGGGGGGAGGAGGAGGGTCCCTCATAAAGTTCAATTCAAACGGCACCAGGAAGTGATCCGACCAGGGCATAGGGAGAGGAGGGCTCGTCTGAAGATGTGAGATATTGGAGAACACACAGTCTAACAAGTGTCCCTTCACATGTGTAGGTTCTCGATTGTGGAGCCTGAGGTTAGCTGTCATAAGTTCCGATCTCAGGTCAGATGCTATTTTATCCTCCTGTAGGTCAAAATGAAGATTCAGATCCCCCAGTAGAATGAAATTGGGAGAGGATGCGGCTAAGACGGGAACGTGGTCCAGAATGGAGGAGGAAAACTGTTTTATTGTCCCCGGGGGGCGATAAACCAAAATGCCCGAAAGGGAATGATTCGGCGATGACTGGATCCGAAAATAACAGCTTTCTGCATCTTGGATGGGCCCTTTATCCTTTCTGCAAGACAGCTTCTCCCTGTGAATTATAGCTAAGCCACCTCCCTTTCCCAATGGTCTATGGAGGGACTGAATGAGATAGCCAGATGGAAGGACACTGACTAAATCAGAATCAGAGTCAGCTGACGTCCATGTTTCAGTAAGAAACAGGATGTCTAAGTTAGTGTCTTCAATCAAATGTAGGATTTGTAGTGCGTGTTTAGGCAGGGACCTACAATTCAGAAGCCCTAACCTAAGGGGGTCTTTAGTAGGAGCTTTGTTTCCCCCAGCCTGGTCCTTAAATGGACAATAGACACATGGCATGAAAAGGGCATCAGCTCCTAATCCATGATGACAATAACGCGAGTTTGATGGCTTTAAAAGGACTAATTCCTCTTTCGTGTATATGATGGGAGTGGCTTCAGACACGGGCAGGGTCTCTGGCCCTAGGTCCGTCCTGGCCCGGACGGGCACAGACGGGCTTGCCTCTGGCGCGCCTCCGGCGCGCCATCGGCGCGCCTGCTGCGCCCGCCCGCTGCGCGGGCGACGAATGGTCGCCATTTATGAAGCGCGAGGTGCAGGAGACGCCCTCGCACTAGACCGCTACCCGTCTGAAAGCCTACCCAAGATGGCGGCCGCAGTCGGCAAAGCCAGTGGTCAGCCCGACGTGACAACAGAGGCCCAAAGAACCGCTCTGAGATGCCCCCAAGCCCCCACAAGTAAGAGCAGAGAACAAATTACCAAAATTAAAATTCTAGTAAGAACACAGTTAAGGTTGTGGAAAATAAAAACGAAGCTTTTTTAAAAACAATTAGAAGCTCACAAGAGCAGAGGAGTGTATGGCCAGACTCCCTGTGTGTGAGGGGAGCAGCCTGTGTAGGTAACGCGGGCAGACTAATGAGCCCGATTTATAGCGCGAGGTGCAGGAGACGCCCTCGCACTAGACCGCTACCCGTCTGAAAGCCTACCCAAGATGGCGGCCGCAGTCGGCAAAGCCAGTGGTCAGCCCGACGTGACAACAGAGGCCCAAAGAACCGCTCTGAGATGCCCCCAAGCCCCCACAAGTAAGAGCAGAGAACAAATTACCAAAATTAAAATTCTAGTAAGAACACAGTTAAGGTTGTGGAAAATAAAAACGAAGCTTTTTTAAAAACAATTAGAAGCTCACAAGAGCAGAGGAGTGTACGGCCAGACTCCCTGTGTGTGAGGGGAGCAGCCTGTGTAGGTCATATATACATGTATTTCATAAAATCAATTCGACATTGGCATAAAAGCTTGAAAAACACAATAATTCACACCATACACAATTTAACAAACATTAATTCAAGTACATTTCACCACCTGTTATGAGCCCGCATAACAGAGAACAATAAAAGACAGTGCACTTTGTCATAGGTTACACATCCTATTAGGTAATGAATAAATCTCCGTAGTTTGTGATATATTGCACAATTATATCTACTCCAGATCAACCACGGTTCTCCCAAGATTGTGTTATTCAAGGCGTCGACGCGTTTCGATGGTATGTATTATAAATCCATCTTTGTCAAGACAAGTTATAGGCTTTAAGTCCTCATTATTTATACTGGGACTTCTCTATTTGCAGGACGATTATCTTGATTTCTATTTTCGTCAATTATCTTGATTTATATTTCGTCGAGGTGGCGGAGATCCGTACTGTCTCTCCCTCTATACAACTCACTTAACTGTTTCCAGGACGGTTATCTTAATTTGTATTGTCGTCGAAGTGACGGGGGTCTGTAGTATCACTCCCTCAATATGCGTCACCTATATACTCGATGTCTTCGGCTTAGAATGCGGAAATGTTCCTATCTCATCTCGCCTGTTCTGTGATATAGCCATACCATATCCTCTTAAGTGCATTATAACCTCGCGGTAAATGCTAACTTTGGGATGGCTCCATCAAAACATGTTGTGTTTGGTGTCAAACGCTTTGGAATACTACCCCCCCCGCCAATTCTGGCGGCGGGGATAGCATTCCACCCTTTTAGAGGGAGAGACATGTTCACACTGGCTAAACCCGGTAGGACTTTCCTAAGCCCTGGCATCACAAAATGGATGCCTCTGCCACAGACATGGGTCTGGCATACTGCTGCTGACCGAAACTCCGGCAGGGGAGGCCTGGACAATAGGGTTCCTGTCGAAGGGAGGTGTAACCACCTCCCCAGACAGGCAGATGTGTATTGGGGCTGGGCGGGAGCACCCTCTGGTGCTTTGAAGTCCTGCACTGGGGGCACGTTTGGTGTCCCTGTGCATATCCCAGTTCAAACCGGTTGCAGGGGCTACCTGCCCCTGCTCTGGCGCGAAACTGGACAAAGGAAATGGGTGTAACCACCCCTCTTTCCAAACCCTCCCATAGGTGGGTCCCTAGAGTTAGTCCATCCCCTAAACTTACTATAAGTATAGGAATTCAGTCCCTAGGACTTTAGATTACCCTGGACGAAACTCTGCAATGTACATCCTGGACCTTCGACGTTCTATCCTGACTAGAAGACTGAAGAAATCTCCCTTGGGGTCAAGGAGTGACTCCCCTGTTTGGCAGGCACCAAAGAAGCAACAAACTGGTCTGCATCGCTGAAGCTCCCGCCGGACGCCAAAGTCTTTGCATCACCAGAGGTGGATTTCCAGACTTCCCCGAGGCTACCCTGAGTCCACAGAAAAGCTGAGGCCCGTGGCTATCGTGGGTGACATGGAACCGTGACCCCTGGACACCGTGAACTTTTGACGCAACACTATCTTCCTGGTCCTCCTTGAAGTTGTGCTTTGGGCTCTGAATAGCCCCAGCCTTGAGCACCTCCTGCACTGAAGATTGTTGGCCTCTACTCCACGAGTGACCCGTGGGCCAGTTTCAAGTGCGACAGCTCAAGGCTCCTTTGCGATCACTAGCCTGTTGGCTAGCAGGTCCCCACGAAGACAACTCCTCTTCTACTTGGGCTTTCCTGGTTGCTCCAGATGTGCTCTGACTTGCCCTTGCTGGGTGAGTCCCTCAGACCTTTCTGGTCTGCACCGCAGTCCTTTCTCTGAATTCCAGTGACTTGCCGTTGCCAAGGCTTGTTGGGTCCAATCTGGTCGCCGACACCGCAGCATCCGACAAACTTTGTGGGACAGCTTGAATCCGGCTCATGGACTTCGTTGACGCCTCCTGGACCTCGTGGCTGAAGAGTCAAGACACCCATCAACTCACCTGAAGCACCCAACATCTGTGGGCATTTGTCCATCCCGCCCTCGGTCACTGGCAAGTGACCCAGACTCTGTCCCCTCTGCTTTCAGGTTCCTTACATCCTAGATCCAGGCTTGGATCTCTTCGGACACTTCTCCTCTTCACGGCAGCAGCAGTTCTTTGCAGGCTTCCATTGAAATCGACGACGCGACCCGACACCAAAAGACACCTATGCACACGGCTTCCCTTGGTGAGGTAACTCGAGTACTCCGGTGCTCACGTGGGTGCTAGCCCTAGAACTTCTTAAGTCCAAAAGGGTTTGGTCCAGACTTGATTAGAAGTGTACCTAATCTTTAAATTTCCAACCGCGACATTGCCCATAGAAGATAACGGGAACCCGCGGTTGTGTTTACACACTGCACACATTCCCCGTGGGTCCCCTGTGTCACTACCTTGGGTGGTTCCTTGGGGTCCCAGCGATTCTACAGGCTAAAGGCCTAGTGCCTATTACAGTCGTGTTTCTAATACCACTTTTTTGGTATATGGTTTGGTACACCCCTAGGGCCCAAACATATATTTGTGCTATTACTGATGCTTGCTCACTTGTAAACTAAGTACTTCAAACTCCAGTCTCATAAAGAGACTAGAGGGGTGTGTTTTATATTAAATACATATATTTTGAATATATACCTGGTGTGGTTGTCTTTTCATTTGATCATTCAAGAGATTATAGACTGGTAAAACAAGCTGCTTTACATTCCTTCAAGACTTAGCCTGAAGGCTGCTCGCCATAGCTACCACTAGGATAGCTTTCAATAAAGGTTGTCTTTAACCTATCACCATAAGGGGTTGTTTGGACTGATACAAGGTGTCCACTAGAACTAGTGGACAGCATATATCAGGCCACCTTCTCACATTGGTGTGCAGCGTGTGGGATTCCAGCTTGTTATTGTTTTACCAGATAATCTCAATTGAATTGATCAACTGAAAACCACTAAAGGTACCTGAGGTACATATAATATCAAGTTTAGCTACAGTAAGTTCTACTGAACTTAAGAGTTGTGTGTTAAGGGATAGCACACCCTTTCTACAACTCAAGAGAGTTTAGTAGGCCACACTAGTGTAGGTAGTGCAATACACCACACCACATTAGTAATGTCTAACCAGCCAGGAACCAGTGAGCTCCTTCCCTATAAATATGAGGATCTCACCTTTGCTCAGCTTAGGGCCTTATGTTCCATTAGGAAGCTGAAGCCAGGCAAAGGTCCATCCACCCAGCATCTCATAAAGATACTGAAACTGGATGATATCACAGGGCCTAGTGGGCCTGATGATGTAGACAGTGTGGGTGGGGCAGCACCTGAGGGTGGGCCGAGGGGTGGAAACTCCCCTGACCCTGCCTCTGATGCTGACCAGACTGGTGACAATGACCTGACTCTGGTGAACACAGACCACCAGGATGAGGATGAGGAGGATGACAATAATGCCACTTCCTTCATTCCTCCTGGTAGGCCTGACAACAGGGCTAGAAGGGATAGATCTCTGTCAATGGGATCTATCCAGTCTAACTCCTCTGTAAGAACCTCTGTTTCTTCTCACAGAGGTAGGGAAACCTCCCAGGAGAGAACAGAGAGACTGCTGAAGTATGAGCAAGACAAGTTCAACCTCAGAAAGCAGCAGATGGCCCTAGATAGGGAAGCCCTGGAGCTCTACAGAGCTAGTAAAAAGGAGGGACTAGAGTCCCTAGGTGGCAGCAATTTCCCTAGAGATAGGGAGAGGTCTTACGACCATAGAAGCCTAAGTAAGTGTCCCTCCCTACCAGAGTGGGGATGACATCCACAAATGGATAACTGCCTTGGAGAGGGCCTGTAAAGTACAGAAGGTCCCTCAAGGTCAGTGGGCAGCAATCTTATGGCTCTCCTTTGCATACAAAGGTAGAGACAAGCTTCTCACTGTAAGAGAAGAGGATGCTGATGACTGCAAAGTCTTGAAAAGTGCACTGATAGATGGGTGTGGCCTAACCACTGAACAATACAGGTTAACGTTTAGAGACACCCAAAAGGCACAGAATCAGGACTGGGTTGACTTTGTTGACTGAGCTGCTAAGGCTCTGGAAGGTTGGTTATTGGGCAGTAAAGTGTGTGGCTTCAAAGGATTGTACAATCTGATAATGAGGGAGCAGATTCGTAATAACTGTCAAAATCAGCTGTTGCACCAGTACCTGGTAGACTCTGATCTGACCTCTCCCCAAGAATTGGGAAAGAAGGCAGACAAATGGGTCAGAACCAGGGTGAGGCAGAAGGTACAGAACCAAGGTGGTGACTCCAAGAAGCAGGATTCCAAAAACTCTGATAAGGGAGGGGACAAGGGTAAAGACCAGAAGTCTTCACAAGGGCCCCAAAAATCTTCTTCAGGTGGGGATTCACAGGCTAACAAAGGGAAAGGCCAAAAGAAACCTTGGTGCAAAATCTGTAAACAGAAAACACACTGGACTAGTGACTGCACCAAGTCCAAAGAATCTACTCCTGCCCCCACCATTGCCCCTAAGGCACCTGTTCCCCTAGTGCAGTTACAATTGGTGGTGGGAATACATAGAATAAGGGTGTAGTAGGGTTGACCCTGGGTTCTGATATGGACTCTGGCCTAGTCAGAGTACCAACTCAGGCTGTGCTTGTCAGTGATGGGGGCATGGATATGCCCCCCTTTGTGAGCCCCAGTAACCTGGGCAAATACAGACAGCAGCCTTTAATTAATGGAGTAGAAGCTTGGGCATTCAGGGATACAGGAGCAAGTGTCACAATGGTGACAAAAGATCTTGTGGATCCTGGGCAGATTATACTTGGTGAAATGTACCAAGTGACCAATGCTAGCAATGTCAGAACAGACCATTCTCTGGCAGTTGTTAACTTCTCCTGGGGAGGGGTAACTGGCCTTAAGAAGGCTGTGGTAAGTGCAGACCTACCAGTACTGTGCTTGCTTGGCAATGATCTAGAAACTTCAGCTTAGGCTGAAGTGAAGCTCAGGACACATGCAGAAATGTTAGGGATCCCTGCACATGTCTTTGCTGTGACTAGGTCACAGGCTAAAATATCTAACACTGGACAGGCCCTGGATTCTGGAATAATGGACCAGGTGCCTCACTAGAGGAGGAGCAGTAGGCTTGAGGCAGAGCCTTCCCACCTGTCTCAGGATACTGATCAGTCTCCTCAGGGAGATGATCTTGAGCCTGAAGAAGGAACTGTCCCAGAGGAGCTTGAACCTGACCAGGTTGAGTTCTTGGGGACAGGGGGCCCTTCCAGGTCTGATCTGAGCCAGGAGCAGAAAACCTGCGTGTTAGAAGGTGGTTCTGACACTATGGGCCGCCCGGATTTTTTGATTTTTGAGCACCTAATTGTTGAGCTTTTACTGTGGGGGAGCCTCATAAGTTGGGACTCACCCACAGTGAACTCAGGATGTAAGAGACTGCATGGGGATTTTACTGGTGTTCCCCTGGCTTGACCAGGCCACTGCGCAGCAGCTGGAGTAAGGGACACCGGGCTGGTTACATGCAGGCACATGTGTACATGCGTGTGCACACGTGTACGGGCTGCGCAGGGGAGATTCATAGCGTGCGCAGTCCAGGAGCAGCTACAAAGTGAATGGTGTGCCAGGACTTATGCAGTATTGGTTGGTGATATGGAATAGGCTTTATACGCTGGAAAGAAACATGCCAGGGAAAGTCAGTGTGTTTTACTGTGTTTTCAATTCCCACAAGGCCTACAGTTTCCAGACATGTACTAAAGTCCATTGTTTTGGAGGTGAAAAGACGTATTCTGCAGAGTCCAAAGTCATATTTGTACTGCTTTTGGGTCATCCAGAACTGTCATATTTCTGTGAGCCAGCCAGGACCAGATCCAGGCTGAGGGCTGACCTCAGCTGGATGGATTGATAACCTTTCTTCCACAAGCTAGGGCCTCCTCTCCATGAAGAGAAGATGGGAGGGGATACAGGTTCATCAATTAGCAGCTGTCACTGGGTGCCAGGCACCAGGCTGCACAAGGAGGGAAGGCAGCGTGGGGGATGACGCTTCAGACATGTGGCCAGAAACCCTGGACAACGCCATTATTGAACAAGCTCAGAGGCTGGACAAGAAGGAGGGAGCAGGGGCAGGGACGTGATGTGTTGCTGTTTGATAGGACCAACAGAGAATTCCTGCCAGCCCCCTACTCAACTTTTAAAAAGTGCTTGCACAGGATGAGAAGGTCTCTCTGGGGTGTAGTCTGCTGAGGGTGAAGGTGCTGGAGCCTGGCGCAATGGGCAGTTGGAAGGAGAGACCCCCTGACTGCCCCCAGGACCCTATCAGCACCAGAAGAAGAGCCCAGGACTGGTGCACAGAAGCAGAGGTCTCTGCGCAGGGAGAAGAAGTCCCAGAAGGAGAGCCTGGCGAGAGGCTGGCGCAGGGACCCAGTGAAGACAGCACCCTGCTGAGTCAGAGACCCTGAGGGCGGAGGAGAGTGTACCCACTGGTGGGGACTGGTGGAGAGGAGCATGAAGCGCCCCATGGTGCCTCGCCGGGCATTTGGAAATCTGCAGTTTTGGTGCTTTGTGGCCCCCAGAGGAGAGGGGTCACCCTCACTTGTGAAAAGGTGCTGGGGGAGCCGCTGGAGAGGCCCAGTCTTCCCCCCCACAGCACGAAGAAGTCTGCCATTTTGGTGCCCAGAGGAGGGGGTCACCCTCACGTGTGAAAAGGGGTGCAGGGGGGCTGCAGGAGCACCGCAGTCTCCCCCAGCATAAAGAAGAACAGTCCACCCCTAAGTTTCACGGGGCATCTGAAAGAATAACCCCTTCAGGACTCAGCCAGCCTTTAACACCTTCTAGGCTGGAACTTATGTTCTACAGCTGAGGGTGTACTATGAAGTGCATCACGGAGTGAAGGGCTGAGTTGGGGGATGTCTGGAGAAGGGCATACCCTGGAGGTGAAGTGGTGTAATTGCACCAAAATGCATTTACTATTGGTTATTTCTTTTTAGGTGGACTAAAAGTCACATGTGTAAAGTGAAGTACCTGTGTAAGGTGATGTTAAGCTAAATGGAGTTATGTTGCTGGACCTTCCTGCTAGGGGGTCTGGCTGTATTTACGTAAACTCATGCTTTTACCTGGGATTCCTTTTAAAGTGAAGAGGCACACTGCAGGAGAAGTGTAGTTGCCAGGAGTACTTCTTTTGAAGGGACTGTAAGTCAAATGTGTAAGGAGATGTCATAAGCCAAGTGGGGTTATGTTGCCAGACAGTCCTGCTAGGGTGTCTGGCTGTATATGCGCAATCCTGTGATTTCATCTGTGATGCCCTTAGGGGCTGTAATTGCAATGCATTCAAATGATCAACCAAGGTGATGAGTACTGTCATTCTAAAGTGTGCATAAACATGGATTCTTGCTGCTGCGCTTAGGTGAAGACCCCAGACTGCTAGCCCTTAAGATATAGAGGTGCATACTTTATGGTCAGTAGGAGATGCTCAGTCAGGGTCATGTGTCACCAAGGCAGGTTTACCCCTTTTTAATGCTTGTTGAGGTAATGGGGTGGGTCGCCACTGGGATGGTGCCAGTGCGCAGGGCCCTCGCTCCAGGTTATGTTCAACTAACTGCATTGGGGGCAAGTTGATGTGCATACATGGGAGTGGTGGTACTAGACCCCACCCCCCCTGTGGGTGGGGTGGAGATGTTATGCAATGTCACAAAGTAATTCCAACAGCTTATGTATATATGTAAATTGGTGCATAGTATTGAGTGGTGTGTGTGTTTAATAAATGTACTCTTACTTTTATAAAGCAAAGTACAGACTGGACAATCAATTATTGAGTGTTATTTTTGTGCACCTGCAAATGGTGATTACTAGCCCACACCACCTCCCTTGAGTAAGCCTCAGACTGCTCTGCAACGCTACCCTCTGAGAGTCAGGCGCTACAATTGGGTGTTTGGTTCCCAGTGAAGGATAAATGTAGTCATGTTATTTGTGCAGGCCTCACAGATGCTGCCTCGTTTTCCAACATTGGTGGCAGCGGTGGGATTGACCTTCAAGGGGGACAGGAGAAGTAGGGGTCCTGGGAGGTTCCCGCGCTTTTTAAGGGCAGGGAGGGTTTCCACAGGAGGGGCCCCAGATATCCTTCCCCCACTGGAAGTTTCTTGCTAATGGCGCAGGCCAAAACCACTGGAAGGGTGGGGCAGGAGGTTTCTTTACCCCGGGTAGGACCGCCCCAGGGGTTCCCATGGTGGGGGACCCCAAGAAACTTTTCCCACTGTGGGAGGAGGGTGTGGTAGAGTTGAGTGTCCGGCAGGTCCCCCAGGTTAACTGGTGGAGAGGTGAGCAACCCAGTGGTGGCCGCTGGTAGTGGGTGGCCCCCAAGGAGGGTAGTTCTTTAGTGATGGTGTGTGGTAGCCCCTAGGTACCCTAGGTGGGCTAGGTAACTGACCCAGTGGAGATCTGAGTGGGGGCGATGTGCTCCCTAGTTTCCAGGGAAAGGGTTAGCAGTGGACCCTGAGGTGTCAGGGTCGGTTGGCCGGTGACCAGTCCGGTAGGTCCGGTGGGACTTGAACTCCAGGACCAGGAGCTGGTGGAGGGAACCTGAAGTGGTGGCTGGGGCGATGCCTAGCCGGTAACCAGTCAGGTAGGTCCTGTGGGACTTGGACCCAAGGACCAGGAGCATGGGGGTGTTCCCTAGCTCGAGGCAGGAGGTGGACTTCTGCAAGGTAGTACCACCCTGGACACAGGTGGGGCCCAGCTTAAGTGAAGGGACCCTGTGTTTCCCCAAAGGGGTGGTGCAGGCCTAGCCGGGATCTTTAGGGTCCCTGGCTGATGGAGGTAGTACCGCCCTGAAGCCAGGTGGGGCCTATCTTAAGTGAAGGGACCCTGTGTTTCGTGAAGGGGCGGTGCAGGCCTAGCCGGGATCTTTAGGGTCCCTGGCTGAGAGTGGTAGTACTACCCTGAAGGCAGGTGGGGCCTATCTTAAGTGAAGGGACCCTGCTCTTCATAAGGGGTGGTGCAGGCCATCCAGGGACCCTGTAGGTCCCTGGGCGGTCTCCCAAGGCGCTGCAGGGAGACCGGGGAGAGCCATGAGAGGTGGGCCTGGGTCTAGCTAACTTGGGACCCACAGACTCTCTAAGGGAACTCCGGGAGGAGAGCGCACCTCTCGGAGGGAAGGGTACATAGGCCCTGTTCTCGCAGCGGAGAACAAGGAAGGGGTCTAGGTTCCCGGGGTAGTTTCCGTGTGGAGCTACTGACGGGGGGAATGAGCTGTAGGATGTCTGATGAGGCACCCTCAGTGTTCCTCCCTGGCACTGCCAGTGTGGTGGTGAGGCCGGTCTGAGGTCCTATCAGGGAGCCAGGCCAGTGGCCAAAGGGTGCTTTCCTGTGTGGGGAAGCACAAGTGGCTGTGCTTTCTTTAGGGAAGACAGTCATCCCGAAAGGGTGGTGGCAGCAGAATGACCTCAGCGGCAGGCTGAGGGTGAGGGTCCAGAGGGATTGCATCTTTGGGGTGCAAGGACCAAACTGAGAGAGGGTACTGGTTGGAACAAACTCTGGAAGGGAGACCAGCTAGTGACCCAGGGGATGGGATTTAGACCTATCCCAGAAGACCGCATCGGTGCTGAGGCACTGGACCCTTGTCCGGAGAAGTGGTAGGCATAGTGTTGCATGCCCAAGGGCAAAGGTGAGCATAGTTAGGCTGAGTCCATGTAGACCATGAGTGACCTAGAGGTATCTAACCTAGAGCCCGGAGGGTTCTTAGGGTAGTCTGGGATCCCTGTCATGGGTGGAGATTTCATGGATGGGAGGAGTAGGTGGTCTAAGCGGATAACTGGTCAGTAAGGGGGGTCTGGTCAGAACCCCTTATAACTAGTTATCGCTGACTACGGGAAGTGTACCCATGTAGAGTGGCTACTTCTTCCCAGTAGGAATCAGCTGGGCGCGGCGTGTGTTAGAAGGTGGTTCTGACACTATTGGCCGCCCGGATTTTTTGATTTTTGAGCACCTAATTGTTGAGCTTTTACTGTGGGGGAGCCTCATAAGTTGGGACTCACCCACAGTGAACTCAGGATGTAAGAGACTGCATGGGGATTTTACTGGTGTTCCCCTGGCTTGACCAGGCCACTGCGCAGCAGCTGGAGTAAGGGACACCGGGCTGGTTACATGCAGACACATGTGTACATGTGTGTGCACACGTGTACGGGCTGCGCAGGGGAGATTCATAGCGTGCGCAGTCCAGGAGCAGCTACAAAGTGAATGGTGTGGCAGGACTTATGCAGTATTGGTTGGTGATATGGAATAGGCTTTATACGCTGGAAAGAAACATGCCAGGGAAAATCAGTGTGTTTTACTGTGTTTTCACTTCCCACAAGGCCTACAGTTTCCAGACATGTACTAAAGTCCATTGTTTTGGAGGTGAAAAGACGTATTCTGCAGAGTCCAAAGTCATATTTGTACTGCTTTTGGGTCATCCAGAACTGTCATATTTCTGTGAGCCAGCCAGGACCAGACCCAGGCTGAGGGCTGACCTCAGCTGGATGGATTGATAACCTTTCTTCCACAAGCTAGGGCCTCCTCTCCATGAAGAGAAGATGGGAGGGGATACAGGTTCATCAATTAGCAGCTGTCACTGGGTGCCAGGCACCAGGCTGCACAAGGAGGGAAGTCAGCGTGGGGGATGAGGCTTCAGACATGTGGCCAGAAACCCTGGACAACGCCATTATTGAACAAGCTCAGAGGCTGGACAAGAAGGAGGAAGCAGGGGCAGGGACGTGATGTGTTGCTGTTTGATAGGACCAACAGAGAATTCCTGCCAGCCCCCTACTCAACTTTTAAAAAGTGCTTGCACAGGATGAGAAGGTCTCTCTGGGGTGTAGTCTGCTGAGGGTGAAGGTGCTGGAGCCTGGCGCAATGGGCAGTTGGAAGGAGAGACCCCCTGACTGCCCCCAGGACCCTATCAGCACCAGAAGAAGAGCCCAGGACTGGTGCACAGAAGCAGAGGTCTCTGCGCAGGGAGAAGAAGTCCCAGAAGGAGAGCCTGGCGAGAGGCTGGTGCAGGGACCCAGTGAAGACAGCATCCTGCTGAGTCAGAGACCCTGAGGGCGGAAGAGAGTGTACCCTCTGGTGGGGGCTGGTGGAGAGGAGCATGAAGCGCCCCATGGTGCCTCGCCGGGCATTTGGAAATCTGCAGTTTTGGTGCTTTGTGGCCCCCAGAGGAGAGGGGTCACCCTCACTTGTGAAAAGGTGCTGGGGGAGCCGCTGGAGAGGCCCAGTCTTCCCCCCCACAGCACGAAGAAGTCTGCCATTTTGGTGCCCAGAGGAGGGGGTCACCCTCACGTGTGAAAAGGGGTGCAGGGGGGCTGCAGGAGCACCGCAGTCTCCCCCAGCATAAAGAAGAACAGTCCACCCCTAAGTTTCACGGGCCATCTGAAAGAATAACCCCTTCAGGACTCAGCCAGCCTTTAACACCTTCTAGGCTGGAACTTATGTTCTACAGCTGAGGGTGTACTATGAAGTGCATCACGGATTGAAGGACTGAGTTGGGGGATGTCTGGAGAAGGGCATCCCCTGGAGGTGAAGTGGTGTAATTGCACCGAAATGCATTTACTATTGGTTATTTCTTTTTAGGTGGACTGAAAGTCACATGTGTAAAGTGAAGTACCTGTGTAAGGTGATGTTAAGCTAAATGGAGTTATGTTGCTGGACCTTCCTGCTAGGGGGTCTGGCTGTATTTACGTAAACTCATGCTTTTACCTGGGATTCCTTTTATAGTGAAGAGGTGCACTGCAGGAGAAGTGTAGTTGCCAGGAGTACTTCTTTTGAAGGGACTGTAAGTCAAATGTGTAAGGAGATGTCATAAGCCAAGTGGGGCTATGTTGCCAGACAGTCCTGCTAGGGTGTCTGGCTGGATATGCGCAATCCTGTGATTTCATCTGTGATGCCCTTAGGGGCTGTAATTGCAATGCATTCAAATGATCAACCAAGGTGATGAGTACTGTCATTCTAAAGTGTGCATAAACATGGATTCTTGCTGCTGCGCTTAGGTGAAGACCCCAGACTGCTAGCCCTTAAGATATAGAGGTGCATACTTTATGGTCAGTAGGAGATGCTCAGTCAGGGTCATGTGTCACCAAGGCAGGTTTACCCCTTTTTAATGCTTGTTGAGGTAATGGGGTGGGTCGCCACTGGGATGGTGCCAGTGCGCAAGGCCCTCGCTCCAGGTTATGTTCAACTAACTGCATTGGGGGCAAGTTGATGTGCATACATGGGAGTGGTGGTACTAGACCCCCCCCCCCCCTGTGGGAGGGGTGGAGATGTTATGCAATGTCACAAAGTAATTCCAACAGCTTATGTTTATTTGTAAATTGGTGCATAGTATTGAGTGGTGTGTGTGTTTAATAAATGTACTCTTACTTTTATAAAGCAAAGTACAGACTGGACAATCAATTATTGAGTGTTATTTTTGTGCACCTGCAAATGGCGATTACTAGCCCACACCACCTCCCTTGAGTAAGCCTCAGACTGCTCTGCAACGCTACCCTCTGAGAGTCAGGCGCTACAATTGGGTGTTTGGTTCCCAGTGAAGGACAAATGTAGTCATGTTATTTGTGCAGGCCTCACAGATGCTGCCTCGTTTTCCAACACTGCCCCTCTCTTGAAACCCTCAGACAGCAAGCTGCTGATGAGGCGGCTGGGAATGCTAGTAGCACCCATAATCTTTATTGGGAGGATGGACTCCTATAGTCAGAGAGTAGAGACCCCAAGCCTGGTGCATCCAGGAGGTTGGTTATACCTCTGAAGTTTAGGGGTTTCCTATTGACACTAGCCCATGATATTCCCCTAGCAGGACACTTAGGCCAGAACAAGACTTGGGACAGAATTGTTCTTCACTTTCACTGGCCCCACATGTCTGAAGACAAAAAGGAGTTTTGTCATTCCTGTTGTAACCTGCCAAGCCAGTGGCAAAGCAGGTGGCACTACAAAGGGCCCCCTGATACCACTACCTGTGGTGGGGGTTCCTTTTGAGAGGGTTGGGATTGACATTGTTGGTCCCATGGATCCCCAAACAGCATCTGGGCACAGATTTATACTGGTGGTGGTGGATCATGCTACCAGGTACCCAGAGGCAATTCCCCTAAGGACCACTACAGCACCTGTGGTGGCAAGAACTCTCTTGAGTGTGTTCTCAAGAGTAGGCTTTCCTAAGGGGGTAGTATCTGACAGAGATGCAAACTTTATGTCAAGTTACTTAACTACTGTGTGGAAGGAGTGTGGAGTGAATTACAAATTCACCACACCCTATCACCCACAATGCAATGGTTTAGTTGAGAGATTCAACAAAACCTTAAAGGGCATGATCAAAGGACTCCCAGAGAAGCTTAGGCAAAAATTAGACCTGCTCTTGCCCTGCCTTCTATTTGCATATAGGGAGGTGCCTCAGAAGGGGGTTGGCTACAGCCCATTTGAACTTCTGTTTGGTCACCCTGTCAGTGGTCCATTGTGTTTGGTGAAGGAAGGATGGGAGTTACCTCTCAAGCCCCCAAAGCAAGACATAGTGGACTATGTACTTGGTCTCCGCTCCAGGATGGCTGAGTACATGAAAAAGGCAAACAAAAACCTTGAGGCTATCCAGGAACTGCAAAAAGCCTGGCATGACCAAATGGCTGTACTGGCTGTTAACAGCCAGGACAGAAAGTGTGGGTGTTGGAGCCTGTGGCCCTTGCAGCTCTCCAGGACAAGTGGAGTGGACCCCACACTGTTGTTGAACAGAAGGGAGAGGTTACTTATTTAGTGGACCTAGGAACTCCCAGGAGTCCCCATAGGGTTCTCCATGTCAACAGGCTGAAGCCATATGTGGACAGGGCTGACATGGGCTTGCTTATGGCTACTGATGAGGGACAGGAGGAAGAGAGTGACCCACTCCCTGACCTCCTGTCACAGAACCCTGATGATGGGTCAGTTGATGGTGTAGCCTTGGCAGGCAGCCTCACTGCCCAGCAGCAAACTGACTGCAGACTGGTTCTCAATCAGTTCAGACACATGTTCTCACAGACTCCAAGTCAGACTACCTGGTGCACTCATGAAGTGGACACTGGGGACAGTCTGCCTATTAAAAATAAGATTTATAGGCAACCTGACCATGTCAGGGACTGTAACAGGACAGAAGTCCAGAAAATGTTGGATTTGGGAGTTATTAAACCCTCAGATAGCCCTTGGGCTAGTCCAGTGGTCCTTGTGCCAAAACCTCACACCAGTGGTGGAAAAAGAGAGATGATGTTTTGTGTGGACTACAGGGGTCTCAATGCAGTCACTAGGACTGATGCCCATCCAATTCCAAGGGCAGATGAGCTTATAGATACTTTGGCCTCAGCCAAGTACCTCAGCACATTTGACTTGACAGCTGGCTACTGGCAGATCAGATTAGCTGATGATGCAAAACCAAAAACAGCATTTTCAACCCCTAGTGGGCACTATCAATTTGTGGTAATGCCCTTTGGTTTAAAGAATGCACCTGCCACTTTCCAGAGGTTGGTGATTACAGTTCTCACAGGCCTCGAAGCCTTTAGTGCAGCATATCTAGATGATATTGCTGTCTTTAGCTCCACCTGGGAGGATCACCTGGTCCACCTAAGGAATGTTTTGGAGGCCCTGCAAAAAGCAGGCCTAACTATCAAGGCTTCTAAGTGCCAGATAGGGCAGAGTCAGGTTGTGTACCTGGGCCACCTTGTAGGTGGAGGCCAGGTTCAACCACTGCAGAGCAAAATCCAGACCATAATGGACTGGGTTGCTCCAACTACCCAGACTCAGGTGAGAGCCTTCTTAGGCCTGACTGGGTACTATAGGAGATTTGTCAAAGGGTATGGATCAATAGTGACACCCTTGACTGACTTAACTTCTAAGAAAATGTCCAAAAAGGTTCAGTGGACAGCTAGCTGTCAAAAGGCATTTGATGACCTGGAGCAGGCCATGTGTACTGCTCCCATTCTGCAGAGTCCTGACTACTCCAAGAAGTTAATTGTTCAAACTGATGCATCTGAATTGGGGGTTGGGGCTGTACTGTCACAATTGAATGAAGAAGGTCAGGATCAGCCAGTAGCTTTCATGAGCAGAAGGCTGACCCCTAGAGAGAAACGTTGGTCAGCCATTAAGAGGGAGGCCTTTGCTGTGGTTTGGGCTCTGAAGAAGTTGAGGCCATACTTGTTTGGAACTCACTTTCTTCTTCAGACAGACCATAAGCGCCTCTTATGGCTAAAACAAATGAAGGGTGAAAACCCCAAACTGCTTAGGTGGTCCATTTCCCTACAGGGGATGGACTTTACAGTGGAACATAGACCTGGGAGTAACCATGCCAATGCAGATGGACTCTCTAGGTATTTCCACTTAGAACATGAAGACTCAACTGGTCAAGGTTAGTTTAATGTCCCTGCGTTTGGGGGGGGGGGGTTGTGTGGGAGAGTAGGATCTGCTTCACATGGGTACCCCCACTTTTTGCCGGTGTTTCACTGTTTTTCGACCTTAGTCTGGCTGTGGCCCTGCTAATCAGGACCACAGCCTAGCTGCTTCCTCTCTAAAATGGTTTCCATGTATGTTAGGTACATATCTAATTGGATTCTGGAGTGCCTTATAAACCCCTAGTATATGGTATACTATGTACCTAGGGCATAGGTACCTCAGAGACCTACCAGGGGCTGAAGCATGTGTTATGCTACCCCTGGGAAGAACTCCAAAATGGCACCACAGGTCTGCTACTGCAGCCTGGGTAAGGGTGTGCTTGCACCCCTTACAGTGGTATAGGCTACCTATATCCACATATATGCAGACACATATAAACCTATAAGCCACTCCTATGGCAGGCCTTGACAATCCTGAAGGCAGAGTGCTTGGTTTTGTGTGAGAGGGTGCCCAAGCATGAGCTAAGCCCCTCTGCAGCTTTCGGCAATACTTCCTTATGGATGTTATGTGATACAGCCATACCAGATACTCTTATGTGCATTAGAACCTCGCGGTAAATGCTAACTTTGGGAAGGCTGCATCAAAACATGTCGTGTTTGGTGTCAAAAACTTTGGAATACTACCCCCGCCAATTCTTGCAGCAGGGGTATCATTCCACCCTTCTAGAGGGAGAGACATGTTCACACTGGCTAAACCCGGTAGGACTTTCCTAAGCCCTGGCATCACAAAATGGATGTCTCTGCCACAGTATTGGAAACGGGTAGCGTGGTGCAGAGCGGGTGGGCCAAACCAACAGCATAGGTCCATGAGGCCTAAGTACATTATGCGTAACCTTCACCACCTTGCAATAAGGGTAAAAGCATTATACAGTGACCTGGGAGCATGGAGGCATTATCATGGGTCAGAGGCACAACTTGGCATAATCATATTACGTGCTCTCATCGGGCCCCCGCATAGGCACGTGGTATCAAAATAGGCATGAGACATATAACCATAAGGCATAAACACATAACCAGGGGTGCACACGTAGTCCCACCTGAGATAATTGTCCCAAACTTGCAGAGTAACCTCTGGCGCTGCTGCGCCTGGGTGCCCCCTACTCTGGGACTCTAATTATCCAAGTTACCCCCTTTGTGGCAATAATGAAGGGGCACTGGCTCACCTTGGTGCCCCCTCCTCTGGGGCGTGGACATACAGAATGCCCCCAAATGCGGCGGCACTGTACAATTAGGAGCCCCACACAGAGGACTGGTGAAGTTGGAGTCCCTCTCTGGGACTCGGAAGCAAAGTCTGCCCACCGTCGCAGAACTCACTGTCTGGCGGGGCAACGAAGTAAAGTACAGTCAGCACAGTCACCGGGGGCGACACCAGTAGTGTGCCCCGACACACCCCCACCACAGTAGGCCTGGGCCCCCTTGGCACCCACGTTGCCGCTAGAGCCCCACACTCACCGGGTCTCTCCTTGTTGTGCTCCGGACTCTGTCTCCTACCTTGCTGAGATCACGGGGCTCTCCTCAGTGCATGAGAGCCCCGTCAGCGGCAGCAATGCCTCGCCGGACTTCCCCTGGGGCAGGGACTCTGCTCCCCGGATCCATGTGGGCAGAAAGGGGGCCCGCGAGGCTTCAATCAGGCCCCTGCCTCTCAGGCTGCACACACGGGGCTCTCCTCAGCGCATGAGAGCCCCGCCACCTGCAGCGCGCCGCCGTCTTCACCTGGGCCCCCTCCTGGGACCCGGAGCTTCAAAACGATCCCGCTCCTTCTCGGGGAATCAGCTCTTCCCTTTTCCGCTGCATGCTGGGTGACAGGCGCGGGGCTCCCCGTCTCCCACACGGGAGCCCTGCGAGTCACTTGCGGCACTTCCTCGCCGGGGGGAGGCGGGGTAGGCTCCCGCTCTCCCAGGACTTCTCCGACCGGCTTCCTCCGGTCTCGCCCTGTATTCCGGGCTGCTTCCTGGCTTCAAGGGGGCGTGGCCAATGAAGCGGCAGGCGCCCCGGTTGCTGGGCAACTCGTGCTCGCGCGGCAAAGGCCCAGCGCTTCCTCTACAGCAGCGCCCGGGCGGCGGCGGTGATCCCGGCCGGCCATGAGGGGTAGGCTCCCTCCAAACTTGCAATCCCAAGCGGGGTGGGCACCCGCTTCCTTCAGTTAAGTGCGGCACTACGCGGGGTGGGCTCCCGTCATATTTTTTAAACGTGCAGAGGTGGCACTCACGCGGGGTGGGCACCCGCTTCTTAAATATGCAGCAATGCGGCCATCACGGGGGGTGGGCTCCCGCTGTATCTCAAAACAGGACAATGGCGCAATAACGCGGGGTGGGCACCCACTATTAAAATAAACCTCAGGGCAGCAATCATGCGGGGTAGGCTCCCGCGAAACTTTTAAGTACAAAACAGTTCTTCCTGGCCACACAGCGCTACTGGGTCATTAAGTTCAGCGCTCACCAGGCGCTAGGCAGCCCCACCAGCTTCAGGGGCAAAAGGTAGTGCTCCTCTCCTCCTGGGCACTCAGCACATAGCGCCGCCCGCACCAAGCGCTAGATAGCAGGCAGGATACAGTCACTCCAAGCGCAGCGCCCACCCAAATATGGCACTCACCTTACGCAGGGCACGCAGTCAGGGTCCCACGAGGCACTAGGACGCAGGCAGGGAGCACAGGCCAGTCCAGTATACCGCTCTTCTTTCTCAGGCGCTAGTCTGCAGAGCAGCAGGCACTCGGGAGTTGGTCTCCCTGGTTCCCCTCACACTGGGCAAGGTCAGACAGGCAGGCAGGATTACACAGCTATCTTGGGGACAGCAGAGCCTCAGCTCAGTCAGCCACAGTAGTGTAGTCTCATCCTAGCTCCAACCGCCTATACTCCGGCAGAGGTTCCCCTGGTCCAGTGGTGCCCTAGCTATGGCTCTCCCTGGCCCTGAGGAAAGCAGAGGGGTGCAGATAAGCTCAGGGCCCAGCACACAGGCCCACGTGGTGGTACTCCCTGGCAGCAGGTCCCCTCTCTCTGAGGTCCACGCTCTGACTGAGCACATGGCAGCCCAGCTCCGCTTTTTATATGCCCCTCACCCCACATACCAGACAGTGCCACAAGCTTCTAGAAGCGTCTGGGGAAACTGATTCTAACTGGCCTAGGGGGCGGTGTCCAGCACCCTGGGTGCCAGGCTTCCCTCCAAAAGCTGGGGTTGCTGGGAAATAACAACTAGACTGGTAACCCAGCTCAGTCAAGCGGCACAACCACACAGCCATGGCATCCATTTTAAAAGTAGCATGTTAAAATAGGGTAAGTCAGTCTGCGCACGTCATTGCACAGCATGCATTATGGCATCTCACACCACACATGGCCTATACATTTCTCTACCATGGGGGAGATAAAGGTGCGTACACCATTGCACAGCATTTAACATTTGCGTTTAACATGCATTCACATTACATGTTGTTTTCCATAAAAGCGAAAAAATTCAGGAAAAAGGTCCAAGTCCAACACACAGACATGGGTCTGGCCTCCTGCTGCTGACCGAAACTCCAGCAGGGAAGGCCTGGACAATAGGTTTCCTGATGAAGGGAGGTGTAACCACCTCCCCAGACAGGCAGTGGTGTATTGGGGCTGGGCAGGAGCACTCTCTGGTGCTTTGAAGTCCTGCACTGGGAGCACGTTTGGTGTCCCTGTGCATAGCCCAGTTCAAACCGGTTGCAGGGGCTACCTGCCCCTGCTCTGGCGCGAAACTGGACAAAGGAAATGGGTGTAACCACCCCTCTTTCCTGGCCCACCCATAGGTGAGGCCTTAGAGTTGGTCCATCCCCTAAACTTACTATAAGTATAGGAATCCAGTCCCTAGGACTTTAGATTACCCTGGACGAAACTCTGCAATGTACATCCTGGACCTTCGACGTTCTATCCTGACTAGAAGACTGAAGAAATCTCCCTTGGGGTCAAGGAGTGACTCCCCTGCTTGGCAGGCACCAAAGAAGCAACTGACCGGTCTGCATCGCTGAAGCTCATGCCTGACGCCGAAGTCTTTGCATCACCAGAGGTGGATTTCCAGACTTCCCCGAGGCTACCCTGAGTCCACAGAAAAGCTGAGGCCCGTGGCTAATGTGGGTGATGTAGAACCATGAACCCTGGTCACCGTGAACTTTTGCCCCAACTCTATCTTCCTGGTCCTCCTCAAAGTGGTGCTTTGGGCTCCGAGTAGCCCCAGCCTTGAGCACCTCCTGCACTGAAGATTGCTGTCCTCCACTCCACGAGTGACCTGTGGACCAGTTTCAAGTGCGACCGCTCGAGGCTCCTTCGCGATCACTAGCCCGTTGGCTAGCAGGTCCCCACGAAGGCAACTCCTCTTCTGCTTGGGCTTTCCTGGTTGCTACAGATGTGCCCTGACTTACCCTCACTGGGTGAATCCCTCAGACCTTGCTGGTCTGCACTGCAGTCCTTTCTCTGAATTCCAGTGACTTGCCGTTGCCAAGGCTTGTCGGGTCCAATCTGGTCGCCGACACCGCAGCACTCGACAGACTTAGTGGGACAGCTTGAATCCAGCTCGTGGACTTCGTCGACACCTCTTGGACCACGTGGCTGAAGAGTCAGGACACCCATCAACTCACCTGAAGCACCCGACATCTGTGGGCATTGGTCCATCCTGCCCTCGGTCACTGGCAAGTGACCCAGACTCTGTCCCCTCTGCTTTCAGGTTCCTTACATCCTAGATCCAGGCTTGGATCTCCTCGGACACTTCTCCTCTTCACGGCAGCAGCAGTTCTTTGCAGGCTTCCATTGAAATCGACGACGCGACCCGACACCAAAAGACACCTATGCACCCTGCTTCCCTGGGTGAGGTAACTTGAGTACTCCGGTGCTCACGTGGGTGCTAGCCCTAGAACTTCTTAAGTCCAAAAGGGTTTGGTCCAGACTCAATTAGAAGTGTCCCTAATCGGTTGTGTTTACTCACTGCATACAGTCCCCGTAGGTCCCCTGTGTCACTACCGTGGGTGGTTCCTTGGGGTCCATGCGATTCTACAGGCTCTAGGCCTAGTGTCTATTCCAGTCGTGGTTCTTATACCACTTTTTTGGTATATGGTTTGGTACGCCCCTAGGGCCCAAACGTGTATTTGTGCTATTACTGATGCTTGCTCACTTGTAAACTAAGTACTTCGAACTCCAGTCTCATAAAGAGACTAGAGGGGTGTGTTTTATCTTAAATACATATATTTTGAATATATACCTGGTGTAGTTGTCTTTTCATTTGATCATTCAAGAGATTATAGACTGGTAAAACAAGCTGTTTTACATTCCTTCAAGACTTAGCCTGAAGGCTGCTCTCCATAGCTACCACTAGGATAGCTTTCAATAAAGGTTGTCTTTAACCTATCACCATAAGGGGTTGTTTGGACTGATACAGGGTGCCCACTAGAACTACTGGACAGCATATATTAGGCCACCTTCTCACACCGCGATTATACCAAAAGTAAAGAAATAGATGTTTTTTTCTATTCCTTTACTTTTGGCATAATCGCGGCACCCGTGCTTTACTTTTAACATTAAAAGTAAAGCGCGGGTGCCGCGATTATACCAAAAGTAAAGAAATAGAAAAAAAAAATCTATTTCTTTACCTTTGGTATAATCGCGGCACCCGCGC
Organism: Triturus cristatus; assembly: GCF_964204655.1. NCBI lineage: Eukaryota > Metazoa > Chordata > Amphibia > Caudata > Salamandridae > Triturus > Triturus cristatus. The sequence continues at coordinate 847,548,237 of NC_140595.1, forward strand.
TTTACTTTTAATGTTAAAAGTAAAGCGCGGGTGCCGCGATTATACCAAAAGTAAGAAATAGATGTTTTTATCTATTTCTTTACCTTTGGTATAATCGCGACACCCGCGCTTTAGTTATAACATCAAAAGTAAAGCACGGGTGCCGCGCTTATACCAAAAGTAAAGAAAAACAAGTGGCACGTGCGTCACGCCTGTGTCTGGGCACGTTCATTGCTCCTCCCACGGCCTATTGGTGTCTATTACGCGCACCAAACTCCCTTGACCAATAGGTCAAGGGAGGAGCAATGCTCTCGCCTCGGGCCAATTGCGTGCAGTCGTTTAGAAAAAGACGCACGCATAGGCCAATGGGGGAGCTGAAAATGAAACGCACACGCATGACCGTTTGCAATTCCTAGGTCAGCTCAGATTCCCCGTTTTTCCTTACAAAATGTCTCGCCCTGCGCAAGCACAGTTTCGCAGTGCACCACTAGGCGCGAGACCTAAAAAAAATAGAGCACTCCAGCTTGACAACTGAGGAGACGCTAATTAGCAACTTTGCCTTTCAGTGGGGTGATGTGTACCTCCACACTGAAATGTGTTAGTCCAACGCTTGTTGCGTGGTACTTGGCAGGGCTGGTGAAACGTATTACCTTCACTGTCCAATAGGAGATTTGGTCTTTACTAACAGAAGTGTGCACGAGCGAAATGGACTGAGGTGCTGGATGTCTAGGACACATATCGTGGTCTTCTATTGGCTCAATTGCTTACCAGAGATGTTCATTACTCACAGTTGTACTTATCCTTGTTCCACTCATTATGTGTGAAGTCTATCTTTTATAGCTAGCGCGTGAAAGAATTTTCTGTTTTATTAAGGACACGGAAGCAAGGTTTATGCCTCTCTTACTTTACTGCAAAAACTCAGCAGCCAATAAAGTTACAGTAAAGATTACAGGGACTCAGTGCACAACAAAACTTCATTTCCCATGATCTGCCCTATGACATCTGCACCCTTTCCACCAATCAGGGCCTGGGAAGCTCCTTAAGACCTGCTGTCACCATTGCCCTTTCCTCTTCCACTGCCAGAATCCTATCAAAAAGCAGAACCATAACCCTGCTAACATCCACCACCCATCCTCCCACAGTTCCAAGGATTGGGGCCTTCTGTGACAGGAAGATGAACCTTCCTGAATGGACTGGAACATCTCAACCAAAACAACATCCTGAACTCCGGCATTCAACTTTGTTTGCCGTCCATACACAGTCCGTAATATCACTCAATCTGTTCCTATATGAATAAGGGTGGGTAGTAACTCATGAACAGCAGCGCCTCTCACTGAATGTGCACCAAAGAAGGAGGTGTCTATACCTGCCTCTGACAACAACCACTTGAGCCATCTGGCCAGAGTGTCTGATTTCACAGCCCAAAAGGCTTCTGCAAAGAAATAAGCAATAGCTCGCTGACTGAAAGGTGCAATTTTAATAGGTCTTTACGCAGCGCACTACGCTCAGCTTATGATTGTCTGGAAAGCCAGATAACGAATGCAACGTGAATGTGTCTTAGCATGATTAGAAACCCAAAAAACTATCCCAGAAGGTGAAAAAACTCTACCTGTTAAGTCCAGGGCATGAACATCTGAAACTGCTGCAAGAAATGAGGCACCAAAGTGCAGCAAGCTTCACTGACAATTGCTTCCTGAAGGGATGTGCATCAGCCGGGCAGGATCTCAAGAATCTAAGGACTATATCTACATCCCACAAGATCGAACACTTAGGTTTTAGAGGCTGATCAAATAAATGCCCGGTAGGAACTCACAAACTAAGGGATATTCCCCCACAGTTTACCATCCACAGGATGATGACCTGCAGAAGTAGCAGAGCGAAAAGTATTGACCGATCTATAAGCCAATCCTTGGTCTGCAAGCTGAGAAAGGAAGATTATGATCAGATGCAAAACTGCACCCAGGGAACCCACACCCCGTGCGTCGCACCAACCAACCCATCTCTTCCATGCAGAAGCATACTGTGTGTGAGTGCTGGAAGCCCAGGATTGTTTGAGATAGAGGAAGCCTGATCCAAAAGACCCGGCATTTGCCAGCATCTCACGAAACGTGCCAAGCCACCCGTGCCAGTCGGCTTGACAGAATTAGATGATGAGGAAATCCCAAGGAATTGTTGTCGAGAAGGACCAGGAAGATTGGAATCAGAATCATAGTCTGTCATGACATTCCAACAACAAAGGGAGCCAGGCCTGAGCCCTCCAATAAGGCATCACTAGAACGAGCTCCATCACTTGGGGTCTCATCTGAGAAATGACCCCCAGGATCATGATGAAGAGGGCAAACCCCTAATGGATGTGCCCCTGCCAGTTCTGGAGGAAAGCATATGAATTCACCGCCAGGGGATCCGGCCTACACCTGAAGAAGATTGGGAGCTGCAAGTTCAGAAGGGAGGCAAAGAGATCTGCCACACCTGGGCCCCACAGCTGGTAGAGACATCAGAAAACTTTGGTCTGCAACCTCCAGTCACCCGAGTATCTCAGGTAACAAGAATGCCAATCCGCTACCACATCCGTCTTCCCTGGGATGTTCTCTCCTATCACCAAAATCCTGTGTTGGAGACATAAGTGCCAAAAAGCATTGGCAATCTCTGCTACGAGTCGGGACCGGGTACCCCCCAATTTGTTGATGTATCTCACTGCAGAGATGTTGTCCATCCACAGGAGAATACAGCATTGAGTCTTGTGAGGGGATTATGCCTTGATGCAAATGACCCAGCCAATAGCTCCAGAAAGTTGATATGCAGTTGTAATTCCTCCGGAGACTTGTGGCCTCCCATAGAAACAGGACCACTTCTCATTCCCCAGCCCCATCTGCTGGCATCTGATTCCATAATGACAACCAAATGCATCCATATGGTCCAGCCACCAAGTGATCTGTATTTTGGCTCTCATGCAGTTCTCACTAATCCGCAGGACCTGCGCATTTGTTTGGACAACATAAACTTTGGACGAGGTGCCTAGACTGATTCCAAGCACCCTGCAGGATATGCTGGCCTAGAGACCAGCTAGCTCGCAGTGCCACCATAAGCCCCTCTAACCTTACCAGGAAGTGAATGGTTTCCGGCAACCACTGAACATGACAACCCTGACCCCTCAGGGATCGTGGAAACAGATCAGAACATTTCACTCAGTCACTCGTGCTTGCTTGTTCTCAGATAAATATACAGAGAATACACACTGGGGCTTTTTCAATATATTTATTGAACCAGCGTTATTCTTGTATAGAGCACAAGTGCTGCGATAATCAGTAGACAGAAGCAGGTGGATGTGATTACAAGCACCAAAGGATTGAATAGTAGGTACAGCTCTACCATGGTGCTAAAACAGTGTATATATGCAGGCATAGGAACAAGGCAGTAACCTGGCGTACTCCTACTATTCCTACTATGCAAACTCCTACTCTGCGTGCACCTAGAGTCTGTGTAAGTGTGAAGCCTCGGCACAGGCCAAGGCCAAGGAGGGTCTGTGAGATATGAAAGACTCGGGGCCCCTCAAGCCAGGCCAAGGCCAAGGAGTGTCTGTGAGATATGGAAGACTCGGGCCCCTCAGCACAGCTCAAGGCCAATGAGAGTCTGTGAGATATGGAAGACTCGGGGGCCCCTCGGCACAGGCCAAGGAGTGTCTATGAGATATGGACGACTCGGGGCCCAAATCAGGCCAAAGCCACTGAGTGTCTGTGAGATATGGAAGACTCGAGCCCATCAGCACAGGCCAAGGCCAATGAGGGTCTGTGAGATATGGAAGACTCAGGCCCCTCAGCACAGGCCAAGGAGTGTCTGTGCGATATGGAAGACTCGGGCCCCTCAGCACAGGCCAATGAGGGTCTGTGAGATATGGAAGACTCGGGGGCCCCTCAAGCCAGGCCAAGGCCAAGGAGGGTCTGTGAGATATGGAAGACTCGGGGGCCCAAATCAGGCCAAAGCCACTGAGTGTCTGTGAGATATGAAAGACTCAGGCCCCTCAGCACAGGCCAAGGCCAATGAGGGTCGGTGTGATATGGAAGACTCGGGGCCCCTCAGCACAGGCCAAGGCCGATGAGTGTCCGTGAGATATGGAAGACTCGGGGGCCCCTCAGCACAGGCCAAGGCCGATGAGTGTCTGCGAGATATGGAAGACTCGGGCCCATCAGCACAGGCCATGGGCAAGGAGTGTCTGTGAGATATGGAAGACTCGGGGCCCCTCAGCACAGGCCAAGGAGTGTCTGTGAGATATGGAAGACTCGGGCCCCTCAGCACAGGCCAAGGAGTGTCTGTGAGATATGGAAGACTCGGGGGCCCCTCAGCACAGGTCAAGTAGTGTCTGTGAGATATGGAAGACTCGGGCCCCTCAGCACAGGCCAAGGAGTGTCTGTGAGATATGGAAGACTCGGGCCCCTCAGCACAGGTCAAGAAGTGTCTGTGAGATATGGAAGACTCGGGGGCCCCTCAGCACAGGCCAAGGCCAATGAGGGTCTGTGAGATATGGAAGACTCGGGCCCCTCAGCACAGGTCAAGGCCAATGAGAGTCTGTGAGATATGGAAGACTCGGGCCCCTCAGCACAGGCCAAGGCCAATGAGGGTCCGTGAGATATGGAAGACTCGGGGGCCCCTCAGCACAGGCCAAGGCCGATGAGTGTCTGTGAGATATGGAAGACTCGGGCCCCTCAGCACAGGTCAAGGCCAATGAGAGTCTGTGAGATATGGAAGACTCGGGCCCCTCAGCACAGGCCAAGGCCAATGAGGGTCCGTGAGATATGGAAGACTCGGGGCCCCTCAGCACAGGCCAAGGCCAATGAGGGTCTGTGAGATATGGAAGACTCGGGCCCCTCAGCACAGGTCAAGGCCAATGAGAGTCTGTGAGATATGGAAGACTCGGGCCCCTCAGCACAGGCCAAGGCCGATGAGTGTCTGTGAGATATGGAAGACTCGGGCCCCTCAGCACAGGTCAAGAACTGTCTGTGAGATATGGAAGACTCGGGGGCCACTCAGCACAGGTCAAGGAGTGTCTGTGAGATATGGAAGACTCGGGGCCCCTCAGCACAGGCCAAGGAGTGTCTGTGAGATATGGAAGACTCAGGCCCCTCAGCACAGGCCAAGGCAATGAGTGTCTGTGAGATATAGAACACTCGGGGCCCCTCAGCACAGGCCAAGGGCAGTGAGTGTCTGTGAGATATGGAAGACTCGGGCCCCTCAGCACAGGCCAAGGCCAAGGAGTGTCTGTGAGATATTATTATTACTATTATTATTCAGATTTATACAGCGCATAGCTGCCCCAGTGACGGGGCGTCCCAGCGCTACCTAAGCACAAGCTAATGGACCACTCAGTGACATAAAGAGTAGCCTACGCTGGGAAAAGCCAGGTCTTTAATGCCTTTCGAAATGCCAAATGGTTCCGAAGTCCTCTAATTGAGGTAGGAAGGGAGTTCCAGAGGTGCGCTGCCTGAACCCTGAAAGAACGACCACCAGCTCTAGCTCTCTGAAAACGGAGGATACAGACCGAGCCAGAGCTAGCTGAACGCAGGGGGCCATTTGGCACATAATAAACCAGCAAATCTGCTAGAATCGGCGGTCCTTCTCGTGTCGAGATTTTATGGGCCGCACACAGAGACTTAAAATGAATTATTTTGCTATCGGCAGCCAATGGAGCTTGGGCAGGAGGTTGGCGACCGAACATGATTTGTGAAGTGCTAGCAGGGCACGGGCTGCAGCATTCTGAATTCTTTGGAGGCGAACAATACAAGATTTATTGGCGCCGAAGTATATAGAGAGTTACCGTAGTCCAGCCTCGATAGAATTGTGGCCTGGAGAATAGTTTGGCGGACTTTGGGTGCAAAATAGCCAAGTAAAGGTTTCAGCCCTCTAAGGAGACCAAAACAGGATCCCGCTAAGGCCATGGATTGTGCATCGAATGACAGCTCACTGTCAATCCAAAACCCTAAATTTTTTACTGCCTTTTTTGGCAGGGGTGCAGGTTTTAATCTGTCAGGCCACCACTGTTCAGACCAGAGGGCACTATCTCTCCCCATCACGAGAATTTCTGACTTGGCAGCATTTAGTTGTATACAATTTGCTGTCATCCAGTCAGAAATGGCTAACAGGTCATCTTTAAATTTAAAAAGATTATCACAGCATTTTTTTGAAAAGACAATGACTAGTTGGGTGTCATCGGCATAGGACACCAGTGACAACCCTCTACTTTTTGCTAGCAGAGCTAAGGGTTGGACATAAATGTTGAAAACCGCAGGGCTCAATATAGAGCCCTGCGGGACCCCATGTTTGATCATATGTGTCTGAGAGTGGTACGGTGGCACAACCACTTGAAAGGTTCTACCTTCCAAGAAAGATTGAAACCAAGCCAAGGCCAGCCCCCGGACCCCCATGTCATGAAGTCTGCCTAAAAGAATATCATGCGAAACGGTATCAAACTCCACACTTAAATCTAAGAGAATCAAGGCTGCGGAATTCCCAACATCTAGGCTGCACCGAATGTCCTCCGTTACTGCTCACAGCGCCGAGTCGATGCTGTGACGGGGACAAAAGCCATTTTGTGAGGGGTCGAGAGTTTCATATGCTCTACAAATTCAGTCAAGACTGAGTTAACATATAACTCTGTAGCCTTAGCTAAGAAGGGGAGCTGGGAGATCGGACGAAAGTTGCTCAAGTCCGACGGCTCCAAGGACGCCTTCTTTAAAAGGGGTATCACTTTTGCATGCTTCCAGGTAGCCGACATTTCTGCGGCAGACAATGATAAATTAAACAGGTCCCTGATCACTGGGGAGATTGAGTCCAGAATTTGCCGGAGCTGATCTGGTCTAAGAGGGTCCATCGGAGATTCTGATTTTAATTTTAAAACATAGAGATTCAATCTCGGAAAGCGAAAGTGGCGGGAAAGAACATAATGTAAGATTAGAGAGGTTTAACCTGTCCTCAGGCATGTCTATTCGGTTGATATTCAAACTGGCCGGGGAGGAGCAGGCCGTTGGCAGGTTGTTATAGATAGTCTCTACCTTGCGCACAAAGGAAACTGCCAATTCCCCGCATTGAGTATTAGAAGAAATAGGGGAATCAACCTTTTCATTAGAGTGAAGCATATTTTTTAAAAGAGAAAAAAATCATTTTAGGCGGGTTATTACTTCCCAGAATTTTTGCGGCGATGTATTCCGCTCTGGCTTTCCGAATCAGCCTGTGATAGGATTTGATGGACTTCCGATATTTGGTTTTAGCTTCTATATCGTATGCACGTCTCCATGATCGTTCCAGTTGCTTGCAAACCTTCTTTGCCTCAACTAGGGACTCGTTAAACCATGGGTTAGAAGGTCCCAGTTTTTTCCTTAAGCAGCATTTTTCAGGGATACAAGTATCTAGGGCTTGCATCAGCCCGTCCTAAAAAAGAGAGCCCGAAGCCACTATATTAGGGGGAAACTGTGGCTTGGACTTTAACAACAAATCTGAGAGTTGGTTGGTATCCCATTTATACCAAGGGCGCTTCATCACAGACCGTGGACGAGATGGCACCAATTTCCCAGGCAGCCGGAGGGAAAAAGGGATCAAATAATGATCAGTCCAGGTGAAAGGGACCGAAGGTGACACCATTACAGCACCCGGATTAGAAAAGATAGGTTCCAACAAATGCCCAGCAATGTGAGTACTATCCATCACACATTGTACCAGTTGACAGGCTTCCAAATCAGCCAGAAAGCAAGCAATCTCTGGCTTGTCACCCTCTTCAAGATGGAGGTTAAAATCGCCCAAAATAGTGAAGTTCGCCGCTCCACTCGCGAGTAGGGTAACTTTGTTCACCAGAGCTTCCCTCCATTTTTAGGTCTCGCCTGAACCAGCGCATGCGCTGGTCTGGCGAGACTTATTGAGAGGGCTCCAAAAAGTGCTGCCAGGCTAGCCTGGAGCTACAGCGCATGTGCGCGGGCACGTGCGCTGCGCTTTACCGCGATTACTTTCACTTTAGCGGCCGCACGTCCGCTTTGATGTTTGATCGCGATCGCGATCACTTTAACTTTCGCGGCCGCTTTACATAGCCATTAGGTCTGGCTTTTGGGACCTTATAAGTATTTAGTTATGCAACTGTTGCATGGCTAAACACTTATAAGGTCCCAAAGGCGAGACCTATTGGCTATGCCAATGCTTGTTTTGATGGCCCTGGAGGCCGATACATAAGCAGCCCCAAAACCGTAAAATTGTGGTTAAGAGTAATTTTAAAGGAAGCGCTTTCACACTCGGGAATCTCCTCCTTCCTGAAACTACAAGAAAGGGGCTCCTTCAAAATGAAAGCAATGCCGCCACCTCGATTGATAGGGCGGTTAAGTGAGTACATAATAGAGCCCGGTGGAAGCGCCAACCACGTCACAGATATGGAAGACTCAGGGACCCCTCAGCACAGGCCAAGGCAATGAGTGTCTGTGAGATATGGAAGACTCGGGCCCCTCAGCACAGGCCAAGGCCGATGAGTGTCTGTGAGATATGGAAGACTCGGGGGGCCCTCAGCACAGGCCAAGGCAATGAGTGTCTGTGAGATATGGAAGACTCGGGGGGCCCTCAGCACAGGCCAAGGAGTGTCTGTGAGATATGGAAGACTTGGGCCCCTCAGCACAGGTCAAGGAGTGTCTGTGAGATATGGAAGACTCGGGCCCCTCAGCACAGGCCAAGGCCAATGAGGGTCGGTGTGATATGGAAGACTCGGGCCCCTCAGCACAGGCCAAGGCCAATGAGGGTCTGTGAGATATGGAAGACTCGGGGCCCCTCAGCGCAGGCCAAGGCAATGAATGTCTGTGAGATATGGAAGACTCGGGCCCCTCAGCTCAGGCCAAGGCCAAGGAGTGTCAGTGTGATATGGAAGACTCGGGCCCCTCAGCTCAGGCCAAGGCAATGAGTGTCTGTGAGATATGGAAGAGTCGGGGCCCCTCAGCACAGGCCAAGGCCAAGGAGTGTCTGGGAGTTATGGAAGACTCGGGGGCCCCTCAGCACAGGCCAAGGCCGATGAGTGTCTGTGAGATATGGAAGACTCGGGCCCCTCAGCGCAGGCCAAGGCAATGAATGTCTGTGAGATATGGAAGACTCGGGCCCCTCAGCGCAGGCCAAGGCCGATGAGTGTCTGTGAGATATGGAAGACTCGGGGCCCCTCAGCACAGGCCAAGGCCGATGAGTGTCTGTGAGATATGGAAGACTCGGGCCCAAATCAGGCCAAGGCAATGAGTGTCTGTGAGATATGGAAGACTCGGGCCCCTCAGCACAGGCCAAGGCCGATGAGTGTCAGTGTGATATGGAAGACTCGGGCCCCTCAGCTCAGGCCAAGGCCAAGGAGTGTCTGTGAGATATGGAAGACTCGGGGCCCCTCAGCGCAGGCCAAGGCCAAGGAGTGTCTGGGAGATATGGAAGACTCGGGCCCCTCAGCGCAGGCCAAGGCCGATGAGTGTCTGTGAGATATGGAAGACTCGGGGCCCCTCAGCACAGGCCTAGGCCGATGAGTGTCTGTGAGATATGGAAGACTCGGGGCCCAAATCAGGCCAAGGCAATGAGTGTCTGTGAGATATGGAAGAGTCGGGGCCCCTCAGCACAGGCCAAGGCCAAGGAGTGTCTGTGAGATATGGAAGACTCGGGGGCCCCTCAGCACAGGCCAAGGCCGATGAGTGTCTGTGAGATATGGAAGACTCGGGCCCCTCAGCACAGGCCAAGGCCGATGAGTGTCTGTGAGATATGGAAGACTCGGGGCCCCTCAGCACAAGCCAAGGCCAATGAGTGTCAGTGAGATATGGAAGACTTGGGGCCCCTCAGCACAAGCCAAGGCCAATGAGTGTCAGTGAGATATGGAAGACTCGGGGCCCAAATCAGGCCAAGGCCACTGAGTGTCTGTGAGATATGGAAGACTCGGGGCCCCTCAGCACAGGCCAAGGCCAAGGAGTGTCTGTGAGATATGGAAGACTCGGGGGGCCCTCAGCACAAGCCAAGGAGTGTCTGTGAGATATGGAAGACTCGGGGCCCCTCAGCACAGGCCAAGGCCAAGGAGTGTCTGTGAGATATGGAAGACTCGGGGCCCCTCAGCACAGGCCAAGGCAATGAGTGTCTGTGAGATATGGAAGACTCAGGCCCCTCAGCACAGGCTAAGGAGTGTCTGTGAGATATGGAAGAGTCGGGGGCCCCTCAGCACAAGCCAAGGCCAAGGAGTGTCTGTGAGATATGGAAGACTCGGGGGGCCCTCGGCACAGGTCAAGGAGTGTCTGTGAGATATGGAAGACTCGGGCCCCTCAGCACAGGCCAAGGCAATGAGTGTCTGTGAGATATGGAAGACTCGGGGCCCCTCAGCACAGGCCAATGAGTGTCTGTGAGATATGGAAGACTCGGGGGCCCCTCAGCACAGGCCAAGGCAATGAGTGTCTGTGAGATATGGAAGACTCGGGGGCCCCTCGGCACAGGTCAAGGAGTGTCTGTGAGATATGGAAGACTCGAGCCCCTCAGCACAGGCCAAGGCAATGAGTGTCTGTGAGATATGGAAGACTCGGGCCCCTCAGCACAGGCCAATGAGGGTCGGTGTGATATGGAAGACTCGGGGGCCCCTCAGCGCAGGCCAATGAGTGTCTGTGAGATTTTTGTTATCTTGCATTCTAAAATGCATCATTGTTGTTTATTTAGCATCTCACTTCCAATAAAACAAACGTATACTCAGCAGCTGCAATTTTTTTAAAAAATGATTGCATTAAGGGTGCAGTATCTTATGAGCCTAATAGAGGTCCCTTTACAACTCCACAGGGACACCTAGTAAGGGCCTGCGGTACTGCCCCCTCTCCTTGCTTGTGGATTTTCTTTTATTCCTTCTGCTTCTGCTGGGATATTTATTCACAAAAAAAAATCTATCAAACTTTATCATTTACAATGTCAATAGCTCAAACTTTCAATAATGCAACACCTATTGGATTGCAAATGCTTGTTGCGGATTTGTGGCCTGGATGTAACTACTCTGAGGAGGATGAGGTGCCAGAGACTCCTGTTTGCCTCTGAGAGCCTGGTGTAGGAATCATGAGGATGTAGGTAGTTAATCCCGCCCCCACCGCCAGTTTCTGGAGTGATGGGATGCAGGGGACAACATACTCCCAGACTTTGAAGTGGAAAATGAGGGGCAGATTTATGAGCCCCTTGCGCCACTTTTGTGTCACTTTTAACATGGGAAAAGTGACGCAAAGGTGACTCTCTGAAGCAGCGCCGCGCATGGCTAAGTCTCCTTGAAGCGCTGTATTCTAAGGAGCAAGCTCTGCTGGGGCTCCCAGACCTCTTTGTTTTATTCATTATTTAATACCAGTCAGGGAGCCACTAAGGGCCCGATGTAGATCTCGGTGGACCGGATACTCCATCGCAACGGTGACGGATATCCCGTCTGCCGAAATATAAATCCCATAATCCCATAGGATATAATGGGATTGGTATTTCGGCGGGCAGGGTATCTGTCACCATTGTGACGGAGTAACCCGTCCGCTGAGATCTAAGTCAGCCCTAAGTCTCTCCTGATTGTCAGCCGGGGATGCCGGCAGAGTAAGGGAAGGCCTGAAATGCTATTTTATCTAAATATCAGTTCTGTCTCCACTGACTTAAAAAAATTAGCAATTTTATGAGAGGCGCAACACCTCAATGAGACGAGGTATATGGCACAAAGAAAGGTCTCTGACCCCCGCCAGAGATTACTCCTCAGTTTATAGGTCCGTATGTGTATAGGGTGCAGCCGCGGGCCTTGCAGGTAAGAGCGGAGGGGCCGGGGGGATGGATTTGGTTGGACGATGACAAGGGGATATTAAATAATTAATTTCCCTCATCGTTGTTGGTTGTACCCCCCCCAACCGGCCCCACCGCACCCCACCGCTCTCACCTGCACGGGCCGCGGCTGATAGAGTGTCGGCCTGTGTTAAGGTGTGATAAGCATACATATTGAATTTCATATGCTAACTATAATTGAATAAATGAACACAAAGTACACTTGAGTGCCTAGAAGCCTTCAAACCACAGCTACATGGCAAATGACGTCTGGAGCTATTCCACTTTCTGAGTCTAGTAATCTGTTTCCTGTAAACTGGGTCTCTTTGGGGACCTGCCGGCATGTCTCTGTGCTGAACAGTCACCCCTGGCCAACAGGCATGTTTGCAGCTTCTGGGACCTCTCCCAGAACAGATGCGGGTTTGAAAGGAGCTGGCATCAGGGCTGTTCTCACACATTCCTGAGAGGCTTGTGCCGCCGGAGCATCATTATTTTAAGCTCCGGCGGCACAAGCGTCACAATCGTATCTATAAGGTGACGCAAAGTCACCCTACGTGGCTATGAGTGGCCGCAAACATTTGGAGTAAGACAAGCAGCGCAAGTCACTGTTACCTTAGTCTGTCACGTAGGAGTTCCATGGGCGTTGCGGTGAGTGTTCCACGCAACACCCATGGATTTTGACACTGCCCCAGATTTACAAGAACATGTAAACCCAGGGCAGCGCCAGAACCTTACGCCTCCCCACAGCAGGCATAACGAGGAGAAATGTTTCCATGTCTCCTTGTATTTTTTCCTCTTTCTGCAGCTCACCTAGAAAGAGGAAAACCCCTCTCTGTGCCCCTTCCTGCACAAAAACAAAAACAATCCTGCCTACATTGGCGCTAGGCAGCAATTTGAGCGCCAACGCAGCCGGAAAGGACGGGAATACAGCGTATTTTATAAATACGGGGCATTCCTGCCCTTTCACATTGGCGTAGGGCAGCGCAGCAACAAGACTCGCGCCGCTGCCCGGGCCAACTCCTCATAAGTTCTGCCTTTTCTTTTGGCCACACTTTTGACCACGCCCCCACGCTCACTGATGTTTCCTTTGATAAACACTGTTCCATATTATTTCCCAAATGCAAAAATTATCTGCTGTGGGAATTGGGGGCTTTCCTGGTTGTGGATAGTTGTCAATGATGAGGAGGACCACGTTCTAGAATTTTGTGTCAGGAGGGGGTCCTTACGCCTAAAAGATTTTGCAGGGGGGTCTCGGCATCAAAAAGTTTGAAGACGTCTGCTCTAATCCTTCTGCCCTGTATCTGAAGGGGTAGGGGCTGCACTTCCAAAACGAAGGGAACAGTGTGATGGTCAGACCGTGAAACCAGGAGTGGGGGGGGCATCGCTGGCTGACTCGCCTCAGCCTGGGGTTCCTACAAGTGGCGTCGGCTCAATCGCTCCTGAATAGAAACTCTGAAAAGAATGTGACACAGGGCACTTCATGGTGGTGAAGAAGCGCTAGCAGTGTTACCCATCGTTTATGTGACCCTTACAGGGAAGCCGAGCTTGAGTGACCGCTCAGCCTTCCTGGGCTCTGTCGCTCCACTCCCTGCTGCTGCCATTGCCTGCTCGCTACCCTGCTGACTCCGCCGCCTCCTGCCTGCATTTTCTGCCCCGCAGCTGATCTTGCTTTTCCCGCCGCTGCCTCCCTGCGGCCCCGCCCACGTGTCCTCCCATTCGCTGCCCCGCTCCCGCCACCCAGCTGACCCTCCCTCCCGGCTCCTTACTTAAGGGGACCGCAGTCGCCCACAGAGTGTGACCGCTCAGCCTTCCTGGGCTCTGTCGCTCCACTCCCTGCTGCTGCCATTGCCTGCTCGCTGCCCTGCTGACTCCGCCGCCTCCTGCCTGCATTTTCTGCCCCACTCGCCGCTGCCCAGCTGATCTTGCTTTCCCGCCGCTGCCACCCTGCGGCCCCGCCCACGTATCCTCCCATTCGCCGCCCCGCTCCCGCCACCCAGCTGACCCTCCCTCCCCACTCCTTACTTATGACGCCCCCAGAGCGACCGCGCAGCAGGAGCACCGATTGAGCGCCGAAGGTGCGCCAAAGGTAAGCCCGTCTGCGCCCGTCCGCGCCTGGACCGTGCCCAGCGCCAGACCCCCTGGCCCCTGCCGCTGCAAACCCACCGGACGGACCTACAACGCAGCGGCCCTCAACGCACTCAACGCCGGCCGGAACCCCACCTGCTGCCGGGCCGCCCCGAGACGCGTTCACGGACCGTTCACCTGCACTACCTGCAAATTCACCTGCCTCCGTCCCTGCACCACGCCCGCCAAGCCAAACTCCAGCAGCGACCTCAAGTGCATCCTGCTCAACACCCGCTCAGTCCACAGACACGCCGTGGAACTCTGGAACCTCCTCGACACAACATCACCAGACATCGCCTTCCTCACTGAAACATAGATGAACGCCTCCTCAGCCCCCGACATCGCCATCCCGGATGGATACAAGATCATCAGGAGGGACCGCGTCAACCAGACCGGAGGAGGCATCGCCATCGTCCACAAGAACACCATCCGCATCACGACCGACGCCGACGACAACTTCACCACTGCCGAACACCTCCACTTCCAGATTCACACCGACCCAAAGACGACCCTCAGAGGCACCCTCATCTACAGACCCCCGGGACCGCGCACGCAATTCAGCGAAGACATCACGGACTTCATCAGCCCACACGCCCTCCCCTCCGCTGAATACATCCTCCTAGGGGACCTCAACTTCCACCTGGAGAACAACAAGGACCGCAACACCGCCACCCTGCTGGACAACCTCGCCAACCTTGGACTCAAGCAACTGGTCAACGCCCCCACCCACTACGCCGGCCACACGCTTGATCCCGTCTTCTCATCCAGCAAGCACATCACCTTCAGCCACTCCACCGGACTCCACTGGACCGACCACAGCTGCGTCCACTTCGACTTCAGAAAAACCACAACCCACCACCACCCGCATCAGGTTCCTCACAGGAGCTGGAGCAAGATCACCGCCGACCAGCTCACCACCGCCCTCAACCAGAACCCACCTGCCAGCACATCGGACCCCAACGAAGCAGCCCGCAACTTCACGCAGTGGCTGACCGCCTGCGCCGACGACCTCGCACCACTGAAGAACCCTCCCAGCAGACCCAGAAGCAAGAAGGCCCCCTGGTTCACCGACGAAATCAAGGACTCCAAGAAGACCTGCCGCACCCTTGAGAAAGCCTGGCTCCTCACCAGACCACTGACAACATGACCGCCCTCAAACACGCCACCCGCAAGCACCACCAGTTCATCCGCACCACCAAGAAGAAATCACTGAAGGAGCGACTGGACAACAACGCCCATGACAGCAAAGAACTCTTCAGCATCGTCAAGGAGTTCTCCAACCCCAGCACCGGCAACAACGACATCACCCCGTCTCAAGATCTCTGCGACTCCCTCGCCTCGTTCTTCCACCGCAAGATTGCCGACATCCACAACAGTTTCGGCGCACCATCCTCGCACCCAACCACCGAACAAACGCACCCCACCGCCACCCTCCGCACCTGGACCACGGTGACCAACGAAGACACAGCCCGCACGATGAACACCATCCACTCCGGCTCTCCAACCGACCCCTGCCCCCACCACGTCTTCAACAAGGCCGACTCCACCATCGCACCCCAACTCCGGAACGTCATCAACACCTCCTTCAACACTGCCACCTTCCCAGAGAGCTGGAAGCATGCCGAGCTCAGCGCCCTACTGAAGAAACCAACAGCGGACCCCACCGACCTCAAAAACTTTCGCCCCATCTCGCTCCTCCCTTTTCCTGCCAAAGTCATCGAGAAGATCGCCAACAGTCAGCTTGCCGCCTTCCTCGAGACGAACGGTTCCCTCGACCCCTCGCAGTCCGGTTTCAGAGCCAACCACAGCACCGAGACCGCCCTCATCGCAGCCACCGACGACATCCGAGCCCTGCTCAACAACGGGGAAACAGCAGCACTCATCCTCCTGGACCTCTCCGCAGCATTCGACACTGTCTGCCACCGCACCCTAGTCCAACGCCTCAGCAACACCGGCATCCAAGAGAAGGCACTGAAGTGGATCACCTCGTTCCTCGCCGGAAGAACACAGAGAGTCCGCCTCCCCCCGTTTCGATCCGAGGCCACCGAAGTCATCTGCTGCGTCCCGCAAGGATCATCACTCAGCCCCACCCTCTTCAACGTCTACATGAGACCTCTTGCAGCCATCGCACGCCAGCACAACCTCAACATCATCTCCTACGCCGACGGCACCCAACTGATCCTCTCCCTCACCAGAGACCCCGCCACCGCCAGAACGAGCCTACACGAAGGGATGAAAGACGTCGCCGAGTGGATGAAGAACAGCCGCCTGAAACTGAACTCAGATAAGACGGAAGTCCTCATCCTGGGATCATCACCCTCCGCCTGGGATGACTCCTGGTGGCCCCCAGCCCTGGGCACCGCCCCCAAGCCAACAGACCACGCACGCAACCTGGGCTTCATCCTGGACTCCTCCCTCTCGATGACCAGACAAGTCAACGCCGTCTCCTCCTCTTGCTTCCACACCCTCCGCATGCTTCGCAAGATCTTCCGTTGGATCCCGACCGAAACCAGGAAGACGGTCACCCAGGCCCTCGTCACCAGCCGTCTGGACTACGGTAACACCCTCTTCACCGGAACCACAGCCAAACTACAGAAAAGACTCCAACGCATCCAGAACGCCTCCGCCCGAATCATCCTGGACATCCCCCGACGCAGCCACATCTCCGGCCACCTGAGGGACCTGCACTGGCTCCCCGTCAACAAGAGGATCACCTTCAGGCTCCTCACCCACGCACACAAGGCTCTCCACGACCTGGGCCCCAAGTACCTCAACGACTGCCTGACCTTCTACACGCCCACCTGCCAGCTACGGTCCACCAGCCTCGCCCTTGCCACCGTACCACGCATCCGAAGAACCACCGCCGGAGGCAGATCCTTCTCCTACCTGGCAGCCAAGACATGGAACTCCCTCAACATCCACCTTCGGCGGACCCAGGACCACCTCGCCTTCAGGAGACAACTAAAGACCTGGCTATTCGAGCAGTAGCAGACCCCTCCCCCAAAGCGCCTTGAGACCCTTCCGGGTGAGTAGCGCGCTATATCAGTGCTATGATTTATTGATTTAGTGATTGAGTAGCCCCCCTAGAGGCGTCGCCCCCTTCAGAGGCATCTGTGACACAAGAAGCAGCAGCTCCAGGTGTACTTGTGTTGTTGCAGCAGCGCTGCACTCCTTACAGCCACCAGGTGGCGCCAGAGTACACAGCATCCTAGCAGGCCGCACAAGAGTCTTTTAACACAGGCCCAGGATGGGTACATACCCGAGGGGGGGTTGGGGAGGGGGGGGGGGGTACATACCCAAGGGGGGGGGGGGGCATGAATAGTTTACTTACTCCACCCGTCTGGGCTTCAGGGCACTAGCCGTCACAGGACGAACCTGAGCTGCCCACGGGAGACAAGCACAAGGGGTCATTTATCCATGGAGTCCAAATTATGTGGTGGGAAGCTCAGCTGGTCAGGAGGCGATGGAGGCCGAGGTCAGGGGTCAGCGAGCGATGGGGACGGGGATGGCAGAGCAGCCGGGTGAGCAGAGCAGGCTCGGATCTAGAGGGTGCGCCAGGGGGGCCAGGCCCACCCTAGGAATACCATGGCCCATTCAAGGCCGTTCAGAAGTGAAATACACGTTTTTTTGCACCTTAATGTTTCACGGGGCGTGCAGCCCCGTGGGCTCCCTTAACGTTTATTTTAATGTTTTAACACTATTGTCATAGGATCCTTTCAGGCCTGGGGAGAGGTGAGCGGTCAGCAGAGTTTAGCTGCTATGACGCACGAATGACCAGCGTGGATATCCTGAAAACGGAATTATGATTCTGGTCTCAATGCTTCGCGAGGTATTAGGCGGCTAAAGTTTATTAAAAACATGAAAAGCTGTACCGTGGCTCGATATAGCAGCAGAAACATTTCTGCTGCGGCACCTGCCCTGGAGCGTGCTGCATCTTAAAGTTCTGACAAGCAGGGGCCCCCCCTCCCCCAAAGCTGAAGCCCATCAAAGAAAGCAAAGTGTGGAGCTCTTTGGGGGCTGACTACTGTGTTTAAAATGTCAAAAGCGGACAGATGACAATGCCTAAACTGTCATATTGATTAAATAATTTGGTCTTTGGCCAGCACCCATTCATCTTCATGGCCCCCTCGTGCTTCTTTGCGCCCCCCCCCCCTCTGCCCCCCAAAGAAAAACTCCTAGAGTCAGGCCTGGAGCAGAGACAGGCAGGGGCTGACCTTACAGAGACATATACTCGAAAGAAGCTCAGAGAGGGGAGTCTAGCGGGCTGAAGGTAAAACAGATGAAAAGAGCTGCACTTGAAGGGGAGCCACAGGCTCACCGAGCCTTGAAGCTCGCATTGTAGACACCGAGACCCAGTTCCAGCTAGACCGCCAGGGGGCACTGCAGCTTCCGCTGGGAGCCTGAGGCTATGACTCTAATTCAATTCTCAAGTTCGGGCAGCCATGTCTGTCCCAATGTCAGGCCGTCTGTCAGGCACAAGTGTTGAGGTGGGGCGCGCAGGGCACGGTGGAGCTTGGCTGAGGGGTTCTGTCCTGTCCTCGGGCAGTGGTTTACATGGAAGTGTAGAAGTGCAGGTCGTCACTACGCAGAGGACCTATTACTCCTGAGAAGGGGTTTGATGAAGGAGAGTTCTGTGCCCCCGGATGCCTCTCTCGTCCCTTGCAGCTTCCAGCTGCTTTGCCCTAAAACGTTTCCCTATAACTCCTGGTGCACAGTGGAGTTTCCTCGTGTTTGGCCATCTCGGCAGACTCATGGCACTGCTCACCAGTGGACTCCGTAGTGCCAGCTCTGGGTTATCTGGGTGTGCCAGGGGTTTGACAAGCACTGTAGGTGCAGTAGGGTGAGGCCCTACAGCCCTGTCAGGCCTGACCCCAGGTGGGCACATTGTAAATCCTATAGTGTTTGCACCACAGAAACACCACTGCATGGTAGTGACTCATAGGCACAGTACTGTGTTACTGTGCCTCTGTGACTTGGGGGTGAATCTTACCCTTTTACCAGGTGTGCTCCTCCAGTACTACCTTAGAAGGACTCAGTCACCCGACATGTTGCGGTACGCTTCCTCCCTGGGTGCTCTTCATCAGGGACACGAGTGTGAGGTGGACCTACCGAGGTTCTTTATCCGCTCTTCCTAGGTGGCCTGCATAAGTCTAATAACTCTAACGTGTGGCGGTGGCCTCTGTTTTTGTTTTTTAATAATTCTCTCACTGTCACAAGATTAACACAAATGGCCGTCTGTGGCTGGAGATAGCCTACAGGTAGTCTGTGTGTTGAACCAGTATTCACTTGACTAGCGCCTGTGGTGGTTTTCAGTCTTGTAATACAGGAGTTATATTGTTTACTGCCCATAGAGATGCTCTGTCCCTGTGGCACAGGGCGCTCAGCCCACCACAGGAGTCTTTGAGCTGCCCACCCAGTGCTGGACCACCAGCGCTTTCAGTGATGCTGTAGAACATATGAGTTCTGTTGTCATCGGGGGACCCCTGCCGGACAGATGCCAAAGTGGCGCCCGAAGAGTCTGATGACAAAGACCCCTCTCGTAAGCAGACTGTCCAACTCACACGGTCCCATCGTGTGTCACTTGATATCGGCTTGATCCAGCGGCGCACCAACAACAGATGCTCCACTTCCATATAATCACCTCTTTTCGGCGGAGGCAGACACTGGACTGAGTCCCGCCTGCCCGAGGTTGACATTGAAGCGCAGACGGTTCCTCCGCCCAAGATCCTCACACAGCTTCCCCGAGAAGCCGAGGACCGGCACTGGGGCGGCACGTCACTCCAGAGGTAGGATCACCTACCCCTGCCGCCGGTCCGGAAAGGGGAAGTTCTCTATCACAGGTGCGTAATTGTGGATGCAAACCTGTCACATCAGAGCATTCCCGTTTCCTGGATTTAGATGAAAACGCGCGGACGCGTCTTTTCTTGAGGCTTGAATCATCCGCGGTTCCACCGGTGATTCCGATCACAGCTCGTTGGTTGTTTCCTTTCCGGCTGCGGCAAGACGGAAGGAGAGCCTTTGCAGTATTCCCGGCCTTACCCGCGGGGACCGTGTGAAGAGGGACGGATGTTCTGATTCTCTCCTGGGCGTTCCGCACCATTAAGACCCTTGCCTGGCTTCCCGCACGCTCTCAGGTAGGAGGCTAAAAGTTTATCGACTCTCGGCGTTGAGAGTGATTTCTGTTCTGTTTCATTGCGCTCCAAAGGAGGAGCAGGATATTTCCGTTTTATTTCATTACGCTCCAAAGGAGGAGCTGGATATATTAGGTTGGGCAGGAGAAGCGCTTGTATTCAGGAGCCGTTCCAAGTCTTGCATGACTAATCGTTTGCACTGTAAATGCGACTGCAATTCCAGTGGGTTTGCTACATGTTCCAGAAGCAGGAGCTGGGAAACTTTAGTTCTTTGATTTAAGTCCTTTTAGTTTGGGAAAGGAACAGTTGAATCCACAGTGACTGTTTAGCTGGGGAATACTCACGCTGACCGTTATTACTCATTCGAGACTATCTGCTCTCCCTATCAGAACGTATTTCATTTTTGGGATGCTCTAATAACCCTCAAGGCTCTTTGGAGTAGTGAAACTGTTATGAGTGATTACCGTTTTTCTTGATGTAAAGAAAAGCCGATGGTGTTGTGTGACATTTCTGGTAACTGGGCCCGGAGCTACGAAGTGGAATCAATCCCTGAGTGCTGTTGCACTTACCTGCTGTGCATCCTGATCCTTGGGGCAGCCTTCCCTGCTGACGCCTGAATCTCCCTCCCGCCGTCGCCGGACAAACGCGACCGCTGTGTGGGGGGAGACGCTTGGGAAACTACATCTCCCATGATCCTTGGCACCCCGGAAGTGCCTCATTTTCGCGCCCGAAGGCGCTACTAAACTGACGCCGCCCTCCGCCTGGGTAGTGCCTATTGACTATTTCCCGTTTTGCCGCCACATATATGTAAGGTGTTCTTGTGTCTGATTCCCCCATTTTACCTAACTGTTGGCTCTGGACATATACTTTTGTTGTGTATTGTCCACCTGTGTAGTGTGCAGTGTTTGTGTTGTTTTGTCTCACGGTTCGGTCCTGATTTACAAATGTCAACACGTTCTGGGAAAATCCTGAGGGGGAACGGGGGGGGTATGGCTGGATCCATGGACCAGTTTATTACCCGTGTGGCCAATGTCATTGACAAAGAAATATCCATGGCTGAGCGGCGGCTATCAGGAAACTCTTTTGGCGATAGACGTTCCTCGATCGGTCCGCTAGCTCAGATATCTACACCGGAACATGTTTTGGTTCCACTTTCCCACCCCCTTGGGCCCTCTCCTCCGGATCATCCTCGTGTAGCGGCTTTGAGAGCCAATCTAGAAGGGCTTGAAAATTTGTCAGATTCGGCACTTAATACCCAAAGCATTGTGGCCCCAGCTGCAGCAGGAAGCAAGCCAGCTACTGTTTTTGCCCATCTGGATGACACCATTAATCCCTTAACTATACCTAGCCCGAAGTCTATCTTGGTCCAGGCGGATGTCCACCCAGCCCCTCTAAAATCTAGAAAACAGTCCACCTTACAGAGTACTAGATTTTCTAAAATTTGCAAACACAAGAGGCGGGTGGCTGTTAGGAGGGGCTTCCTTAATAAGGCATCAGGAGGCGAATCTAGTCAATTTCAGGAAGATAAAGATGATGGCTCTGCTGAGGGGAATGTAATATTTGCCACCAATACTCAAACTGGTGATAGCTTAGGCCCTCCCCCCTCTGATTCACCCCTGGCTAAAAAAATGGAGGCAATAATGAAATCTCTACTCTTGCCAGTATTAGATAAAATTAGCGGGATATCCGAGCGATTAGACAAACTGGAGCAGACAACCCTGGATAATTTTTTCTCATTAAAATCTTTTATGAAAATGCATTTAAAATCTAGGGATGATAGCTTGGGTAGGGAGTCTGACAAAAAGGCGACCCCTACTGCCCGACATTCTCTAGTTCCCACAGCTGACAAACCAATAGCTCTGGAGGCAACTCATCACAACCCGATCTTTCCGGCGCCTGCCGTTGGCACTCTTAGTTCCATCGGCCTGTTCTCTAGTAAGCCGGCTGTGAAACCTAAATCCCCCAAAGCTACAGCTAACACTCTGGGAAAAAAAACTGTTTGTCCCTCGGCATCGGCTAGCGTGGGTGAGATTACTTCCACTAGTAAAATCTTATCCCCGACCATGGAATCATCAGAGAATGCAAAAGTCCATGGGTTGTTTCCAGGTGAGGTCCCTCTCGGTGGGAGACACCCCACTATTAATCTTCCCCCTGAGTGTAAGCCCTATGTAGTCGTTTTGACAGGGGTTCCCGCCCTTAGTTCAGGCAAGAAAGAGTCCTATGTCGAATTGTTTAACAAAACCCTATTTTGGCTCAAAGAAAACAGACCGTTGCCTGAGTTCTGGGGAGGAAGGATTCTACATGTACGCAGAGTCGGCTGGATCGGCCCCAGGGATAAAGCTATTTCTGGCGATTGCATCATAGTAAATTTTGAAGATCCAAGGATCCCCAGTTTTATATGTAGTGATGCTGCTAAGGAATATAATCCAGTAGGAAGCCTGGGCCCAATTGGTACGTGTGACCTCAGTTATTTTTATCCTTCAACTTTGCCATGGGAGTCCGGCACCCATTTGAGGGTTGGTCGGGACCGTGGATATTTTGGTGGCTGTAATTCTATACTCAGCTCATTTAACAGTGGTCCTGGTTATCTGCAGGGTCATCTGAGGAATGGTTACTGACAGGTCATTCCACCCATATGTGAGTCACAAGCTGAATCATTAAGGGAACCTTTATTGGAAAATTCACCCCCTGGAGAGTTGCAGGTGATCTCTCCAATTTCTACCTCTCCGCCTCCCTCCCCTATACTTAGGGGCTATCTACAGAGGGATATGCCTGGCGAAAATTCTCGAATTCCCCTTCAGGTGGTATTACCTGTTGGCCATGGGGATATTGTCACGGATTGTTCTCACTCTGCGGGTGCCTTGGTTTTGGGGCACGGAGGGATTTCTAACAACCCCCTGAGGGTCGTAAGCTGGAACATTGCCGGCTTAGCCCGTAATATGGGTATCCCAGACTGGAACAAATTTATCGAATCCTTTTCCATTTGTTTGTTCCAGGAAACCTGGTGCATGGACCCACAATATAAGCTTGGCTACACTACTTATTTTGTACCAGCGGTTCGTCCGAAGGGAGGCAAAGGGCGCCCCTCCGGAGGTTTGTTAATTTGGGTAAGCACTTCCTTGCGGTATTCTAGTAAAAGCATAGTCACCAATTCCCCAGATCTTTTGAGACTAACTGTAAGTTGCCCGTCTGGTGGTGGAGTGCTCGAAATATTTAATATCTATGTCAGAAGCACTAGAGGTGGTCTATCTATTTTAGCCTCATCTGGTATCGACGAGGAACTCAAGCGTTGTGGCCCAGATTCCCTTGTTTTATTAGCTGGGGATTTTAATTGCACATACGAACCACTTGCTTTGGAAGATGTGCTGGGCATTGGGGAGGATGATGCAAGGAGAGGCATCCCTCCATTGTCTATCCCCCCAATCAGAAGATGGACCCAAAATGCAATAGACCTTAATGCCCTTTGCTTGGAGCATGGTCTTAGAGCAACAAACGGTAGATCCAAATCAGACCAAATGGGGACACATACGTTTAATAGAATAGGGCATTCCTCTAGGATCGACTACATCATGCTGAATTTTCGGCTGTGGTCTTTCCTGGTGGATATGGAGGTTCGGCCCTCTATAGATAGTGACCACAATCCTCTAATTCTGTCTCTGTCCCAACTTTGGAGGGGTGGGTCTTTCCCTCAAACCCCTCATGTTTGGAAAACAACCCATGAAGTGCGCCCCTCTAATTGTGGTAGGCGCCTGAAATGGAAAAATATTATTGATAATGAGGCTAAGATGTTGGAGGTACAATCCGTGATGGCTAACATCATGCTTTCTCTAGATTCCCCCTCATTTACTGTGCAAGAGGCACCTGCAATTTTTGAACAAACCATAACGGCTATAGGCGAACTATTCATAGTCCCTAAGGATGGGAAAATGGCCCACAAGAGAGGGAGCAGGAAGGGTCCTGCCGGGTGGTTTTCAGTTGCTTGTCGCCTGGCCAAACGGGAACTCTTAAGGGCAGTTAGATCTAAGATCAATGCCTTGATTCGTGCCGCAAGGGGTAACTATCGGAGGGTTTTAGCAAAGGCAAAATCAGATTGGGAAGAACAGTTTTGGTGTGACCTGAAGGCCGCAAGTCTTAGGAAGGATGCTAAGGGATTCTGGGACCTTCTTAGAAATAGAGAGAGACCTGTGGATACTCTGATCACATGTAATGTATCCGAGAGTGCGTGGGTCTCCCATTTCTCACAGCTTTATTCTATGACCCTGGCCCAGGTTGAGAGTTCGAGTTTTTACCATCCCCATGCTCACTCTCTACCTATCGATGAGATTTTGTTTACACCCAAGGAAGTGTTTAAGGCAATCACTTCCCTTATGCCCAATAAAGCTGCTGGGCCGGACGGGATCCCAGGTGATTTGCTACGCATTAATCCTGTGGAATGGGGAATACTCATTTCCGCCCTATTGAATTCCAGTCTTGAAGGGGCATCCCTGCCGACCTCTTGGAAGGGCGCTGAGGTCGTTCCTATTTTCAAAAAAGGATGTCGTAACGACCCAGCTAATTATCGCCCAATCAGCCTGCTAGACACCTCACAAAAAGTGGCAGGAAAAGTGGTTCTGGCAAGGTTATTACAATGGGTAGAGGAAAATGACATTCTCTCGGATTTCCAGGCGGGTTTCAGAACAGGCACAGGGACAATAGAGCAATCTTTTCGCCTTCTGATGTTATACTGGAAGGTGGTTCTATTGGGCAAAGGCAGTCTGTATCTTGCCTTCATCGACCTGCGGACTGCCTTTGACCTAGTTCCCCGCAGCCAATTATGGAGTGTACTCAGCGAACAGGGTATTCCACCCTATTTGCTGAGCTTGCTGATAAATCTCCATTCGGATAATTTTGCCCAGATCAGGTGGGGAGACCAGGGTCAGAAAACAGCTCGTATTCCTGTTAATAGAGGGGTACGCCAGGGTTGTGTTCTTGCCCCCACTCTGTTCTCATTGTATGTCAACGGAGTGGTGGAGCACCTGCTTCAACATCCTGCAGATGCACCAACCCTGGCTGGTAGGAAAATACCAACCCTTCTATTCGCGGACGACACCCTCCTGATCTCGAAAACCCCGGTAGGTTTGCAGAGTCTATTAACCAACTTCAAGTCCTTCTGTGACATGAGAGGGTTAGTTATTAATACAGCGAAGACCAAGTATTTGGTCCTTAACCCCCCGAAAAGGCTGGCCAAACCACCATCCTTGGACTCTGTTACCCTCGAAAGAGTGTCAGAATTTGATTATCTTGGTATCCGCCTCTGCGACTCCATGAGCTGGAAGTGCCATCATCAAAAGATGTTGCTGACCCACAAGAGGGTGGTGGGTGCCTTGCTTAAGGAACATCGTGCTTCACCAGTGAAACCCATTGCCCCCGTTCTTGATATATATAGAGCAAGGGGGGTTAGCGCAGCTCTGTATGGGGCGGAACTCTGGGGCGTCCACAAGGTTGACCATCTGTCCCGCTCTGAAAACAAATTCCATAAAGACCTCATGGGGCTACCTTATGGCACCCCTACTCTTCCATTGCTCTTGGACATGGGTACCCGGCCAATCAGTGATCAGGCTAGGCTCCGCCCTCTCCTCCTATGGGCGCGTATATGGAGAACACCTGAACTGTCTAGTTATGCGGATGGCCTTAACGAGGTGTTGGGGTTATCAGGCTGGCCCAAGATCTTTTGGCTGAGGGAGGTTAAGCGTCTCCTCGTTTGCCTAGGTCTTGGCGAGGCCTGGTCTGATAGAACTGCTCCCCCTAAGTCCGAGTTAAAAAAGATTTACTGGAATTGGGTGGCGGGTAATAGAAGCAGTAATGCTAATTTGTGCAGGTCCACTCTGGATTTTCTTCTGGTTAAAGAAATTTACTTTTGCGAACCCTACTTGGATGTTATTTCTAATCGTAAAGACAGGGCCCTATACTTTCAATTTAGAATAGGCTTACTCCCTGTAGGTGAGCTAACCTCAAGATGGAAAGTCCCATTTCAAACAACTTCCATTTGCCCATTTTGTGACAAGAGGTCTGAGTCTGTCCCCCATTTTTTGTTTGAATGTCCTGCTTATGCAGCCCCCCGGAGTAGGTGGTTAAAACCGCTTTGTAGAGAACTTGGTACCAGA
Organism: Triturus cristatus; assembly: GCF_964204655.1. NCBI lineage: Eukaryota > Metazoa > Chordata > Amphibia > Caudata > Salamandridae > Triturus > Triturus cristatus. Next base: position 847,574,401 of record NC_140595.1, read on the forward strand.
CATTACTTAGAAGCCCTACGCATATTAAAAAGTGACTCAAGGCCCCTCTTTGCGTGTGGTTTAGCCAAGTTCTTAGGTTGGGCCTGGCGCATTAGGTCATCTAGGCTTTTGTATGTTGTTTAATTTGTTTCTTAAAAATGCTTGTTTTTAGTTAATTTATTGGTATCAGTAGTAGTATGAATTGTATGTTTATTTTTCTATGTACTGACTCCTTTTTATCTCTTTAATTGTATAATGCTGTTGTGCTGCTTTTTAAGATATATTTATATCGAAATAAAGCCTTCTTGACTTGACTTGATATAATCACCTGACCCCATCAATCACGCCTGCACTCAAATTCATCTGGCTAGCCGCTGGGGGGTTTTGTTTGTTTATTATTTCATGAATTGATCAGTACCGCATTAATTCGTATTTCACCCTATTTATTATCACTGATCAATAAGTTCTTTCCATTTGGTCGATGAACCAAATTAGTTGGAACTAGTTGATGGTGACGATGCACATAACCTATCTTGCAAATAATTCATCTATCATAATAAACACAGACCCAGGAGGTTTTCAAAACCTTTATCTAAGTTTAAATGTGAGTGAACCATTCAAATACACCACGGACACCATCAATCACTAGGGAGGAAGAATCAATCAATTCAATTACTCTCACGCTTCAATAGACTGACGTTGCTCAGATAGGAGAGGATCGAGACAGCAGTACATCAGGAAATATATGAAATTTATAGTGGCCACGGGGCTGGTAAGGGTCCCCTGGGAAAATCAGGGTCAAAGACTTCAGGACAGGAATCAGGACAGGACAGTGAACCTCTCTAGAACCGACGAACACGTCGCACCCCTCTCTGACACTCTCTTCCTCCTCGAGATTCTTACGCGATCTTCTTTCTAATCAATTGCTTGAGATCGGTAATTTTCTATTGAATCTTCTTCAGCATCTCACAGCATCGGCATCATCAATAACTCCGACAGCATCTCCCCTCTCAGCATTCTCTCAGGATCACACACACAAAACTAACTAAACTACCATAGTTATACCTTTTGGGATTCATGTACCACCCCCTAAAGTTACAAATGTGAACTCTGATTGGACAGGCAAGGGGCGTTTTGGTCATCACACCATGATGGCATAGCACTTTCTTTGTTCCCAAACCCATCCCCTTATTAATATACATTTTATTTTAATTCCCTCCTGAGTTTATTCACAGTTGATACAATCTTATCAATAATGTACATATGACTTTAGCCACTTCAGGTCTAACATCCGAGTTTCCCAGGGTTTAGCAGTCGATGGCCTTGGATGTGGCCCAATCTTGGGATCATTCTTCCAGGGTAAAAAGTGGTCACACATGCGCAGAAGGTTTTCTTTCAATCACTCGGGCTGTGGCAAGAAGGCCCAAAATACGAACTAATAAAAGGTGAAGAGAGAAAATATTAATTCAAGAAATAAATGATTTCACTGTATACCACCGACATCTATTCTATTCCCTTTATTCATTAATACTTCCCCCGCATTAGCTCTTAGTAAGTAAAGCGTTTTCTAAATAGCAAAGCAGATGCCATGCAAGTGGGTATTGAAGACGCCATGTTAGTGCATTTTGCTCATGCGCGAGAAAATCCCTCCAAAGCTTGTTAAACGTCACATTATGTAGATGTAATTGACGCATGCACAGTAAAGTTTTCCCTGTTAGAGCCGTGCTTTTAGTTCGCTATCCGTATTAATGGTTAGAAAACACATAGGCAAGCTTCTCTGTGTTATTTATGTACCTGAAAGGTGCAAGGATTAATCAAGAAACATAATTAATAATTCATGTTAATAAGTTAAACGAGTGAATTGAATTCGAGCAAGTCTCACATAAACGAGTCCTTGCTCCATCAGGCTCCTAACACCCAGTCACAAGGTAAGGAGCCGAAATCACACGGTGTGCAAACAATTTGATGGAAACCCCTGCAGAGAGCAGGTTTCCAGTTGATTGTTTGGATGCTTTGAGCAGTCGATGTCCATTACAGGATGTGTAACCTCCTCAGGGCATCAACGGTAGCCTCCAAGGCTTTGTTTTTTGGTGTTGGAGGGGGAGGCACTGAACTATAAAGTGCCTTGGGCTATAACTGGTACTAAGACACACCCCCTTTGAGACCCTCCTCCTCTCACGGTGAACATGTTTCATAAGATGCCCGGTCTGCGTAAGGAAAGGGCGTTGGCGCCTCTGGACCACCACACAAGGCCCTTCTCAACCCTCCTCTATCCAAACACATTTCAGGGTTGAGTGAATTTCCGTGGTCCTGTCAGCCCGCTGGGTGGAGCTGAGAACACTGTGGATGAAACCTGGAAAATGGAATGACCAAAGTCCGGCATGCAGGGAGGATTGGAAGCCACTGGGGATCACACCCCTGGTGTAATGGTTAGGGCCCGAGGCCCTCGTGCAACGCTAATAACCACACAGACACATAGTGATTCTGTCTGGAACTGGACTGGTGACAGCTGTGATGGATGGGTGTGGAGGGAGAGTGGAAGCCAGCCCTCAAGGAGTGGCTGGTGGAAACACCTTATTTACAAACACTAGAACATGTCCTGCAGGACACTACACCACTCCCAAACTTTATTGCAAAGAAATAAACAAAGTCCAACATGTGGGAAAGAAAAAGACAGCAAAACAAAACACCACCGAGTCTATTCAGTCAGTCTGTAGGACAGGATGAGGGGACAGGTGCAGCTGGGAGCACGTGGCTTCACGGAACGCACCCGTAGTTTAGCCAGGGGACTCTGGGCATGAAATGCAGTGCGGATCGATTGTGGATCTCTCGATCACCTGTCAGTGGGGCTACAATCCCCCTTGGCACTGCTGGTCTGTCCCGCCTGGTGTCACGGCGCTGGAATCTATTTACACAGATCGACGTGAGAGTGCATCAGGAGCAGTGGTGGAGTCCCCTGCAGAGATCTCTTTGAAGACGCCCTGTCTCCATGGATGGCCAACCTGCAAAGACGGGGACGACATTGATAGAAGGGAGTCTGAAGGCGGTGGTGCTTTCTGGGACCCGCAGGTGGATGAGCTTCAGACTTCCCTCTCTCACAGAAACTTCCTTGAGGCCCTTTCGGCCGGGCGGCCACAGGACTGTGTGGACTGTGCGGGGCCTCTTGTAGGCTGCGCGAATGGCAAACGGACACCATCCAAGTCACTCGTGCAGCCACAAAGAGTGGTTGTCTCAGGGTCTGTGGGCTCTGGCTGACAGGACTCTGGTGCACGTGCATTCATCAGATAGTCTTTGAGTGACCAAAGTACTTCTTGGTGCCTGTGGTGGAGCTGCTGCAGACATATCTGTCATGTCAGGAGTCTCCTCTCACTGGAATTACCTCAGGCCTTTGCCCCTGGATTGCCACGGGCCTGTGTGGATTGTTCGGAGCCTCTTGTAGGCCCCATGACCGAGGTCATTGAGGAACTCAGAATAGGACCACGACCAAGTCTCTCATGCAATCCTAAAGGTGGATGTTCCTAATGGTCGAGCATGCTCTCTTCTGCAGGCCTTAGGTTCACCGGGTATAACAGATGGTTTCTGAGTGGCCCGCCTCCCACGGCGCCAGGAACGTCTTATTAATCTCCAGGTGCTTCTCAGATATAACGCTTCACGCTGGATGTGCGGTGCCCCTTAGGTGACTCATGTGATGCGCTTGATAATGAGGACACTTACCGATGACTGTCAGTGATCTTCCGTGTGGCGAGTCTGTTACACTTTTTCTCTCCTCTTCTTTCATGTTCTTCTTTGTGATGTAGTTCCGTGGCCACTCTCTTCTCCTCCTTTTCATGCCTGTGCGACAATGTCACATCTTGCCACACTCTTCACCTTGATTCTGCCTCTACGTGCCATTGTGCCACTCTCTTCTTCTCCTGTTTTCTCTTTCTCTTCAAGATATGGTCTAGTGGCATCTTGTTACACTCTTCTTTCTTTTGACCAGGCTTCTCGATGTGATGTGCATTTCACATGGACCCCCCTGGACACGTCCTACTCGTAGGACTGATTCTCGCCTCCTCTGTCTCATGACCAGGCCTCTCACTGTGACCTTCTTTTAACAGGGTCCTCCCTGGTCATGTCCGGTCCTCGCTGTAAGATAAGACTCTTGTCCTGTGTGTAGGACATGCCTCTTTTCTGGGTGGGCCTCTCACAGGCCTTCTTTCTCCTCGTGGACCTCTCACAAGTCCTGTACATTCCCTCAGGGATGTTCTTGGTGCCCCTCTCCCTAGCTGGACGGTCACCTTTCTTCCTTTGCCTCATCTTCAGTCGAGGACGCGCTGCTTGTGCCTTGAGGCTCTACCGTTGTAGGACTTCTTCCTACCCAAGCGTGGGTGTGCATGTCAAGGTCGGTCGCTCCGTGTGACACGTACAGTGTTCCAATGGTGGCCATTCTGTGCTGGGGTGGCTGACTGGCGTGGCCTCTTTCTTTCCCCTTCTTGTTTCCTTTCTCTGAGAGCTCTCTCACTTCTGGGTCTGGTACACAGTCTCTGTTTGCATGTGGCCTCTTCTCCCTGCGCAGTGCACCTTGAGCTTTCTCTCGCTGCCTGTGGCTACAAGACTCGTGCCTCTATACTGCTTATTTTAGGTTATGCATTCGCGACCTCTAGTATATACTTTAGTATATACTTAGATATGTATGTACTTTGTGTGCTCTGGAGATCAGCCCTAGGACTCGTCTGCTTCCGCTTAGGGTCTTTTTTTTCTGTTCCACTGCCTCTATTTAACTGTCTTGATGGAAAATGAACACCAGAGGTCAGCAAAATACCAGAATTGTTTTCTGCTGAGGGACTTTCTTTTTTTAGGTTTTCTGGCAACTGCCTCTATTTAACTTTCTTGCTAGAAAATGACCAGCAAAGGTCAGTATAATACCAGAATCACTTTAGCATTCTTCAGATTCCAGTCCATAGAAATTGTTTTCCATGAGCACCCGTAGACAATAATATTTTTTTTAAATCTTGTATTTTCATTAATATGACCACCGAAGGCCCTGATTTTATATTAAAAACAGGCCTTTGGACTATACCATTTCCCTCTGAAAGTCAATATTTCTCTCCATGTGTTCCCATACCTGGCGTGTCACGCAGTTTGGTGCTTACTTTCTGGCGGCTCTGCTTGTCCACAGTGGCTTCCTGACACCCGTGGTGTTGTCTCTTTATGACCTGTGCTCTTCCTTTATTTGATGGCGGTGCAGTGCGGTGAACGGCCAGGCGGTGGCGCTACAGTCAAAGAGTTGGAGTCCACAGCGGCACCCAATGTCCTGGTCATCAGATGCAGGGGTGGGGGTTAGGGGGGGCTGTCTTACCTGTGCGCCCCCAGACTGCAGTGCACCTACACCGCACACAGGTGGCGCAGGGCTAGCGCCTCGAGGCAAACAGAAGCTCTCCCTGTGTCACTCCTGGAGCTGGGGGTGCCACTCGCTTGGCCCCTCCATGTGTGGGCCACACTTGGGGGGTGCTTGGTGACTCTTGTACTCAGTCGGGTGCAGTGCAGACGCACAGCTTCAAATACTGGAGGGGCCGCAGCAGCCCCCCTCAGGCTCTGGTGCGGTGTATCCCCCTCGTGGCGCTGTGGGCCCGAGTGCAGGAGGGGTGAGCCCCAGGGTGGCTGCGGCCTCACACCTACTGGGGCTGCCACTCCTATCCTGGGGTCAGGCTCACACCAGGGGGCTCCACTCACCTGCAGACCCCGAACCCCTGGCCAGCTCATCAGCCTGGGTGAGTAAGACACCTGGAGAAATGACTCCAACATCTCAGTCTTCAGAGGCACCTGCCAATGGAGGGTCGATCTGCTTTGCACAATAACGTCACCTTTGTCCCAAAAACCAGGACGTTTACCTACAATTAACAAAAGTGTCTGGACACCGGGACAAGACTTTTAAAACCAGGACTGTCTGGGGAAATCCGGGACGTCTGTTCACCCTACTGTGGGCTCTACTCATGTCAGGGGCATTTCTCCAGGTCCACAACAGCCTCACTGAGGTGTAGGCAGCAGAACTGTAGGCAAGCCCCCCCCCATGCATGAGGACACCCCACTACTCGGCGTACTGGCACTGGCCCATGACAGGCAGCTGCTGCAGGCTCATGCGCAGGCGGGCACCATCTTCCTTGCCCACCGAGGGCAGCCTGTTGGCTGGCATGCCTTCATAACAGTCTACATGTCCACCTGCCAAACTTCAGGGCTGCAAACACACGCACACACGCACGCACGCATGCACGCACACGCACACTGCACACACACACATGTACAACCCGCTTGTCGCCATTGTAATGGTTAGGGCCCGAGGCCCTCATGCAGCGCTAATAACCACACAGACACACAGGGACATATCAAAAAGCGGCAGCAATAATTATCGCTGGCCGCCCTTAGCGTGAGGAATTTTATTGCTGGCTATCGCAGATAATTATCGGCATGCTAGCGCTGTATTAACAACGCATAGCGCAATGGCGATAATTATTCCAGTGATAGTGGTGTTTTCCATGGAACATCGCTTGTTTTCCAGCGATGTTCCATGGAAAACGGCGATATCCTAGATGATAGGGCCTGTGGTCTTAGCTACACAATCCACCCCCCATGTTAGGTAAGCCTTAGTCCGGAATTTAACAGACGTTAAATTCCTGCTTAAAGGCATACTTAACGTGATATTAAATATCGCTATCCCTCGTTGTTAATATGACGAAGCTGGGTTAGCGATATTTACCCAAGAGAGTCTGGTCAGGCACGCCTCCTTTGCATCTCATTAGCGATGCAATGGGAGGCGTGCTGACAAGCAGCGCTAATGCAAGGATACACGCGCCAGCGTGTCCTTGTTGATAATGTGATAATATTATCGCCGCTTTTCGCCCGAAAACGGGCTCTAAAGTCGATAATATTATGGCCGCACCTTGTTAATATACCCCATAGTGATTCGGTCTGGAACTGGCCCAAGGCACGTGCCCCGACCCCTTGTATTAGCAGGGTCACCTGACCGGTGACAGCTGTGACGGATGGGTGTGGGGTGAGTGTGGAAGCCGGCCCTCAAGGAGTGGCTGGTGGAAACACCATATTTACAAGCACTAGAACGCAGAACACTACACCTGCAAGGCAGGGACAGCTTTAGCGCTGGTGGGGTCCATGAGACAATCTGTTTGCCCCCCAATAAACCTCCAGTGCTTAATTTGTAAAAAAAAAAACATAAGTGCCAAGACCCTTGTCAGGAGGCCTCTGCAGCGTGCACTGTCAGTGGCAGAACCAACACAACTACGAACCATCACACTCCTACAACTGTGACAATTCGGACTTTATACATAAAAATGTTTGATACCTGCTGCCCACGCGATCGTTATAGCTTTGGGTGGGCGGTATTATTCATTTTCACTCATTTTAAATGTGTGTTGAATTTTTAAACAGCTATGGTTGTGCTAATCACAAGATTAATCAACTAGCGCCACCATGTGGCAACTCTAATAACTGCCAGGGCTGACAATAAATTGCTGGTGCCGAGCACCGGAAGCCACCGGCACTGGGCCTCCTTTCCATTCCCTCACTAACACCCCCCAGCAGTGCCCCTCATCGCTCCATAGCCCCATCCCACATACATTCCGTTTGTTTATAGCACTACTCATACCATTGTGGGGTGTCAGAGCACTTTACATCTCACACACATTAGACAAAGGCAATAAGAATCAAATGGGTGTAAATCAGTGTTTAGGAAACGTCACTCAAGATAATGAGCACGACAAGGTGTTGGAATCACGTCTTAAGAGCGTTTGGTCTGGAGAAGCACTTAGGGGCATATTATCAAGAAACGGCGTTAAAATTATCGCCGCTCTAGCGGCAGGCGATAATGGGCTTGATAATATGCCGCAGAGAATTCCAATAGAAGCCCATGTTGACACCAGAACATGGGCTTCTATGGGAATTCTCTGCGGCATATTATCAAGCCCATTATCGCCACTTTAGCGGCAGTTCTCTGCCGCTAAAGCGGCGATAATTTTATCGCCTGTCTTGATAATATGCCCCTAAGTTTGGATTTAAAACGTACCACAGTGGTTGAGGTTCAGATTGTATTTCTACCCAAAATAACTGTTTTTACCAACATTAGTACCCCCTGTGCCATTTTCCCTTTACTATGTCCTTCCCTTCCAAAATGTGAAGCGCTCTGATACCCTTCGGGGTCATGTTAGCGCTATACAAAACTTTATAAATAAATAAAAAAATTAGGAAAATGAAAGATGGGAATAAACGTAACTCTGTAACTTATGCCATGCACTTTGCATGCAGCTCCTTGATGACAGTTCATAGGTCACTGTGCGACATTATGATTGTAACTTTAAAACTACAAGTAACAAGGATCTCTGTGACACAAACAGTAACCCACTGAGCTACCCACATAAAATACAGCCCTGTTATCGCCAAGGTACACCACTAATGTTAACTCTCTATGCTACTTTATGATGAGTCAAAACTGCCACCAGGCAAAACTTTTGCTCTAGCAGAGACATTAACCACCAGAGTAATTTTGACATTTGGATTGTTGTCTGGAAACTGCAGGACACCCAGCAAACTCTGTAGCAGCGCTTTTAAACCCATACCTTATTTCTAAACACAGCGTCCACAGAGCTCAGCGCCAGGTGCAGCTGAACCGGTCACACCACGCTAAAGCCAGTCCTGCTGAGAGGAGCCCTTGAGGATCACAACATTGACAGGTGCCTCTGGGAGTCACTCTGATGGGAGGTGCCCCTCAGAATCACCACGCTGGGAGGCGCACCTAGGAGTCCCAATGCTGGGAGGCGCACCTGGGAGTCACTACACTGGGAGGCGCACCTGGGAGTCACTACACTGGGAGGTGCCCCTGACGGTCACTACACTGGGAGGTGCCCCTGACGGTCACTACACTGGGAGGCGCACCTGGGAGTCACTACAAAGGGAGGTGCCCCTGACGGTCACTACACTGGGAGGCGCACCAGGGAGTCACTACACTGGGAGGCGCACCTAGGAGTCTCTATGCTGGGAGGTGCACCTGGGAGTCACTACAAAGGGAGGTGCCCCTGACGGTCACTACACTGGGAGGCGCACCTGGGAGTCACTACACTGGGAGGTGCCCCTGACGGTCACCACGCTGGGAGGCGCACCTAGGAGTCTCTATGCTGGGAGGTGCACCTGGAAGTCACTACACTGGGAGGTGCCCCTGACGGTCACCACACTGGGAGGCGCACCTGGAAGTCACTATGCTGGGAGGTACCCCTTAGTTTCCCCACACTGGGAGGAGACCCTAGAATCACCACGCTGTGAGGTGCCCCTGTGGCTCACCATGGTAGGAAGAGCCCCTGAGAGTCACTACGCTGGGAGGTGCCTCTGGTAGACACTACGCCGGGAGGTGGCTGTTATATCTTAAGGCATTCTCCTCATTGTTCCAAGTCCCTGCTGCTCAGCCAGTGTGTGACGTTGTCTTGAATGTAGAGACGGTTTGTGGGATTGGTGGGCCAGATGGAGATCTGGGCTGAGCGGCCAGATGCTGCTCCTGGTGGGGCTTAGCTATCTACTTGAAACTAAGATCTAATAAACCTTCTTATAATCTACACTACGGCCTCTAGACTTCATTTACAACAGTGCTCCTGGGAGTCACTATGCTGGAGATTCCCCTGATGATCAGCACGCGGGGAGGTGCCCCTAGGGTTCACCATGCTGGGAGGTGCCCCTGGGAGTCACTACCCTGGGAGGTGCCCCTGGGAGTCACTATGCCTGGAGGTGCCCCTGGGAGTCACTATGCTGGGAGGTGCCCCTGGGATTCACTGCGCTGGCAGGTGCCCCTGGGAGTCACTACCCTGGGAGGTGCCCCTGGGAGTCACTATGCCTGGAGGTGCCCCTGGGAGTCACTGCGCTGGCAGGTGCCCCTGGGAGTCTTTACGCTGGGAGGTACCAGCCTAAAGGCATTTGACCCTTCAGTACTAATATAGATGAGTAGGATAGGGGAGAGGGTGTTGTGTAGTTTACACAGTACAGTACGAACTGCACATTTGTGGACAGCATAACCGCGGGGATGGTGCCAGACTCATTCCATGCAGCCCCTCAGGATATGTCGTGCTATAGGCCAGCCGGCTCACAGTGCCACCATAAGCCTCCCTGACCCTAGGTGGGTAGTAAATGGTTCTGGTAACCACTGAACATGACAACTCTGACCTCCCAGGAATCGTGGTAACAGATCTAGAACCCTTTAGCTCAGTCACTCGCGCTCTCTTGTTCTCAGAGAAATATACAAAGAGTGCACAGAGGGACGCTTTCAATGTTGATTGAGCCAACATGATTCTTGTATCTAATATTTCTGCTGCAATAATAAACAGAAGCACATGAAAGTGATTAGAAGAACAGTGAACCGAGTAAAACGTTCCACCATTGTGCTAAGACAGTGTACATTAGCAGGCATATAAAAAAAGAGAAATCTGGCGTACTCCTACTGTGCTCCCCTAACCTAAGTGTCTAGGGCGTGTGCATGTATACGTTCAGCCAAGAATCCCCATCCTGGATGATCCAACCCCTGTTACCTGAAGGGAAAGGATGTAGGTCCCCGTCTTGGTTATGAGCTGGACACCATCGCAGAGATGTCAGCCGGCTGCTGGGCCGAAGCATCAGCGTGTAGAGACCTCGCCAATGACAGCAATGAGCTCCTTTGCCTAAGCCAGGAAATGCTTCTTTATTTATAATGAAAGCATCCCTGTGAGTCCTCAGGCACCTTATGGTCTATAGGCAGCCATGTCGCCCGTGAATGAAAAATAGAACGACATTTGCACAATGTGAGTCCGGGTCATGTACATGGTTAATGGTCTCGCGAAGTGGAATCTGTAAGCGAAGCAGTTCCAGAGAAACAAGTCCACCCTTGTCACGCACGTAAATGTGTGTAAAAGTTTATTGTGTGTTAAAGGGAAGGCAACTTAAGAGACACGTTCATGGTAAAAGATGGCAGTGTCTCTTTATGGGGCTAACTGGGACACATGACAAGGAGGGTGTAGTGGATGGAAGCAACGAAGGGGGAGGTGGAACCCTTTATTTTTTTAGAGTTTTATATAGCATGAACAAGACCCGAGACATCGGGTATCAGAGCGCTTTACATGAGCACCAGTCTCGTTACAGATGGACACATAAATTTTTTTTTTTTTGTTGGTTAGCCACAGGGAGGTTAAGTGATTTGTCCAGAATCACAGGATGTTGAGCGTCATTTCCGAGACTCAAACCCGGTTCCCCAGCTTCAAGGTCGACTGCTCTAGCCGTAAGGCCACATCCTCACACTTGATGAGTCAACGAAAAGAACCAAGGCTCCCACGTGATCAGTTTCTACTGGTTGTAGTCAGGCCCGGTTCAAGAGGGTAGGCCGGGTAGGCCAGGCCCTCCCAAACATCAGGCTGGCCCACCCAAACAGGAGCCTTGGCCCTCGCAGTGAGGGCTTGAAGGCAGGCGCACAACACCACAAGGCTCAAAGTGCTTCAAACCCACAAACCTCCCCCCCCGCCATCATCGTGTGTGTCAGCCCGGGCCGAGACAGCTTCCCCAGCACACTTTTAGAGATCTTTTAGATTATCGCAGCCGCACCCGTACTTCACAGGTCTTTAAAAGACCATATACATGTTAACGAGGCTTTATTTTTTCTCCCCTTCATCTCCACATGGCGAAAGGCGACAAATCCTTTCTTTGGCAGGGGTAACCTTTGCCCACTGTTCTGCTGCGTGGATATTTCTTTTTCTATGCAGCAGAGAAAATAAGTTTGTTTATTCCTGTTCACCTTTCCTGACCCCTGCAGCTGCTTATCACGCCAGGCTGTGACACAAAGTTTGACTAATGGAGTAGGTAGGAGAATGTGTCACTATTTGTTTTTCTTTTTAAAATCTGCACAGACCCAGTAGGACACATACTTCGTGTGTGCGCTTCATTTAAACAGTTTTTATCCTTATCATGGCCGATACAGAGCAACAATAAGACAATTCAAAATGCCCAGATAATGCTCGTAATTAATGATCCCGCTGGAGAGCAATCATTTGTCTATTAGTAGTTTTTAAAAGCAGATGAACTGTATTTTATGTGGATAGCTCAGTGGGTTACTGCCTTTGTCACAGAGATCCTTGTGCTACTTGCAGTTCAGAAGTTATAATCCTAACATAGGACAGTGACCAATGAACTGTCATCAAAGAGCTGCAAACAAACATGAATGGTATAGTTACAACTTCGCTTTATTTGTTTTGTGATATTGTTAGAACTTCCTCAGTTGTTCATTATTCTAATGTTGCTAAAATGAGTATATTTGGGCAGATATACATTTTTATCAGTAAAGCTGACCCCCATGGAATACTCTTTAAATCCTGAGTTTGTGCTTCTCCAGACCAAACCCTCTTAAAATATCCGGCCCACCAGCATCAATCAATCAATCAATCAAAGCATTTATATAGCGCGCTACTCACCCAGAGGGTCTCAAGGCGCTGGGGGAGGGGGGTCCGCTACTGCTCGAACAGCCAGGTCTTGAGTTGCTTCCTGAAGGCGAGGTGGTCCTGGGTCAGGCGGAGGTGGGTCGGGAGGGAGTTCCATGTCTTGGCGGCGAGGAAGGAGAAGGACCGTCCCCCTGTGGTGGCTCTTCGGATGCGGGGGACGGCGGCGAGGGCGTGGCCGGTCGATCGAAGCTGGCGTTTGGGGGCGTAGAAGTTGAGGCGGCTGTTGAGGTATCCTGGGCCTTGGTTGTGTAGGGCTTTGTGTGCGTGGGTGAGGAGTCGGAAGGTGATTCTCTTGTTGACCGGGAGCCAGTGCAGGTCTCTCAGGTGACCGGAGATGTGGCTGCGACGGGGGATGTCCAGGATGAGTCGTGCTGAGGCGTTCTGGATCCGCTGGAGTCTCTTCTGGAGTTTGGCGGTGGTTCCGGCGTAGAGGGAGTTGCCGTAGTCCAGACGGCTGGTGACGAGGGCCTGGGTGACCGTCTTCCTGGTCTCGGTGGGGATCCACCGGAAGATCTTACGTAGCATGCGCAGGATGTTGAAGCACGACGAGGAGACGGCGTTGACTTGTCTGGTCATGGAGAGGGAGGAGTCCAAGATGAAGCCCAGGTTGCGTGCATGGTCTGTTGGTTTGGGTGCGTTGCCTAGGGCGGGGGGCCACCAGGAGTCGTCCCAGGCGGAGGGTGAGGATCCCAGGATGAGGACTTCCGTCTTGTCCGAGTTCAGTTTCAGGCGGCTGCTCTTCATCCATTCGGCTACCTCTTTCATTCCTTCGTGAAGGTTGGCTCTGGCGGTGGCGGGGTCGTTGCTGAGGGAGAGGATCAGCTGGGTGTCGTCGGCGTAGGAGATGATGTTGAGGTTGTGCTGGCGTGCGATGTCTGCGAGGGGGTCATGTAGACGTTGAAGAGGGTTGGACTGAGCGAGGAGCCTTGAGGAACGCCGCAGATGACTTCGGTGGCTTCAGATCTGAACGGGGGGAGGCGGACTCTCTGTGTCCTTCCGGCGAGGAAGGAGATGATCCACTCCAGTGCCTTCTCCTGGATTCCGACGTTGCTGAGTCGCTGCACTAGTGTACGGTGGCAGACAGTGATGCCCAAGTGTACCTGAAATGCTCTTGTTGCATTCACCTTAATCTTCTACACATTCCTCCCTCACACTCAGCTCTGCACTATTATTACATCACCCATGCTGCATGCCTTCCTTGGCGTGCGCCTGGTATACTTTCATTCTGCATGGATTTCTGACTGTATGTGTTCCACACTGTTTTCTCCAGTTGCACCTGGAGCTCAACCTGTGGGGAAGTATTTGCCATACTAACAATAAATCTACATTTTATTTCAAAATTAGACTTTGGATCATTTTAATAGCTCTTTTTTTATATGTGTCATTTTCCGGAATAACTCCTTAGGTATTGAAGCTCAGAGCCTTGCCTGCACAGAGAGAGCGCTGAGGGATATCCAATCACAATTACAGGTACCGTTAGCCAACTGAATGTCACGGCACTTGAAATATCTTTTCGCCTTGTAGAATGTCACTATGTTCCGCAGACCTCACTGACCAGCATAGTGATGGGACAGATGCTGCGGAGTCCTCTGTCTTTGTTTTTGTTTGTATCCCATCCAGTGCTTAATTTGTGCCAGTGTTTGCCAGTGCTTAGCACCGGCACATATTTGTAAATACTGGCACTAATAGTGACAGTCTACCACATGATGGCGCTGTCTGCCTGTTTTTGAGCAGACCTCATCAACAGCATGTTCGATATACTTTATAAAAGAATAAAAGCTACGGGCACAGACATTATTTAGAGCGCTGAATGACCAGGAAGTTACAAAATGCAAGGCTTGTCTTGTGCGATGGTTTGGGAGTGCCCTCAGGGACCCTGGCAGTGACAATCATGGTGGCCTCCTGTAAAGGTTTGTATCACGTACTTGTTCCATACGTAATGTACTTATTGTTGAAGTTCCTTCTTGCTTTTCATTACTGTGACACATTCTGTATGACAAACTCACCTGTTCTTTGCTCGTGGCGTGTACATGATCATGTTTGAAAGTGCATCGCTCGTGATGTTGATCTTCAATGAAGCATGTCAGTTGTTGGACAGACATTGGCTGCCCCTGCTTCGTTGAGGACAGACGCACTCCCGAGGTGAAGCTGTTGTATCTAATAAACTTACCTTGGATTTGTATTTCTTCATTGTCTACTCATCCTTTGGACCTACAATCCGGCACTTTACATTTGGCGACGAGTTGCCGCAGCTTTTCTACTATTTTTGTGCACTTGGCTCTTTTCTCTGCTTGCCAGCCTTCTTGCACCGATGACCTCCTATTCTATTACAGGACCGGAGGCTTCGGATTATGCTTCTCTTTCTTTTATTTGCTACTCACAGCAGCCAATGAAAATCTTTTTGTATACAAATAAAACTACATTTCCCATGATGCTTGTCCATTCATCACATCCTGTACAGCCCAATAAGAGCCACCGTATCCTGTTTCTTCTCCTCTTTCTTTGCTGCTCACTCAGGAAGTTAAGTGCTCAGAACATTATGTTGTGCCTTATGTCTCTTTTGACTGTTAAATTGTTATTGACGATGTTGCAATTATGTTTGCGTTTATATCGCGCTAGGTTGACTATTTGTGTTTAAGTATGTGCACGTTTTGGTGCTGTGGGCAATTATATCTTCCTTTTCAGGTTGCGCTATAACCATATGTTTCCCGCTTTAGCGCTCTCTGGCGCTATCGTTATCAGCCTGCGGGCGTCTTGACAGGCTCCCGCTGGGAGCAGCGGGATCTGTGAAGCGATCCCGCTAGAAACAGTGCATTGCGATTACCGCGGGCGGCCCCATCGGGCGTTGCTTCATTCCCCGCTGGCCTGCGGGCGTCTTTAGGGGCTCCCGCTGGGAGCGGTTTCCTCTGTGGTGCGCTCCTGCTCGGAGCAAGATAGTTAGTTGACACTGGCGGCCCGATCGAGTTTCGCTTTACTCCCTGCTGGTCCCAGAGTACCGCGCCACCATTTTATTACCTAAATGCGCTACTCGCGCTTTGTTCTACGCTCATAGATCGATTAGATTTTATTACTTAATGCGCTATTCGCTCTTTGTTTTTCGCTTACTTTGTCTGTTCACCACAGGGAGCATAGCACAAGGTGTTTCACGAGTGAGATGGAATAGCGCAGCACATTAAAGTATCATCAATGTGACCAGACAACCAGGGTTCGAGTACCCGGGTTGATAAAAGCAAGTTGTAACAAACCCTTAATTGCTTGAATGGATAAAACCAGCAATAGTTTGTGAAAGTTATTTCTAGCTCCCATTATTTATACTATATATATTAAACGTTTTACGGCAGCGTTTGGACTTAAGGAAAGTTTCTTTGATTTCCCGCCTATGTCGGGACAAAAATGGACATTGCGGCCTGCTTGGCCAACTTCATTCAAGCTCCGCTGGGACTAGTGGTACCGCGCTGCCTGCGGCAGCAATCATTGGGTGTTCTAACTCGCTGAGGCTCCCCTCATTGGCCAGACGTGCCCAGAAAGTAATTCAAAAAGGAGCTCTAGAGGGAAAACGTGCCAGAACACCCTCCACTCAATCAATATTTTAACAACAAAGAACTGGCAACCAACGGCACACTTCACTTTGTTCAGGACTGGGAAGAGGAAAGATAATTTTATCAAAAACCTCCATCACCTATGTAATATCTTGGTGTAACCCAATCCAACGTGCCACATATTCTAAAAATCTAAAGAACGGTGATGGATCAAACCCAGATCTGTTGACTGGGTGTGAGTGTTTGATTGGTTCTGATGCTCCGTCCATCACCACCCCCTTTTGTACCGCTTCGTACATGCTCTTAGGCCATTGAAAAGTTCAGGAGATTTATCTGGGGCACACAGTTTGATCTTTACAGTGATCATAAACCCCTTTTACACCTGCTTAATGGAAATGGGACTGGCAAGGCTTTCGCCAGACTTGTTCATATTCTGTCAAGGTTACATGAGTATAATTTTGTCATAAAGCATATTCCTGGAGGACACAATATTAGAGCTGACTGTCTCTGTAGATTTTATTATCTTACTATTGGGGTTCTATAAGAAGGAATTATAACCATCCACGGTACCACTCCATATCATCAAAACCCACGAAAGACCAGCTGTAGTCAGGTCCACCTTCAATTGGAGGCTACTAGTCAACATCCCCCTTTGAAAAGTCCTTTAGTGACAGGTCACAGGACTCCGAGAGTCCTGCCACAATGGATTGCGGCAGGAGACAGGAGACTCAGAGTCCTGGTACCACTGATCAATGCCAAATCAGTTAAAGTATGGTATTTTCTTTATGATGTATCCACTGGTGACACTAATAAAGGATGGACTTTGTCTATCCAGGAGATAGTTTTAACCCACCTTCTGACTTTTTTTGCACTCTGACCCTCACTCTGACCTACAATTGATGACTAAAAACACCTCACGCTCCTCTCCTGCGGGAGAATTTTAGCCCACACTGTGTGCCTTGCGGTCACAGTGTGCAAGAGGGAACCCAATGATGAAGCATGTCACTTTACCTTATTGTCCTTATTAATTATTATTCAAAATGGGTTGAGTTTGAATTTTGTGACCCACCTAATGCCTTCTCAGTGATTACTTTTTTGGGGAGTGTGTCAATCCGAAGGTTCTCCCAGAGAAATTGTTACTGACAATGTCACACATTTTTGTTCTACTTTAATGCAAGATTTATTAATTGCACATGAAATAAAGCATCTTAAAGTTGCATTATATTCCCCTTCATCCAATGGACTCGTAGAAAGGATAAACAGGTTTATTAAACAAGGAATACAATCCGCCCTGGCTTGCAATCTCCCCGTTGAACCTTTTCTTAGAAAGAAAATGTGGTCATATATTATTACTCCTCATACCACCACAGGTATTTCACCTTCAGACTTCTTAAAAAAAGAGACCCCAACAGAAGTTTTTGTCCTGGTTGGAATAAGCTTTTAAAGAGAAGTGACAAGTTTTGTTTGGCTTGCCAGGACAAGCACAACATGCAGAAAAATGTTGTAGCTCAACAAAAAGTTCAAAAGAAACATTTTGAGTCTACATGTTCCGTTGCCTTATGTGACTTTCAAATTGGAGACTGGGTTTTGGTTAAGAATCCTAATAGAGTTAAGAAAGGTGCCTCTAAGTTTTCTTTACTTGTTCAAGTTCTCAAGACATCCAAAGGTGCACTCTTTTCGGACAAAAAAGGGTGGTGGCATACGAGAGTTTTGGTCAAGTTGTCTCCCGAATAGGCTACTAAAATTCTTACCTCTAAGTGTACCCTTGCTGAGGAAAATTCTGAAATTGGTCATGTTACTTCCTCTCAACCCACATCTTCTTTTTCTGGTTCTCACAGAGCACATCATAATTGCTCCATACCTGTTATGTTTAAGGACTTCTCTATGTCATGGTTTACTTGTCTTTTATTTCACAGGCTTTGTTGTTCATTTTATATGGGAGGGAGATGTTGTAAAGGTTTGTATTACGTACTTGTTCCATACGTAATGTACTTATTGTTGAAGTCCCTTCTTGCTTTTCATTACTGCGACACATTCTGTATGACATACTCACCCGTTCTTTGCTCGTGGCGTGTACATGATCATGTTTGAAAGTGCATCGCTCGTGATGTCGCTCCTCAACGAAGCATGTCAGTTGTTGGACAGACATTGGCTGCCCCTGCTTCGTTGAGGACGGACGCACTCCCGCGGTGAAGCTGTTGTATCTAATGAACTTTCCTTGGATTTGTACTTCTTCATTGTCTGCTCGTCCTTTGGACCTACAACCCGGCACTTGACACCTCCTGAGAAGTATCTTGAGCCCTGGCACTTACATTATTATAAATATGGGGGCATATCAACAAGGGCTTTATCTCTGCTTTTTTAGGTTTAAAAGCCAAAAAAGCAGAGATAAAACTAGCGCCCTATCAACAACAGGGTGCTAACATGCAAATTGGCATGTTAGCACCCTTTAACTCTACGCTTCCCCTTGCATCTCTAATGAGATGCAAAGGCGGCGTTCCAGAGTAAAATAATAGTAGAAATGTCGCTAAGCGACATTTCTCCTATTATCAAGAATATCGCTAACCCTGTTAGAGACAAAAAAAGCAGCGCTAACCGCGGTTAACGCTGCTTTTTTACGTCTGGTATTTTTCTGACTTAGCCATGATATCCTATGGAAGGAGGATATCATGGCTAAGTTTGCCTGTCCCTATCAACAAGGTAACGTGAGATTATCGCTGGGTTTCCAGCGATAATCTCACGTTAGCCAGTTAGCCTGAGGATTTTTATCGCTATTGAGATAAGCGTTGCTAATAGCACGCTATCTCAGCGATAAAAATCCACGCTAGCCGGCGATAATTATCCTAGCGCTAAGTGCGCTTAGCGATAATTATCGCCGGTTGTTGTTGATATGCCCCTAAGTGCTGTCCATTATGATGCATGGGAGAAATATTAATCATGTGGGAGTAATCAGAGTCATTTTGCCAAACTCTTGGGATGTGAAATTACCAAAAATTATGTGATTACGCTGGTTGCATAATTTAGAGTGATTTGGTGTAAAAATGCCTACCACAGAAGCACAGGAACTTGGGGGCATATTAACAAGCCAGGCGATAAAATTATCGCCGTTTTAGCGGCAGAAAACTGCAGTTAAAACGGCGATAATGGGCTTGATAATATGCTCAATGGAATTCCAATTGAAGCCCATGTTAGACGTCCTTCACATTTAACATGGGTTTCAATTGGCATTCCATAGAGCATATTATCAAGCCCATTATCGCCGTTTTAGCGGCAGTTTTCTACCACTAAAGCGGCGATAATTTTATCGCCTGGCTTGTTAATATGCCCCAGAGTGCGAGCGACTGTTCTGTTGCATTTAATGCTATATTAATAGCACAAAATGCATCCTAAACGTTAATGCAGGTTTATGCTACTCGCATAATTTCACATAATCTTGTGTAATTTTGCTGTAATTTTGCGTAATTCAGATGCAGGAAGGCACTGCAGTGACGTCCACCTCTACCTATGACCTTTCCCTGCCTCTACCACTGCCCTTGGTATCTCTTTAGATGTGGTCACTGGTGGGAATGGAGAGCGACGGAAAAGAACTCCACTTCCATAGGGTTCTGCGCACAAGGTTAGTGCAGCCTGGCAGACGCCCCCGGACCTCTTGCTGGTCCCAGTCAAAAGAACTTTATAAAAACAAATATCACTGAAACAAAATAAATAGACAACCAATCGAGTTAGAAAAAAATACACAGAAATGTTTGTATTCTCTCTGCAGAAAAATCTTTGTCGAAATCACAGTCATGAGATAAGTGAAAGCTGTGCACAGTGAGCCTGTCCAGACGGCAGGTTTATCAAAAATCACAAATAAATCATGAAATGAGCAGACCTCATGGATTCCATGACAAGCGATCATACTCCAGGACTGGCGTTTTACCATTGATTTCCTATATTTCCATTCGTCTATACATTAAATATACATGTGACTAGATAGTGCAATAGGCTGAACACCAAATCAACGTTCTGTCTGCCATTGGCTTGAATATTTACACACAAAACATATCTTTACATCTAGACATCAGAGAAGAAAAGGTTTACAATACAGATCACTTCGGCACGCGCCTCTGTGGATTCAATCTTCTGGGGAACATCTGAAGCTTGGCGACCAACCAGGTCAGATGCACAACCAGGTGTTATCGCAGACCAATCAGGTAATGCTGGCATGCCGTAAGTGCATCTCCAACCTACAGTGATTCTACATACATACTGACAGTGATTATAGCAGCCCAGTAACGTCTTTACAGGAATATTGATTCTCAGAGATCAGTAAGAATCCCTCAAGAGCTCGTCCATTGGAGACCAGTCACCGCTTCTTATTGGTCGTCATCATACAACTGTATCCAGGGTGCAGAGGAAGAGGCGGGCACTGGGTGATCCAGCACATAGAAAGGTTGTTGGAAAGTGATCACCCAGCAGTTGATGTCAAACAAAGAGAACATGTGAGAGGACTTCCAAACAAGTGCTTCAGAGTTCAATCCTCTCCCGGAAAATATTCCGGGTAAGGAATTTTCTGCGAGCAAAGTACACCTGGGGTCTTCGTGGACACATTCTTAGGTGAGAGTGGCCAGGTGCAGGCTGGTGTGAAAGAAATCAGATTTTCTTGAGATATTAGTGCCTCTGAAGGGTGCTTATGGCAGGGATAGGGTTAACCTGTCCATAAGGCTGGTTGGAAAATCTCCAAATTTTCAGACCGCCATGTCCACCTTGCTGTCACTCTTAGTGCAGGAGCATCTGCGCTCTGGCTCAGCGTCCAGCCTCAGTACGTTAGACATAAGCGTTCTTCCCATATTTGCAGATGCTTGTGTTAGAGTCGTATCGCGGGAGAGCAATTTGCGGCGCTGTCTTTGCGGATGTTGACGCCTTCGGGGCCTGGTACTGGTAGTTGTAGCTAAGGAGAATACAAAGGAGAGTATTAGGTTGAGTTAATGATTTTTGAAGACATGATTTGTGCCCCCCTTTACTACCTTTTTATATTAAATATCAAAGGTTTCTTCAGCTCCACAGAAAAAGCTAAGGTTTATGGGTCACCCAACAGAGGACAATGGTGCTACTCCTGCTCTGTGGCCCTAGGAGCCACCAGCAAGACCCTTTGTATGTGCACAAGGGGAAGGGGGCTGCTCAAAAGCAGCACTTCAAGGAGTTGTGGGGAGCCCCCTTGTGCTTTGAGTGCAATTGAGCACAGGGAACCTGGCAGATGCCGCCACCCCGACTTTGAGTCCCCACACCGACTACCCAGCAGTGCATTCCCCAAGGGGTCTGAAGCCCACACACTCATGGCTGGACTCACCATTCCATCCATCTGGTAATCCCCTAAGTATGCTGAAGGCTTGGGGGCTGTTTTCAGAGGTGGAGGGGCTACCATGAACCCACCATGCTCCATGGCCACACTCTAGCTGCTATCTCCTGTAGTGTGGGGCTGTTCTGAACATGTTTTACATGGCTGATTTTGGTTTCCACTCTGGTCCTGGCCTAAAGATAGTCCCTTGCAATGTACATACATTAAACTGAATCAGTGCAAATGGAGCGGCTACACTTAACTTTTTTGAAAAATGTATTATGTGCCATTCAGTGTTCAGTAAATGTCTGTGTGGCACGTCCCCTTGAAAGATAATCACACAATGGACTTTGAAAGATCTTCCCAATACTTTTTTTTGGAAACTTAAGTCAAGTGATAACACAGTGGGTCAATCACAGTACTAATATCGGGACAGAATTCAGTAACAACTTCCAGGGGGGTTCAAGAGCTGTAGTGGATTCTGGACATGTGTTAAGGGCGCTCGACAGGACCAGTGGTCTAACCTGTATCTGGTTTAAGGCAGTATTACAGGGACAGATTCTAACAAATTGTGCACACTGTGAAAGCGGCATAAGCCAATGCTGGATAAGGTGTAAACACAATATAACATTGGGTGTTGTGAGACCCTGCCATTATCTGCACCAATTTCAGACCACCAAAGAGACTGGTTTTGGTGACTTTGATTACCCTCTCATAAACAACAATCATTGTCATATTTCACATTCGCTATCAGATCTGCATTTGTCGCAGCTTTATGAAAGTTGTCAAGGACGGATCCATTGCGTCTCATCCCCTTCTGCCAAAACAGATCTGCGCCAGTTTGATTCTTAAAGATGCTTACGGTAATCTACACTTTTAGGGGTCAGTTTCAGACAATTGTAATTTCCTCGTCTGTTGTATTATTGTGGTGACCATATTTAGGTAGAGAAACCATGTGCTCATACAGAGCTACCATGACTTCCATCGAGTCAAAATTCTGCCCTGTTGAGACTGTGATGGACTGACTCTGGGGTCTGACGGAAGGAGACACTGTGGTCTCTCCCAGGCTTCAAGTCAGATCGAGGCAAGAAAGCGTCTCACACCAAGGCTCTGGCGGAACCAGTAACTGACCCTAGCCACAGACAGGGGCAAGGAAGTGTCTCACACCAAGGTGCTGGTGGAACTAGTAACTGACCCTACACACAGACTGTTTCAAGGAAGTTTTCTCACACCAAGGCGCTGATGGAACCAGTAACTGACCCTAGAGACAGACGGGGCAAGAAAGTGTCTCACACTAAGGCGCTGGTGGGACCAGTAACTGACCCGAGACATGACCGGGGCAAGGAAGCGCCTCACACCAAGGCGCTTGTGGAATCAGTAACTGACCCTAGACACACACCAACACAGACCAGGGCAAGGAAGTGTCTCACACCAAGGTGGTGGTGGAACCAGTAACAGGTCCTAGAGACAGACAGAGGCAAGGAAGCATCTCACACCAAGGTGGTGGTCGAACTAGTAACAGGCCTTAAAGACAGACTGGGGCACAGAAGCATCTCACACCAAGGCTCTGGTGGAACCAGTAACTGACCCTAGACACAGACAGGGGCAAGGAAGCGTCTCACACCAAAGTGCTGGTGGGACCAGTAACTGACCCTAGAGACAGACCAGGGCAAGGAAGTGTCTCACACCAAGATGATGGTGGAACCAGTGACAGGTATTAGAGACAGACCGGGGCACGGAAGCGTCTCACACCAAGGAGCTGTTTGAACCAGCAACCAGTTCTCTGGTTCTCTTACCTTTTGACTTGCGAAACCTGAGTCTTGTACGAACAGCAGAGGAAGCCGCCTCCTACAACGTCCAGAAGAGCGCCAGACCAGCCGAGGTACAGAGCGGGTCCGATTTCATACCTGTGAAGGAAGCCGGACATGCGGTTAATCCCATCTTTCTGCACCGGTCAATTGGTTTATAATTTGCCTAAATATTTCAATATCCATCTTTATGATTATGGTTCTATGGCTGATTTATGTCTGGTTATGAAACCAAGAAATAGTTTGCATTAGATACATGCTATTTATCTTATAAATAATGCTTTGCTACATAAGAGCATTCTTTGTTTCAAAATAAAAAGAATAAACGTAAAAAATATAGTTAAAATCTGTGTGAACGGAACTTTACATGGAAAGTTCTGTGTGCCAGTAAAAGGCTCTGATCTGTAGCTGCACTCTTCTGCAGATAGCCAGTCCAGGAACTTGTCATGATCATCACCTAAGACAAAGGGGCCGATTCACAAAGAGCCTCTGCGCCTGTGGCAGAGGCTTTGCAGTCATGGCGGGATCTCCACACTCGTGGTGGAGGCTCTGCAGATATGGCAGGATTGCGCACTCGTGGCGAGATTTTCGCACTCATGGTGGGATGTTCGCACTCGTGGCGAGATCGCTGCACTCATGATGGGATCTCTGCACTCATGTGACCCCAGAGTCAGTCCATCACAGTCATGGCAGGATCTCTGTACTCATGGTGGAGGATCTGCAGTCATGGTGGGATTTTCGCACTCGTGGTGAGATCTCTGCATTCGTGGTGAGATCTCTGCACTCATGGGGGATCTCTGCACTCCTGGTGGAGGCTCCGCAGACATGGCGGGCTCTCCGCACTCATGGTGGGATCTCCGCACTCATGTGGAGATCTCTGCACTCGTGGTGGAGGCTCGGCACTTATGGCAGGATCTCCACACTTGTGGCGGAGGCTCCACACTCATGGCGGGATCTCTGCCCTTGTGGTGAAGGCTCTGCAGCCATGGTGGGACCTTCACACTTGTGGCGGAGGCTCTGCAGTGATGGCAGGATCTTCGCACCCATGGCGGACGCTCCGCAGTCATGGCGGGATCACTGCACTCGTGGTGAGATCTCAGCACTCATGTGGGGATCTCTGCACTTGTGGTTGAGGCTCTGCAGTCATGGCGGGATCTCCACACTTGTAGCGAGCTCACCACACTCATGTGGGGATCTCTATGCTCATGGTGGATGCTCCGCAGTCATGGCAGGTTCTCCGCACTCATGGTGAAGGCTCTGCAGTCATGGTGGAATATCTGCAATTGTGGTGGGATGTCCGCACTCATGGCGGAGGCTCTGCAGTCATGGCAGGATCGCCGCACTCGTGGCAGAGGCTCCACACTCATGGCAGGATCTCTGCACTTGTGGCGGAGACTCTGCAGTCGACAGGATATTTTCACTCATGGTGGGATCTCTGCACTCGTGGCAGAGGCTCCACAGTTGTGGTGGGATTTCTGCACTTGTGTCGAGATCTCTGCACTTGTGGGGGGATCTCAGTAGTTGTGGTGGGATCTCTGTGCTTGTGGTGGAGGCTCCTCAGTCATGGCGGGACTTCCGCACTTGTGGGAGAGGCTCCACAGTTGTGGTGGGATTTCTGCACTTGTGTCGAGATCTCTGCACTTGTGGGGGGATCTCGGTAGTTGTGGTGGGATCTCCACACTCAAGGCAGCGGCTCTGCAGTCATGGCAGGATTTCTGCACTCGTGGCAGGTTCTCCATACTTGTGGCAGGGCCTCCGCAGTCATGGCAGGATCATCTTCGCACTCATGCAGGGATCTTAGCAGTCGTGGAGGATGCTCTGCAGTCGTGACAGAATCTCTGCACTCATGGGGGTGATCTCCCCACTCATGGTGGGATCTCCATAGTTGTGGTGGGATCTCCCCACTCATGGCAGAGGCTCCGCAGTCATGGCAGGATCTCTGTACTCATGGTGGAGGCTCTGCCGTCATGGCAGGATCTCCGCACTTGTGGCAGAGGCTCCGCAGTCATGGTGGGATCTCCGCACTTGTGGCAGAGGCTCCACAGTTGTGGTGGGATCGCTGCACTTGTGGCGAGATCTCTGCACTCATGGCAGGATCTCTGCACTCAAGGTGGAGGCTCCACAGTCGTGGTGGGATCTCTGCACTCATGTGGGGATCCCCACACTTATGGCAGAAGCTCCACAGTGGTGGTGGGATCTTTGCACTCGTGGCAAGATCTCTATACTCATGGTGGGATCTGAGCACTCGTGGTGAGATCTCCACACTCATGGGAGGATCACCACACTCAGGGTGGAGGCTCTGTAGTCATGGCAGGATCTCCACACTCGTGGTAGGATCTCCGCAGTCATGGCAGGATCTCTAAACTCATGGTGGAGGCTCTGCAGTCGTGGTGGGATCTCGGCACTCATGGTGAGAAATCCACACTCATGGCGGGATCTCTACAATTGTGGTGGAGGCTCCACAGTCATGGTGGGATCTCTGCATTCATGGCGAGATCTCTGCACTCATGGTGAGATCTCTGCAATTGTGGTGGGAGCTCCACACTCGTGGCGGAGGCTTTGCAGCCATGGCAGGATCTCCGCACTCATGGTGGAGGCTCCGCAGTATTGGTGGGATCCCCGCACTTGTGGTGAAGGTTCCACATTTGGGGTGGGATCCCCACACTCATGGCGAGATCTCTGCAATTGTGGTGGGATCTTCACACTCATGGGAGGATCTCTGCACTTGTGGCAGAGGCTTTGTAGTCGTGGCAGGATCTCCGCCCTTGTGGCAGGATCTCTATACTTGTGACAGAGCCTCCGCAGTCATGGCAGGATCATCTTCCCACTCATGGAGGGATCTTTGCAGTCATGGTGGATGCTCTGCAGTCGTGGCAGAATCTCTGCACTCATGGGGGTAAGCTCCGCACTCATGGTGGGATCTCCGTACTTGTGGTGGGATCTCCGCACTCGTGGGGGAGGCTGTGCAGTCATGGTGGGATCTCCGTACTCGTGACAGAGGCTCCGCAGTCATGGTGGGATCTCCGCACTTGCGGCAGAGGCTCTGCAGTTGTGATGGGATCTCCACGCTTTTTGGAGAGATCTCTGTACTCATGGGGAGATCTCCACTGTCGTGGTGTGATCTCTGCACTCAAGAGGGGATCTCTGCACTTGTGGATGTGGCTCTGCAGTCATGGTAGGATTGCTGCACTTGTGGCAAGATCTCTACACTCATGGTAGGATCTCCGCACTCATGGTGTAGGCTCTGCAGTCATGGCAGGATCTCCACACTAGTGGCGGGATCTCTGCAGTCATGGCAGGATCTCTGCACTCATGGTGGAGGCTCTGCAGTCGTGATGGGATCCCGGCACTCATGGTGAGATCTCCAAACTCATGGCGGGATCTCTACAATTGTGGTGGAGGCTCTGCAGTCATGGTGGGATCTCCACACTTATGGCGGAGGATCTGCAGTCATGGCGGGATGTCTGCACTCATGGTGAGATCTCTGCACTCATGGGGGGATTGCTGCACTCATGGCAGAGGCTTCACAGTTGTGGTGGGATCTCCGCACTCATGGGAGGGATCTCTGCACTTGTGGCGAAGGCTCCACTCTCCTGGCGATATCTCTGCACTCATGAGGGGATTTCTGCACTCATGGTGGGATCTCCACACTTGTGGCAGAGGCTCCACAGTCATGGCGGGATCTCTGCACTCGTGGTGGAGGCTCTGCAGTCATGGCAGGATCTCTGCACTTGTGGCAGAGGCTCCACACACATGGCAGGATCTCTGCCCTCGCGGCAGAGGCTCTGCAGTCATGGCAGGATCTCCACACTCATGGTGGGATCTCCACACTCATGGTGGGATCTCTGCACTCGTGGTGGAGGCTTCACAGTAATGGCAGGATCTCTGCACTCATGGCAGAGGATCCACAGTCATGGTGCGATCTCTGCGCTTGTGGTGGAGGCTCCGCAGTCATGGTGGGACTTCCGCACTTGTGGCAGAGGCTCCACAGTTGTGATGGGATCTCCGCACTCATGGCAAGATCTCTGCACTCATGGTAGGGGCTCCACATTGATGGTGAGATCCCCGCACTTATGGCAAGATCTCTGCACTCATGGGGAGATCTCTGCACTCGTGGCAGAGGCTTCGCAGTCATGGCAGGATCTCTGCACTCGTGGTTGAGGCTCTGCAGCCATGGCAGGATCTCCGCACTCGTGGTTGAGGCTCTGCAGTCATGGCGAGATCTCCACATTCATGGTGAAGGCTTAGCAGTCATGGTGAGATCTCCGCACTAATGGTGAGATCTCCGCACTCATGTGGGGATCTCCGCACACGTGGTTGAGGCTCTGCAGTCATGGCGCGGTCTCTGCACTCGTGGTGAGATCGCCACACTCATGGTGGAGGCTTCTCAGTCATGGTGGGATCTCTGCACTCATGGCAAGATCTCCGCACTCATGTGGGGATCTCTGCACTCGTGGTGGGGGCTCAACAGAGGTGGTGGGATCTCCGCACTCATGGCAAGATCTCTGCACTCATGGTGGAGGCTACACAGTGGTCGTGGGCTCTCCGCACTCGTTATGTTATGTTATGTTATGGGAAGTTGATTTATTATGCGCACAGCTGCTCCAGCCAAGGAGCGTCCCGGCGCAAAGACAAGGAGGAACACAACACAGCAAACAATGCCACCCAAAATAAACAGCTAAAACAAGAAGGTCTTTATCGCTCTACGGAAGGAAAGCAGATCGTCTAACTGTCGGATTTCAACTGGGAGGGTGTTCCAAGTTAGTGCAGCTTTCACGCTGAAGGAACGACCCCCCATCCGACAGAGTCGAAATCTAGGGACCACAGCAAGGGCCTGGCCCTGAGAACGGAGGCTACGAGTGGGGACATAAAAGGAAAGGAGATTGGACAAAATTTCAGGGCCGATACCTCTAAGTATCTTAAAAGCCAAGCAGAGGACCTTGAAAAGAATACGCTTCCTTACAGGGAGCCAATGCAAGGATCGAAGGACATTCGCCATTGGGCAAAATCTGGGCAGGCCAACAATGGCTCTAGCCGCAGCATTTTGAACCCGCTGAAGGCGAGTTAGCTTAGCCTGATTCGCCCCAACCAGAAGAGAGCTAGCGTAGTCCAGGCGAGAGATGATAGTAGCCTGGACTACAAGCTGTCTGGTAGGGGCATCAAAGTATACTGGTCTGAGACCTCTTAATAGGCCGAAACAACAAGCTGCTGTTTTTTTAGTATGTCCTGCGAAGGAAAGGCCGGCGTCCAACCAGACCCCCAGATTTTTTACCTCCGACACAGGGGTCGGAGAGGGGCCCAGCTCAGAAGGCCACCACTGATCACCCCAAAGCTCTACTCCCTTCCCAACAACCATCACCTCTGTTTTTGTGGCATTAAGCTGGAGACAGTTTTCTGTCAACCAGCAAGATCTCTTTACTCAGGGGATCTCTGCACTTGTGGTGGATGCTGCACAGTCATGGTGGGATCTCAGCACTCATGTTGGAGGCTCTGCAGTCGTGGTGGGATCTCCGCACTCGTGGAGAGATCTCCGCACTCATGGGGGATCTCCGCACTCATGGTGGGATCTCTGCAATTGTGGTGAGATCTCCACACTTGTGGCGAGATCTCTACACTCATGGGGTATCTCTGCACTTGTGGTGGTGGCTCTGCAGTCATGGTGGATCTTCACACCCATGGCGGGATTCCCGCAGTCATGGCAGGATCTCCGCACTCATGGCGTAAGCTCCGCAGTCTTTGCGGGATCTCCATACTTGTGGAAGAAGCTCTGCAGTCATGATGGGATCTCCGCAGTCATGACATGATCTCCACACTGGTGGCGAGATCTCCGCACTCATGGGAGGATCTCTGCCCTCGTGGAGGAGGCTCCACAGTAATGGCGGGATCTCCACACTGGTGGCGGAGGCTCCGCAGTCATGGTGTGATCTCTGCACTCATGGGGGAGGCTCCGCAATCACGGTGGGATCTGTGCACTCGTGGCGGAAACTCCACAGTCATGGTGGAATCTTTGTACTCATGGCAGAGGCTCCGCAATCACGGTTGGATCCCTGCACTCATGGCAGAGGCTCTACAGTCATGGCGGGATCTCCGCACGCATAGAAAAGAACTCTCTGAGTGTGCAGGTCATTAGGTATTTACTTCTTTGGGAGTTTGATTTTTAAAAACGAAAACTTTGTTAAAGTTTGTTGAACAGCTGTCAAAACCGATGGCAGCCATCCACCAAACGTTTTGTGCCTTGACAAGAACCACCATGATGGCAGTGCCTGTCACGGTGTAGAGCTCACAGTTGGGCTGGAGGGGCCCTCTGCATTTGGCAGATTGTAGACTGTCAGTGTGGTAGACATAATGTCCTTCGCCACCTTGATGGACTGTACTTTGTCTGCTAAACTCTAGATCAGCCCCTCAGCCTGGCCGCTCCCCCTCAATACATGATTGAGGGGGAGCACTCTTTGGTTCTGATTGAAAGGACTTGATTGTGGAAACAGGTTGGACCCTCCCTCGTAGCCCCAATGTTTTCAAATACTTGATCTGCCAAGAGCAGCCTTCCCTTCTTGGTGATTTAAATATAGTTTATCTCTAGCCAATGAGTGAAGACTTTATACAGACAAGTAAAGGAGGAGTGTCCAAGCAGTGGTAAGTAAAGGTCGGGAACAAGCCTGGAAGAGATAGCCTGCAAACAGCAAATAAGTGATGGTTAGTATGGAGCACGTCACAGCTGTTGAACATGTCAAGGTCTTGTTTCTGTCTGAGGACTCTTTCCTGGGGGGCATTTCACTGATTTGGACAATTTTATGGGTATTTTATGGTAGTTGTGAGGGAGTTGTTTTATAACTAATGGGCATTTGTGAAAGTATTTTGTAACTCATGGTCATTTTGTGGAGGCTATTGTAGGAATGATGATCATTTTGTTGAGGTTATTTTATTTCATTTTGTTGAGGTTATTTTATTTCATTTTGTGGAGGTTATTTTATTTCACTTTGTGGAGGTCATTTTATGACTGATGGTCTTTTTGTGGAGGTTATTTTTTAGCCGATGGTCATTTTGTGGACGTTGTTTTATGACTCATGGCCATTTTGTGGAGATTACTTTATTTCACTTTGTGGAGGTTATTTTATGACTCTTAGTAATCTTGTGGAGATTACTTTACAGCTGATGGTCATTTTGTGGAGGTTATTTTATAACTCATGGTCATTTTGTGGAGGTTCTTGTATATTTGATGATCATTTTGTGGACGTTGTTTTATGATGAATGGTCATTTTGTGTAGATTATTTTAGAACTCACTGTGATTTTGTGGACTTCATTTTACAGAGGTTATTTTATGGTCGATAGTAATTTTGTGGATGTTATTTTATGACAAATGATCATTTTGAGGAGGTTATTTTATGACTCGTGGTCATTTTGTGGAAGTTATGTTATAGCCGATGGTCATTTTGTGGATGTTTTTGTATGACCAATGAACATTTTGTGGACATTATTTTATGGCTGATAGGAATTTTTGTGGAGGTTATTTTATGACTCATGGTTACTTTGTATAGATTATTTTATGATTGATGGTCATTTTGTTGAGGTGTTAGAATAGAAAAATTAATGTTTGCATATTGTTCTATGTATGATAGCATTCGCGGCGCCATTTTCTATGTCAGCGACATTTTGGGTTATAATCGAAACTTATCCTTCGTCATTTCTGAGAAGAGGCCTCAGTTAGGTCTCATTTCCCCGAGACCGGGATTCACCTCACTAATGAATATGCTGTTCTTATTAGCGCATACCTTTTACACTAGATAGAGGCCTTCTCCCACTTGTCTAGTGGCGGGCACTGGCAGAGCGACCTTGAGTAGTAGAAAGTGTGTGCCCTGCCTTAGAATAGAAACTTATTCTTTGTACTTTACTGTCTTGCTGCATCTGCTTGGAAAATTCCACAGTGGGCGTGCCTTCATTGGTTCTGAAATGTACATAATGTATCTTTATGCTTGCTGATGTGAGTCCCTCTTTAGGACTCCTAAGCGACTGGGCAGACTGAGTGTACCTGAATAAACAGATATTGGTTTGTATTCTCTACTGTCTGACCGACTCTTCATTTGGTATGGAAGGCTGAGAGGTGGTCGTGAGTGACCCAGGTGACCCTAATCGTGCCACTTCCTTCACTCGGCGCCTGAAAAGGGACTGTTCCGGGTGAATGACCCAACCCCTTTCGCGACGGGTGGGAGGTCGAGGCCATCGATGGGTCGGACTGACGGTTCTGGGATCCCTTTACAAGGAGCACTGATTGCTTGCAGCTGCCCCTTCCATCCTGCCGGATGGTGCCTCACCCAGCGATCATCCCGACTGGAGTCCTAAACGGCAAAACCCTTAGAACTGACCATTTGGTCTGAAGAGTCGGCAGTAGAGAATTAGTTCGCTTGACCTGCATATATCAGGTGAGTTTGTTTTGGTTCTTTGTGGATATTGTACCATTTTGGTTTGACTTTGGTACAGTCTGAGAACCGTCTTTGGGATAAAAGCATTTGCAATTGCTTTGCCAGGCATAAATAGGGAACTTGTTTTATTTTGAGAATGGCTGGTATCATTAAACTGTTTTCTTTGTGCTGTCGCTGTTGTTCTGCAGATGCTCGATTAGAAGAAGCTCAGCGGGCGCCTCGAGAAGGCACTCCTAATTTTGAGATGTATATGAAACATGGTCTTGGCCCTATTATGTGTAGTACATTATGGCACAAATATACGAGGGACAATGCCGAGTTGCAGTGGTTGTTGACGGGCAATTTCGATGAACAAAAGATTGGGTATTTACAGGAATAGTTGTTCAAGAGACTAAGTAGACAGTCTATGTTTGACTCTTATTTTTTTTTTTTAGAGTTTTATATAGCGCGAACTAAATCCGAGACATTGGGTAGCAGAGCGCTTTACATAGCACCAGTTTTGTTACAGAAGGACACATTCATTTTTGTAAGGCATGGGGAGATTAAGTGATTTGTCCAGAATCACAGGATGTTGAGCGTAGTTGCTGAGCCTCGAACCCGGTTCCCCATCTTCGAGGGCGACCGCTCTAGCCGTAAGGCTACAGCCTCTCCCCATTCTCTCAGAACGTGTCAGAAAGCAGCTAGGCAGAGACGACTGAAGGCGGAGAAAGAGGCATGGAAAAGGAAGATGCAGACACTGACTCAGAAAGCTTCAGCATATGATAGAGGAAAAAAAGAGAAGGGAGTTGAATGCGAAGATAGGAGATTTCGATTGCATGTTGATAAATCATATGTGGCCCAGGAGGAAACTGATACTTTGGTGGAAGAATTGTTAGGCACCCGCCACCTGCCCTTATATGCCTCGCAAATGATATATACCACTGTCCCTGTGCCATCACAGTTGCCTGTTACAGCTGTTCCCACTGTCCCTGTATCTACTGCTGTCCTCTCCATGGCTGTGGCATCGGCTCTTCCTCCTCCTTCTTTGCCCTCGCCGTCTGTCGCAACTGTGACTGTTAGCGCACCTATCACACCTATTGTCTCGGCATCCCTGTCTCCAGTTCTTTCTCCTGCAGCGCACCCATCTGCGACGATCCTACCCGGTGCTTCTGTTGCTTCTCCATTTTTGATGGTTCATTTTCCAGCATTATTGAGTGCTGAGACACCAACATGTGGATTTGAGGATAGAGATTTGACAAAATTTAGTGAGCGTAAGGGCCCTTTTGTACGGTCTGCGGTGGGGGATGAAGAGAAGAAGGTAGTAGCTAATCAGGCTGTGCAGTGGGGTCGTAATCCCATCTATAGTGTGGAGGATATTTGGGAAGTAATGAGAGATTATGAGCCTTTTGTACAGCAGCACACCCTTAAGCATATGTCCGCTACGTTAATTAGTCCCTGGCAGCAACATTTTGGGGATGATGCACCGCAAATTTGATTTGATAGTAAAGATTGCGTGCATGCTGGTGGTATGGAGCTTGGCCAGGTTTTCGCGAATGTGGCCACATTGGTTGCTTATAGAGGCAGGTTGCATGAGAAGAGTCCTACGCCAGTGTCTCAGTTTCCAATGTGAGAGCCTCACCCTATATATCACCCAGAGATACCAGAGTTAACGGATCGGCTTGGTAATGTTACTGGAGCGGATATAGCGGCCTGTTTCCAGGAGCAATGGGTTTATACTCCGTGGAAACGTAGCGAGGTTTTATCCCTTAAAGCTCATTTGCCTGATCCTGGAAAAAATCGAACTGTTTATGATAAAGCATTGACTGAAGTTGCCTCTTCCACTGTAATGACCCTCGCTGACATTGAACTGATCTTTGGTCTCCTTGTTCCGGTTGATATATCGAGACAGGTTCATACTCAGGACCATGTTGCGGAGCTGGGTGGTACATGGGATGTGATTAAAGGATGAGATCAGGAAAGAAAGCCAGACGATGAGCCCCGAGCAGAGATACTTGCTTTGCCAGGCCGCATTATTACATATATGCGCTCTCTTATCCCCCAAAGAAAGTAAGTTGGGATAAGTTGACGGCTTGCCGACAGAAGAAAGATGAAAGTGTTTCAGATTTCTTTACTCGATTTGAAGATACGTTCTTGGATTACAGTGGGCAGGATATGTCTAGTGAGGGAGGTGTTCGGTTGTTTGTCGACAGGTTTGTTTCTATTTTGCTTCCCGAAATTGCGACTCATTTGAAGGCATCTGAGAGTACCTGGACCACTTCTTCCCCCGCTGTTATTTTTAATATGGCTCAATACTATGAGCACCATGATCGGGAAGAGAAAGAAAATACAGATAAAAGGAATAAGGATTTAAAGACGAAGGTGCTGTTGCAGCAACCATTTAGAGGGAATGGCAGAGGACGGGGTGGTCTTGCTAGACAGCTTCCACGCACTAGTTGGCAGCTGAATACGACGCCTTTGGGGCCGAATCAGTGTGCATATTATAAGGAAGAGGGCCATTGGCGTAGCGAATGTCCTGTGCTTCTGCAGAAGGTGGCGAATCCGCGAGGGAGAGGGACCAATCAGACTCAGGCTGCGGTAGCCTCATAGGGTCGTTCTGAAAATAATTATTTTGATGACCCCCACGATAGACAGTACTATCATGATGATTATGACATAGATGAGGCAACAGGAATGTCTTACAGCTAGGACAGCCAGAGACAGAGTGGGAGACAAGTTCCGATACCTGTAGACCAGCGTGGTCCTTATGTAACTGCAGACTAAGGAATTTGTGGTGGACACAGGCGTGAGAAAAAAGTTCTGTTTCTCGAAATATGGTCCATGGGGGGGGGCTCTCTCTGGCCATAATAATGTTTTGGTATGTTTTCAGGTGTACCGGTTGTCAGCCCCATTTCAAGACCCCTTGCATTGACTAATGGTCCTTTCACTGTGGATTCTAAATTTTTGCTGACATCTAATTGTGGTGAGAATTTGATGGGTTTGGATTTGTTGAAGAAATTGCATGCCATTATTTATTGTTCCCCGACAGGTGTCTATATGACAATGGGTCCAGATGTAGTAGGTGTTAAACAGTGTTTGTCCAAGGATGCGCCTCTTCCTGTTGAATTTGCTGATGTGCCACCCACTTTGTGGGCGACAGGTGATACAGATGTAGGGTTGTTGCATATACCACTGGTTTCGATATAGGTCAAAGGCAGTGCTGTTTTGCCTCGTATTCCTCAGTATAAAATACCACAGGCAGGACAGCGAGCCTTATTGCAAATTATTCAGGATTTAATCAAGAAAGGAGTGGTTGAAGAGACGTCTGCCAATATTTGTAATAGTCCCATTCTTATGATTCTCAAACAGGCACCCTTGGGTTCTCCTGATGATGAAGAAGATGTTTATCGTTTTGTGATTGACATGACTTGATTGCCTTGTGTGAAATTAATAAAATAGTGATTCCTCAATTTCCAGTGGTTCAAGATATTACCACACTTTTGACGATGATTCCTTCCACTGCCAAATTCTTTTCTGTGATTGATTTGAAAAACTTATTTTTTAGTATTACTATTCATTCAGATAGTCGGTACTTGTTTGGATTTACAGTAGTTGGCAGAAGCTTTTGATTCTGTCGAGCTCCTCAGGGCTATACTGAGAGTCCAAGTATTTACAGTCAGGCTTTAAAGAGTCAGTTGGATTCCCTTACGCTTCCTGCAGGTAATGTATTGGTGCAGTATGTTGATGCCCTCCTTATTGCTTCTGATACAGAGCAGGGTTGTAAAGATAGTACAGTTAAATTATTGTTGCATTTGGCTCAACATGAACATAACGTTTCTCTTTCTAAATTTCAGTATTGTCGAAAGGAGGTCACCTACTGTCGAAGGAGGGTAGGAGGTTGACCCCTGAGCGCATCAGCGCCATTGTTAAAATGCCTATTCCACAGACTCAGAAAGATGTGCATGCTTTTATAGGTATCACTTCCTACTGTCAGCAGTGGATACCTAACTACTCGCTACTAATCAAACCCTTGCTTGCATTAACAACGAAAGAAGTTCATGAGCCTTTGCCTTGGACGCCTGAATGTCAGCAGTCTTTTGAGCAATTGAAAACTGCGCTCTGTTCGGCTCCAGTACTTGGTACCCCTAATTACGGCAAACCGTTTGTGTTGTAAGTCCATGAGATGACTGGTTGTGCGCTTTCTGTTCTAACACAAAAATTTGGAGATAAGCAACAGCCATGTGCTTATTTCTCTGCTGTCCTTCATCCAGTCGCGAGAGCCCTCTCAAGTTGTCTAAGAGCGGTCACGGCCGTGGCCACTTCGATTGGACAATCAGCTGGACTTGTACTGTATACTGACCTCACAGTCATGGTATCCCATGCTGTGGATACGGTTCTGAATTAAACAAAGACACAGCAGCTTACCAGTGCACGTCTTACTGGCTATGAATTGACATTGTTTGCTAAACATATTATGATCAAAAGATGTACTACTCTGAGTCCAGCCAAGTTACTATCCCCTCCCTTCTGAGAGTGATAAATTCGACAAACATGATTGTATCTTCCGGACAGAAAAAGAGACGAAAGGATGGGTAGACGTGACTGACGTTCCCTTATCTGACCACAAGGGAAACTATATGTTGATGGCTCTTGTTTCAAATTAGCAGATGGGTCTACAACTGCGGCTTATGCTATTACCATACTGCGTACAGTAGTAGAGACATCCCAAGTCCCTTATCAGACGGCTCAAGCTTCTGAGCTTGCTGCCCATATTTGAGCTTGCAAATTTAGTGATGGACTGGTTGTCAATATCTATACTGACAGCTAGTATGCCTTTGGGATCGTGCATAATTTTGGGCGACTCTGGGCTGAGAGAGGGCTCTTTACTTCCCATGGCACCAGAATCCAGCATGGGCACCTTATATTGAGGCTTTTGCCCGCTTTAACACTCCCCAAGAAATTGGCCATAGTGAAGTGTAGTGTCCACTGGAAGGTCACCAATGATGTAGGTAGGGAAAATGCTTTTGCAGATCAGACAGCTAAGGAAATGGCTAAGACAAGGATGAAAAGAATGTTTGAAGCAGGTCCAGCTAGGTGGGTGCCTGAGGTTGTCATGTTCGAGGACACCCATGAGAATGTAAAAGAGATACAAAGCAAAGTTACAGTGGAAGAGTTAGCAGTGTGGCAGGAAAGTACAGCACAACTGAACGATGAGGGATGTTGGATTGATAAATCAGGAAAGCAGAGGTGGATGTTGCCTGATGCATATGTGCTTCCTGTAGTTACGATGGCCCTGGCCTAGCCCATATCAGTGCTAAGGGTATTTGCAAGTAGTTGGACCCTGTATGGCGGAATGACAATATCTCTAAGACAGCTGCACATTTAATGAAGTACTGTATGGTGTGCATGATGCACCATCCTGGAAAGGGTACCCCTATGCCCTCTGGTAACGTTGCGCCACCCACTATTACTTTTGAAGTCCTTCAAATGGACTATATTGAATTAGAGAGTTGCAATAAGTTTAAGTATGTTTTGGTGGTTGTCTGTGCATTCAGTAAATGGGTTGAGGCGTATCCCACTGAAGACAATATAGCCATTACGACTGCAAAGGTACTCCTGAAGGAGTTCTTTCCTCGTTTCGGCTTGCCCCGTTTGATTTGGAGTGATAACGGAAGTCCTTTAATGCAAAAGTGATCCAATTGATTTGTGATGGTTTACACATAAAACAAAAGTTCCATGCTGCCAATCATCCACAGTCAGCAGGTTTGGTTGAGAAGTACAATGGTACTCCCAAGCTCAAACAGGCAAAAATTCAGGAGACAACAGGGTTAAAGTGGCCAGATGCTTTACCGTTAGCTCTTTTGTCATCAAGACAGCACAGTCTAGGACAGGATTGTACCTGTATGAGGTCGTGTTCGGACACCGGGTAAATGTCTGGGGCGTCCCGCGACCTCAACGGTTTTCTGATATTGGGTACCCTATGTTACTTGACTATCTTGTCCAGTTAACTGAAAGTTTGCATTCTATTCACCAACAGGTCCGGGATACCATGCCAGCTGCACCAGAGGGGCCGGGGATGACATTCAGCCTGGAGATTTTATTTTGATTAAAAACTTCCAGAGGAAGAAAAGTTTGGAGCTGTGTTGAATGGGGCCGGAACAGGTCCTGTTAGCAACGCGCATCGCTGTAAAAGTCGCTGGCCATAAGAACTGGATTCATGTGCCTCATTGTCGCAGGATTCCTTTGCCCCTGCCCTACAAGCAGTGGGTGAAAGATGGAGTAGGGGGCTCTGAGTGCGAGACAGTGCCTCAGTTTGTCCCCTTTAGCGATGCCAAGTTGACCTGGACGCGAACAGATAAGGAAAATGATGATGTGCTGAATGCAGTAGTTCCTCTGGAAATACGAGCTATCCAGGATCCTCTGCTTGTTGACCCCTCTATGCCTGGAGCCACTAGGTACAATTTGCGCCCTCGGCTGGGGGACTGTGCACCAAAAGAGAAAAAATATTAGTTAGGGATGGACTGTGTAAGTCAGGACATACTTTCCTATAGTACCAAAGGAGTTAGTTTAGGGTGATGAGAGTTTTGTGCACTGCTTGAACATTGGACAGGATAGATCAAAGTATCCCTTGTGGGTATATTATCCCGGTCGACGTGGGATACGAGCTTAGGAAAGAGCAAGCTCCACCGCCGGTGCTCAAGAGCGCCAACGTATTGATGGACAATAGGAGCCTGTACCAGTGAGGCTCTGACGGACACTGGGAACCAGCATATTTCTTTGTATATTGCCCCCATTTCATCATTCGTTATGCATCCCTTTGGTAGAATGGTTGCTGAGAAGGAGCAGCCAGTGATTCTTGTTGCCTAGCACAATGCAGTATGGACTGTAAACAAAAGTTAACATGTATTGCCCTTGTGATCTTGCTGTTAATCATGTCATGTGGGGTATCATGGGTTTTGGAAAGTGATCAAAGTGTACCTTTACATAGTAATGTGTTTCTAGATACACACAAGAGGTTCTTTGGAGAGGGGACTGCTTGTTACCCTACTGAATCTGTCACCTCGTCTATGGACAGCATATCGATTGTTGTTCGACTTGGCACCATTGGCGTAGGTCTCCCTTCCATTTTTTGTGCTGTTGCCTCCTGTGTTTTTGCTTGTCTAGATGCTTTGGGCACTTTGCCACTGCTGTTCAGTGCCAAAGTGCAAGTGCTTCCGTTGTAGAATTGTTGTTATGGATTAGTGATTCCATGATTGGTTTATTTGATTCACTTGTCAGACCCTAGTACAGTGCAGTACGCGTGCCTGGGGATTATGAGTCAAATGCTGCTGGTGCGTTTGCAGCACTTGTTGTGCCACCCACGGAAGCAGCTTGTAAAACGTGGCTCTGGCCTGCCATTGCAGAGCCTGTGTGCAGTCCTGGACTGCCGTGTTGACGTGGCAAGTTCACACGCTTGCCAGTCCCCAAACCTTCCCTTTTGTTGGCATGTTATTCACCCCTAAGGCCGGGTGCTTTGTACGTGAAAGGTAGGACATGCCTGATGTACGTGGCGTGTCCTGATAGTGAAATGCCGCCTATTTTGTGTTTCACTATTGCAAGGCTATCTGTTTCCATAGGCCAGGACGGGTAGTTCGTTTATAACATCTTATACATGTAACTGACTCGGGGAACAAGATAGACACAAAAAGTTTAGTATGCCTGAACTCAGAATGACAAAACACATCTTTCTGTGAAGGTGGTTTTCCCGTTCTGTGTTTAAAAATACCACTTTTAGAAAGTAGGTATTTTCTTGCCTAACCATCCAGAGTGCCTCTGCTAGGGTTGCGTATTGCATGTCTAGCTTTTGAATGACAGGTGGCTGGAGAGGGCTGTGGCTCCAGAAGTCTGATGGGTCCGGGATAGGCTGAATAGGCCGGGGCGCATTTATAGTAGAGGGAGGAGATTTCCTTTTCACCTGAATGGGCCTGGTCTGCTTTTCCACAATGCTGTCTCCACATCCTGCCAGGAAGCTGCACCAGTAAAGACAGAGCGGACACTCTCTGCCTTCAGAGAACCAAGGATTTTGTGGTATAAATATTGGGGCCCTGATCCCAGAACTTTAGATCACTTCTGGGAAATCAAGAAGAAACCTTTGCCAAGGAGAAAAGAGCCAGAGAAGCTGAGGAGGAATACTGCCCCTGTGCTGTTTGCTGTCTGGGGTTGGCCTGCAGTGGCTGCTTGCTGCCAAGGAAAGGAGAAGAAGGACTTTTCTGTTTTGCTTTGTCACCTGCTTGAAGAAAAGATCTCAAAGGGCTTGAAACTGAGCTTGCCTCCTGTTCTGAAGTCTCAAGAACACAAAGACCTCACCCCTTCTGTCTCTGTACATCTGGAACTGCTGTTTCAGTTGCTACAGAAGGAAATTGCAACACCGACGCCGGCGGGCAACGCCGTAATCTACACTGAAGGCGTGAGCGCTCCTCTGACTTACGACATAAGCCCGAAACCTGCTGCCGTGCCGCATCGACTCTGAAGCCGACGTCATCATCGCGGAGCCGGTCCTTGAGGTGGGTGACTCCTGAATCATCGACAGCGCACCGTCGTAAGGAACAGAGGCTTCAGTGCCATCGTGATGTCACCTCCTCGACACAGTAAGGAACAGTCGTCTCGCCTCAC
Source organism: Triturus cristatus (assembly GCF_964204655.1). NCBI lineage: Eukaryota > Metazoa > Chordata > Amphibia > Caudata > Salamandridae > Triturus > Triturus cristatus. Next base: position 847,614,581 of record NC_140595.1, read on the forward strand.
CTACGCTGCAGTAAGGAACAGAGGCTTCACCTCCCCTTGGATCGTAAGGAACCAACTCCGCGCGGCGCCAACGAAGCATTGTCTCCCTGACACCGTGAACTGTCTTTCTTTTCATCGTTTTCAAGGCATTGTTCTTTGTAGGCCTGTTAGACCCGGCCCTCGTAACATAGTCAGACCTGACCCCTGCACCTCACACCAGCCCCGAGCCCCTGGCCTAGCCGATCCTTCCCACCAGAACACACACACCCGACCCGGACTTCCCCCGTCCGTGGCCTTCCTCCTTCGGCCACCCCGGGTCCGCGTGCCCACTTCATGCACCAAGATGGCCGCCCGGCCCCAGCGCGACCCTAGCCTACAGGCGCCACTCCGGCTGGAGGACATCGCGCTCCCCTTGGGATGAGAAAGGGAGGAGCAGTCTCCCTCACACCTCTGCGCTTCCCTGAGAAGGTGGATTTCGATCGACCCGCCGGCCTCCCCGAGGGCTGGCTCCACGCCTGCTGGGTGTCTGGGGCTCCTCCCGACCCGGCCCTGAAAGGATCAAAGGACAATGGCAGGAAAACCCCAACAAGCGACCCCCATGTGACAAGACCCCTGCCTGCACCGACTCCGGACATCAAAGAGGAGTCGCCCTATAACAAGGGGTGCTCTGGGACTGTCCGGCAGATTCGCCTTGGAAACACATGAACCCTGCTGAGTGACTCGCGGCTCCCTGAAGATCGTCAAACCCCGAACTTGTGCTTGAGCCCTGCTGAGTGAATCGCGGCTCCCTGAAGATCGTAAGACCTCCGAACTTGTGCTTGAGACCTGCTGAGTGACTCGCGGCTCCCTGAAGATCGTAAGACCTCCGAACTTGTGCTTGAGCCCTGCTGAGTGACTCGCGGCTCCCCGAAGATCGTAAGACCTCCGAACTTGTACCCGAGCCTGCTGAGTATCTCGCAGCACCCACAGACTCCCTTGGTCCCGCCGGACCCCACGACGACAAGCGTATCCCCCAGCTCGAGGATTGTGAGCTGTGCGCCGGATACGCACCTGCATTTGATCCACACCCCCAAAAAAGACTGTCCCGCTACCCCCTAAACCCCCTCCAAGACTTTGTGAGCCGTGCTCTACTTGTATATATTTTGCCTTGCTGATCATAAAGATCTTACCACTCCGATCTGATAAAGATTTGCTCTTAAGAACTCCTCGTGTGGTGTCTATCTGTCGTGCGGTGCCGAGTGTACGATCCTAGATACGAGGTTCCTCCCCTGAGGAGTCTCCCGCCAGTGCCCGGCTACGATACCTCGAGGGTGGGTCTCAGGGCAGTCAGGGCCCCCTCCGGGCCCCTCTGAGGTCGCCTTCTAACAAGGCCCGACGCCGCGCACCTCACGGTCAATGCTGTACTTTAGAATTTTCACCTGTCACAACGTCATTATAACTCCAAGTGGAGTTATTTGTTGCTACAAGCTTTGTTTAAGTGAATAACCTATTTTTGAGGATAATTTTGATACTGCCGGTGGATTTTTGTCGTTTGGTCTTGTTTTGGTTTAGATAAAGATTACTTATTTTTAGGTCTCGCCTAGCGTTGCATCGTGCATGCTTAGCTCGCTCGGCGAGATTTACTGTCAAGGAGGACTTTGAGAGAAGGGCTTGAAGCCCCGCCCCTTATTTCCATTGGCTTGCGTCACAGTTTATGGTGAATGGTGGCCTGCCATTCGAAATAAGCTTTCTGGGGTGCCTGATTTTCGTTTTTTTGTCCGGCCCATCCAGACTGGCTCGCCTGCTTCACGGCTGTTGTGAAGCAGTTTCTTATCGCAAGAGGCGTGTTATGTAAACAAGCCCGGTGATCCAGTCCGGATGGGCCATCTCAAAAGGAGACAGGGCACCACGTGTTTATTTTTGCATCACGCTTTCACTTTAAAGTGAAAGCGCGATGCAAAAATAAACAGCGGCTGACTGGAGAGCACTTGTTCTTGAAGAGACTTGTAAGCCTTCTTGGGACAAACGTTGATGCATGCAGGCAGTCATTTTGACAAGCTTTAATTGGAGAGAGGACAAACTCAGAATGTTCGAAAGCCACAAAGATTTGATTAGATTTCTAAGGACTTTAATCTTTTCCAGCTCAAACTTAACGCCCTTTTGGGCGTGGCCAAGCAGTCAGACATGGTTGACGCGAGATAGAACAACTCCCGTAGCCCTTCCAAAAATCCGCTGAATATCCTACCGGCATCGTCCCAGCAACGGATCCAGAGGCTGGCAGACGAATACTAGCCCACTCACAGGTTCCTTGGGGCTGCTCCACTGAGCTAAAACATGTGCGGCCACCCATGTAACATCCGAAGAACGGCACGGCCTACAGCGGCACCACCTCGAAGGTGGGCTCTTGGCCCTGGGGTGCTGTGGTAGTTGCACAGCACGGGTGCTGCCGACTGACGGTGGCTGGGGGTGAAGCTAGGGACACGGGCTGAAGAGCAGTGCATCTGGTGACCCCAGGTGAGGCCTGTAATTGATCTTGGCTACCCCCAGAGCGCGGGGAGAGGCCCTCGTAGTGACCCATGGCTGATGCCCACACGGCAGCGAGTCTGTACCGCACGGCCATTCGGGCGGCGGATACCATTCTTGGGAGGTAAACAGGAGCAGGGTGACGGGACCTCCAACACGCAACAGGTATTGAAGAGTCCTGGAGGCAGGGTGAGTGTGCGGCAGACACTGGAATGCGCCCCTCACACTGTCCTTACACACCCTTCCGTCTAACAGCCTCTCGCCCCTCTTTCTTTCCCCTTCTCTCTGTCATCCAGTCTCTTTACTGTTCCTGTCTGTACACTTTCTGCCTCTTACGCTCCCTGTTTCAATCTTTCTCTCCGTTGTGGTCACTGCCACACCGGCGTCTCCCCTCCCATCCTCCCTAGCTCTGTTTCTCATCTGTTTTTGTTTTGTCTTTTTATTTCCTTCCCTGCCCCCGCTCCTCGACGCTTTGCCCTCCTGCACTCTTCTCCCATCGCCGCTTCATTCTCTTCCTGTCGAACCTTTCTCTCCCTTTCCTCCTGCTCGCCGCTTCTTCCCAGTCATGTCTCGCCCCTTCATTCTTCCCTCGCCCTCTCCCTCTCCACCCTCTTCCCTCGCTCTCTCCCTCTTGCCTCGCTCTTTGCTCTTCTCTCTCCCGTGAGAGGGCAGCTGCAGGGGTGGGAGTCAGGGGCAGTCGTATTTAGCACATTAACCTTTTCCGGGCTGTGCACAGGGGTCCAGACACATTACAAATGGTCAGCTTTAATCATGATGTCAGTTCATTAACCTGTAGAGACCCCTCACTGCAAAACCATTTCAGAGCCAGTCCTTCATCGCCCGGCTCGGCCGCGCCAACAGCCCTGCCCGTCCACACACACCCGCCGGTCCAATTAGACCTGCTTGGCCCCAGACCTGCCTGCCCCGCATGCGTCACAGTCCTGCCTCTGCCTTCAACCCTGTCTATGCCTTCACCTCCACCTGCCCATATAGGCCTGATTGTCCCCAGCCCTGCCTGCCCTGCACGTCCACCCTGCCCTGCCTTCAGCTGTGCCTGTGTCTCCATCCCTGCCCGCCCGGCCTGTTCCTTCAGCCCTCCCTGTCCACCCAAGCCCACCTGCCCATAACCCACCAGCACTCCGCCCTGCCTGTCTCTCACACTCCCACCGCTCGCCTGGCTCTAGTACTGCTTTCTCCGCCTGTGTTTTCAAACCTGCTGTCCACCTAGAGCTGCCTGTCTCCTGCTATGTCTTTCCACCAGTCTTGCCTGTCCACCAAGACCACCTGTTCTCGGTCTTGGCTGTTTAGCGCCCCCTGCTGGTTCTGTAGTACTGATTAGATGTCAGTACAGCCCTTCATGCCCCAGGTCTGTGGTTTCCTGCGCTCTGCCTGTCTCCGTGGTACGGCCTGCCCCCTCCATCACCTGCCCACCTAGGCCTTGCCTGAGTTCATGACCCCCAGCGCTGCCTGTACCTCAGCACCACATGCCTGTCCCCTCTCCCGCGCGGTTGTTCTGCCTGACCTCACCTGGCTCCTCGCTGGTGAGTGGGCATATTTAGGGCAGCCCAAACAGCAGCGTGTTCACGTGCCAACATATGCACACCTGTTTTTACATTCACACTATTATTTGTGCACATGGTGTATGTTCACAAAAATACAAGCTGCATGCAATGTGAGCGACTGCACAAACACACCGGGCAGTAAGTACACCGTAATGGTTTTATGTGCACACCTCCAGGGGGTGTTAGTGCACACAACAGAATGGGTTGAGATGCACAAAAGTGAAAGCCCAGAGCTGCTGTCTTCCCGAAACATTTCGGATAGTTGCATTAGTGCTATATAGATGCAAACCTTTTTTGCCCTTCTATCTCTTCACTATCCTGCTCAATCTAAATAACTAACATATCCACCACTCAAATCACTTTCATATTTCACTATACTAATTCACCACTAATCCTTTATGGGTTCCACTCGCCGAAAAAAGCTTTTCAACGCCTCGTCAGCGGTAGTAAGCGCTATATAAATGCGATTATAATACTATACAATTAGGTGTAGGCTGCGAAACCATATAGTCTGGCATTATTATATAGTGGTCTGCAAAATGCACCTTTCTTTTGCATACTTACTCCAAACAATGGAAAAATAAGCCACATTGCATGAAATTATGCCAAATACAAATTTTTACATTTTGCGTGATTTTAATGGATGCGATGATACACTTCGCGCTAAAAAATAGCGCAGACTGTTGGCAATGTCTGCCCCCAGGGAAGGACCAGAGAGGACTGGCATCGGGAATGTTGGAAACAGCCTCAAGCAAAGGACTTGCGGACATTCCTTTCTATTGCACTTTCCCAGTCCAACTGTTTGATGAAATGCGCGTTAATGGTGAGAAAGTGACCCCAAAACTCCTGATCATTTCGCGGATGTTGGAGGAGCAGTTTATCCACGTGGATTAGAAAAACACAGGGACAATGAAAGGATACGGAAGACACATTTCCTTTGATTCTAAATGGCATGCTGTCCGCTTGGAGAGAATCCGCAGGAGGGAGGAGCTGGTGCAATCGTGAGAGCGCACTTTTCACAGATTCTCATGCAGACATCTTCTTATGCCCACTGGCCACAGACGGCAACAGCGAGCGTGAAAGAACAGACATTGCCTGAGGATCTCAAGTAATGCTCATGTCAAGCTTGTACAATGGAAGTATTCACACAGAACATAAGTTACCATAACTAGGATACAGAACATCTATTAATCCTGCCAAGATTCTCATCTCAGAAGCACCTCTGAATACTCAAACTTAATTCATATGGTTTGGAGCTGTGTGGCTGTTGCTAGCTAGTAAAATGTAGTGGTCTCCAGACTGAAGTCAGTGGTAGGTAGTCTGACTGGATGTACAATTGGACATTGAGAACGGGGGTAAAAGACATTGTCATTTACAACGCCGTTACTTCATGAAGGGAAAAAAACCCACTAACATTTTCCATGCCAATAGCTCAAAACAATGTCATTGCGAGACCTATTGCATTGTAAATGCTTGTTCTAAACTGGTGTGGTGTCCATTTGTAGTGTTTTCCCTGTATTATTGTATGTGTTCACAAATGCTTTGCACACTGTCTCTGAGATAAGCCTGTCTGCTCGTGCCAAGCTACCAAAGAGGTGAGCAGGGGTTATTCAGGAGTGTATCCCCCTTTCCCTGACTAGAAGCAAGGGCCTCTATTTGGACAAAGGTACCTACCTCTGCCAACTAGAGACCCCCATTTCTAACAATTGTCAATTATACCTATACTCGGCCCCTGGACTTCGTAGAAGTGCAAGGAGCATTTGCGTTTGGCTTTTCAGGTCTTCGTCTATATCATAGAAAGCCACAAGGAATGGGTTATTCGGGGTGTAACAACAACACTTATTGCGACAACTTCTATATGGAAAAACAGAATGTGACTCTGGTTGGTTACCAGTATAAGGAATTGACAGTTCCCTGAGAAGCTGGTTATTACCCTGCTTGTTGTCCAATTATCAATTTTACTGACACTATGTTGTATGTTAATTGTTCAGGGATAGTATTGCGTAAGGGCACGCACTCTTTGGTAAATACAAAGGACGACAGTACCTATGGGAGGAATTTCTGGTATTCTGCAGTAGATTATGATAGACCGGTGTATGCACACCCAGGGTTTTTCTTTTTGTCTAATGGGACGTATTTGAATGTCCATAATGGTTTGGAAAATGTGGCACTCGGGATGGTACTGCCTTTGGGTGTACCTTACAAACATGGGAAGCCTAAAGTAAGATGGGTTAAAAGGACATTGACCAAAGAGTTCTGTGAAGGAGTGACAGATCTCAAAGTCAATAATCATAGTATTGGTATTACTTTTGGATACATACCTTCCTCCATAATAACCTTTGGTGGTACCGCTATGGCCAGGGTTGAGAAAGCTCGAGAATATTTCGGATGTAAGCTGCAGATATTGTCTAACTCCACAGTAGCAGCTGTGCGTGACATCACCACCCAGTTGGAAAGTATGCAAATATATTCGAAGCAGACTGGATATGCAGTCGATTTCATCCTAGCTAAGAGTGGTGGTGTGTGCGCGGTAGTAGGAGACGAATGTGTAGTTGGAATCACAAATATGGAAAAGAACATTACCCAACACATTTTAGACATCCTAGAAAATGTTCAAGGAATGGAGAGCGGGAACTGGGAATTGGTCTCTTTTTGGCAGCTGGGGTTGGATCCTTGAAAAGGTGATTTATTTCATTGTTATCTTGGTCTCTTGCTGTGTCCTTGTTCAATGCCCTCCCTTCTGTTGTTCTTATTGCACCAGTCTTCTCACTCCCAAGAGGAAAATATCGATTCATGACACCAATGCTGCAATTATGGTTCAAAAGGAGGTCAGTCTCCCTTCCTGATGCTTACAGTATGGAGTGCTCCTAAGTAGTTTACCTATGTCTTTCTGTTTTATTGATTTATATGTTCTTTACTATTACTAGAAAATGCTTAGCTCTTGGTAAAAGGAGGGTCTGTTAGAATAGAAAAATTCATGTTTGAGTATTGTTGTATGTGTGTTAGCATTCGCGGCGCCATTTTCTATATCGGCACAATTTTGGGTTATAATCAAAACTTATCCTTCGTAATTTCTGAGAAGAGGTTTCATTTCCCAAAGCCGGAATTCACCTCGCTAATGAATGCGCTGTTTTTATTAGCGCATACCTTTCCCTCTAGATAAAGGCCTTCTCCCACTCGTCTAGTGGCGGGCACGGGCAGAGCGACCTTGAGTAGTAGACAGTGTGTGCCCGGCCTCCAAATCAAAACGTATTCTTTGTACTTCACTGTTTTGCTGACTCTGCTTGGAAAGTTCCACAGTGGGCGTGCCTTCATTGGTTCTGAAATGTACATAATGTATCTTTATGCTTGCTGATGTCAGTCTCTCTGCAGCACTCCTCGCGACTGGGCAGACCGGGCTCTGCTCGAGTGTACCTGGATAAACAGATATTGGTTTGTATTCTCTACTGTCTGACCGACTCTTCATTTGGTATGGAAGGTTGAGAGGTGGTCGTGAGTTACCCAGAGGACCCTAATCGGGCCACTTCCTTCAGAGGTTATTTTATGACTCATGGTCATTTTGTGGAGGTTGTTGTATGGCTCATGGTCATTTTGTGGAGGTTATTTTACAGCTGGTGCCTGGTCGTTTTGTGGAGGCTATTTTACAGCTGATGGTCATTTTGTGGAGGTTGTTTTATGGCTGATGGTCATTTTGTGGAGGTTGTTTGACGGCTGATGATCATTTTGTGGAGGTTGTTTTACGGCTGATGGTCATTTTGTGGAGGTTGTTGTATGGCTCATGGTCATTTTGTGGAGGTTATTTTACAGCTGGTGCCTGGTCGTTTTGTGGAGGCTATTTTACAGCTGATGGTCATTTTGTGGAGGTTGTTTTATGGCTGATGGTCATTTTGTGGAGGTTATTTTACAGCTGATGATCATTTTGTGGAGGTTATTCTACAGCTGATGGTAATTTTGTGGAGGTTGTTTTACAGCTGATGGTCATTTTGTGGAGGTTGTTTTACAGCTGATGGTCATTTTGTGGAGGTTATTTTACAGCTGGTGCCTGGTCATTTTGTGGAGGCTATTTTACAGCTGATGGTCATTTTGTGGAGGTTGTTTTATGTCTGATGGTCATTTTGTAGAGGTTATTTTACAGCTAATGGTCATTTTGTGGAGGTTGTTTTACGGCTGATGATCATTTTGTGGAGGTTATTTTACAGCTGATGGTCATTTTGTGGAGGTTGTTTTACAGCTGATGGTCATTTTGTGGAGGTTATTTTACAGCTGATGGTCATTTGTGGAGGTTATTTTACAGCTGGTGCCTGGTCATTTTGTGGAGGTTATTTTACAGCTGATGGTCATTTGTGGAGGTTATTTTACAGCTGGTGCCTGGTCATTTTGTGGAGGTTATTTTACAGCTGATGGTCATTTTGTGGAGGTTGTTTTACGGCTGATGATCATTTTGTGGAGGTTGTTTTACAGCTGATGGTCATTTTGTGGAGGTTGTTTTACAGCTGATGGTCATTTTGTGGAGGTTATTTTAGATGGTCATTTGTGGAGGTTATTTTACAGCTGGTGCCTGGTCATTTTGTGGAGGTTATTTTACAGCTGATGTGGAGGTTGTTTTACGGCTGATGATCATTTTGTGGAGGTTATTTTACAGCTGATGGTCATTTTGTGGAGGTTGTTTTACAGCTGATGGTCATTTTGTGGAGGTTATTTTACAGCTGATGGTCATTTTGTGGAGGTTGTTTTACAGCTGATGGTCATTTGTGGAGGTTATTTTACAGCTGGTGCCTGGTCATTTTGTGGAGGTTATTTTACAGCTGATGGTCATTTTGTGGAGGTTGTTTTATGGCTGATGGTCATTTTGTGGAGGTTATTTTACAGCTGATGGTCATTTTGTGGAGGTTGTTTGACGGCTGATGATCATTTTGTGGAGGTTGTTTTATGGCTGATGGTCATTTTGTGGAGGTTATTTTACAGCTGATGGTCATTTTGTGGAGGTTGTTTGACGGCTGATGATCATTTTGTGGAGGTTGTTTTACGGCTGATGGTCATTTTGTGGAGGTTGTTTTATGGCTGATGGTCATTTTGTGGAGATTATTTTACAGCTGATGGTCATTTTGTGGAGGTTGTTTTACGGCTGATGGTCATTTTGTGGAGGGTATTTTATGGCTGATTGTGATTCTGTGAAGGTTATTTTTAACGCTTATATTCATTTCTGGAGGTTATTTTATGGCCATGGGTAAAATCATGGCATATTTTATGATAATTACTGGTTTTATCTGAGGATTTAAGACTGAGGTCCAGTTCATGCCATTTAAATGGGGATATTTTTTGGCTGGAGAGCTGGTTGCAATGAGATGTTAGGATCAATGACTGTTTCATTTGTGGCATTTTATGGCTGCCATTCCTGTGCAGGGGCGATTTTATGAGTGGCACATATTTCATTAAGGTATTTATGATCTCAAAATGCATTTGTTTTCCCAAAGCGATTTTTTCTCAGTGTTTGTGACACAGAATGTCAGGGCTTCACCTTGGCCTATCAGGGTTTGCGATGAGGAACCTCAGACTCTGATGGTGTGCGCCTGGGATGTAGGCTGGCGCATTCACGCAGCCGGGCAGTCGTGAGAGGTGATTGTGCCAACGTTTACTTCCCTTTTCCAACCAGAGGTTCTTGCGCTCACTTGAGTGGCAGAAACTTACTTTGTTCCAGGGTACAGCGGGTCGAAGAACTCTTTGGTGATATTGAAGGCGTACCATGAGACGGCGACTCCTGCGCACAGGCCTGTGGAGGGAAAACAGTGGGTGAGACACAATGACCACATGACTGGAAGCTAAAGAGAGAGTGTCTATTGGTGCACACCACACACATTTACACTCAAATGGAAAACTTTCCAGAGAAAGACCAGCTGGTCTGGGTTACTCTTCTATGAGCAGGGGCAAGTGGAACATTGTAGGAAGCAGAGAAGATCATGGCAAGTCCTCCTCGAAATTATTAATGCAGGGACGAGGCTCTTACAGGCGCTCTACTTCAGGGCACCCCAATAAGGAAACAAACAGAAGACAAAGCAAAAGTAGACACAACAAACTATACTAGTCGGAGCTGTTGGAAGCCACAAGTCACCCCGTGAGATAGTTAGCACAAGTCGTGACAGCCACAAAGGAAGTGACGCCGTGCCAGTGGGAGGGCAGCTGGGCTTCCAAACACAGAGTGCCAAAGGAAATGGTGAAAGCTGCACCATACAAACACCTGAGTACAAGCAAAATGACCTGCAAGAAACCTACGAAAATAAGAGCAAAATGACTAGTCCAGGATGAGTAGCCGGGGGGCCGAATGGACGCCCCTCAAGGAAGGCAGAGAATCGGGAGGAACTGACGAACCCCATAATCTCCTCACAAGAAAGAGAACGCTAGGGGAGCTACAGGTAGGGCACAGACTCCAAATGTGAACCAGTACTGGCCACTTAAGACAGGACTTATAAGGCATATCCGTGAGTAAGAGAGAGGGGATGGAGACGAGAAAGGGAGAGAATTTGGAAGGGTCACTGAAAACCAGGAAATATGAGTAACAAGAATAACTGCAGCTGGACAGGTGTAAGACACTCTAAAAAAGGAAAGGGTGCTTTAAAACAGTACATGTGTCTGAAGAAATGGAGCATAATACACTAATAAGAAGAAAGACAAAGACCTGCTTGAAAATTCTCTTCCTGCCCCCCTTATTATAATTGATGTTAATAGGGGTTCGCATCGCCCCCGAAAAGAGAGTAGGAGACGGGTATGAGAGACGCTGCGGTGTGGGGTAACGCTGAGAGAAGAGAGTAGGAGACGGGTATGAGAGATGCTGCGGTGTGGCGTAACGCTGAGAGAAGAGAGTAGGAGACGGGTATGAGAGACGCTGCGGTGTGGGGTAACACTGAAAGAAGAGAGTAGGAGATGGGTATGAGAGATGCTGCGGTGTGGGGTAACGCTGAGAGAAGAGAGTGGGAGACGGGTATGAGAGACGCTGTGGTGTGGGGTAACGCTGAGAGAAGAGAGTAGGAGACGGGTATGAGAGACGCTGCGGTGTGGGGTAACACTGAGAGAAGAGAGTAGGAGACGGGTATGAGAGACGCTGTGGTGTGGGATAACGCTGAGAGAAGAGAGTAGGAGACGGGTATGAGAGACGCTGTGGTGTGGGGTAACGCTGAGAGAAGAGAGTAGGAGATGGGTATGAGAGACGCTGCGGTGTGGGGTAACGCTGAGAGAAGAGAGTAGGAGACGGGTATGAGAGACGCTGTGGTGTGGGATAACGCTGAGACAAGAGAGTAGGAGACGGGTATGAGAGACGCTGCGGTGTGGGGTAACGCTGAGAGAAGAGAGTAGGAGACGGGATGAGAGACGCTGCGGTGTGGGATAACGCTGAGAGAAGAGAGTAGGAGACGGGTATGAGAGACGCTGCGGTGTGGGGTAACGCTGAGAGAAGAGAGTAGGAGACGGGATGAGAGACGCTGCGGTGTGGGATAACGCTGAGACAAGAGAATAGGAGACGGGTATGAGAGACGCTGCGGTGTGGGGTAACGCTGAGAGAAGAGAGTAGGAGACGGGTATGAGAGACGCTGCGGTGTGGGGTAACGCTGAGAGAAGAGAGTAGGAGACGGGTATGAGAGACGCTGCGGTGTGGGGTAACGCTGAGAGAAGAGAGTAGGAGACGGGTATGAGAGACGCTGCGGTGTGGGGTAACGCTGAGAGAAGAGAGTAGGAGACGGGTATGAGAGACGCTGCGGTGTGGGTTAACGCTGAGAGAAGAGAGTAGGAGACGGGTATGAGAGACGCTGCGGTGTGGGGTAACGCTGAGAGAAGAGAGTAGGAGACGGATATGAGAGACGCTGCGGTGTGGGGTAACACTGAGAGAAGAGAGTAGGAGATGGGTATGAGAGATGCTGCGGTGTGGGTTAACGCTGAGAGAAGAGAGTAGGAGACGGGTATGAGAGACGCTGCGGTGTGGGGTAACGCTGAGAGAAGAGAGTAGGAGACGGATATGAGAGACGCTGCGGTGTGGGGTAACGCTGAGAGAAGAGAGTAGGAGATGGGTATGAGAGATGCTGCGGTGTGGGTTAACGCTGAGAGAAGAGAGTAGGAGACGGGTATGAGAGACGCTGCGGTGTGGGGTAACGCTGAGAGAAGAGAGTAGGAGACGGATATGAGAGACGCTGCGGTGTGGGGTAACGCTGAGAGAAGAGAGTAGGACACGGGTATGAGAGATGCTGCGGTGTGGGTTAACGCTGAGAGAAGAGAGTAGGAGACGGGTATGAGAGACGCTGCGGTGTGGGGTAACGCTGAGAGAAGAGAGTAGGAGATGGGTATGAGAGATGCTGCGGTGTGGGTTAACGCTGAGAGAAGAGAGTAGGAGACGGGTATGAGAGACGCTGCGGTGTGGGGTAACGCTGAGAGAAGAGAGTAGGAGACAGGTATGAGAGATGCTGCGGTGTGGGTTAACGCTGAGAGAAGAGAGTAGGAGACAGGTATGAGAGACGCTGCGGTGTGGGATAACGCTGAGAGAAGAGAGTAGGAGATGGGTATGAGAGACGCTGCGGTGTGGGGTAACGCTGAGAAATGAGAGTAGGAGACGGGTATGAGAGACACTGCGGTGTGGGGTAACATTGAGAGATGAGTCAGAAGGATACACAGGATAGACAGAGAGAGGTAAATGTAACTTTGCTGTCTGCAAAGTTGGTTGAGGAAGGGAGTACGTCTCTCACTCCTCTTCAGAACATTGGGGACGGCGGTGTGCACCGTGTAACACAGTTGAGGGGAGTTGGAGTATGCTCTTAAAACATTGTTTAGAGCCCGCTCTGGTTCGTCTTGTGGATCTCTACAAATCCTGAGTGCTTTGGTCATAGTGCGCATGAACCTCACTACATCCACATTTCCGGGGGCCATCTGGGAGTGATGCAACTGTGTTTGATGTTGAGACTTTCTAGATATGTCCTTGGAAAGGGGTCCCCTCGTCTGATCTTATGGTCATCGGTAGGCCGCACACTGCAAACTTCTATTCCATTTAAGACTTTACAGGTTCAAATACTGTGGACTGAACAAGCTCTACTACAGGGATGTTAGAATAGGTGTACATGAACACTATTGCCAAACCTCTGTCAGGGAAACTCCCAAAGTCGATGCTGACTAGGGCCCACGGTGCTGTGGTGGGTCTTACAGTGATGACAGGAGCCGGACGGTCCGAGTTGCTGTTAAGTTGGCAGGGCATTCATTGGCTTGTAAGTTCTTTCACTTTCGCGTCTATGGCGGTGGCCAAATCTTCTGTCTGAGCCATGCTTTGGTCTCGGTCATGCCCTGGTGGCCGTGGTGAGTGGGCTTTACAAATAGGTCCTGCATTGTTCTAGGCACTAGTGTTCTTAGTCCCCGTCGGAGTCGGCCTTCATGGGGCATGCTAAGATCTGCTCGTACTCTCCAGATTTGTTCAAGAGTGTCTCTTGACTATCAGTTTAGAGACCCGAAGATCGCCAGGAATGTTACCTATTTGTTGTGTCTCATTGCGTTCCTCATTTGTTCTAGGCAGACGTCCTGTCATGGCGCATGGGTGAGCTCATCCAGTGGTAGCGGTCAAGGGCAGGCTGCTTGGGAAAGGAAGCTGCCGTAGTCTTCTTTGGCTTGCGTCTGGAGATCAGCACCGTTGGCCCTTTGTCTCTGGTGTCTGGGCAAAACGCCTACAGGATTCTCTGCTCCCGGTCGATAGTGGACAGTGAACCATTATGCTACAGTTGAACTGCCCATTTTTCTATGTGGTGGGGGTGGATGGTTGGATGTGCCCTGCAAAGCACTTGTTAGAGGTGTGGGGTCTGGGATGACTTTGAAATGGTGTCCTGTGAGGTATAGCTGAAAATGGATGTGGTCCCATTTGATGACTAGGGCCTCTCATTCGATATGGGCATATCGTGTTTCGACATCACATAGTGCGTGACTTTCAAATGCTATTGGAGCCCACTGGTCTTTTTTGTTGTTATTGAGCTAGGACTGCCCCATATGCCATGGCGCTAGCAGTGACAATTAGTTCTGTCTCCAGTTTAGGGTCAAAGTAGGCTATTGTTACGTCATGGTGGAGTGCGTCTTAGATTTTTTGAAGCGCCATCTTCTGGGTCTCACCCCACTCCCATCGGATGTGTGCATTCATTAGCACTCATTAAAGGCTTTTGAGAGTGGCCAAGTTGGAGATAAACTGGCTGCAGTAGTTTGCCATACTCAGGAGACTTGTTTTTTCTGAAGCTGATGTTCGGACCGGGGCATTACAGATGTCATCGGATTTATTTGGGTCTATACTGATACCTTCTACCGAGAAAACATAGCTGAAGAATTCAACTCTTTGCTCGAAGAATGAGCATTTGGCCTTCTATAGTGGGTAGATATTTGTGGATCCAGCATGGGTGTGCTGGTAGTGTTCTTCTTTTGTCTTGGAATATATAAACATTTCATCAGTGTTGTTGATGACACTTTGGAGTCCAGTGAGCATTTCTCTGATTGCAATTTTAAATACTTTTGTGGTGGATGAGATCCAAAGTTCAGATGCTTATAATACTGCAGCCCAAGGAGTGTGGAAAAAGTTGTATTATATCAGATCTTTGGGTCTAGGACTAATTGTTGGCAGCCCAAATCGTGGTAAATTTTGGAGAACCATTTGGCTCCTGTAAGGTCAGCAATTATATCGGCCATCGTGGGCATGATGTGGTGTTAACGCCTGATCACTTGATATGGGAGTCTCATGTCTATGCAAATCCTGATAGCCTCAGTCCTGTTTGGCTTTGGAGCGATAACCATTAGTGAGACCCATGTGGTTGGACCTGTCCCTTTTTCTTTTACAGCTAGTGTTTCCAGTCATGTGAGCTCTTCCTCGACCGGTGGGCAGCGATGATATGGGACACAGTGGTCCCTCAGGGTACCTGGTTTAATAATTTCATCAATGTACAGTTTGAATCTGTGTTTTTTCAGACACCCTAGTCCTGTGTATACATGCTCAAAGTCGTGTATGATGAGCTCTAGCTGGTAATGGTGTGCCTGTGCGGCAAAGGCTAATAATTCTTGTTCTTCAGCTATCTTGTAGCTGATCAACGAGTTGCCGGCCTTCATGGAGACATAAAACTTGTCTTTTGTCCATTGATCTTTGTGGTGGATAAGCTGTCGAAAGTTCCGGCTAGAGGGTGGGGGTTGTTGTTCCCATATCCAAAGACTTTTGTCTTGGTTCTGGCTAGCGGTGGTTTTTCTCTCAGGTAGTGATACATGTCCAGCACCGTTACATTGACAATGCACCTGTGTCAATTAGAGCAGTGACAAGCTTCTCATTTATGTGGATCATGCACATTGGTTGTAGTCTTTTGTGCAGTGTCTTGTCTGTTGTGTAGGCCTCCTCTTTGCCCTCCTCACCGACATTTTGTAGGTCGTTGTCATTCGGTGGGTGCCTGGCCCTGCTGGGTATTTCTGCATCAATTTCTTGGACTGGGCCATGGGTTGATGTTTGGGTGCTTCCTTGCCTTCCTTTGGCACTGCTGCAGAATACTCGTGCAAATGGTTTTGCTTCCCACGTTTTGCACACAACTTTCCTTGTGCTGATGGATGCAGGTCCGTGCTGCAGTAATCACAATTCGCCATGGGTTTGGTCCACAGTTGTGGTGCATTGGATGGCTGTGCTCAATGCACTTCGTCAATCATTTCGGTCTTCAGCTGGATTTCCGGCTCGTGAGAAGGTATCAAACCCACTTGTAACAATGCCTTTCCCATTCTTTATGCGCTGCTGTGTGACAGTTCATGTGTTCGGCCTAGCATGAACATGTCTTCCAGCTTTATTTTGGACTTCCTCAGTAGGAGCCCCTGGAGTGCTGGACCTCTGAGCCGCCTTCAACACATTTGACTATCCCACCCTCATACACACCATGGAATCTTGAATGGAGTTCACTGGCAATGGCCTTCACTCGTTCTCCTGCTACCTTTCCAACCAGCGCAAGCACCTCCAAGGCCAAGGTGATCCCTACGTGTGCAGAGTTCTCCGGGGATCCACCTTCTCTTATCATCTTCCCCCGTTACATGAAGCCTCCTGTGGCTCTGCTTGCAGATAACAGCATCAGGATTCACCGATATCCCGATGACACAACTCTCCTTGAAAGACTCTTCATCTTCAGACATCCAATGCCTCAAACACTGCCTGCCCATCATCCTGACGTGCACGTGCAGCGCCAACCTAAAGCTCAACCCACCAAGATAGAATTCCTGTTATTTGCAAAGAACAATAAACAAGATAAAGTACAAACCTGGCTCAAAGACATGAACCTTGATGGTCTCGAACCTCAACTTTCAGCCAATGCCAAGTCACTTGGATTCACCCTGGACACCAACCTCACGCTCAAGGAGAGGGCAGGTGGTAAAGACATAGCCAGCACCCCTCCGGCGGCAGTGATGGTGGAACAGAAAGTGCACCTTGATCTTGCGCTCATACACCACTAAGTGTTGGAACCATTTGTGGCCACAGCCTCCATCCAGGGGCTTCAAACATACAATATTCCTTACATTTGTGACTACTAAACTATGCAAACCTGGCAATAGTCACATGCCGCTCTGTGGTGCGATGGCTTCGCTCACTGTGCGGAACATATCCCTACCTGCCAATGAGGAGAAACACTGATTCAGCGCCTCTGAAAGGCCTAGGCCTGGGACAGAGTCACTTACCTGTTAAGGCCGACTTGTGATTAATGTTGGCACAATCTATGGAATAAGACAAAACGCAGATGTGGTGCAGTCTTAACATTTTATGTAGTCCGGCCACCTCGCAGATTTCAAAGGCCCTGGGCCACTCAATGAGTCTGCGATGAGCTTCCTTACATCAAGGGTGCTGCAGCTCCTACCAGCATTTCAGAGGTACTGGCCTGTGAATCGCTTTCCTACAGCTCGATCGGTGTAAAAAGTCAACCGATAGTTTTAGCCATTGAGTGTTTTATCTGGGACATTTTGGAGAACACACAAGCTAGCATCTTTGTGGCAGGGATTTCTTCCATGGGAATGGGGGAAAATCATATAATTATAAAGAGAAATAACACAAACTTTGGTATGGTTGCAAATGTGACTTTTAGCTGTGTTCCATTGCTACTCTGTAAACTATACACTGGGTATTTCTCATACCCTAATATTGATCAGAGGGCAGTCGAGTGCACACAAAATGCAGTCACAGGAAGGCAAACAGGACTTCTTACCTCCAAATACAAAGATCGCTCCGCCAGCCGTCGCCAACTTCCCCTTTAACACCGCGTTACCGTCCGCCACTTTGGTGCACTGCAGCCCCACCATCCCGCAGAGAGTGCCGAGGAAGCCCAACACCAGTGAGGTGATCATGAGGGCCCGGCAGGCCTGGAGGTAGCCTGCAGAGAAGAGGAAGAGACTGGGTCACAACACTCGACTAAAGTATATGCCTAAAGTATACAACACAGACACAAGACCCGTTCTGATATTGGCACCGCCCCCCAGCTGTGCGAGCATCTCACGGGCCCAGCCGCCATTCCTTTCTTTCTCATCAATTATGGATACCAAGACCTTTTTGTGGTGTTAGAACGGCCACAGTTTTATTCACATCATAAGTTTGTACAAACTCATCATGATGGCATTGCTTATATTGCATTACTATGTAACACATTCTGTCCATAACAGGTTATATAGTGCATATCTTATCAATATTGCATATTAAAGACCATACCCTCCCTAATCCTGCCAGGCATCATTCTCACATCCATAACGTCTCTTTAATGGTTGCCATAAATCACTCTTTCACTGCCGTGACAGGTCTACTCCTGTCGATTACTTGGTACAGCGGGTCACGGCTTCGAGGTAGTTTTTCACCTCACCATCAGGTGTAGATAGTTTTCTTTCCATTTGGTCCTGAGGAATCACCACAGATCATTCTTGACTACTAGGCGAGAAACATGTCGACCATATAGGAGTAGAGCGCTTTTTTGACACATTATAGCCAGATAGTTGCCTCTCCTAATCCTTATTTTAACCAGGCTGGGATCCTTCCAGAATAAAGTTTATTTAGAGGATTCCCTCCCCATTTTTATCTTGCACATCCACCATTACATCTACATGTACTAGACCCCTCACACCCACGGCACCTAAACGGCAAGGAACAAAAGCTCTCCGATAAAGAGCCCCTTTATGGGTGCCCGTCGGGTATTGCGGTGCCGACCCGACGAGGAGCGGGCCCATACGATGAAGCATGACACCTAGCTTGCTGGGTGTGTGTGGACCCTAGTTCAGAAAGGAGGAATTCCCTCCTCCTTGGAGGACAACCTATCAACGTGATATCACATAAACTCTCTTACTGTGTTCTGTGACCCACTGAGGAACTTCATACTCATTTCTTGTAATAATGTTGAAGGGACAGTGTGAGAGGGAAGGATTGCACTGATCTCACAACCCCGTGCCATGTAGAAGAGAGTTATACATATGCTCACTTTACAAAAACAACAGTTGATGGACAGAATGCAGAACAATGTCATACATTCACCCCAGTACAGAGATCTGGGCCTAAATCCATCGTTCTTTTGCTCCCCATGCCATTCCAGTTTGAACCCAGCCATATGCAAATCAGTCTTGACCCTGTGCCCAATGGGAACAGTCCAGCCCAAACTGACAGGCCAGGTCCTCCCTGGAATGGAAACAAACATCCTAGGACAGTTTTGGGCTTTCAGCCCTCATCAGCCAGGATAGTTTGCCTCCAGTGGCATGGAGAGGACGGGACTCACGTCTGAGCATACCCGTCCCTCTCGGGGTGACAAATGCAAAAACAATAGTTGATGGACAGAATGCAGAACAATGTCATACATTCACCGCTCACTTTACAGACACGAGCCATATTATGTCATCCTTACAGGCCCTAGCTTAAGCCAGCACTAGTGATGTGGACACAAAGCACTTTACCACTATAGATGCTCCAATCCCTTCACAAACACCCACACTAGGAGGCGATGACTGGCCCAGGAAACTCTGGCAACGCCCCCACACACAGCACTCATTACCACTCAAACATCAGCTTTAAAATGAATATTGAAATGCAATATTGTTGTCCCCAAGCATTAACTTGCCAGTTTCTGAATACAGACACATTTCTATCAAGTCAAGCTTTTCACTTTAGGAACAACTCAGTTCTTTCAAACACAAACCTGTAATTTCATGTCAAACATTCTTTTTATCCTGGAATTCCGGGCCTTGCCTTTCAATTCATTTTCACGCATGTTTTGTTACCAAGCCTCGCTTGTTGTTTTCCTTTAATACATGTGCATTACTGCCACACATGGAAGACATGGATAGGGGTCCAATGTCTGAAAATGAGCATCATGCCCTGGAAAGGCTCCATCATGCCAAGTTGGCCCACACTGTGCTACCGATGCACAGCACACTGCTAAGCGCTTGCGCCATCATGCACAGGACACGAATGATGGCCCAAAAATGACCACCATTATGTCAAGGCTGGCATTACGTTGGGATCGGTCTGTATAATGCCAATACTGCCCACAATATGCTGACAATAAATAAAAAACGCCAACAATGCCCATATTATGCAGATGCTGCCAACAATATGCCAACAATGCCCACAATATGCCAGCAATGCCCACAATATGCCACCAATGCCCACAATATGCCAGCAATGCCCACAATATGCAAGAGATGCCCCCAATATGCCAGAGATGCCCACAATATGCCACCAATGCCCACAACATGCCAGCAATGCTCACAATATGCCAGCAATGGCCACAATATGTCAGAGATGCCCACAATATGCCAGCAATGCCCACAATATGCAAGAGATGCCCACAATATGCCAGAGATGCCCACAATATGCCACCAATGCCCACAACATGCCAGCAATGCTCACAATATGCCAGCAATGGCCACAATATGTCAGAGATGCCCACAATATGCCAGCAATGCCCACAATATGCAAGAGATGCCCACAATATGCCAGAGATGCCCACAATATGCCACCAATGTCCACAACATGCCAGCAATGCTCACAATATGCCAGCAATGGCCACAATATGTCAGAGATGCCCACAATATGCCAGCAATGCCCACAATATGCCAGAGATGCCCACAATATGCCAGAGATGCCCACAATAGGCCACCAATTCCCACCATATGCCAGCAATGCTTACAATATGCCAGCAATGCCCACAATATGCCAACAATGCTCACAATATGTCAGCAATGCCCACAATATGCCAGAGATGCCCACAATATGTGTGCAATGCCCACAATATGCCAGCAATTCCCACAATATGCCGTCGATGCTCACAATATGCCACCAATGCCCACAATATGCCAATGCCCACAATATGTCAGCAAAGCCCACAATATGCCAACAATGCTCACAATATGCAGAGGATGTCGACAATATGCCGTCGATGCCCATAGTATGCCTTGAGTAACCATCTGAACATTATGATGCCAACGCCTTGAGACCCCGTGGGTGAGCAGCTGCACTTTACCAACCCCTGATTGATTAATTGGTGATGCCAATCAATCAATCAATCATCGCATTTATATAGCGCACTACTCACCCAGAGGGTCTCAAGGCGCTGGGGGGTCCGCTACTGCTCGAACAGCCAAGTCTTGAGTTGCTTCCTGAAGGCGAAGTGGTCCTGGGTCTGGCGGAGGTGGGTGGGGAGGGAGTTCCATGTCTTGGCGGCGAGGTAGGAGAAGGATCGTCCCCCTGTGGTGGCTCTTCGGATGCGGGGGACGGTGGCGAGGGCGTGGCTGGTCGATCGAAGCTGGCGTTTGGGAGCGTAGAAGTTGAGGCGGCTGTTGAGGTATCCTGGGCCTTGGTTGTGTAGGGCTTTGTGTGCGTGGGTGAGGAGACGGAAGGTGATTCTCTTGTTGACCGGGAGCCAGTGCAGGTCTCTCAAGTGTCTGGAGATGTGGCTGCGATGGGGGATGTCCAGGATGAGTGGTGCTGAGGCGTTCTGGATCCGCTGGAGTCTCTTCTGGAGTTTGGCGGTGGTTCCAGCGTAGAGGGAGTTGCCGTAGTCCAGACGGCTGGTGACGAGGGCCTGGGTGACCGTCTTCCTGGTCTCGGTGGGGATCCACCGGAAGATCTTGCGTAGCATACGCAGGATGTTGAAGCACGACGAGGAGACAGCGTTGACTTGTCTGGTCATGGAGAGGGAGGAGTCCAGGATGAAGCCCAGGTTGCGTACGTGGTCTGTTGGTTTGGGTGCGCTGCCTAGGGCGGGGGGCCACCAAGAGTCGTCCCAAGCGGCGGGTGAGGATCCCAGGATGAGGACTTCCGTCTTGTCCGAGTTCAGTTTCAGGCGGCTGTTCTTCATCCATTCGGCTAACTCTTTCATCCCTTCGTGAAGGTTGGCTCTGGCGGTGGCGGGGTCGTTGGTGAGGGAGAGGATCAGCTGGGTGTCGTCGGCGTAGGAGATGATGTTGAGGTTGTGCTGGCGTGCGATGTCAGCGAGGGGGCTCATGTAGATGTTGAAGAGAGTATGCCAGAGGTATGCACGAGCCTGCACGGGATGCCCACAAAATCTCAAGACCTCTACAACTCGAAACGTTTGTAGGAAGTGGCTCAAAAGAGACATTTGAGAGACCTGGCACATGTGAATGGAAGTGAAGCTTAAAACATACAAAAAACGTCACCAGTTACTAAACACTCACACCAACTAAGAAAACAGTAAATCACTGGCACATAAAACCGTGGAAAAATGAAAAAAATGCATGAATAAAAATAAACAAAAACCTGTCACAAGTGTCCCGTCGCCTACGCCCTGGATGCCAGGTGGAGGAAGAAACAACAGTCCATGTTATGCTCTTCCGCGTGGCATATAAACAGATTAGGCTGACATGGATCATCCAGCTCTGTAGAAATCTGGGCATCGGGAACTATTGTGAATTTTTTAGAATCTTAAAATCCGACACTGACCCGGTCCCTGTGGTTGCAATCTCGAAATTCTTATTTTCCATGTGGTCAACACGTAGGAACCTGCTAAAACTCAATCAGCCCACAAGTAACCTTGACCCTTCTCCCTCTTTGCACTTGCCACTTTAATTAATCTTCCGCTGTCAGTGATTTTCATGGTCTCACGGTTTTTATCCATTGCATTGGTATTGTATTCAAATATGTTTATATTTTAATCTATTTTAAGATTCTATATTTATCATGAATTTTATATGTTGTACGTTTTTTAATGTGCTTTTTTGGCTGTAATAGCCGCAATAAAGCTTCCATGAATGAATGAAAACCGTCACTATAAAGAAAATAATTTTTCGGCAAGTACAAAAAAGGTTATGAAAATAAGTTGTTTTGTCGAAATCTTTCCGACAGTGTGAAAAATGAAAGCATAACTATGGCAGGCCCTGCTTTCCAGCTCTCAAATCAGAGAGGTATCACTGGGACACCGCTATTAAACACTGTTCTCACTGCTTTTTTTAAACAAGCGTTGGCAAAGACAATAGGTCTCGCCTTTGGGACCTATTGGCTTTGCCAGTGGTTTTATCCATTCTGTACAGCATCTCCGATGGAAAGAGTAACATGGAGCAGGATGGGAAAGCAAACGGATGAGGGGTGAGAAACAAACAAAAGGGAGAATCACAGGGTGAGAAACAGACACAAGGGAGAATCACAGGGATGAGAAACAGACAAAAGGGAGAATCCCAGGGGTGAGAAACAGACACAAGGGAGAAGCACAAGGGTGAGAAATAGACACAAGGAAGAAGCACGAGAGCGCATCAGGGTGGGAGGCAAGGAGAAGCACATGGGTGAGAAATAGACACAAGGGAGAAGCACACGGGTGAGAAACAGACACAAGGGAGAAGGAAATGGGTGAGAAACAGACACAAGGGAGAAGCACACAGGTGAGAAACAGACACAAGGGAGAACCACTGGGGTGAGAAACAGACACAAGGAAGAAGCACACAGGTGAGAAACAGACAAGGGAGAAGCACACAGGTGAGAAACAGACACAAGGGAGAAGCACAGGAGCACATCAGGGTGGGAGGCGAGGAGAAGCACACAGGTGAGAAATAGACTCAAGGGAGAATTACACAGGGGAGAAACAGACAGAAGGTAGAAGCACAGGGGTGAGAATCAGACAGAAGGTATAATCAAACGGGTGAAAAACAGACACAAGGGAGAAGCACGCAAGTGCATCATGGTGGGAGGCGAGGAGAAGCACACGGGTGAGAAACAGATACAAGGGAGAAGCACACGGGTGACAAACAGACACAAGAAAGAAGCACAGGGATGAGAAATAGACACAAGGGAGAAGCACACGGGTGAGAAACAGATACAAGGGGGAAGCACATGGGTGACAAACAGACACAAGAAAGAAGCAGAGGGATGAGAAATAGACACAAGGGAGAAGCACACAGGTGAGAAACAGACAGAAGGGAGAAGCACGCAAGTGCATCATGGTGGGAGGCAAAGAGAAGAACATGGGCAGAGAAGGAGCAACCTGAACACGGTGGAAGTGTAGGAGGTAGACCGCTTGAAAACACATGTACTCTTGTGGAGTGTCTGAACAAAAACAAAAAAGGAGCACAAGAAATGTAAGCAGTGAAAGACTCAAGTAATGCAGCAATACTCCAGAGGAGGTACAAAAGCAGGAAGAGGAAGTAAAGCCCACACAAGATGACAAATAGGAAGCAAACAATGAGAGTAACAATGAAGTCAACCAATGGTAAGCATTGAAAACAGTACGTTCACTGGCCACAAGATGGCAGTAGAGCACTGATGATGTAATGGGCACTATTCAAACAAAAGACCCCTGGGCAGTATTGGACTCAACACTGAGCACGCACAAAAACATTAAGGATGAGCACAAGGTCTTTACTCCAAACGGTGGTGTCACGTGGTTACTCAGGGCCTTTAGTGACTTGGTCTTCTATTTCTCAAATCAGGGTGATTGTAGTCTAAGATCATAAATGAACAAAAACTTTCAAAATTAATTGGGTGTCACAAATGACATGATCACGAATGTGTGGCTTGGACTGTTGATTGATCTTCGTGAACTTTAGAGGCGCCGTGCTATGATGTTGTTTTGTTGTTGTGCGTGTGCGACTGCATGGAGAGGTGATTGGTATCTTTCATTTTGTATCTCAGGCTCTTCATTTTTTGAAAAAGATATCAAGGCAATATTGTAGATTGTTTTTTTCAATTGTTTTTTGGCCCCTCTATACAGTAATCATGTACTTTAAATTGGGTATAGCTGCTCAGGGGTCTTCTAATTACAATATTATTTTCCCTGCCATCATAAATGGTACCGTTCACAGGGGGTCCCTGTTTGTACAATTGTTTGTTTGCTCATTTCCATGTCTAGAGCCGGGCTCTCATTTCTTACCCCGATAGGGTGGAGTTTGTTCGCTCACTGCCATGTCTAGAGTTGAGCTCTCATTTCTTACCCCGATAGGGTGGTGTTCGTTCGCTCATTGCCATGTCTAGAGCCGGGCTCTCATTTCTTATCCCGATAGGGTGGTGTTCGTTCGCTCATTGCCAGATCTAGAGCCGGGCTCTCATTTCTTATCCGATAGGGTGGAGTTCATTTGCTCATTGCCATGTCTAGACCCGGAATCTCATTTCTTATCCAATAGGGTGGAGTTCGTTCGCTCATTGCCATGTCTAGAGTTGAGCTCTCATTTCTTGCTCCAATAGGGTGGAGTTTGTTTGCTCATTGCCATATCTAGAGCCGGGCTCTCCTTTCTTATCCCGATAGGGTGGAGTTTGTTCGCTCATTGCCATGTCTAGAGCCAGGCTCTCATTTCTTACCCTGATAGGGTGGAGTTCGTTTCCTCATTACCATATCTAGAGCCGGGCTCTCATTTCTTACCCCGATAGGGTGGAGTTCGTTCGCTCATTGCCATGTCTAGAGCCGGGCTCTCATTTCTTATCCCGATAGGGTGGTGTTCCTTCGCTCATTGCCATGTCTAGAGCCGGGCTCTCATTTCTTATCCCGATAGGGTGGTGTTCGTTTGCTCATTACCATATCTAGAGCCGGGCTCTCATTTCTTATCCCGATAGGGTGGAGTTCCTTCGCTCATTGCCATATCTAGAGCCGGGCTCTCATTTCTTACCCTGATAGGGTAGAGTTCATTCGCTCATTGCCATGTCTAGAGCCGGGCTCTCATTTCTTACCCCGATAGGGTGGAGTTCCTTCGCTCATTGCCATGTCTAGAGCCAGGCTCATCTCAAATACAGCGGAAACACTTTCACTGAAAATAATTTTTCATCCAGAATTTTCATGGGACTTCCTTTAAAAATGCAGACTGGAACTCAGAAACAGCATGCGCTTTTCTGAGAAAAGGCAGGTCTATCATTGAGTCTTTGATTAAGAGGTTTCTAAATGGCTCATAACATCCCATACTCTGTGGTTGAGTGGTCGCTTCGGCACTCCATAGAGTGGACATGTCTGACTTTCCCTTCCGCCCATGGGGATGTTGCCTCAATGGCCAATGAAGGCTTTGCTGGCAGCCACTCCACTTCCCAACATCTCGAGCACACAAGTCACAAACACAGACACATGTGGGCTAAAACAGCTGTGGAGCACTGCCAATCATGATCCAGGGCTGGTGACCCGCTCTGCCACCTGATGCCCGGCACGTTCAAGCAGCCAAAGCCACATCTAGGGCCTGTTCAGCCTCAGGATTCACTGATGACATTTCTGCAGGAGTTGGATCCCCCTAAGGCACCATGCTCAGGTTAGCCGCGCAGTGGAGTGTCGTCTCGTACAATGTGGATCCTTCTCCCTGTGGCCATCAGGTCACTCCTTGGGCACCAGAGATCCTTCAGTCCTTCACTTTCCCGGCTCTATTTTATTGGAATAACCTGCCTCATCGCATCCAGGCTTGTGCTGATTATCTCAAATTCAGGAAACTGCTAAAGACAGCTCTTTTTTAATGCTGCGTTCTGATTTGCCTGTGTTTATTCTTTAGCACCAAGATACTTCTTCTGAGGTGATTTAAGCCCTATAGCAAGCTATATTAACATATCATGACATCCTGAAGCCCAACACATTTGTTAGTCAATTATGACAAACTAAAATTGAAACCCCTTCCATTTAGTGGGTGAGAAACCCTTAATGGATACGATGCTGAAAACCCTCCACGTAGCATCTCCTTTTCTCAACCAAATGCCTATGGTCGTAACAGTGAATTCATGGATTACATTTGGTACAAGCCATTGATAAAATTGGTTAAAAAATTGGTTCACACTTTGGATTAAACATGGAGCTTCAAATGTACATTTGTTTATTGTGAGGAGCAACACCCACTTTCTGAAAGTGGCATTTCTAAAACAGTAATGTTAAATCCAACCTCACCACTAAAGAGGATTTATCAACACAATTCCAAACATATGAAACATGGAAAACCTACTCTGCTATGATTAGGAATTATAACTTAAAAGTGTATTAAGGATTTGCCAATGCTAGCCTATGAGAGGAGTAGGCCTCACGGTAGTGAAAAAAATAGGCTGATTGTCACTACCAGGGCATGCAAATCATAACAGTACATGTCCTACCTTTTTCTTACATTGCACCCTGCCCTTAGGGCTACCTAGGGTCTAACTTAGGGGTGACATATGTAATAAAAGGGGAGTGTAAGGCTTGGCAAGTAGTTTCAAATGCCAATTTGAAGTGGCAGTAAACTGCACAAAAAGACCCTGCGATGGAAGGCCTGAGACAGGTTTGAAAAGCTACTTGTGTGAGAGGCACAATCAGTGCTGCAAGCCCATTAGTAGCATTTAATTTACAGGCCATGGGTATATGGTATGCCACTTTACAAGGGACTTGTAAATACATTAAATATCCCAAAAAGGTGTAAACCAATCATGACATGTTAAGGGGAGAGAGCACATGCACTTTAGCACTGGCAAGCAGTGGTAAAGTGTGCAGAGTCCTAAAACCAGCAAAAACGAGGACGGAAAGGTGGAGGGAGGGAGACAAAAAGTTGGGGAAAGGCCACCCTAAGGCTTGCAGGTCTACCACTGCACATAGAGACAATCCTGATAACTTATAGAATTATAGATGGGTAACAGTGGTGAATAACGCAAATGTTTTCCACCAAGGGGTTCCTAGTAACATCAAACGGGAAGGAAGCTTGAGGTGGAGTTCTGTCTGCACTCATTGGGATGTCAAGATTTGGCCTCTCGGCTCATATGCTGATGCGGTGGAATTCTCTCTTCACCCATTTCCATCTCTTGCGCTGGGCTTCTATTACATGTCCCGATGAGGTTGGGTTTTCTCTTTACCTAAAGCCACGTCTCAAGTGAGACACTCAGTTAGTATCCCTATGGAGTGGAGTCTGCTCATCGCATATTGGGATGTCTAGCGTTGGGCTCCCAGTTCATATCCTGAAGCGGTGGGGGTTCTCTCTTCACTCATCAGGATGTCCAGAGTTGGGCTCCCAGTTCATATCCTGAAGCAGTGGAGTTCATTCATCAGGATGTCCAGAGTTGGGCTCCCAGTTCATATCCTGAAGCAGTGGAGTTCATTCATCAGGATGTCCAGAGTTGGGCTCCCAGTTCATATCCTGAAGCAGTGGAGTTCATTCATCAGGATGTCCAGAGTTGTGCTCCCAGTTCATATCCTGAAGCAGTGGAGTTCATTCATCAGGATGTCTAGAGTTGGGCTCTCAGTTCATAACGCAATGGTACGGAGTTTGATCTTCACTCATTAAGATGCCCAGAATTGGGATCCCTGTGTATATTCTGATGCGATGGAGTTTACGCTTTACTTTTTGGGGATGTCTGGAGTTGCATTCCCAGTCCATATCCTGATGCAGTGTAATTCTCTCTTCACTCATTGCCATATCTTGAGCTGGACTCCTATCTTGTATCCCGATGGGGTGGGGTTATCTTTTTACCTAAAGCCATGACTCAGTTAGTATCCTTATGGGGTGGAGTTTGATCATCGTTCATTGGGATGTCTAGAATTGCACTCTCAGTTCGTAACTCAATGGGGCGGAGTTCACTCACTGGGATGCCTGGAGTGGGGCTCTCAGTTCATACCCTGATGGGGTGGAGATCCTCTTCATTCATTAGTATGTCTTGAGTTGCACTCTCAGTTCATAACACCACGGGGTGGAGTTTGATCTTCATTCATTAGTATGTCTAGAGTTGCACTCTCAGTTCATAACACCACGGGGTGGAGTTTGATCTTCATTTATTAGTATGTCTAGAGTTGCACTCTCAGTTCATAACACCACGGGGTGGAGTTTGATCTTCATTTATTAGTATGTCTAGAGTTGCACTCTCAGTTCATAACACCACGGGGTGGAGTTTGATCTTCATTCATTAGTATGTCTAGAGTTGCACTCTCAGTTCATAACACCATGGGGTGGAGTTTGATCTTCATTCATTTGGATGTCTAGAGTTGCACTCTCAGTTCATAACACCACGGGGTGGAGTTTGATCTTCATTTATTAGTATGTCTAGAGTTGCACTCTCAGTTCATAACACCACGGGGTGGAGTTTGATCTTCATTTATTAG
Organism: Triturus cristatus; assembly: GCF_964204655.1. Taxonomy (NCBI): domain Eukaryota; kingdom Metazoa; phylum Chordata; class Amphibia; order Caudata; family Salamandridae; genus Triturus; species Triturus cristatus. Next base: position 847,643,121 of record NC_140595.1, read on the forward strand.
TATGTCTAGAGTTGCACTCTCAGTTCATAACACCACGGGGTGGAGTTTGATCTTCATTTATTAGTATGTCTAGAGTTGCACTCTCAGTTCATAACACCATGGGGTGGAGTTTGATCTTCATTCATTAGGATGTCTAGAGTTGCACTCTCAGTTCATAACACCACGGGGTGGAGTTTGATCTTCATTTATTAGTATGTCTAGAGTTGCACTCTCAGTTCATAACACCACGGGGTGGAGTTTGATCTTCATTTATTAGTATGTCTAGAGTTGCACTCTCAGTTCATAACACCACGGGGTGGAGTTTGATCTTCATTTATTAGTATGTCTAGAGTTGCACTCTCAGTTAATAACACCACGGGGTGGAGTTTGATCTTCATTCATTAGGATGTCTAGAGTTGCACTCTCAGTTCATAACACCACGGGGTGGAGTTTGATCTTCATTTATTAGTATGTCTAGAGTTGCACTCTCAGTTCATAACACCACGGGGTGGAGTTTGATCTTCATTTATTAGTATGTCTAGAGTTGCACTCTCAGTTCATAACACCACGGGTGGAGTTTGATCTTCATTTATTAGTATGTCTAGAGTTGCACTCTCAGTTCATAACACCACGGGGTGGAGTTTGATCTTCATTCATTTGGATGTTTAGAGTTGCACTCTCAGTTCATAACACCACGGGGTGGAGTTTGATCTTCATTTATTAGTATGTCTAGAGTTGCACTCTCAGTTCATAACACCACGGGGTGGAGTTTGATCTTCATTTATTAGTATGTCTAGAGTTGCACTCTCAGTTCATAACACCACGGGGTGGAGTTTGATCTTCATTTATTAGTATGTCTAGAGTTGCACTCTCAGTTCATAACACCATGGGGTGGAGTTTGATCTTCATTCATTAGGATGTCTAGAGTTGCACTCTCAGTTCATAACACCACGGGGTGGAGTTTGATCTTCATTCATTAGTATGTCTAGAGTTGCACTCTCAGTTCATAACACCACGGGGTGGAGTTTGATCTTCATTCATTTGGATGTCTAGAGTTGCACTCTCAGTTAATAACACCACGGGGTGGAGTTTGATCTTCATTCATTAGTATGTCTAGAGTTGCACTCTCAGTTCATAACACCACGGGGTGGAGTTTGATCTTCATTCATTTGGATGTCTAGAGTTGCACTCTCAGTTCATAACGTCGTGGGGCAGAGTTCGTCCTTAACTCATTACGATGTCTAGAGTTGGGCTCTTAGGGGCATATTTTCAAGCATGGCATTAAAATTATAGCCGCTTTAGCGGCAGAAAACTGCAGCTAAAGCGGCGATAATGGGATTGATAATATGCCGCAGAGAATTCCCATAGAAGCCCATGTTGACATCTGAACATGGGCTTCTATGGGAATTCTCAAGGGCATATTATCAAGCCCATTATCGCCGTTGTAGCGGCAGTTTTCTGCCGCTAAAGCGGCGATAATTTTAAAGCCGTTTCTTGATAATATGCCCCCTGGTTCATAACGCAATGGTACGGAGTTTGATCTTCGCTCATTAAGATGTTGGACTCCAAGTTCATTTCCCAATGGGGTGGAGTTCAGTCTTCACTCATTGCATCTCTAGAATTGGGATCCTATCTCTGGTTCTTATCAGTGATGGGAGGGATGTGTCTGGACAAATTCAGGGACATTCTGTCTCCTGGGCTTATAATGATGGGTGAAGACCACCATTTATCAGTAGGCATGTCTGGGGCAGGGCACCTGTCCACTTTACCGCTCACTGTTTAATGTGAAGTAATGTTAGCATGTTACCCGACTGAGTAACTGAGAACATGATCTTCTTGATCTGACATCAGAGGGTCTCATAGATGAATGCTCACTTACCACAAACTCTTACCACAAACCTGAGTAAAGATTTACATTTCAAGTTACTGTGTGGGACCACTTGTGAAGTTTAAGTTTCACTTAAAGTGTTAAGAGAACAGGCTGAGCTAAAATCTAGAAGTGGAGATGATGCAACGTCAGATGTTTGAGCACACTGCACACCCTACATCAGAAAGGTCCTTTCTAAACAATGTTAAACATCACGAGAGGTTGTAGCCTCTTAGGCGGAGTGAAAACAGGATCCAGTGTTTGCTTTGAGACTTACAGCCTTTTATCGCCTCCTGAACAAGTCTACACAGTAATAGCCGAGGTGGCATATTGTGCCTTAGCGTTGGATCCGACGGTAAACATTGAGGGATTATTCGTCTATCCCTCTGCGCGTTCTTGTAAACAAGCACTCTGTGGCATGCCGCAGCATGGGCAGGGAGAACAAGCAATGCTTTCTGGTGCAGCCCCATGTGAAGATGGTCCCACAAACCCAACCACACGAGCCCAAAGCAAACTGTTCAGGTCAAACCTGGACAAGTTCCACCAGCTACAAGGGACCCCTACGCCTGGCGACCATGGAAGACCACACCTTTCCGGACCCACTGGAGCAGACAAAGCCTCTCCCAGTGCAAAGAAATCTGCAGCACTGCCCGACAAATAGTTATTCTACAGAACACTCTTTGTTCGTTTGTTTCTCTTTTTTTTTATTTGAGTGATAAATCATTTAGGTCTGAACCAAGTGTACTTGAATTTCCGGTGTAGTTGAAAATAGTAGTCAACATTATCATAAAATGTTTTCATGTGTCATGGAAAGAGAATTATGGCAGTGAGTTTAGACACACCTAGGGCCTAATGGGACTACTTGAAAAGCCAGGTCATCAGCTTCTTGGGAATTCAAGAAGTGAGGAGGAGGCTCTTATGTGTAGCAGCGGGTTGTTCCGTGCTTTAGGAGCGATGTAGTAGAAGTCTTGATTGCTGGAGCCGGTTTTCTGTCTGGGTTGGATTTGTGCAAGGAGGAGTCTGGACCAGCGGAGGTGTCTGGAAATTTTGTGAAAGCAGAGGCGATTGTTCAGGTGTGCTGGGCCAGTGTTATGTAGTGCCTTGAAAGTGTGGATGAGGAGCTTAAATGGCACTCCTTTGTGTATAGGGCGCCAGTGGAGTTCCCTCAGGTGTGGTGTGCTGTGAGTGCAGCGTGGGAGGTGGAGGGTGATTGTGGCCGCCAAGTTCTGAATGGTCTGCAGCCTTTTGATGAGTTTTTTGTTGATCCTGACATAAAGAGTGTTCCCATGGTCCAGCTTGCATGTGACCAGGGTGTGTGTTACGTTTTTCCGGATGTTGATTGGCGGCCATTTGAAAATCTTCCTCTGCATCTTCAGGGTATGGAAGCATGAAGCGGTGACGGCATTGATTTGGGTGGTCCTGTCAAGTTTGCTTCTTCCTCTGCATCTTCAGGGCATGGAAGCATGAGGCGGTGACGGCATTGATGGGGGTGGTCCTGTCAAGTTTGCTTCTTCCTCTGCATCATCAGGGTATGGAAGCATGAAGCGGTGACAGCATTGATTTGGGTGGTCCTGTCAAGTTTGCTTCTTCCTCTGCATCTTCAGGGCATGGAAGCATGATGCGGTGACGGCGTTGATTTGGGTAGTCCTGTCAAGTTTGCTTCTTCCTCTGCATCTTCAGGGTATGGAAGCATGAAGCGGTGACGGCATTGATTTGGGTGGTCCTGTCAAGTTTGCTTCTTCCTCTGCATCTTCAGGGTATGGAAGCATGAAGCGGTGACGGCATTGAATTGTGTGGTCCTCTCAAGTTTGCTTCTTCCTCTGCATCTTCAGGGCATGGAAGCATGAGGCGGTGACGACATTGATTTGGGTGGTCCTGTCACGTTTGCTTCTTCCTCTGCATCTTCAGGGTATGGAAGCATGAAGCGGTGACGGCATTAATTTGGGTGGTCCTGTTAAGTTTGCTTCTTCCTCTGCATCTTCAGGGCATGGAAGCATGAGACGTGACGGCATTGATTTGGGTGGTCCTGTCAAGTTTGCTTCTTCCTCTGCATCTTCAGGGTATGGAAGCATGAAGCGGTGACGGCATTGATTTGGGTGGTCCTGTCAAGTTTGCTTCTTCCTCTGCATCTTCAGGGTATGGAAGCATGAAGCGGTGACGGCATTGATTTGGGTGGTCCTGTCAAGTTTGCTTCTTCCTCTGCATCTTCAGGGTATGGAAGCATGAAGCGGTGACGGCATTGATTTGGGTGGTCCTGTCAAGTTTGCTTCTTCCTCTGCATCTTCAGGGTATGGAAGCATGAGGCGGTGACGACATTGATTTCGGTGGTCCTGTCAAGTTTGCTTCTTCCTCTGCATCTTCAGGGTATGGAAGCATGAAGCGGTGACGGCATTGATTTGGGTGGTCCTGTCAAGTTTGCTTCTTCCTCTGCATCTTCAGGGCATGGAAGCATGAGGCAGTGACGGCATAGATTTGGGTGGTCCTGTCAAGATTGCTTCTTCCTCTGCATCTTCAGGGTATGGAAGCATGAAGCAGTGACGGCATTAATTTGGGTGGTCCTGTCAAGTTTGCTTCTTCCTCTGCATCTTCGGGGCATGGAAGCATGATGCGGTGACGGCGTTGATTTGGGTAGTCCTGTCAAGTTTGCTTCTTCCTCTGCATCTTCAGGGTATGGAAGCATGAGGCGGTGACGGCATTGATGTGGGTGGTCCTGTCAAGTTTGCTTCTTCCTCTGCATCTTCAGGGTATGGAAGCATGAAGCAGTGACGGCATTAATTTGGGTGGTCCTGTCAAGTTTGCTTCTTCCTCTGCATCTTCGGGGCATGGAAGCATGATGCGGTGACGGCGTTGATTTGGGTAGTCCTGTCAAGTTTGCTTCTTCCTCTGCATCTTCAGGGTATGGAAGCATGAGGCGGTGACGGCATTGATGTGGGTGGTCCTGTCAAGTTTGCTTCTTCCTCTGCATCTTCAGGGTATGGAAGCATGAGGCGGTGACGGCATTGATGTGGGTGGTCCTGTCAAGTTTGCTTCTTCCTCTGCATCTTCAGGGTATGGAAGCATGAAGTGGTGACGGCATTGATTTGGGTGGTCCTGTCAAGTTTGCTTCTTCCTCTGCATCTTCAGGGTATGGAAGCATGAAGTGGTGACGGCATTGATTTGGGTGGTCCTGTCAAGTTTGCTTCTTCCTCTGCATCTTCAGGGTATGGAAGCATGATGCGGTGACGGCGTTGATTTGGGTAGTCCTGTCAAGTTTGCTTCTTCCTCTGCATCTTCAGGGTATGGAAGCATGATGCGGTGACGGCGTTGATTTGGGTGGTCCTGTCAAGTTTGCTTCTTCCTCTGCATCTTCAGGGTATGGAAGCATGAGGCGGTGACGGCATTGATGTGGGTGGTCCTGTCAAGTTTGCTTCTTCCTCTGCATCTTCAGGGTATGGAAGCATGAAGTGGTGACGGCATTGATTTGGGTGGTCCTGTCAAGTTTGCTTCTTCCTCTGCATCTTCAGGGTATGGAAGCATGAAGCGGTGACGGCATTGATTTGGGTGGTCCTGTCAAGTTTGCTTCTTCCTCTGCATCTTCAGGGTATGGAAGCATGAAGCGGTGACGGCATTGATTTGGGTGGTCCTGTCAAGTTTGCTTCTTCCTCTGCATCTTCAGGGTATGGAAGCATGAAGCGGTGACGGCATTGATTTGGGTGGTCCTGTCAAGCTTGCTTCTTCCTCTGCATCTTCAGGATATGGAAGCATGAAGCGGTGACGGCATTGATTTGGGTGGTCCTGTCAAGTTTGCTTCTTCCTCTGCATCTTCAGGGCATGGAAGCATGAGGCGGTGACGGCATTGATTTGGGTGGTCCTGTCAAGCTTGCTTCTTCCTCTGCATCTTCAGGGTATGGAAGCATGAAGTGGTGACGGCATTGATTTGGGTGGTCCTGTCAAGTTTGCTTCTTCCTCTGCATCTTCAGGGTATGGAAGCATGAGGCGGTGACGGCATTGATTTGGGTGGTCCTGTCAAGTTTGCTGTTGATGATGATCCCGGAGTTCTCTGTGTAGGGGTGGGTGTCGGTCCTAGGTCTGTTGGCCCCCATGGGCCATATTACGCTGGCAGTATTACAGAAGGGGCCACACAAGTGTCTGCTGCCCCTTATGTAATACCTAAGTGCCCTGCGGGCGCACAAAGCGAGTGCAAATGCCGGCTGTGCCCCGGGGCACCTTGTGTAATACGGTCCCTGGTGGTGTCCCGCGGTGAGGTGCTCTTCCTGAAGATCACAATTTCAGTCGAATCGATGTTGAGAGTTTGGCTGTTGGTCTTCATCCAGGGGGCGATTTCAGTCACACAGGCGTTGAACTTGATCCGGGTACGGCACATCTTGTCTGTGAGGGAGGTAATGCGTTGCGTATCGTTGGTTTAGGAAAGGACGTTGATATTGTGAGAGCAGATGATGCTGGCTAGAGGGATCATGTATGCATTGAAGAGGGTCGGGCTCAGGGAGGATCCTTGTGGACCTCCGCAGATGAGATTGCGGCTGTCGAATGTGTACAATGCCAGCCTGACGGACAGGGCGCTTCCAGTCAAGAAGGAGCAGATCAGTCTGAGTGCATGTCCGCGGAGTCTGATGTTGTGAAGGTGTTTGGTGAGGATGGCGTGGGAGACTGTATCAAATGCTGCAGAGAGGTCTGGGAGGATGAGTGACGCCGTGTCTCCTCTGTCCAGAGTCATGCTGATGTCATCCGTGGCAGCAATGAGGGTAGTCTCCGTGCTGTGGATGGGTCTGAAACCACAATGAGTGGTGTCAAGGCTTCATAGTCATTAAGGTATTTGGTGTGATGTCTATAGATGACTTTCTCTAAGACCTTGGCCGGGAATTGTAGCAAAGAGATCGATCTGTAGTTGGGGCGCATTGAAGGGCCCTCAGAGGGTTTCTTCAGCAATGGGAGGACAGTTGCATGATTCTAAGCATCTGGGAACGTCACTGAAGAGGCGGAGGCCTTCAGAATGGGTGAGAGCATGATGGTGATAGGATGCAGTCCGCTGCAGTAGGCATGGTGGGGGGAGGGGTCTGATGGGGATCCTGAGTGGCCAGACTTCATGGTGGTGGTGGTTTCATCTGGGGTGATGACAGGCCATGTGGTTGGCATTGATTATCTGGATAAGATCGGAAGACATTTGGCTAGATCTGTTGGGTATGTTGCAGGCTAAAATTGCTGTAAATGGTGATGGTTTTGAGATAGATTGCTGTCGAGGTCCTGCGAGGGAGTAATTGTGTTGGAGGCTGCTGATGATGAGAGTTAATCTCTCACAATGCGGAAGATTTCTTTCCTTCTGTTGGTGCTGGCATCAATATGGGCTACCAGCACGGCACGTTGATGGTCCGGATCATTTGCTGGTAGCGTCTCAGGGTGGATTTGAAGGTGCTCCTGTCTGTGTTGTTCTGACTCATTGCCCATTTGCGCTCCAGTTGGCCTGTGGTGTGAATCTTCTGGTATCGTTGTGTTTGAGGGGGGCCTGCAAATTGGCACAGTTGAGGTCAATTTGTTAAAATTCTTGATGGCTTTGGGGAGGGTAGTTCTGTGTACAGGTTGGTGGGTTTTTGGTGTTCCAGTCCTTGTCAGTGATGCTGTTCCAGTCTCGGCTGCTGGTCTGGGGATGGTGCGTGTACATTTGACCGGGAAAGAAAAACTGAAGGGTGTCGTCTGTCCGGAAACTGGTGTGGGCTCGTTGACTTGGATGTTGCCAAAGTTGGTAAATGTAGGGTCCAGGAAGTGTCCAGCGACGAGGGTAGAATCCTTAACTTGTTGGGTGAGACCCAGGCTTCCAAGGTCTCCAGTGAGTGCTCTTGAGTTGGGTCAGCGTGGTCCTTCATATAGAAGACTAGTTCCAGGCTCTCATGACGTCATCAAAGTCCGAGTCTGTCTCCGCCATGAAGCCCAGCTTCACTCCGCACCAGGCTTCCATGACATCATCACCAGACTCCGTGTGAGTCTGCCTCCTCCATGAAGCCCAGCGCTCTCTGCCCCAGCCTCCCACGAGTTCCTGGTATCTGACTTCCGCCCTGGCAGTCTCATGGGCATATCCGCATCTCCATCCAGGACGTCACTAACTCACTTGTCACCTCACAGTGGTGATTTAACCTCTAATTCGTGGAAGAAATCCAGTCGTGCCAGCAATCCTAGCACTTTCATGAAATGGTAAATAACAAGGTACAAAGGCGTGTGTGCTGCTCTGCTGAGGCATCAAATAGTGTCACGAACCAGAAGTTAATGGGCATGCTCTGTCTGCAACCCCACATCTAAGGATGTGTAATGTATTAATGTATACTATACATTTTTGCATACAAGCAAGCATCTCCTTTTGCTGGGAGCCCCATCCCTGCAGGGCGGCTTCATCAAGACAGGTAAGGAGTGTCCTGTCATTCAAATCACCACACGATGATGATTACTTCTCAAAGCTCCATTCTGACATGTTTCGGCTGTACGATCGTCCTTGTTCACAAGTGAGCCGAGTAATAGTGCAGAGTGATGTAGGCCTTAAATCCCATTAAACACAGGACCTTCTTTTCAGAAAGTACAACCTACCACATTGCACCTGAAACGTAAATATATTCTGTGTGGGTACACTATCACTTTTTGTTTTGCTTAATAGCTCCGCAAGATCTACAGATGGATCCCCACCGGTACCAGAAGGACTATCACCCAGGCCCTTGTCAGCAGCAGACTGGACTACGGCAGCGCTCTCTACGCGGGAACCTCAGCCAAACTCCAGAAACGACTGCAACGCATACAGACCGCCTCCGCACGCCTCATCCTCGACATCCCCCACCACAGCCACATCACAGCCCACCTGAGAAACCTACACTGGCTCCCCGTCAACAAGAGGATCACCTTCAAGATCCTCACCCACGCTCACAAAGCACTCTACAACGCCGGACCAGCATACCTCAATGAACGACTCACCTTGTACACCCCGAGCCGCCAGCTTCGCTTCGCTGACCTCGCCCTCGCCACCGTCCCCTGCATCCGTCGAGCGACCGCCGGCGGCAGATCGTTCTCCCACCTCGCTGCTAAGACCAGGAACACCCTCCCCATCCGCATGCGACAGACCCAGGACCTGCTAACCTTCAGGAGAGTCCTCAAGACATGGCTGTTCGAGCAGTAGCAGCACCTCCGCCCCCCCCCCCCCCCCAGCGCCTTGAGACCCTCACGGGTGAGTTGTGCGCTCTACAAATGTACTGATTGACCTATGAACAAGGCTGGTCGTATAGTCGAAATCCGTCAGAGAGAGAAATGCTTCGAGTCTGATAGAATAAAACACCGATATGCCTCAGGATGGGGCTTCGAGAAGTAATCTTCGTTGTGTGCTGATCCCTCAGGGGGCTCTGGTGACATCGAAACTTTCAAGGCCAGAGGCAGAGAGGTTTGTCACAGGCACCAGGGCCCTATGACTGGATATAGGCTCCAATTCCATGTTTTATGATGACGTATGTTTACATTACATGTTTATTTCGGGGACCTATCTGAAAAGAGGTTTTTTTCCCAAACAGGGAAACATTTATTGAAAACAGAAAATAAACTTCTCGATTACACTGTTTTGGTTGTCTCAATTAACAAAAGAAAAAATACTTAATTATGTAGTTAAGAATGTAGAATATTAGAAAAATACTGTAAAAACCCTGTTCTGCCGAAAGAAAAAGTGATTTTCGAAGCTTTTTTCTGTAAGGTGCAGCTAATAATTGAATCTGCTTGACTATACAATGCCTGCTTCCCATGATCCCTTCGGATGAAACAAGGGACAGCAGTACCTCTCTGCAGGGTACTTAGGGGCTCGCACTATCATCTCATTTTCACAAAATATGAAAAAGGGTTCGATATTTTTGGCTGCTTTTCCTGCACAAAATATAGAGTTATAAATACCCACGTTTCACAGAACCCAGGAAATATTTGCCATTTTTGCAGAAATTGCATTGACCTTGCAAAACATGGATTTGGTCCAGTGGGAGGCCTTGTATCGTCTGACTTCCTTCCCCTCACATTATTGGTCTCCGAGGGATCCTGAGCCTGTAAACAATGACAGCCCAAAGCACTCTGCCAAGCTTCACCATGACCCACTGTTGAATTAGCACTCTGTTCATGAAAGGTAAACAAACTTGGAACTGTGTGCCTGTCCTAACTGTTCCTGGCAGGCCTGGGCTTTAAAATCTATGACGCCTAGACAATTTTGTTTTTTTAACAAAGCAAAGTATGTTGATTCTTAAAACGTGCTCTCAGCTGTGTGTTTTCGCTTCCTTTCACTACAGAAACAACCACACAGTATTGGCTGCTTCTTGTCTGGGAGTGAGAAGGCCTGGACCTGCTTCCTGCATCCTTGAACCCACGTTTCTCCAAGGGCTTGCTGGCTCGCCCCATGTTCTGGAAGTCTCTGGGCCATCAAAGACTCTGCTTCAGCTGCTGGACTCTTCCATCTGTGAGTCCTTCCTTGCCTGAGGTGTCCCTCCGACACTGTGGTGCCGTTGCACTACTCGGAACCGACGCACTGCCCTCCGACGCCAACACAGGGCGGATTCAATGACGTTCTATGACATCATTTATGGCATCACTGATGACCTCGTCTAATGAGTGTGTTTGTTTTACAGTTTACACAGTGACGGGTAGCTAACGTGTTACTTCTGTAGCTAATTTTCTACAACCTGTGTCCAGCTAATGGGGGGAAGTGTTTTGAAAACGCATGTGCTTCTGATGCGCCACAGCTGCGGAGGGGGTGATCACAATATAAATCACTGTATTGGAGAGGAGCTCTATGCGCCGGTGACAGTTGACGACTTGTGTCCAGCGTGTTCCACACAAGTTTTTTAGTTCTGCATAAAACGTTTCCAGCAGGGTCGAGAGAGTCCATGTAGTACATACTAAGGGCCCGATTACGATGGCGGTTGGACTCTCTTCTGACCGCTATATCAGCGGGATTGGAACTGACCGACAAGTAGTCGGCGGTCCCAACCACCAAATTATGATGCGACCGCCCTGTAGACAGTTGCAACCCTGGTTTTTTCCATTGCGGATTGTGTTGCGGTCCAGAAAAAGGGAAGCTTTGGAACATCCATGGTCCGTGCGCCAGGATCCACCATGGAGAGGCTCCCGGAAAGGGACATTGTAATCCCTACGGAGATGCCTATTGTAGGGAATATGATCGGACCCTAGAAGCGTCTGTCTGTGCCTCCTAATGGAGCCCTAAGTATTGTAAGCAGCCCTGAGTTATTAAAGAGAATCGTGCCAGTACGGCAATTTCTATGTAACAGAGAAGACTGTGTGCAACAGTTACTAACCTATGTACACCTGTGGACCGCCCCGCACTGTATTCCCTCTCTCCTGTAGGCCCACCAGGTGTCCTGTAGATCCCCCCGCAATGCACTTCATCACTCCTGTAGGCTCCGCCAGGTGTTCTGTAGACACCCCCTCCACACTGTACTCCATTACTCCTGTAGGCCACGCCAAGTATCCTGTAGGCCCCACCAGGTGTCCTGTAGAACCCCCCGCGCTGTACCCCATCACTCCTGTAGGCCCGACCAGTTGTCCTGTAGAGCACCCTTGCACTGTACTCTATCACTCCTGTAGGCCCCACCAGGTGTCCTGTAGAAACCCCCGTGCTGTACCCCATCACTCCTGTAGGCCCCGCCAGGTGTCCTGTAGACACCCCGCACTGTACCCCATCACTCCTGTAGGCCCCGCCAGGTGTCCTGTAGACACCCCACACTGTACTCTATCACTCCTGTAGGCCCCACCAGCTGTCCTGTAGACACACCGCACTGTACTCTATCACTCCTGTAGGCCCCACCAGGTGTCCTGTAGACACCCCGCACTGTACCCCATCACTCCTGTAGGCCCCGCCAGGTGTCCTGTAGACACCCCGCACTGTACTCTATCACTCCTGTAGGTCCCACCAGCTGTCCTGTAGACTCCCCGCACTGTACTCTATCACTCCTGTAGGCCCCACCAGCTGTCCTGTAGACACCCCGCACTGTACCCCATCATTCCTGTAGGCCCCGCCAGGTGTCCTGTAGAACCCCCGCACTCTACTCTATCACTCCTGTAGGCCCCACCAGGTGTCCTGTAGACACCCCGCACTGTACTCTATCACTCCTATAGGCCCCACCAGGTGTCCTGTAGAACCCCCCGTGCTGTACCCCATCACTCCTGTAGGCCCCACCAGGTGTCCTGTAGACCCTTCTCCACACTGTATTCAATCACTCCTGTAGACCCCACTAGGAGGCCTGTGGAACGCCACCCCACCGCCTCACTGCGCTCCATCACTCCTATAGGCCCCGCCAGGTGTCCTGTAGATCCCCCCCCCCCGCCCACTGTATTCTTTCACTCCTGTAGGCCCCGCCAGGTGTCCTGTTGATCCCCCCCGCACTGTATTCCGTCACTCCTGTAGGCCTCACCAGCTGTCCTGTAGATCCCCCCCGCACTGTGTTCCTTCACTCCTGTAGGGCCCGCCAGCTGTCCTGTAGATCCCCCCCCCGCACTGTATTCCTTCACTCCTGTAGGCCCCGCCAGGTGTCCTGTAGATCCCCCCCCCCCGCACTGTATTCATTCACTCCTGTAGGCCCCGCCAGGTGTCCTGTAGATATCCCCCCCTGCACTGTACTCCATCACTCCTGTAGTCCCCCCCAGGTGTCCTGTAGACCCCCCCCCCCCACTGTATTCCTTCACTCCTGTAGGCCCCGCCAGGTGTCCTGTAGTCCCCTCCGGGTGTCCTGTAGACCCTTCCCCACCCTGTATTCCATCACTCCTGTAGTCCCTTCCAGGTGTCCTGTAGACCCACCCCCCGCACTGTATTCCTTCACTCCTGTAGGCCCCACCAGCTGTCCTGTAGACCCCCCCCCCACTGTATTCCTTTACTCCTGTAGGCATGGGCGTAGGAAGTGTGGGGGACGCGGGGGATATATCCCCCCCAGATTTTGGAATGGGGGGACACGGGGGACAAGGATGGGGGGACGAGGGGACAAAGGAATTTCCCCTCTCCCTTCTGTTATCGCAGGGCCATTAGCACGCGAAAGCGCTCCCTAATGGCCCTGCACTTGACCTGCCTGGAGTCAGAGGCCACCCGCCCTCTGCCTTTTGTTCTGCTGCAGGAAGGCTCAGCCGTTCTGGGAAGGGCAGAGAACGGAGAAAAAATAAACGCTGTCTCTTTTCCTTCTGCCCTCCTCTCTTTATTCCTCCATCTCTTTCTGTCTCTGTCTCGCTCCTGCTTATGTGCTGATTTCAAGAGGCAGCTCTTAAGGTACTCTCTCTTGCCTCTCCTTTTCTTTATTTGTTCCCCTGTGAAATTGATCCAAAAAAGGCTGAACACTTTGGCTGTAAATGTCCTCATTTTCTGACCGTTTTCTATTGAAAAGAAAAACCTCGGAATGGAGAGAAAAAATAGTTAAATACCTAAATAAAGCAATACAGAGTGGCCAGCAGACAGGCCAGACTGTTATTTACACCCACACACATTAGCGCCACTTTACAGAGTTTGCCAGTGAAAGCGCTACTTTCTTTTTATCTTCTTTCTTTGAACAACATTGTTTTCCCAGGGCAGGGAAGTGCGCCATTCCTAAAGGGACTACAATACCTGGTTGATGGGTAGAGTGGAAACGTTTAATATGATCGTTTTCAACTTTTTAATTATTTTAGCTTATAAAATGCGGCGCTGTGTTTGGGGATGTGGTCTTTTTTAAACCAAACTGCATACATTTTGAAAGGATATAAGCAATGGACATTGAAAGGGGTCCCTTCCTGGTCCTGTAGTCATGTCTTGAACTTTTCAGGCAAAATCACTTACTGATTTCTGAATGATGAGTTTAAAACCGTTAAGGTAACCATGTTTTTTTCTGATTACAGATCACATGCTTTGCTTATTCTTGCATTCCCTATGAGTGTTTGCTTTTTCCAGGGTGTTATTAATTTTTTTTCAGGCAGCATTTTACTGTTGTCTAGTGCATAATTTGAATTTAGTCGCAGCACAATTGAGTTGTGCTGAAGGCAGTGCGAGTTTCTCTCAGTGGGGCAGTATGGTGTTCAGTGTGGGAGAGAATGTGGCACTCTGGCCAGAGCTGCTGAATTTGGAACTGGAGAACCATGTTCAGACCTTCATGACCAGTTCACCATACCACACTCCTGACAGAGCTTATTCCGATGCAACACCTTAGAAGGCCCGATAGACCTTAGAAGCCCAGGTGTCTTAGCACCCGCAGGTGGACCTGTCCACCACAATCCATACTGCAGTTCACTTCCAGTCTTACGGGCAGGCATATGAAGAAGCACATCCTAGATCGACAGTGAATCTGTCACTGAGGTCACAAGACCCTTGAGGCCAGTCCACCTCACCCATTGGTACCTCCATTGGCCTTTTTCCAGCACTAGCAGTGCAACTTGCCAGGGGTTGGCAATGTAGGATTTGCATGCACACCAAACTTAGGGGGTGATTATAATGGCAGTTGGACCGCCACGTCACCCCGTCGGTGGCAGTCCCACCGCCATTGGTGACTGCATCACAGCCCGCCATATTACAATGGCGGGTGGTTACCTGGCGGTCGGAAAGACCAACCACCACGCACCCGAAGGGCATCTTGAGCCCGCCGGTGTGGTGGAGGGGCTCGTGGTTACTACAATGCTGGTGGTGCCTACCATGCACCGCAGCAGGGATTACGATGTCCGTTACCCGCCAGCTTATCAATGGCGGTTCACCTGCCATGGAAATGCTGGCGAAAGGGACATTGGGGGCCCGTAGCAGGCCCCTTTACCCCTAGCCCTCAGACATGGGTCCTGGGGGGCATCTAGTGCACCCTTGTGTATGTAGGTGTTTTCACTGTATTTTTAAGTGCCTCTTTCAGAATAGCACTGGCTGTTTAGGCAGAGGCCAGGGTCAGTCAGTCAGGTACCACCAGTACCAGTCAGCAAAAAGTTGGGGAGTGCCCAGGGCGGCTTTGCAACACTAGAGAAACACAAACTCAGAATGTAAAACATAACACCATGGTTGGGGGGTTCTCTTCAATAATCAGAATTGATTTCTATCCTAATGAACCCATTTTCCAACATTAGGATAGGGAAAGACTGGGGAAAAATCAGAACGTTCTAATCTATACATTGAAGTTTTTATGAAGCTCTTTGATGACGGTTAATAGCTCACTGTTCAATGTTAGGATTTTAACTTATAAACTTCAAATACCAAAAGAATATCTCAGACAAAAGCAGTAACTCACTGACCTATTGAATTAAAACTTTCACTAGACAAGCCTTCGATCTCTCTCAAAAAAAGAACATTAATCACCAAAGTTATCTTCACATTTTTATTGTTGCCTGAAAATTGCTGGAGACCAGGAATGCAGCAGCAGGTACTTTTCAAACCCTAATGCACTTGCAAACACGATGCCCCCACCCTAAGTCAGCGGCCTTTGTTTGCTTTGTGCATTAAGATGCAAGATTCATATATATGTTTTTTTTAAACATTTGGTCTCATTACTATATGAATGTAAATAACAATAAAGCATACATGCAAACTGTGACTACATGCCTGCTTTTCTCAATATTTCACTTCGAAAGTATGCAATTGTATTTGTTTAACGGGCGGTGATTTGTATAGGGTCACTGGAAAGTGCACAAGGTTGTCCCTGTCCCCCCCAGAATTTTAGTGTCTCCTACGCCCCTGCCTGTAGGCCCCGCCAGCTGTCCTGTAGACCCCCCCCCCGCACTGTATTCCTTTACTCCTGTAGGCCCCGCCAGCTGTCCTGTAGACCCCCCCCCCGCACTGTATTCCTTTACTCCTGTAGGCCCCGCCAGCTGTCCTGTAGATCTCCCCCTCCCCCACCCCTATCCGTTTACAGAGCCAGCGGAGCTGAGATAGCGCCGTGCCAGAGGCCTTGAGTCGGTGCTCTTTAAACGCTGCCTTCTGCTTCTTGGCACTTAGAAATCTCCCCGCTTCCTTATTTTGGGAACACACGTCTGCACTGGCACAGAGGCGAGGTCGGAGGTCACAAGTAGATTCCAGTGAAACCATAAACACAACACTGATAACGAGCGCCTTGATAGGGCTGCAGTCCATCGAGGCGCTCATTGGTCTCTTAACTCCAGATTGTGTGGGCATTTGTTTCGCAGTTTGGCACTCGCGCCTGTTCACCCTGGGTCTATCCTGCCCTTCTTAAACGTGAATCAGAATTCGCCCTCCGTGTGTTGAGGTTTACGCTCAATAAAGCATTTTAATAACATAAATTGTAGAAGAAAAATCAGAAATCGTGAATGTTGAGTGTGAACTGCAGTCGCCTCCACCGTGTGTTTCATAGTCCTCGAGAGGTTTAGTTGTGTTTATTTGTATAGCACTTAGAGTCATGTGCATGGTCACGTGTGGCTCTGTTTCTGCCCTGTGCTGAGGGTCTCGAATCTTCCAGAGATGAGGTCACCGAGGCGACCCCCCATCACTGACACTGGTCGAGGGCAGTGACTTCAAAGACTCGGGACGAGGGTCAAAAGGAGAAAAATCAATGTATCGGCTGCTGTGATAGAAATCTGTGAAAGCGTCATCGCCTCAAGGTTCATTGGTCAGCCCCACCCTCTTCAGCACATACATGATCCCTCTGGCCAGTGTCATGCGTGTGCAGGGCATCAACATCCTCTCCTACCAGATGACACACAACTCATGCGGTCCCTCTCGGGCAAGACCCCAACACCAGAAACCACTGTCTGCATGACTGAAGCCGCAAACTGAACGAGAGGCAAGTGTCTCAAGCTCAACACTGACAAGGCGGGAGTGGTGATCTTCGGCAACAACACCACATCCCGGGACTCCAAGTGGTGGCGGCTGAACGTGGTCCCACACCCAGAACCGACGCCAGGAACCTCGGAGTCATCAGCAGCAAACTGGACATGACCGTACGGGTCAACGCTGTCACTGTTTCCTGCCTTCACACGCTGAAGACTCTCATGAAGATGTTCAAATGTCTCCCAAGCAACGCCAGAAAAACTGTCACTCATGCACCAGCCACCAGCAAATTGGACTTTGGAATCTCCCTCTATGCCGGGATCACCAAGCAACTCACTAGAAGACTACACACCGCCCGGAACTCAGCAGCGGGACTCGGCATCGACCTCCCACACTGAGCTCGAGCACACCACCCCTCAGGGGGCTCCGCTGGCCCCCGATAAACAAATGCGCTCAAATCAAACTCCTCGCACACACATTCAAGGCACACCACAACTCAGGCCCGCCAGCCCTCACCAGACCCCACCAGTCACATCGCCTTCCACCAACCATCCAATCACATCTGCTAGGCAGGACTCCAACTTGCCAACATCCCACGCATGCTCAGAAGCAGATCAGGAGGTCGGCGTTCTCTTCGATCGTTTCTAAAGCGTGGAAAGACCCCCCCACACCAGAGCCAATCTAGACATGATCTTTCTTTGAATTATCTTCACTATTACTCAAAGATAATCTACCGAACCTTGAAATATATTCTATCACACCCTAAAATTCTTCGACTCCATCCCCGGCTGTACATATTCAGTGTGGGCCGGATTCACAACGGGACTTAGGACTCATAAAGTTACGAGTGGGGAGTCTCCGCACTAGTGGCAGAATCTCCACACTCGGGCGAAATCTCTGCACTGTGGTGCTCAGTGTGGAGATTCCGCCCAAGTGCAGAGATACCACCCTGAGTGCAGGGATTCCACCCCAAGTGCAAAGATCCCACCCCAAGTGCAGGGATTCCACCCCGAGTGCAGAGATTCCACCCCGAGTGCAGGGATTCCACCCCAAGTGCAGAGATTCCGCCCTGATTGCAGGGATTCCAACCCGAGTGCAGAGATTCTGCCACGAGTGCAGGGATTCCACCCCGAGTGCAGAGATTCCGCCTGAGTGGCGAGATTTCACCCCGAGTGCAGAGATTCTGTTTGAGTGCAGAGATTCCGCCTGAGTGCAGAGGTTCCACTCTGAGTGCAGGAATTCCATCCTGTGTGCAGACATTGCACCCTGAGTGCAGAGATTCCACCCCGAGTGCAGAGATTCCACCCCAAGTGCAGAGATTCTGCCCGAGTGCAGGTATTCTGCCCCGAGTGCAGAGATTCCGCCCCAAGTGCAGAGATTCCACCCCGAGTGCAGAGATTCCGCCTGAGTGCAGAGATTCCACCCGAGTGCAGAGGTTCCACATCAAGTGCAGAGATTCCACCCCGAGTGCAGAGATTCCGCCCCGAGTGCAGGGATTCCACCCCAAGTGCAGAGATTCCACCCCGAGTGCAGAGATTCCACCACGAGTGCAGAGATTGCACCCTGAGTGCAGAGATTCTGCCCGAGTGCCGAGATTCTACCCCGAGTGCAGAGATTCCGCCCGAGTGCAGTTTCCAAGTCATAAGTCCCTTTGTGAATCGGGCCCGTGTGTCTAAGGAATATTCAATCATGCTACTCATGCTGTATTCTTTCTGTGCTACGAATGATTGCACCGCTGCGGCCTGTGCTGCACTTGCTCTTTCTGTGAGTGACTCTGGTGCAGCAGTGAGTGTGCGAGTGTGTGAGGGAGCCTCCATCGCTGCTGCAGATGCTGCACCGGTTCTTTGCTCTATGTGGTGTGTTGTGTGTTAGATGGGGCGTTGCATTGCTGCTGTCTGTGCTGCACCTGTTCTGTGTGTGGAGCCAGCTTGTGCTGCACTTGCTCTTTCTGTGAGTGACTCTTGTGCAGCAGTGAGTGCGCGAGTGTGTGAGGAAGCCTCCATCGCTGCTGCAGATGCTGCACCGGTTCTTTGCTCTATGTGGTGTGTTGTGTGTTAGATGGGGCGTTGCATTGCTGCTGTCTGTGCTGCACCTGTTCTGTGTGTGGAGCCAGCTTGTGCTGCACTTGCTCTTTCTGTGAGTGACTCTTGTGCAGCAGTGAGTGTGCGAGTGTGTGAGGGAGCCTCCATCGCTGCTGCAGATGCTGCACCGGTTCTTTGCTCTATGTGGTGTGTTGTGTGTTAGATGGGGCGTTGCATTGCTGCTGTCTGTGCTGCACCTGTTCTGTGTGTGGAGCCAGCTTGTGCTGCACTTGCTCTTTCTGTGAGTGACTCGTGTGCAGCAGTGAGTGCGCGAGTGTGTGAGGGAGCCTCCATCGCTGCTGCAGATGCTGCACTTGTTCTTTGCTCTCTGTGGTGTGTTGTGTGTTAGAGCGTTGCATTGCTGCTCTGTGTGCTGCACCTGTTCTGTGTGTGGAGCCAGCTTGTGCTGCACTTGCTCTTTCTGTGAGTGACTCTGGTGCAGCAGTGAGTGCGCGAGTGTGTGAGGGAGCCTCCATCACTGCTGCAGATGCTGCACTTGTTCTTTGCTCTCTGTGGTGTGTTGTGTGTTAGAGCGTTGCATTGCTGCTCTGTTTGCTGCACCTGTTCTGTGTGTGGAGCCAGCTTGTGCTGCACTTGCTCTTTCTGTGAGTGACTCTGGTGCAGCAGTGAGTGCGCGAGTGTGTGAGGGAGCCTCCATCACTGCTGCAGATGCTGCACTTGTTCTTTGCTCTATGTGGTGTGTTGTGTGTTAGATGGGGCGTTGCATTGCTGCTGTCTGTGCTGCACCTGTTCTGTGTGTGGAGCCAGCTTGTGCTGCACTTGCTCTTTCTGTGAGTGACTCTTGTGCAGCAGTGAGTGCGCGAGTGTGTGAGGGAGCCTCCATCACTGCTGCAGATGCTGCACTTGTTCTTTGCTCTATGTGGTGTGTTGTGTGTTAGAGCGTTGCATTGCTGCTCTGTTTGCTGCACCTGTTCTGTGTGTGGAGCCAGCTTGTGCTGCACTTGCTCTTTCTGTGAGTGACTCTGGTGCAGCAGTGAGTGCGCGAGTGTGTGAGGGAGCCTCCATCACTGCTGCAGATGCTGCACTTGTTCTTTGCTCTATGTGGTGTGGTGTGTGTTAGAGCGTTGCATTGCTGCTCTGTTTGCTGGACCTGTTCTGTGTGTGGAGCCAGCTTGAGCTGCACTTGCTCTTTCTGTGAGTGACTCTGGTGCAGCAGTGAGTGTGCGAGTGTGTGAGGGAGCCTCCATCGCTGCTGCAGATGCTGCACTTGTTCTTTGCTCTATGTGGTCTGTTGTGTGTTAGATGGGGCGTTGCATTGCTGCTCTCTGTGCTGCACCTGTTCTGTGTGTGGACTGGAGCCAGCTTGTGCTGCACTTGCTCTTTCTGCGAGTAACTCTTGTGCAGCAGTGAGTGCGCCAGTGTGTGAGGGAGCCTCCATCGCTGCTGCAGATGCTGCACTTGTTCTTTGCTCTATGTGGTGTGTTGTGTTAGATGGAGCTTTGCTTTGCTGCTCACTGTGCTGGACCTGCACTGGGAGTGTGAGTGAATCGCCAGGGCTGCTGCTTGTGCAGTACCAGGTCTATGTGTAGGATGGCGCTGCCGCTGCAGGCCTTAGACTTGTTCTGCGCATAGGGAAAGCAGTTCTCTGCTGGTTGTTGTATTTGATGGGATCTTGCACTGCTGCTGTCTATGCTGGACCGCCAGACGTCTGTGATGGAATCTTTCACCGATGCTGCCTGCACAGCACTTCTATGTTTGGGGTCTGTAAAATTTGCATAATGTAATTTTGCATAATCACACATAAGTACGTGAAATTACGTGTAATTATATTAAATGCAAGTCCACCATTTCATGCTATATTTTAGTGCAAAAAATTTAAAATTTTTGGCACAAGGATGCATTTAAACAAAAGTACCTTGAACAACAGCCCCTCACGTTCTGTTGTTCCTTTGCGTTTGTGCTAAATTTGTATAACAAAGTGTGCATTTAAAAACACAAAAGGGTTCAATGGCTTGGTAGTGGTGTAGTGGTGCAATGCTTTATGTAACAAGCATCATGCAAAATTTCAGAAATTATGCCAACACAATGTACGTTTCGCCCAGGCCCAGTTACATGTGCCAAGGTAGCTTCACTGCTGGCTTGGCAGTTCGGGCTGGACTGTTCCCATGAGGCACAGGGTCAGACTGATTTGCATATGGCCATGTCTGAACTGGGGTGGCAGAGTGGGCTAAAGAATGGTGATGGATCAAACCCAGATCTGTTGACTGGGTGTGAGTGTTTGATTGGTTCTGATGCTCCATCCATCACCACCCCCTTTTGTACGCTTTGTTCGCCATAAGTTGGCAGGGTATGCTCAGACGTGAGTCCCTTGCTCACTTTGCCACTGGATTCAAGCAAGCCTGGCTGAAGACGGCTGAAATGCCAGAAACCGGTCCTAGGATGCTTGATTCCGGTCCAGGGAAGACATGGCTTGGCAGTTCGGGCTGGACTGTTCCCATGAGGCACAGGGTCAGACTGATTTGCATATGGCCATGTCTGAACTGGGGTGGCAGAGTGGGCTAAAGAATGGTGATGGATCAAACCCAGATCTGTTGACTGGGTGTGAGTGTTTGATTGGTTCTGATGCTCCGTCCATCACCACCCCCTTTTGTACCGCTTCACTGCTACTGTCGGGTTGAACTAACTCTGTCTGTGAGTGACTCTTTTGTGCCAGTTAGTGTGAGAGAACCTTCACTGCCTCCGTGGATGTGTGTGTTGGCTTTGTTAAAGCTTTTTTCATTTACTTCCTTCTTTGTTTTCTAAGATATAATTCTCACTTCCTTCTTTGTTTTTTAAGATACAATTCTCACCATTATTTGCAGTTCTCTGATACTCAGTGTTTGCAGTTCCATTTAAGTCCCCTTGTTATTACCCGTCAATAGTCTATGGTCTCCTGCTGGAAACAGTGTTCGTATTCATGTCTTTGTGTTGAGGTGCTGCACTGCTAACCAATGAATGTTGTTAAAGGCTGTGCTTTTCCTCAGGATTTTGTGGTCCCCCCTATACAACCACCCGCCACTTTGATCCCCTCTCCTCAGCCTCCCTCTTCCATGTCCTTCAGTGTATGCATGTGGTGTTTGTATGGCATGGACACACCCGAATGGTAGCGGAGCGCTGTACAGGGTCAAAGGCAAAGGCGCCGTCCACCGGTGATTGGTGGTTCATCTGGGTTCTGAGAGCGGAAAAGGGACTATTACTGCCCCGCAATGTAGTGTTCTTTCAAGATGCCTTGAGAACGTCCCCACCCTGCTTAAATCCCTCAATACAGTGACTGGCAGGAGTTAGTCTCCGAGAGTGGCACTGGACCGTTACTGTGCTATGGTGTAGGGTTCTTTACCGACACCTTGAGGCTGCTTACCCCTCTGTGGTCCCCTCAGCTTTCTCCATAGAGTGACCGGTGGTAGCCGGGCTCTGAGGATGGAAGTGGACCGTTACTGTGGTGTAGTGTTCTTTACAGATACTGTGAGACCGTCCCCCCTCCCGCTGAAGTCCCCCACGGTTCCTCCATAGAGTGATCCGCTTGTAGTTAGTCTCTGAAAGTGGAAGTGGACTGTTACTCTGATGTGGTTTCGTGTTTTTTAGAGATACATTAAGCCCGCCCCCTCCCCCCGTGGTCCCCTCAGCTTTCTCCAACCATGGCCATCTTGCCTTTCTACCCAGTAGACCACCCTTCTGTTGCCACAGTTAGCCAACATTTTAAAGTTCTTTCACTTGAGGTAGTCTGGCTTCCAGCTGTACGAGCTCCAAGTTTTACTATTTCCATTTACTATTTTTAAACTTGAATATTCTTTTCCAAGTTTTGTCTGATCTCCAGACCACTGAAGTACCTTTGAGAGGACCACCGGGGCTTCTCATCTTCACATTCATCACTGCACACTCATGTTTTAAACATATGCTAAATTGAAGGAAATCTCTTTGAGAGGTTAGAGCCAACGCAGGTTACCCACAGTTGACACACCACTTACTGTCTGAGATCTTTGAGAGGTTAGTCACCCCAGGTTACCCACAGTTAACAAACCACTTACTGTCTGAGATCTTTGAGAGGTTAGAGCCACCCCAGGTTACCCACAGTTGACACACCATGTTGGAGGGAGGACCACCGGGGAGTCGGGGGGACTGCTCCAGCCACCTCCCTTCCGCAAAGTTATACCCGAGCGCCGCTGAGAAGCCTCCTAGGAGAGGTCCTTCTCCTGAGATCGTACTAGGCCCAGTAACACCACCACACAGGACTCTGTATCAGTTGCTTATCTTGGTTCTTTATCAAAGGTAGCACATTCAATATTTACAGTGGGATCGAGTAATCCAAAAAGAGTCTCAATGTCTTTAGGGGGATAGGGTAGCGGGTCAGTCTCAGTACCAGCCAGGTACGGGGAGGCTCTGCGCCAGACCTTGCGTGCTGGTCTCGAAGTAGCTCGGACGGGGAGAGCCGCGACGGCGTCTGCAGGGCTCGGGTGGTAGTTCCGCTTGGGTCGAGCCGCGACACAGTCAGCAGGGCTCCGGTGGTAGGTCCGTTGTGGTCGAGCCGCGACGAGGTCAGCTGGGCTCTGATGGCAAGTTCAACAAGGTCGGGCCGCGACAGCGTCCGCAGGGCCCCAAAGGTTCGTGAAGGTCTTTAAGCACGGTGGAGCCGCGACGTCGTCAGCAGGGCTCAGGGTGTGGTTTCAGGATGAGTCTTTCTCCGTAGGGTCAGCCGCGATCCGATCAGCAGGGCTCTTGACTCCGGGATACAACTGTTGTCTTGTTGCCGGGTCACCCCAGATATAGGACTGGAGCCCTTTGATGTCCGGACCCTTGTGCCCGGGGGGGGCGGAGAGGCCGGGTAGGGAGCGGCCAGACGCCCAGCAGGAGAGGCGCCAGGCCCCAGAGAGCTGTGGGGCGATCGCACCTAGGTGTGGAAGGACGGTTGGGGGTCCCATCGATAATGCCCTCCGCCGGGAGTGGGAAGGGTTCACGTGGTATCCCCCGGGCCAGGGGTTGGCGCCTCGATGTCGGGCCTCGCTGGGACCGAGGCCGGGTGGAGCGGGGTCACGTCGGTGGTCACGTGGAGTGACGTATAATCCAAAATGGAGGAGCCCCGAGGTGCATGGGACCTCGTGCGGCTTAGCGAGGGGGAACAGGACCACGCCACGAGGCCGGCTCCAACACGCGTCCCCCCCAGCTGAAGGCAGGGAGAGTCACCCATCTCCTTGGGGGTTCTCCTCGCCGAGGTGGAAGAATCTGGACAGGCCGTCAGCATTGGCGTGGTCGTTGCCGGACCGGTGCTCCACGGTGAAGTCCATCCCTTGCAGCGAGATGGACCATCGCAACAGCTTGGGGTTCTCGCCCCGCATTTGCATTAGCCGCCGCAAGGGCCGGTGGTCAGTTTGGACTCTGAAGTGGGTGCCGAAAAGGTAGGGCCGGAGCTTCTTGAGGGCCCATACCACAGCGAAGGCTTCCCGCTCGATGGTGCTCCACCTCTGTTCCCGTGGCAGCAGTCGGCGGCTGATAAAGGCCACAGGTCGGTCGAGGCCCTCGGCGTCCATCTGGGAGAGGACCGCCCCGACCCCGTACTCTGATGCATCGGTCTGAACCACAAATTCCTTGCTGTAGTCAGGGGCCTGTAGCACAGGGGCAGCACACATGGCCGCCTTGAGGGCTTCAAAAGCGGTCTGACAGCGGGGCGTCCAGTGCACCGCCTTGGGCTGTTTCTTGGAAGTGAGCTCCGTAAGGGGCCCCACAATGCTGCCATAATCTTTAATAAATCGCCAGTAGTAGCCTGTGAGGCCTAAGAAGGCCCGGACAGCGGTTTGGGTTGCGGGGGGCTCCCACGCCTGGATGGCATTGACCTTTAACTGGAGGGGCGCCACCTGGCCACTCCCCACCTGGTGGCCCAGATAGGTCACAGATCCTTGACCGATCTGGCATTTGCTGGCCTTAATTGTGAGCCCGGCCCTTTGGAGAGCGGCCAGGACTTCTCTGAGGTGTCCTAGGTGCGCGTCCCAGTGGTTGCTGAAGACGGCAATGTCGTCGAGGTAGGCCGCGCTGAAAGCTTCTAGCCCGGCCAGGACCTTGTTCACCAGCCTCTGGAAGGTTGCTGGGGCGTTCTTCATACCAAAGGGCATCACCCGAAAGTGGTAGTGCCCATCGGGGGTGGAAAAGGCGGATCGTTCCTGGGCGCCGGGAGTGAGCTTGATCTGCCAGTACCCAGTGGTGAGATCAAAGGTGCTTAGGTAGCGAGCGGCCCCTAAGTGATCGATCAGCTCGTCTGCCCGTGGCAGGGGGTGGGCATCGGTCTTGGTGACTGCGTTCAGGCCCCGGTAGTCCACACAAAATCTGAGTTCCGGGGAGGTGCCGGGGGCAGCGGCCTTCGGCACCAAGACCACTGGGCTGGCCCACGGGCTGTCTGATGGCTCAATGACTCCGAGGGCGAGCATCTTGGAGACCTCGGTCTGTATGCAGGCTCGGACTCGGTCGGGTACTCTGTAGGCGCGGTGCCGCACCGGGGGGCTGTCCCCGGTGTCCACATCATGGACGCACCAGGGGGTCACCCCGGGCGTGAGAGAGAAGAGGGCAGCGAAGGGTTGCAGCAGCTTCCGGCAGTCATGGCGCTGTTCTGGGGTCAGGGTGGCGGAGAGGTGGACGCCTTCCAAGGAGCCGTCTTGGCCCGAGGACCCCAGGAGGTCTGGTAGGGGCTCGGAGTCGCTTTCGCCCCCATCGTCGGTAGCCAGCAGCAAGCTTAGTTCAGTTCGGGCAAAGTGGGGCTTGAGCCGGTTGGCGTGTAGGACCCGGAGGGGGTTCCTCGGGGACTCCATGTCGACCAGGTAGGTGACGGGGCTCTTCCTCTCAACCACCTTGTAGGGCCCGGTCCACTTGTCCTGCAGGGCGCAGGGGTCCACGGGCGACATGACCCAGACTTGCTGGCCCGGCTCGAACTCGATGGTCGAGGCATTTTCGTCATACCAGCGTTTCATGTCTTCTTGGCTGGCTTCGAGGTTGGCTTCTGCCAGGGCCCGGAACTTCCGAGTCTGGTTCCGCAGGGTCAGGAGGTACCGGTAGACGTCGGGGGGGGCATCTTGGACGTTCGCCCCCCAGCCCTCCTTGACCAGGCTGAGGGGCCCTCGGACGGGGTGCCCATACAATAGTTCGAAGGGGCTGAAGCCCAGGGATTTCTGTGGTGCCTCTCGATAGGCGAACAGGAGGCAGGGCAGCAGGACGTCCCATCTCCTCCTCAGGGGCTCTTCCAGACCCTTGATCATTCCCTTCAGTGTTCTGTTGAACCGCTCGACCAGTCCATTCCCCTGGGGGTGGTAAGGGGTGGTGAATTTGTAGGTGACCCCACATTGTTGCCAGAGGGATTTCATGTATTTTGAAATAAAGTTCGTACCCCTGTCGCTCACCACTTCTCGGGGAACCCCACTCTGGAGAAGATGCCCATCAGGGCCCGGCCCACCACTGGAGCTGTCACGGTGCGGAGTGGGATGGCCTCGGGGTATCGGGTAGCGTGGTCGACCAGTACCAGGATGAAGCGGTGTCCCAGGGCGGTCCGGGGGTCGAGGGGCCCCACGATGTCGATCCCTACTCGTTCGAACGGGGTGTGGACGGCTGGAAATGGTTGGAGGGGGGCCTTAACTCGACCCCCAGTCTTTCCGCTAGCCTGGCAGGTCTGGCAGGACCGGCAGTGATGGTCCACGTCCCTCCGCATTCGGGGCCAATAGAAATGGGTCACTAGGCGGCTGTAAGTTTTGTCTCGCCCGAGGTGTCCGGCGAGGGGCACGTCATGCGCCAAGTTCAGGAGGAACTCTCGGAATCGGAGGGGAACCACCAACACCCGGCCGGCTCCCAGTTCGGCGACTTTCTGCTCGCTATACAATAAGTCATTGTCCCAATAGATCCAGTGGGTTCCTGTGGGGTCCCCCGAGGCCTGGGCGGCCGCTTGCTGTCGGGCCCCCTCGAGGGACGGGCAGGCCTTTTGCTCTTGCTGGAATTGTTCGCGGGTGGGGCCCCCGTCGTGGCGCCACTGGGCCAGCTCGGGGATCTCGCTGAGGGAGGCGGCCTCGTCGGGAGGAAGTTCGGATGGCCCGGCCTCATCGTCAGGTTCCTCCGTGCCGGAGGAGGGTGGTAGTTCTGGGCCCGTAGGCTCGTCGGGGGCCGCGGCAGCGGCAGGTTGGGCGGTCATGGACCGGGTGGTGGCGCAGGCCCACTCGGGCAGCCCTAGCATCCCCAGATGCTCTCGGCGCTCCACCTGGGCCCAGGGGGAGCTCTCTAGGTCATTCCCCAGGAGGCAGTCCACCGGGGCGTCGTCGCGGACAGTTACTTTGAGGGTGCCTGACACTCCTCCCCACTCGAAGGGGATCCTGGCCATCCGGCACATGCTTTCGGTGTTGTCTGCGGTCCGGACAGGGCATAGGACATGCGGCAGGATTTGTTCGGGGGTCACCAGGTGGCAGCGGACAGCGGTCACGCTGGCCCCAGTGTCCCGGAGAGCTTCGGCCCGTTGTCCATTGATGGTGACCCACTGCTGGTACTTCTGGGTGTTGCTTGGGATGGCAGCCCGGGGCACCATTTCTCGGGGGCCCAGGCATACGAGTGACATGGCAGCTGGTTCCCACTCGGGGGACCCGTCCTCGCGGTTTTCCTCCTCTTCCTCTCCTTCCCCCAGGGCTGCGGCGGCTATTTGGCGGGGAGGGGGCCCAGCGGTCCCGCTCCGCCGGTTCACAGGGCAGGCCGGGTCGCTCGCATAGTGGCCGGTCTGTTGGCAGCCGAAGCAGGTCACTGTTGGTCGGGGTCCAGGCCTGGCGATGGGGGTCCCCCTTCGGACCAGGGTCGGGGACGTGTGGTTAGCGGCTTGGCCTCGTGGCGGGCTTCTGGGCGGCCCGGTCGGGAAGTCTCGACTGCGGTGGGACCCCCCTCCTCCGCCCCGCTGGTGAGGAGGTCCCGTGGTACTCCGTTGGTAGTCCCCCACGGGGTTCTGGGGGACCCGGGTGTTGACCCATCGGTCGGCTTCGGCGGCGAGCTTCCGGGGCTCGGTCAGCTTACTGTCCAGGAGGTGTTGCCTTAGTTCCACAAAGCAGTTGTTGGCGAGGTGCTCCCAGACAATGAGGTCGAACAGTTCGTTGTACGAGGTGACCTTGCTCCCTTTTATCCATCCTTCAAAGGCCCGGCTGAAGAAGTCCACGTATTCGACCCATGTGGTGCCGGGGAGCTTCTTACAGTCCAGGAAGCGCTGCCGGTACATCTCGGCTGATAGTCCGTAGCGTGTGAGTAGGGCTTCTTTCATGTGGTCGTATGAGGTCATCACCGCGTCGGGGAGTTGCAGCAGGGTATCCCGGCCCTCGCTGAGGAACCTCCCCCATAGGCCGGCACCCCAATCCTTCCGGGGTACCCGATGGGAGGTCATGGCTACCTCGTAGGCTCGGAACCACTGCTGGATGTCGTCGTTTTTGTAGTATTCCTTGACGACATCCTTGGGGATATGAACCTTCGGCTCGGTTAGTGGCAGAGCGTCCCGGGCCCCGGGGGTGCCGGTCTCCCCCGTTTTGGATTTCAGTTCCAGTGCCTTGAGGCCCCTCTCGTGCTCGAGGGTTAGCCGTTTCTCTTCTAGTTCTCGCTGCCGTTTCTTTTCTTCGATTTCCTCCTGCAGCCGGAGTTGCTCCAAGGCTAGTTTCTTCTCTGCCAGCAGGAGTTCACCGTCCAGCCGGAGTCGGGCGAGGTCCATTTCGTGTGTCCGGGCCCTCTCCCGTTCTTGCATCTCCTCGTGGGACAGGCCGGCTTCCAGGATGCTTCGTCCCCCATCTGTCGGGGTTATGGTCGGTGGCAGGTTTCCGCCCCGGGCCGCGGTTCCTTCGGCTGGGGGGGGAGTGGTCTCGGATTCTGCCCAGGTTTTCAGGGCTTTCTGCATTTCTTCCTTGGTGCCCAATCCTGTGGTTGGGATCCCTTTGTCCTTGCAGAATTGTTTCAGTTCTTTGTGGGTGTATTCTTCCAGCTTTTCCAGTTGGAAGGTTGCGGCGATGGTTGCTTCTTGGTCGTTCATGGTTCCCTTCTTTCCGTCTGGTTAGGTAGTGGTTGCGTTACTTGCTTGTACGATTGCGTCTGGCTCGGATCCCGTCGCTGGCCACCAAATGTTGGAGGGAGGACCACCGGGGAGTCGGGGGGACTGCTCCAGCCACCTCCCTTCCGCAAAGTTATAGCCGAGCGCCGCTGAGAAGCCTCCTAGGAGAGGTCCTTCTCCTGAGATCGTACTAGGCCCAGTAACACCACCACACAGGACTCTGTATCAGTTGCTTATCTTGGTTCTTTATCAAAGGTAGCACATTCAATATTTACAGTGGGATCGAGTGATCCAAAAAGAGTCTCAATGTCTTTAGGGGAATAGGGTAGCGGGTCAGTCTCAGTACCAGCCAGGTACGGGGAGGCTCTGCGCCAGACCTTGCGTGCTGGTCTCGAAGTAGCTCGGACGGGGAGAGCCGCGACGGCGTCTGCAGGGCTCGGGTGGTAGTTCCGCTTGGGTCGAGCCGCGACACAGTCAGCAGGGCTCCGGTGGTAGGTCCGTTGTGGTCGAGCCGCGACGAGGTCAGCTGGGCTCTGATGGCAAGTTCAACAAGGTCGGGCCGCGACAGCGTCAGCAGGGCCCCAAAGGTTCGTGAAGGTCTTTAAGCACGGTGGAGCCGCGACGTCGTCAGCAGGGCTCAGGGTGTGGTTTCAGGATGAGTCTTTCTCCGTAGGGTCAGCCGCGATCCGATCAGCAGGGCTCTTGACTCCGGGATACAACTGTTGTCTTGTTGCCGGGTCGCCCCAGATATAGGACTGGAGCCCTTTGATGTCCGGACCCTTGCGCCCGGGGGGGGGGCGGAGAGGCCGGGTAGGGAGCGGCCAGACGCCCAGCAGGAGAGGCGCCAGGCCCCAGAGAGCTGTGGGGCGATCGCACCTAGGTGTGGAAGGACGGTTGGGGGTCCCATCGATACTGCCCTCCGCCGGGAGTGGGAAGGGTTCACGTGGTATCCCCCGGGCCAGGGGTTGGCGCCTCGATGTCGGGCCTCGCTGGGACCGAGGCCGGGTGGAGCGGGGTCACGTCGGTGGTCACGTGGAGTGACGTATAATCCAAAATGGAGGAGCCCCGAGGTGCATGGGACCTCGTGCGGCTTAGCGAGGGGGAACAGGACCACGCCACGAGGCCGGCTCCAACACACCACTTACTGTCTGAGATCTTTGAGAGGTTAGAGCCACCCCAGGTTACCCACAGTTGACACACCACTTACTGTCTGAGATCTTTGAGAGGTTAGAGCCACCCCAGGTTACCCACAGTTGACACACCACTTACTGTCTGAGATCTTTGAGAGGTTAGTCACCCCAGGTTACCCACAGTTAACACACCACTTACTGTCTGAGATCTTTGAGAGGT
This sequence comes from Triturus cristatus, assembly GCF_964204655.1. Lineage (NCBI taxonomy): Eukaryota > Metazoa > Chordata > Amphibia > Caudata > Salamandridae > Triturus > Triturus cristatus. The sequence goes on from NC_140595.1 coordinate 847,673,150, forward strand.
TAGTCACCCCAGGTTACCCACAGATGACACACCACTTACTGTCTGAGATCTTTGAGAGGTTGGAGCCACCCCAGGTTACCCACAGTTGACACACCACTTACTGTCTGAGATCTTCGAGAGGTTAACCCCCCCCGATGTTACCCACAGTTAACACACCACTTACTGTCTGAGATCTTTGAGAGGTTAACCCCCCCCCCCAGGTTACCCACAGTTGACACACCACTTACTGTCTGAGATCTTTGAGAGGTTAGTCACCCCAGGTTACCCACAGTTGACACACCACTTACTGCCTGAGATCTTTGAGAGGTTAGAGTCACCCCAGGTTACCCACAGTTGACACACCACTTACTGCCTGAGATCTGTGAGAGGTTAGAGTCACCCCAGGTTACCCACAGTTGACACACCACTTACTGTCTGAGACCTTTGAGAGGTTAAACCACCCCCCAGGTTACCCACAGTTAACACACCACTTACTGTCTGAGATCTTTGAGAGGTTAAAACCACCCAGGTTACCCACAGTTGACACACCACTTACTGTCTGAGATGTTTGAGAGGTGAGAGCCACCCCAGGTTACCCACAGTTGTCCCACCCCTTACTGTCTGAGATCTTTGAGAGGTTAGAGCCACCCCAGGTTACCCACAGTTGACACACCACTTACTGTCTGAGACCTTTGAGAGGTTAGTCACCCCAGGTTACCCACATTTGACACACCACTTACTGTCTGAGACCTTTGAGAGGTTAGTCACCCCAGGTTACCCACATTTGACACAACACTTACTGTCTGAGGCTCTCCTCAGTGGCCTTGGTCAGACTTCAATAATCGTTGATCTATTAACAATCAATATTACAGACCTGAGGCAGGAGCACTCTTTAGTGCTAGAGAGGTTGGGGGTGACATGCTTCTCGTAGGGCACCAGGGTTTGTCAGAACTGTTGAACTATTAATGCGGGGGGTGACTTAAACAGCAGCGTGAACAGTGAGCCTGGCAGCGGTGAGTGTAAAGAACCAGTATGAACTGGACAAAACAGGCCAGTTGAGCAACCTGTGATCGCCCCAGGGGGTTTTATGCTTCCTGGGAATGTTTTCTTAAAATGGGACTAATTACCCATCTGAGAGCCACTCTCAAATGAGGCCGCTGGCTAAAAAACCCAATGAACAGTCCAGTACTTCCCTGTGTGGCGGTATGCCTGCGCCCCTCCAGAGATGCTAAGGGGTCACCCTTCGCAAGAAAACTGTGACGCACTGTGACAGACCTGCGTTCTTAGCACAGTCTCAATATGAGGGAACTGAAATCCATGGGCCTGAGCCATTTCAAACGCTGAGTAAGCAATTTCACATGGCCTGCAGATGCTTTTAAAATGTACCGTATCGTCCTTCATTCCTATATTACACTTGCTTCCATTTTTTCATCTTGCCTCTTCCATGTAGATTTTCAATCTTACTTTATGAAAGGACATCTATTTGGAAGGGGCGCGTGGAAAAACATAAGTTATACAGAAGATCTAATCCAGGACCCTTTACAGCAGAGGTAGTCAGATCTGAAAGGTACATGTGGAGGAGCTACTGTTTCCAGCCCTAAAGGATCACAGACTTTAGAAATAATATCCTAACATATCTAATCAATAAAGGTAATGACATTCCTCCACAAGCCATTAAATAACATTAGGAGCAGCAAGTGCCCTCTGGCACCACACAAATGACACGTCTCCCGAATTGATATTGAATTGCCGTCACTGTCGGTTTCTGGAAACGTACACACTTTTATAGCAAATACATGTTTGTATTTTGAATAGGCGACTTATTGGTTGAACCACCCATCCCCGACCCATCCATCGTATTCCCTGTCTGTGGAACAAGTGTTTCCATCGCCAGGCACTTAACACCCTCCCATGCTGGACCGGCTGCGAATGACCAGACTCCCTCTCGCCTACATTTACCAAAACCATTGGTATCCCAATATAGCCCACTCACCGGAAGCCCCCTGAAGAGGAACCTTTGCCGCGCTCCAAGCTGCTAGGCCCAGGAGAGGAGAGTGGCCAGGCCCTCTTCAACACTCTGATCCAAGAAGCATTGTGTGCCCGTCTCCCCCTTACACCCCCAGCAACACAGATGATGCCCTTGTACAAGTCCAGAGATGGAAGAAGTACTGCAGCATAGGGCAGACCAGGGGCACAGTGTGAGGTATGGAGCACAAGGGCAACAAAGGAGGAATAGAGGAGGAAGATCAGAAGGGTGAGCTCGATGGAGACTAGTTGCGTCAAGGAGCGGTCGCCACAGAATTAAGAGATTTGTGTAGAAAAAAAGCTGTAAACCATTCTGCCTGGTTACCATCTGGTGAAACTGAGGCTCACTTCCTTAATGTGCGACCACTGGTGGATTTTGGGACTATAGGAAACTAAGAACAGAACAGGCACGATACATCTGGCAGGAACCGGGCCAGGGACAGCCATCTCCGTTCACATATTTAGAAGGAACAATCAGCTTTGAATCAGGAGATGAGAGCTTAAATGGACCCAAGGTTTCACCATCATGAGATCCCGGAGAGCAGCCGGACAATGGGTGTGAGATGGAAGCGGAGAGGTCTACCTCCAGGTCTGCCTGTACCCACAGCCGTCACTGGCCCTCCGGAGAGCCGAGAGCCGGGGGCAGCTGGACACAAGGTTTCACCCATCATGGCAACCCTGAGAGCAGCGGAGAGGTCTACCTCCAGGTCCACCTGTACCCACAGCCGTCACTGGTCCTCAGGAGAGCCGAGAGCAGGACCCAAGGTTTCACCCATCATGAGATCCCGGAGAGCAGCAGGTCAATGGGTGTTACTGGAAGTCAAGAAGTCTACCTCCAGCTCCGCGTGTACCCACAGCCGTCACTGGTCCTCAGGAGAACCAAGAGCCGGGGGCAGCTGGACTCAAGGTTTCACCCATCATGAGATCCCGGAGAGCAGCAGGTCAATGGGTGTTACTGGAAGCCAAGAGGTCTACCTCCAGCTCCGCGTGTACCCACAGCCGTCACCGGTCCTCAGGAGAGCCGAGAGCCGGGGGCAGCTGGACTCAAGGTTTCACCCATCATGAGATCCCGGAGAGCAGCAGGTCAATGGGTGTTACTGGAAGCCAAGAGGTCTACCTCCAGCTCCGCGTGTACCCACAGCCGTCACCGGTCCTCAGGAGAGCCGAGAGCCGGGGGCAGCTGGACCCAAGGTTTCACCCATCATGAGATCCCGGAGAGCAGCAGGTCAATGGGTGTTACTGGAAGCCAAGCGTTCTACCTCCAGGTCCACCTGTACCCACAGCCGTCACTGGTCCTCAGGAGAGCCAAGAGCAGGAGCCAAGGTTTCACCCATCATGAGATCACGGAGAGCAGCAGGTCAATGGGTGTTACTGGAAGCGGAGAGCTCTATCTCCAGATCCGCCTGTACCCACAGCCTTCACCGGTCCTCAGGAGAGCCGAGAGCCGGGGGCAGCTGGACTCTTACTTCCTGTAGGGCTGGATGCCTCTGTGATGCAGTTCCCGGAGCAGATTAGTTGAACGTTTAATCCAAAGCACAACAAAGACATCCAGCCTCACTCCTGCCAGGGGTAGATCTTGAGTCACCCGGCAGAGTGCAGCGCATGGCGGCCATCGTGCATTCCAAACACTGAGGCACAGCAGATGTACCCAGATGTGCAACCCTTGGAAGGCCATGACTGGAAACAGAACTTGTTCTAATGCCATGTAAAGTGGTGGCACAGCTGAGTTCCAGCTCTGTCAGCTGCACGGCTCACTGCTCACTTACCTTGCACAGCGGATCATTTCTGGCAGGATTCTTGAACCTACCGCACCAGCACTGCCTCACCGCACAAGCCTGTCGTGCACCTGGAAGCACACGCGCTTTGTGGTACTTCAGTCTCTGCCTCACACACACACATATGAACTCACACTTGTAATCCACTCTCACACACACAGGCACAAACACACTTTGTAATTCTTTAGTCTCTGTCTCACACACACACACTCTTTGTAATTCTTCAGTCTCTCTCACACACACACACACATTTTGTAATTCTTCAGTTTTTCTCACATACACACAGACACACACACACACACACACTTTGTAATTCTTCAGTCTCTCTCACATACACACACACACACACTCTTTGTAATTCTTCAGTCTCTCTCACACACACACACACATTTTGTAATTCTTCAGTTTTTCTCACATACACACAGACACACACACACACTTTGTAATTCGTCAGTCTCTCACATATACACACATTTTAATTGCACCGTCTCTGTCTCGCTCTCACTTACGCAGACACACAGACAGACACACAGACAGACGCACACATATAAGATACATGAGATACGCACATTCGGCCCTATTCACAAACGTAAACTTACATATGCGTAAACCTACACCTGCACGTTTACTCTTACACTTTTGAGTAACATTACTACTTTGGGCTAATTACCGTTTACAAGTGAACGTTACTCAGTATTACAGGCTTTCATGTCTCCACCCCCTCAAACAAGGGAGCAGCCAAATGTAGAAGTGCAAAGTTACAACATTAAGAAAAGATCTGTAGTAAGTCCAGCGCCCCACGTGGCCATCCACTGGTACTGAAGCTCCCTCCCACAAAACATAATGGAGGGAGGGACTTAAAATTGCATCCCATAGGAAAACATGTTACATTAAATCTATTTATTTTTTATACAAATTAAATTGGAGGTTAAAAAATATACATACATGAGAAAAAATGTTATGGTTAAAAAAAATCCCAAACTCTTTAATTTAAAAATAAATTCTATTTTAAGTTTTAAAGAAACAGTTAAATGAATTTCACTTAAATCTATGCATAGCTTTGTGTAATTGTTAGTACATATTAAGTAAATACAAACATTTTACTTTATGTGGGATTTTTTGATGATTATTTAAAAAATATTTTCATTTAATAAATTTAAATTAATTTAATAAGTATAGAAAAAATAATGTAATCGTTTAAATGTACTTTTCACATGTAGGTGGAGAGTGTGTGTCTGAGGCAGCCGTGACCATGTTGGCGCCCCTTTAAATCCGTCTAGCTGTGAGGTGCTGATCCAGGCACTCGTTACAAGTGACCTGGTTTTAAATTCCAACACTGAGGTGTTTTGAAGCAGTAATTATCGCTTATCCACAGTTTTGCCCTTGGAATTGGGCCATAAAATGCATATTTTGATGCTTCCGCACAAAAATCTGTATGTCCCGGTAAATACCAGGCTTTTTTCCTTTTAAGTTCAGACAGGTAGGACCTGCTCACATTCAAAGGGGAATGTGTTTTTTATTTTACTGTCACGCTTATCACGAGGAGTGTGATACTAATGGCCCCTGATAAAGTCCAACGACGCCGAGTCAGAATTTATCAGGTGCAGTAAATACGACCTAAAATAAGAAGTACAAGTTTTGAGGAAAGTTTTGCGGATTCTGGTGCTTGCGGCATCAAAATCTGCGTGTTCCAGTCAATTCTGGGTATTTTACTCCCGATCGATGTCGGCAAGTTTGACCAGCTAACATTTATCACAAAGCTCATAATGCGATATGTGCGACAACAGCGGGTACCAATTGTCGACACTCAAGGAGATGGTACACTTAGGAGCTGATTACGATGCGGTTGGAAAGGGCTCTGACGATTGGTCTGAGCCGTTCTGACCGCATCGTAATCAGCCGGTCGGATTCCTTTCGGACCGACCCATTGTGAGAAGTTGGCCTGGTATATGATGCTCACTAGTTAAAGTGATCACCTTGTACCATGCCAAGCAACCCTTATGGTGTGGTTGTAAGTCAACCTTTTCGGACTAGCTGCCCTAGTGGTAGCGTAGGCTAAGCAGTCTTTGAGGCTAAACTCGTGAAGCGTGTTAAGCCAGCTGTTTTACCAAATGCAACCCCCTTTTATACCAATGAAAGGACACCACACAGATATATATTCAAAATATATATGTATTTATTTCTCAAAGTAACCCCTAGTCTCTTTATGAGCACAGGAGCACAAATCGTCAAACAAGATTACAGTAGAATACACAGAAGTTGCACTTTATATGGATAGGCCCTGGTGGCCGCTCAAACCATATACTAAAATAGTGGTATAAGTACCACGAACAGAAAAGGTAAAAGGCCTAGGGCCTCTAGAATCGCTGGGCCTACAAGGAGCTAACTTCAGTTAGTGACCAGGAGGTCCACGGGTGGCGGGTGCAGAGTAAATAGTCACACGCGTGCTCCCATAGGTTTCAATGGGTGCGTAAAAAGTACAAAGTTACTGCAAAAAGGATCTTCCGGATGGACTATGACCTTAAGATTGGAAACACAGACACTAGAGATGTTACTCTACACTTGGGCACCGGAGTGCCAGCTTTACCTCACCCACAGGAAGCGGGTGCATAGGTGTCGAAGTGCGTCGGGTTTCTTCTATCGGGTCAATGGAGCCTGTGGACAAAGATGCTGCAGGCGGTCGGTCCGGGAGAGATGCGGTGGATCCAAGAGTGGATCGGTGTTGTAGAAGACCTGTAAGCAGAGGGGAGAGTGTTCACAGTCACTAGCCAGTGACTGGCGTGGCACCAGGTGGGTACCAGGCAATGTCGGGTGCAAACAGGAAGAAAGGTGTAGCTTGTCTCTGCAGCCACGTGGTCCCTGGAGGTCGACGACGTCCAGGAGTCGGTTCACGGGCTGTCCCACGCAGGCTCTCGCTGTCGGCGGTGTCGGCGACTTGATCGAAGTAAACAAGCCTTGGCAAAAGCAATTGTTGTGGAGAACAAGATAAGCTGATGGTTCTGACCAGCAAGGTCAGAGGGACTGCTCCTTTGGAGGGGAGCAAGGGCCAGTCTGGAGCAACCAGACCAGCGGTGTAGTTCTTGAAGTTCGTCGCCAAGATGGCTACTAGCCAGCGGGCCAGCAACCGGTTAGGCGCGTCGAGTGGCAAAATGCAGAAGGGCCCCACGCAGATCGTGGAGATGCTGGAGGGCTCACCTTTGGTGCAGATGCTGCTCGAGGGTTGGGCTTCTCAGATCCCAAAGCACAACTTGGAGGAAGCCTCGGTTGTTGCGCTTGCAGCTTGTCGTCGTCGTTCCAAGATGGCTGGCTCCACGTGTCTCGGTGCCTCCACGGGTCTCCTCTTTTCAGGGACTGTGGATCGGGCGGTGAGAGGTCTGGAGGTCCAGGTCTTGTCAGTCTCTGGGCTCGGGCTCCGGCGGGAGGCGGCGGCAAAGCAGACGTTGATTCGCTGGATGGTGCTTGCGTTAGCAAGGTGGTCACTCCCTGACCACAGGGGAGATTTCCTTCAGTCTTCTGTGCAGCAGAATGTCGAAGTTCCCGTCTTCTTCTTAGTTTCAAGTTGATTCCAGGATGTCTGAAGTTTTAGGACACAGCTCCTACCTTTAAGCGGATTCTAGGGGCCGGACTACCTGCTAGGTCCCTCCCTAAGGGTGGGACCAGGAAGGGGGGTGGTTACACCCCCAATCCTTTGTCCAGCTCGCCCCAGGCCCGGGACTGGTGTGCCCCAGGACCGGATTGAACTGGCATATGCACCGAGGCTCCTTGTGAGCCACAGGCATGTCTGGTTTCTTTCAGCCCTACCTGACCAATACACAAAATCCTGTCTGGGGTGGTGCACGCACCTCCCCTGGCAGGAAACCCTTTGTCCACACCTCCCAAGCTGGAAGGACTCCCAGCAGCAGGAGGGCAGACTTGTGTCTGTGGTGGCAGCATCCATTTTGTGGAGCTGAGGCTATGTCTGATTTTACCCGGGTTTCAGGTACTGTACATGTCGTGTCCCTCTAGAAGGGTGGAATGCTAACCCCGTCGCCAGAATTGGCGAGGGGTTAGTATTCCAATTCGTATGAAACCTTACTCGACATGTTTTGATAAAGTCAAACCAAAGATAGCATTTAATCGCGAGGTTCATAATGCACTTAAGAGTATATGGTATGACGATATCTGGAAACAGTAGAAGGAAGGGGTTCGACCACTGCAGACAGGCTCAGCTCATGCCAGAGCACCATCTCACATGGAACCAAGCACTCTGCCTTCAGGATTGTTAAGGCCTGCCATAGGAGTGACTTATAGGTTAACATGTGTCCCATTTAAGGTTAGGTATAGGTATACTACACCTAAGTAAGAGGTGATTACACCAACTTACCCCAGCTGAGTGATCAGCCAGTTGTGTCAAATTGTTAGGCCAAGCCTGGGGTGGCATAATACATGCTTCAGCCCCTGGCAGGCCTTGGGTACACCAATGCCCTGGGTACCTAGTGTACACTGGTACAGGGGCTGACAGGGTGATCCACTTCCAATTGGTTATGCACCTAGGGTGCATAGTGTAAATTTAGTAGAGAGAACAGCAGGCTGGGGGTCTGATTGGCAGGCCCACAGCCTCAATATGTCAAAAACCAGTGAAGCAAAAAGCAAAAATTTGGGGTGACCATAGGATAGCAGACCCTACTCTCCTACACAACCCCCCCCCCCCAAACGCAGGGACATTAAACTTGCCTTGACCAGTCTCGTCTTCATGTCCTAAGTGGAAGTACCTGGAGAGACCATCTGCATTCCCATGGTCAGTACCTGGCCGGTGCTCCACTGTAAAGTCCATCCCCTGTAGGGAAATGGAACACCTAAGCAGTTTGGGGTTTTCACCCTTCATCTGATTTAGCCACTAGAGGGGCTTATGGTCGGTCTGAATCTTGAAGTGAGTGCCAAACAAGTATGGCCTCAGCTTCTTCAGGGCCCACACCACAGCAAAGGCCTCCCTCTCAATAGCTGACCAATTCTTCTCTCTGGGGGTCAACAACCTTCTGCTAATAAAAGCAATGGGTTGGTCTTGACCATCTACATTAAGTTGTGACAGCACAGCTCCCACACCCAACTCAGAAGCATCTGTTTGGACAATAAACTCTTTGGAGTAGTCAGGACTTTTCAGGATAGGTGCAGAGCACATGGCCTCCTTCAGGTCATCAAATGCCTTTTGACAGCTTACTGTCCACTGAACCTTTTTGGGCATCTTCTTGGATGTCAGATCATTAAGAGGAGTCACAATGGACCCATAGTTCTTAACAAACTTCCTGTAGTACCCAGTCAAGCCCAAGAAAGCTCGAACTTGAGTCTGGGTGGTTGGAGGGGACCAGTCCTTGATGGATTGTATCTTACTCTCCAGTGGTTGAACTTGGCCTCCACCTACAAGGTGGCCCAAATACACAACCTTACTCTGCCCTATCTGGCACTTAGTAGCCTTGATAGTGAGGCCTGCCCTTTGCAGAGCCTCAAGAGCCTTCTTCAGGTGGTTCAGGTGATCCTCCCAGGTGGAGCTAAAGACAGCAATGTCATCAAGATATGCTGCGCAAAAGTCATCCAACCCAGTAAGGACTTGGTTCACCAGCCTTTGGAAGGTGGCAGGTGCATTCTTCAGACCAAAGGGCATCACCACAAACTGGTAGTGCCCACCTGGGGTTGAGAATGCTGTTTTGGCCTTAGACTCCTCAGCTAATCTGATTTGCCAATAGCCAGCTGTCAAGTCAAATGTGCTCAAAAACTTTGCAGAAGCTAGTTTGTCTATGAGCTCATCTGCCCTTGGAATAGGGTGTGCATCTGTCCTGGTGACAGCATTGAGACCCCTGTAGTCCACACAGAACCTCATCTCTCTCTTGCCATCTTTGGTGTGAGGTTTGGGGACCAGAACCACTGGGCTAGCCCAGGGGCTCTCTGCGGGTTCAATGACACCTAATTCCAGCATTTTATGTACCTCAGCCTTTATACAGTCCCTGACGTGGTCAGGTTGTCTGTAGAGCTTGTTCTTTACAGGCAGACTGTCACCAGTGTCCACCACATGGGTACACCAGTCAGTTTGACTAGGTATTAGGGAAAACAGATGTTGAAATGATTGTAGAACTTGTCTACATTCAGTCTGCTGATGGGCAGTGAGGTTGCCTCCAAGGGTCACTCCTTCAACTGAGCCATCTTCAGGGTTCTGAGACAACAGGTCTGGGAGAGGGTCACTCTCTTCCTCCTGTCCCTCATCTGTAGCCATGAGCAAGCCCATGTCTGCCCTGTCAACATATGCTTTTAACCTGTTAACATGGAGTACCCTGTGGGGACTCCTGGGAGTTCCTAGGTCCACCAAGTAGGTGACCTCTCCCTTCTTTTCCAGGATTGTATGGGGTCCAGACCATTTGTCTTGGAGTGCTGCTGGGGCCACTGGCTCCAACACCCATACCTTCTGTCCTGCCTGAAACTCAACCAAGACAGCCTTTTGGTCATGCCAAGCTTTCTGTAAGGCCTGGCTTGCCTCAAGGTTTTTGGATGCCTTCTCCATATACTCAGCCATCCTGGAGCGGAGACCAAGTACATAGTCCACTATGTCTTGCTTAGGCTTTTTGAGAGGTAACTCCCATCCTTCCTTCACTAAAACAGTGGGCCTCTTACAGGGTGCCCAAACAACAATTCAAAGGGGCTGTAGCCAACCCCCTTTTGTGGGACCTCTCTGTAAGCAAACAGAAGGCAGGGTAGAAGGATGTCCCATCTTCGCCTGAGCTTTTCAGGTAATCCTTTGATCATACCCTTTAGGGTCTTGTTGAATCTCTCAACAAGCCCATTGCATTGTGGGTGATAAGGGGTGGTGAACTTGTAGTTGACACCACACTCCTTCCACATAGCTGTCAAGTATCCTGACATGAAGTTGGTACCGCTGTCAGAAACTACCTCCTTAGGAAACCCCACTCTGGAGAATACTCCCAGCAGGGCCCTGGACACAACAGGTGCTGTAGTGGTCCTAAGGGGAATTGCCTCTGGATACCTGGTGGCATGATCCACTACCACCAGTATAAATCTGTGCCCAGATGCAGTGGGAGGATCCATGGGACCCACTATGTCTATTCCCACTCTTTCAAAGGGGACCCCCACCACAGGTAGTGGTATTAGGGGGGCCTTTGTTGTGCCACCTGATTTGCCACTGGCTTGGCAGGTCACACAGGAGCGACAAAACTCCTTTGTATCTTCATTCATGTGAGGCCAGTGAAAGTGAGGGACAAGCCTGTCCCAAGTCTTGTTCTGGCCTAAGTGTCCTGCTAAAGGAATATCATGGGCCAAGGTAAGAAGGAAGCCCCTAAATTGCAGAGGTATAACCAACCTCCTGGTAGCACCAGGCTTGGGGTCTCTAGCCTCTGAATAAAGGAGCCCTTCATCCCAATACACTTTATGGGTACCTTGAGCATTCCCAGCAGCCTCAGCAGCAGCCAGCTGTCTGAGGGGTTCAAGAGAGGGACAGGATAACTGAGCCTGCCTCAAGTCAGCCCTTGAAGGTCCCCCTGTCCCCAGAAACTCAACCTGATCAGGTTCAAGCTCTTCAGGGACAGTTCCTTCAGGGTCCTCTAGATCAGCTTCCTGGGAAGGCTGATCATCACTCTGAGCCAGGGGGGAAGGCACAGCCTTGACCCTCCTGTTCTTCTTCTTGGTAGGTGCTTGGTCCATTGTTCCAGGATCCAAGACCTGAGGTTCAGTGAGGCACTTTTTGGCCTGTGACCTGGTCACAGCAAGGACATGTGATGATATACCTAACATCTCTGCATGAGTCCTGTACTCCACTTCTGACCATAGAGAACTCTCTAGGTCATTGCCCAACAAACATTCCACTGGGAGGTCTGCACTAACCACAACCCTTTTGAGGCCAGTCACCCCTCCCCATGAGAAGTTAACAACTGCCACACTATGTGAAGTAGTGGCATTGCTGGCATTGGTCACCAGGTAATTCTCACCTGGTATGTACTGTCCAGGGTCCACAAAGCCTGGTGTCACCATAGTGACACTGGCACATGTGTCCCTGTAGGCTTGAGCCACTTTTTCATTAATTAAAGGAGTCTGTCTGTACTTGCCCAGGTTACTGGGGCTCACAGTCAGGGACAAATCAATGTCCCCATCACAGATCAAGACTGCCTGTGTCAGGGTTCTGTCTAAGTCAGAATCTCCTTCAGTTCCCATAGTGATTCCCACTACACCCTTTGTCTGGGGACCAACACTGCTAACAGTAGTACTGGGAGCAGGTGCCTTAGGGGCAACAGTGTTGGGGGCTCCACCCTTCTTACAATCACTAGTCCAGTGAGTTGTATTCTTGCAAGATTTGCACCAGGGTTCCTTTGGACCTTCTTTCTTCTTCCCTTTAGGTTGTTGGGACCCACCCTCGTTAGTACTAGTTTGGGGCCCTGTTGAAGACTTCTGGTCTTTAGATTTCTGATCTCCACCCTTTTGGTCTGTTTTCTTCTGATCACCCCCTTGGCCCTGGTTCTGGTTCTTTTGCTTAACCCTGGTTCTGACCCATTTGTCTGCCTTCTTTCCCAATTCTTGGGGAGAGGTCAGATCAGAGTCAACCAAGTGTTGATGCAGTTGCTGGTTTTGACAGTTATTTAAAATCTGTTCTCTCATCATCAAATTGTACAATCCTGTATAATCAGATACCTTACTTCCCAGCAACCAACCCTCCAAAGCCTTAGTGGCACATTCAATGTATTCAGACCAGTCCTGAGTCTGTGTCTTCTGGGTGTCTCTGAACATTAACCTGTACTGTTCAGTGGTTAAGCCTAACCCATCAACTAGGACACTCTTCAGGACTCTGTAATTTCTGACATCCTCTTCTCTAACAGTGAGTGAGGAGTCTGTCTCTGCCTCTTCCTTCAAAGGAGAGACAGAGGATTGCTGCCCACTGGTCTTCAGGAACCTGCTGTACTTTGCAGGCTCTCTCAAGAGCAGTCATCCATTTGTGGATGTCGTCCCCACTTTTGTAGGGGGGCACAACCTTAGACAGGTTCCTATTATCAAAGACCCTATCTTTGTCCTTAGGGACAATGCTGCCACCAGTGGGTATAGACCCACTCTCTCTAGGTTGCCTAGCCTTGTTCAGTTTCTCTTCCATCAGGGCTACCTCTAGCTCCTGCTTCCTGATCCTCAGCTGAGCTTCCTTCATTCTGGCCTCATGTTCCCTCCTCTGATGGGTGGTCATCCTTCTCCTGGAGTGACCTTGAGAGCCTCTAGAGGCATGAGAAGCATTAGAGTCACCTGAGCGATTCCTTTGCCTCCCGAGCCCCTGGTTAAGTCCACTGGGGAGATCCAATGGGATGATCCCATTGTCAGTCCCCAATAGCCTTAGTTTAGCTGGGCCAAGTATAACACTTGGCACTGGGCTAGTTCTCCCTTCATCCTCACTACTTTCTGTATCCTCACCACTTTCCTCCTCTGTAGTATGATTCTCATCTAAGGGATGGCTATTGGAAAGGGGTACTTCAGTAGCATCTTCAGAAGGGGGGCCTCCTGTTCCAGTCCCTAAGGGGCCTAACTGGGAAGCTTTCTTGAGCTCTCTCTGATTTTCATCATTTTGCAAGAGTTCTCTGAGCTCAGCAGAGGTAGGGTTCTTGGGCTGTTTAAGGCCTCTAAGAGTTGCCAAATGCCTGAGCTCATTCTGGTTAAGGGTAGCAAAGATGGATGGTGCCCTCTGGGGTCACTCTCAACAGAGATAGGTACATTGGACCCCTCTGCCCCAGCCATTGCTCTTAAGTGTGGGTGGATGTGTTGCAATCTACCTACACTTGGGTTTACCTACTAAACCTATCTAGTAGTTGTAGTCAGGGTGTGCTACTCTCTTTGCTCTACAACAACTAAGTTCAGTAGAACTTATGTATATCTAATCTTGTTTTATATGTACCTACAGGTACCTATGTGATCTTTCAATTGGTAACCAAGAGATTACAATGGTAAAACACAGCAAGCTCAAATCCAACTGCTCTCCAATGTGAGAAGTTGGCCTGGTATATGATGCTCACTAGTTAAAGTGATCACCTTGTACCATGCCAAGCAACCCTTATGGTGTGGTTGTAAGTCAACCTTTTCGGACTAGCTGCCTTAGTGGTAGCGTAGGCTAAGCAGTCTTTGAGGCTAAACTCGTGAAGCGTGTTAAGCCAGCTGTTTTACCAAATGCAACCCCCTTTTATACCAATGAAAGGACACCACACAGATATACATTCAAAATATATATGTATTTATTTCTCAAAGTAACCCCTAGTCTCTTTATGAGCACAGGAGCACAAATCGTCAAACAAGATTACAGTAGAATACACAGAAGTTGCACTTTATATGGATAGGCCCTGGTGGCCGCTCAAACCATATACTAAAATAGTGGTATAAGTACCACGAACAGAAAAGGGAAAAGGCCTAGGGCCTCTAGAATCGCTGGGCCTACAAGGAGCTAACTTCAGTTAGTGACCAGGAGGTCCACGGGTGGCGGGTGCAGAGTAAATAGTCACACGCGTGCTCCCATAGGTTTCAATGGGTGCGTAAAAAGTACAAAGTTACTGCAAAAAGGATCTTCCGGATGGACTATGACCTTAAGATTGGAAACACAGACACTAGAGATGTTACTCTACACTTGGGCACCGGAGTGCCAGCTTTACCTCACCCACAGGAAGCGGGTGCATAGGTGTCGAAGTGCGTCGGGTTTCTTCTATCGGGTCAATGGAGCCTGTGGACAAAGATGCTGCAGGCGGTCGGTCCGGGAGAGATGCGGTGTATCCAAGAGTGGATCGGTGTTGTAGAAGACCTGTAAGCAGAGGGGACAGTGTTCACAGTCACTAGCCAGTGACCGGCGTGGCACCAGGTGGGTACCAGGCAATGTCGGGTGCAAACAGGAAGAAAGGTGTAGATTGTCTCTGCAGCCATGTGGTCCCTGGAGGTCGACGACGTCCAGGAGTCGGTTCACGAGCTGTCCCACGCAGGCTCTCGCTGTCGGCGGTGTCGGCGACTTGATTGAAGCAAACAAGCCTTGGCAAAAGCAATTGTTGTGGAGAACAAGATAAGCTGATGGTTCTGACCAGCAAGGTCAGAGGGACTGCTCCTTTGGAGGGGAGCAAGGGCCAGTCTGAAGCAACCAGACCAGCATTGTAGTTCTTGAAGTTCGTCGCCAAGATGGCTACTAGCCAGCGGGCCAGCAACCGGTTAGGCGCATCGAGTGGCAAAATGCAGAAGGGCCCCACGCAGATTGTGGAGATGCTGGAGGGCTCACCTTTGGTGCAGATGCTGCTCGAGGGTTGGGCTTCTCAGATCCCAAAGCACAACTTGGAGGGAGCCTCGGTTGTTGCGCTTGCAGCTTGTCGTCGTCGTTCCAAGATGGCTGGCTCCACGTGTCTCGGTGCCTCCACGGGTCTCCTCTTTTCAGGGACTGTGGATCGGGCGGTGAGAGGTCTGGAGGCCCAGGTCTTGTCAGTCTCTGGGCTCGGGCTCCGGCGGGAGGCGGCGGCAAAGCAGACGTTGATTCGCTGGATGGTGCTTGCTTTAGCAAGGTGGTCACTCCCTGACCACAGGGGAGATTTCCTTCAGTCTTCTGTGCAGCAGAATGTCGAAGTTCCCGTCTTCTTCTTAGTTTCAAGTTGATTCCAGGATGTCTGAAGTCTTAGGACACAGCTCCTACCTTTAAGCGGATTCTAGGGGCCGGACTACCTGCTAGGTCCCTCCCTAAGGGTGGGACCAGGAAGGGGGGTGGTTACACCCCCAATTCTTTGTCCAGCTCGCCCCAGGCCCGGGACTGGTGTGCCCCAGGACCGGATTGAACTGGCATATGCACCGAGGCTCCTTGTGAGCCACAGGCATGTCTGGTTTCTTTCAGCCCTACCAGACCAATACACAAAATCCTGTCTGGGGTGGTGCACGCACCTCCCCTGGCAGGAAACCCTTTGTCCACACCTCCCAAGCTGGAAGGACTCCCAGCAGCAGGAGGGCAGACTTGTGTCTGTGGTGGCAGCATCCATTTTGTGGAGCTGAGGCTATGTCTGCTTTTACCCGGGTTTCAGGTACTGTACATGTCGTGTCCCTCTAGAAGGGTGGAATGCTAACCCCGTTGCCAGAATTGGCGAGGGGTTAGTATTCCAATTCGTATGACACCTTACTCGACATGTTTTGATAAAGTCAAACCAAAGATAGCATTTAACCGCGAGGTTCATAATGCACTTAAGAGTATATGGTATGACGATATCTGGAAACAGTAGAAGGAAGGGGTTCCGACCACTCCAGACAGGCTCAGCTCATGCCAGAGCACCATCTCACATGGAACCAAGCACTCTGCCTTCAGGATTGTTAAGGCCTGCCATAGGAATGACTTATAGGTTAACATGTGTCCCATTTAAGGTTAGGTATAGGTATACTACACCTAAGTAAGAGGTGATTACACCAACTTACCCCAGCTGAGTGATCAGCCAGTTGTGTCAAATTGTTAGGCCAAGCCTGGGGTGGCATAATACATGCTTCAGCCCCTGGCAGGCCTTGGGTACACCAATGCCCTGGGTACCTAGTGTACACTGGTACAGGGGCTGACAGGGTGATCCACTTCCAATTGGTTATGCACCTAGGGTGCATAGTGTAAATTTAGTAGAGAGAACAGCAGGCTGGGGGTCTGATTGGCAGGCCCACAGCCTCAATATGTCAAAAACCAGTGAAGCAAAAAGCAAAAATTTGGGGTGACCATAGGATAGCAGACCCTACTCTCCTACACCCATTATGATGGAGTCGGTCAGAAAGGAATGCGACCGGTCATTCCGACTGGATTCCAACGGCCTAGGAGAGCCCGTCCAAATGTCGGGATGCTTTCAGTAATCCCTAGGGCAGCTCTTTCTGCCCGAGGGATTATGGTGCTTGTTGGAGACAACCTTTCTGTGCTGGCCTTTCTGACACAAAAAGGCTGCCAGAACTCGACTTTGGGAACCCCCAGTAGGGCCCTGTTTGGTGCACGACCTCCAGTTGGAGGCCGAGGGGGCACGTCTGGTGACCCCCTGTTGATCCCTGCAACTTGTGACAGGCACGTTGAGATGACTGCCAGGGGGTGCTGGAATGAACTGCACCTCACATTTTTAAAATGGGGGCATGCATTCCGGTCAGAATATGTGCTCCCACTGTAAAGTAGAGGAGGGAGTGCGACCGAACAGTCTTTGGTTGCAGTCTTCGGTCGCATTCTAATTAGTCGATCGGGACCGCCGACCGACTATTTGTCGGTCCCCTGACTGAGACGAGGAAACTCAACCCAACATCGTAATAGGGCCCTTAATCTGAAACTAAATGTGTAGCGCTCATGATGCACGCTTTGACCTTGCGGCACTGTATTCCTGTGCAGTAACTCGTTAATAAGTGCTAAAATCTAAGCCGGAGATGAGCTCCTGGGATCAAGGATGGCGACGTGCACCATGTTTACACAGTGTAGGCCTCGGCCTTGCCAGCCTTTGGTGCCCAAGAATTGACAACATCAGCTAATAATGCAGATAAAACCAATGTCATCAAGACAACACATGCACACCTGGAGCCCAGGAGATGGTTATGACTGGTGATTAAGATAGCAGTGCAGACCCATAAATACGACTAACTCCACCCCATCCCACTGCCCTGCCTTTAGGTGCCTGACCGGCTAGCGCTTGGACTCTGAGCTGCTAACCGCTATCTGAGCGACATCTGCCAAGTGTCAGGGGAGGACAAGATGCACACTCCACCACTGAAGGCCATGACTAGCCTCTGAGGGCGATTATCACTTACACAGAAAGCATCTCACACTCATCCAACACAGTGCACTATACATAAAAAGCCTGCCCACACATACCATGCAGCACAGCATACACAAGTCCCACACATCCAGCTCAGCACAGTATACACAAGTCCCACACATCCAGCTCAGCACAGTATACACAAGTCCCACACATCCAGCTCAGCACAGTATACACAAGTCCCACACATCCAGCTCAGCACAGCATACACAAGTCCCACACATCCAGCTCAGCACAGTATACCTAAGTCCCACACATCCAGCTCAGCACAGTATACACAAGTCCCACACATCCAGCTCAGCAGAGTACACACAAGTCCCACACATCCAGCTCAGCAGAGTATACACAAGTCCCACACATCCAGCTCAGCACAGCATACACAAGTCCCACACATCCAGCTCAGCACAGTATACACAAGTCCCACACATCCAGCTCAGCACAGTATACACAAGTCCCACACATCCAGCTCAGCACAGTATACACAAGTCCCACACATCCAGCTCAGCACAGCATACACAAGTCCCACACATCCAGCTCAGCACAGCATACACAAGTCCCACACATCCAGCTCAGCACAGCATACACAAGTCCCACACATCCAGCTCAGCACAGCATACACAAGTCCCACACATCCAGCTCAGCACAGTATACACAAGTCCCACACATCCAGCTCAGCACAGTATACACAAGTCCCACACATCCAGCTCAGCACAGTATACACAAGTCCCACACATCCAGCTCAGCACAGCATACACAAGTCCCATGCATCCAGCTCAGCACAGCATACACAAGTCCCACACATCCAGCTCAGCACAGCATACACAAGTCCCACGCATCCAGCTCAGCACAGTATACACAAGTCCCACACATCCAGCTCAGCACAGCATACACAAGACCCACACATCCAGCTCAGCACAGCATACACAAGACCCACACATCCAGCTCAACACAGTTTACACAAGTCCCCTCCACCTAGGGCATCTCTAGCCTTCAAGATGGCTCAGCGAAATAAATGCTTGCTACTGAAGTGTTCTGTGATCTCTAGTAAGAAGCCTGAATACTAGCAGGGCCAACTAGCCTTTCATTCTTCTTAGGTTGGTAATTATTAGCAGTGTGAGAAATCTGTGTAATTTGTTTTGCAAAATTAGGTGAACATTTATAAAAATGCTGTAAAATGATGCAAAATGCAAACACAGCACAACAACGTAAGTGATGGAAACAGCAGCCTCTCATGTTTTCTTGCATTTGCCTGTGAGCTGATGTTACATTTTTGCTGGGAATGGTGTGTAATTAAGCAAGGTGGCATAATATAATTTCAGAAGTTTTGCGTAACAAGTTTAACATGAAGTTACCGAAAATATAGCCTATTATGCAGCCTAGAGGAAGGTTCCCAGGAGCCTACTATCAATTGTGAGTTTCAGGGCGTGATAAAGGCTGAAGTGTGGTATAAAGCACTACCTAAGACCAATTTATCGCTCCACGGAGACTCTCCGGACAGGTATCCGTGTCCAAGGGCAGTGAGAGGTAATGGGGCAGTGCTCCAGCAGGGACCAGGTACTCTGAAGGCAGGGAGATGCCAATAGCTTCTTGGGCTCCTAGAAGTCGGCAATGTTGAGGTGTCGAGGATCACTCATGACGGGTTCGAAAGTCAGGTAGAGCTAGGATTAAAGATGATCTGCGCTGTCAGACTCTGTGTCCCCAGGACCTGCACTTCCCCTCTTTCCGACCAGTTTAAGCAGGTTCAGCCCTCCCAGGTTTTACCCAGTGCCCATGTTTTGTGGGAGTAACGCTGCACCGGTAATTGCCGATCCCACAGCAACATGTGGTGTTTACCGAGCGGTATTATCGCGCATCCGAATCAATAATGCCCAACGCGTGCATGGTGCAGCCTGCACGGAGCCTATAGGAAGGAGAGGACTTTTATTCTCTTTACATCAGAAGGCTTTTCAAGGCTTGATGCTAGACAACGTCTCCTGCTGAATCCAGGGGAAACTGAGATTTCGTTTTTTGGGAAAGCCCGAGATCTGCGGAGTCTGGATTGGTGGCCACCGGAGCTAGGCAAGGCCCCCGCCTCCAGTGAGGTGGTAAACATCCTCGGAGTGACGATAGACAAGGAAATCACTATGAAGGAGCAGGTTTTCTCTTCCACAGGTTCTTGCTTTCACATGTTACGCCTACTAAAGAAAGCCGGGCCGTGTGTTCCTCCGACAGCCAGAAAGACCTTGGTACAGGCTCTTGTGGTAAGCCGGCTGGACTCCAGGATCTCTTGTGGTAAGCCGGCTGGACTCCAGGATCTCTTGTGGTAAGCCGCCTGGACTCCGGGATCTCTCGTGATAAGTCGGCTGGACTCCGGGATCTCTTGTGGTAATCCAGCTGGACTCCGTGATCTCTTGTGGTAAGCCGGCTGGACTCCGTGATCTCTTGTGGTAAGCCGGCTGGACTCCGTGATCTCTTGTGGTAAGCCGGCTGGAGTCCGGGATCTCTTGTGGTAAACCGGCTGGACTCCAGGATCTCTTGTGGTAAGCCGGCTGGTCACCGGGATCTCTTGTGGTAAGCCGGCTGGACTCCGGGATCTCTTGTGGTAAGCCGGCTGGACTCCGGGATCTCTTGTGGTAAGCCGGCTGGACTCTGGGATCTCTTGTGGTAAGCCGGCTTGACTCTGGGATCTCTTGTGGTAAGCCGGCTGGACTCCGGGATCTCTTGTGGTAAGCCGGCTGGACTCCGTGATCTCTTGTGGTAAGCCGGCTGGACTCCGGGATCTCTTGTGGTAAGCCGGCTGGACTCCGGGATCTCTTGTGGTAAGCCGGCTGGATTCCGGGATCTCTTGTGGTAAGCCGGCTGGACTCCGGGATCTCTTGTGGTAAGCCAGCTGGACTCCGGGATCTCTTGTGGTAAGCCGGCTGGACTCCGGGATCTCTTGTGGTAAGCCGGCTGGACTCCGGGATCTCTTGTGGTAAGCCGGCTGGACTCCGGGATCTCTTGTGGTAAGCCAGCTGGACTCCGGGAGCCGGCTGGACTACGGGATCTCTTGTGGTAAGCTGGCTGGACTACAGGATCTCTTGTGGTAAGCCGGCTGGACTCCGGGAACGCATTACTGGCTTCTCAACAAGTCACTTTTGTCTAAAGTTCAAGGAGTGCAAAACACTGCCGCACGGCGGATCTGTAACCAGGCTCCTAGAACGCGCTCCACCCCTCATCTACAATCTTTACACCGGCTGCCAGCGAAGACAAGAATGGTTTTAAAAATATTCTGCTTATCCTATAAAGCTCTGCAGGGGACAGGGTCCCAGTACCTCTGTCAGAAGCGTGGCCACTGTCCTCCCGCTAGGAATGTGCGTTCCAGTGATAAGGAGCTTCTATTGGTCCCATCTAGATGTGGTGGTGGAGCCTTCTCCAATTTTTCTCCCATCTTCTGGAATAAATTGCCTTTTTCTGTCCGAACTTGCCCTGACTACAGCAATTTCAAGAAAGCGGAACTCTTCTAGATCCTACACTAATTGTTTTTGGTTGACCGTGCGAGAGAGATCCCTGTTGGGATGGTGTGTGTGAGATATCAAATTATTGTATTGTATGGAAGCTTGACGGGTTCTGTGCATGCTGGGACAGTGTGAGCTCATTCAGGTGCAGGTGAAGGGCACAGAGCACCCCTAAGTGGCTTGCGGGTGGGGGTCCTCTGTGTGATAAATTGGGAAGCCCTTCAACTGTACTGGTTGATTCTAACACTCGTGGGTGGTCCCTTGGCTTGGGTGACCTCCTGGGGGCACCTATGGGAGATATCACAGTGGGGGGACCAAAGTGCTTCCGGTCCCAATGTTACTTTATAATGTAAGCGCATGCCCTGGTTCTGAACAGAGAGATGTTTGAGCGTGCACATTAAACTTTAAACATGTATGCTCCCTCACATCTCCCCTAGCCATCCCTATCTGATCACAGCAGAGCCAGAAGCAGTCTGAGCTGCATCACCACTCCTGCCTTCAGCAGGATGTACAGAGGGGCCCCAGCATCTGAGGGGACCTTCAGCTGACCTCAGGGCCATGGACTTCCTGTCCACTGCATCACAGCATGTGGGAACGAGAGGGATAACCTAAGGAAAACACACTTTTTAGGTCTTGCCTGACCCAGCGCATGCGCTGGTCTGGCGAGACTTATTGAGAGGGCTCCAAAAAGTGCTACCAGGCCAGCCTAGAGCTACAGTGCATGTGCGCGGGCGCGCGCCGCACTTGACCACGATTACTTTCACTTTCACGGCCGTACGGCCGCTTGGCATAGCCAATAGCTCTCACTTTTGGGACCTTATAAGTATTTAGTTATGCAACTGTTGTATGGCTAAACACTTATAAGGTCCCAAAGGCGAGACCTATTGGCTATGCCAATGTTTGTTGTTTGATTTGTAGTAGAAATTGGCAGAATTTCATTGTTATATTAAACTTTAAAAAAGTGTCCTTACCTGTCTTTTTTTCCATATTATAGGAAATTCGGATATTTATTTGTATGTAGCCTTGGATATCTCTCTGCCACTTCCCCTCGTCTCCCTCACAATCCCATAATAATGCTTACCCTGTCCTGATTTTAGAATTTGCTCTCTGACACTTGTAGTTCTGTTTTTATCTCTATAAATGTATGAC
This sequence comes from Triturus cristatus, assembly GCF_964204655.1. Lineage (NCBI taxonomy): Eukaryota > Metazoa > Chordata > Amphibia > Caudata > Salamandridae > Triturus > Triturus cristatus. The sequence continues at coordinate 847,695,329 of NC_140595.1, forward strand.
TACACGCCCCAGAATGCAAAGATCAAGTGAAGGAATGGATGAGCATCGATGGGCAGTCCTAAAAGGGTTCGACTTCTATTGGTCTAACCGGTCACAAATCTCCAAATAGAAAGCTCTGTCTTGGGAAAAACCAACTTAAAACAAGGGGTCCGAAAGAGCTTCGCCTCTCCCCAGCCACGTTTGATGTATATCCTGAACCTCTTGGTGAGGTCTTGGGAAAATCGGGAATTCTTTCTCGTCAGTATGCGGATGATACCTAGATCTACCGGAAGATGCCACCCCCAAAGACATCTGTCTTCTCTTCTCCACCCTCAGCAAGGTTCTGAAATGGATGCCCAGCCACCTCTTAAAACTCAATCCAACTAAAACTGAATTTCTGCTAACTTCTCCCAAAAACATCCAAACAGTGTAGCTGGACTCCTTCTCTGCCCTGAACTGCAATCTGGCCATTGTGGAGGCGGCCAGACCACTGGACTTTATCCTTGACGACCGTCTAGACGTCTCAGCCATGGTCAAAAGTGCACACCACCAGCTAAGATAGATTGATAGATAGTTTATTGCACAATTAATTAAAATCATTGCAATCAAGACATTTTCAAAACATGGTAAAGTGCCTAAATTCCAAAGTTATATAAAAATGTGTGAAGGTTTGCCACCCTGTTCTGGAGATTAAAAAAGTTTAAGCACCATTTAGGCAACTATAGACAAGAGGATTTAAAACAATCGGCACAGCATTGTGGATTATACCTCTATATGATTGTCAGAGTCCGGGACGGCTTTCACAGCAGGCAGGTATTTTATGAAGCGTGCCGGCGGCCGCACTGATTCGCCTTTCATGCACTCGACCAGGGCAGCTCGACATGTCCGTATATTTAAAATGCGCCAGATGGGGCAAAGCCAGTATATTCTCAAAGTGCGTAGTTTCTCACAAGTGCACAATATGTGACTTCGGGATTCATCTACTCCGTCACATGCTCGGCACAGAGTGGCTACGGTCTCTTTGTACCCTCGTCCATACTTGTAGGGCAACAGTGGGATCAGGCCGAACCGTAATTTCATTAGTTGGCCGTTCATTATTGGTTTTAAGGGGGACGACAGGTACTGTGGCAAGACCCCACTGTTGCAGAGTTTTGACGCCCAGCTTCCATGACTTAGGTTTTTCAGAGTTTGCGCATCACTATCGGCTGACATTATCTTCGCTTGTTTTGTTACGTGTCTTGCTGCTGCTGATGTTGGTATAGGAACGGACCATATATCCTGAGCTTCCAATAATTCAACACAGTGTGCTAAAAATTCACACCAAGTAGAAACTCGGCTGTTTATCATTGTCCAGGTGTTTTTCTTTAGCCTGTTGTCCTACGCTTGTTCGGCTTTTAAACAGTAGGCCATGAACCTGGCTTTTAGGATCCACATTTGTGATGACAGGTTGAATTCCCTACGTATTTGCGCATGGGAGGAAGAAGTCGGTAACATTAAAACTCTACGGAAACCGGCTGACTGGGCTCTATCCAACCACATTATTATTTTATCTTTGAAGGCTATTGCACCAACGGCTACTGACAGTAGAAGTTTTGCCCCCATTACTCGGATTAGGGGAGCGAAATCTAGTGAGTTTACGGCTTTCCTTGCTCCACAAAAAGCCCCCTCTAAAGATTGTGCTGTTCCTTGCATTGCGGTGATGTGAGCGGACTGCTGTCCTTTGGGATCAATCCTCACTCCTAAATACTTGGAAGCGGCGACTATCTTGATAGGTTTGCCTTCGATGTACCAGGAACCTTTCCTCTTTAATTGTTGTGAAATGATCATTTCCTTTGTTTTTGCCGTGTTTATTTTTAGATGATTTACTCTGCAAGATAGGGACGATGCAGTTAGTAGCCGCTGTAATCGGATCGGAGTTTGGTCGAGCAGTCTTGTATCATCCGCTTATTGGAGCAATTGGATTTTAGTCCCGGCTAGTTTTAGGGGGAAAGCTCGGGCTTCGGCCAACCAGTCTGGTAGGTCAGCCAAGTACAGATTAAACAGCATTGGGCCAATCAGCATCCTTGCTTCAGACCTTTGTTGGGTTGTATTTTTGGTAGCAGACCAGGCAGAAGTGACTCTAATCTTAACTCAGGTTTACGAGTGTAGAGCAACCAATGCTTTCAAAAGAGTATTGTCAATGCCCCAGTTTATTAATTTCATCCACAATCTCAGGCGGGACACACTATCAAAGGCAGTTTGGAAATCGATGTATGCAAGATACAGAGCCCTACCTTTTTTGCAAGTGTTGTCTCGATCAAGTGGGACAAGCAGATCAAGTTGTCTTCGATGTGTGATCCCTTTTGGAAGCCTGTTTGTGAGTGGGGGATCAGTTTACGCACTTTTGCTCAGGCCTTCAGTTCTTGTAGCAGCGTACTGGCGTAGCACGTCCCATCTAGGTCCAGGAGACCAATCATTCGATAGTTTTCAGGGGCGGATCTTGAGCCTTTTTATGTATTGGTACTGGAAGGGATCCCCTCCATCACTCAGGGATAGTTTTTCCCAACCTATACTCCCAAAATAAAGGCGCACACCACCAGCTGCTCTGGGGCCTCAAGTAGTTTATTCCTGAGCAAGATCTGGAACCTGTGGTCCGGGCACTGGCTCTTTCTTGACTAGATGAGGGTAACTCTTGTCTCTCTGGTGCCCCTAAAGCACATTCAGCTCGTCTAAGAGCAAAGCTCCACACAGCTGCCCGCTTTGTGACATGGCACAGGAAATCCAACCACATATCTCCAATTCTTCGCACCCTGCAATGCCTCCCCATCGAAGCAGGAGTCCAATTTACGAGTGCATGCTTTAATCACAACGCCCTCCACAACTCCACTTCCTTCTCGGAGAACTGGAAGTCTCTGGAGCTCAATAAGGATCAAGAAACGCTGAGTCCCTCCTGCTCGAACCTCCAACCTTTAAACAAGAATACTGCAAGAGAGGCTTTTCAGCCCTCACCCTATGCACTGGGCCTGTGACCACTGACCACGTGCACTGGGTCCGTCTGGACCGAGCACTGACCGCATGCGCTGTGCCACTCCGGACCAAGCACTGACCGTATATGCTGGGCTAGTTTGTACTGAGAAGTAGCCACCAGTGCCAGGCCAGTGCTATACGTAGGATCCTAAAGTGAGAGAAGACCTATAGTATGGTCATATAGATGTATCTAAGAAACATCCACAAAAGGCGTGGTCTATGGAACTTAAGGTGTGGCCTAATACTGTGAAATAGAATCCTGTGCTTGACAAAGTCAGAAATAGACTTGCTGGACAAACTACTAACTTAACAGTTTAAATCTGAAATCACCAATCAACTCACAGACCATCCAGACCTCGGCAGCCAAACTCACCCTCAACCTCCCAGACAGGACTCACATCACACCACGCCTCGAAGAGCTCCACTGACTTCTGATACCCAGAACGTCTCATTTCAAACTCCTCACACGCACACTCAAGGCACTACATAACTCCGGCCTTGCCTACCTGAACATTGATTTGGGAAAAAGGGGGTGGTGATGGACAGAGTTTCTGAATGATGCAGAATACTCTTACCAAGTCAAGAGATCATGGTTTTAATCCATCACCGTTTTTTAGCTCACTGCACCATCCCAGCTCAGAACCTGGCTACATGCAAATTAGTCCGTACCTGTCCCAGTGCATGATGGGAACAGGGCAAACCAAACTACCAAGCCAATTCTTATACTGGGAAGGAAGCAAGCTTCCGGGGACCGGTTTCTGGCATCACAGCCTTCGTCGGCCCGGCTTGCCTGAATCCTGATGGTGCAATGAGCAAGGGACTCACGTCTGAGCATACCCTCCCACACTGAGTGTGGTTAAAAACGATTTGGGAAAAAGGGGGTGGTGATGGACAGAGTTTCTGAATGATGCAGAATACTCTTACCAAGTCAAGAGATCATGGTTTTAATCCATCATCGTTTTTTAGCTCACTGCACCATCCCAGCTCAGAACCTGGCTACATGCAAATTAGTCTGTACCTGTCCCAGTGGATGATGGGAACAGGGCAAACCAAACTACCAAGCCAATTCTTATACTGGGAAGGAAGCAAGCTTCCGGGGACCGGTTTCTGGCATCACAGCCTTCGTCGGCCCGGCTTGCCTGAATCCTGATGGTGCAATGAGCAAGGGACTCACGTCTGAGCATACCCTCCCACACTGAGTGTGGATAAAATCGATTTGGGAAAAAGGGGGTGGTGATGGGCAGAGTTTCTGAAATCGCCGTTTTTTAGCTCACTGCACCATCCCAGCTCAGAACCTGGCTACATGCAAATTAGTCTGTACCTTTCCCAGTGCATGATGGGAACAGGGCAAACCAAACTACCAAGCCAATTCTTATACTGGGAAGGAAACAAGCTTCCGGGGACCGGTTTCTGGCATCACAGCCTTCGTCGGCCCGGCTTGCCTGAATCCTGATGGTGCAATGAGCAAGGGACTCACGTCTGAGCATACCCTCCCACACTGAGTGTGGATGAAATCGATTTGGGAAAAAGGGGGTGGTGATGGACATTGACATCTCCTGGCAACAACCACCCAGACACCTCCGCTCCGCAGGATTCCACTCGCACACGTCCCACGCATACACAGAACCCGCTCAGAAGGAAGGACGTTCTCTTACATCGCTCCCAAAGCGTGGAACGTCCTCTCACTCCACATGAGAGCCGTCTCATCTCTTATTGAACTCCACAAGAAGCCGAAGACCTGGATCTTCAATTAACAAACGTACCCTAGGCAGGGCTAGGCACGCACAGCTGCTCAGCGCCAGGGTACCCTCGCGGGTGATAGTGCGCTTTACAAATACACAGAACATAAGATATCCATGCTACCCTAGGCAGGGCTAGGACCGCACAGCTGCTCATCGCCAGGGTACGCTCGCGGGTGATAGGGCGCTTTACAAATACACAGAACATAAGATATCCATGCTACCCTAGGCAGGGCTAGGACCGCACAGCTGCTCATCGCCAGGGTACGCTCGCGGGTGATAGGGCGCTTTCCAAATACACAGAACATAAGATATCCATGCTACCCTAGGCAGGGCTAGGACCGCACAGCTGCTCATCGCCAGGGTACGCTCGCGGGTGATAGGGCGCTTTCCAAATACACAGAACATAAGATATCCATGCTACCCTAGGCAGGGCTAGGCACGCACAGCTGCTCAGCGCCAGGGTACCCTCGCGGGTGATAGGGCGCTTTACAAATACACAGAACATAAGATATCCATGCTACCCTAGGCAGGGCTAGGCACGCACAGCTGCTCAGCGCCAGTGTACCCTCGCGGGTGATAGTGCGCTTTACAAATACACAGAACATAAGATATCCATGCTACCCTAGGCAGGGCTAGGCACGCACAGCTGCTCATCGCCAGGGTACCCTCGCGGGTGATAGGGCGCTTTACAAATACACAGAACATAAGATATCCATGATACCCTAGGCAGGGCTAGGCACGCACACAGCTGCCCAGCGCCAGGGTACCCTCGCGGGTAATAGTGCGCTTTACAAATACACAGAACATAAGATATCCATGCTACCCTAGGCAGGGCTAGGCACGCACAGCTGCTCAGCGCCAGGGTACCCTCGCGGGTGACAGTGAGCTTTACAAATACACAGAACATAACATATCCGTGCTACCCTAGGCAGGGCTCGGCACGCACAGCGGCTCAGAGCCAGTGTACCCTCGCAGGTGATAGTGAGATTTACAAATACACAGAACATAAGATATCCATGCTACCCTAGGGGGGGCTAGGCACGCACAGCTGCTCAGCGCCAGGGTACCCTCGCGGGTGATAGTGCGCTTTACAAATACACAGAACATAAGATATCCATGCTACCCTAGGGGGGGCTAGGCACGCACAGCTGCTCAGTGCCAGTGTACCCTCGCGGGTGATAGTGCGCTTTACAAATACACAGAACATAAGATATCCATGCTACCCTAGGCAGGGCTAGGCACGCACAGCTGCTCAGCGCCAGGGTACCCTCGCGGGTGATAGGGCGCTTTGCAAATACACAGAACATAAGATATCCATGCTACCCTAGGCAGGGCTAGGCACGCACAGCTGCTCAGCGCCAGAGTACCCTCGCGGGTGATAGGGCGCTTTGCAAATACGCATACCATAACATGCCATAAAGGGGCTGGTGCCACGCTCAGCAGTTGCAAGGTCTGAGATAAGCTTGTTTCACGGCGCTGAGACAAACATGCCCCTGACAGTGACTCCAGCAGACAGATGGGCACGGTGCCACCTCACCTATCACTGGCATACACTGCGTTGGCATGCTTTTAAAATCAAAGATTAGAACCCTACCTTCAACATTATGACAGCAAAATTAAGAAGCAGAAAATCAATCATCAGGGTGAAAGGGACCAGGTGGTGAGAGGAACCGACATGTGAGAGAGAGACCTGGTGAGAGAGAAACATGGCGGAGAAAGAGACCTGGCGGAGAAAGAGAACTGGTAGTGAGATATCTGGTGGACAAAGTGACCTTGTGGTGAAAGAGACTGTGGTGAAAGACACCTGGTGAAGAGAGAGACCTGGCGGAGAAAGAGATGTGGCGGTGAGAGAGATCTGGAGGTGAGAGAGATCTGGTGGTGAGAGAGACCTGGTGAAGAAAGAGACCTGGTTGTGAGAGAGGCCTGGTTGTGAGAGAGGCCTGGCTGTGAGAGAGGCCTGGTTGTGAGAGAGGCCTGCTGGAGAAGGAGGCCTGTTTGTGAGAGAGGCCTGGTTGTGAGAGAGGTTTGGTTGTGAGAGAGGCCTGCTGGAGAAGGAGGCCTGTTTGTGAGAGAGGCCTGGTTGTGAGAGAGGCCTGGTTGTGAGAGAGACCTGGTTGTGAGAGAGACCTGGTGGAGAAGGAGGCCTGGTTGTGAGAGAGGCCTGGTTGTGAGAGAGGCCTGGTGGAGAAGGAGGCCTGGTTGTGAGAGAGGCCTGATAGTGAAAGGGGGCTGTTGGTGGGGGAGATCTGACCTAGAACGAGAGGCCATGTTGTGGGAGAGACCTGCACTCGGGAGTGGTGCCTGGCGAGGACCAATGACGGGGAGTTTGGGGAGGGTGAGGGGGGAGTGATTAGACACTGAATGTCCAGCGCCCTTACACCGATCCATAAAGGGGAGTTTCGCCGGCTTGGACACTGCAAGGAAAACCAAGAGGACTCCTTTTAACCCTTAGGTGGCTGAAGACATTGTTTTCCACCCAAACACAGAGACCTTTGGCCCTTATATTTTAGTCACAGGTGTGATTTCAAAACATAATATTTTCTTTCAATAAGGAAACTTGGGGGCATATCAACAAGGGCTTTATCTCTGCTTTTTTGGCTTTAAAAGCCAAAAAAGGAGAGATAAAACTAGCGCCCTATCAACAACAGGGTGCTAACATGCAAATTTGCATGTTAGCACCCTTTTACTCTACGCTTCCCCTTGCATCTCTAATGAGATGCAAAGGGGGCGTTCCAGAGTAAAATAATAGGAGAAATGTCGCTAAGCGACATTTCTCCTATTATCAAGAATGTCGCTAACCCTGTTAGAGACAAAAAAAGCAGCGCTAACCGCGGTTAACGCTGCATTTTTACGTCTGGTATTTTTCAGACTTAGCCATGATATCCTATGGAAGGAGGATATCATGGCTAAGTTTGCCTGTCCCTATCAACAAGGTAACGTGAGATTATCGCTGGGTTTCCAATAGGAGTTCCAGGGGCCCCACACCTTCACCCATTTCCCAGGCTTACCTCTCGCCACATACACTACCTTCTCCCGAAACATACACCAATCCATGTTGTCCTTCCACACCGAAACCGTGCGCTAGGATTTTTATCGCTTTTGAGATAAGCGTTGTTAATAGCACGCTATCTCAGCGATAAAAATCCACGTTAGCCGGCGATAATTATCCTAGCGCTAAGTGCGCTTAGCGATAATTATCGCCGGGTGTTGCTGATATGCCCCAAAGTATTTTATTTACCAGTTTTGAGGAAACTTTTCTTGTTCTAACTGCTGGTTTGCCTTAATTAGCCGTAATAACCCTGTATAGAGTCATTAAAAAGGGAAATAAAAATGTGTGAAATAAGACTTAAATCAATAAAAAACGAAGAAGGGTCACGTGTTCCAGTCCTTTAAAATATCACCCCCTCAGTTCACAGTGGAAACAACTAAAAATAAACAGAGTGTAGCTGTCATGTAAACATGTCGGCATCTTTACCTCAGGCTCTAACACTTGCATCTAAACACGCATTTGTAATGCAACAGGTCTCGCATCGCTGAAAGTTTGAGCTATTGGCGTTGGTTATTATAATGCAAACCCAATAGCTCAAACTTGTACTAATGCGGGGGCTATTGCATTGCAAAGCAATCGCCGCACTCGCGCTTTTGCTTTACACTTCTTAAGCTATAGCTCGGGTGCCGCGATCGCTTCAAAAGTAAAACAATGGAAACAAACGTTGTATTCTGTCTCTTTGCTTTTGAAGCAATTGCGGCACCCTCACGTTAGCTTAAGATGTGTAAAGCTAAAGCGCTGGTGCTGCTATTGTAACACAAGTTAAAAAATAGAAGAAAAAGAAACATCGCGCCCGTGTTCTGCACCACAAATAACAAACCAAAGACGCCGAGCACTATTATATCAGCTGAGACTGCCGTGCTGCGAAAAATGAAAAAGAAAGCTTTGTGAGAGAGCGTTTCCTGCCTGAAAATACAGGCAGCAGAAAGACATTTAACAAAATAGTGCTGAGAGGCTGTAATTAAACCGTACCAAGTAACAACACACATAACAGGGGGTGTCCTCATGGGAGTTTACAAGAAGAGAAAAGGCGGTACTAAATTGGGAATACTAAGCTTAGTGACCAATGAAAAGCCACCATTTACAAAGGACAGTGACAGGAGCCAATTAAAAAGATGGGCGGAAAGTGGGGGGAGCTTCATGCTCATAACCTGAATACAGCATGTCTCGAAGAGACAGCGCAAGCGCTGACTAGATGAGACCTAAATACTGAACCAGGACAATGCCCCTATAGCTTGTCCAGTCATGAGGACATGGGACTTTCAGAGCTGGTCTGTGGAAGGCGGGATCCCAGCGGCTAGAGCTGTATCTGACCCCGGGTAGGTTTCAATGTCCTTTCACCCTTGCTTTAGTGTCAAACAAAAATATGTGACTGCGAAATAAAGGTCTAAATTTATAACAAACTGAGATATCAACAAGTTGGAGAATAGGTCACTTTTACCTCTCAGGAAGTTGGAAAGTCTATAATATGAAGATAAAGGTAATACAGGACACTTTTCACTAACCTTATCACAAACGATATGTTCTGTTACATGTTAATCTCATCAATAAAGTATAAATCACCCTGAGTCTTCTTGGCGCTCAAACAGGCTCAATCAGACAGGCAGAAGTAAGTGGCTGAGGGGTGGTCCAGGGGTGCTTGTTTAGAGGTGTTTACAGAATCGAATCCCATTGGATTCCAGATAAATATTCAGAGGAGGTGAATTGCAGATCGCAGGGGCTGCGCCGCACAACTTCTACCACCAGCATTGCATTAAAAAAATATTGGAAAATTCACATTTGCATAAACAGCTGTGTCGAGCACCAGTGAGAGATGTGCATGGCCACCCTCCCTCCAGTAACAAGCACTGGCAAAGCCAATAGGCCAGGCACATCTTTTGCGTCCTGACATTAAAGACGGCGGCTGTATTAAAAAATACAAATAAGGAATGCTTTAGTATAAAATAAATCTATGAGGTAAATAATTAACTGTGGGATGATTCTGTGTTCTTTTGAGATGTACCTGATACATTGCAATTAGCACAGTTCATGGTAAGCCAATACTCGTCTAAGTGCGGCCAGAGCCAGCTCTCTGTATATTTTAAAGAACTAGAGACAACAGGTCGATTGACAGCAATGCTATCAAGCCAGACCTAAAAATAGTTGCAGAAATGTGGAGGCTTCCAAATACTGTGAGTTGTGGAATGTAGGAATGTTAAGCATGCAACAGCAAAATAGGGGTCTGATACACGAACATCATTTTGATGTACATAAAGCAGTCCTTCAGTAGGACTAGTTACTGTAACTGTAGTAAAGCGCCTATTTTTACATGGTTAGCCTCCACTTTTTGCTTGGTGCATGATGTGGTTTCGAATTGGCAGTGCACTGGGTCCCTGATAACTAAATTCCCAGTGCCAGAACTCTTTCCTAAATCTGTACCAATATTGGAACAACTTCAACCACCCCTGTAAGTCCCTAGTAAATGCGTCAGCAGATATGACCCTATAATACCCAAGTCTATTCATGGATATTATAAGTGCACACAGAAGCCATAGAGGGCACACGGAGTGGGTACTGGTCATCACGAGTTTCCTAGCTCCATGATTGTTTCACTGCACCCTAAAGTGTTTGGTACCAAACATTTCATCTTAATAAATCCTCACTGATGCCAGTGTTGGATTTATTAATAAATGCACATAGGAGACACCTTAGAGGGTCCCCTGAAAACCTACCAAGCCCCGGTGTGGTCTCTGAGTAGTCTTGGCAATCCTGCCACCACCAGACATGTTTCTGACCTCATGGAGGGAGAGACAATGTAAATGTAAATGTAAATGTCAAGGTACTTATAGAGCGCACTGTCACCAGACGGACACCTTGCGGTGTCGCCTTTGCGGTTTTCTGGCGCTTATACTCATACCGCTGTGGAACCCCTCCTGGCTTTCCCTGTGAAGTGTCCACTCCTGGGCACCCCCAGGGTGAAGCCAGGCATCCTTAGCGCTGTTGGGGCCGGTGTGGAGGCTAAGCAAGCTATTGCCCAGAGTTGCAGCGTGGGGCCCGTGATTAGAATAGGCACCGAGGCGAGAATAGACAGGTCCGAGGAAATTGAGCCCGAGCCCCGCTGAGGCAGGAATCAAACCCTGGTCCCTGGCCAGAACTCTGCTTCAGGGTCTGCCGCTCTAACCATTGAGCCACACTCCTCCAGAGCTCCATGCTCTCAGAGGCCAGAATCTAAGCCTGCTCTGGGAGGAGGGGCTTCACACCTCCCCCAAGCCAGGCTGACCTTCGAAGGTGGGTAGCTTCAGAGGTGACTCTGCCTTTTTAATGCATCCCAGGCAGCTACAGCTAGTGGAGGATGCCAACCTCCCTGTCCTGCTCCACATTTGGCGGGACAGAAGGCAGGAAAATTGTTAAATTAGGAAGTGTGTCCACATTCAGCCAGCACAACCCCTAAGGTGGGGTAGGTGACGTGCAGCCCACTTTTCATATCCCTCCATCTTCGTTGGAGAGAATTAGCCAATTAGGGTCAGGGTAGGGCCCCTTCCCACAGGAAGTGGTAACTTAGAGGGTGTAAACACCCTAAAGGGAGGTAGCCCATTGGCTACTACCTGTTACCCCTTTAACGTCTCAATAGTTTGTATTTAGGTGGCATCCCTGGACCCTGAACTTTGGGTTTGACTGACACAAAGCAGATAAGGACAAAGAACAGCTGCTGACCCAAGAACAGAAGACCTGCTGCAGAGCTTTTGGGTCCAGGGGGACCCTCTAGGGAAGATATGCACCAGGGGCAGAGAACTTATTTCCACTCTTGAAAGCCTGAGGCAGCAAGATGCTGATCAGGACCAGAGAAGTGCCAGTAGTTCTCACAGGACCTGTTGGGAGGAGGGACTCCTTTACACTCAGACCAAAGACCCTGAACCTGGTGCCACCAGGAGATTAATAGTGCCTCATCAGTTTAGTGAGGTTCTACTTACATTGGCCTATGACATTCCCGTAACTGGGCATCTTGGCTAGACCAAACCTTGGAGTAGGTTGCTGAACCATTTCTACAGGCCAAAAATGTTCCAGAATTTGAAGGAGTTTTGCAAGTCATGTTCCACCTGTCAAGCCAGTGGCAAGGCAAGTAGCTACCTACAGACCCCCTTAATTCCACTTCCAGTGGTCAGAGTACCCTTTGAGAGGGTTGGGGTTGACATTGTTGGTCCCCTTGACCCTCAGATAGCATCAGGAAACCAATTTATACTGGTGGTAGGGGATCATGCGACCAGGTATCCTGAGGCAATTCCCCTGAGGACTACCACTGCTCCTGCAGTGGCTAAGGCCCTACTTGGTATTTTTACCAGTGTTGCGTTTCTAAAGGAGGTAGTATCAGATAGAGGCACAAACTTCATGTCTGCATACCTAAAACTCATGTGGACTCAGTGTGAGTGACTTATCAGTTCACTACCCCATACCACCCACAGACAAATGTGCTCATTGAAAGATTTAACAAGACCCTAAAAGGTATGATTAGTAAACTCCCTGAAAAGCTCAGAAGGAGATGGGATGTCCTGCTACCATGCCTGCTTTTTACAGTTAACGAGTACAAAATGTAACTCACAAACTTACAAGTGTAAATCCACACATCTATCTCTCCTATTTTTCTATTGGGAGATCATCACACATGTACGTTTACTACTTAGAAGAAAATGTGGGAAGGGCCATGGGAAGTGAAAGGGGAAAAAGGGGCATACTTACTGCTAAAGGGAAAGGTTTAAGGGGGAATAAAGAGGGTTGTCGGGAGTTACAGACATCCACCCACAAAAGAGTAAGCCCATTGCACAAACTGCCATTCTAAAATTACTTCAGCAAAAAAGAACCCTAACCTGTAGTAAATGCACTCCAACTGTAGGATTTTTTTTTTTAAATAGATTTGTTTTGACTGATCCAGAACTGGTCCATAAAAAGAACGTAATCTGGGCCTCCTGGGTTAGTGCCTACCCTGGTCCCTAACCCCGGTCCCTACAGAGAGAAGAGACCCGGCCTGTGGGGTTTGTCTCATTACTGGTCAGTGAAGAGAGCGCAGGCCAGGACCCGGGAGTTTGCTCAAGTACAGGTCCCTAAAGAGAGTGAAAGCCAGGCCCATTGGGTCTGTCTCAGCATTGGTCCACAAAGAGGATGTAGCCTGGGCCTCTGGGATCTATTCCTGCCCTAGAGAGTGTAGGGAGGCATATATGCCATCTCTCCTGATTCAAGTGGGAGACTACCATTATCATGGCTACTCTGATGCCTCCCGCTTGCAAAAACCTGATTACTCGGCAGGCTTCAGCCGGCAGGAACTGGTCTTTCGTGACTTGGAGTACATACACAACAGACCTGATTCAGGCAGGAGACTCCTGATTTTTTAAGCCAAAAATAGTTTCATTTTGCCTGTCTCCTGCCTGAAATTACCTCAGTTTCAGCAATAACCAATGGGGGAAATACATTCTCCCAATTCGTTTTTAACAATCTCCCACTTTCCTCTTCTAAAATGTTGGCATGAATGGGTCGGACCCATGGGGTATGACTCTGCATCTATCACTAAGGAAGATGCAGTCACCCCTCGAGTTCTGTTCCTTCCCTCATCCCTCCAAAGAGCCCCCTTGGGCCTATTCCTGCCGTCGTCCCTCCAGAGGGTGTAGACTGCCCCCTCTGGTCTGTTACTGCCCTTGTTCATACAGAGGGTGTAGACTGCCCCGTCGGGTCTATTCCTGCCCTCATCCCTACAGAGGGTGTAGACTGCCCTCTTAGGGTCTGTTCTTACCCTTGACCCTACAGAGGGTGTAGACTGCCCCCTTTGGGTCTGTTCCTGCCCCATCCTTACAGAGGGGGTAGACCCCCCCCCCAGGGTCTATTCCTGCCCTCATCCCTACAGAGGGTGTAGCCTGCCCCCCTCGGGTCTGTTCCTGCCCCGTTCTTACAGAGGGGGTAGACCCCCCCAGGGTCTATTCCTGCCCTCATCCCTACAGAGGGTGTAGACTGCCCTCTTAGGGTCTGTTCGGGTCTGTTCTTACCCTTGACCCTACAGAGGGTGTAGCCAGCCCCCCTCGGGTCTGTTCCTGCCCCGTCCTTACAGAGGGGGTAGACCACCCCCCTAGGGTCTATTTCTGCTCTTGTACCTACAGAGGGTGTAGACTGGCTCCCTCAGGTCCGCCCTACAGAGGGCATAGACTGCCCCCTTGGGTCTGTTCCTGACGTCGCCCCTACAGAGGGTGTAGACCCTCCGCTCGGATCTGTCCAGACCTTGTACCTAAAGATAGGATGGGCCGTGCTCCTGCAGTCCTCCCAATCACTAGGCGCTACCATGGAGCAGCAGACACCAGTCCACCCCTGTACTCTACACGTCAGTGCTGGCGTGAAGTGCAGGATGGTTGCATCACAGAATGTGCTGGCACAGAGCGTGTGAAAGGAACGAAAGCACATCACATTCCATGACACAGGCATCCCAGCACAATGCCAAGGTACCTCAGTGAGGGAACACTTGCTCAACTGATGGCTTCCAGAGGTGGGAGTGTCAGTGATGGTGTAGCCAGCGGAAGGGAAGCACACCCCACCCCTCACATGCAAGAGGGAAGCATGCACCACCGCATGACAAGCACAAGGGAAGCACACCCAACCTCTAACAAGCACACAGCCAATTGTGACATAATTGCTCACACCAGGCTGTGAGGAGGAGGTGTGTTGTAGTGTAGTGTAAAATCCCCCGCGCTGCATTTGGCCATAAGTGTCCTGGTAGGACCAACAGCAGGACATCCACTCACACTCACGGATTACACGCTCCTGGGAGCTAAGATCATTCTTTCACTCATCAATGGCCTACCGCATCCATTCATCTCACCACTAACTCATTCCTGCAGTAATTCACTAACCCGTCCACAATAAAGCAGACACACAAATCCTACAAGCACATGAAAAATAAATGAAAAGATTGGAAGTAGAAAGAAGGAAACATGCTGCCACCTAAACTTCGATACAAAAAACAATGGTCCTAAACCTTCATTTACAAATCAACCAATGATTATATGAGCTATTAGCTCATATGACTTAGTACAATTATATTTACAACATAAAAGTGCAACAAACCATAATCTGGGTCACCATATATTTTATTTCAGTCAAATGGTGAAGAAACAACCAATATTCAATGCGTTATCAATTCAAAGAGGGTTGCTCCAGAGGGAACGTGCATAAGAAAAGAAGTGCTCAAGTGTGAGGTGGTGAGGAAAAAGGGTATTCCAAAAGATGGTATAGAAGAGTTTGATATGTCAAAACAAAAACAGGAACTGGTTATTGATCACGGTCCTTAGGTAGCCTGGCCACAGATCAATCACAAAATTGTTGCAATTTTAGTTTAAACCAGAAATCCATTCTAGAGTGGCACGTAGGGGGTAAAGTTCAGGGTCCAGGCTTGATTAAATGGGCGTCGATGTTTCGACCCGTCTTGTGGCCGTGAGGGCGATTAGATCCTCGGCCATGCGGATCTTCATCAGGACAGGGTGGGGCAACCCAACATTAACTGTAGTCTACTATCAGTGGTAGGGGCAAAAGTCCATGATCCCATTAGTGAATGCGGCAAAGGACGCTGATGGATGTGCTTGAACACAGTAATCTTGAAACAGGGGAGCTTAAAGCTGTAATGAATTTAAGTGCCCAGTAACGTCTATGAGTCAAAGTACTCCAAGGTTAGAATAGGTCCACATAGGATTGGAAATCAATACCAACTGAATGGCGCTCTAAACCCGCGTCCGTCTTCCGCCGCATTCCTATGGCAATTTTGGTGCAGTAAAAACAATGATACTCTACGCATTATACCACTCCAAGATGGCTTCTCAGTAAACATCGCACTGGGCGATCATCTTTGAACGCTAAAGTGTATAGTGTATTGCTCTTCTACTGATCTAAGGGTGGCAAGAAGACTTGCTTCTAAGCATGGTGGCCATCTTGTCACAGTAAAACAATGAGATGTTGTGAAGGATACTGATGGAGCAGGTAGTGCAAAATTTTGTATACCTCCTCTATTTTTGCATGAAAATTCTAATTATATAATATATTAATTATAATATTATTAAACGAGTGTTGCATGTATATTAATCAACATTATAAAAACACAAATTACACGTGGGATACTGCTATTTGCATGGCTAAATAACTCATATATCTAAAATCTGTACGCATATTAACAATAGTATATGTGGTAATAGTATATCGCATGATATATTGATTTATGATGTTTGCATCTTCGTGGAGGATCGAAAAGGTGAATATAATTGCTTTAAATGTCGCTCGATAAATACTAATACATAAAGGGATTAGTAAGGGGTTAACATTAGAATCATCATTTCTATGTATTAATTATTCTTTTGTGTTTGTTTCGCTTAAGTTGACATCTGGGCCTAATCCAAAATGGTGGCTGACACCGCATACAGAAGTGGCCACCGTCTTGTGAAGTGCAGAGTCAACTGCGCATGATCGGACGGTATCGTGAACTTCTTAGCAACCTTTACACATCATGTTCCAGGTCAAGGATAAGAATTTGGTGGTCTGCCAAGATAAGGGAACAATCAAGCCTACAACAGACCGGAACAAGCCGACACTAACGCGGACTAGTGACATCACCACTCGGACTGAACTGAGAATCCGGGAATAAGAATCGGACTATCCCAACCAGCCAATCACCACTGTTCTTGGCTTAAAAATGTATCATGTTAACCTGATATTTATTATAAAAAGGGTGGTAGAATAGGGAGGGGCGCAACGCCTTTTTCTTGATGGTCCAGATGCTGCCTGACCGCTTGATGAACTTTTTCCAAATCCACGGGCTATGATAGATGCTTGCACGATTTCTGGTCCTTTGATAAAATTTGGGACTGTAACGTGCTGAGCAGAGGACTTTGGACTTTGAGCCTTGGCCTGCTTTATTTGGACAATTTACGACAAAACTCGGTTATGCAGAGCCAATGAATTAGAGGACCCCAAATAGCCAGATTAGGTAAATATGATGTTCTGCGATTTACTTAAATTGATCTAGAAATTCTAAACTTTGACAAGTCAAATGCAAATATAAATCATTATGAAATTTTAGATAAACAAATATTGATTAACAAGAAAATATGAGTTTGTGGTTTTTCATTAACAGAAATAAGGATTCTGATTCTTAAATCACCATCAACCAATCCAACTAATTGGTTCGTTGACCAAGTGGGTGGAATGCTTTGATGTTTAGGATTAGGGATCTATAGGCGACGAATGTTAATGTATATTTTGTAAAAATAACTCTTCTCTCCCTATAAGGTGTTCCCCCACATGTCCAGCGCAAGAATCGTTTCATCCCTCCTGTGTGCAGACTCGTGAGAGAGACGTATGAGTGTTGGTGTTATGGGCCCCACCAATGACTGTGTGTGTGAATGAGCAAATGTGATGTCGGGTCTGCGACGTAGGGAGGATATTTGTAAATTTGCCCCGTTTCCCGGTTTTGCGCTGGATCAATACCATTGCAAGAAGCCCATCGACTGTAGAAATAGTGGCCACTCGGGTTGCAGCACGCTGCAGATGAAATGAGCGGCAAGCAAGCGTCCTGGTTGGACTGTTCTGGAGAGCTACAGGATGCTCTTAAAATAAGAAAAGAAATGAAAGGGGACCGATAAAAGGAAAAAAATGAAATCAAAAAGACTGATCACCAGCCCAGATGCTCCAGCACACGGATTTGTTGGCAGATGTGCTCATGTGACCAGGCAAATTGTTGTCAGTCACAGGGCAGGAGAGCCAGTGGCAGGAATGGGCTGACCCCTTGCCCAGTGCAGTGTGCCATCAAGACAGAAGCAGAATGTGATTGGCACTTGAACCAACGGGAGAGGACTGACCACAAGAAGCTGTGCCTATTCACATGTATACAGAGCTCGGTTAATTACCGGCTCCAAGCAGACAACCACACCTGCCCGGCTCTTCAATACCGTCTAGCAAGGATTATAACAGGGACCATCTTCTACCCCAGAGTTTGCCCAAGGAAGTACGCAACACCCAAATCCTTGCTTACTGCAGTAATCTGTCACGTAAGAAAAATCCTGTTAGAGGCATTAACACAGTGTAATACCAATTCACCCGGAAAGGCCTGTAGACTTTATCATATGATTTTTACTATAAATAAGTCAGGCCTACTGCCTTTGAATTAACTTTGCATACTATACAGATCAGAGCAGTGGCCTCTGACATAACGTTTCCTAATGAACCAGTTAGGCCTATACCCTTTCTCATTGGTCCAGTACCATAAATATCTCTGTTCGGCTGTATTAAGAATACGCCTTTCTACAGGTAACCATCAAGTATAGAGTCATAAAATTAGAAACACCAAATTAGACTTGGCTAAACAATAATCAACCAACCACCCCCCTCTGAAGAGGGACTCATAAGGATGCTCACGGCGCACACGCCCTTCTACCCCCGGGCCTTTGTCAGAGAAGTAACCAGCACCAGACCCCTTGCCTCATATTGTATTGAATTGTACTGAAATTGCATTTATATAGCACTTACTACCCCATATGAGGCGTCAAAGCGCTTTTCGGCGAGTAGCACGCTACTCTGGAACCCAAAAAGGATTAGTGGTGGATTAGTATAGTGAAATTTGAGTTCATTTGAGTGGTGAGCATGGGAGTCTGTTAGTTGGATTGAAGAGGATATTGGGGGATAGAAGAAGGAAGAGTCTCGAAGTGGAGGTAGAGGATATATTGAGAGAGGTATAGAGTGAAATATAGGGTAGTGCATCGGAGACAACATGGCCACATGTTCGCAAAGGCAACATCTCTTGCATAGGGAGAGCTTTTGTCTCTTTACTCATCCATGAGCTGGGGGACCTGTAGTCTTTCAAGGACTCTTTACTCATCCCTGAGGGGTCTGTGTTCTTTCATGGGCTCTTTGCTCATCCTCGAGGGGTCTGTGGTCTTTCATGGGCTCTTTACTCATCCCTGAGGGGTCTGTGTTCTTTCATGGGCTCTTTACTCATCCCTGAGGGGTCTGTGTTCTTTCATGGGCTCTTTGCTCATCCTTGAGGGGTCTGTGGTCTTTCATGGGCTCTTTACTCATCCCTGAGGGGTCTGTGTTCTTTCATGGGCTCTTTATTCATCCCTGAGGGGTCTGTGTTCTTTCATGGGCTCTTTACTCATCCCTGAGGGGTCTGTGTTCTTTCATGGGCTCTTTATTCATCCCTGAGGGGTCTGTGTTCTTTCATGGGCTCTTTACTCATCCCTGAGCTCAGGGGCCTGTAGTCTTTCAAGGACTCTTTACTCATCCCTAAGGGGTCCGTGGTCTTTCATGGGCTCTTTACTCATCCCTGAGGGGTCTGTGTTCTTTCATGGGCTCTTTATTCATCCCTGAGGGGTCTGTGGTCTTTCATGGGCTCTTTACTCATCCCTGAGGGGTCTATGTTCTTTCATGGGCTCGTTACTCATCCCTAAGGGGTCTGTGTTCTTTCAAGGACTCTTTACTCATCCCTGAGGAGCCTGTGTTCTTTCATGGGCTCTTTGCTCATTCCTGAGGGGCCTGTGTTCTTTCATGGGCTTTTTACTCATCCCTGAGGGGTCTGTGTTCTTTCATGGGCTTTTTACTCATCCCTGAGGGGTCTGTGGTCTTTCATGGGCTCTTTACACATCCCTGAGGGGTCTGTGTTCTTTCATGGGCTCTTTACTCATCCCTGAGCTGGGGGACCTGTAGTCTTTCAAGGACTCTTTACTCATCCCTGAGGAGCCTGTGTTCTTTCATGGGCTCTTTACTCATCCCTGAGGGGTCTGTGTTCTTTCATGGGCTCTTTATTCATCCCTGAGGGGTCTGTGTTCTTTCATGGGCTCTTTACTCATCCCTGAGGGGTCTGTGTTCTTTCATGGGCTCTTTATTCATCCCTGAGGGGTCTGTGGTCTTTCATGGGCTCTTTACTCATCCCTGTGGAGTCTGTGGTCTTTCAAGGACTCTTTACTCATACCTGAGGAGCCTGTGTTCTTTCATGGGCTCTTTACTCATCCCTAAGGGGTCAGTGGTCTTTCATGGGCTCTTTACTCATCCCTGAGGGGTCTGTGGTCTTTCATGGGCTCTTTACTCATCCCTGAGCTCAGGGGCCTGTAGTCTTTCAAGGACTCTTTACTCATCCCTGAGGAATCTGTGGTCTTTCATGGGCTCTTTACTCATCCCTGAGCTCAGGGGCCTGTGTTCTTTCATGGGCTTTTTACTCATCCCTGAGGGGTCTGTGTTCTTTCATGGGCTTTTTACTCATCCCTGAGGGGTCTGTGGTCTTTCATGGGCTCTTTACACATCCCTGAGGGGTCTGTGTTCTTTCATGGGCTCTTTACTCATCCCTGAGCTGGGGGACCTGTAGTCTTTCAAGGACTCTTTACTCATCCCTGAGGAGCCTGTGTTCTTTCATGGGCTCTTTACTCATCCCTGAGGGGTCTGTGTTCTTTCATGGGCTCTTTATTCATCCCTGAGGGGTCTGTGTTCTTTCATGGGCTCTTTACTCATCCCTGAGGGGTCTGTGTTCTTTCATGGGCTCTTTATTCATCCCTGAGGGGTCTGTGGTCTTTCATGGGCTCTTTACTCATCCCTGTGGAGTCTGTGGTCTTTCAAGGACTCTTTACTCATACCTGAGGAGCCTGTGTTCTTTCATGGGCTCTTTACTCATCCCTAAGGGGTCAGTGGTCTTTCATGGGCTCTTTACTCATCCCTGAGGGGTCTGTGGTCTTTCATGGGCTCTTTACTCATCCCTGAGCTCAGGGGCCTGTAGTCTTTCAAGGACTCTTTACTCATCCCTGAGGAATCTGTGGTCTTTCATGGGCTCTTTACTCATCCCTGAGCTCAGGGGCCTGTAGTCTTTCAAAGACTCTTTACTCATCCCTGAGGAATCTGTGGTCTTTCATGGGCTCTTTACTCATCCCTAAGGGGTCTGTGGTCTTACATGGGCTCTTTACTCATCCCTGAGGGGTATGTGTTCTTTCATGGGCTCTTTGCTCATCTCTGAGCTGAGGAGCCTGTGGTCTTTCAAGGACTCTTTACTCATCCCTTCTAGTTTCTGTGATTCAGAAGGTTCTTTGCATCCAACTGGACATTTCGGTTTCCTCCTTTATGCCCTGGTACCCGCCATCTGGTGATAGGCCGTTAGTGGGCATGCACCGGCCTGGGGGTGGGTGCCACATCCTTGGCATTCAACCCTCATGGCTGCAGTTCTTCCTGCTGCCTCCGCCTCTCTGCAGCCATGGTGCAGACGCCCACCTTCTCAGGAGAACCAATCCCCCATCACTTCGGACACCTCTGCATCTATTGCCCCTGACACAGCTCCCCGGGTTCGCAGAGTACTTTGGGGCAGGGGAGCTGCAGGCATTGATTCTACTTTGCTCAGGATGACAATGCATGCAGCCTTGTTTGCTCTTCAACCGGTTTCCCCTGTACAGGGAATAGGCCTTTGTTTCTCCCTATTTCCTTGTTCTGCAGTATTTACAGAGAAAATCATTGTTCACGGTGGTGTGCACGCGCCAGGAGCTGTTCCTTTAGGCTTAAGATCTGCGGCTGCTGTGCCAGGCCCGTTATTGCCCATACTTGCCAAAGTCTTTCTGAGCACAGGCACTCTCAGCGGCGTTCATTTCGGCACCAGAGTGGGGTAGCTGTGCAAACTCCCCAGGAGACTTAGAAAGACCATTCAATTTGGAGCTGAACACAGGCTGACTTCCATCTTTAGGACAGGCATGCCTGCTAAAGACAGATGGGGGAGGGGGGGGGGGGCGGGTTCTATTCTGAACTCAGGCCGGCTTCCATCTTTGGGACAGGCATGCCTGCCATGGACAAATGGGGGAGGGGGAATTTGAGATGAACACAGGCCGCCTTCCATCTTAGGGACAGGCGTGCGTCCCAAGGACAGATGGGGTGGGGGGCAATCGGAGCTGAACAAAGCCTTCCATCTTTGGGTCAGGCATGCCTGCCTTAGAGAGATGGGTGGGGCGGATTCTGAGCTGTATACAGGCCGCCTTCCATTTTTGGGACAGGCATGCCTGCCAAGGACAATTAGGGGAGGAATCCTGCGTTCCACTCAGATAATTTGCTGAATACAGTTACCTATGCGCTATGCTCCTCCTGTAATACTCAACCATCTGCCTCTTTTCCCTAACCCTCTGCTCAGTGGTGTAATGAAACTTGAGGGCACCCCTGAAAAGTACATGTTGCCCCCCTCCTCCGCAGCCTAGTCAG
This sequence comes from Triturus cristatus, assembly GCF_964204655.1. NCBI lineage: Eukaryota > Metazoa > Chordata > Amphibia > Caudata > Salamandridae > Triturus > Triturus cristatus. The sequence goes on from NC_140595.1 coordinate 847,717,316, forward strand.
GAGCTCTCAGGCCAGGCCAGGGGGCTTCCACACGTACAAAGTGCCAGAGGGACCCCCCTGGAGCTTCGTGGCCCCTGCAAAGCGGGGGCTGCAAGAGCTAATGTCATGCCACTGCCTCCGCGTCGATGCACTTACGCACGCAGATAGTCAGGAATGAAGGGCACCTTATACCATATTTTTTTTTAGGTCTGCTGTTTGCCAAGACATTTTGGTTTTACTAAAATTAATTGTATAATGTACTATTAGAGACCTTCGTCCAGCCCTCTTCATCCATTCCTCTGTGATTGTGTCAGTCACGATTTTTCTTCCACCCACTACAGCAATGGGTCAGCCCACTTCAGCGATTGGCTAACTTCACTGTGAGTGACAGCATTCAGCTCTTTCACAAGGATCACATTCACACACATGTAGTTTCCTTCAGTGTCGTGAGCTACCTTGGCAATATGTCGTTTCTGAGGTAAAAAAATATATATTTTAGTTTTCATCCAATTTTTGTTGATTGATGAGGACCTGGCAGCTTCCCCAACAATAATGTTTTGCTAAAACTATAACAAAACAATTATTGACAAAGCCAAGTTCGGGCTGGACTGTTTCCATGAGGCACAGGGCCAAGGCTGATTTGCATATAGCTGGGTCTAAACCGAGGTGGCGAAGTGAGCTAAAGAACGATAATGGATTCAACCCAGATCTATGACTGGGGGTGAGTGTCTGAAACGTTGCAGCGCTCAGTCCATCATCTCCTTGTGCAGCCAGTTCCAGGGATATTGGCTTTGCCAACGCCTGATACCTTTGCACTGAAAATGGTTTTCTATGAACAATCTTTCCTCCCTGCAGAAGCCCTGAGAATATGTGAATTGCACTTTCAGAGGCAGCTGCAGCATGTACACGAGCAGGGCCGGACAGGCCATAGCGGGCACTGGGTGCTTCCCTGGTGGGCCACCAGGGTTGGAGCCGGTTTTCGACCCCTGGGTGGCCTTTTTTGTTACGGTGGTCGGCAATTTCGGCCCCCTGTAACAAAATCGTCCGAATCCGGCCCTAACAAACAGCTCGGCTGCACCCCCCCTCCCTTCCCAGGGGGGCCGGCCGAGCAGTTTGCCAGGGCCGGCTTCTGTTCCCAGTCCGGCCCTGTACACGAGGGTCATTTGGGTACACGTTGGAAGTATAAATATGTGTGAGAAATTCACAGCACATGTTTGTGAACATTGATAAAGTTGTACTTATCTTGGGGTCACGTGCCACTGTGGACGTTCGGCTTATGTACACAACACTTCCCCAGAGCAAGCAGGCTTTGAGAATCGCCAGTGAGGTCTGCATGAAGAAGCCATGATTTTGAACCAAAAAAACTAAAATAATTATGAACCTGGCTCTCTAGATTTAATCCACACTGGACTGCAAATAAAATTGCAAAACACTCTGTAATTCACCAGGCATTATATAAATATTTAAAAGCCACGTGGACTCATTTATGGGGTGAGTCCACCCAATCAGTGGCGATTAAGGAGAGTAAGGATAAATACACCTTAAAAATCTTAGGTTGTCAGTGGCAAGCCTTGTTTGGGAACAGAATCAAGTGTGGCAGAACCAAGGTTTTAGGTGTTGGAGCCTTGGAGAGAAGACTCCTTCATAGAGGGACCTGCTGGATTGACTGTTTAGAGTGTGTCTATCCTCATGGATCAAATGAACAGAGGAACTTGATGTGCTTCCCGTGAATCTCCTATTGACTATGCACATGATAGTATTCACACAGACAAGGGGGTGGAGTCATGCAGAAGACTTGCGTTGAGAGCACCCAATCTGGGTACTCATTGGGAAGGATCATTCTAGGTTTAATGGACTCCCTGGGGACATTATTGACGGCTGGATAGTCAGCGACTCCATCTCCCAATGAGGTGCCCCCTTAAGGAAGGCCAGGGCTGCCCATTAGGTGACAATGAGCAGTGGGGAAGGGTCACTGACAGTATTTGTGAGTGGAGACCCTGCCCACCAGCCCTTGAAGACGACACTGAGCGAGCTACTAGGGGAGTCGCCGATTAATTCTCTTCAGCCCTCTGATAGATACTAGTGTTATTTAAAACATAAGGCCTGATTCACAAAGGGCCACTGTACTCGTGGCGGAGGCCCCGCAGTCATGGGGGAGTCTCTGTACTCGTGGCGGAGGCCCCACAGTCGCTGGGGAGTCTCTGCACTCGGGTGGAATCGCTACAATGAGAATTCTCACTATGGAGATTCCCCCTGAGTGCGTAGACTCCCCCAAGGTTACGGGGCCCCTGCCATGAGTACAGAGACTCCCCCACAACAGCAGGGCCTCTGCCGTGAGTGCGGAGCCTCCCCTCTGATTGCGGGGCCTCTGCCACAAGTGTGGAGACTCCCCCACAACTGCAGGGCCTCCACCCTGAGTAAAGAGACTCCCCCACAACTGCGGGGCCTCCGCCACGGGTACAGAGACTCCCCCACGACAACAGGGCCTCCACCACGAGTGCAGAGACTCCTCCATGACTGTGGGGCCTCCGCCATGAGTGCGGAGACTCCCCAATGACTGCGGGGTCTCTGCCAAGAGTGCGGAGACTCACCCACAACTGCAGGGCCTCTGCCATGAGTGCGGAGACTTCCCCACGACTGCTGGGCCTCCGCCACAAGTGTAGAGACTCCCTCATGACTGAGTGCCTCTGCCACGTGTGCGGAGACTCCCCCATGACTGTGGGGCCTCTGCTACGAGTGTGGAGACTCCCCCACAACTGCAGGGCCTCTACCATGAATGCAGAGACTCCCCCTTGACTGCGGGGCCTCCACGAGTGAAGAGACTCCCCCATGACTGCAGGTCCTCTGCCACGAGTACTGAGACTCCCCCACAACTGCGGGGCCTCCATCACAAGTGCAGAGACTCCCCCATGACTGCCGGCCCTCCACCACGAGTGCGGAGACTCCCCCAGGACTGTGGGACCTCCGCTAAGAGTGCAGACACTACCCCACAACTGCAGGGCCTTCACCACGAGTGCGGAGACTCACCCACGACTGCAGGGTCTCCGCCATGAGTGCAGAGACTTCCTTACAACTGCGGGCCTCCACCACGAGTGCAGAGACTCCCCTATGACTGCAGTGCCTCTGCCACAGGTACAGAGACTCCCCCACGACTGCGGGGCCTCCACCACGAGTGCAGAGACTCCTCCATGACTGTGGGGCCTCCCCCACGAGTGAAGACACCCCCATGACTGCGAGGCCTCTGCCACGAGTACTGAGACTCCCCCACAACTGCAGGGCCTCCATCACAAGTGCAGAGACTCCCCCATGACTGCAGGGCCTCCACCACGAGTGCAGAGACTCCCCCAGGACTGTGGGGCCTCTGCTAAGAGTGCAGACACAACCCCACAACTGCGGGGCCTTCACCATGAGTGCGGAGACTCCCCCACGACTGCAGGGCCTCCGCCATGAGTACAGAGACTCCCTCACAACTGCGGGGCCTCCACCATGAGGGCAGAGACTCCCCTATGACTGCGGTGCCTCCGCCACAGGTACAGACACTCCCCCACGACTGCGGGGCCTCCACCACGAGTGCAGAGACTCCCCCGCGGCTGCACAGCCTCTGCCACAAGTGTGGAGACTCCCCTACAATTGCAGGGCCTCTGCCGTGAGTGTGGAGCCTCCCCCATGACTGCAGGGCCAATGCCACAAGTGTGGAGACTCCCCCACAACTGCAGAGCTTCCACCCACAGTGCAGAAACTCCCCCACGACTGCTGGGCCTCCGCCACGAGTGTAGAGACTCCCTCATGACTGCGGGGCCTCTGCCACGAGTGCAGAGACACCCCCACAACGGCAGGGCCTCCCCCATGAGTGCAGAGACTACTCCATGACTGTGGGGCCTCCGCCATGAGTGCGGAGACTCCCCCATGACTGCGGGGCCTCTTCCATGAGTGCGGAGACTCCCCCACAACTGCAGGGCCTCTGCCATGAGTGCGGAGACTCCCCCTTGACTGCAGGGCCTCCCCCACGAGTGAAGAGACTTCCCCACAACTGCAAGGCCTCCACCCTGAGTGCGGAAACTCCCCCACGACTGCTGGGACTACGCCGCGAGTGTAGAGACTCCCTCATGACTGCGGGGCCTCTGCCACGAGTACTGAGACTCCCCTACAACTGCGGGGCCTCTGTCATGAGTGCAGAGACTCCCCCATTACTGCAGGGCCTCCACCACGAGTGCGGAGACTCTCCCACGACTGTGGGGCCTCTGCCAAGAGTGCAGACACTACCCCACAACTGCAGGGCCTTCACCACAAGTGCGGAGACTCCCCCACGCCTGCAGGGCCTCCGCCATGAGTACAGAGACTCCCTCACGACTGCAGGCCTCCACCATGAGTGCAGAGACTACCCCACAACGGCAGGGCCTCTACCATGAGTATGGAGACTCTTCAACAACTGCAGGGCCTCCACCACGAGTGCAGAGACTCCCCCATGACTGCGGGCCTCTACCACGAGTGCAGCGACTCCCCCACGACTGTGGGGCCTCTGCCACGAGTGTTGAGACTCCCCCACAATTGCAGGGCCTCCACCCTGAATGCGGAGTCTCCCCACGACTGCGGGGCCTCTGCCACGAGTGTAGAGACTCCCCCATGACTGCGGGGCCTATGCCACGAGTGCGGCGACTCCCCCACACATGCGGGGCCTCCCTCACAAGTGCGGAGGGTCCTCCACAACTGTGGGGAGTCTGCCATGAGTGCAGAGACTCCCCCATGACTGCGGGGCCTCCGCCACGAGTGCAGAGACTCCCCCATGACTGCGGGGCCGCTGACACGAGTGCAGGGACTCCCCCACAACTGCAGGGCCTCTGCCATGAGAACAGAGACACCCCCATGACTGCGGGAACTCCGCCACGAGTGCAGAGACTTCCCCATGACTGTGGGGCCTCCACCACGAGTGGGAGGCTCCCCAATGACTGCGGGGCCTCCGCCACGAATGCAGACACTTCCCCACAACTGCGGGGCCTTCACCATGAGTGCGGAGACTCCCCCATGACTGCAGGGCCTCCGCCACGAGTACAGAGACTCCCTCACGACTGCAGGGCCTCCACCATGAGTGCAGAGACTCCCCCACGACTGCGGGGCCTCTGCCATGAGTGCGGAGACTCCCCCATGACTGCGGGGCCTCTGCCACGAGTGCAGAGACTCCCCGATGACTGCGGGGCCTCTGCCACGAGTACTGAAACTCCCCCACGACTGCAGGGCCTCCGCCACGAGTGCAGAGACTCCCTCACGACTGCGGGCCTCCACCATGAGTGCAGAGACTCCCCCACAACTGCGGGGCCTCTGCCATGAGTACGGAGACTCTTCAACTACTGCAGGGCCTCCACCACGAGTGCAGAGACTCCCCCACGACTGCGGGGCCTCTGCCATGAGTGCGGAGACTCCCCCATGACTGCGGGGCCTCTGCCACGAGTGCAGAGACTCCCCCATGACTGCGGGGCCTCTGCCATGAGTACTGAAACTCCCCCACGACTGCAGGGCCTCCGCCACGAGTGCAGAGACTCCCTCACTACTGCGGGCCTCCACCATGAGTGCAGAGACTCCCCCACTACTGCAGGGCCTCTGCCATGAGTGCGGAGACTCCCCATGACTGCGGGGCCTCTACCACGAGTACTGAGACTCCCCCACGACTGCGGGGCCTCTGCCACGAGTGTGAAGACTCCCCCACAATTGCAGGGCCTCCGCCCTAAATGCGGAGACTCCCCAACTACTGCGGAGCCTCTGCCACAAGTGCAGAGACTCCCCCATGACTGCGGAGTCTCTGACACGAGTGTGGCGACTCCCCCACAAATGCGAGGCCTCCCCCACAAGTGCGGAGGGTCCTCCACAACTGTGGGGAGTCCGCCAAGAGTGTGGAGACTCCCCCATGACTGCGGGGCTGCTGCCACGAGTGCAGAGACTTCCCCATGACTACGGGGCCACTGCCACGAGTGCGGGGACTCCCCCATAACTGCAGGGCCTCTACCATGAGTGCGGAGACACCCCCATGACTGCGGGGCCTCCGCCACGAGTGCAGAGACTACCCCATGACTGCTGGGCATCTGCCACGAGTACTGAGACTCCCTCACGACTGCGGGGCCTCCGCCACGAGTGCAGAGACTTCCCCATGACTGCGAAGCCTCCACCACGAGTGGGAGACTGCCCCATGAGTGCGGGGCCTCCGCCACGAGTGCAGACACTTCCCCACAACTGCGGGGCCTTCACCATGAGTGCGGAGACTCCCCCACGACTGCAGGGCCTCTGCCACAAGTGCAGAGACTCCCTCACAGCTGCAGGGCCTCCACCATGAGTGCAGAGACTCCCCCACGACTGCGGGGCCTCTGCCATGAGTACGGAGACTCCCCCACAACTGCGGGGACTCTGCTATGAGTGTGGAGACTCCCCCATGACTGCGGGGCCTCTGCCACGAGTGCATAGACTCCCCCATGACTGCGGGGCCTCTGCCACGAGTACTGAGACTCCCCCACAACTGCGGGGCCTCCGCCACGAGTGTAGAGACTCCCCAATGACTGCGGGGCTCCGTCATGAGTGCAGAGACTTCTCCATGACTGTGGAGCTTCCACCATGAGTGCAGACACTCCCCCACGACTGCGGGGACTCTGCTATGAGTGTGGAGACTCCCCCATGACTGCGGGGCCTCTGCCACGAGTGCATAGACTCCCCCATGACTGCGGGGCCTCTGCCACGAGTACTGAGACTCCCCCACAACTGCGGGGCCTCCGCCACGAGTGTAGAGTCTCCCCCACAACTGAGGGGCCTCCGCCATGAGTACAGAGACTTCCCCACGATTTCCGGGCCTCTGCTATGAGTACAGAGACTTCCCCACGACTTCAGGGCGTCTGCCATGAGTGCAGAGACTCCCCTTTGGCTGAACAGTGTCCGCTATGAGTGCAGAGACTCCCCCACAACTCAGGGGCCTCCGCCACGAGTACAGAGACTCCCCCATGACTGCGGGGCCTCTGCCACGAGTGTGGAGACACCGCCATGACTGCAGGGCCTCCGCCACGAGTGCAAAGACTCCCCCATGACTGTGGGGCCTCTGCCACGAGTACTGAGACTCCCCCACGACTGTGGGGCCTCCGCCACGAGTGCAGAGACTTCCCCATGACTGCAGAGCCTCCTCCACGAGTGGGAGACTCCCCCATGACTGCGGGGACTCCGCCACGAGGGCAGACACTTCCCCACAACTGCAGGGCCTTCACCATGAGTGCGGAGACTCCCCCACGACTGCAGGGCCTCTGCCACGAGTACAGAGACTCCCCCACGACTGCAGGGCCTCTGCCACAAGTACAGAGACTACCCCAAGACTGCAGGACCTCCGTCACAAGGCTGGAGGCCCTTTGTGAATCAGGCCCTACAGTGTTCTGGCACTACTTCCATTTTACTTTGTCAAGGATTATCACTTCTGGGCGCCCGATGCGCAGTCATAAAGCCTTGAGTGCTGCTCACACTGTCCCATGAGTGCTGCTTACACTGGGCCAAGAGTGCTGCTTACACTGGGCCATGAGTGCCGCTTACACTGGACCATGAGTGCTGCTCACACTGGGCCATGAGTGCTGCTCACACTATCCCATTAGTGCTGTTCGCACTGTGCCATGAGCGCTGCTCACACTGTGCCATGAGTGCTGCTCACACTGGGCCATGAGTGCTGCTCACACTGCCATGAGTGCTGCTCACACTGTGCCATGAGTGCTTGTTACACTCGGCCATGAGTGCTGCTTACACTGGGCCATGAGTGCTGCTCACACTGTGCCATGAGTGCTGCTTACACTGGGCCATGCACTCTGCTCATACTGTGTCACAAGTGTATCTCACACTGTGCCCCAAGTGCTGCTCACACTGTGTCATCCTAACACTGGGCCATGAGCGCTGCTCACACTGTGCCATCGGGCTGTTCACACTGTGCCACGACTGCTGCTCACACTGTGCAATGGGTGCTGATCACACTGTGCCACGACTGCTGCTCACACTGTGTTACGCTAACACTGGGCCACAGGTGCTGCTCACACTGTGCCATGGGGCTGCTCAAACTGTGTCACAAGTGCTGATCACACTGTGCCACGGCTGCTGCTCACACTGTGCAATGGGTGCTGATCACACTGTGCCATGACTGCTGCTCACACTGTGCCATGAGTGCTGCTCACACTGTGCCATGAGTGCTGCTTACACTGGGCCATGCACTCTGCTCACACTGTGTCACAAGTGCCTCTCACACTGTGCCACTAGTACTGCTCACACTGTGTCACGCTAACACTGGGCCACGGGTGCTGCTCACACTGTGTCATTGGGCCGCTCACACTGTGCAGTGGGTGCTGATCACACTGTGCCATGACTGCTGCTCACACTGTGCCATAAGTGCTGCTCACACTGTGCCATGAGTGCTGCTCACACTGTGCCATGAGTGCTGCTTACACTGGGCCATGCACTCTGCTCACACTGTGTCACAAGTGCCTCTCACACTGTGCCACAAGTACTGCTCACACTGTGTCACGCTAACCCTGGGCCACGGTTGCTGCTCACACTGTGCCATGGGTATGCTCACACTATGTCACAAGTGCTGATCACACTGTGCCACGGCTGCTGCTCACACTGTGCAATGGGTGCTGATCACACTGTGTCACGACTGCTGCTCACACTGTGCCACGAGTGCTACTCACACTATGCATTGAGTGCTGCTCACACTGTCCCATGAGTGCTGGTCACCGATAGGGGCAAGGCAAGTACTAGGCACAAGCCCTAAAGCACTCCTGTCACTCTGAAAAATTAGTGCTGGTGACACTGTGCTATGAGTGCTGGTCACACTGGGCTATGAGTGCTGGTCATACAGTGGGTGTGAGCGGCGGACACAGGCAGAAGCAACAGCTGTTTGCTCTGAACAGGGAGTGCTAATAACACTGTGCCATGAGTGCTGCTCATACTGTTCCACCAGAGCTGCTAACGGATAGGGGCGAGCACTAGTCACCAGCACTAGTGAGCCCTGGTCACTCAGAATATAGTGTGCTGGTCACACTGTGCCATGAGTGATGCGCACAGTGTGCAATCAGAGCTGGTCACCAATAAAGGTGAGGGCTGGATCGCATAGCAACAGTGTCGCGAGCTGGTGACACTGAACAGGGAGAGCTGCTCACACTGTGCCACCACACTTGGTCTCCGATAGGAGTGAGCGCTGGACACACTGAACGGCTGAGCAGTGACTGCTGGTCACCCGGAGCTGCGACTGCTGCCCATGCTGAGCAGTGACTGCTGGTCACCCGGAGCTGTGACTGCTGCCCATGCTGAGCAGTGACTGCTGGTCACCCAGAGCTGCGACTGCTACCCATGCCGAGCAGTGACTGCTGGTCACAGTGAGCTGCGACTGCTACCCATGCTGAGCAGTGACTGCTGGTCACTCGGAGCTGCGACTGCGACTGCTACCCATGCTGAGCAGTGACTGCTGGTCACAGTGAGCTGCGACTGCTACCCATGCTGAGCAGTGACTGCTGGTCACAGTGAGCTGCGACTGCTACCCATGCTGAGAAGTGACTGCTGGTCACCCGGAGCTGCGACTGCTACCCATGCTGAGCAGTGACTACTGGTCACAGTGAGCTGTGACTGCTACCCATGCTGAGCAGTGACTGCTGGTCACCCGGAGTTGCGACTGCTACCCATGCTGAGCAGTGACTGCTGGTCAGCCTGTCCTACAAAATCCCGTTGCCCACGGCCTTCAGAGCTGGTCACCAGGTGCCACAAGAACTGGTCACCCCGAGCAGCGAGTGATCTTCACGTTGTGCTGCTCTCGCTTTACTGTGATGGGTGGTCACGGTGTGCCTGAGTCCAGGGCGCAATGGACAGCAAGTCCTGACCACTCGAAGTAGGGGGTGCTGCTCCCCGCCATGAGTGGTAGGAACCTTTTGCACAACTGCTCACCTGCCTGTTTCAAGCCCCAAAAGCTAATAGCACTACTGTATGTGAATTAATAGCAAAACGAGAACTGAGAATCCACATTGAAGGAAACCAAATCATAGAAAACCAATGTTAACGAAAGACAATCTTAAGGAAATACAAAGAAGAACATCAAAAAATAAAGGACACATTATAAAGGAGATATAATTTAAAGGAAAAATCCAAAATTACATTAAAATTGGGTGGAGTTTAGGGATAGCGATGGATTTTTCTTTTATGGGATGGGTCATGTTTAGGGGTGATGGTAAGTTTATGGGTCAAAAATGGTTGAGTTTTGGTGTAAAAAATGGTGTTTATGGTTCTGGGACAGGTGGAGTTTAGAGGTGGTGACGTTTTTTTAGGGATCGGGAATGGGTGGAGTTTAGGAGTGGTGAGAGGTTTTTAGGGTTCACGGATTAATCTAATTTAGAGATCATGTGGGGTTTTTAGCATTCAGGGATGGGTGGAGTATAGGGGAGCTTAGCTGTTTTTAGGATTTATGGATGGTTGGAGTTTAGGGCTGTGAGTGTTTTTGAGGTTCAGTGATGGATAGAGTTTGGGGTGGTGAAGGATTTTTAGGTTTCAGGAATGTGTGTAGTTTAGGAGTGGTTAGGGGGTTTAGGGGTCAAGGGTAAATGAACTGTCTTATAGTTCAGGAATGGGTGGAGAGTAGGGTGGTAAAAGATGTTAAGCGGTCCAGGATTGATGCTGTGTACGGGTGTGAGGAGTTTTAGGGGTCTGGGATGGATTATGGTTTTTAGGGTTTGGTGGGGGGATTTAAAAGTTCAGGGTAGTATTTAAGCATAGGAGATTTGAGGGTTCAGGAATAGGTGGAGTTTAGGGAATAAAGGGTGTTTAAAGTTCAAGGACAGGTGCCGTTTAAAGGTCAGCGATATGTTTAATTTAGTCATGTAAGGGATTTTTAGGGTTCATCGATGGGTTTAGTTTAGGGGTCAGCAATAAGTTTAATTTAGGCACGGTGAGGTATTTCTAGGGTTCACTGATGGGTTTAGTTTAGGGGTAGAAAGGGTTTTTGAGGTCAGGGATGGGTGGAGTTTAGGCGTGGTGAGGGATGGAAGGGAGAGTCTGATGGTGTTTAGGGGTTGTGAGGCATCAACGATGGAGGGTGCTTTGGAGGTGGCGAGGGGTCAGCGAATTAAAAGCATATAAAGTAATTGCTTAACAATAGATATAAATCAGAAATAACTTCTCCTGAAGTAAAGCACAGAAATAAATACTTATGACAAAAGTGTTTCTGAAGGTAAGATTTGCAATCATTGCATTTACACCTTGAAAAGATATTCCCGCAAAAGCCAATTTCGAGGGGAAAAACCTTTGTGTGAATTGGTTAGTATGAAATGACAAATGCCATTCATCCTGCAAATTTCCTTTAAGTCGTTTAGCTGAAATGGTTTCTCAGTAATGGTCGCCCATCAAATTGTTTTTCTCCGAAATCCCATCCAACTGCACTGAGAGTGGGGGTGGGCGGAACAAAGAGACACAGTTACTTTTCCCTCCTTCAGTTTTCTAATAAACTTTCACAGATTGTTTTTCCCAGAACACCTTGGCCGCCTCCCCGTTTCCCATGTTATGTTAGAAATGTGAATTTGTAAATTTCCTCTGACTTTGAACAAACTAATATTCGAAAAGCCTATAGGTCAGAGGAACGGTGCAAATGGCATTTTTGCATTCCTGGTTCTGTGTTACCACATGAAAGCCTGACCCACTGGCTTTACCAATGCCTGTTGTGTTTTAGGCAGATGGGTTGTGTGCCCTTATGTGTGTGTATGGGGGTTTCATCTATGCACCCAAAGTCTGGAACAATGCCCGTACCCATCAGGACCGCGTGCTCCTCAAACGATAGAGCACTGTCCATCTGAGTGCCGAGGTTCTTTGCAGCGGTTTTAGGCACAGGAGGTGGACTCAACTCTTGAGGCCACCACCTGTTTCCCCGTGAATGGGGGTCTCTGCCTAACAGGAGGATCTCAAATGTTGACTCGTTCCAGCCTGTTAGAGCGGACAGGTCCTCCTGGAACTTGCCCGCATCCTGGCTGGGGTGCTTAGTGCAAGAAAAGACGAGCTGCGTATCATCCGCATATGATACCAGAGATATGTTGGGGGCTCTGGCCAGCAGGGCCAATGCCCGAACATAAATATTAAACAGGGTCGGGCTCAGCGCTGACCCATGGGGGCCCCCACAGAACAGATGATGGATCTGGGAGTGGAAAGGAGGAGAGATAACCTGAAAGGACCTATTCCGCAGGAAGGACACAAACCAATCAAGAGCACCACCCTTGATACCGATCTCTTGCAGCCGACGGATCAGGATTTTGTGTGAGACCGTGTCAAAGGTGGCGCGGAGATCAAGCAGGATGAATGCCGTCGTATTGCCTTCATCCATGGACGCTCTTAGTTCTTCCGTTACTGATAATAGGGCTGACTCTGTGCTATGCCTGGGACGGAAGCCATTTTGAGACGGGTCCCGTAAGGGGTAGGACTCCAGACACTGCGTCAGAAGGCCGCTCACAAAGGATTCGGTAAGTTTTGCCAGGAATGGTAGCAGAGAAATTTGGCAATAGTTCTTTGGACGGGAAGCGTCAAGAGACGGCTTCTTCAAAAGGGGAATGACCGTAGCCTGTTTCCAAGCTTGCGGGATCTCAGCATTGGAGAGGAAAAGGTTGATAAGATCCAGACGACTGGGGAGAAGGCAATCCTGATGTTTCACAAATATTTCTGGTTTAAGAGGTTTCATCAGGGGACCCTGATTTTATCTTGGTGACCAGCGCCTTAAGGTCATCTATAGTGATCGGAGGCGAAGAGGACAGGGAGTGGATCCCATTCCCTGTGGGGTCTCCCCTCAGCGTATCTGCGGCTTCACATGCCACGTGAAATCTATCATGGATGTCCACCACTTTCTTGATGAAGTACGAGGCCAGCACCTCACATTGATCATTAGAGGTGATAGAGCTTTCATTGGGCGTCGGTGATTTCACCTGTAGTCTCCCTGTAGTAGGGAAAAGATGGTTTTAGAGGGATTATTGCTAGTTGTAATCTTATCGGAAAAAAAGTGGCTCGGGTTTTCCGGATCTGTTTATGGCAGATTTTTCTGGCGGCTTTATCTTCTGATTTTGCCGTAGGGCAGTAAGAGTGTCTCTAGCAGCGTTCAAGAGATTTGCAGCTTTTCCAAGCAATGACAAGTGACTCATCCAACCACTCATGGGACATGACTCTCTTGGGATGGATCCATTTGGCTGGGATGCACTTATCAGGTGCCTGATTGATCCATTTTCCGAAGCTATCGCTAGCTCCCTCGATGTCTGAGGCGGGAGTAGGTGGCGTGGTGACAAGAATATCTCGGAAGGTGGCTGATCTAAGTTCTGCCAGCGGCGTTTATATATAGAATTGTGCCGTCCCTGAGATTTGGGGCCTGCTAGGTCCAACGAGAAACATATTGGGTAGTGGTCGGTCCATGTCATAGGTGATGGTACTGGGGCGTCCGCATGCAGGGTGTTAGACAGCATTGGACTACGCAGGTGCCCTGCCCCGTGCCAACGCCCAGAGACCAATAGATTTAATTGACAGACTGCCAGGTCATTACCAAAGTTGGATATTTCCAGGTCACTGTCAGATTCCTAATGTAAATTCAAATCGCCTAAAATATTAAAATGAGCCGATTGCAATGCGAGGCTACTAACCGTGTTTATAAGACGTTCTTTAAAATGTTTGCCCGGGGGCGACACATCAGCAGCCCAGAGAGCGTAAAATTGTTTGTTAAGGGCACTTTAAAAATGGCACTTTCACAGTCCTGAATGGAAGCCTGATTCAAGCTGCAAGCATGGCAGTCTTTATATATCACCGCAATGCCGCCACCACGCCCCGCCTCTCTGTGCACATTCTTCACAACAAACCCCGGGGCTAGCAGGGCCAGGGCTGGGATAGAGAGAGACAAGTTTCTGTCAAGAACAGAGTATCAAAAGAGCGCTCGGACAGTATCAATCAATCAATCAATTAAAACTTTATTCGGATACAAAATTTGTAACCATAAAAGTATACAAGAATTAAAAACAAAGTTTTGAGATTTAAAATGTTCAAGTAAATCATGAAAAAATTAATATGCATTGATTGTAAATACAACAGGTATATAACACATAATTACTTTTAATTCATTACAATCTAGCGAATTAAGAAAGGTCATAGTTTTCACGATATTTAACGCAAACTTTTAGAAAACTGGATATTAAAAAGATGCTATGCTTAGTGTCCAAACGTTGTAATGCAAGAAGGGCCGGACGACACTGGCGTAAGCCTATGACTTTTAGTAAAGGTAAAATCCACTTATGACGTGGAAAATCATAATAACTACAAAATAGGACTACGTGCAATAATGATTGTTCAGATTGGCCATCACAGGGACACGGAATTAATTTTCTGGACCAATCTTTTGTCTTCGGGAAGGTAATCATCCGATAGAAAGTGTTAAACCGGAATCGTGTTAAAAGATATTTTTCATAATGGGTGGCACTGGTTAGTAAATATGGCTGAATTCCTAATGAGACTTGTACAGCGGCAAGATGGAGATTTGTGGGCTTTGAGATCTCTGATGTTAGGCGCAGCTCACGTAGATGAGATAAGCACGCAGTTTTCAGATTTTTGCGTGAAATGTGCGCTGAAGACTCAGGAAGTATGAAAAGAGATTCCAGGTTTACATCTTTCAGAAATTTATAAACATACAGCAGCCACAAGATATTTTTCCAACCTTCTAAGGTGAGACAGTCAGAGATGAGCTGCCGAGTCAGTTTGCATTCTGGAGTAACCCAAAGACGATGCCATAAAAGAATTGGTTGGATTGCAATAAGATCCGAAATGTAATCTTCCCCCAACTCCATGTGGCAACCGTAAATTGGTGAACTTTTGGGGGCGGCCAAAAGGTACCGCAAGAAAGCATTTTCTATTTTTTGGATAGGTTCCGTGTCGATGTAACCCCAGACCCCTGCCCCATACATTGCCACTGGACGGCACTTGGCCCCATAAATCTGAATCAACTCCCGGGAAGGGCGCTGGCCTAGTTTTTGTGCGAATGTGACCAAAGCTGTTGTAGTCCTGAGGAGCCCCAACTTTCTGGCCTGGAGGGTGGGACCCCAACTAGAGGTATTGTCTATCAGAATACCTAAGTAGGGGTACGCAGTAACAGTCTCCAGGATGGTATTGTTTATCTGGATACAGCCGGAATGTCTAAGGCGTTTCCCCATGTGCATGGCAAACGTTTTCTTTATGTTTACTTTGGTTCCATGATGGAATATCGTTAACATAAATATCGTCAGAAATAAATATCGTCACTAAAATATCGCTTACATTAATATCGTCATCCTATACTTAAACAAGGATTCACACAAATATCGATTTTTTTTTATCGACAACCCTAATATCGTTCACACTAATATCGACAACATAAATATCGACTACTACATTATCGACTTTATTTTAAATAACATTACCGTAGACATATATATCGACTACACTAACATCGACGACCTATCTGCTTATAGAAATATACAAAAAATATCGTCTTTTTATTACCAACTCGATATGCACTATTCTTTTATTTTACTCACTTTTTTTTACTATTTTACTTTACAAAACTATTCACACATATAATTATTTAGTTTTCCTAATACTTATTGATATAAAAATATATAATATAGGTTAAAAAAAATTACATTTACTGATACTATCATACACTCCGATGGCCTAAATGTGAAACACATTTCATTATTTTCTACATATAAACTATTTACATATAAAACAAAAAAGCACATATAAAACTTTTTACTATGTACTTTAACAAACAAATAGTGATGCAACAAACTCTTACGAAAATAACGGTTTTCTAATTCAAAATAACGTTCTCGACCAATGATTTTGAAATTTCACTAATTGAACCAATCAAAAGCTACCATTAATTAACTCACTAATATAAAAACAATTATACACTTAACGTAATTTACCATTTTTGGCCCAAACTTGGAGAAAAACGGTTACCTTGCTGAGAGAAGAGAATACAAACCTACGACTACAACTACAAAACGTCATACTACACTTCAAGTAAGTAAAATCCCATTGCTTTTTTCATTCGAACTTAGCAAAAAGTAGATAAACTCCCTAATTTAAAAACTGTTCTTCTTTAGAGTGAAAACAAAACATGTTGAACTTATCAACAACGACCAGAAACTTAGATGTAAAAACATTTATAAACTACCTTATCCATGTCTACTTAGATAGCTGATAAAAATTATTTAAACTTGCTAAGTAAATGTACAATTTACTTCATATGTTAACAACTACTATCATCCAAATACTATAAGTAACACAATGATTAGAAAAAATAAATAAATGCTGCGCTAGGTTGCTGTCCAGTAGCACAGGCGCAAAGGACGATAAAAGTCTCAGCCATCCAATTAATTAAAGAAAAGGAACATACGTGTTCTTCAACCATCGGAGCCTCTAGCACAATCAGAGGGCAACCGGAATGTTCCTCTAAATAGCTCATAGCCAAGAAGTCGTAGGCAGCCGTTGAGATGTCCCAATTACCCAGGATACCATGCGCCGCACCACAGGCCATAATCCGGACACCAGAACAGGCCAACTCGTGAGACACTAAGGGCCTCATCAGTCGATCGAAATCCGGCACCGGAGACACCGTGTTGGTCAAGCACAAATCCAGAGGCCATTCAAAGGGACAATCCAGGCAGTGAAATACAGGTTGCACGCAGGTGAAGTAGGAATACCTGAAGGATAATCCATATGCCAGGCTTAAAGTCGCCAATGGCAGAGTACCATAAAAGTCAAGCATCCTATCACGAAGAAGATGCAGACGGGACAGGTGCTCGTGTGGCACAGAAAGAGCAGCCATTCCGCAGTATGAAAAGTAAAAGCAGCACACCTGCCACCAGCGCCAGAAGCAGCGGAACACCTCCAAAGATGCTCGAGAAAATCGAATGAAAAAATGCCGGAATCACACCAAAAATAGTTTGGAAAGAGGTCACGAGGCCTGAGCCTACAAGTTTAAAAAAATGAGCCAGGCCGGTCGTGGACGAGGCATTGAAAATAGTTTGGATCAAAGCTCCGAAATGTAGGGGGAGGTCAGTATTCAAAAGCGCCTGTACCTCAGTGCGCATATTAGCAACGTGAAGGACAAATGTTTCACGAGAGGAAGTCAATGGCACCTCTTTTTGGGACAATAGAGCTCTTATTCTGCTCAACTTGTTGAACTCTGCTTTCAAGGTTGTAATCGAAGGCCAGATGGAAACATCCAGCCGCCCGTGCGGGGGTGGAAAGAGAACATTATTGCAGCAGACAACCCTCTGCGATACAGTTACTATATATGGGATTCCCACTAACATCCCGCAGCAAGCTTCATTATTCAAAATTAAATAACTACCGTTTGCAAGCAGCGTGAAAGAAGGCGTAATCACAGGCACTGGGACACCTCGTAGAACGCAGGCCAAATTCGGGGCTTGTACATTGCATGCACCGTGTAATTGAATGTGCCTACATACCAAGAAATGATCTGGTGTCGTGGTACATTCCTCACCCTTCAGATAAACCTCAGTTCCGTCCCTAGTACATCTATACGTAAAGGGGAGGGACCAAACCTCATGTATGAAAGCGGTGCCCAGCTGTTCATATCTACCCAGAGCATAATGTTTCATACAAGACGTAAACTTAAAAAGTGCGAACGGGAGAGTTATCAACCCGTGTATAAGCCACATGGCTGAATTGATTTCCGCCACAGAGAAAGGTAACGGTTCTAATTTTTCAATATGTAATAATGAATATGTAGCATCTTTCATGGACATAAATCGCTGCTTATCAGTAAGGTTAAAGGGAAGGAATAACAATGTAGTGTTCAAATAGTCCCAAGGGACCCTCCCTGCCTTTAACGTCTGCAATGTCCATGCAAACTGCATAACAGAACGCAACTGGTTTTGACCATGATGTAACACAGACATATCATCATGCACAATATCAACAACTGACGAAACAATATTATCTAATGTATAAATTCTGGAAGAGAGAGTGCTAATGCTGTTATCTATAATGGCTAAAACCTTTTCCATGTTTGCTTGGTCAATAGCTCTCAATCTGGAAGCCGCCTCAATTTGCGACAATTTCCACACTTCGTTGTAAATAGCATACGCCCACCTTTTGGTTCTGCCACCCACAGGACCTTTAACAAAATCATTCAAATCTATTTTGTCATGTAACTTCGATAAATGAACTTTGACAGATGCCAAGGTGGAATGTCGCAGCCAGGATTGACATAACTTTCCCACAGAGTATGTAGTTACAGTATGTGACGACTCAAACCGGGGGTCTACGCGTTCCTGAGGACTAAATACCCTTTTGATCAAAAATAAATTGTATTAAATAGCATAATATTTACCATGTTTAGTAATAATTTACTTTTTATTGTTAAAAAACAAATGAATATTGTAAAATAGACATTAATATGTTCAATAGAATTATGTATTAATTGTTTATTGTATATTAAAAAATGTTTTTCATTGTTAAATTTTTTTCTCAGATTTTTAAAAATGTAAATTTATGTTATGTACATATCGTGATAAAATCAATGACATAAAAAATATGTAATATATTAAATTTTTATAAAAAATATTAAAATTTAATATACTAATTTATGCATAATTGAAACTGTATTTATGTACAAAACTGCAATATAATTTGTTAGCAAAAATTATGTTAAATGTTTTATAAAATGTTCAAAATCTTTGCAGTAACAAATTAAACTATGAATAAAAAAAAAATATATATTTTTATTTCTTAATTTAGAAACTTGTCATATGTATGTAAAAATGTTATACATTTTTTTTTAATTTATATTGTTGAAATGAATATTACAACATGACATATATTATTCTTATTAAAAATAGTAAATAGATAATGCTGGATAATAAACCATAATAATTAACTATTCTAACTCCAATCCTACGTAAGTCAGGGTAAATGGTGGATAGTAAACCATTATAATTAACTATTCTAACTCCAAACATAACATAAGTCAGGGAAAGTGCTGGATAGTAAACCATAATAAATTACTATTCTAACTCCAATCCAACATAAGTCATGGAAAGTGCTGGATAGTAAACCATAATAAATTACTATTCTAACTCCAAACATAACATAACTCAGGGAAAGTGCTGGATAGTAAACCATAATAAATTACTATTCTAACTCCAATCCAACATAAGTCAGGGAAAGTGCTGGATAGTAAACCATAATAAATTACTATTCTAACTCCAAACATAACATAAGTCAGGGAGAGTGCTGGATAGTAAACCATAATAAATTACTATTCTAACTCCAATCCAACATAAGTCATGGAAAGTGCTGGATAGTAAACCATAATAAATTACTATTCTAACTCCAAACATAACATAACTCAGGGAAAGTGCTGGATAGTAAACCATAAAAAATTACTATTCTAACTCCAATCCAACATAAGTCAGGGAAAGTGCTGGATAGTAAACCATAATAAATTACTATTCTAACTCCAAACATAACATAACTCAGGGAAAGTGCTGGATAGTAAACCATAATAAATTACTATTCTAACTCCAAACCAACATAAGTCAGGGAAAGTGCTGGATAGTAAACCATAATAAATTACTATTCTAACTCCAATCCAACATAAGTCAGGGAAAGTGCTGGATAGTAAACCATAATAAATTACTATTCTAACTCCAAACATAACATAACTCAGGGAAAGTGCTGGATAGTAAACTATAATAAATTACTATTCTAACTCCAATCCAACATAAGTCAGGAAATGTGCAGGTTAGTAAACAATATAAATTTTTCTATCTAAATTATTTTTTAGACCCTATTCCCCTATAATACCAAAATAACGCTTCTTCAATATTAATTTAATATTTTTTATTAATATTAAAAAATAAATTTCGTGTACAATTTTAAATTTCGATGTTAAATTTTGATTTCATGATAAATTTCTAATTTATTAATATTTTATACAATTTTTTAACACTACATTTTTAAATTACTACCCACCCTAATCCCCTATAATACCAAAAACCCGCTACTAAAATTTTTATTTGAAATTTTAAAATTTAATTACAAATTTAATTTCGTGAACAATTCGAAATTTCAAATTAAAATTTCGATTTCTTAATTATTTTCTAATTTGTTTATATTTTATAAATTTTTTAAAAACCAAATTTTAAATTACTACCCACCCTTATCCCCTATAATACCAATAACCCGCTACTAAAATTTTAACAATTCTTTTGTAGAAAATATTTTTTAACACATATTATTACTAGTAGGAGTTTTGTAAGTTTTTTAAAAACATAATACATATTTTTTTATAAATTTTATAACACCTTATATTTTTGTGTCGATATTATATAAAACGACATTTTGATCAACGATATTCTGTTCATCGATATTTTTTTATGACGATATTTTTGTCATTCTCCCGAAACGATATTTTTTACAACGATATTTTCTATTACGATATTTTTAACAGTCGATATTCTTACCACGATATTAATGCTAGTCGATATTTTCCCGTCGATATTCTATCTTTATACCGTTTACTTTTAAGTCGAGGGCTGCCATGAAGTCACAGTATCTATCGAGGAGAAGTTGGAGTTGGCGTGGGGTCCTGGCCATGATCACCGCGTCATCCGCGTAAAGCAACGCGGGTATTGAACGGTGACCAATCGCTGGTAAGTCCTGGCTTCCTGCCAACATCGCAGCTTCTAAACCGTTTGTATATAGATTAAAAAGAAAGGGGGCCAAAACGCATCCCTGTCTGACACCCTTAAGTACTGGAAATGATGCTGTGACTTCCCCCCCCAGACCGTACCGTACTTTAGCTGAGGCCCCTGAATAGAGATTCCGAATAAAATTCACCAGAAGAGGATCTATCCCCATAGCCAAAAGGAGTTTCCATAACTTACTATGGGAAACGCAATCGAATGCCGCCGATAAGTCGACGTATGCTAAATGCAACCTCCCCTTTTTAGCCCCAACGTATTTACCTATCAGTAGGGAAAGGTTTAGTGCCTGCTCCACTGTCCCAAGTCCCTCTCGAAAGCCGTACTGTAGGTCGGAAACCACTTGATTGCTTTCAGCCCAATCCTGGAGTCTTTTAAGAAGCAGCCGACCCATCACCTTGCCGGTAGAATCCAAGAGGGAAATGGGTCGGTAACAGGCAGGACTATTACGGTCGCCCTTCTTAAAGATAGGAAGAAGAATAGAAGTTGTCCAGGACTCTGGTGGGCCGATTTTAGTGGCTGCTTCGAAGACCCTGGTGAGAATTGGGGACCATAGTTCTAAGTTGTTTTTGAATAGGTCCACAGGGACCCCCATCAGGACCTGGGGCTTTGCCACATTTAGAGGCCTGCAATGCCATAAGTACCTCATCGTGGCCAAAATGAAGGTTAGAATTAGGGGTGGGAGGAGACCTACTGTAGTTTTGGGTGAGCCGTATCCCTGCACTATCTGGGGGGGGGGCTCTGGCATAGAATCATCCGAGAGACCAAAGATCCTTGAGAAATGGTCAACCCATGCTGCCTCACCCACTGCTACCTCGATCCTTGGGGTCTCTTGTTGATCAGTCAAAAAGGGAGTTCTTACTATTTTCCAGAAAGTGGCCGAATCCTCGGACAGTAAATCTTCTATGTCTGCGCGGTGTATAACTAACGAACGACAGTTAATGCTGCCGATAATAGCTGGGGTCTGCAGATCGCCTGGCAAGGCGCCTAGGCGTCGTTGAGGCATGAAATCACAGTGCAGTGCCCTGCACCCTCGGAGAGAGACCCATTATGGGTCCCACATTTGGACATAGCTCTACGCACCGAGTGTAATGCCTCACGTGAGTAGTTATTCCTATGGGTGGGCAAATGGGCATAGTTCCTGGCTCCTGGCGACGTCCAGGCGCGGACGGGCGCATACATAGGATGAGTCTTAAGAGGAAGGGTGGTCTACGAAATGAAGAGCGGCACCTGAAGAAAGAAAGTGTTTCTGGAGTAAATGTGTGCAACCCTCCTCCGCCCTCCCATCAGCCCCCTGGTGTCCTTGAGTGTTGCATGAACATGACACTGGCCACGTGGCACATGCAGCATCATGCAGGGTGGCTACTGCTGTGCCACTGGAGGGGCTGGGACCATCCCCCCCCCCACCCACCATGGGTACCTTTTAGCACAGACGATTGGGGGACTTATCACAAATTTCCTCCCCTTGCTCAGATTTTGGTTTCATCCCTTTCTTCGCTGGTGATAATGTTTTGAGTGCCTTGCCAATGACACATGTGCCTCGAGGGGTCCTTCAGACCGCAGCTGGGTGAGGTGCTCCCAGGCCGCTGCCTTTACCACCCTGTGTCTACGTCTCTGCTGGTTCTTCCACTGGCAATGCTGACCTGTAGAAGCCTGAAGGACCAGCAGGCGCTCTGTGCTGCCCCCTGTGCTGGCCCCTCCTAGCTCAACAGCGACCCTGTACCTAGCACAGCAGACTCTTTCTCATATAGAGGACAGGAAGCCCAGGTGGTGTCTGTCCAAACCCTCCACCTACATCCTTCTAGGGCCCAATGCTCAGTATGTGGGCATTTCTGTGGCATCCATCAACCAGGCTGCAGGGTGCCAGGAGACGGACCAGCCTTGGTGATGCTGTATCTACTGTCTTTTTGGACTGGTAGCCCCTTGGCTCATTAGAGTGGCAAGGTGGCTCTTGACCTCTAGAGCAGCTGGACTGGTATCCCCATGGCTCACTAGAGTGTTCAGGTGACTGCTGGTTCCTAAAACTGATGGACTGGTAGCCCCTTGGCTCAAAAGAGTGGAAAGGTGACTGTTGGATTCTAGAGCTCCTGGACTGGTAGCCCATGGCTCACTAGAGTGGCGAGGCAACTGTTGGTTCCTAGAGCTGCTGGACTGGTTGCCCCTTGGCTCACTAGAGTGGCAAGGCGACTGATGGCCCCTAGAGCTGCTGGACTGGTAGCCCCTTGGTTCACAAGAGTGGCAAGGCGACTGATTGCCCCTAGAGCTGCTGGACTGGTAGACCAATGGCTCACCAGAATGGCAAAGTGACTGCTGGTCCTTATTGCTGCTGGATGGGTAGCCCTTGGCTGACTAGAGTGGCAAGGTGACTGTTGGTCCCTAGAGCTGCTGGACTGGTAGGCATTGGCTCACTAGAGTGGCGAGACAACTGTTGGTTCCTAGAGCTGCTGGATGGGTAGCCCCTTGGCTCACTAGAGTGGCAAGGCGACTGAGGGTCCCTAGAGCTGCTGTACTGGTAGCCCCTTGGCTCACTAGAGTGGCATGGTGACTGTTGGTCCCTAGAGCTGCTGAACTGGTAGCCCTTGGCTCACTAGAGTGGTGAGGTAACTGTTGGTTCCTAGAGCTGCTGGACTGGTAGCCCCTTGGCTCACTAGAGTGGCAATGTGACTGATGTACCTAGAGCTGCGGGACAGGTAGCCCCTTGGCTCACTAGAGTGGCAAGGTGACAATTGGTCCCTAGAGCTGCTGGACTGGTAGCCCATGTCTCACTAGAGTGCCGAAGCAACTGTTGATTCCTAGAGCTGCTGGGCTGGTAGCCCCTCGTCTCGCAAGAGTGGCAAGGCGACTGCTGGTCCCTAGAGCTGCTGGACTGGTAGTCCTTGGCTCACTAGAGTGGCAAGGTGACTGATGGTCCTTAAAGCTACTGGACTGGTAGTCCTTGGCTCACTAGAGAGGCAAGGCGACTCTTGGCCTCAAGAGCTGCTGAACTGGTAGCCCCTTGATTCACAAGAGTGGCAAGGCAACTGCTGGTCCCTAGAGCTGCTGGACTGGTAGATCAATGGCTCACCAGAATGGCAAAGCGACTGCTGGTCCCTAGAGCTGCTGGACTGGTAGCCCTTGGCTCACTAGAGTGGCGAGAAAACTGTTGGTTCCTAGAGCTGCTGGACTGGTAGCCCCTTGCCTCACTAGAGTGGTAGGACCACTGTTGGTCCCTAGAGCTGCTGGACTGGAAGCCCTTGGCTCACTAGAATGGCAAGGCGACTGCTGGTCCCTAGAGCTGCTGAACTGGTAGCCCCTTGGCTCACTAGAGTGGCAAGGCGACTCTTGGCCCCTAGAGCTGCTGGATTGGTACCCCCATGGCTCACTAGAGTGGCATGGCAGCTGTTGGTCCCTAGAGCTGGTGGACTGGTAGTCACTTGGTTAAGTACAGTGGCAAGGCGACTGCTGGTCCCTAGAGCTGCTGGACTGGTAGCCCCTTGGCTCACTAGAGTTGCAAGGCGAATGTTAGTTCCTATAGCTGCCGGAGTGGTAGCCCCTTGGCTCACTAGAGTGGCAAGGCGACTGATGGTCCCTAGAGCTGATGGATTGGTAGCCCCTTGGCTCCCTAAAGTGGCATGGTGACTGTTGGTCCCTAGAGCTGCTGGACTGGTAGCCCATTGGCTCACTAGAGTGGCATGGTGACTGTTGGTCCCCGAGGATGCTGGACTGGTAGCCCTTGGATCACTAGAGTGGCGTGGCAACTGTTGGTTCCTAGAGCCGCCGGACTGGTAGCCCCTTGGCTCACTAGAGTGGCAAGGCGACTCATGGCCCCTAGAGCTGCTGGACTGGTAGCCCCTTGGTTCACAAGAGTGGCATGGTGACTGTTGGTCCCTAGAGCTGCTGGACTGGTAGCCCCTTGGTTCAGTACAGTGGCAAGGCGACTGATGGTCCCTATAGCTGCTGGACTGGTAGCCCCTGGTTCACTAGAGTGGCAAGGCGACTCTTGGCCTCTAGAGCAGCTGCACTGGTTTCCCCAAGGCTCACTAGAATGGCGAGGCAACTGTTGGTTCCTAGAGCTGCTGGACTAGTAGCCCCTTGGCTCACTAGAGTGGCAAGGCGACTCTTGGCCCCTAGAGCTGCTGGATTGGTCGCCCCTTGGCTCACTAGAGTGGCAAGGCGACTCTTGGCCCCTAGAGCTGCTGGATTGGTCGCCCCTTGGCTCACTAGAGTGGCAAGGCGACTCTTGGCCCCTAGAGCTGCTGGATTGGTCGCCCCTTGGCTCACTAGAGTGGCATGGCAACAGTTGGTCCCTAGAGCTGGTGGACTGGTAGCCCCTTGGTTCAGTACAGTGGCAAGGCGACTGCTGGTCCCTAGAGCTGCTGGACTGGTAGCCCCTTGGCTAAATAGAGTGGCAAGGCGACTTTTGGCCTCTAGAGCAGCTGGACTGGTAGCCCCACGGCTCACTAGAGTGTCCAGGTGACTGCTGGTTCCTAGAACTGATGGATTGGTAGCACCTTGGCTCAATAGAGTGGTGAGGCAACTGTTGGTCCCTAGAGCTGCTGGACTGGTAGCCCCTTGGCTCACTAGAGTGGCAATGCGACTGATGTCCCTAGAGCTGCTGGACTGGTAGCCCCTTGGCTCACTAGAGTGGCAAGGTGACTGTTGGTTCCTAGAGCTGCTGGACTGGTAGCCCATGGCTCACTAGAGTGGCGAGGCAACTGTTGGTTCCTAGAGCTGCTGGACTGGTAGCCCCTTGGCTCACTAGAGTGGCGAGGCAACTGTCAGTTCCTAGAGCTGGTGGACTGGTAGCCCCTTGGCTCACTAGAGTGGCGAGGCAACTGTTGTTCCCTAGAGATGCTGGACTGGTAGCCCCTTGGCTCACTAGAGTGGCAAGGCGACTGATGGCCCCTAGAGCAGCTGGACTGGTAGCCCTTGGCTCACTAGAGTGGCAAAGCGACTGATGGCCCCTAGAGCTGCTGGACTGGTAGCCCTTGGCTCACTAGAGTGTCGAGGCAACTATTGGTTCCTAGAGCTGCTGGACTGGTAGCCCTTGACTCACTAGAGTGGCGAGGCAACTGTTGGTTCCTAGAGCTGCTAGACTGGTAGCGCCTTGCCTCACTAGAGTGGTGGGACCACTGATAGCCCATTGAGCTGCTGGACTCATAGCCCTTGGCTCACTAGAGTGGCAAGGCGAGTCCTGGCCCCTAGAGCTGCTGGATTGGTAGCCCCATTGCTCACTAGAGTGGCATGGCAACTGCTGGTCCCTAGAGCTGGTGGACTGGTAGCCCCTTGGCTCAATAGAGTGGCAAGGCGACTGCTGTTCCCTAGAGTTGCTGGACTGGTAGCCCTTGGCTCACTAGAGTGGCGAGGCAACTGTCGGTTGCTAGAGCTGCTGGACTGGTAGCCCCTTGGCTCACTAGAGTGGCGAGGCAACTGTTGGTCCCTAGAACTGCTAGACTGGTAGCCCCTTGGCTCACTAGAGTGGCGAGGCAACGGTCGGGTCCTAGAGCTGCTGGACTGGTAGCCCCTTGGCTCACTAGAGTGGCGAGGCAACAGTTGGTCCCTAGAGCTGCTGGACTGGTAGCCCCTTGGCTCACTAGAGTGGCGAGGCAACTGCTGTTCCCTAGAGTTGCTGGTCTGGTAGCCCCTTGGCTCACTAGTGTGGCAAGGAGACCGATGGTCCATAGAGCTGCTGAACTCGTAGCCCCTGGCTCATTAGAGTGGCAAGGCGACTCTTGGCTCTCCCTGCACACATTTAGAGGTACAGACTGGGCCGCCCCTCACTCTCTGCAGCCCAACTCAACCATCGGGGTGCCCTGGCCTTGGTTCCAGCTGTGCCCTCAGACTGACTCCACCCCACCCCAAGCATCTATCCTCACAAGCTGTAAACATCTCTGTCCCTATTGCAGCCACCGTGACTTCCCGCGAGCCTCAGCGGTGCATGTCTGTTTGTTTGGATTAGACACACTCGGCCCCAATCGTTAATACCGCCTAGAGGTGATGACAGGCGCTTTGTTCAAGATTGGCAACAACTCGGACGCACTAAGGCCACATCATCAGTCATGGAGCCGCGTTGCAGAGCTGCAAAGTAGGCGAACAAGACTCCCAATGTAGCGCTACAAGGCCTTTGTAAACGCAGATGGGCGCTGTGCAAATGCTGAGAATAGATCCCTAATACTGCTGTTCCGTGGTATTGGCAAGGGAGGTTTCACAGATGTTTCTTAGCTGTCTCTTCCAGCCCTCACCTACAACGGCGGTAGAGAGAGGACACACTTCTGCTGTGCACCTCTGGGACGCGGTAAGTGACGTCACGGGCGGTGTGTGTATGTGGGCCATGAGGTTTGGTGCCCGGATGGACTCTGCTGCCCCTTGGAGCTGAGCCCTTCACCAGCTCACGATTACCATCAGGTGTCTCACGCTGGGGGATGGACGGGGGTGTCTGAGGGGACCCCCGTGGGGGACATCCACACACAACCATGAGGTCTGGCATGTATGTGCCTTGCATGTTTGCATGAGTGGGTACATGTAGAGAACAGCAGAGGTGACCCCTGTGGGGGACATCCGCACACGTGCCTGAGGCCTGACCTTGCATGCTTGTATGAGTGGGTACATGTAGAGAACTGCAGGTTGGGGACATCCGCACACGTCCCTGAGGCCTGACCTTGCATGTTTGTATGAGTGGGTACATGTAGAGAACTGCAGGGGTGACCCCTGTGGGGGACATCCGCACACGTGCCTGAGGCCTGACCTTGCATGTTTGTATGAGTGGGTACATGTAGAGAACTGCAGGGGTGACCCCAGTGGGGGACATCTGCACACGTCCCTGAGGCCTGACCTTGTATGCTTGTATGAGTGGGTACGTGTAGAGAACTGCAGGGGTGACCCCCGTGGGGGACATCCACACACAACCATGAGGTCTGGCATGTATGTGCCTTGCATGTTTGCATGAGTGGGTACATGTAGAGAACAGCAGAGGTGACCCCTGTGGGGGACATCCGCACACGTGCCTGAGGCCTGACCTTGCATGCTTGTATGAGTGGGTACATGTAGAGAACTGCAGGTTGGGGACATCCGCACACGTCCCTGAGGCCTGACCTTGCATGTTTGTATGAGTGGGTACATGTAGAGAACTGCAGGGGTGACCCCTGTGGGGGACATCCGCACACGTGCCTGAGGCCTGACCTTGCATGTTTGTATGAGTGGGTACATGTAGAGAACTGCAGGGGTGACCCCAGTGGGGGACATCTGCACACGTCCCTGAGGCCTGACCTTGTATGCTTGTATGAGTGGGTACGTGTAGAGAACTGCAGGGGTGACCCCCGTGGGGGACATCCACACACAACCATGAGGTCTGGCATGTATGTGCCTTGCATGTTTGTATGAGTGGTTACATGTAGAGAACTGCAGGGGTGACCCCTGTGGGGGACATCCGCACATGTGCCTGAGGCCTGACCTTGCATGTTTGTATGAGTGGGTACATGTAGAGAACTGCAGGGGTGACCCCAGTGGGGGACATCTGCACACGTCCCTGAGGCCTGACCTTGCATGCTTGTATGAGCGGGTACGTGTAGAGAACTGCAGGGGTGACCCCTGTGGGTGACATCCGAACACGTGCCTGAGGCCTGGCATGTATGTACCTTGCATGTTTGTATGAGTGGGTACATGTAGAGAACTGCAGGGGTGACCCCTGTGGGGGACATCCGCACACCTGCCTGAGGCCTGACCTTGCATGTTTGTATGAGTGGGTACATGTAGAGAACTGCAGGGGTGACCCCTGTAGGGGACATCCGCACACGTGCCTGAGGCCTGACCTTGCATGCTTGTATGAGTGGGTACATGTAGAGAACTGCAGGGGTGACCCCTGTGGGGGACATACGCACACGTCCCTGAGGCCTGACCTTGCATGTTTGTATGAGTGGGTACATGTAGAGAACTGTAGGGGTGACCCCTGTGGGGGACATCCGCACACGTGCCTGAGGCCTGACCTTGCATGCTTGTAGGAGTGGGTACATGTAGAGAACTGCAGGGGTGACCCCTGTGGGGGACATCTGCACACGTCCCTGAGGCCTGACCTTGCATGTTTGTATGAGTGGGTACATGTAGAGAACTGCAGGGGTGACCCCTGTGGGGGACATCCGCACACGTGCCTGAGGACTGACCTTGCATGCTTGTATGAGTGGGTACATGTAGAGAACTGCAGGGGTGACCCCTGTGGGGGACATCCGCACACGTCCCTGAGGCCTGACCTTGCATGTTTGTATGAGTGGGTACATGTAGAGAACTGCAGGGGTGACCCCTGTGGGGGACATCCACACACATGCCTGAGGCCTGACCTTGCATGTTTGTATGAGTGGGTACATGTAGAGAACTGCAGGGGTGACCCCTGTGGGGGACATCCGCACACATCCCTGAGGCCTGGCATGTATTTGCCATGCATGTTTGTATGAGTGCGTACATGTAGAGAACTGCAGGGGTGACCCCTGTGGGGGACATCCGCACACGTGCCTGAGGCCTGACCTTGCATGCTTGTATGAGTGGGTACATGTAGAGAACTGCAGGGGTGACCCCTGTGGGGGACATCCGCACACGTCCCTGAGGCCTGACCTTGCATGCTTGTATGAGTGGGTACGTGTAGTGAACTGCAGGGGGCGCCAGTAACACTGGAAGATGGACATTTCAAAGATGGCGCC
Organism: Triturus cristatus; assembly: GCF_964204655.1. NCBI lineage: Eukaryota > Metazoa > Chordata > Amphibia > Caudata > Salamandridae > Triturus > Triturus cristatus. The sequence goes on from NC_140595.1 coordinate 847,746,732, forward strand.
TGCAGGTACCCCGATCACAGCCAGCTGCTAAACTTGTCTCCAGAAGCGTGCACGCGCCTAAAAAGGGCCAGGAGGCACAGCAGGAAGATAACAAGCATTGGCAATGCCAAAGGGCCTGGCTTTAAAGGAATGTTGCATGTCAATGTGAAGCATTAGAAGTAAAAATCCTGGGAATGAATATGTATTGGTGTGGAAGCAAAGAACTGTAGAATAATATTAGTGTATGTTAAAAGGTCAGGTGACAGATGCACTGTCAAACCAGACCTAAATCCATGTAGGTGAATGACTGCCCCCACCCATCTGTGCTGCTGTCAGAGAAACATGCCATAAGTTATCTAAGACACGTTTATAGTATTACAATGTCATGTGTGTGCCCCTGAAAGTCAAAGCTCAGGCAGCGGCACATAACCAAAATGATCACAGCTGTGTGAAGGGCACGCACTTTTTTGTATAAGCACACACCTTCAGTCCAATCAAAACTCCTCCTGGCTCCCAACATGTGGGCCAAAGCCCCTCTCTTGGTGAGTCCCACATCATTTTCTGGGACAACTGCTCTGTGAAGCCAGGCCATAACAAGCATTGGCAAAGCCATTAGGTCTCGCCTATACAAGAGCTATTGGCTTTGGCAATGAGTTTTTGCCATGTTGTGCACCGGTGTGGCTTCAGTTCAGAATGGCTAAACGGTAGCGGTGTGGAGTGTCCCAGAGTGGAGTTGGGAAAGCAGAGTGTCGTAGACTAGATTTGTTGGAGCAGAGTGTCACAGAGTGGAGAAGGAGTAGAGTGTTGTGAGGGAGTAGAGGTCAGTGGTTCAGTGGCAGATAGTGTCATAGAGTGGAGGGGTGTAGAGTGGAGTGGGGTGGAATAGGGTGGAGTGGTTGGAGTGGATTGAGGTAGTGGGGTGGATTGCGCTGGAGTAGAGTGGGGTGGATTGGATTAGGGTAGGGTGATTTGGAGTGGGGTGAATTAGAGTTGGGTGGAGGGGTTTGTTAGGACTGGAACAGAGGGGGTGGATTGGAGTAGAGTGGATTGGATTGGAGTGGGGTGAATTGGGCTAGAGTAGAGTGGGGTGGATTGGATTGGAGTGGGTGGACTGGATTGGAGTAGAGTGGATTGGATTGGAGTGGACTGGATTGGAATGGGGAGAGGTGGATTGGATCAGGGTGAATTGGAGTGGGTGGATTAGATTGTTTTAGGGAAGAGTGGATTGGATTAGTTTGGAGTGGGGTGAATTAGAGTTGGGTGGAGGGGGTTGGTTTGGACTGGAACGGAGGGGGTGGATTGGAGTAGAGTGGATTGGATTGGAGTGGGGTGGATTGCAGTGTGGTGGGCTGAATGGATTGATTGAGTGGGGTGGACTGAACTGGGGTGGGATAGATTGGTTTGGAGTGGGTGGATTGCAGTGTGGTGGGCTGAATGGATTGATTGAGTGGGGTGGACTGAACTGGGGTGGGATGGATTGGTTTGGAGTGCGGTGGATTGCAGTGTGGTGGGCTGAATGGATTGATTGAGTGGGGTGGACTGAACTGGGGTGGGATGGATTGGTTTGGAGTGGGGTGGATTGCAGTGTGGTGGGCTGAATGGATTGATTGAGTGGGGTGGACTGAACTGGGGTGGGATGGATTGGTTTGGAGTGCGGTGGATTGCAGTGTGGTGAGCTGAATGGATTGATTGAGTGGGGTGGACTGAACTGGGGTGGGATGGATTGGATTGGAGTGGGGTGGATTGCAGTGTGGTGGGCTGAATGGATTGATTGAGTGGGGTGGACTGAACTGGGGTGGGATGGATTGGTTTGGAGTGGGGTGGATTGCAGTGTGGTGGGCTGTATGGATTGATTGAGTGGGGTGGACTGAACTGGGGTGGGATGGATTGGTTTGGAATGCGGTGGATTGCAGTGTGGTGGGCTGAATGGATTGATTGAGTGGGGTGGACTGAACTGGGGTGGGATGGATTGGTTTGGAGTGCGGTGGATTGCAGTGTGGTGGGCTGAATGGATTGATTGAGTGGAGTGACTGAACTAGGGTGGGGTAGATTGGATTGAGGTAGAGTGGGGTGGATTTGATTGCAGTGGAGTGTAGTCGGCTGGGTGGGTATGGGGTAAGGTCAGGGCTTTAAGTGGGATGAAAAAACTGGGCGGTCTCTCAAAAGGGAGTGGCCAATGTAATGAAGGGCGTGGCTTAAAACCAAGTAAATTAAAAATCTGTGGTTAGCATAGTGTGCGACCCGACTAGTATTTAGCTGTTTCTGCCACTGTATCCAGATATATGATGCAACAAGTAACATCAGACCTACAAGAAGTCAGGACTATTGGCTTTATCAATGGTTATTAGTTGCATAAGATAAATAAGCAGCAACTATGGCTTGTATATAATATAGAAAAGCTTCCACTTAAAGCCCAGGTGACCCCACGACAATGTTGCTGCTCCTGAGTTTCAAAAAGAGAAGGGCAATCCAGAGAGAAAATGACTCTCTTTAAAGGATTTCCCTTCCCCTACAACACTCCCCTGGCTTGACGTCATGCCGTAACTTCACCACTAGTGAGAAGTGAGCAGTGTGAGCAGGCACACATGATGTGCTTGCTGTCTCGAAACGGGTCTCTATCGGGCTCTGCACAGGCGGTCCATTTGCTTCCGGACTGCAGTGACAGCAGCCTGCTGTCACTGCAGTCCGGAAAAAAAGTGCCAGGGCACAAAACAGAGTCCGATAGAGACCCGTTTCGAGGACCCCTTTAAAAAACTGTAGGTGCTCAGCACCGGTGAGACCCGGCCCACTTAAAACCCTGGGTAAGGTGGATTGCAGTGGAGCAGATGGGATTGCAGTAGGGTGGATAGGATTGGAGTGAGGTGGATTGGATTGGGTGGGATGAACTGAATTGGGGTGGGCTGAATTTGACAGAGGTGGATTGGAGTGGGGTGGAGGTGACTGTAGTGGGGTGGGGTGAATTGGAGTGGGATAGATTGGATTTGGCCAGATAGGGGTGGGAGGATTGGACTGGGGTAACGTGGATTGGATTGGGGTGATGTGAGGTGGATTGGATTGGAGTGGGGTGGATTGGAGTGGGGTAGATTAGAGTGGGACAGACTGTTTTGGATTGGAGTGGGGGGAATTTGAGTGGGGCAGACTGTTTTGAATTGGAATGGGGGGAATTTGAGTGGGACAGACTGTTTTGGATTTGAGTGGGGGGAATTTGAGTGGGGCAGACTGTTTTGGATTGGAATGGGGGGAATTTGAGTGGGACAGACTGTTTTGGATTTGAGTGGGGGGAATTTGAGTGGGGCAGACTGTTTTGGATTGGAATGGGGGGAATTTGAGTGGGACAGACTGTTTTGGATTTGAGTGGGGGAATTTGAGTGGGGCAGACTGTTTTGTATTGGAGTGGGGGGAATTTGAGTGGGACAGACTGTTTTGGATTGGAGTGGGGGGAATTTGAGTGGGACAGACTGTTTTGGATTGGAGTGGGGGAATTTGAGTGGGACAGACTGTTTTGGATTTGAGTGGGGGGAATTTGAGTGGGGCAGACTGTTTTGGATGGGAGTGGGGGGAATTTGAGTGGGGCAGACTGTTTTGGATTGGAGTGGGGGGAATTTGAGTGGGGCAGACTGTTTTGGATTGGAGTGGGGTGAGGCTGACTCTTTTGAAGTGGGGCAAATTGGGATGGAGTGGGTGGATTGGGGTGAGGTAGACTGGCTTCGAGTCGGACGATTTGAAGTGGGGCACATTGGAGTGAGGCAGGTTAGAGTGGGGCCGATTGTTTTAGATTGGAGTGGGGCAGATTGTTTTAGATTGGAGTGAGGCAGATTGGAGTGGGACAGATTGGAGTGGGGTAGATTGTTTTAGATTGGAGTGGGGCAGATTGGAGCTGGGCAGATTGTTTTGTTTTAGATTGGGGAAGATTGGAATGGGGCTGATTGTTTAGAATTGGAGTGGGGCAGATTGCTTTGGATTGGAGTGGGGCAGATTTTTTTGTTTTGGAGTGGAGACGATTGTTTTGGATTGGAGTGGGACAGACTGGAGTGGGGCAGACTGGAGAGGGGCAGATTGGAGTGGGAAACTTGTTTTTGATTGGAGTGGGGCAGATTATTTTGGATTGGAGTGGGGCAGATATCATTGGATTGGAGTGGGGTGGGTTGGGAGTATTGGAGTGTGGTGAATTGGTTTGGGGAGAGTGGGATGTATTGGATTGGTCTAGGTTGTTTTGGTTTGAGAGGGGTGGATTGGTCTGGGGTGATGGGGGTGGATTGTGGTGTATTGGAGTGAAACGGCCTTACCTTTTAAGAAGAGTGCCCACCAGCAAAACAGAAGAAAACATAAGTGCAAAGTGAGAAAAAAAAGACTTGGCAAAATAAAAGAAAGTTAACTATAGAAAATAAATCTTTGACGTTTTGTTTATCCTGCTGGGCATGTTTTGTCAGTCACATGCCTTCTGTGTGCAGGGCACTCAACAGAACAAAATAGTGCCTTAATCACGTTGGTAGCAGTCGACGGGCACTGATTACGTTAAATGAATCAGTGCTTGGTCCCTGCTCCACTCCACAGAGAGGAACAGAAATAATGCTAGGCCTGCCTTGACGAATTACGAGGCTATAAAGAAGAGTTCCATGCAAACCAGCAAATGGTAGGCATTGGGCGGGTTGCGACCCCTTTATGGATACAAGAGTGTCTTGCAAGTTAGATGCGTGCGCTAGCGTATGCTCTCGCTGGAAGGGTGTCTCTGTAGGGTGAACATCTATGCACCTTTTGAGCATAAAACAATATTTCTACAGAAACTCTGTGCATGAGAACAGACAATAGAATGGCAGTGCGTGGGAGCAGGGCAATGGAATGACTGTTGGGGCAGGGTAATAAAAACAGCATGCGTGGGAACAGGGCACTAGAAACACTGTGTGTGGGAACAGGGCAATAGAAACACAGTGCATGGGAGCAGGGCAATACAAACACAGTGTGTGGGAACAGGGCAATAGAAACACCGTGTGTGGGAGCAGGGCAATAGAATGACTGTGTGTTGGGGCAGGGCAACAGAAACACTGTGCGTAGGAACAGGGCAATAGAAATACTGTGCATGCGAACAGGGCAACAGAAACACAGTGCGTGGGAACAGGGCAATAGAAACACTGTGTGTGGGAGCAGGGCAATAGAATGACTGTGTGTTGGGGCAGGGCAATAGAATGACTGTGTGTTGGGGCAGGGCAACAGAATCACTGTGCGACGGAAGAGGGCAATAGAAATACTGTGCATGGGAACAGGGCAATCAAACACTGTGTATGGGAGCCAGGCAATGGAAACACTGTGCATGGTAACAGGGCAACAGAAACGCTGTGCATGGTAACAGGGCAATACAAACAGTGTGCATGGTAACAGGGCAATAGAAACACTGTGAGTGGGAGCAGGGCAATAGAAACACAGTGCGTGGGAACAGGGCAATAGAAACACTGTGAGTGGGAGCAGGGCAATACAAACACAGTGCGTGGGGACAGGGCAATAGAAACACAGTGCATGGGAGCAGCGCAATACAAACACAGTGCATGGGAGCAGGGCAATACAAATAGAGTGCATGGGAGCAGGGCATTGCAAACACAGTGCGTGGGAACAGGGCAATAGAAACATAGTGCATGGAAGCAGCGCAATACAAACACAGTGCATGGGAGCAGGGCAATACAAACACAGAGCATGGGAGCAGGGCATTGCAAACACAGTGCGTGGGAACAGGGCAATAGAAACACAGTGCATGGGAGCATGGCAATACTAACACAGTGCGTGGGAACAGGGCAATAGAAACACAGTGCATGGGAGCATGGCAATACAAACATTGTGCATGGTAACAGGGCAATACAAACAGTGTGCATGGTAACAGGGCAATAGAAACACTGTGTATGGGAGCCAGGCAATGGAAACACTGTGCATGGTAACAGGGCAACAGAAACACTGTGCATGGTAACAGGGCAATACAAACAGTGTGCATGGTAACAGGGCAATAGAAACACTGTGTATGGGAGCCAGGCAATGGAAACACTGTGCATGGTAACAGGGCAACAGAAACACTGTGCATGGTAACAGGGCAATACAAACAGTGTGCATGGTAACAGGGCAATAGAAACACTGTGAGTGGGAGCAGGGCAATAGAAACACAGTGCGTGGGAACAGGGCAATAGAAACACAGTGCATGGGAGCAGGGCAATACAAACACAGTGTGTGGGAACAGGGCAATAGAAACACAGTGCATGGGAGCAGAGTAATACAAACACAGTGTGTGGGAACAGGGCAATAGAAACACCGTGTGTGGGAGCAGGGCAATAGAATGACTGTGTGTTGGGGCAGGGCAACAGAAACACTGTGCATAGGAACAGGGCAATAGAAATACTGTGCATGGGAACAGGGCAACAGAAACACAGTGCGTGGGAACAGGGCAATACAAACAGTGTGCATGGTAACCGGGCAATAGAAACACTGTGTATGGGAGCCAGGCAATGGAAACACTGTGCATGGTAACAGGGCAACAGAAACACTGTGCATGGTAACAGGGCAATACAAACAGTGTGCATGGTAACAGGGCAATAGAAACACAGTGCATGGGAACAGGGCAATAGAAACACAGTGCGTGGGAACAGGGCAATAGAAACACAGTGCATGGGAGCAGGACAATGCAAACACCCTGTGTGGGAGCAGGGCAATAGAATGACTGTGTGTTGGGGCAGGGCAACAGAAACACCGTGTGTGGCAGCAGGGCAATAGAATGAATGTGTGTTGGGACAGGGCAATAGAAACACCGTGTGTGGGAGCAGGGCAATAGAATGACCGTGTGTTGGGGCAGGGCAACAGAAACACCGTGTGTGGCAGCAGGGCAATAGAATGAATGTGTGTTGGGGCAGGGCAATAGAATGAATGTGTGTTGGGGCAGGGCAATAGAAACGCCCTGTGTGGGAGCAGGGCAATAGAATGACTGTGTGTTGGGGCAGGGCAACAGAAACACTGTGCGTGGGAACAGGGCAACAGAAACACTGTGCATGGGAGCAGGGCAATACAAACACAATGCGTGGGAACAGGGCAATAGAAACACAGTGCATGGGAACAGGGCAATCAAACACTGTGTATGTCAACAGGGCAACAGAAACACTGTGTATGGGAGCCAGGCAATGGAAATACTGTGCATGGTAACAGGGCAATACAAACAGTGTGCATGGTAACCAGGCAATAGAAACACTGTGAGTGGGAGCAGGGCAATATAAACACAGTGCGTGGGAACAGGGCAATAGAAACACAGTGCATGGGAGCAGCGCAATACAAACAGTGTGCATGGTAACAGGGCAATAGAAACACTGTGAGTGGGAGCAGGGCATTGCAAACACAGTGCGTGGGAACAGGGCAATAGAAACACAGTGCATGGGAGCATGGCAATACAAACACAGTGAATGGGAGCAGGGCAATACAAACACAGTGCATGGGAGCAGGGCATTGCAAACACAGTGCGTGGGAACAGGGCAATAGAAACACAGTCCATGGGAGCATGGCAATACAAACACAGTGAATGGGAGCAGGGCAATACAAACACAGTGCATGGGAGCAGGGCATTGCAAACACAGTGCGTGGGAACAGGGCAATACAAACACAGTGCATGGGAGCAGGGCAATACAAACACAGTGCGTGTGAACAGGGCAATAGAAACACAGTGCATGGGAGCAGGGCAATACAAACACAGTGCGTGTGAACAGGGCAATAGAAACACAGTGCATGGGAGCATGGCAATGCAAATACAGTGCATGGGAGCAGGGCATTGCAAACACTGTGCATGGGAGCAGGGCAATAGAAACACAGTGCATGGGAGCAGGGCAATACAAATACAGTGCATGGGAGCAGGGCATTGCAAACACTGTGCATGGGAGCATGGCAATACAAACACAGTGCGTGTGAACAGGGCAATAGAAACAAATCATGTGCTCTTAGTTTTTACCATAATTCACATGGAGTGCTACTTGCACCCTGAAACTTTACTGGTTTGTAAACTGCGCACCATATAACTTTCAACCTGCACAACCACACCATTTCTTATTCTAGGCCAGGTCACTGTGGTAAAGGAGCCAGGCAAGGCCGGCTTTGGACATGGGCGAAGGCCAGATCACTGTGGTAAAGGAGCCAGGCAAGGCCGGCTTTGGACATGGGCGAAGGCCAGGTCACTGTGGTAAAGGAGCCAGGCAAGGCCGGCCTTGGACATGGGTGAAGGCCAGGTCACTGTGGTAAAGGAGCCAGTCAAGGCCGGCCTTGGGCAGGGGCGAGCTGGGCCAGGTCACTGTGGTAAAGGAGCCAGGCAAGGCCGGCTTTGGACATGGGCGAAGGCCAGGTCACTGTGGTAAAGGAGCCAGGCAAGGCCGGCCTTGGACATGGGCGAAGGCCTGGTCACTGTGGTAAAGGAGCCAGGCAAGGCCGGCCTTGGGCAGGGGCGAGCTGGGCCAGGTCACTGTGGTAAAGGAGCCAGGCAAGGCCGGCCTTGGACATGGGCGAAGGCCAGGTCACTGTGGTAAAGGAGCCAGGCAAGGCCGGCCTTGGGCAGGGGCGAGCTGGGCCAGGTCACTGTGGTAAAGGAGCCAGGCAAGGCCGGCCTTGGACATGGGCGAGCTGGGCCAGGTCACTGTGGTAAAGGAGCCAGGCAAGGCCGGCTTTGGACATGGGCGAAGGCCAGGTCACTGTGGTAAAGGAGCCAGGCAAGGGTGGCCTTGGACATGGGCGAGCTGGGCCAGGTCCAGGGCGTCAATACTCCACGGGGTGCAGCAGGGAGCTGCCTGACTCAATGTCATGCAAACAGCAGCTTGTCTCTCCCACTTGGTCTCAATCGGGTCCAGTTAAAGACTTTGCAATCAGCCCTTAATGTACCTCAGGGTAGTTCTTAGCACCCTATGAACCCCTTTCACTTCTCCTAATCTTCCTCACACCTCCTGCCGTCACACCGCAATGACCACCTACCTCCACAACAAACATAAAATGTGCTTTCCGCCCTGGGCTCTGTTCCTGTCAATCCGATTTAGGGCGCCCATGGCTCCAGGGCTACCATTGTCTCAGCTCCTCATGCCCACCACAGTGGATGCAGCAACTGGAGTCTCAGGTCCTCGTGCCCACCACAGTGGATGCAGCAACTGGAGTGGGAGTTTAGTCTCAGGGTGCTGCTGTGGGCCTAGCTGAGCCTGGCCCGGTTGGATCAGGTCACCGAGGGTGAGGAGCCGCGCCAGGGCTACCACTGTCTCAGGTTCTCATGCCTGGCACAGTGGGTGCACCGAGACACTTCCTGGTGTGGGTGTTCATGCTGCAGGGCAGTGTTGTAGGCCTAGCAGACCATGGCCCAGTTGGGTCAGATGATTGAGGGTGAGTTGCCCTGCCAGGGCTACCGTTGTCTCAGGTCCTCGTGCCCGGCACAGTGGGTGCACCAAGACACTTCCTGGAGTGGGTGTTCACAATTCAGGGAACCGCTGTGGGCCTAGCAGAGAGTAACCTGGTTGGGTCAGGTCATTGAGGGTGAGTTGCTGCGCCAGAGCTACTGTTGTCTCAGGCCCGCGTGCCTGGCACAGTGGGTGCACCAGCACACTACCTGATGTGGACATTCACTCTTCAGGGCACCGCTGTGGGCCTGCTGGGCCTGGCCCGGTTGGGTCAGGTCATTGAGGGTGAGTTTGCCACGCCAGGGCTTTCGTTGTCTCAGCTCCTTGTGCCCGGCACCAGAGTCTTTGTGAACGGTGAGGGCAGTGTCGATGGAAGAGCTAAGCTTTATTTGGATTCGTGTCGCTGTGTCACCAGGGAGGATAAGGGCAGTGTTGAAAGTGTCGTTCCCCTCCAGTCTTGCAAGCCAGGCTCAGGGTGCCAAGGCAGGTGCCTTGCCAGTGACCTGCTCCTGAACCGTGGGGTGAGTTCTTTGAGTAAAAGGGCAGGATGAACCCTCTTTCACTGAGGTTCAGCTTGTGAGCAATAACACATGTAGTTTACATAATCTGGCCAGTGATGGTGTCGACTGAGTTTAAAGGCAGAGTCATATGTGGTTGGATGATCTGGAGTTTGGCCTGCAGGTGCTGGCCCCGCCCTCACACCAGAGGCAGGAGGATCTCCCAAGGCTCTCTCTACTCAGCCCCAAATGAATCCCCATGTCCACAACCTCCCTTCCCCCCCACCACACCTTGTCCTTCTTTGGTGTCTCCTACCAGGCCTCTGCTGCTGGCCCCAATGATATCCATCTCCAGCCACTCTAGCTCCAGGGTCCCCTGCTGGACAACCCCAAAACCAAAATATCCCCAACTCAGCATCCACCACGCCCAAATAAATGACGCCTCCAGTTGTTTTCAACAGGAGGGCAGGCTCTACGACTGTATTTTGCACTTTTGTTCACCCTCGTAGCTCAGTGGTCGTGTGACTGAAGGATAGTAGCGGCTGCTACTGCACGGAGGGTGGTGAGCGGAGGCAGGGGAATACAAAAAAAGAAAAAGGCTTACCTGGAACGCCTCTATCCTCCTTCTCTTCATCTTCCTGTGCCCAGTATTGGATGGCAGCAGGAAGCACCCAGGCAGACAGGCTCCTCTGAGCCAATCACAATGCAGCCATGCAGCAGTATGATTGGTGTGAGCGCCGTGGTTCGGACTATTTGTCCAATCGGGGCCGCACTTGCACAAGCTAAGAGGCTTCCTCGAGCACATACAGGGAGGAGTCACTGAAATGCAGATGGTCACTGACGTAGCCCGTGCTCACAATGCATTAACCACCCACAACCCTGCTACCGGTCCAATCACTGCTTGACTTTACGCTTGTCTTTCACCCGGCACAGTGCTCCATGGCCTTCTGGCTAGGTTTTCACTATAGAGACGCCCTATACACAGATGCATACTTTCAATGCACTGAGGCATAGACGCGGGATTATCAGATTCAGATTTATAAATCTTCATTTTTATTTTATTGATTAAGGCTAATCCCTTTTTTGTATAGGATAAATATACTAGTGCAAAGGACAGAGATTCAAAATCTACAGATACACAGCACTGTATAACACACACAGACACACAGTCAATGAGCACAAATCTGCAGCACTGTGTAACACACGCACACAGACACTGAGCACAAATCCATAGCAGTGGTATCGTTTGGCCAGCACTCTATGGGGATATTCTCAAGAATGTGTGATAATCATCGCAAAATTAGCTTAACGCAACTTTGCACATCGCAGTCTATCATGGGAAAATAACACTGTGGTAACGTGGTATTCTCAAGACGGCGGTACCATGTGATGGGCTCACGATAACGCGTCAAATGTCCACGACGCTGCAAAAATGCAAAATACGAACGCCAAAAATGCTGCGATGAGGCCAATCGCGATACAAAAATCTGCGAAAACCAGCGACAGGCCTGCAATTCCCACACGTCATGCAGGGAAATGCACTTTAAAAGCAACAAAAAAAATGGAGAATAATAGAAACTGCGTAGCACCATGGATGCACCCGGACCGAGTGCAGTGGCCAACTCGAACCCCACAAGCCCCACAGACCACCAAAATGAGGAGTGGAATGCTACAGCCTCGTTTTCGCCCAAAAAATCAGTATCACCAACATGATGATGAAGACAAACCCCCAGTCCATTGACTCAGTCGCCACCAAAGTTCAACCAGTAAGTGTCCATGGCTGTCGGGGAACAGACTTAGTGGCACCGGAGCTGAAGAGGTATGCAGTCTGCGATGAGGCCAGTACAAGGATCTAAAAGCTGCCAGAAATAATTCAAGACTGAGTTCCCAATGTGTGACCTACTCGACCGCAGTGTAGGCCCGAAGCAGCGGTCAGCAGGGGCCCACGGCCACATGTCGTTGGCTCTCGATGCACAGAGTTAGTGACACCAAAGCAGTTTTTGGCAGTGTTCAATCGCCTCCGTAACGAGGATCCTTTTTTCCTCCGGACTGCACCACGTCTTCCTCTTACTCCTCTCCATGCGTTCAATGATATGAACTCTGCCATACACAAATCAAGACTCAGTTCCAACTCTGTGACCTACTCGACCGCAGTGTAGGCCGAAGGCAGTAGTCAGCACGGGACCACAGACAGGTGTCGTTAGGATGCTAGGCACGGAGTTGGTGGCACCACATCGAAGGGAGTACAGTGACATAAAATCTACCATAAAGTGTGCACTCTGCCATAGCATAATCAAGACTCAGTTCTACATGTGTGACCGACTTGGCAGCTATGTAGGCCGGTGGAGTACGTCAACGAGAAAGGAGTGCTGCGGGCCTGTGTCGCGGAGGCCGTGATGGTCTGAGGAGGCTGCTAAGCTCGCTGGCCTCGGGCTTGGGGCTTGCGTCTGTACGTGGTGGGCCTTCCTTGACACACGGCGGTGTCGGCAGGTGAGCAGTGAGGTCTGGGTGCGCAGGTGTGGGCAAGACGGGTTCGGGGACAAGTGGGCCGGGGTGCAGCAGGTGCACAGGATCGCAGGCAACACCGCTCACGGCGACAGCGTCGACCTCATGGTGGGCTGGGAGGCGCCGCCCTGGCAGAGACGTTGGGCATTCTGGAAGAGAACCACGCCCAGAGCTGCATGCTTTTTATTCACACCCATACGCTGGCCTGGCGTACGCCGGGCCGGCCCACTTCGTTCACGCTTACGGAGGGGACGTCACAAGCTACATTTCAGGGATCTTCCCCACTGGCTGGGGTGACATGGTTGCGCCCACTGTCCACTACACTCCATACACCAGCAGTGCATGTGGACATGGATATGTCTGTGGTCTGCATACTGCAGTCTGTCCAGCACATCTCCGCCACACTTGTCATTGTGTACCTTCTCATTCATGGGTCACTTGCCTCCGTCACACATGCCTGGTTCCCACCTCTCCCCACATTCCGCTATTGTGTGGCTGAGGTGCCATGCCGTTGATGGCGCATGTATATGGCTAGCCCAGGCTGCCACAGTAAGTTATGCTGTTGTGTCTGGTGGGCGGGCATGTTGTTTGAATGTGAGTCTGTGACGTGTGCATTTCCAGAGTTGTGAGTTGCATGATTGTGGAGTTGGAGGGTGTGGTGTGTTCATTTGGTACTTGCCAAAGAGCATTTCCATGGGTGCCATCCTGTTAGCGCTGGTTGATGATGGACTGTCGGTAGAAGGAGGAATCATGCACACTGCCTGGGTAGTTGGCGACGACGTTGGTGGCGATTCCCAGGTGGTCCACTGTTGCCTGCACATGTGCTTCTGTTGAGGTAGTTGTGTGCAGTGTCACCAGGGGCACAGGTAGGACATGTGTGCAGTCAATTGCCCCCTAACACGTGCGGGAAGCCAGCTATGGCGTAGACGCCTTGCTTGGTCTCCAGCTGTTCCTGCGCAGTGTGGGGGGAGTATAGGTACTGGGGTACAAAGCTGATGATGGCATCCAGGACAGGTTGGAGGAACTTGGATAGGGCTGGCTGTGAGACTCCTCTGACTCTGGTGGTTGTTGGTTGGAAGGTCCCAGAGGCCAACAGGTGCAGCACCGCCAGCAGCTTTGTCTGCGGAGGGATGTTGGTTGTCTGCTGTGTTGGTATCGTCAGCCTGTGGGCAATGGTGGTCAGGATGCGTAGGATGGTTGTCCTTTTGAGCCTGTAGTGGGCAATGGTGTTGGGTCTGTGAGGTTGGTGTGTTTTCTGAAGGTCCGCTGTCTTGGTCTGGGCTGCCTCTGTGGTGGTCCGGGGGGTGGGGTAGGGGTACGGGGGGTGGCGGTCCTGGGTGTGGTGGCGGTGGGTGTTGTGGCCCTGTGTGGGGTCCGAGCTGCATGATCAGTGGCTCCATGGCATCTATTGGTCTTCAGGTGTGGCTGTGGGCTGGGCTCCCTTTTCTGGTGCAGGTTGTCATCCGACTTTGCACCAGGTCAGAGCAGGTGTTAATTTCCTCCTGCTAACGCGCCTTATCAAATAACATTCCTTAGCACACGTAGCATTTGTGATATTACATAAGTATGTAGCGTGTTTGCACAGTATAATAGACAAATTAATGTGCAAGAAAATATATATAGGGTCTTCCTTCTTCTTTCTTGTTCTCTTTATTTAGTGCAAATCTTCCAGTAGTTCACTACAGCCCACACGTGTTTCGTCGCAATGTGGGGAAATCGCCCCGCAACTTTCTCAAGGCTATATGTCGTGTGTCAGTTGATTTTATTATGCGGTGATAATTCCAAACCGCAAGGAATCTGGTGTGGTAGCGTCTATATTATGGAAAATGGTTCTCTGGTTCCTACTGGTCCAGTTCGGAATTTCTTCGTGCTAATGTGTATCGTAGATATCCTCCGTGATGCCACCTTGTATCTCGTTAATTAAATAACACGCCTTATCACATGTTTTGTGATCTTATCGCCGATCTGGCTGGTCGTTGAGAATGTTGAGGTGTGGTGTTGTCGCGGTTTTTTTGCTCGGGAACGCCTACTCTGCATCTCATTAGCGATAGTTGCCGGGGTCATCTGTGGCAATGTTTTTTGTGGATGCTATCACCGGAAAACTGGTGATATTGGCTGTTAGCATCAGCTTGTGAATGGGGCGATCAATTTATCGTGACTTTGGCTGCGATAAAGCGCCGATGACTCAGCAATAACTCCTTGAGAATATGCCCCTAGGTTCATAGTGAGCAGAGCGCACTAGTGTGGTGACCAGCGCTCGCCCCTATCAGTGACCAGCTGTAGTGGCTGAGTGTGAGCAGCACTGGTGACTCGGTATGACCAGTTTACTGCTTTCACGCACATAACAAACACAATGAATCCGCTGCCTTGACCACTCTACAAAAAAGACTTCTTACTCTTCATTTTATTGGGATCGCCCTCTTAAAACCTCCACATGGCCCACAGTTTGACATCAAGAGGTTGTCAGGTGTGCATTTGCCACTGATAATACACTTTCTGACAGGCCCTATGGACAACCCGCCATAGTTTAGTAAAATACACCACGTGCTTTTTTCAGATGAGTAGAACGAGATACAGCCTTAGGGCCGTCCTTACAACCCTGGTGTGAGTTATATCGCCTCTAAGTGGGTAACCCCTGCATTCTGCGTCATTCAACAACCTGCAATGCCTCAGAATCTTCACAGACGTTTCTGAAATAAATACCCACACCTTATAAAGTCTTTGTAACATAGAATTTGTTTATGGTGGTGTACTGCACCTACTTGACATGGGCACAATGCCCGAGATCCACCGGTGGATAATATATTGTCAACAGAACTTTTGGCTTTTATCTCCTATTTGTTGCCACAGGCGTTGGCTTTAAGCCAGAACCTACTTTGAAACATGTCACTGCAAACGTCATCAGGTGTGCTCAGCCTTTACCTTATTTCACACGGAGTGCTGCTTGCACCCTGACCTTTACAGGCTTGTAAACTGCGCACCATATATCTTTCAACCTGCACAGCCACATCATTTGTTCATTCTAGGCACCCACACATGTAACTGTATGTGCCTTATGCCCTTTACTAAGAACTTTCTTTTTTAGAGTGATGGAAGGGTCTATGGACCAATGTGTTTAGTAGTATCACAGATGATCACAGAACTCGAGGAAACTTAAAACTCAATTAAGAAAAAGGTCCTGGCGAAAGACAGGGAGAGGTCCTGGCGAATGACAGGGAGAGGTCCTGGCGAATGACAGGGAGAGGTCCTGGCGAATGACAGGTAGAGGTCCTGGCGAATGACAGGGAGAGGTCCTGGCGAATGACAGGGAGAGGTCCTGGCGAATGACAGGGAGAGGTCATGGCGATTGACAGGGAGAGAGAGGTCCTGGCGAATGACAGGGAGAGGTCCTGGCGATTGACAGGGAGAGAGAGGTCCTGGCGAATGACAGGGAGAGGTCCTGGCAAATGACAGGGAGAGGTCCTGGCGAATGACAGGGAGAGGTCCTGGCGAATGACAGGGAGAGAGAGGTCCTGGCGAATGACAGGGAGAGGTCCTGGCAAATGACAGGGATAGGTCCTGGCGAATGACAGGGAGAGGTCATGGCGATTGACAGAGAGAGAGAGGTCCTGGCGAATGACAGGTAGAGGTCCTGGCGAATGACAGGGAGAGGGCCTGACGAATGACAGGGAGAGGTCCTGGCGAATGACAGGGAGAGGTCCTGGCGAATGACAGGTAGAGGTCCTGGCGAATGACAGGGAGAGGTCCTGGTGAATGACAGGGATAGGTCCTGGCGAATGACAGGGAGAGGTCCTGGCAAATGACAGGGAGAGGTCCTGGCGAATGACAGGGAGAGGTCCTGGCGAATGACAGGGAGAGGTCATGGCGATTGACAGGGAGAGAGAGGTCCTGGCGAATGACAGGGAGAGGTCCTGGCGAATGACAGGGAGAGGTCCTGGCGATTGACAGGGAGAGAGAGGTCCTGGCGAATGACAGGGAGAGGTCCTGGCAAATGACAGGGAGAGGTCCTGGCGAATGACAGGGAGAGGTCCTGGCGAATGACAGGGAGAGAGAGGTCCTGGCGAATGACAGGGAGAGGTCCTGGCGAATGACAGGGATAGGTCCTGGCGAATGACAGGGAGAGGTCATGGCGATTGACAGAGAGAGAGAGGTCCTGGCGAATGACAGGGAGAGGTCCTGGCGAATGACAGGGAGAGGTCCTGGCGAATGACAGGGAGAGGGCCTGGCGAATGACAGGGAGAGGGCACTTACTGGATGGGAACCTCCGGACCAACATTGAACAAAGGCAAAGAAGGGATGAAACTGAGAACAGCCTGCTCAATTAGTGGGGATTTCCCTTCAATGCACGGTCAATAATACAACATCTCCAGACGTGTGTAGGACACTAGAAATCTAAAACATGTATGGGTGTGGCCTCACGTGCACCCCGGGTGTCATACTTCATCATCAGCCACACCTCGGTCACCAAAGACGCTTCCTCAGGTGAACGGATCCTCACACTGATGAGGGCAACGTTTGAGGATGAGGGTAAATGTGGAAACAGACTCTGGAAGCCCCTGCATCTCGCCCCAAGGATTCTCCTTGAATGTGGGTAGATCTAAGGGGTGATTAAAAACTAAGGGGCAGATTTATGTTCCCTGGCGCATCCCTGCAAATCAGCAAACGCTGGAATGGCATGTTTTATGGGTCCCGCAGAATAACAAAATCTATGACACAGAAAATCATTGTTAAGAAGACATAACTGGAGACATAGACAGACCAGACAGAGAAATAATGAAACAAAAAGACGTGACGTTTTCGTGTCAGTGATAAAGTATTCATACCCGTATGTTCACACATGTTTGGCACACACAGTAAAGCACTGCGGGCCTCTGTGAGTAGTGAAAATAATGCGTGACTTCAACCCTACAGCTCGTCGTATTCTTACCCTAACCAGGACTATAGAGGGTACCACAGAGGGGTCTGCGGCGGGACCCTGCAGACACACGCTGGGAGATAGAAACACCCCTAAAGGAAATGTTATGCTCCCAGGAGAAAATGCGTCTACCACCCACGGGTGCCCAGTACAGTCAAATGTAGGACCCCTCTATTGCGCCCGCAGTAGTGTAACGAACCCTCTAGATGTTGCACCGCCCGGGACCGACCCCGAGGTTGAGAGGCCTCCAGGAGGCCGAGCCGCCGAGCCTTCGTGCCGCGTGGGATGGAACTCTGTCCCCGCGTGCAGGCGCGAGGTGATGAGGTGCCATCATGCCATGCCCAGCGGGCCGCCTGCAACGATGGGAGTGGAAGTGCTGGCAGTCCTCACCCATACACAGCGTGTACTCCCAGGCACTGCGGGAACCGGGCACTGCGGGAAGTAGGCGCTGCGGGAACCTGGGAGCTGCGGGAACCAGGCGCTGAGGGAACCGGGCGCTGCGGGAACCAGGCTCCCTGTTGTGTAAATCAAGCGTTACCAGCACATAAATGCTTTTGAAGGAATTTATTACTGGTCAATACACAGGGCCCACGGAACCATGCCTGACATTTTCTGTCTGACATTTGTCACTGTGTCATTTATTTCCTCCACTCTCTCAGTCCCTTCAAACCACTTGTTGTACTTCGGTGTGATCTTGCACGTACACTCTCTTCCTCTCATCAGAAAGAATGGCGTGTATCGGGTGGTTTCATTTGGAGTAGTGTTGTACGTATCTATTTTTGCACGAATGTAATTCTAATGTAATTAGTATGTTTCTTGTCGCAGTGCTACCCGGGTGCGCCTTGTGTGCTAATTTGATCAACCTTTGACGTAATCCTGAGGGTGGCACAAACAGGTCACATCTCTTCAAGAACCCATTTTCTATTGAAAGTTCATCACTTACTTGGTGGTAGCTTCTCAGTTCATTTGCTAGGTTTCTTAAAGGAGGCCATGTCGACATTACATGCTCCATTACCTTCCTCGTCAGGTTGTCTTCTTTTACACTCTGTAACCACTCGTCTCCTGTAATTGATCCGTCACACATCGCTGTCGCATCACCAGCGCTACCACACACTCCTTATCCTCAAGCGAACTTTCGTCCTTCATGTTCATTGGCAACCTCGACAAGCAGTCAGTCCTGCAGTTCTTTCCACCTTTTATGTGTCTTATGCTGAAGTTGTACTCCTGCATCCTGGACAACAATCGGATTAGTCTTGCGCTAGCATTGCCATTTCCTCGTCCAGTACCATCCAACATGTAAGTTAGCGGTTTTTGATCCGTCACAATCTCAAAAGATTTGCCCCATAAATAAGTCTTCAATTTCTGTACAGCCCACACACAGGCGAGTGTCTCACGTTCTATTGTGCTGTAATTCTTTTCTGCCTCATTCAAAGTTCTTGATATAAATGCGACCGTATTCTCAGTGTTGCCTTCCATCTGACAGAATACAGCCCCTATCCCTATAGCACTTGCATCGACCGTGATGATGTTCCTCAATTTTGTATTGTATGGTTTCAAGGCCGGCGCGTTGGGTATGTCGTGTTTTATTTTTTCAAACGCACTCCTTTGTTCATTTGACCATTGATATCTCACATTTTTTCTCAACAACTGCCTCAACGGTTCTGCCATACTTGCATATCCTTCTATGAATTTCGCATAGTATTCACTAAGGCCCAAAAAAGATTTCAAGGCGTCTTTATTTCCTGGTTCTGGTGCTTCCCTGATCGCCTCTACCAAGTCATCCTTTGGTGTGACTCCGTGGGAGGTCAGGGTGTGCCCCAGGTACTCAATTTTCTCCTCCATGAATCTACACTTCTCTTTAGAAACTGTCATACCTTTGTCTCTCAATATTCCCATTACTGTGCTTATTAAGTGTAGATGTTCTTTCCTCTCCTTTGTATGTATGAGTATATCGTCCTGGAATGCTTCTACCCCTGTTAAGTTACCAAACAGTAAATCCATGAGCTTTTGGAACACTCCAGATGATGAGGCCAGACCAAATGGTAGACGTACATACCTATAGGCTCCAAAAGGAGTGATGAACGTTGTCAGTTTTTTGGACTCCTCCGTTAAGCAAACCTGGTGGTACGCCAATTTCAAGTCTATTAGCGAGAAATACTTTGACCCCGCAGTGGACGCGAGTATCTCCTGTATTTTTGGGAGAGGATGGCAGTTCACTAGTATATTTTTGTTTAATGACCTAAGGTCTACACATAGACGTAGGTCTCCAGTAGTTTTTTGTTTTGAAACTACAATTGCCGAAACCCATTCTGAGGCGTCTGCCTCCTCAATTACACCTTCTTTTACAAGTTTAGTTAGCATTTCCTTCAATTCGTTTCTCACTGAGAGTGGTACAGTTCGTACTTTATGTTTTACAGGTATTGCCCCTTCTTTCATCTTTATCTCATGTACAAATCCTTTCACACACCCAATTCCACCCTCCAAAATATCGCTAAACTCTTTCATTATACAGTTTAAACTTTTTTTATCATCGTCTACATGCACTTCATTGATCACATGCAACATGTCTTCCCTCAACATTATGGGTTCATCTGCACCTGGTACTAGTATTACGCCTAGCTTAGCTAGGTCCCTCCATTCTACCAAGTTCCTACCACGCTTTGCCACATATACCTTTGTTCTGATACTTCTGCTTTTGAATGTGAGCACGTCCTCAAAATAACCCACCATCTCAATGTCCTGTTCCCCGAATGCCTTTGGGTTAACATCAGTTACTTCTAGTTTTACATTTTCCCACTTTTCATCGAACACTTCGTCTGAAATCAGTGTTATGGGTGACCCTGAATCCGCTGTGAATGCCAATTCTACCTCACCAATAAGTGCGTTCCCTATCGGGCCCTTCTCCTTCCATCAAGGCTATCTATCGACAGTACAATGTTCGCACACATTTCCTGTTCTGCCTCACTTAATGCACTTATCCTCATTCCTTCTCCTGGTTTTTTTGTTTTACACAGTGCTGAATAGGGACCCATTTTTTTTTACATTTCACGCACTTTTTATCTAGCGCTGGACATGTCCTACAGTCTGCTAAATGGTCTTGTGACCCACATCTGAAGCAATTCCAATTTTTCACTCCTACTTTTTTACTGCCCCAATTCTTCTCGACACCCCTTGGCTCTACTTTCCTTTTGTCCTGCAAATGAAATACATTAGAGTTACTGCTGGTAGTTGCTAACTCTTTAGTTGATACCAGCGACCTTTCTATTCCCTTGGCAATATCTGTCACTTCCTCTAGCATCGGATTCCTGCAGGCTAAAAACCTCTCTTGTACTTTTTTGAATAACAATAAAATACCACCTGATCTCTTATATAGACATCAACCATGTCTTCATATTCACAATCTTTCGCCAGTACTCTCAAGCACGCTATATACTCCTCAACAGTCTCCCCCTCTTCTTGCTTCCTCAGCGCAAATTTGTGCCTCCCCACCATTATGTTACTCTCTTCCGAAAATTGTTTTTCAAGTCTCTTTATCGCTTCCTGGTATTCATCTAATGGTATGAACACCCCTGGCGGGCTTTCATACTCCGGCAAGCTATCAAAAATGTCTTGTCTCGTTTTGCCTAAGAGTCCAAATAAAAGCGCTTTTTTCCTCTCAGCGTCATATTTTTTCCCATCTACTGACACTATGTAATTTTCAAACGCTCTTAGCCAGCTCTTCCACTTCATTATTGGTTTTCCGGGTTCTTCCAAAAATAATGGGGGTACACATATGTTATTACTTTGCGCCATATTTATTTTCTCTTGTTATGTTTAAGTTTTACTTATATTATTTCCTTTAGGTGTCAGTCACCACGCTTTTTTCCACATCAACCGCACTTATCCTTTACTGCTGGTTGCTGGACAAGCAGTTCACTTCTTTATTTCTTTTCTTCCTTTACCATTGCTGTTCTCCTCATAAACGTGTCTATCACTCCCCTTAATTTATTTCTCCATCAGCCTCATTAGCTGTGGTCTGTGCTGATTTATCTTTCTCCAGCGGGGCACCACGCAGAGGGAAATGACAGTCACTAGTTATTCGGCGTGTTGACGCCTTCTTCTTTTTTTTTTCTATCGCGCTGCCATCCTTACATTGCTCGGCACACACGCGTTATTTCCTCACAGACTTCGTTTGCTCAAAATGGCGGTCGCTCGCTGCGTTGGTGTGACGTGCCCGGTGCTGCTCCAATCAGAATCTAGAGCTGGCCCTACGTCACACCGACCTTCAACACGCTTGTCCTGTCACTTTCCTCACAGACATCCACTGTTTGCCATTGCTTCACAGTGCGCACTTACGATTTGCCGTCGATCGATGACCACAGCTTTACAGTTCTTTTATTCTTGCTGGCAGTGCCTGCTATCTGTGAGACAGTTCTCCCTTCACGAATTCTTTCTCTTCAGGATCACTCGCCCGTGAGCCCCGTTTTTCGCATCCCGTTCCTCGTCGCCATTGTTGTGTAAATCAAGCGTTACCAGCACATAAATGCTTTTGAAGGAATTTATTACTGGTCAATACACAGGGCCCACGGAACCAGCAGGACAGTGCGTGCAACCACCACGGCGAACAGAGCCTGTGTCACGGTGCCGCGCTGACGTCATTTATATATCGCTCCGAACATTCGGAGCGGGACCGGTGACAAGCACCAACACAAACAAAGGACTTCGCTAGAAGTCCAACATCTCCCCAAGTTCATTTCATCCTCAACACTCCCACTGCGGGAACCAGGTACTGCGGGAGCCAGGCACTGCGGGAACCAGGCACTGCGGGAGTAGCGCTACAAAGAACAGAGGGGCATATTATCAAGAAACGGCATTAAAATTATCGCCGCTTTAGCGGCAGAAAACTGCAGCTAAAGCGGCGATAATGGGCTTGATAATATGCCCTTAAGAATTCCCATAGAAGCCCATGTTCTGGTGTCAACATGGGCTTCTATTGGAATTCCCAAGGGCATATTATCAAGCCCATTATCACTGCTTTAGCGGCAGTTTTCGTCCGCTAAAGTTGCGATAATTTTAACACCGTGCTTGATAATATGCCCCAGAGACGGAGAAAAAAATGTTTTGTCTGTGTGTGTATATCTACAGTACTGTGGCTGATACTACTTGCTAAAAATGATATATGGAGCGATCCTTTATCAGGAAAAGGGCATAAAAATGTATTCAACTCAAGCAGCTTGTGTGCTGCACAATTGGTCCGAGTAGTTTCACGGCCTCCTATTAAATTGCAAAGAATGTACAAGTGAGGAAAAAAGATGGGCGAGAGTATAACATGTATATATATACATTTATATATATATATATATATATATCCAAAAGAAGATGTACTCCTGTCGGAGAGCGTAGCCCTTCGAGGGGTGGCACAGTGCCGGTGGAGTAACCCGGTAAAAATTTTTTGCAAAAAAACGGAGTTCCAACTGTGCTCTCAGGTCAATTGAAAAGACAACACACCGCATATATATATAAACACAAATACATACATATAAATACATGTACATATATACTCACTGGAAAAAAACAAAGGTGTAAGTAACGTTATAGTTAGGTGTGATAAAAGAGCTATTTTTATTTTTTTTAAAGCCCTTAAAAATTAAATGAAAAAACAAAGGATATAGTAACATTATAGTTAGGTGAATATGTCAGTGATAACATTAACGTTTTGAACTAAAAAAAACTTCAGATACTCAACAGTTATAGTTAGTAGCGCTACTATAACTTGTGCCCCCGCCATGCACTGCGTATGACCTCTCATATTGCATCACTCATGACATGGTCAGTGACATCATTTATGACATCACTCACAACATCTCAAATTACATCCTTGATGACATCACTGATTGCATCATCCATGCTTCTTTTGTACACAGTACTCTATAAACTAGTATGGCATTAGAGGCCTGAAAGTAGGTACAAAATAAAAAATACAAAATACACAACTTCCTTAGGGCCGGTCAAGCAGTCGTGCGCACTTAGGGAGTGCAAACGACTCCTCACTCTGCTCTGGTGAGCCCAGCCCCGCCCGACCTAGCTCAGATAACCGCATAAAAATATAAAATGATAATGATGTCTTGTTAATATCATTTTATTTTTTGCAGCAGGCTCCCATTTGGACACATTGTGTGCTCTTGGGCAATCACTTTTCTGAACGTATTGCTTTGCTCCCTTTTTGACAAGATTGGGAGTATTTTGATTTGATTTAAAAACTGCTTAAAAGCGTAGGATTACAACATGGACTAAGGGCTTGATTACGACCACGGCGGTCCTTTGGAACGCAGTAGTCAGAGTGGCGGTCCACCTGCCTTATTACGACTTTGGTCGTTGGACTGCCACAGGACAGCTGCAACTGCTGGGGATCCGTGATCCCACACCGGTTGTGCAGCGTTCAGAGGCTGCAGCACCGCCAAGCATATTAAGAGTTGCCTCACCACCATCCTTTACATGGCGGTGAGACTGCCATGAAGAGGGTGGTGGTGAGACAACAGAGGGGGCCTCTGTGCATGGGGTTGCATGCAGGAGGGGCACATGATGTGCCCCCCTGTATTTTGCACCCTTAGTTCCTGCACAGCAAGGAATGCATAACGTGGTGCATACCTTCCTGTGCAGGAACGTATTGCGGTGGTCCCACCGCGGTGCCTTTCTAAGGCTCTCCTATGAGCCTTAGAAAGGCACCGCAGTGGGACTGCTGCAGGACATTCGCCTGCCAAGGATTACAGTTGTGATATGGCAGGCGGTGTGAGGACGGCTATGGCAGTCCTACCGTGGAGGGCTGGTGTGGTGCTTCACGGGAGGACCGTCAAAGTCAAAATCTGGCCCTTAATATTACCTGGGACAGAAGTGCCCGGTCACATGGTATATTCACCTAAATGCAATACAGTGGTAAATGTATAGCAGGGCCACTGAAAGTATTCAATTGTGTGGCCATGGTGGTTTTCCCATAATTATGGAGTTGCCGCATTTGCCACATAATCCAACATCTGCTACATAATCTACAGATTTTAACCCAATAAATGTTTCTTGCTCAACCGGTTCAAAAGATACTAAGACCCAGCAACACGTGTTGCCATGCAATTAAAAATGAAAGGCCAAGTGTAAAAAGAGAAAATAATGAAGTAATACTATTACAAAATGTACTGCATTACACTGCATAATTTGTTTTTACCACATAATCTAGTGAACTCTGCCACACAATTTGCCCGTCCTCTTCTGCATAATTACAGTGGCCCTGTGAATAGCCTTTGAACCAAGTAGACGTGTGTTAAACTCTTGCCTCTACTAAATTAATCAATAATCTCCCTGTGCCTCGTTTAGTGATTTACAATTGCGACAGCGCTTTAAAATAACCTTACAGGGCACACTCTCCGCACAGGTCTTGAGTGTAGGTTTCATTCATTCATTTAAGGTTGTTTGTGTCCCAGTAGCTGAAGACTCTACTGACGCTGCTGGGTGCCGGACACCTCGTGGGCGGCCCTGCGCCCCTGTCTGCCGCCCACGAGCATCTCTTTCACAGCTCATCGAGGGCTGAGAGAGAGTTGAAAGGGTTAAAAGTGCAGGACAGTGGGTGTCCTGCAGTGCCTTGGTGTGACAGGCCGTGAGTAGCCTGGGAGAGGCCCTTTGTTCCTGAGCATCGCACTTATGGTGTAGAGCTGCGAGGCCAGAGATGAGGCGCCCCTTCCAAGTGCCTGGCAGTCATGGCACAGTGCGGCAAGGCCCAGCAAAGCGGCCCCTTCACGTATCATTTCCAGAGCTACCTACAAATGCTAATTCGCAGGTGTGAGTCCCAAGGCAGGGGGCCTTAGATGTGCAGGGCCACATGTTGGTCGGCTGGGCGTGGCGCCCTAGGCAGCTGCCCACGCTGCCCATGCCTAGCGCCGGCCCTGCCTCAAGACACTCAATGTCTGTTCCAAGATTAATGCCCTACAACAGACATCTTTTACCTGCATCACACCCCTCACCGTCACCGAACCTACGTTGAGAAGTGACGTGGATATGAGTAGAGGTGGGCACTCTAAACGGTGTTTACTCTATAGAGAGAGTTTACTCTGCACCACACTGTTTGCAGACAGTGAAACGCTCGTGCGAAATACACTACAGAGTATTAAAAAATATATACTAAGAAGAGCGTCCACTCTATGCAGCATGTGGCTAAAAGGCCCTGTTCACTTAAAATACCCACGGTTTGAAGGCGCTAAAGATCCTACCAGCGGCACCCTGCATCCTGGGGTGAAAACCTTACAGCCGGCCCGTCTTCCGAAGCAAGACGAGCACAGGTACGCAGGGAACTGACTGGCGCACCAAGCATTTACTAAGTAGAAATTGTCTTTC
Source organism: Triturus cristatus (assembly GCF_964204655.1). Taxonomy (NCBI): domain Eukaryota; kingdom Metazoa; phylum Chordata; class Amphibia; order Caudata; family Salamandridae; genus Triturus; species Triturus cristatus. Next base: position 847,772,366 of record NC_140595.1, read on the forward strand.
TAAGACAACTCTGGCTAATAACTCAGGGCTCGTTATAATACTTATTATCTACTACGTAGAATCTTTACCATTCGGGAAACTTTTTCTGCAGTACCAACATACTTGTGTGGAACATGCTGAACACAAGTCGTCAACTCTCACGTGCACACAGAGTTACTCTTCAATGTAAAGATTCATAATGCGTTCAATATCTCTACACACCTACGATGCATTGAGACGACCAATCAGCTGGGCACAGGCCGGACAGAATTAGGTAGAGAAGTGACAGGGCAATTACTCACCACAATGTGAACCATAAAACAAGCTAACACACTCATTGGATGATGCCATCCGTGATGTCATCAGTGGTGTTATAAATGATGTCATAGAACGTGTCATGAGTGATGTAATATGTGATCCCATAAGCAGTGCATGGGGCGCAAGATATAGTTACCTCTACTTACTTCAATTGGTGAATTTCTGTGATTTTCTTAGTTCAAACGTTAATGTTGTCACTGACAAATTCCCCTACCTATAACGTTACTTTAACCTTTGGATTTTTCAGTGAAAAGAAAAAAATATATACATATGTATATATGTATCCACTGAAACAAACAAAGGTTACAGGGACATTATAGTTAGGCTCAGATTTCATTGCTACAAAACCAGTGAAATTCAGCAATTATAGTTACCTGAGCTAACTATACCTCTCTGCCCCGCACTGCACTGCCTATGACCTCACTTATTACATCACTCATGACATGGTCATTGACATCACTGATGACATCTCAAATGAAAACGCTGATGACATCATCCAGTGAGTGTGAGTGTTTCGTAAATGTTTCTGACACAGAAAGATATATACCGAGCTGCTGCATAAGTTAAATTACTGTTCTTTCTGTATCGCTTTCTTATGTGAGGACACGTAGATTACAGTATCTACCTCGAATGAGCTGCCTCTAGTGGCCAACAGATTCAATCTCCGCATGACCAGAATAAACATCTGGATGAAGGAACATTTTCTCAAATTAAATATGGAGAAAACTGAGGTGCTGGTGTTCGGGGGTCAAGAATCCACCTGGTCTGGCAGCTGGTGACCAGAAGAATGTGGTCTCTTACCCACCACAGTTAAATCGGCTAAAAATCATGTGGTGCTTTTTTGATTCTCTTTTGAATTTCCAGCTGCAGGTCAATCAGGCCACTATCACCTGTTTCTGTATTATTAAGATTCTCAAGAAGATCGTCCCATTTATTCCTGTTGAACTGCGCCACGTGGTGGCCATTGCTTCAATTTCATCAAGACTTGACTACTGCAAAGCCCTTTATTTGAATATCAAGGTCTCCTCATTGAACTGGCTGCAAGTGATTCAAAACGCGGCTGCACGCATTATTCTTGATGTCCCTAAGCGTCGTCTGTCAGAGAGGGCATCAAGGAGCTGCAGTGGCCCCCTGTTAGGAAGCGCATCTTCTATAAGGCTATCTGTTTCGTCTTCCAAGCGCTCCTTCATAAAGGGTCTAAACATCTCTCTGTCAATGGGGCGGCCGGTCCTCCTCCGGTGTGGCTGCCAGGATTTGGAATTCCCCGCCCCTCCATATTACCAATCTGGATTCCTTTCCTCTGTTTAAAAAATCCTTGAGATGCAGGCTTTTTTCATCTTAATTCTCCACAGGCCTGCTGTGGTTGAGCCATGTTTCTGGTATAGCGCTTAGATACCGCCAGGTTTAATGCACTTTATAAAGTTATTTCTCATTTCATTCATTTCATGACTACTTATGAATGTTAGTGTTTCTAACATATATCATCTGAACTATAATCTTATTTTTAAGGCGGGTATACTATTTATGAGTGAAGTAGCCTCTACGCGGACACACGTCCCGCGCTGATATTTGCGTAGGGTTGTGCTTTGCAACAGTCTAAGCGGTTCATTGAGACTTCACTCCACAGTAATGGCTGAGTACAGTTCTGTTTTTTGACATAATGACCCTTTTGCTTAGACCTGTCTCCTCTATGATGAATGGGTGTAGTAGTAGTTTGCAATAAATGCATCTGTTCACTAAGCCCTCTCTAGGGGGATGACTTAGCGTAGTTGTGGTTTGCAACAGACTGACATCTCTGCTGACACCTTTTCCCAGGATGAAGAATAATGTTACTAGTGGTTTGGGACACAGTGACTTGCCCTCTAAGACCTTTCTACTGGGTGTGTGTCGGAGTGGTTTGTGTAAAACTGACATCTGCATTAAAACTTCTTTCCAGGTTGACAAATGGTATTGTTGTGGTTTGCAATAGACTAGCCTGAACGGTAGAGTAGTGGTTTGGAACTCTCTGCTGGTGATAAGAGAGTGGAGCCGTTGATAAGGTTACAGTGATATCTTTGCTGTACGTCTCTCACCTGTCTCCTTTTAAATAAAAAAACAAAAGTTAATGGTATTTTATGAAGTATTTTGAAGTTTACTTTCCTGGATTAAGTGATGTCATGAGTGATGTCTTTTGGGATGTCATCAGTGATGTCACTGATCATGTCATGAGTGATGTAATCTGTGAGGTCATAAGCAGTGCATTGCGAGGTGCATAAATTATAGTTAGCTCAGGTAACAATAACTGCTGAATTTCTTTTGTTTTGTGGGTGTAAAAGCTGAACCTACATATAACGTCACTGTAATCTTCGATTTTTTCCAGTGAATTTCTACATTTTTTAATGCACCAAAATATAACGCTTGGAATTTATAGTGAATTTCACTTTTTTAAATATAAATTGAACTATAATTTGACCCATAATTCAATATACTGATATACAGTTTCAAAAGTTTATAAATGTATTTCATTTACACATTCATTTTTATTACCTATTTTAAAACTAAATATGAAAAAATTCCCATAAGGTAATTTATATAGTTTTCATATAAATGTAATACACCAAGTTTTTCTTTTTTTTAAATTCTTTTTATAGATCCGTGGAGCTCTTACCAACCAAAAGCACACATTCAATACTAAAACCACAACACAATTAATACAAACACATGCTATTACAATTTCTATAAGTGTATTACTGCCTGTGCATGGGTGTGTGAGTGCCTGTGTGAATGACTGTGTGGATATGTGAGTGGCTATATGGGTGTGTGAGTGGGTACTTTGTTCATGTGTAAATGGGTGTGTAAATGGGTGTGGGAGTGGCTGTGTGTTGTGGGAATAGGTGTGTGAGTGGCTGTAGATGTGTGTAAGTGGTTTTGTTGGTTTGTGAGTGGGTTTGTGACTGGCTGTATGGGTGTGTGAGTGGCTGTATGTGTGTGTGAGTGGGTGTGTAAGTGGGTGTGTGTGTGAGTAGATGTGTGAGTAGGTGTTTGAGTGGCTGTGTGGGTCTGTTAGTGGGCGTTTGAGTGGTTTTGAGGGTTTGTGAATGGCAGCATGGGTGTGTGAATGGGTGTGTACGTGGTTGTGTGGGTGTGCAAGCAGGTGTGTGAGTGGGTGTGTTAGTCCATCTGTGATTAACTGTTTGGATGTGTACATCATTTTGTGGGTCTTTGAGTGTGTGTGTGAGTGACTGTATGGGTATGTGAGTCATTGTGTGGTATGTAGGTGGGTGCGTGAGTGCATGTATGGGTGGCTGCATGGATCTGCGAGTGGGGGTGTGAGTGGTTTTGTAGGTTTGTGAGTGTGTGAGTGGTTGTATGGATGTGTGAGAGGGTGTGTGAGTGGTTGTGTGGGTGTATAAGTGGGTGTGTGAGTGAGTTTGTGAGTAGGTGTGTTGGTCTGTGAGTGGGTGTATACGTTTTTTAATTGGGGTCTAGATCCATGGGGTCGTGCTGAGAATCGCAGTGGATCCGCAGAGCCTTGTGCGCTAAAAAACATTTGTGGACAATTTCTTGCCTATGAGGGGTCCCTTACAGATCCCTCCATCAGTCCCATGGGGTCAGGGTACCTCTACCCTGACTCCTTCAATCACTTTTACATTTTATTTCCCCCTGGGAACTGAATCCCGATGCAAAAAATGGCAGGTGCAGCTATCGTCTCTGGTTGCAGTCAGCCCATCGCTGCATTGCTGTTGGAGCGTGGCTCTGCGAATTCGCCACAAAGGATCCACTTCTCTAGATATACATAAATCTTTTTACTTTAATAACTCCAAAACTACTGAACAGATTTACACCAAATTACAAAAAGTACTGGCTTTTTGCCAAATTCTGCATAATTCCGTTCTGCGTTTCGGGCTATGGTCCTGTCTAAAGTCCCCATGGGAAATTGCATGAGGAAAACGCGTTTTGGGTCCCTCCTCTTCTCTCGACTTCCCCGCCTCCCCATGACTTACCACCATGAAACCTTCCAGACAGCAGCTGAAGTGACTGGTAAACTAGTTTTGAAAATTTCATGAACATTCCTCAAAAGGTGCTAAAGTTATTAGCAAAACAGAAAACGCTCTTCCAATGGAAACTAGGTCCTAACTAAAACAACCTACTGTAGACTGCCAGTAGGTAATATATATATGTGTGTGTGTGTGTTTGTGTGTGCGCTTGTCTGTGTGGGGGTAGGGGAAGAGGAAAATTTGTGCAGCAAGGTCAAATCACATCAAAGAGCCCTCCTGGGTATTACTGGGGTTGTTTCATGCAATCTGTGAGGCAATAAACAGTGTTTCTCGTGTCAGTTTTACTGTGCTGTGGTAATAAACTCAAATGTAACCTTTGCACTGTGATAATCAATGTGTCAATGTGCTTTATTAGTAGATTATTTTATTAGTATTAGTATCAGTGTCCAACTTCTATAATATTCTACAAAGACCATGTGCCCTGGGAGGAGGCTGTAGTGTCCAAAATCTGTTGTCGGCTAAAAACCACTGCGTGCGGCCTTCGTGTGCTCTCATAGAGGGTGAGTGTACCATAAGATCAAAACAACAGAACTTCACTGAAAACTCCCAAAGGCTGTGCTGATGTGAGAGATGCAGTTAGAAACGCTGTAAATAATCCTACAGATGAGATTACATATCACTTTACTCCTAGCACGGTTGCGCATTGAAGGTTAGCGGCAGGGCCTGCCCGTTGGCAAAAAATTTATTTTCATGGGAAACTCTGTCCTAACCATGACTACAGAGTCACTATTGTGGACTCTGATAAAATACATTTAAAAATGGCCGCACTCCTGTGAGTTTTTGAATATATGTATGTATCGGGATTACGAGATTCATGGTAACTGGGTGGACGGGGGGTCTTTCATCTGGACACTTCAGCTGCTTGGTGGGAAAACGATGAACTGCCAGAGGGACCAGGTGAGGTATTGCTGAAGATACATTCAGGATACAAGTAGTGGACATCAGAGGGAAGCATCAGCAGAACACAAGCTATTGGACAACAATTCCACACCCCTCTGGAATCATGCAGGCTGGACACCAACGCCCAGGGCACTGTGAGCACATGAGGGGCACAGAGGGACAAGATACAGTCTCAATGCAGGCTGGACATCAACGCCCAGGGCACTGTGAGCACATGAGGGGCACAGAGGGACAAGATACAGTCTCGATGCAGGCTGGACATCAACGCCCAGGGCACTGTGAGCACATGAGGGGCACAGAGGGACAAGATACAGTCTCGATGCAGGCTGGACATCAACGCCCAGGGCACTGTGAGCACATGAGGGGCACAGAGGGACAAGATACAGTCTCAGTGCAGGCTGGACATCAACGCCCAGGGCACTGTGAGCACATGAGGGGCACAGAGGGACAAGATACAGTCTCAATGCAGGCTGGACATCAACGCCCAGGGCACTGTGAGCACATGAGGGGCACAGAGGGACAAGATATAGTCTCAATGCAGGCTGGACATCAACGCCCAGGGCACTGTGAGCACATGAGGGGCACAGAGGGACAAGATACAGTCTCAGTGCAGGCTGGACATCAACGCCCAGGGCACTGTGAGCACATGAGGGGCACAGAGGGACAAGATACAGTCTCAATGCAGGCTGGACATCAACGCCCAGGGCACTGTGAGCACATGAGGGGCACAGAGGGACAAGATATAGTCTCAATGCAGGCTGGACATCAACGCCCAGGGCACTGTGAGCACATGAGGGGCACAGAGGGACAAGATACAGTCTCAGTGCAGGCTGGACATCAACGTCCAGGGCACTGTGAGCACATGAGAGGCACAGAGGGACAAGATACAGTCTCGATGCAGGCTGGACATCAACGCCCAGGGCACTGTGAGCACATGAGGGGCACAGAGGGACAAGATACAGTCTCAATGCCAACTCATGCACCGCGCTGTGCAATGGAGGGCCATCTATCGACAGGATGCACACTCAGAACCAATGTAGACATTAGAGAACCACACACCCGATGATGTAAACGAATCAACAGAACATCAATTCCACACCCCTCTGGAATCATGCAGGCTGGACACCAACGCCCAGGGCACTGTGAGCACATGAGGGGCACAGAGGGACAAGATACAGTCTCAATGCAGGCTGGACATCAACGCCCAGGGCACTGTGAGCACATGAGGGGCACAGAGAGACAAGATACAGTCTCACTGCAGGCAGGACATCAACGCCCAGGGCACTGTGAGCACATGAGGGGCACAGAGGGACAAGATACAGTCTCAATGCAGGCTGGACATCAACGCCCAGGGCACTGTGAGCACATGAGGGGCACAGAGGGACAAGATACAGTCTCAATGCAGGCTGGACATCAACGCCCAGGGCACTGTGAGCACATGAGGGGCACAGAGGGACAAGATACAGTCTCAGTGCAGGCTGGACATCAACGCCCAGGGCACTGTGAGCACATGAGGGGCACAGAGGGACAAGATACAATCTCAATGCAGGCTGGACATCAACGTCCAGGGCACTTTGAGCACATGAGGGGCACAGAGGGACAAGATACAGTCTCAGTGCAGGCTGGACATCAACGCCCAGGGCACTGTGAGCACATGAGGGGCACAGAGGGACAAGATACAGTCTCAGTGCAGGCTGGACATCAACACCCAGGGCACTGTGAGCACATGAGGGGCACAGAGGGACAAGATACAGTCTCAGTGCAGGCTGGACATCAACGCCCAGGGCACTGTGAGCACATGAGAGGCACAGAGGGACAAGATACAGTCTCAGTGCAGGCTGGACATCAACGCCCAGGGCACTGTGAGCACAAGAGGGGCACAGAGGGACAAGATACAGTCTCAATGCAGGCTGGACACCAACGCCCAGGGCACTGTGAGCACATGAGGGGCACAGAGGGACAAGATACAGTCTCAATGCAGGCTGGACATCAACGCCCAGGGCACTGTGAGCACATGAGGGGCACAGAGAGACAAGATACAGTCTCAATGCAGGCTGGACACCAACGCCCAGGGCACTGTGAGCACAAGAGGGGCACAGAGGGACAAGATACAGTCTCAATGCCAACTCATGCACCGCGCTGTGCAATGGAGGGCCATCTATCGACAGGATGCACACTCAGAACCAATGTAGACATTAGAGAACCACACACCCGATGATGTAAACGAATCAACAGAACATCAGAGGAAGACAGCACAACTGGATGCAAACGGAAATCCAACACATGTGTTTCTGTCCAAAAATGGTGCTCATTGGAAAGACACATAGGGGCATTTGTATCGCCATGGGGCCGTCACTTTGTTTGACGTTCCTGTGGCGATAGGGGCTTTGCCTTATTTACAAGGCAGCGTTGAGTCACTTAAAGTGGCTTAACGCCGCTTGTGAATGAGGCCCCCTTTCATGCTATACTTAGTGTAGGGCAGTAGGTGTTGTGGTGGGCGTTCCGCCGCAACACCCATTGATTATGACGCTGCCCCCTATTTACAAGCGAGGCGTAAATAGGAGGCAGCGCCAAAATCAAGACCAGGAAAAACCTGGTCTTAACCTGGCAAAACGAGGAGAAATGTTTAATTTCTTCTCGTTGTTGCTGTTTTCATGTGTGCTGCCTTGTGCAGCACACAAAGAAACATCAAATGGCCACTGATTGCTTATGTACAGGTGTTGGACCCGGCCTCGTAGAATGGCCCTCCGTGCCCCCGCACCACCGAAACCTGGTACCTGCAGCCCCAGCACACGGCCCAGCCGACCCTCCCCACCAGGACACCCGCACCGACCCAGGACATCCCCGTCCATGGCCTCTCTCCTTTCGGCCACCCCGGGCCCGCGTGCCCACTTCATGCACCAAGATGGCCGCCCGGCCCCAGCGCGACCCGGGCCTAGAGGCGCCACTCCGGCTGGAGGACATCACGCTTCCAGGGGATGAGAGAGGGAGGAGCAGTTTCTGTCGCACCTCTGAACTCCCCTGGGACGATGGGTTTCGATCGGCCCTCCGGCCTCCCTGCGGGCTGGCTCCGTGCCTGCTGGGTGTCTGGGACTCCTCCCGACCCGGCCCTGAAAGGATCAAAAGACAATAGCAGGAAATCCCGACAAGCGACCCCCAGGTGACAAGACCCCTGCCTGCACAGACTCCGGACATCAAAGAGGGGTCGACCTATAACAAGGGGTGCTCTGGGTCTGTCCGGCAGATTCGACGCTGGAACAACGAGAGCCTGCCGACGTGGTCGCGGCTCCTGGAACTTGAACCCACCTGAGCCTGCTGAGTGACTCGCGGCTCCCTGAAGATCGTAACACCTCCGAACTTGTGCCTAAGCCTGCTGAGTGACTCGCGGCTCCCTAAAGATCGTAAAACCTCCGAACTTGTACCTGAGCCTGCTGAGTGACTCGCGGCTCCTTGAAGATCGTAAGACCTCCGAACCCGTGCCTGAGCCCGTTGAGTGACTCGCGGCTCCCCCAGACTCTCACGGTCACGCCGGACCCCGACTACAACAACGTATCCCCCAGCTCGAGGATTGTGAGCTGTGCGCCGGACACGTCCCTGCTTTGAACCTTTACCAGAGACTGTCCCGCTACCCCCTACCCTTTCCGAGACTCTTGAGCCCGTGCTCACCTTGTACATATTTGCAGTGATAACCTACTTGATAAAGATTGTTTTCTGAGAATACCCGGTGTGGTCACTCTGTGTCGTGTGGTGCCAGAAGTACGATCCTAGATGCGAGATTCCTCCCCCTGGGGAGTCTCCCGCCAGTGCCCGGCTACGATACTACGAGGGTGGGTCTCAGGGTAGTCAGGACCCCTTCCAGGCTCCTGAGGTCGCCGTCTAACATTGGTGGCAGCGGTGGGATTCGGGCCCATCACCTAGAGATCGTACCGTGAACAACGGACGCACTACCGACAAAGATGGCAGAAGGAAGCGCCATGAGCCCCGCAGAAACCAACGCCAACAGGGTGTTCCAGGTGGAGCACCTAGAAGAATACACACACAAAGAGCTAAAGCAATTTTGCAAAGAACTTAAAATCGCTACCACTGGTCTCAACACTAAAGAAGATTTGCAGAAAGCACTGAAACTTGGGTGGAGACCGGGGCCTCCCGCCCGGAAGGCACGGGGGAGCGCCCCGACGAAGCCGAACCCCCCCAAAGTGAAAGCAGCAGCAATCAGGTGCGAGGCATCGTACCAGACGGGGGCCTATCCCCGGAAGAGCTCGCGGACAGAGAGAGAAGCCGCAATCATGAACTCGAGTTAGCCAAACTCAAAATCGAGGGCGAATTGAAGTTAGCGGAAAAAAAGCTAGCAGTAGAGCAAATGCGTGTACAAGGCGAACTAGAAGAAAAGAAGCTCCAACGGGAGCACGAAGGAAGGAAGCTCCAACTGGAGCACGAACGCAGCTTAAAGGAGCTCGAGCTCAAGGCCAGAAACGAGGAAGGGAGGCCCCCGGGAAACCGAGAGACGGCCTCCCCAGCGGAACAGAAGGTCCACATCCCCAAGGATGTGGTCAAGGAATATTATAAAAACGATGACATTCAGCAATGGTTCCGGGCCTACGAGGTCGCCATGACCTCCCATCGGATCCCGCAGAAGGACTGGGGGGCGGGGTTGTGGGGGCGGTTTCTGAGCGAAGGAAGGGACACCCTGCTCGACCTACCCCTCTCCCTGCAGACCTCCTACAGCCACATGAAAGAGGCTCTACTCACAAGATACGGCCTCACCCCAGAAATGTACCGTCAGCGATTCCGGGACTGCAGGAAGATCCCGGGCACCACCTGGGTGGAGTATGTAAACTTTTTCAGTCGGGCCTTCGATGGATGGATCAAGGGCAGCAAAGTCACCACCCTTGCCGAACTCACTGACCTCATGTTGTGGGAACATCTGGCTGCGAACTGCTTCATAGAACTACGTCAGCATCTGCTTGACAGCAAGCTCACAGATCCCCGGAAGCTGGCTGTGGAGGCCGACCGCTGGACCAACACCCGGGTCTCCCGGGGCATGGTAGGAGAGTACCCCCGAGCCAGTCAGGGACCACCCCGCCAGAGAGGGGGAGGGAACCAGGGAGGGCCGAGAGAGTCCCAGCCTAGCCCCCCGAAGACACAACCTCCACCTTTCCCGGTGCCCCCCCCACCAGTGACCGGGCCCCCTGGGAGACGGGGACACCGGGTGACCGTCACATGTTTCCGTTGCCAGAAACCCGGGCACTACGCCAATGACCCAGAGTGCCCCATGGCCACCCAAGTCTCCCCTGCGAGACAGATAGCCAACGTAGCCCTGGGGGAGGAGGTTGAGGAAGCCGAGGAGTGGGAACCCGCAGCGATGGCCCTAGTATCCCTGGGAGATAGGGAGATGATCCCTGGTAGCCTCCTACCCTCCAACACACAGAAATATGGGCAGCTCGTCAAGATCAATGGCCACCAAGTAGAGGCCCTGCGGGACACCGGGGCCAGTATCACCGGTGTCCTCAGGCACCTAGTCCCCGAGGAGCAGATCCTCCCCAACGTCTTTTGCCCCGTAATATCCGCAGACAATAGAGAAAGTATGTGTCAGGTAGCCCTGGTGCCATTTGAGTGGGGAGGGGTGATAGGTAAACTCAAGGTGGCCGTAAGAACATCCCAGCCGGTCGACTGCCTCTTAGGGAACGACCTGGAGAGTTCTCCCTGGAAGCACGTAGAGCGCAAGGCCCACCTAGGAATGATGGGACTCCCCGAGTGGGTGTGCGCCACCACCCGATCTATGTCAGCCCGACTCACTCCCCGGAGAGAAGTCAAAAGCACCCCGATCGAAGAGACCAGTACAGTCCCCGCCGAGGGTCCTCCCGTCCCCCCAGCAGAAGGGTCCGTCGCCCGCGACGAACCCGCACTATCCGACCCCGCCCCGGTCCCCGAGTTGGGGGATCTACCCGAGGGCCCATTGGCGCCACGAGGGCGGGCCCACCCGGGAAGAATTTTGCCGGGAGCAAGCCACTTGTCCTTCCCTGGTCGGGCTGCGGCGCCAGGCCGAGGGCCAAGCCGCAGGTGACCAGACCGGGACGCACCGAATCTATTGGGAAAATAACATCTTGTACAGTGAGCAGAAGTCGGTGGAGCTGGGATCCGGACGAGTACTGGTGGTACCCCTCCACTTCCGAGATTTCCTCCTGGGCTTAGCCCACGACGTCCCCCTCGCCGGCCACCTGGGTCAGGACAAGACCTACAGCCGTCTCGTGACCCATTTTTATTGGCCTAGAATGAGAGCAGCGGTAGAAGCCCACTGCAAGTCCTGCCCCACGTGCCAGGCTAGTGGGAAGAGTGGGGGGAAGTGCAAGGCTCCCCTCCAACCCTTCCCGGTCGTCAGTACCCCTTTTGAACGAGTCGGAATCGACATCGTGGGACCACTGGACCCCCCCACCTCCCAAGGCCACCTTTTCATCTTGGTCCTCGTGGACCACGCCACCCGCTATCCTGAGGCTATTCCCCTACGCACCATTACGGCCCCCGTGGTAGGCCGGGCCCTGATGGGGATCTTTTCCAGGGTGGGTTTTCCCCGCAAGGTCGTGAGCGATCGCGGCACTAATTTTATCTCGAAGTATATGACGTCCCTGTGGCAACAATGTGGGGTGTCCTATAAGTTCACCACCCCGTACCATCCCCAAGGGAACGGCCTAGTAGAAAGGTTTAATAGGACTTTGAAAGGGATGATCGCTGGCCTAGAAGAGCCCCTCCGGCGTAAGTGGGACGTCCTGCTCCCCTGCCTCTTGTTCGCTTACCGGGAGGTCCCCCAGAAGTCCCTAGGGTTCAGCCCGTTTGAATTACTCTATGGGCACCCCGTCCGAGGTCCCCTCAGTTTGGTTAAGGAAGAGTGGGAGGCAGCACCCCAGACCACCCCCCGAGATGTGTTCCAATACGTCCTGGCCCTCCGGAACCAGACCAGGAAGTTCCGAGAACTGGCCGAGGCCAACCTGGAGGCAAGTCAAGAAGAAATGAAGCGCTGGTACGACCAGAATGCCACTCTGGTCGAGTTCCAGCCGGGCCAGCAGGTGTGGGTCATGGCCCCCGTGAAGCCTGGTGCCCTCCAGGACCGATGGACTGGGCCTTACAAAGTGGTTGAGCGGAAGAGTCAAGTCACATACTTGGTGGACGTCCAGTCGCCTCGGGATCCCCTCCGGGTCCTATACGTGAACTGCCTCAAGCCTCACTTTGTGCGGACAGAACTGAGCCTCCTGCTGGCCACCGATGACGGGGCCGAAGATGAGTCAGATCCCCTCCCGGACCTCCTGTGTGTCAAGGAGCAGGATGGCTCCGTGGAAGGAGTGAACCTCTCCCCAGCCCTCACGGCCCAGCAACAAGCGGACTGCCGCCAGCTCCTAAGACAATTTTCCGACCTCTTCTCCCTGACCCCGCGGGTCACCAACTGGTGTGTTCATGACGTGGACACCGGGGACAGCCCGCCGGTGAGACACCGACCCTACCGGGTTCCTGACCGGGTCCGGTCCTGCATTCAAGATGAAGTCTCGAAGATGTTGACCCTGGGGGTGATCGAGCCCTCTGACAGTCCCTGGGCCAGCCCCGTGGTCCTGGTCCCGAAGGCAGCGGCCCCCGGTGTCGCCCCCGAGCTCCGATTCTGCGTGGACTACCGGGGGCTCAATGACGTTACCCGAGCCGATGCCCACCCCATTCCACGAGCCGACGAACTCATTGACCGACTAGGGGCAGCCCGGTTCCTCAGCACATTCGACCTCACCTGCGGATACTGGCAGATTGCGCTCACCGAAGGGGCCAAGGAGCGGTCCGCTTTCTCCACCCCCGATGGGCACTACCGCTTCCGCGTAATGCCCTTCGGGATGAAAAATGCCCCGGCCACTTTCCAGCGACTGGTGAATAGGGTCCTGGCCGGGTTAGAACAGTTCAGCGCGGCATATCTGGACGACATCGCTGTCTTCAGTTCAGAGTGGAGTGAGCACCTCCAGCACCTCCGGAGGGTGCTAACCGCCCTGCGCCAGGCAGGCCTCACAGTAAAAGCCAGCAAGTGCCAGATCGGGCAAGGATCCGTAGTCTACCTGGGGCACCAGCTCGGGAGCGGCCAGGTCGCCCCTCTACAGCCAAAGATCGACGCCATCCTGGCCTGGGAACCACCCATCACCCAAACGGAGGTCCGAGCCTTTCTGGGACTCACGGGCTACTACCGAAGATTCATTCGGGGGTATGGCAGCCTTGTCGGCCCTCTCACAGAACTCACGTCTAAAAGACAGCCAAAGAAAGTGCAGTGGACGGCTGCCTGCCAGGAAGCTTTCGATGCCCTAAAAAAGGCCATGTGTACTGCCCCCGTCCTCCAGGCTCCCGACTACACCAGGGAGTTCATAGTCCAGACCGATGCCTCCGAGCATGGCATTGGGGCCGTCCTGTCCCAAGTGAATGACCAAGGCCTAGACCAGCCCGTCGCCTTCCTCAGTCGGCGGCTGTTGCCCCGAGAACAGAGGTGGAGCACCATAGAGCGCGAAGCCTTTGCCGTGGTCTGGGCACTCAAAAAACTACGACCCTACCTGTTCGGCACCCATTTCAGAGTCCAAACTGACCATCGGCCCTTGCGATGGCTCATGCAGATGCGAGGAGAAAACCCCAAGCTACTGCGGTGGTCAATCTCCCTCCAGGGGATGGATTTCACCGTAGAACACCGCCCTGGTACGGACCACGCCAACGCTGACGGCCTCTCCCGGTTCTTCCGCCTCAGCGAAGAGAACCCCCCAAGATGATGGGCAGTTCTCTCCGGCTTTCAGCTGGGGGGGACGCGTGTTGGACCCAGCCTCGTAGAATGGCCCTCCGTGCCCCCGCACCACCGAAACCTGGTACCTGCAGCCCCAGCACACGGCCCAGCCGACCCTCCCCACCAGGACACCCGCACCGACCCAGGACATCCCCGTCCATGGCCTCTCTCCTTTCGGCCACCCCGGGCCCGCGTGCCCACTTCATGCACCAAGATGGCCGCCCGGCCCCAGAGCGACCCGGGCCTAGAGGCGCCACTCCGGCTGGAGGACATCACGCTTCCAGGGGATGAGAGAGGGAGGAGCAGTTTCTGTCGCACCTCTGAACTCCCCTGGGACGATGGGTTTCGATCGGCCCTCCGGCCTCCCTGCGGGCTGGCTCCGTGCCTGCTGGGTGTCTGGGACTCCTCCCGACCCGGCCCTGAAAGGATCAAAAGACAATAGCAGGAAATCCCGACAAGCGACCCCCAGGTGACAAGACCCCTGCCTGCACAGACTCTGGACATCAAAGAGGGGTCGGCCTATAACAAGGGGTGCTCTGGGTCTGTCCGGCAGATTCGACGCTGGAACAACGAGAGCCTGCCGACGTGGTCGCGGCTCCTGGAACTTGAGCCCACCTGAGCCTGCTGAGTGACTCGCGGCTCCCTGAAGATCGTAACACCTCCGAACTTGTGCCTAAGCCTGCTGAGTGACTCGCGGCTCCCTGAAGATCGTAAAACCTCCGAACTTGTACCTGAGCCTGCTGAGTGACTCGCGTCTCCTTGAAGATCGTAAGACCTCCGAACCCGTGCCTTAGCCCGCTGAGTGACTCGCGGCTCCCCCAGACTCTCACGGTCCCGCCGGACCCCGACTACAACAACGTATCCCCCAGCTCGAGGATTGTGAGCTGTGCGCCGGATACGTCCCTGCTTTGAACCTTTACCAGAGACTGTCCCGCTACCCCCTACCCTTTCCGAGACTCTTGAGCCCGTGCTCACCTTGTACATATTTGCAGTGATAACCTACTTGATAAAGATTGTTTTCTGAGAATACCCGGTGTGGTCACTCTGTGTCGTGTGGTGCCAGAAGTACGATCCTAGATGCGAGATTCCCCCCCCTGGGGAGTCTCCCGCCAGTGCCCGGCTACGATACTACGAGGGTGGGTCTCAGGGTAGTCAGGACCCCTTCCAGGCTCCTGAGGTCGCCGTCTAACAACAGGAAAGTCCCCCTTCCTGCACATAAACAATCATTTTTTGAAAATGCAGTTTTACAACTTCTGCGTGTGCTGCATTAAACAGCACACATAGAAGTTACAAAAGGGCATTCCTAGATTGTTTATGTGCAGGAAGGGGGACCTTCCTGCACACAAAGAATCTTCCCGTGCATGCAGACCCCCTTGCACAATGTTGCAAAGGTGCCTGTGTTGGCGCCAGGCTTCTAAATGTAGCGCAAGAGCAGGGGGAAACGCAGGGCTGCACCATATTCTGTTAAATATAGTGCAGCCGTGCGTTTCTGAAGTGGCGGAGAGAGGCGTTAAGCCAGGAAGGCTAACGCCTCTCGCCGCCAATTCCCTAGTACGTATGCCCCATAGCTGCTAGATCAGCGTCATTCGTTGCACAGCTCTGTGCGCATCGTTATGCACAAACACATCAAATGCAAACTGAAAGCTGCAAAATATCTTGGACTGTTAGCCAAATTCAAGTCACCGGAGCATCACCGGCTGGGATACCATTCTGCCCAATCACAAACGGCCTGGTGTTTCAGGTACAGGATAACCAGGTATGGGAAGTCCAGACCCGACTTCACCAGGTGTGGAAACCTGCCAAATACCGAGGACTAATGGCCAAAGACAGGTCACCGCAGCATCACCAGGTGAGGTACCACTCCACCCAATCACAGTCACCGCAGCATCGCCAGGTGAGGTACCACTCCACCTAATCACAGTCACCGCAGCATCGCCAGGTGAGGTACCACTCCACCCAATCACAGTCACCGCAGCATCGCCAGGTGAGGTACCACTCCACCCAATCACAGTCACCGCAGCATCGCCAGGTGAGGTACCACTCCACCCAATCACAGTCACCGCAGCATTGCCAGGTGAGGTATCACTCCACCCAATCACAGTCACCGCAGCATCGCCAGGTGAGGTACCACTCCACCCAATCACAGTCACCGCAGCATCGCCAGGTGAGGTATCACTCTACCCAATCACAGTCACCGCAGCATCGCCAGGTGAGGTACCACTACACCCAATCACAGTCACCGCAGCATCGCCAGGTGAGGTACCACTCCACCCAATCACAGTCACCGCAGCATCGCCAGGTGAGGTACCACTCCACCCAATCACAGTCACCGCAGCATCGCCAGGTGAGGTACCACTCCACCCAATCACAGTCACCGCAGCATCGCCAGGTGAGGTACCACTCCACCCAATCACAGTCACCGCAGCATCGCCAGGTGAGGTACCACTCCACCCAATCACAGTCACCGCAGCATCGCCAGGTGCGGTACCACTCCACCCAATCACAGTCACTGCAGCATCGCCAGGTGAGGTACCACTCCACCTAATCACAGTCACCGCAGCATCGCCAGGTGAGGTACCACTCCACCCAATCACAGTCACCGCAGCATCGCCAGGTGAGGTATCACTCCACCCAATCACAGTCATCGCAGCATCGCCAGGTGAGGTACGACTCCACCCAATCACAGTCACCGCAGCATCGCCAGGTGAGGAATCACTCCACCCAATCACAGTCACCGCAGCATCGCCAGGTGAGGTACGACTCCACCCAATCACAGTCTCCGCAGCATCGCCAGGTGAGGTACCACTCCACCCAATCACAGTCACTGCAGCATCGCCAGGTGAAGTACCACTCCACCCAATCACAGTCACCGCAGCATCACCAGGTGAGGTACCACTCCACCCAATCACAGTCACCGCAGCATCGCCAGGTGAGGTACCACTCCACCCAATCACAGTCACCGCAGCATCGCCAGGTGAGGTATCACTCCACCCAATCACAGTCATCGCAGCATCGCCAAGTGAGGTACGACTCCACCCAATCACAGTCACCGCAGCATCACCAGGTGAGGAATCACTCCACCCAATCACAGTCACCGCAGCATCGCCAGGTGAGGTACCACTCCACCCAATCACAGTCACCGCAGCATCGCCAGGTGAGGTACCACTCCACCCAATCACAGTCACCGCAGCATCGCCAGGTGAAGTACCACTCCACCCAATCACAGTCACCGCAGCATCACCAGGTGAGGTACCACTCCACCCAATCACAGTCACCGCAGCATCACCAGGTGAGTTACCACTCCACCCAATCACAGTCACCGCAGCATCGCCAGGTGAGGTACCCCTCCACCCAATCAAAGTCACCGCAGCATTGCCAGGTGAGGTACCACTCCACCCAATCACAGTCACCGCAGCATCGCCAGGTGAGGTACCACTCCACCCAATCACAGTCACCTCAGCATCGCCAGGTGAGGTACCACTCCACCCAATCACAGTCACCTCAGCATCGCCAGGTGAGGTACCACGCCACCCAATCACAGCAGGGCCAGTGTTTCCGCAACAGAATAACCTGTACGGAGAGATCGGGCATGACTTCACTGGGAGTGGAGATGCATTCAGAACAATCGCGTGTGGTCTGGGCAGGGGCGGGCTCTACAGAAAAAGGTTCAGGGAGGACCTGGCCTGGCAGGACGGGCTGGACTGTTCCCATGGGAGAAGCGTCAAGACTGATTTGCATTTGGCGGGTGCAAACTGGGGCGGCAAGGTGGGCAACACAAGATGGGTTGGGATACGGTCTCCAGCGATTGCCAGTGGTCGAGATTAATTCAAGCATTCATCCATCACCTTGTTGTTGGTGCAGTTAACGTCCGCATGCGACACTCCCCCAGCAGCCACAGACTCCCCCATCCTCAGCAACAGGTGGCAAACGTCAGCTGAACTGCCCCAGAAGCAGAGCCAACCAAGCAGAAAAGGAACTCAAATGTTGGGTCTTAGAAATGATTCACCATCCAGGGAACCACAACTCTTAATTGCGGGGAGAAGGGGTAGAAATATCGGCTGGAATTAGTGATTCTGGGCCAGATAATGTTGGCACCGCCATACCACACAACCACCAAAAGGCACTGCACACTGGGGAGCAGGGCGTGAGTAGGAAACAAACTCAACAGAATGCGGGCTGACCGACAAAGTCCCCGCAGGGGACCCTCATAAGAGGGCTGCCTCTTTAGTGCCACAAGATGGCACACTGGGCAGCCTAGTGTTTTGGCCAGAGACCCCTGTTGGGGTCCCGCGCGTCACTTCTGGCTGGAGTGGGGTTCAGGGAGAGGTATATAGTCCTCCCCCGCCCCCCTGGCGGCCTCTTTGTCTCCTCACCCTGACGCCGACTGTCCTGTTTCCTTTGAGCTGCTGCCATTGCGCCGGTGAGTGTAATTAATGGTTCCTCCTCAACCCCCCCCACCCCGGTTTTAACCATCGGGGGCCAGGCCCGGCCATAGCTGTGGGCCGCCTGGGGGGGGGGGGGGGGGGGGGGCAGCTGCAGCATCCTCCGGCTTGCGGGGCTCGGATACCATTTTAGTGTTCTCCCCCCTTCAACGTTGATGTCCCGCATGGACTCGACGAGAGCTGTTTCGTCACCAAAAAGTTGTCTTGTCTGCTTATTTATGCTACCTGTATGTTGCTGCGGGAGGGCTGGTGAGTGTGGCCGATATACACAATAATGTACACATCGTAGCAGGACAAGCCGCTCGTACACTTTACACCAACACGTATGCAACAGACACACATACACAGACACACATACACACAAAGAAACACCAACACACAGACACTCACACACTCACACAGACACACACTCACAGACACATACAGACACACATACACACAAAGAAACACCAACACACAGACACTCACACACTCACACAGACACACACTCACAGACACACTCACACAGACACACTCACACAGACACATACAGACACGCATACACACAAAGAAACACCAACACACAGACACTCACACACTGAGACACACACTCACAGACACACTCACACAGACACACTCACACAGACACATAAAGGCACACATACATACACACAGAAACACACACACACACATTAATTGGATACAAATTGAACATCAAAAAACCCATGGCGTGTACACATCTGATGGAGACGCAAAAGTTACAAAGTCAACACGATCTTCACAGCCCTGAGGACTTCAGGAGGTCGGTGCAGGAGCCACGGGCCACCAAGGCCGAACAGACATCTGGCGCCTGGTAGGAAGAGTTGGGCAGTGCCGTTGGTAATTCCATGTCGTGTGTTGGTGTCGTTGGCAACCCTCGCGCCATTGCCCACGTGTTAATCCTGTAATGTGTGTCATTGAGAGGCAATGACACCTCTCTCTTGGCCATGGCAATCCTTCCTTGGGGCTCGGATTCACGCCTAGCCGGGTCACACCGCTGCTTGGTGTGTCTTTTGTTGATGTGGATTCTTGTGGTTTTTGCCGCCCTGCCCCCTCCCTCCCCCCATGCCCACGTTGCATAAATTGTCTGGGAGTTGGTGTTATGTAAGGCTGCCCGGGGTGGGGGTTGCGCAGCGGCCCGCCCCCTTGAGGGCGGCCGCCTTAGTGCCACAGGAAGGCACAGGGGTGGGAGGTCTTGTCCCTGGGCTTGACCTAGGGAGACCCCAAGCAGGTAGCTGCTTCCGGCGGGGAGGAGCCTTGAGGGGGGTACATATTCGGTCCCCGCCCCCTCCTCGCCCTCTTGTCCGCTCGTTTTGCCTTTGAAGTCGGTCGTCGCGGATCCGCGTAGTCGTGCTCCCTCCTTCATCTCCTGGTGAGTCCAGCCGGCTACCTTCCTCTCGCCCCGGCCCTGTCCCTGGGGAGCTCCAGGAAACGGGGCCCTGTGGTCGGTGTACCACGGGCGGGGGGGAGGGCCGTGCGCGGAGGGCTGGCTGTGTCCTGCGTTATGGGGGCAGCAGGGGACCTGCGTGGTGGAGACTTGACCCGGTCTCACACGGTTTGGGTGCTTTACTATGTTGCTGGTGGTTTTCCCCATCGTTCGATCGGCATCGGGTCTGTTTCGGGAGGTAGGCATGGTGACCTTTTGATATTAGGCCTCTGGCCGGTTAAAGTCCCTGCCCTCCCATTCCCTTTGGTCCGTCGCGGGCAACGCGCCAGTAGAGAGCATACGGTCACTGTCCGGAGCTCCTAGCATCACGGCCAAGCCTTGCTGGTGGCAGCGGGAGCCAGAGATACCTGCTCCTCCCGCGGATCTGGCCGGAATTTGGGGTAAGGTTTTAATTATGGTGCGGGTCGCGGTGCACTGGGGAGGAGGGGCCTCGGGGTCGCGTCCACAGTCTGTGATTCTTTGCCTACTCCTTACTCCCCGTGTATGTATGTGCAATGTAATTACGGTGCTTGCAAAGTGCTACATTACCTTAGGGTATCATGTGACCCTCAGGCTGTTACCATGGCCAACTTGGTTGCGCGCATGACCACGGACAACGCGCGCTGGCCTGCCTCCTCCACGGGCTGTTGTGAGGGGGAGCTGGGGTCGGCGGGGAAGACATGGGTGCGGGCGGAATTCCGGCGTGAGCGGCGGGGGCCTCCCGTGCATGCGGGGCCCGTGCGGGTGTCGCCCCTCCCGGGGGCGAGAGGAGGTTTATCAGAGAGCCTCTCACGGCAACCAAGGGATTCCTGGGTTCGAGCGGGGTAATTACAGGCGGGGTTGTGCTGGCCTTACAGCTGGGCGATCACGTGGGAGCTGGGGTCCGGGTTCAAGCCCGATTCGGGAAGCGCACATTCTGTTTCCAGGGCTTAGGTTTTACCGTAAGCAGGATGACTCGTAGTGCCCAAAGCTGGCAATGGTCACGCTGAGCTGCGGTTGTCGGCGGGGCGGCCTGGGTGTGCGCCGCCGGACATGCTGCCCATCCTGGGCGTACGGGCGTGCACGCGGTGCCCTCCCGGACCCTCGCTTCGTCCCCGGGATGGGGGCCCGCCCCCCCCCCCCCCCCCCCCTCCCCCGGGCATCCTGGTTATCTATCAGGTCACTTAAGTAGGGCTGTAGCCCAGTGGCTGAGCTCGTGCTTTGCGTGCACGTGATCCGTGGGTACATGGCCACCTCTGCCACTCCGGGCATCGTATCTCTTTTCCCCTTACCTGTAGGCGCTATGTATTAAGGCTCTTTAGCGCTACAATCATCGGGGCATTTCGCGCCACATAATCACTCGTAGCGGCACTTCTTTCCTCTCGTCCGTCATTCTCCCGGCCGGTATGTGCTCTGCGTATTTGGGGCCCTGGCATGCGCTCCTACACCTTCGGGTTCAGCAACCTAGTGCTATGAGACGTTCCATGCCTCCGGGTCGCGCTCGCGCTGCATATTGTATGCACCTATTGACGGCATGTGCATTTTGCCTGTGGTGTACCGTGCTTGAAGGGACGGAGTGTGCGGGGTTGGGTGCCCTGACGGGCGTGCCATTCCCTCGGTTCACCGGCGCGCCATGGTGGATCCGGACTTGCCAGCGCTGCTATCCAGGTTTCGGTCGTGGCGGTCGCGTCCTCCTTGTCTCGGGGACGGCGCGTCTCGCCTGCCCCTCAGGGTCCTGCTCCTGTTCTGCAGTGCGCAGGTCCTGCGCTTCTTCCTTTTGTGCCTTGGCGCGGCGGTCAGTGGGGACAGCGGCGCGGCGACGTGGGGCCTGGACGGACCCCCCCCCCCCCCCTTTTGTGGTTGGTGCCGGGGAGGAAGGGAACAGTTGTGGGGGTTGTATGTTGGGGGTCGGCGCGCTGCTGTGGTTTTCAGAGTGGTTGCTGCTGGGGGGTGCTACACGGGGTGACCGGGCTTGTGCGAGGGGCCGGTGAACTGGTGGCTGGGCCCCTCTGCTGTGTTTCCGTGGGCAGGGAGGTTGGCACCTGCTCATGTGGCGTATTGAGTTTCTCAGGCATGACCTGGTTTCAGGCTCTGCATTGGCTGGGGCGTGGCCTGCATCCACATAGAGGTGCGCATTTGGATTGAATGGATGTGGAAGCATACCAAGTCAGCGCTCTTTCACATTCGGGGCTTATTCGCGGTGTTTCGAGATGCAACATGAGAAGGGTGTTTTTGCATCGGTGCTGGTCGCGCCACTTCGCGAGCCTCCAGGGTCGGGTGTGTCCGCTCCACCTATTGAGCCTTGCTGTTCACAGGGTGGCCCTAAATCCCGGAAGCGGGCGGGGTAGAGTGCCTTCGTCGCTGCACAGCATGATGTCCAGAGGCTGTCTGTGTCGGTCCTCCTGGTTGGAGGGGGGATTGGATCGCGGGGGATGGGGGGCAGGAGCGTGCTCAGCTTTCCCTCCCGCGGTGGCCGGGCTGCTTATATAGGTTTCAAACATGCACTTTCCTGTTTGCTTGTATGCCACTATGTCTAAGATTGTCTCCCTGCTATGAAACTTGAGTTGTGAACGTCGTCGCCAGTAGTGAATTGCTTTCAGGAAACAAATGTCACCTTGTCGATTGTCAGACGGGTATAGGGATCCAAACTTTCTCCAGGGCAGGGAAGCATTTCTCACCTTCCAAAGTGGTTAGCCTAACGGAGTTTGGTTTGTGGTCGAAAACTGAAGTTGGAAGTGGCACCGGCCCTGGGAAGGGGGCATCCCATCGGTAGCTTTGTTAGCGAAAGTGCTTGGGCGTAATTTTGGAGCTTGCCAACGTATTGGCCAGGTGTTTTCGGGCAGCTGGGGGGAGAGAACGGGGTCCTCCAGGTGTCCAGTCCTCATTGGCAGAGGGCAGGTTAGAGCTCTCACACGAGCCTGACGCTATGCGCGGGCAACATTGACCTGGTGCGGTGGCTGGGTGTGGCAGTGCCCGAGGCATAGGCACTCGGCAACGGTGTGAGGCACTTTGACTGCCCGTTGCAGTTTGCCTATGTACGCGCGGCGCTCGGCGGTGGTAAGTCCGGTAGGCTACTATATATTTAATTAATTGGCGTCCCGAGCGCAGGCTCGCGCAGTTGTCCTCCTTCTCCAGGGTAGCCCGCCAGCTCAAGAACACACTACTTCTGTTCCCTTTCCTGTGGGTCGGCACTGGACTTGTGCCTTTGGTAACCAGGCCACGGGGAGGTAGTGCGGCTCATTGGGGTCTTTACGTAGGCCTTCGAGTGTTCCTCCGTTTTGACTAATATTAGGCGGCCAAATTTGGGAGAGGATGTTGTTCGTGGGCGGCGCTGCCCCTTCTAGGGGAGGAAACCAGGGTTCGAGCTACGAGCTTGCATACACATCCCGTCAGGCTGGGCACAGCACTAATTTTCCCCGGGCATGAGGTGTAATTTTATTAGCGCTGTATAGCGCTTCGGTTTGAGTTCGCGCAATATATATATATGAGCGCAGCAACGCACAGCTAGCCCGGATCCTTGTGGTGTAAGGAAGCCGGTGCTTCAGGGTCGCCCAGGCTGCGAAGGGTCTCTTAGCGGCAGCCGGCTAGAAGGTGGTCGGCCTCTTCGCCAGCGCTGGAGGCACATCGCCAGTCCGGCTCCATTATGGCTGCTGCTTTCTGATTTTGTCTGAAATTTACAGCAAATGCTTGGTGGGTTGGGTCCTTTTGTGTGTGATAACTAGGGTCCACCTGACTTAAATTCCTACATCAGGGAAATTAACTAAATGTAAGATCACAGTTGGGAAAGTAGCAAATAGTCATGGACCTCCAGACTACATGCGACAGACTTGCATACTACCGCAATCAGTAGCAGCAAAAAAAAAAAAAAAAAAAAAAAAAAAAAAAAAAAAAAAAAAAAAACATTCTTTACGAATTTAATTGTTACAGGGATTTTACACTGGAACAGCTAGGGTGGTTGACGTGTGTTTAGCGATCATGAAGAAAGTTTGCATCGCGGGCCCTGGCTTGCATGGAAGTGGGCAAATATCACACACTCCACAGGTGCCGAGGCCTGCACTGAAGCCTGGCATTGGGGTCCCAGGTTACTTCTGAAATGACTAGGCCTTCAGATGCTGTAAGGATGTCCGTTGTTATTTACTCGATTGTTAAACGATTGGTTTTTCCGGGGTCATCCGCGGGTGTAGAGCGTTAGGCTCTGGTTGTCTTTCCATCGGGTCTGTTTGATCTGGGATGGTGGTCTTTGGGCACAGCCACGTGGTGGTCTTTCTGTGTCTGACGGGGGTTAGCCTTCCTTTAATCTCCCTTGTTTGCCACTCACGGTTGTAAGTCGGGGGGCAAATAGCCCTGTGCTGATTGAGTTGTTAGTACTGTTATTTAGTATTAAACACATCAGGTACGCGTGGTACTGATATTGCACCCAAACAATAGGTACTATAGGACACATGTCCTCCATAACACACATCTCCAGACAGGACTTCCCCTCCCCCCCTCCTCCAATTCTTGGAGCACTAGGGGTCCAAATACTTGTTGGTTTGGCAGGCCTGGACAGAGGTTGGTGGCGAGCTCTCACATCATGCGGTAGGAGGATTTCGTAGAGTCTTGGGGCAGGTCACAGGCCGCTTCATCTCGCTGTGTTTGTTCTTCTAGGTGTGGTTGGGTCAAAGGACGGAGGAGAGCAGCCATCACATGGTATATCTGGGCATGAAGGAACGCCAGGCAGGATTGTAGCGTAGGCAGATAGTGGAACTTATTGGATGTTGGCCTCAATGGCATGCCGCCATGCAAGGGGACCATGTACCTAGGTCACGTCGACCAGGCAGTGACAGGTGAACTCCATCACGCCTATTGTAAGCTGAGGATGCCTGTTGACGCTGTTAGACCTGCTATTAGTTAGTACACTCTCTGTTGTGCCTTGGCCCGGTTTGTCTCGCATCAGGGCCAGTTTGGGAGTACCGGCGAGTTGTTTGCCCCACGGCTGAAGCGGGCGCGGCTAGAACAGGGCAAGATTGATGAGGCCAGGCAGCATGACAAAGGTCCTTTCGGCACTGGCAGAATGGTGCAGGCTGCGATGTAGTGCCATTACAGAACATGGATTTGTCAACATTCAGCTAGGAATGATTAGCAGCAGGAAGGTATTAAACCATGGTGAGCAATTGGTTTTGGGTTCGTGCTCAACAGGAGCAAGGGATTTGCTTTCTGTCCCATCAGGGTCAGGGACCGTCTTTAGCACCAGGAACTGTAATGCTGACATCATCTTCACCCTGGGCTGGGGGGTCAATGCCTTCCAACTTTACAGCCAGACTCTGAGCAGGCAAAGGCATACTTGCGATGGTGCAAGAGGCACTCAGCAGTCGAGTTAGATGGGTCATCATACCCCGGTATGACGCAGTGATGAAACCTAGGTTGTGGCTACACACGACCGGGCACTCGAGGGCAGCTGGGGCGGGGGTGTGTCAGTGCCTAGAGGGTGCGGGTTGCCTGAGTAGGGCTGCTGGCTTGGAGGGAGCACTACTCGGATAGCCACAAGGGCACGTTTGTTCATAGAAGGTTGAATTGTTACTTTTATGGCATGGTGCCAGTTGCTTTAGTTATGCGCATGTTTCTTGGCAGCGTCAGAAACATTCAGAGCTCAATGCTGGTGGTTAGCTTGTTGTCAGGCTGTTCAGAGGTATTGTAGCTCAGGCATGGCCAAGCATGGATTATAGGCCGGCGGTCTGCCCTGGGATTCGTGTTAACAGGCAGGTGAGGCAGCTAAACTTGGAGGGGCTTGGGTTTGGCCTCGGGGTTCTAGGGCGGAGCCTGGTTGCTCACTTAGTAGCACGCCCTTGAGTTAGACGAAACAGGTACCGTGATGCGAGCATCACTACCGGGTAACTTCCCCCCCCCTCCAGCACTGGCGGGCAGCTATGCAGGTGGCCTTCCAACAGGGCCATGGCCCATATGATTAAGGGAAGCACCAGGGTAACACTTTGGGCTACAATCTGCAAGAAAATCAATTTGGCTGTCCCAGTATTCAAATAGAGAAGCATTTTACACGTTGTTCCCTCTGTGGTCACTCTGTCCTGTCTCTCCCTGGTATAATAGCAGAATTTTGGGCGGGCCAGGCTTCACATTGGGGGGTGACTGATGGTTACGATGGGCGTACTCCATCGGAGTGGAAGAGGAAGGAAGGTAGGCTTGTCAACCCTTACCTCCTCCCGCATGGGCTCTGCCAGGCAGGAGTGGGCGGAGCCCGGTTGCTCACTTAGTAGCCCGTCCTTGAGTTCGACGAAACAGGTACCATGGATGCGAGTATCGGTACCGTGTAACGTATCCTGCCCTCCAGCACTGGCTGGCAGCTAGGCAGGTTGTGGAAGTAGCCTTCCTCGGGGGCGATATGTCCACATGATTGAGGGAAACCCCGGGGTAATGCTTTTGGGCTACCAATTAGCAGGAGAACAATTGGCGCACCCAGTATCCAAGATAGTGAAGAATTTTACACGTTGGTCCTCCTCTGTGGTCACTCAGTCCTGTCTCTCCCTGGTATACTAGCAAAAGTTTGGGAGGGGAAGGCTTCTCATTTGGTGGTGACTGATGGAATGCGATGTACATACTCCAACTGCGTGAAGGAGGAGGTAAGGCGGGCTTGTCAACTCTTACCCCTCCCGCATTGGCACTGTCAGGCAGGAGTGTCTTGTCAAGGGGATTGTTCTTCAACCATTCAAAGGCTACATTGGACCAACGCCTAGTTTTAGGTTTACGGTCATTTCAGTCAAAATCCACGGGGGAGTTAGAAAGGATGAGGGCACCTGTCCTGTGGGGCAGGCCGCCCGCCGGTCCAGCTGGGCGTAGATTGTCTTGGCTGGACCTGGGAGAAGCCCGGTATCAGTTGCTGTAGGTAAAAAGGTCTACCTGGAGCCATGCGCAGTTGCGCAGAGCAAAGAGGTTTTGGGCTTCATCAGGCATGGCCTTACTCACGCCAAGTCCACAGGGTGCCGGGAGGGAGATGGGGTGCACCTCTCTAGTTTAGGCACGGTTCTTTTCCTACTGGTCCTAGGGGAAGCTTTGGCTGCAACAGGTTGTAAGGAAATAGGTCTACCTTGGTGGGGGGCCCTGGTAGTGACGGTGGCCACTCCCAAGGCTGTGGAGGAGTTACAGGGCGATCCAGGGTCTGCACATACCAAGGGGTATAGCATGCAGCAGCACCGTGTGGTGCTAAGCCAGGATACCCAGGGATCTTTTAGCGTGTCCACTGGAAGACCTACGGCGCCCCGCTACCGACAGGCGGTTGTGGGTCTGAGCAACCGGGGGCTGCCATGTATGCTCCGCCCACCCATCACGGGGGGGCGTGGTGAAGCATGTGGACTGGAGGTTCACGGATGGGAGGGGTGGACCCTCCCAACATTTGGTGGTCACCAATTGGCGCCGCCATGGTGACCCTAGGCTTATCAGACGGGCAGGCGCCATGGGGCTGGCCTGCCCTGGGATCGCCCGTAAGATAACCCACCGTGTTTGCATATTTATTATGCTAATAAACCTGCAGCAATATTTCTCCACTTACATTCAGTGTCGTGTGTTTTATTATGATTATGTACTGATGTATGATATGATAACGGTTGCCGATATTGGCACTATGTAAGGCTGCCCGGGGTGGGGGTTGCGCAGCGGCCCGCCCCCTTGAGGGCGGCCGCCTTAGTGCCACAGGAAGGCACAGGGGTGGGAGGTCTTGTCCCTGGGCTTGACCTAGGGAGACCCCAAGCAGGTAGCTGCTTCCGGCGGGGAGGAGCCTTGAGGGGGGTACATATTCGGTCCCCGCCCCCTCCTCGCCCTCTTGTCCGCTCGTTTTGCCTTACCCGCCCATCCGCTTACCCGGCATCAGGAGGGACAAGAAGGGGGGGGAAGGTTTTTTCTAACAACTTTCACTTTTGTGTTGCAGGAGGAGTTACAGGGCGATCCAGGGTCTGCACATACCAAGGGGTATAGCATGCAGCAGCACCGTGTGGTGCTAAGCCAGGATACCCAGGGATCTTTTAGCGTGTCCACTGGAAGACCTACGGCGCCCCGCTACCGACAGGCGGTTGTGGGTCTGAGCAACCGGGGGCTGCCATGTATGCTCCGCCCACCCATCACGGGGGGGCGTGGTGAAGCATGTGGACTGGAGGTTCACGGATGGGAGGGGTGGACCCTCCCAACATTTGGTGGTCACCAATTGGCGCCGCCATGGTGACCCTAGGCTTATCAGACGGGCAGGCGCCATGGGGCTGGCCTGCCCTGGGATCGCCCGTAAGATAACCCACCGTGTTTGCATATTTATTATGCTAATAAACCTGCAGCAATATTTCTCCACTTACATTCAGTGTCGTGTGTTTTATTATGATTATGTACTGATGTATGATATGATAACGGTTGCCGATATTGGCACTATGCAACACAAGGCCATTCAGCTCTGCGCTCGCACCATCTCTCGCACACACATCCTTGTGTGTCTTAAAGCTGCTAGACGCTGCTCTGGGGGGCCACGTGGCGCTGCTTTGCGTCTCGTGAGCGCCTGTGCCAAACATTGGGCAATCCGGGCCCCTGTGTCTCAGTGTTGATGAAATGTATGGATAAAGACATGCAAACAATGCACCTTTCACCAATCACTAGGCGCCACTTTCGTAGCTCAACATGGTACACGCCCCCTGCTGCTCAGTAAGACACACCCCTTCACCTGTGCTCAACATGGTACACGGCACGCCCCCTGCTGCTCAGTATGAGACACCCTTTCACCTGTGCTCAACATGGTACACGCCCCCTGCTGCTCAGTATGAGGCACCCCTTCACCTGTGCTCAACATGGTACACGCCTCCTGCTGCTCAGTATGAGACACCCCTTCACCTGTGCTCAACATGGTACACGCCCCCTGCTGCTCAGTATGAGACGCCCCCTCACCTATTCTCGACATGATACACGTCCCCTGCTGCTCAGTAGGAGACACCCCTTCACCTGTGCTCAACATGGTACACGCCCCCTGCTGCTCAGTATGAGACACCCCTTCACCTATTCTCAACACGATACACGCCCCCTGCTGCTCAGTAGGAGACTCCCCTTCACCTGTGCTCAACATGGTACACGCCTCCTGCTAATTTTTATTTCCCCGAAGCCCAGGAGAATAGAGCGCCTCGAAGCTGTAGCAAACACTGAGGCCACAGTGGCGAAACACAAAAGTGATGAGGCTCCCAGAGGGGCTGTGGGTAACTCACTGTGCCCATGCCTGAGGGGCTGTGACTACCTCACTGCGCCCGTGCCAGAGGGGCTGTGAGTACCCCACTGTGCCCGTGCCAGAGGGGCTGTGAGTACCTCACAGTGCCCGTGCCAGAGGGGCTGTGAGTACCTCACTGAGCCCATGCCTGAAGGGCTGTAGGTACCTCACCGAGCCCATGCCAGAGGGGCTGTGAGTACCTCACTGTTCTCGTGCAAGAGAAGCTGTGGGCACCTCACTGGGCCCATGCCAGAGGGGCTTTGAGTACCTCACTGCATCCATGCCAAAGGGGCTGTGGGTGCGTAACTGAGTCCTGCCAGAGGGGGTGTGGTTAGCTCAGTGCACCCGTGCCAGAGGGGCTGTGAGTAACATAACACATAACATAACACGTGTATTTGTAAAGCGCACTTATCACCCGTGGGTCTCAAGGCGCTGAATAACAGATGTTTATTGGTATTCAACTCAATGGTACTCATTTTATCGACCTCAGATGGATGAAAGGCTGAGTGGACCCGCCGGGATTTTAATCTGTGACCATAAGGTCGAACACAGGCCCTTGCAGTGGATGCATTAGTCCACTGAGACACCAGACCCGGCAACTCACTGTGCCCGTGCCAGAGGGGCTGTGAGTACCTCACTGCGCCCATGCCAGAGGGGCTGTGAGTACCTCACTGTGCCCATGCCAGAGGGGCTGTGAGTACCTCACTGCGCCTGTGCCAGAGATGCCCGTGGGAACCTCACTGCGCCCATGCTAGAGGGGCTGTTAGTATCTGACTTTACCCATGCCAGAGAGGCTGTGGGTACTTCACTCTGCCTTTCAGAGGAGAATGTAGGCACCTGGATGTGTCCATACCAGGGAGGCTGTGGGTATCTGACTGTGCCCATGCCAGGGGGGCTGTGGGTACCTGGCCGTGCCAAAGAAGCTGTAGGTACTTCACTGCGTCCGTGACAGAGTGGCTTTGTGTACCTCACTGTGCCCATGCTAAAGGGGCTGTGGGCAGCTGTCAGCACCCATGCCAGAGCGGCTGTGGGTACCTGGCTGTGCCCGTGCCACTGGGACTGTGGGTATCTGACTGCGCCCATGCCAAGGAGACTGTGGGTACCAGAATGTGCCCAAACAGGATGGTATGGGTGCCTGACTTTGTCCGTGCTAGAGGGGTATGTGTACCTGAATGCGCCGCTGCAAGGGAGAACGTGGGTACCTGACTGTGCCCAGGCCAGAGAGGCTGTCCGTACCTGACTGTGCCCATGTCAAGGAGTCGTTGGGTACCTCACTGTGACAAGGCCAGGCAGACTGGGTACCTGACGGTGCCCATAGCTGAAAGGATATGTTGAGCTGACTGTGCCCACGCCATGGAACCCCACAGATTGTGGGTACTTGAGGCTGCCACCCAATGGAGCGTCCAATATACACTCCTAGAGTAGTGAAAAAGTAAACGAACGGGCCAGCCTGGAGGGTGAAGCCCTGGGGCGCCC
This sequence comes from Triturus cristatus, assembly GCF_964204655.1. Classification (NCBI taxonomy): domain Eukaryota; kingdom Metazoa; phylum Chordata; class Amphibia; order Caudata; family Salamandridae; genus Triturus; species Triturus cristatus. The sequence continues at coordinate 847,802,946 of NC_140595.1, forward strand.
TTAACTGATAATGTCAGTACGGAGGGAGCCCAAGGCAATGCCAGCAGGGAGAGGGCCCCTCGATTCGTTTGCCTAACATTGCCAATATGGAGTGCAAAGCCCTTGAGAGGTGGCAGCATTGAGGGGCACATCTTGTGGTGGCCTTACCTTCCAGTTCAAACATGGGTGGCAGAGCCAGTATGGAGGGTAAAGGTACTGGTGCCCTTACCTTCCAGTTCCAGCCTGGATGGCAGTGCCAGTATGAAAGGTAGAGGCGCTGGTGTCCTTACCTTCCAGTTCCAGCCTGGATGGCAGTGCCAGTATGAAGGGTAAAGGCGCTGGTGTCCTTACCTTCCAGTTCCAGCCTGGATGGCAGTGCCAGTTTGGAGGGTACAGGTGCTGGTGCCCTTACCTTCCAGTTCCAGCCTGGATGGCAGTGCCAGTATGAAGGGTAGAGGCGCTGGTGCCCTTACCTCCCAGTTCCAGCCTGGATGGCAGTGCCAGTATGAAAGGTAGAGGCGCTGGTGTCCTTACCTTCCAGTTCCAGCCTGGGTGGCAGAGCCAATATGGAAGGTAGAGGCTTCGGTGACCTTACCTTCCAGTTCCAGTATGGGTGGCAGTACCAGTCTGGAGAGTAGAGGCACTGGTGCCCTTACCTTACAGTTCCAGCCTGGATGGCAGTGCCAGTGTGGAGGGTAGAGGTGCTGGTGCCCTTTCCTTCTAGTTCTAGCCTGGGTGGCAGTGCCAGCATGGAGGGTAGAGGCATCGGTGACCTTACCTTCCAGTTCTAGTCCGGTGGCAGTGCCAGTATGGAGAGTAGAGGCGCTGGTGCCCTTACCTTCCAGTTCCAGCCTGGATGGCAGTGCCAGTATGGAGGGTAGAGGCGCTGGTGCCCTTACCTTCCAGTTCCAGCCTGGATGGCAGTGCCAGCATGGAGGGTAGAGGCATCGGTGACCTTACCTTCCAGTTCTAGTCTGGTGGCAGTTCCAGTTTGAAGGGTAGCGGCGCTGGTGCCCTTACCTTCCAGTTCCAGCCTGGGTGGCAGTGCCAGTATGAAGGGTAGAGGCGCTGGTGTCCTTACCTTCCAGTTCCAGCCTGGATGGCAGTGCCATTATGAAGGGTAGAGGCGCTGGCGCCCTTCCCTTCCAGTTTCAGACTGGGTGGCAATGCCAGTATGGAGAGTAGAGGCACTGGTGCCCTTACCTTCCAGTTCTAGCCTGGATGGCAGTGTCAGTATGCAGGGTAGATGCGCTGGTGTCCTTACCTTCCAGTTCCAGCCTGGATGGCAGTGCCAGTATGGAGGGTAGAGGCGCTGGTGCCCTTACCTTCCAGTTTCAGCCTAGGTGGCAGTGCCAGTATGGAGGGTAGAGGTGCTGGAGCCCTTACCTTCCAGTTCCAGCCTGGATGGCAGTGCCAGTATGGAGGGTAGAGGCGCTGGTGTCCTTACCTTCCAGTTCCAGCCTGGATGGCAGTGCCAGTATGAAGGGTAGAGGCGCTGGTGTCCTTACCTTCCAGTTCCAGCCTGGATGGCAGTGCCAGTATGGAGGGTAGAGGCGCTGGTGCCCTTACCTTCCAGTTCCAGCCTGGGTGGCAGTTCCAGTTTGAAGGGTAGAGGCGCTGGTGCCCTTACCTTCCCATTCCCGCCTGGATGGCAGTGCCAGTATGAAGGGTAGAGGCGCTGGTGTCCTTACCTTCCAGTTCCAGCCTGGATGGCAGTGTCAGTATGGAGAGTAGAGGCGCTGGTGCCTTACCTTCCAGTTCCAGCCTGGGTGGCAGTTCCAGTATGAAGGGTAGAGGCGCTGGTGCCCTTACCTTCCAGTTCCAGCCTGGATGGCAGTGCCAGTATGAGGGTAGAGGCGCTGGTGTCCTTACCTTCCAGTTCCAGCCTGGGTGGCAGTGCCAATATGGAGGGTAGAAGCTTCGGTGACCTTACCTTCCAGTTCCATCCGGTGGCAGTGCCAGTATGGAGAGTAGAGGCGCTGGTGCCCTTACCTCACAGTTTCAGCCTGGATGTCAGTGCCAGTGTGGAGGGTAGAGGTGCTGGTGCCCTTACCTTCCAGTTCTAGCCTGGGTGGCAGTGCCAGCATGGAGGGTAGAGGCATCGGTGACCTTACCTTCCAGTTCCATCCGGTGGCAGTGCCAGTATGGAGAGTAGAGGCACTGGTGCCCTTACCTTCCAGTTCTAGCCTGGGTGGCAGTGCCAGTATGGAGGGTAGAGGCTTCGGTGACCTAACCTTCCAGTTCCAGAATTGATGGCAGTGCCAGTATGGAGGGTAGATGCGCTGGTGCCCTTCCCTTCCAGTTCCAGTCTGGCTGGCAGTGCCAATATGGAGGGTAGAGACACTGGTGCCCTTACCTTCCAGTTCCAGCCTGGGTGGCAGTATGGAGGGTAGAGGTACTGGTGACCTTACCTTCCAGTTCCAGCCTGGGTGGCAGTGCCAGTATGGAGGGTAGAAGCATTGGTGACCTTAGCTTCCAGTTCCAGCCTGGGTGGCAGTGCCAGTATGGAGGGTAGAGAGGTGCTGGTGCCCTTCCCTTCCAGTTCCAGTCTGGGTGGCAGTGCCAATATGGAGTGTACAGGCACTGGTGCCCTTACCTTCCAGGTCCAGCCTGGGTGGCAGTGCCAGTATGGAGGGTAGAGGCACTGGTGCCCTTACCTTTCAGGTCCAGTATGGAGGGTAGAGGCACTGGTGCCCTTACCTTCCAGTTCCAGCCTGGGTGGCAGTGCCAGTATGGAGGGTATAGGCGCTGGTGCCCTTAGCTTCCAGTTCCAGCCTGGGTGGCAGTGCCAGTATGGAGGGTAGAGGCGCTTGTGACCTTACCTTCCAGTTCCAGCCTGTGTGGCAGTGCCAGTATGGAGGGTAGAGGCACTGGTGCCGTTACCTTCCAGTTCCAGCCTGGATGGCAGTGCCAGTATGGAGGGTAGAGAGGCACAGGTGCCCTTACCTCACAGTTCTAGTCTTGTGGCAGTGCCAATATGAAGGGTAGAGGCGCTGGTGCCCTTACCTTCGAGTTCCAGCCTGGATGGCAGTGCCAGTTTGGAGGGTACAGGCGCTGATGCCCTTACCTTCCAGTTCCAGCCTGGGTGGCAGTGCCAGTATGGAGGGCAGAGGCGCTGGTGCCCTTACCTTCCAGTTCCAGCCTGGGTGGTAGTGCCAGTATGGAAGGTAGAGGCGCTGGTGCCCTTACCTTCCAGTTCCAGGCTGGGTGGCAGTGCCAGTATGGTGGGTAGAGAGGAGCTGGTGCCCTTACCTTCCAATTCCAGCCTGGGCAGCAGTGCCAGTATGGAGGGTAGAGGCGCTGGTGCCCCTAGCTTCCAGTTCCAGCCTGGGTGGCAGTGCCAGTATGGAGGGTAGAGAGGCACTTGTGCCCTTACCTCACAGTTCTAGTCTGGTGGCAGTGCCAGTATGGAGGGTAGAGAGGCACTGGTGCCCTTACCTTACAGTGCCAGCCTGGGTGGCAGTACCAGTATGGAGGGTAGAGGCGCTGGTGCCTTTACCTTCCAGTTCTAGCCTGGGTGGCTGTTGGACAGGCCACACGAAGGGCTTGCTCCCTCCCCGCACGATAGGGCCCAAGCTCCGGCCCGCCAGGCGTGACCCACGAAAAGCACCTGCACCCCGTCTCCCGACGGAACTTCTGCCCTCGGACCCCCATGCATCACGAACCCCAGCCCCACCGGCTTCCCCGGCCGGGTCAAGCCGCCATCTTGGGCCCTGCACCACGAGGCCGCGTGGCCTCCCCCCGACCCTAACCCTGGGCCTGGCCGGCCCCGACATCCCGGCACCACCATCCACCCAGGAGGTGAGCGGACCACTTGGCAGGTCAATGGGAGAACGAAGCGTCAAGAGCTCTTCCCCCCCGCCAGGTGCCGATCGCCTCCAGCTCCCCCAGGCGCTGGCTCCACCCCCTGCTGGGTGTCTGGACACCTTCATCCCGGACCCTCCGACCTCCAAGTGCGAGGGCCCGGACATCAAAGGGCGCCTGCCCTATAACTGGAGCAGCTCCGGAACAGGATGGCAGTTGTATCCTGGAGTCGAGAGACACCGAGAGAACTCAGCCTTGACGGACTACTGGCGCTGCCGTAGCCCTATCTTGCGAACTATCGTCCTGCCTGCTGGCGCTGCCGCGGCCTTCTGCAACATCCATCCTCGTCGGGACCTGCTGGCGCTGCCGCGGCCCGTTGTAACGACCATCCTCACCGGGACCTGCTGGCGCTGCCGCGGACCGTACATCGACCATCTTCACTGGGACCTGCTGGCGCTGCCGCGGACCGTGTATCGACCATCTCTACCGGGACCTGCTGGCGCTGCCGCGGCCCGTACCAGCTACACCACCAAGCTCGAGGATTGTGAGCTAACCATCATCTCATCCGAACTACCTGACTGGTAAACAGACTGTCCCGCTACCCCTTCCCTAACCTAAGAGACCTAAATCGAGGGGACCCCTGAGTCCAGACCTCCTTGTACTATTTCAGTGTACCTTAAGAAGTGCATATAAAGAACACTAAATCTTATCCTTGTGTGGTGTCTGTCTGTGGGGGGGAAGTTACTTGTCTGTACGATCGCTGGAGACGGCTCTCCCCGGAGACCTCTCCCCCTGACCTCGGCCGACCCTCCCGGTCCGTCTAACATTGGTGGCCAGCGGCGCGATCCGAATCAACGCGTAATCGTACAGATAGTAGCTCACCCCACGACAAAACCACGATGTCGGCCAAAGATAGCGGTTCCACTGAAAAATTCCAAATGGATAAGTTAGAAGAATACAGCCACCGCGAACTGAAACAATTCTGCATGGAACTAGGCATTGCTATCACCGGCCTGAGTACCAAAGATGATTTGAAGCACGCCCTTGAGTCGTGGACAGAAACTGGGATCGCCGGGCCCTCCGACCGAAACAGTGTCGCACCAGAGGGGAACGCCACGGCTCCCGAGGAGCGGGGAACGGGCCTCTCGCAGGAGGAGATCCAGGAAAGAGAAAGAACCAGATTACACGAGTTGGAAATGGCACGGCTCAAGATGGACGGTGAACTCAAGTTAGCCGAGCAGAAACTAAATCTAGAGCATCTGCGGCTCCGAGAGGAGCGTGAAGAAAAGCAGAGACAGAGAGAGCTTGAGGAAAAAAGAATAACACTCGAACACGAGCGCAAACTGGCGGAAATAGAACTTCGGAAACAGAATAAAGAATCGGGGGTGCCTGAGAGACCGCACACCCCGGGGCCAACCGAGAAAAAAGTACACATCCCCAAGGATGTTGTCCGCGAATATGTCCGAGAAGACGACATACAACAGTGGTTCAAAGCCTACGAGATCGCCATGACCTCCCACCGGATCGACCGGAGTGATTGGGGAGCCGGACTATGGGGGAGGTTCGTCAACGAAGGTCGCGATGCCCTGCTACAGCTCCCAGATCACCAAATGTCGTCCTACGACCACATGAAGGCGGCCCTCCTCACCCGCTACGGCCTCACACCCGAGATGTACCGCCAGAGGTTCAGAGATTGCACTCGGATCCCGGGCACAACTTGGGTGGAGTACGTTAACTATTTCAGCCGTGCCTTCGAGGGTTGGATCAAGGGGAGCCATGTCACGACCTACGAGCAACTCTTTAACCTTATGGTATGGGAGCACCTGTCGAACAACTGTTTCGTCGAGCTCAGGCAGCACCTCCTCGACAGCAAGCTGACTGACCCCCGGCAGCTCGCCGCCGAAGCTGACCGATGGGAAAGCACCCGAGTGGGCCGGAGAGGGCCACACGAGCAGAACCGAAGCAACCAAGGCCAGCACCGTCCTCGAGGAGGAGGAGGCCAGGGGCGAGGGAGAGAAGCCTTGCCGGCAACACCCGTGGCCAGCACCCCGCCTCCGGCCGGCCGGGGCAACCCCCCGATGCGTCCTGGGTTCCGAGCCAACGTCACGTGCCACCGATGCCAGCGAGTCGGCCACTACGCCAATGACCCGAGCTGCCCGCAGAACCAAACACCCAAGCCCCGCCAGGTAGCTGCCGCCGCCCTGGGGGAAGAGCGATTATCGGAGGAACAGGAAGAGTATGAGCCGGCCCAGCAAGAGTGGGAACCGGCCGCCATGGTCCTGGCGTGCCTAGGGGGAAGAGACATGGTCCCGCGGGCTCCCCTACCCGCTAACACCAGGAAATACGGTCAGTGGGTGACCATTAATGGACATCGGGCCGAGGCCTTGCGTGACACAGGCGCCAGTGTGACAGCCGTCCGCTGTCACCTGGTGAAGCCCGAGCAGATCCTGCCGAACATTCTCTGCCCCGTCCGCTCAGCCGACAATTCTGAAAGTATGTGTCAAATGGCCTGCGTCCCATTCGAATGGGGAGGGGTCTCCGGCCTGTTGAAAGTGACGGTCCGGGACGATGCCCCCGTGGACTGCCTCCTGGGGAATGACCTCGAAAGTTCCCCGTGGGCCACCGTCGAGAGAAGAGAGCACCTGGGGATGCTGGGCCTCCCGGACTGGGCCTGCATAACCACCCGGTCCATGGCCGCCCATGCCGTCCCCCGATCAGAAGAACCGGAATGGCCAGCACCTCCGCCCCCGGTCGCCCCAGTAGAAGACAACGACGAGGCCAGCCCCCCAGAGCCAACGACCGAAGGGGACGCGCAACCCCAGGACTTTCCCGGCCTGGCTCAGTGGCGTCAAGAAGGAGGGCCCACCCAAGAACAGTTCCGCCAGGAACAAAAGACCTGCCCCTCCCTCGAGGGACTCCGCCAACAAGCCAGCGCCCAGAACGCAGGGGACTCCACCGGATCTCACTGGGTCTACTGGGATAACGACCTGCTATACAGCGAACAAAGAATCGCAGAGCTAGGGGCCGGTCGAGTGCTGGTGGTACCTCTCCGCTTCAGAGACTTCCTACTCAACCTGGCCCACGATGTCCCCCTGGCTGGACACCTGGGCCAGGACAAAACTTACAGTCGCCTAGTGACCCTCTTTTTCTGGCCGAAAATGAGGAACGACGTCCTGAACCACTGCCGGTCCTGCCCCACATGCCAAGCCAGCGGGAAGAGTGGTCGGAAGCTGAAAACCCCTCTGCAACCCTTCCCTGTGGTCACCACCCCGTTCGAAAGGGTAGGAATAGACATTGTGGGGCCTCTGGACCCCCGCACGGCACAAGGACACAGGTTCATCCTGGTACTGGTGGACCATGCCACCCGCTACCCCGAGGCGGTGCCCCTACGGACCGTGACAGCTCCGGTGGTTGGCCGGGCCCTAATGGGGATCTTCTCCCGGGTGGGCTTCCCCCGAGAAGTCGTCAGCGACCGAGGCTCGAACTTTATCTCCAAATACATGAAGTCCCTCTGGCAACAATGCGGGGTCACCTACAGATTCACGACCCCCTATCACCCCCAAGGGAACGGACTAGTGGAGCGTTTTAACCGCACTCTCAAGGGGATGATTGGGGGATTGGAAGAGCCCCTCCGTCGCCAGTGGGATGTACTACTCCCGTGCCTCCTCTTCGCCTACCGAGAAGTCCCCCAGAAGTCCCTCGGCTTTAGCCCTTTCGAACTCCTGTACGGGCACCCTGTGCGAGGGCCCCTCAGCCTAGTCAAGGAAGGTTGGGAGATGGCCCCCCTAAAGACCCCTCCAGACGTCTTCAAATACCTCCTGGCCCTACGCAATCAGACCCGGCGCTTCAGAGAGATGGCCAAGGCGAACCTCGAGGCCAGCCAGGAGGACATGAAGAGATGGTATGATCACAATGCCTCCTCCGTTGAGTTCGAGCCTGGTCAACAAGTGTGGGTGATGTCCCCCACCGAACCATGTGCCTTGCAAGATAAGTGGACGGGGCCCTTCAAAGTGGTCGAGCGCAAAAGCCCCGTCACTTACCTCATCGACATGGGGACCTCCCGAAACCCCCTTCGGGTCCTCCACACCAACCGACTCAAACCACACTTTGTGCGCTCAGAACTCAGCCTCCTGATGGCTACGGACAGTGGGGCAGAGGAAGACTCCGAACCCCTCCCGGATCTCCTGAAGACTCAGGAGAATGACGGCTCCGTGGACGGGGTCCGACTCTCTGACGCCCTCACCCCGGAGCAACGCCAGGGCTGCCGAAACCTCCTGCTGCGGTTCGCTGCACTGTTCTCCCTCACCCCCGGGGTCACCCCGTGGTGTTTGCACGACGTGGACACCGGGGACAGTCCCCCTATTCGACACCGGGCCTACCGCGTACCAGATCGGGTACGGGCCTGCATACAGGAGGAAGTGGCCAAAATGCTCATGATCGGGGTCATCGAGCCCTCGGACAGTCCCTGGGCCAGCCCGGTTGTATTGGTTCCCAAAGCCGCTGCCCCCGGCACCACACCTGAACTGAGATTCTGCGTCGACTACCGGGGCTTGAACGCTGTCACCCGGACCGCCGCTCATCCGATCCCCCGAGCGGACGAACTGATCGACCGGCTGGGGGCCGCCCGCTACCTCAGTATCTTCGACCTAACAGCGGGCTACTGGCAGATCGGTCTCACACCCCGGGCCCAGGAACGGTCAGCCTTCTCTACCCCCGATGGCCACTACCAATTCAAGGTCATGCCCTTCGGCATGAAGAATGCCCCCGCCACGTTTCAACGCCTTGTGAACCAGGTCTTGGCGGGGCTCGAAGAGTTCAGCGCTGCCTACCTGGACGATATCGCTGTATACAGCCGCCACTGGTCCGACCACCTCCTCCACCTCCAAGAGGTCCTACAGGCCCTCCAGCGGGCCGGCCTCACAATTAAGGCCGGCAAATGCCAAATTGGCCAAGGGTCCGTGACCTACCTTGGGCACCAAGTGGGAAGCGGACTGGTGGCCCCGCTGCAACTTAAGATTGCTGCCATCCAGTCCTGGCAGCCCCCCGTCACCCAGACCGAGGTCCGAGCCTTCTTGGGGCTCACCGGCTACTACCGGCGGTTCGTGAAGGACTACGGCAGCATCGTGGGGCCCCTCACGGGTCTCACGTCCAAGAACCAACCAAAGCGGATTAACTGGACCCCCGATTGTCAAGCGGCCTTCGAGAAGCTGAAGGCCGCCCTGTGCACCGCCCCTGTGCTCCAGGCCCCCGATTACAGTCGGGAATTCGTGGTACAGACAGACGCCTCCGACCACGGCATCGGGGCCGTTCTTTCTCAATTAAACCCCGAGGGTCATGACCAGCCGGTGGCCTTCATCAGTCGACGTCTCCTGGCCCGAGAACAGCGCTGGAGCACCATCGAGAGGGAGGCCTTCGCAGTGGTATGGGCCCTCAAAAAGCTCCGGCCTTATCTCTTCGGTACCCACTTCCGGGTACAAACCGACCATCGACCCCTGCAGTGGCTGATGCAGATGCGGGGGGAGAACCCAAAACTATTGCGCTGGTCCATTTCCCTGCAGGGAATGGACTTCACCGTGGAGCACCGACCGGGCCAAGATCACGCCAACGCGGATGGCCTGTCACGATTTTTCCGCCTCGACGAGGAGAGTCCCCAAGAAGATGGGTGACTCTCCCCGCCTCAGCTGGGGGGGACGCATGTTGGACAGGCCACACGAAGGGCTTGCTCCCTCCCCGCACGATAGGGCCCAAGCTCCGGCCCGCCAGGCGTGACCCACGAAAAGCACCTGCACCCCGTCTCCCGACGGAACTTCTGCCCTCGGACCTCCATGCATCACGAACCCCAGCCCCACCGGCTTCCCCGGCCGGGTCAAGCCGCCATCTTGGGCCCTGCACCACGAGGCCGCGTGGCCTCCCCCCGACCCTAACCCTGGGCCTGGCCGGCCCCGACATCCCGGCACCACCATCCACCCAGGAGGTGAGCGGACCACTTGGCAGGTCAATGGGAGAACGAAGCGTCAAGAGCTCTTCCCCCCCGCCAGGTGCCGATCGCCTCCAGCTCCCCCAGGCGCTGGCTCCACCCCCTGCTGGGTGTCTGGACACCTTCATCCCGGACCCTCCGACCTCCAAGTGCGAGGGCCCGGACATCAAAGGGCGCCTGCCCTATAACTGGAGCAGCTGCGGAACAGGATGGCAGTTGTATCCTGGAGTCGAGAGACACCGAGAGAACTCAGCCTTGACGGACTACTGGCGCTGCCGTAGCCCTATCTTGCGAACTATCGTCCTGCCTGCTGGCGCTGCCGCGGCCTTCTGCAACATCCATCCTCGTCGGGACCTGCTGGCGCTGCCGCGGCCCGTTGTAACGACCATCCTCACCGGGACCTGCTGGCGCTGCCGCGGACCGTACATCGACCATCTTCACTGGGACCTGCTGGCGCTGCCGCGGACCGTGTATCGACCATCTCTACCGGGACCTGCTGGCGCTGCCGCGGCCCGTACCAGCTACACCACCAAGCTCGAGGATTGTGAGCTAACCATCATCTCATCCGAACTACCTGACTGGTAAACAGACTGTCCCGCTACCCCTTCCCTAACCTAAGAGACCTAAATCGAGGGGACCCCTGAGTCCAGACCTCCTTGTACTATTTCAGCGTACCTTAAGAAGTGCATATAAAGAACACTAAATCTTATCCTTGTGTGGTGTCTGTCTGTGGGGGGGAAGTTACTTGTCTGTACGATCGCTGGAGACGGCTCTCCCCGGAGACCTCTCCCCCTGACCTCGGCCGACCCTCCCGGTCCGTCTAACAGTGGCTGTGCCAGTATGGAGGGTAGCGAGGCACAGGTGCCCTTACCGCACAATTCTAGTCTGGTGGCAGTGCCAGTATGGAGGGTAGAGGCACTGGTGCCCTTACCTTCCAGTTCCAGCCTGGATGACAGTGCCAGTATGGAGGGTAGAGAGGCACCGGTGCCCTTACCTTCCAGTTCCAGCCTGGGCAGCAGTGCCAGTATGGAGGGTAGATGCACTGGTGCACTTACCTTCCACTTCCAGCCTGGATGCCAGTGCCAGTATGGAGGACAGAGCCTCAGCGAGTACCATCAAGGAAGACAGGGACGCTGTGCCCTTTGCTTACAGTGCACTGAGAGGGGAAAACACAAGTGCCTTTAGCTTGTAGTGCCATTGTGTGGGGGGAGACCTGCCAGTGCCCTCACCTAGCAGCACTAGCATGGAGGGCAGATGACTTGGTGCCCTTTCCTGGTAGTGCTGGCTTGGAAGGGAGGGGGCTCGGTTTCTGCCCTTGCCTAGCAGTACCCCTATGTAGGGCAGAGTCCCCAGTGCCCTTACTTAACAATACCACTGTGGTGGATAGAGGCTTCGGTGCCCATACCTGACACTGCCAGCATGAAGGGCAGCACCCTCTGTGCCCATACCCGGCAGTGCCAGCACCGAAGGCACAGCTCCCGAGCCATTTTCTGACAGTACCAACATGAAGGGTAGAGACATTGGTGCCCTTACCTGACAGTGCCAGCATGGAGGGCCCTTACTGGAGTGCCCTTACCTGACAGTGCCAAAATGGAGTGCCCTTACTGGAGTGCCTTTAGTGGAGTGCCCTTACCTGACAATGCCAGCACGGACTGCCTTTACCTGACAGTGCCAGAATGGAGAGCCCTTATTGGAGTGCCTTTACCTGACAGTGCCACCATGGAGTCCCCTTACCTAACAGTACCAGTACGGAGGGCCCTTACCTGGCAGTGCCAGCACGGACTGCCTTTACCTGACAGTGCCAGCATGGAGGGCGCCTTACCTGACAGTGTCAGCACGGAGGGCCCTTACCTGACAGTACCGGCGTGGCAGGCAGAGCTCTTGGTGCCCTTACCCGCAAGTGCCAGCACCGAGTGCCCTTACCTGACAGTGCCCTTAATGGAGTGCCCTTACCTGACAGTGCCCTTACTGGGGTGCCCTTACCTAACAGCGCCAGCAGGGAGGGCAGAACTCTTGGTGCCCTTACCTGACAGTGCCAGCATGGAGTGCCCTTACTGGAGTGCCCTTACCTGATAGTGCCCTTACTGGAGTGCCCTCACAGGGCCAATATGAAGGGCATCCCCCTATGTGCCCATATCTGACAGTGCCCTTTCTGGAGTGCCCTTACCTAACAGCGCCAGCAGGGAGGGCAGAACTCTTGATGCCCTTACCTGACAGTGCCAGCATGGAGTGCCCTTACTGGAGTGCCCTTACCTGATAGTGCCCTTACTGGAGTGCCCTCACAGGGCCAATATGAAGGGTAGCCCCCTATGTGCCCATAGCTGACAGTGCCCTCACTGTAGGGCCCTGACCTGACAGTGCCTTTACTGGAGTACCCTTACCTGACAGTGCCCTTACTGGAGTGCCCGTACCTGACAGTGCCCTTACTGGAGTACCCTTACCTGACAGTGCCCTTACTGAAGTGCCCTTACCTGACAGTACCCCTACTGAAGTGCCCTTATCTGACAGTGCTCTTACTGGAGTACCCTTACCTGACAGTGCCCTTACTGGAGTGCCCGTCCCTGACAGCGCCCTTACTGGAGTGCCCTTACCTGACAGTGCCCTTACCGGAGTGTCCTTACCTGACAGTGCCAGCAGAGAGGGGAAGTCCCTGCAGTTGTAGACGCCGGTGGAGTCGGTGGCACAGTTCTGCCACAGGTTCTCGAAGAGGGTGGACGTGGTGATGACGTTTCCCTCCACAGTGGACACGCGCCAGTTGGCATTGAAGAGGGTGATGCCCAGGAGCCCGGACCCGATCACCCCGAAGAAGAATCCGGCGGTCTCCAGCATGACGGACATGATTCCCGAAGTGAGGGGGAAGGGGCAGAAGGCAGGAGGGGCTGAGGTACAGACCAGGGGCAGGAGGCAGGGAGGAGGGTGCTGAGGCTGGGGGCAGGGGCAGAAGGCAGGAACAGGGGCAGGAGGTAGGCAGGGGCAGAGGGCAGGGGCAGAAGGGTGCTGAGGCAGGGGGCACGGCAGGAGCAGGGGAAGAAGGGTGCTGAGGCAGGAGCAGGGGCAGAAGGCAGGGGCACTGGCTTGGAGATGGGGAACTAAGAGGGCAAGAAGCAGGGGCACCTCTGAGGAGCGGGTCCTATTAGTGCAGGGGCACTTCTAGGGCGCACTGGCAGGGGGCAGCTGGGGGGGCATCTAGGGTGCAGGGGTTCTGGTAGGTGCACTTGGAGGGGGCAGGGGCAACTCTAATGAACGGGCACTGTCAGCGCCAGGGAACTTTTTTGGAGCAGGGGTACCAGCCGGGAGCAAGGACTCGCCTCAGGAGAGGGGGCATTAACGCGCAAGGATCTGTCCTGGCACTTCTTTGGGGGCAGGGGTCCCGCCCGGGAGCAGGGAATCTAGCTAGGAGGTGGGCACGAGCGGGCGAAGTAGCTGGGCTCTCGATGGGCACTGCTCCAGAACAGGTGGAAGGGTATAAGCAGGGCACTGATCTGTCCTGGGAACTTCTCTGGAGCAGGTGGAGAGTATTAGCGGGGCATGGATCTGTCCTGGGCACTTTGCGGCAAGTAGCTGGGTTCACTGTGAGCACTTCTCCGGAGCAGGTGGCGAGGTATTAACAGGGCAAGGTTCTGCCCTGGGCACTTCTCCGGAGCAGGGATGTGGCACTAGCAGGGCACGGAGCTGGGCTCTCGTGGGCACCGTCCGGGGCACAGACTCTCTCCTTCTACTCCGCAAGGATGAGACGCGCAGACTGCGAGGCGCTCTCGGTGGAGGCTGATGGGGGCAGGCACAGGTGCGGGCTGACGTCAGCATTGAACCTGCAGACACCTCTTATGAAGGACAGCCCCCAAGTAACGGAGTCCACCCCGGGGGAGGCACCGGGGAGGGGAGCAGGAGCCCCTCCCCGCCGGCCTCTCCCTCAAGCCATCTCTCTCCGTTCCGCTCTCTCTGTCTCTGCCTCTCTCTCTGCCTCCCTCTCAAGGCCTCGCTCTCTCTGTCTCTGGCTCTCTCCCAAGGCCTCTCTCGCCGTCACTCCCTGTCCTGTCTCTCTCCGAAGGCCTCGCTCTCTCTGTCACTGTTTCTCCCTCAATGCATCTCTCTGCGTCCCTCTCTGTCTCTGCCTCTCTATCCCTGCCTCTCTTTCAAGGCATCTCTCCGTCCCTCTCTGTCTCTGTCTCTCTACCCCTGCCTCTCTCTCAATGCCTATTTCTTTCACTGCCTCTCTCTCAAGGCCTCCCTCTCATGGTCACTGTCTCTCTCTCCCTCAAGGCATCTCCCCGTCCCTCTCAAGCCATCTCTCTCAGCCCTCTCTCTGTGTCTGCCCCTGTCGAGGCATCTCTCTCTGTCCCTCTCTCTGTCCATCTCTCACGTCATCTTGTTCCTTCCCTCTTCCTGTCTCTTTCTGTCTGTCCTTGCTTCTCTCCGTTATCCCTCTGCCTCTCTCTTAAGGCATCTCTTTACATCGCTCTCTGTCGGTCTCTCTCTCTGCTTTGCTCTTTTCGCCTCGCGCTCCTCTGCTTCTTGTGCTCGTTTCTCCGTTTTTGCTCCTTTTCTTCTCACCCTTCCCCCTCCTGCTCTCTCGCCTTCTGTGCCATTCTCTGCCTTATGTCTCTTTTTTGCTCTCTTCTCTTTTGCTCTCTTTTCCTGTGCCCTGTTGCCATCTCTTCGATGCCTCCTTTGTGTGCTTCTTTTTTCACCTCCTTACCTGTTCCTGTCCGTGCTTCCTGCACCTTCCTGCGCTATTTCTAAGCCCCGCCCACCACATCCTGCAATTTACCCCCTCTCAGGAGCTACTTAATGGTGGCCACTGCATGGAGGCACCACTGGGCAAGCCCGTCTGCGTCTGGACCATGCCAAGCGGCACAAACCCTGGTCCAGCCGCTCCCCAACAGTGCTCTGCAGTGTCCTTCCTGGTCACTCAACCCAGAAATGCCCCCCCCCCCCGCTGCCTCACCGCACCACACAGAAGGAGCCTTCCCTTGCACCCACTGCAGTTTCGTGTGCAACAACTCACCCACCAAGCTCGCACACTCGACATGCACCCAACGTACACACAGCACACCTCCCTCTAGCAAATACACACTCCACGACCAACTATCATGCATGCTCCTCAACAGCCGCTCGCTCCTCAAACACGCCACGGAAATCTGGGGCATTCTGGACAATGACGCCCTGGACCTGCTCGTCCTTACGGAAACATGGCTGGCCACCAAGTTGGCACCCGACATCACCATCATCGTCTCAGCAGGATACACAATTGCACAACAC
Source organism: Triturus cristatus (assembly GCF_964204655.1). Lineage (NCBI taxonomy): Eukaryota > Metazoa > Chordata > Amphibia > Caudata > Salamandridae > Triturus > Triturus cristatus. The sequence continues at coordinate 847,817,965 of NC_140595.1, forward strand.
AACTGTCAACACAAACCAGGAGAAGGACTCATTATGATTTTCTAAGAAACCATCAGCTGCACCACAACCACAGGGACCACAGCCCCTTTATGGAGGACCCACCCTTCAAACTGCGAGCTTCGGCAACCTTCACCGTTAACGGAACTCTCGTCTACCAGCCACCTGGACCACGAGCAAGCTTCGCCGACAACATGGCAGATTTCATCGCCACCTCTCACCATCGACTCCAAAGCCTACATCTTCTAGAAGACCTCAACTTCCACCTGGAAGACCGGAGCGAGACAGCTCAACCACACCCCTCGAAAGACTACGAAACCTCGTACCGACACGACACGCCAGACACACCCTCGAGCCCATCTTCGCCACCTTCAATGGCATCAAAGTTACTGCGACCACGAATTAACATCTCCCACTAAATGAAACCCGCCACCACAAGCCCGGCCAGCTGCAGCTGGAGAAGCATCTCGGAATCAAACTGGTCCTACACCCTGTGCATGAACCAACTTGTAAGTGGATAACAGAATGTGCGGACTCCTTGGCACTTCGCAACCACAACAACCAAAAAAGAACACAGAAGCAGACAAGTTGGTGCACAGAGGAACTCTATTCAACCAAAGAATACTGCAAAAAACTGCTAATCTGGTCTGTGTTCCCCATGTCAATAAAGCTCGGATGGGTGGCAGATCCTTTAGCTTTACAGCATCCAGACTTTGGAATGCTCTGCCCCTGGAGTTTAGACACCTGAACACCTTGTCACGTTTCAGGAAGGAACTGAAAACCAGATTGTTTCCCAGAGATTAGACCCTTGCCTATCTCAGTTTAGTTACATGCAGTGGCTGATTGGTAATCTAAGCGCCAGGATACCCTTGGGGTAGCAGCTGCGCGATATAAGTGTGCCTTACATTACATTACATTACATTACACCAACCCCGCTGTCCACGCCAGAAACTTGGAAATCATCCTAGCTGACAAACTTGAAATAGTCCAAATAAATGTGGTGACCTCCACCTGTTTCCACATCCTCCGGATGCTGTGAAAAATCTTGAAGTGGCTGCCAGTGGACACCAGTAAAACAGTCACACAGCACCCGACATCAGCAGGCTTGACTACGGCAATGCACTCTAAGCAGGAATGACCAAACAGCTCTTGAAAAGGCTCCAAACCAACCAAAACGCTGCAGCAAGACTCGTCCTCAACCTACCACGCCTCACCCACATCACTCCACACCTCAAGGAACTTCACTGGGTTCCAATACACAAGTGCACTCAGTTCAAACTCCTTACACACACAAACACATGCACGCACGCCCGCACGCATACATGCACTCGCACACACACAGCACTGCACAACCTATGCCCGCCTAACTCAAGAGCAGCATATATTTCCACCAACCTTCCAGGCACCCCTGCCCTGCCGGACTCTCACAAGAACATGTTCTCGGCATACAGAAAAACAGAGCAAGAGGTTGCGCCTTCTCCAACATCTCCCCCCCAAGTATGCAACGACGTTCCACAGCACATCAGAGTCTCATCGCCTCTTGAGTTACAGAAGAAGATGAGGACATGGCTTGTAAAATAAATTCTTCTTGGGAGACAGCCACCCACCCACCTGCGAAGTGCCTGCATACCCTCATGGGTGATTGGAGCGCTATACTAACATGCATAACATAGCATAACATCTGGAATGTACAGGAGTGTCATGGTCTCCCTCTGTCACTGTCCTTGGAGGAGGGCACGGGTGTGCTCCCCTGTGAGATGAAATGCACACATGTGTGTTATTACTGTACCTCTGTCTGTCCTTTGAGTGGACACCAGTGTGCATTCCAGTGAGCTGCAGTGCACAATGAGCTTTGATTTCTGTTTTGCAGTTTGTCCTTCTTCCTGTCGAGCTTTTGCAAACACAACAAATAATATCAGAATTTGTACAAATGTGTGCACAAAAGGGGCTTTAGGGAAGCCCTCTTCAGCCATTGGATGGGGAAATGTGTCCGTCTCTTTGTGGCCTGCCCACAGGAGAGCCATTTGTTGCTGAAAGCTTCTGTCAATGACGAAAGTTGCTTTGCCTGGTTACAGCAGCTGGGATTGGCTAGAAGGTGTTTCAGTTTGCCAAGAGAGGTTCTGCAGCCAAACTCTCTTTTTTCACTTCTTTGTGTTGCTCAAGGTTTACATTTTGGATCAGCGAAAAAGACAGTGTAAAAAAAGTGCGATTCTATAGATGACGCAAGCAGCAGAGGATGGAGCCGGGCAGCTGAGGTCTCCGGACTGCAAGCAATGCAACTTAAGAAGCTAGGCCTCGGAGCCAGGGGCAGCCTTCTACAGCTGTTGCTTCTTCAAAGCGTAATTTCCCTTTGGAGGCGGCCCATGGCAGTTTACAGAGGTGTACATTGTGGGTGCGTACATTTTACACTGCTCATTGGTGCACAAAGTAGTCTGTGTCGGGCACTGCAACAAATGACTAATGACACACCACCACCACCATCACCACCACAACCACCATCACCAGCAAAACCACCACCAGCACCACCAACACCACCAGCACCACCAGCACCACCACCACCAACACCGCCACCACCACCACCAACAACACCACCAGCACCACCACCACCATCACCATCACCACCATCACCACCACCAGCACCACCAACACCACCAGCACCAGCACCACCACCAACACCACCACCACCACCACCAGCAACACCACCACCACCAGCCCCAACACCACCACCAGCACCAACACCACCAGCACCACCAACACCACCAACACCAGCACCACCACCAACTCCACCACCACCACCATCACCACCAACACCACCAACACCACCACCACCATTACCACCACCACCAACACCAACACCACCAGCACCACCACCGACACCAGCACCACCACCACCAACACCAGCACCACCACCAACTCCACCACCACCACCATCACCACCATCACCACCACCACTAACACCACCAGCACCACCACCACCAGCAACACCACCAGCACCAACACCAACACCAACACCTCCAGCACCACCACCACCACCAACACCAGCACCACCACCAACTCCACCACCACCACCATCACCACCACCACCAACACCACCACCACCATCACCACCACCACCAACACCAGCACCACCACCACCAACACCAGCACCACCACCACCACCAACTCCACCACCACCACCATCACCACCAGCACCACCACCACCACTAACACCACCAGCACCACCCCCCCAGCATCACCACCAGCATCAACACCAACACCACCAACACCACCAGCACCACCAGTACCACCACCATCACCAGCACCACCACCACCACCACCAACACCACCAACACCACCAGCACCACCACCAGCACCACCACCAACACCACCAGCACCACCACCACCGACAACACCACCACCAGCATCACCACCACCAACACCTCCAGCACCACCACCACCATCATCACCGCCATCACCAGCACCACCACCAGCACCACCAGCACCACCAACACCACCAACATCACCACCAACACCACCAGCAGCACCACCACCACCACCATCACCACCACCACCAGCACCACCAACACCACCAGCACCACCACCACCACCAACACCACCAAAACCACCAGCACCACCACCACCACCACCACCATCACCACCACCACCACCACCACCAACACCACCAGCAACACCACCACCACCACCACCAGCACCAACACCACCACCAGCACCAACACCACCAGCACCACCAACACCACCACCACCACCACCATCACCACCACCACCAACACCACCATCACCACCACCACCAACATTTTACACTGCTCATTGGTGCACAAAGTAGTCTGTGTTGGGCACTGCAACAAATGACTAATGACACACCACCACCACCATCACCACCACAACCACCATCACCAGCACAACCACCACCAGCACCACCAACACCACCCGCACCACCCGCACCACCAACACCACCACCACCAACACCACCACCATCCCCACCACCAACACCACCAGCACCACCAACACCACCAACACCACCACCACCATCAACTCCACCACCACCACCATCACCACCAACACCACCAAAACCACCACCACCATCAACACCACCACCACCACCAGCACCACCACCACCAACACCAGCACCACCACCACCACCAACTCCACCACCACCACCATCACCACCAGCACCAACACCACCAACACCATCAGCACCACCAGCACCACCACCATCACCAGCACCACCACCACCAACACCAGCACCACCACCAACACCACCAGCACCAGCACCACCAACACCACCACCACCAGCACCACCACCAACACCTCCAGCACCACCACCACCATTATCACCACCATCACCAGCACCACCGCCAGCACTACCAGCACCACCAACACCACCAGCACCACCACCACCATCACCACCACCACCACCAACACCACCATCACCAACACCAGCACCACCATCACCAGCACTACCACCACCAGCACCACCAACACCACCAGCACCACCACCACCACCAACACCACCAAAACCACCAGCACCAGCACCACCACCACCATCACCACCACCAGCACCACCAACACCACCAGCAACACCACCACCACCAGCACCAACACCACCACCAGCCCCAACACCACCAGCACCACCAACACCACCACCACCACCACCAGCACCACCACCAGCACCACCGCCACCAGCACCACCACCATCACCAGCACCACCACCAACAGCACCAACATCACCAGCACCACCACCACCATCTCCACCAGCAGCACCACCACCACAGCTGCAGCAGTTCCTACTGTCACACTTGTATCGAAGGACCCCTAGTCCGAACTTCCACAGGAGCGAAGGCCCTGTCCCACAGACTTTCAGAAGACAACTCTCAGAGAAAGACAGAAGAACCTCCTCTTGAGATATTGTTCGCTAAAAGTGAGGGGAATAACCCATGAGTGACCACCACTCTTCCCCTAAGGTTTGTGGCAGGCAATGGTGGTAGTTGATTATAGAAATCCTGAAAAGGAATACAGGTGAGATTTCAGATGGCCAACTGGAAAGACATAAAACATTAATACATGTCCACTCTCCCCATATAGTCCACTTACTGATGGTGTGTCTCAGCGAGGTACAAGGCCAGAAGTTTCCTCAGAAAGTAGTCTAGATCGCCAATTTAGTCTTTAGATTTCACCAGGCCGCTTTGGGGGTTTGATGTGATAAGTTCCAAGTATATGAAAAGGAAGGGTTCTTTCACATTCATCAGCATGCACACCTGGATCAGAGATAGGGCGAAGGACTCTAGAGAGGACCTCAGGGTTATTTAATAGCGTTGTTTTTAGATCTGCTCTATAATGAGGTAAGCTGGATTCTTAGGCACACGCTTAGCAAACAAAAAATAAAGACAAGTCCTGCTGGCCGGCTCTACAAAGGGCCAAGAAAGAGCGGAGCAGCTCGGACTTGTCCGTACAATTAATGGTGGTGTCGTGTTGACCAGCTCTTTTCTAATGTTAGAAGAGCGGAGCAACCACGAACACCTGCAATGCACTAACTTTCCGGACGGAAGCGGAGCAGCTAAGATTTCCCCACCTCCCAGGCAATGCGTTGCGCTGACCGGCTCCGAAGGGGGAAATAAAAACACGAGAGCAGGGCAGCAACAAACGCTTACTGGTGAAGAGGGTGCACCACACTGACCGGCTCCGGTCGGGAAACGGCAGGCAATGGAGCAAACGCTCCCGGGGGGTAGCAAAGGAATGTCAGCTGCCGCGGCAGTAAACAGTTGCAGCGTAGCCAAACTCTAGCGGAACAGATGGAACTAATCTACGCCAGGAATTGAGTCTCAGGAAGAAGGTTCGAAAACAACGCGAAGCAGGAACGGGGCTGTACAGGGCTGAAGTAATTCTGTAGTTCAGGGATTCACACAGCGACGAGCTGAGAGTAGGGGATGTGGTCACCAGTCGAAAGACGGATCAGTAAGCCAAGCACTGATTCGTGGGTGCAACGTCGTTTTAAGGAAGTCAGGGAACGTCTCTAAAGTGCTTTCTTTCATGGTGGTCTAGAGATCCTCTCACAAGTAGGTGTCCCCATGAACGAATGAGGAAGTGGAACATGTCTTAATGTTACAACTCGTCTTCAGGACTCAGTGTTAGCTAACGGGGAATCCTAACAGTTCTACCACCCAAAGACGCTCTCCCGGGGCGAGGTTTAAAGGGATGGAGGGCATGAAATTTATGGATCAGGACAGGGGCATGAATGTTTTCCACAGGTTCCCAAGATCTGTCCTCTGGTTGATAACCTGCCCAATCTACAAGATACTGGAGTTTTCCCTTGTGTTTACGGGAATCTAAAATGTTGTTCACTTCAAATTCTTCTTCCCCTTTAACTATTATGGGGGGTGGGGGGTTTTCAGGGCTCAGAGGAGGAAGAAACCTCTTAAGTAAGGAACAATGAAAGACGGGATGTATCTGCATGTCATCAGGTAACTGTAGTTTAAGTGTAACCGGGTTGATCACTTTATCAATTACATAGGGGCCTACATATCGAGGTTGCAGTTTTCTGGGTCCTGCTAATCGGAGGTTTTTGGTTGATAACCAGATATCATCCCCTTTTTGATAGGCGGGTTCTGGACGTCTGTGTTTATTTGCCTGTTATTTCATATTTTCTTTGGTTTTGTGTAATCCAGTTATGGCTTTTTCCCACACAGATGACAAGGTTTTATGGTGTTCTTTAAGTGAAGAGATACTATCCAATTCCTTGGGGAAAGGTATGGGTAGGAATTTGGGGTGATGAGCTGATGTAAAATAGAATGGAGTAACTCCTATGGAGGCATGTATGGCGTTGTTATAGGCAAATTCTGCCAAAGGGAGTGTATTAACCCAACTGCTTGTGATTGTGGAAAGAAGGCATCTTAAGTATTGTTCTAAGGTTTGGTTTGTGCGTTCTGTTTGTCCATCCGTTTGGGGATGATAGGCAGTGGATAATCGGTGGTCTATACCCAGAGCCGCACACATGCCTTGCCAGAATTTTGATACAAACTGGGCCCCTCTGTCTGAGACTATCACAGAGGGTAATCCATGCAATCTAAGGATGTTAGCTATAAACACCTGCACTAGTTCTTTGGAAGTGGGTAGTTTCTTCAAGGGAATAAAATGTGCCATTTTGGTTAACATATCTACTACCACCAGGATAGTAGTAAGCCTTGACTCTGAGGTAAATCGGTGATAAAATCCATACTGATGGAATGCCAGGGTGACAGGGGTATTGTAAGTGGCTTCAAAAGGCCGGTGGGCGCACAATGGGAAGCTTTTTGTCGTGCACAGGTAGAACAGGAATTTACAAAGGTGATAACATCTTTGGAGATTTCTTGCCACCAGAACCATCGCTGACATGCGTGGAGCGTTTTAACACTACCTGGATGTCCAACCAAAGCACTATTGTGACACCATTGTAGCAATTGTTGTTGTACGTACGTTGTGGGCAAGTACAGTTTATTGTTGTGATAATAAAGTCCTTCTTGGATGTGGTTCAGAGGATCTTTATACCAATCTTCCGGTGTGATTTCTAGATATAATTCTTTCAGTCTCTCCAGAAAATCTTGGGAACAAGTGTTCTCTTGATATTACGCCCCTGTGATCTTGTCATTAGGAATGAAGGGGAAGATCTTGTTTTGTATAAGGTTCTTCTCCTGACCCAGTCTAGAAAGAGCGTCTGCCTTACCCAGCTGTGAACCAGGTCGGTACGTGATCACGAAATCATACTCACTAAAAAATGCCACCCAGCGCATTTGTCGAGGGGTAAGTGCTCTGGCTGTTCTAAAAAATTGGAGGTTCTTATGGTCAGAATAAATGGTAATCACATGGGGGGACCCTAACAAATAGTGTCTCCATTCTTGGAAGGCTAGTTTAATCCCCAACAATTCTCTTTCCCCGATGGTATAATTTTGTTCTGCGGGTAAGAGGGTCTTGGAGAAATAGGCAACGGGGTGTAAACACCCTGTCGTTTTGTCGCGTTGTGAGAGAACTCCCCCCACTGCCACTTGTGAAGCATCTGCTTCCACGTAATATGGCTGTGTGTTGTCTGCATGTTTAATAATGGGTGCCTTGGTGAACCGTTCTTTCAGGAGAGAGAAGGCGAGTTCTGCTTCTTTTGTCCAGTTGAAGGGTGTTCCTTTCCACACGAGTCGTGTTATGGGTTTCACTAATTCGGAAAAGTGGTGTAAGAATCGCCGATAAAAGTTGGCAAAACCGATAAAAGACTGTACTTCTTTTACTGAACTAGGGCTAGGCCATTTAAGTAAGGCTACTACCTTCTTTGGATCCATATGCACCCCTTCAGGAGAGATCACAAATCCAAGGAATTCCACACGAGTGGTATGGAACATACTTTTATCGAGTTTGGCAAATAACTGGGTCTCCGTTAGTTTCTGAAGGATCTTCTTCACATGGATTACATGCTCCTGCTCATTTTGTGAGTATATCAAGATGTCATCGATATATACAATCACAAAAATATCTAGATACTCCCGCAGTATATCGTTAACAAAGAACTGAAAAGCCGCAGGAGCATTGCAAAGGCCAAATGGCATTACACAATACTCGAATAATCCGAATTTGGTACGAAAAGCTGTTTTCCATTGATCTCTTGATTTAATTCGAATAAGATGGTAGGCCCCTCGCAGATCTATTTTAGTGAATACTTTGGCTCCTCTTGCCTGGTCTAAAAGGACAGGTATAAGCAGGAGTGGGTACTTGTTTTTGATGGTTACTTTATTAAGAGCGCGATAATCCAAGCATGCCCTTAAACCCCCTTCTTGCTTCGGGATAAAAAAAAGAGGAGAAGAAACCGGGGATGTGGAATGTCTAATGAACCCCTTTTTTAACATGTCATGGATGTACTCTTGTAAGTATTCTCTTGCAGGTGCCGTCAACGCATATATGCGACTAATGGGTAACTCGGCTACCGGAATCAAATCAATGTGGCAGTCATAAGACCTGTGAGGGGGTAGAACGGTGGCTTTGGCTTCATCAAAAACAGAGCTGTACTCTTCATAGATAGCAGGAAGACTCGGTACTAGAGATTCTACCCTTGTAGCACAGCATAGAGAAGTATCCCACTCTCTAGCTTCTTGGTAGCAATTCAGCTCACAATAATGGGATTTTAGCGTCACGGTACGGGATCTCCAATCTATTTGCGGATTGTGTTTCTGCAACCAAGGAACCCCTAGTATTGTGACCATTACTACAAATCATATCCATCTGAGGCATTTGATAAGTGATTAGCCCAGATGATAATTCGGACCCATCTACCGCTCTTACAGGTTCGGGTTGGGGTTTGTGCAGAAAAGGAATACCAACGGTTTTGGCTACATGAATATCCAAGAAATTGCCAGAGGCTCCCGAGTCTAACAAAATATACATATTTTTACGGCATTGTGGTGATAGGACCAGGGTGACAGACATGGTAAAATGTTTAGGTATCAAGGGTGGATTCTTTTTGGAGGGGGAGACCTTAAAAAACCCCATGCTTGAAGAATCGGCCTCTACCTTCTCCAAGCTTTCTAGTTTCCCTCTTCCGTAGTAGGCGATTGAGTAATTGCAAGAGTCTTTGAAGGGATACGAGGACTGACTGGACATTCCCGGGCATAGTGACCTCCTTCCCCACAGTAGAGGCAGAGGTTGTTTTTTCATCATTTATCCTTCTCTTCCAGGGAGAGAGGACTCCTTATTCCACCTACCTGCATGGGTTCTGGTATGTCTTTTTTTCTGTTTTTCCCATAAGGTATCTTGGAGGATTTATACGTGACTTTTCGCCTTTCCTTTCATGAAGTCGGTGATCCAATTTCACTGTTAGATCAATAAACGCTGTGCAATCCTCTGGGGGATTGACTATCTGGGAGAGCAGATCCTTCAATTCATCCCCTAACCCACGATAGAATAGGGAAGTTCTTTTTTCTTCAGGACAGTGCGTTTCGCGACTAATCTATTGAAATTGGTAATGTACGAAAGTAGATCTTTGTTTCCTTGCTTAAGGTTGAGGAAGGCATTGTCACTTGCTTGCATAAAAGTGTGTTTAGAAAAAAGACTTTACATCTTGTCTTGAAATAAGGAATAATCATACAACAAGGGATCGTTGTTCTCTACTAATGGAACAGCCCAGTCTGCTGCATTGCCCACTAAATAGGATATGACAAAGGCTACCTTAGCTGCATCATCAGGAAATGCTGAGGCTTTACAAAGAAAACTGTAGTTGGCACTGATTCATAAAAATGCTATATTTGGAGCTGTCTCCGTTAAATTTCTCTGGCATAGCTAAGGGTACTGGATTAGTTGTATGTACAGTCAGATGAACCGGAGAGACGGAACCATCTCCTCTGGTAGGGGAACTAGCACTTGTGGAGGGGATAGAGAAATGAGTCGGCTGTATATAATTTCTTCCACTTTTGGGAAATGCACCTGGGTCTCTACTTTCTGTGGGGGGGTTGTGTCTTGAGTTGTATTACTTCAGCCTGTAACCTCTGGTTCTCAGTCCTTAACCTTCCCACCTCTGATTGTAGGTCTACCGATGCTACGGCTAGGTCGTCTATAGATGGGCTCTGCAAGTCATTGACTACAGAGGGATGTAAAGGGGCCCCAGCCCCTTCTGGATTCATCTTCGCTCGGGTGGAACTATTTAGTGGGCTTGGCTTTCTGTCACACTTGTCCCGAAGGACCCCAAGTCCGAACTTCCACAGTCGAAGACCCTGTCCCACAGATTTTCAGAAGACAACTCTCAGAGAAAGACAGAATAACCTCCTCTTGAGATATTGTTCGCTAAAAGTGAGGGGAATAACCCATGAGTGACTACCACTCTTCCCCTAAGGTTTGTGGCAGGCAATGGTGGTAGTTGATCATAGAAATCCTGAAAAGGAATACAGGTGAGATTTCAGATGGCCAACTGGAAAGACATCAAACATTAATACATGTCCACTCTCCCCATATAGTCCACTTACTGATGGTGTGTCTCAGCGAGGTACAAGGCCAGAAGTTTCCTCAGAAGGTAGTCTAGATCGCCAATTTAGTCTTTAGATTTCACCAGGCCGCTTTGGGGGTTTGATGTGATAAGTTCCAAATATAGGAAAAGGAGGGGTTCTTTCACATTCATCAGCATGCACACCTGGATCAGAGATAGGGCGAAGGAATCTAGAGTGGAATCGGAAAGGCCTGAGGACCTCAGGGTTATTTAATAGCGTGGTTTTTAGATCTGCTCTATAACGAGGTAAGTTGGATTCTTAGGCACACGCTTAGCAAACAAAAAATAAAGACAAGTCCTGCTGGCCGGCTCTACAAAGGGCCAAGAAAGAGCGGAGCAGCCAGGACTTGTCCGTACAATTAATGGTGGTGTCGTGTTGACCGGCTCTTTTCTAATGTTAGAAGAGCGGAGCAACCACGAATACCTGAACTGCACTAACTTTCCGGACGGGAGCGGAGCAGCTAAGATTTCCCCACCTCCCAGGCAACGCGTTGCGCTGACCGGCTCCGAAGGGGAAAAAAAAAAACGAGAGCGGAGCTTACCGGTGAAGAGGGTGCACCACACTGACCGGCTCCGGTCGGGAAACGGCAGGCAATGGAGCAATCGCTCCCGGGGGGGAGGCAAAGGAATGTTGGCAGCCGCGGCAGTAAACAATCGCAGCGTAGCCAAACTCTAGCGAAACAGATGGGACTAATCTTCGCCAGGAATTGAGTCTCAGGAAGAAGGTTGAAAACAATGCAAAGCAGGAACGGGGCCTGTACAGGGCTGAAGTAATTCTGTAGTTTGGGGATTCACACAGCGATGAGCTGAGAGTAGGGGGCGTGGTCCCCAGTCAAAAGACGGATCAGTAAGCCAAGCACTGATTCGTGGGTGCGACGTCGTTTTAAGGAAGTCAGGGAACGGCTCTAAAGTGCGTTCTTTCATAGTGGTCTAGGGATCCTCTCACAAGTAGGTGCCCCCATGAACGAATGAGGAAGTGGAACATGTCTTAATGTTACAACTCGTCTTCAGGACTCAGTGTTAGCTAATGGGGAATCCTAACACCTACCTTCTGAGACGGCGCTGTGTGAGGGGTCTTCGGAGTGAGGCATCCCCCTACTCCTCATGTCTTTGATCGAGGTGGTACTCTGGCTCATGCCGCTGCACCAAGGGGTGGATGCGCTGCGACTAATGATGCACAGCGCTCCACAGGAAACAAAGATATCACTAATAATGGAAGATGCTGGTCACCAAACCTGGATTAAAAGCATGAATTCTCTCATCTAATATAGGAGCCACGGCAAGTGATGATGCAAGATCTAAGGTAAAGGACTCCCCTTACAATGCAGCGGTATTTCACCTCCCGGCAGTCTCCAGTACCAGCTAACACAAGCTGTAGGTAGAATACAACACACAGTGTTGCAACCTTGAAACAGATATATGGGGGTCCAAGAAGGACAATCACAGAAGTCCTGTGCAAGTGGGAAGGAAAGGGAAGGCCATCCTTATGGAAATGGAGGCCTCACACACATAGTTGTGTCATGCTTCATCATCGGCAACCTCTCCCCACCCTGGTAAGGTAGTGCCACCAGGCCGAAATCGACCTCCTGTTGGACTCAGTTCAGGAGAGAGTTCTTAAATAAAAACTATTGGCTAAGAGCGGGATCCAGAGTAGTGAGTTAAAAATACCTTATGTTTCCTCGGTGAATTACCTTTGTTAAATGGTAACTGTAGGTAAGATTAAAAACGAGTGGGACGATTTTTGAGAACAATGACTCACACCCTCTAAGTAGCTGGGCAACGTTTCTGCCCTCATTACATAGCGCTAATGGGACTAGAGCATTCTTCAGGGCCTGGGATCCCTAACTATCTCCTACCAACACTATGCCTAGGTCTTGTCAAGTGGAAAAGAAAAAAGAAAACTGCCTGGCAGGCGGGCGCACAGCGGCTTTGGCGGCCCTACAGCGGATGGCACATTGGCGGCGCCACTGTGGGACCACCAACATCGACATCAGACCCTTAATCTTTGATGCACTAAATAGTTTGTAAAACTAAACTGTCTTTAGGTTTATTGTAACGACTTCAGTTGCCTTTTGTGTAGTGACTCGTGCGGGAGCACCCTGTGACTGCTTGTTAGTGCACTTATACAACCCCCGTCACTGATGTGTACTTCGTTGCTCGCGCTTGCTCGCAGAGGAGTGCAGGGATCAGTTGCTGCTCAGCCTCTCTGGTCTGCTGCAAGGTTTGAGGCTTCTGCCTGTCCCCCAGGGAGTCGACTGCTGCTGACAACCACCGCCTGCGCCTTCCCCGCAACCACTGTAAGATGCAGCTGCTGTTTACTGATGCAGTGCAGTGCAGGGAAATAGGAGGCAATGCAATCATACTATAGAATGCAATGCTGTGCAATAATGCAGTGCAGTGCAATACCAGGCAGAGCAACACTACTATAGAAAGCACTGCTCTGCAACAATGCAGTGCAATACAAGGCAGAGCAACAATACTATAAAATGCAATGCAGTGCAGTACAAAGCCAGTCAATGAAACAATACTATAGACTGCAATGCTGTGCAACAATGCTGTGCAATACAAGGCAGAGCAACAATACTATAAAATGCAATGCAGTGCAGTGCAAAGCCAGTCAATGAAACAATACTATAGACTGCAATGCTGTGCAACAATGCTGTGCAATACAAGGCAATGCAACAATACTATAGAATGCAATGCTGTGCAACAATGCAGTGCAGTGCAATACACTGCCATGCAGCTATACAATAGAATGCAATGCTTGTGTAGCAATGCAGTGCAGTGAAATACTAGGCAATGTCCTATTACTTACCGGTAATCTTCAATACTCCTGGTCCCGTTGTCCTCGTCCCCTTCATACTGAACTAGTGAGATAACCTATCTCCTTGATAGAAAAAAGAAAAGCAGGAATGTTGGTACACCCCTCCCCCTCCCCACTGGGAGTACATAAGCGTACCCTACCCAGCATTCCTCCTGAACCACCAAGCCCCAGATGAGGGCCGGAAAGCCCAGGAGGGAGGGAGGGATGGTATGAAGGGGACGAGGACAACGGGACCCGGAGTAATGAAGATTACCGGTAAGTAATAGGACATTACCCCCAGGTCCCTCCTGTCCTCGTCCCCGTCATACTGAACTAGTGAGAATACCCAAGCAGCAACCGGCCATCATCACACAACAAACCACCAGGACACAGAACCATAGCAAACCCAGTAATTTATTGAAAACAGCACAGCACCAAAGAAAAAAAGGGGAATCAGGAGCATACAGCCCGAAGCACCCCCAAACCAAAGTTAGCGTCATCCCCCAGAACATTCTGAATCCGGTAATGCCTAACAAAGGGATTAGCAGAGGCCCAAGTAGCGGCCCTACAAATCTCAGAAAGGGACACACCACGAACCTCCGCCCAGGAAGCAGCCACCCCCCGCGTAGAACGCCCCCGAACCCCAGCCAGAGGCGGGGAGCCCGAAAGTGAATAGGCCAACATAATAACCTGCTTCAACCAACGACCAATGGAGAAAGTGGAAGCCCGGCAACCCCTGGAGACCACCCCAAAGGAAACAAACAGGGAGTCTGAACGCCTAAAGGAATGAGTACGGTCCACATAGACCCTCAAGGCACGGCAAACATCCAGCAAGGACCAGGGAAGGTCGTCCTCATCCACCTGAGCAGAACACAGAGCAGGCAAGACCAGCTCCTGGGAGCGATGGAATTGGGAGGAAACCTTAGGAACAAAAGAGGAATCCAAATGTAGAACAACCCCATCCGCAGGAAAAGAAAGAAAAGGCTCCCGAGCCATCAAAGCCCCCAGCTCCCCCAGGCGATGAGCAGAAGTAATAGCCACCAAAAAAACAACCTTTAAAGTGACAAACTTCAAATCAACCTCCTCCAAAGGCTCAAAAGGCGCAGCCACCAAGGCCCGTAAAACCAAAGGGAGGTCCCAAAGAGGAAAAGAAGGACGAACCACAGGACACGAAATCGTAAAACTGCGCAACAAACGAGAAACCAGGTAATCCACATCAGGCAGAGTTCCCCAAGGGGCACGGAAAGCCCGAATAGCAGCCCACTGGGCCCGCAGAGTCGAGACAGACAAACCTTTCTCGAACCCAGTCCAAAGGAATTGAAGAACATCAGGCAAAGGACAATCCAAAGGAGACAATGCCAGACCGAGACACCAACGCTCGAAGTTCCCCCAATGCCTGAGGGACAAAATCGTAGAGGAACGCAAGGGAGATGGAGGGAAGGGGAAGAACCAAGGACCCTGAACCGCCAACAACTTCAGAGTGGGAAACCACGACCGGCACCACCACCACCACCTCCCGATCCTCCATCACCAGCCGAGACAGAAACCGAGAGATCAGAGCAAGGGGAGGAAAGGCATATAGCAGGTGAGAAGGCCAAGGGAGGGTCAGGGCATCCAACCCCCAAGACCCCTCCTGAGGAACCCGGGAGTAGAAGCGAGGAAGCAGAGCATTGAGCAAATAGGTCCGGAAAGCGAAGACCAAACCTCAAGCACACCAGACGAAAGGCCACCGGAGTCAAAGCCAACTCAAGGGAGGTTGGAAAAAACCGGCTGAGGGCATCCGCCACCCCATTATCCACCCCCTGGACATGCACATCCGCCAGAGACAAGAGATGGCACTCCACCCAGCAAAACAACGGAGACACCACCGTGTTCAGGGACTGGGACCGGATACCACCCTGGTGATTCAAGTAGGCCACGGTCACAGTGTTGTCCGACCGAATCAACACATGGCGGTGCAACAGCAGGCTCCGATACCCCATGGCCGCCTGAGGCACAGCAAACAACTCTCGCCAGTTCGAAGACCGCCGACCCTCCAGCAGTGACCAACGACCCTGAAGGAACTCCGACCCCAAAGTCGCCCCCCAACCCAATGCACTGGTGTCCATCATAAGGACCACCGGAGGAGGGGACTGCAGAGGTAAGCCCCTGGCCAGATTGTCTGACAAAGTCCACGAGCGCAGAGCAGGAAGGATCAACAGAGACACCGGAAGCAAAAGAGACAAATCCCCAGACAAAGGATCCCACCGAGCCAACAGGTAAGACCAAAGAGGCCGAAGAGGGAAACGCGCCCAAGGCACAGTGAACACCGTAGCCGCCATCAGACCCAGAAGGCGCAACCAAAGACAGACCGGGAAGGACTGACCCACCAGCAACCGATGAGCCAGGGAACACAAGGTCACCGCACGAGCAACCGGCAGGAAGACCAGATTCAGATCCGTGCGGAAACGAGTCCCTATGAGAATCAGGTCCTGAGACGGCAGAAGCTGACACTTGGGGAGGTTCAACAGGAACTCATGGGCCTCCAAGGCCGAACACACCAACCCCTGATCCCTCAACAACTGAACCTCGGAGGGAGCATGAAGGAGCCAATCGTCCAGATAAGGGTAAACCATCACCCCCTGAAGATGAAAGTAAGCCACCAAGGGAGTCACCACCTTGGTAAACACCCTGGGGGCTGACCTCAACCCGAAAGGAAGGACCTGGAACTGATAATGGACACCCTGAAGTCAAAACCTCAGGAAACTACGAGAGAGGGGGTGGACCGGAACGTGATAATAGGCATCCTGAAGGTCCAGAGTGCACATGCAATGACCCCGGAGAAGTAGGGGAATCACCCGCTGAAGAGTCTCCATCTTGAACGGGACCCATAGCACAAACTTGTTCAGGGCTTTCAGATCCAAGACAAGACAAAACCCGCCTGTCACCTTGGGAACCAGAAAAATTATGGAATAAAATCCCTGACCCCTCTCCCCGGGAGGAACCACCTGCACCGCCCCCTTGTCCAGCAGAGACCTGACCCCCAGAGACAGTTCCACCTGCTTGGACAGACAAGATGGCCAGAGAGTCGGATGGACCCCCGAGTCCAGAGGAGGGGCTGAAAACTCCAAGAGGTACTCCAACCGGACAACGTCCAGCACCCACAAGTCGGAACAGGAGGACATCCAGGCTGGAAGATAGAACCGAAGCCGACCTCTGACCAAGGATCCGGCGCCGGCCGCTCCCAGATAGTCAGGAACGAGGCTTCGCAGGTGGAGACTTTGCCTTCTTGTCACGACCCGTCCCAGACTGAAAACGACCCCTGCCCCTGGTAAATTGTATGCGAGAGGAAGGATGGAAGAATGGCTTAGGCTTAGAGGAAGCCGGCACCGCGGAAGACTACTTGAAAGAGGAAGAATGCTTCTTCTCCTTTAACAGCCAATGTAACTTGCCCTCCAATTCCTCAACAAACAACCCTGAAAGGGCAACCGCAGAGCAGCAGACTTCTGGGCCAAATCCGTCTTCCAGTCTTTCAGAACCAAGTTAGGACGAGCAGCCACATAATCACCCCCAGAGAGGGCCGAGGCACGCACCACGTCGAAGGAAATGTCAGACAGAAATTCAACCTGCTGCTCCACATGAGCCAAAAGTCCCGAACAGTCAGTGGCATCATCCATAGACCCATACAAAGACTTCAAGTCCGAAAGCAGAGACTGAGCCACATAAGTCCCGTAAATGCCAGCCCGGAGCGCCAGATGTGAACCAGAATAAACCTTCCGCATGGAAGCGCCCACCTTCTTGTCCACCGGATCCCGCACAACAGCATCCTCAGCCAAAGAAGTGCGCCCAACGAGACTGGTCACGAAAGAATCCACAGGAACAGAGTCCGGCAAGTCCCTGGCCATATCCTGAAGAGGATAGAGTTTAGCCATGAAGCGAGGGAGCTGAATGCGATCCGGATTCTTCCATTCTCGGTCAAGCACCTCCTTGACACATGGATGAACCGGCATAACCACAGGAGCAGAGCACTGGAACTGGCGAAGCCGGGAACTCCCAGAAGTACTAGGGGCCTCATCAGCAGGAAACGCCATCTTAGCCTTTACATGATCCAATAAGTGAGGCAACATGTCCTTGTCGACATATTTGCCCTTCAGTACATCGCTCCCCAACCATTCATCCTCAGACTCAGAGGAAGAAGAAGGAGGCGGAGCTCGACCGGAGGACTTGGACAGGGGAGCACCCCCCATTTCCAACAAAGTCTCCTTAATGAGCCTCCTCATCCTGGCATCACCACCCCGGCAACGACGCCTGGATCGCGCAGGAGAAGGAGAAGAGGAAGATGAAGCCAAGGAAGAGAAAGAGGAGGAGGAAGCATCCACATGCTTCTTGGCATGTTTACCCATGGGTGCTGGACCGCAGGCCAACGAGGCACAGCAAGCCACCACAGGAGCAGGACTGCAGGCCACCCAAGCACAGCAAGCCGCCACAGGAGCAGGACCGCAGGCCACCCAAGCACAGCAAGCCGCCACAGGAGCAGGACCGCAGGCCACCCAAGCACAGAAAGCCAGGCAGCCCACCTGCAGTCCAGGACCACCGGAAAAACGAAGACCCCAAGTGGAGGCAGCCCAAACGAGGAAGAAAGCAGGAAGCACAGCAGAAACCGGCCAAAACACAGCAGCACTGCACACCAACCAGCCCAAAAACAAATGCAGCGAAAAGCCAGCAACAAGGGCAACATAAATAGTGAAAAACCGCTACGTGGTACTTACAGATAGGGCCGGCAAGCACCCCAAGCCACCGCCGCCAGCCGCCATCAAAGAAACGCCTGACTTCCTGCCCCAAACAAAGGAAGTCAGGCAATCCCTGGAAGGAAGCGCCCCAGCCACACGGAGGCTGCCGCACTCCCGGAGAAGACACAGGAACTGCCCCATCCCCGACATGCCCAGCAACACGGAAGACGCGGCCAGGACACCACCAGAGAGACGTCCCCAGGAACAGAGGAACCGCCAGGAACCGCCAACATGGCTCCCCCCAAGCCCGGCAGGGGGGAGACCAAGAAGACCAGCACAAACCCGGAGCCCAGCAACAGGTAAGCCCCAGGAGCCTCCAGGCTCCTGGGCCACTTCATACTGTCGGAAGACAGAAAAAAGTACAGGAGGAATGCTGGGTAGGGTACGCTTATGTACTCCCAGTGGGGAGGGGTAGGGGTGTATCAGCATTCCTACTTTTCTTTTTTCTGTCAAGGAGATAGGTTATCTCACTAGTTCAGTATGAAGGGGGCAAGGACAGGAGGGACCTGGGGGTAATGCAATAATACTATAGAATGCAATGCTGTGCAACAATGCAGTGCAGGACAGTATGACGAAATGCAACATTACTATAGAATGAAATGCTGTGCATCATACAAAGCAGGGCAATATGAGGAAATGCAACAATATTATAGAATGCAATGCAGTGCACCAATACTCTGCAGTGCAATACAATACTGGGCTATACAATACTGTAGAATGCAATGCTGTGCAACAATGCAGTGCAATGCAATACGAGCCAATGCAGCAATACTGTAGAATCTAATGCTGTGAAACAGCACAGTGCAGTGCAATACAAGGCAGTGCAGCAATACTATAGAATGCAATGCTGTACAACAATGCCCAGACGTGGGTCCTGGGCTCACTGTGCCACTGGAATCAAGCTATCCTGGCTGAAGAGGGGTGAAACCCCGAAACCGGTCCTAGGATGCTTGTTTCCGGTCCAGGGAGGACCTGGCTTAGCAGTTCGGGCTGGACTGTTCCCATGAGGCACAGGGTCAAGACTGATTTGCATATGGCCAGGTCTAAACTGGGGTGCCATGGTGAGCAAAAGAATGATGGATTTAACCCAGATCTCTTGACTGGGGGTGAATGTTTTGATTTGTTCTGCATTCCGTCCATCAATTGTGTGTCTTTTGCTTTCTTGCCCTAAGTGCACCAGGTATGCCCAGACGTGGGTCCTGGGCTCACTGTGCCACTGGAATCAAGCTATCCTGGCTGAAGAGGGGTGAAACCCCGAAACCGGTCCTAGGATGCTTGTTTCCGGTCCAGGGAGGACCTGGCTTGGCAGTTCGGGCTGGACTGTTCCCATGAGGCACAGGGTCAAGACTGATTTGCATATGGCCAGGTCTAAACTGGGGTGGCAGAGTGAGCAAAAGAATGATGGATTTAAACCAGATCTCTTGACTGGGGGAGAATGTTTTGATTTGTTCTGCATTCCGTCCATCAATTGTGTGTCTTGTGCAACAATGCAGTGCACTGCAGTAGAAGGCTGTGCAGCGATACTATAGAATGCAATGCTGTGCAACAATACTCTGTAGTGCAATGCAATATTAGGCAATACAATACAATACTATAGAATGCAATGCTGTGAAAGAATACAGTGCATTAGCATTCCGTATTGGGCCTTGCTGCAATACTGTGCAATGCAACAATGCTTTATTTAACATACTATATAGGTCAATGCAGTGCATCGTAGCAGGAGACTACTGTGCAATGCAGCAATACTACAGAATGCAAATCTGTTCAAGAGCACAGTGCAGTAGTATGTAGCACTGGTCCGTGCCGCACAGCTGTGCAATGCAGCAGTGCTATACTGTACATCAATACTATGTGGTGCATAGTGCAATGGTGTGAAACAATAGCGTGCAGTGCAGGGCAACACTAGGCGATGCAACAATACTACAGAGTGCAATGCTATTGATTGACTTGATCCCCATGCCCAAACATTACCAGCTGTTGTAGGCCTTGACAGGTGGCCCAGTGGGCCTGGTCAAGGTATCCCAAATAGCGCCCCAGGTGGTCCTTCAACACATAGGGCCACTTTTTCAGCTAGGGCCGCAAAATTCATCAATCTGGTTAACTCAGGGGACGCAAAAACAATGTGAAGTTGGTAGGCCTAGCTAAAGCCCCTCAGGTCTGTTGCACTCTGTCAGACAGCACCGACAGCATGACTTTACAGAGCCCAGTGAATGTATTCTCACCCCTAACTTGCCTGCCAAGCACACAAAACATGCATACTAATTCCACCATCACTGTGGGTTCTTGGAACTTAAGCTGGGTTCCCATTTAAATTAGAATCAAGTGACTGGGCCGCATTGTTTAATCCGCACGATATCTGGGCATTTCAAGAGACTTGGTTCTTGGATGGAGTCTATTACCCTGGCTACCTAAACTTCTCCAAGCTAGCACAAGGGGGTCGAAAGGGTAGACCTACAGGCGGATTTCCTTGTTGGGTGAGACAACACTCGGGCTACACCGTTGCGGCAGTATCCATCGATAGCCCAGACATCATGGCCCTCCGGTTTAGGCTGGGTAAATCAGGCGATTTCCTGCTAATTAACATCTATGCTAGAGGGTTATCGGGTGGGAGGCGTTCGGAGACAGTTGCACTCCTAGATAGTTTTTGGGATAACCAGAGAGCTGGGTGCAACCTGATTATTGCAGGAGACTTCAATTGCACCTTCGAACCCCTTGACAGAGAAGATTGCAATTTGAGTCCCAATGAGGACGCGCAGTGGAACATTCCACATCTAGACCTCAGCTCAATTAAGAAATGGATAGAGGCTGCACTGCAACTTAAAGGGCTGTGTCTGGAAAATGGATTGAGGGCAGTAAATGGGAGGACCCATTCAGACCAGAACGGGTCACACACTTTTAATAATGGGCATAGAAGAAGTCGAAAAGACAACATCATTCTTAATGTGGAGTTTTGGCCGTCCCTACAAGATATGTTCATATTGGAGTGCACCGAAAGTGATCACGACCCATTAATCATGTCAATAAAGGCCCCGGGTCTACAGGATAACCCCAACAAGCTAGGAGCGAATACATTCCCAGAAGTTTTGGTCTCGAACAACACAAGGAGAGTTAGATGGGCCAGGCTAGTAGATTATGAAGGGGACCTCGAGCAGATGAGGGCCATGGTCGCCCAATCGATAGCTCTACTCAACAACTGCGACACTCAGGAGGATATTAACCTCACGGTGACACAGGTTCACAGTGATTTTTTATTTTTTATTTAAAATACTTCTTTATGAAGCCAAACCCAAGGAAGAAAAGACCAGGGAAAACTATAGCAACCTAGTATAACAAATCTTGTAGAGAGGCATACTGGTTATTAACAAAAGGCATTAGATCCGCTAATATGGGAGAGGTTAGATCGGCCAGGGCAAGTTACAAAGCCATCCAACGAACGGTTAAGAAGGACTGGGATGACAGACGTTGGCTTGATTTGCTTGCCGCCAGTAAGGGGAAAGATATGATAAAATTCTGGCACCTAGTCAAGTGGGGAAGCTGTGGAACCCCACAAATCCCAGTCAATCATGTGGCACCAGAAATGTGGTCTTCGTTTTACGAAGCCCAGTTCTCCATTCCAAACAACACCCTTGTAAATTTCCACATGGAACCTCCGTCTACCACCTTAAAGTTTGACAGGCTAGAAGTTGAGTCAGTCGGAAAGTATTTGCAAACCCACAGTACCCCGCGCTCTTTTCAAGTTCTCAAAATTGGCCTCAGCTGTGCCTTTCATCATAGTTGCTGTTCCGGTGCACGCTGGTAACTGTAGTTAAAATTAGGCATCAAATACTTTCCGGTTTGACATTGGGCCTCTGAGGAAGAAGAAAGAAATCTCTGAAACGCGTCAGGCTTAGAGGACGTCAAAACAGGAGGGAAAGCTGCCTGTTTTCTTAAATAAAGGGAGTTACCTTACCTGCAGCAGGAGTGCGGCCTTGATTTTCTGGTGCAACTTTTGGAGTAAAAAAAAATAACAAAAAATACATATATATATATATATATATATATATATCCTCCAAAGGTGCCCTGCATTAAGGACGCACTCCATACAGCTGGTGATTTACACAAACCATTTATTCACAAGAAACAGCCATCGTAATCTGATCTTTAAAATCCTTCTGCCTGACGCGTTTCAGAGCTTCGTGCTCTTTCCTCAGAGGCATTTGAAACCACACATTATTCCGGCTCCCACAGTTCCCTGCGCGCTTTTCCAATTTATAGGCCTCCGGTGTGCCTTTCTTAATGAATGTCATTTGCGATGCACACTGGAACTTGTGGTTTTGTTTATGCCATTTCTTCCCTTCAGTGGGTTGTGTGAAATTCAATCAATTACAAGGACATGCTCGTAAGCCCTCCAGTGGGCCTCAGATTAGTATTGCTGATTTTAAAGATCGGATTACGATGGCTGTTTCTTGTGAATAAATGGTTTGTGTAAATCACCAGCTGTATGGAGTGCGTCCTTAATGCAGGGCACCTTTGGAGGATATATATATATATATATATACATATATATCCACAAACGTAGGTTACGGAAGTCCGGTGCTTCAAACGCGGCGGTCCTGGATGGGCTCCGTAAACCAGAAATTCGTTACCAACTTTTGTTGATCCAAAAGGAATCCAGGACACGCAGGAGTGAAATTAGCAAGATTTAATGGGCAAGGTCACGCCACATCAACGCGTTTCGCTTTACAGCTTTATCACGATGTAAAAACAAAGTTTCACTTCCTGTGTTTTCATGCTAAACAATTCATGGGCATAAAGGAAAGACTTCAATGCTAAACCGTCATTTCTTAGTGCAAGCAACAGCGCCATCTTTACATGTTAAATAAAAGTCTAGCGACATTTGCCAAATACCAGAAACTGCATTAAACAGACATTTCATATTGAAATAATTGCAAGCATTTCCATTTGGTAAACATTCTTTTATCTTAAAGAATGAAACTTTAAATTTCCGTTGTCAACACTTAATTTAGCGCGCACACAGATAATTTTATGAATTGAAAATAACCACGGAACCCTCTCAAATGCTTCGATGACTTGGTGATTCAAGTAAAAATCATCTAAAAAATACTGAAAAAACCATTTCGCCCCAGTGGGCTCAAGTCTTCTTAAACAATGTAACAATGTTGTACATAATTGAAATCAGTAAAAAGGGGGCATCACATAAACGATAAATAATCGAAATTGATATGCCATTAAGTTGAGCACAAGAGAATTGCGCCCCAGTGGGCTTAAAGTTACAATGAACATCATTGAACTGTCCGTGGAAAAAAGAGGGAGGAGGAAGAAACTTTTGTTTATGAATAATCTTGACTTGCACTGTTGTATGTAACAACTTATTATAACTTCAATAGAATCCTTCTTGATATATTCATGCAAAATAAAACAGATTCATTTTACAGGAAACCTCATAATATTTAAATTTCAAGATGTACAGCCATTTCTTCGCTAGAATTGAGTCCTTCCGGCATCACTGTGTCAAAATCAATAATGTACCTCGATTCCAAACATCTTACTTGGCGCTCTCTGTCACCACCTCTTTCTTGTCGCTCAATTGCATCTAGAACAACATAAGATAGCAATTTTTCATTTTGTTTGTGTACACTAAAAAAATGACGAGCTACAGGATATTGAATATCATGTTTTTTGATTGCACGTAAGTGCTCCAGAACTCGTTTCTTTGCTTGATGCACTGTGCTTCCTATATAAAATTTCCCACACGGGCAAATTAAACAGTACACACAATAATCTGTTTTGCAGTTAATATTGCCTTTTATCATAAAATCTCTTTTTATTTTAGGCAAATTCAAATTCAAAATCTTGCAATCTGTACTATGGGCACAGGCCTCACATCGTTTGCACGTCACAAAGCCTGAAGGGCATTTGGAGTGATTAAAGTCTTTGGTGGTTATGGCATTTTTACTTAAATCGTCTTTCAGAGATCTGCTTCTTCGGAACGTGATCTGCGGATTATCATTTAGATATCCACTGAGAACACGATCACTTTTAAGGATATGCCAGTTTTTTTCAAAGTTTTCTTATTTTAAACGCACTTTTTGAAAAAGTCGTTATAAATCTAACTGATTCACCAGTTTCAGATGGTTTTGGTTTCTGGCATAGCAGATCTGATCTATTTAGTGTTTCCGCTTTTGAAATAGCTTGTTTGATGATTTTTTCACTATACCCCCGTTGTTTAAATCTGTCACACATGATTCTTTTCTCATCTTCATACTCCTTAGATGTGCTGCAATTGCGCTTAGCTCTGATTAGTTCCCCATAGGGGATACTATGAATCAAACTGGACGGATGAGCACTTTGGGCATTTAAGAGACTATTGCCAGCAGTTTGTTTCCTGTGCAATTTGGTGATTACCCTGTTGTTCAGTATTGATATTTCCACATCTAAAAACACAATATTGTCAGGACTGATCTGGGAGGTAAATTGAAGATTTTTATCGTTGTTATTAAGGAGATCAATGAAAGATTTAACTGACTTTTCATCCCCTCTCCAGATCAGGAATATGTCATCTATAAACCTTGCCCAGGTGACAATACTGTCACCATGGGCTTCCTGACAATGGAACACCTGCTCCTCCCACCAGCCCATGTAAAGATTCGCATAGCTGGGGGCGAAGCAGGTGCCCATTGCTGTCTCTTGTGTTTGTTTATATATGTTTTGATTGAACAAAAAGTAGTTGTTTGTCAGGCAATATTTGTTCATCTCTAACAACATTTCAGTATGTGCCAGTAATGAAATTGGTCTAGCTCTTAAAAAATGCCGTGTAGCCTGGATCCCCAGGTCATGTGGTATACTGGTATAGAGGCTGGTTACATCCAATGTAACCAGCAAGAAATCGTTCTCCCATGACACACCATCAATCAATGTTAAAAAATGGGTGGTATCCTTGAGGTATGCAGGTAAAGCACTCACAAAAGGACGCAAATAATGGTCAATGAATTTAGATGTTACCTCAAGTTGGGAACCCATGGAAGACACTATGGGTCTACCTGGGGGCTTTTGGCTGTGTTTGTGTAGTTTGGGGAGCAGATATAAAATTGGCAACCTAGGATGCTTACAATATAGGCTGCGAAACTCATCCCACTCTAATAAGCTTTGATCTTGCCAGTTTACCAACAATTGGTTATATTGGGAGTATGAAGCTAACACATCTGATTGGTTACTAGGTGTATAGCATGTGGTATCGCTAAGTTGTCTTAAACCTTCTTTCAGATAGTCAGTCTTACTCCATACCACCACATTGCCCCCCTTATCAGAACATCTAATTACAATGGAGTCATCCTTACGTAAACTTTCAATGGCTTTAAATTGTTTCTGATCTAGGTTGCGTCTAGAATTACCATTAGAATTGAATCTCATTTTCTTAAGTTCTTTGGTAATACTCTTTTCAAACACCTCGTTCGCTTCACAATGCACGTTCGCTATGAATGTTGATTTGGACCTGAACCCACTTGACTCACTTACATCAGCTCTCAGGCCCCATTCATTCAAATCGCTCATGGGATCTTCTTGCTGCGTTATGTTATCATTGACCTGAGCCATAGTATGTAAAATTTCAATATCAGAAATACACAAGCGCTCAGGATTCACATTGGAAGTATTTTTTTGTTGTTGTTTTAAAGCAGCCTGGGTGTGGAACCATTTTTTTAGCTTGAGTTTCCTCAAGAAGCAGAAAATGTCAATACGGGTCTGCACATAGTCTAAGCATCTAGTTGGACAAAACGACAATCCTAGAGAGAGTACATTATTTTCAGATGATGATAACTTACGCTCTGACAGGTTGACCACATTCATTTGGTTCCCCTCTTGGCACGTGTTGAAAATGCTACAGTTCTCATTTTCAACACGTGCCAAGAGGGGAACCAAATGAATGTGGTCAACCTGTCAGAGCGTAAGTTATCATCATCTGAAAATAATGTACTCTCTCTAGGATTGTCGTTTTGTCCAACTAGATGCTTAGACTATGTGCAGACCCGTATTGACATATTCTGCTTCTTGAGGAAACTCAAGCTAAAAAAATGGTTCCACACCCAGGCTGCTTTAAAACAACAACAAAAAAATACTTCCAATGTGAATCCTGAGCGCTTGTGTATTTCTGATATTGAAATTTGACATACTATGGCTCAGGTCAATGATAACATAACGCAGCAAGAAGATCCCATGAGCGATTTGAATGAATGGGGCCTGAGAGCTGATGTAAGTGAGTCAAGTGGGTTCAGGTCCAAATCAACATTCATACCGAACGTGCATTGTGAAGCGAACGAGGTGTTTGAAAAGAGTATTACCAAAGAACTTAAGAAAATGAGATTCAATTCTAATGGTAATTCTAGATGCAACCTAGATCAGAAACAATTTAAAGCCATTGAAAGTTTACGTAAGGATGACTCCATTGTAATTAGATGTTCTGATAAGGGGGGCAATGTGGTGGTATGGAGTAAGACTGACTATCTGAAAGAAGGTTTAAGACAACTTAGCGATACCACATGCTATACACCTAGTAACCAATCAGATGTGTTAGCTTCATACTCCCAATATAACCAATTGTTGGTAAACTGGCAAGATCAAGGCTTATTAGAGTGGGATGAGTTTCGCAGCCTATATTGTAAGCATCCTAGGTTGCCAATTTTATATCTGCTCCCCAAACTACACAAACACAGCCAAAAGCCCCCAGGTAGACCCATAGTGTCTTCCATGGGTTCCCAACTTGAGGGAACATCTAAATTAATTGACCATTATTTGCGTCCTTTTGTGAGTGCTTTACCTGCATACCTCAAAGATACCACCCATTTTTTAACA
Source organism: Triturus cristatus (assembly GCF_964204655.1). Taxonomy (NCBI): domain Eukaryota; kingdom Metazoa; phylum Chordata; class Amphibia; order Caudata; family Salamandridae; genus Triturus; species Triturus cristatus. Next base: position 847,845,368 of record NC_140595.1, read on the forward strand.
TTGATTGATGGTGTGTCATGGGAGAAAGATTTCTTGCTGGTTACATTGGATGTAACCAGCCTCTATACCAGTATACCACATGACCTGGGGATCCAGGCTACACGGCAGTTTTTAAGAGCTAGACCAATTTCATTACTGGCACATACTGAAATGTTGTTAGAGATAAACAAATATTGCCTGACAAACAACTACTTTTTGTTCAATCAAAACATATATAAACAAACACAAGAGACAGCAATAGGCACCTGCTTCGCCCCCAGCTATGCGAATCTTTACATGGGCTGGTGGGAGGAGCAGGTGTTCCATTGTCAGGAAGCCCATGGTGACAGTATTGTCACCTGGGCAAGGTTTATAGATGACATATTCCTGATCTGGAGAGGGGATAAAAAGTCAGTTAAATCTTTCATTGATCTCCTTAATAACAATGATAAAAATCTTCAATTTACCTCCCAGATCAGTCCTGACAATATTGTGTTTTTAGATGTGGAAACATCAATACTGAACAACAGGGTAATCACCAAATTGCACAGGAAACAAACTGCTGGCAATAGTCTCTTAAATGCCCAAAGTGCTCATCCGTCCAGTTTGATTCATAGTATCCCCTATGGGGAACTAATCAGAGCTAAGCGCAATTGCAGCACATCTAAGGAGTATGAAGATGAGAAAAGAATCATGTGTGACAGATTTAAACAACGGGGGTATAGTGAAAAAATCATCAAACAAGCTATTTCAAAAGCGGAAACACTAAATAGATCAGATCTGCTATGCCAGAAACCAAAACCATCTGAAACTGGTGAATCAGTTAGATTTATAACGACTTTTTCAAAAGTGCGTTTAAAATAAGAAAACTGTTTGAAAAAAACTGGCATATCCTTAAAAGTGATCGTGTTCTCAGTGGATATCTAAATGATAATCCGCAGATCACGTTCCGAAGAAGCAGATCTCTGAAAGACGATTTAAGTAAAAATGCCATAACCACCAAAGACTTTAATCACTCCAAATGCCCTTCAGGCTTTGTGACGTGCAAACGATGTAAGGCCTGTGCCCATAGTACAGATTGCAAGATTTTGAATTTGCCTAAAATAAAAAGAGATTTTATGATAAAAGGCAATTTTAACTGCAAAACAGATTATTGTGTGTACTGTTTAATTTGCCCGTGTGGGAAATTTTATATAGGAAGCACAGTGCATCAAGCAAAGAAACGAGTTCTGGAGCACTTACGTGCAATCAAAAAACATGATATTCAATATCCTGTAGCTCGTCATTTTTTTAGTGTACACAAACAAAATGAAAAATTGCTATCTTATGTTGTTCTAGATGCAATTGAGCGACAAGAAAGAAGTGGTGACAGAGAGCGCCAACTAAGATGTTTGGAATCGAGGTACATTATTGATTTTGACACAGTGATACCGGAAGGACTCAATTCTAGTGAAGAAATGGCTGTACATCTTGAAATTTAAATATTATGAGGTTTCCTGTAAAATGAATCTGTTTTATTTTGCATGAATATATCAAGAAGGATTCTATTGAAGTTATAATAAGTTGTTACATACAACAGTGCAAGTCAAGATTATTCATAAACAAAAGTTTCTTCCTCCTCCCTCTTTTTTCCACGGACAGTTCAATGATGTTCATTGTAACTTTAAGCCCACTGGGGCGCAATTCTCTTGTGCTCAACTTAATGGCATATCAATTTCGATTATTTATCGTTTATGTGATGCCCCCTTTTTACTGATTTCAATTATGTACAACATTGTTACATTGCTTAAGAAGACTTGAGCCCACTGGGGCGAAATGGCTTTTTCAGTATTTTTTAGATGATTTGTACTTGAATCACCAAGTCATCGAAGCATTTGAGAGGGTTCCGTGGTTATTTTCAATTCATGAAATTATCTGTGTGCGCGCTAAATTAAGTGTTGACAACGGAAATTTAAAGTTTCATTCTTTAAGATAAAAGAATGTTTACCAAATGGAAATGCTTGCAATTATTTCAATATGAAATGTCTGTTTAATGCAGTTTCTGGTATTTGGCAAATGTCGCTAGACTTTTATTTAACATGTAAAGATGGCGCTGTTGCTTGCACTAAGAAATGACGGTTTACCATTGAAGTCTTTCCTTTATGTCCATGAATTGTTTAGCATGAAAACACAGGAAGTGAAACTTTGTTTTTACATCGTGATAAAGCTGTAAAGCGAAACGCGTTGATGTGGCGTGACCTTGCCCATTAAATCTTGCTAATTTCACTCCTGCGTGTCCTGGATTCCTTTTGGATCAACAAAAGTTGGTAACGAATATACATATATATATATATATATATTTATATATATATAATATATACATAATATATATACATATTTATATATATATTTATATATAAAATAATTTACATACACGTAAAAAAATGAAAAGTAAACAATGTACAAAAATTAGTTTTACTAAAAAATCTTTCAAATGAAAAATGAATTTGTACATACAAAAATACAAAATTTAATATGCAAACACATGACAATAATATATATTTAAACAATATTAATAAAAGTCTTAAACACTATAAATAATAAATATACTATTCCACTCCAATTTATACAACAGTAGGGAAAGCGTTGGACTCAGGAGGTGTAAAATGTACTATCCCCCCCCCCCCCCCAGTTGGTGAAACAGTAAGGAAAGCATTGGACTCAGGAGGGGAACAACTTACTGCTCCCACTCCAGTCTGTGCAAGAGAAGGGAAAACGTTGGACTCAGGATGGGTAACACGTACTATTCCCACTCCATCTGTGCAGCAGAAGGGAAAGCGTTGGACTGAGAAGGGGCAAAATATACTATTCCCACTCCAGTTAGTGCAAAAGTAGACAAAGTGTTGGACTCCGGAGGGGTAAATTTAACCATTCCCATTCCAGTCTGTAACAGTAGAGAGAGAGTAATTCCCCTCAAATAAATAACATACTTTAACAACTCTATTAAATAACAAAATTATAAATATTTTAAAGTATGTGTCTGCATTTTAACAAAAATTAAACAAAATAAATAATTATTATAATCTTTAATAATTGTAATCAATTAAAACAAATAATATTACTTTAATTAAAATACCACACTATATTCTCACAATCATAACAGCCAACAATTATAATGTAATTTAAATTAAAAAGCATAACACAGTTAACATATTATGCAATAAATAACAAAATTTTTAATAAATTAATAGATCATTTTAAATGTATTATTACTTAAATAACTTCCCACCCAACGCCTCTACCAACTAAACAACCCACACCTAAAATGTAACTGAACAAATATTCTACTTTTACGGTTTACATAATTATTATTTAAATAAATCATCACAAATTAATAATGGATTATCAATAGATTATTTCTTAATTAACTTCCCACCCTGTACCCCTAAAAACTCAAGAACCCACACCACAAATATATTTTACAATTATAATAATTACACAATTTACTTTGTTAATTATCAAATGAACAATCAATAATAAATAAATAATAATGAATTATTATGAATAACTAACTTCCGACCCATTACCCCTATGAACCTAATAACATGCACCTGAAATATAACCTAAAAATATCTTAATTACAGTTTGCATAATCAATCAAATAATTATTTGTAATTACAATAATTAATAATTAATTATAATAAATTACCTTTCACCCTTTACCTCTACAAACCCCACAGCCTGCTCATAAAATGTACATTAAGTAATAAATTAACTAAAAAATGTCCACAATAATTATAAATCAAATTATTTAAATTATTTAAAAATAATAATTCATTTATTATAAATAATTCTCTTCCCACCCGATACCCCTACAAATCCCACAACCCCGCACCTAAAATGTGCCTTTAAAAAATAAATTAAGTACATAATTTACTCAATTAATTGTAAATTCATTAATATTAATTAAAAATAATTATTAGTTAATTACAATTAATTTACTTGCCACCCTGTACCCCTACAAACCCCACAACCCGTTATGACACAAAAAATTACAATTAACAAATTAATTAAATTTAAAACCACAAAAAATTTACAAACTATATTTGAAAACATTAACAATAATTGTACAAACAATTTAAGGCATATTCAATTAAAACATATATCAAAATATATAAAGATAATTTAAAAACGATATTCTTTACAGCAATATTTATTAAACAATATTACCAACATAGATATTTTTGACATCGATATTACCTAACTTATATTGTCAATAATATCCCTGTCATACAATATTTGTGTATCACTCAATATTTCTGTGCCTCGATATTTGTACTCGATATTTTGTCCGAATACCATAAAATGATGTAGTAACTATGACCAGCATAATGCTTGCATTAGAATAATCGTGGCAAGTCTTGCCATTTTATAACATCACTTCTGCTGTGTGAGACCTAGTCTACAATCACTCCTCTATACATTCACCCAATTGGCCATCCATTCCCTTATTCTTCCGCACACTCACTCATTCATTAATTATTCATGCACTCTGAAACTCCAGAATACATTCACTCATCCATTCAACTGTTGATGCATTCTCACAGTCATTTGTTTACTCTCCCATCTACCAACTTTCCATCCATGAAGCAGCGCAAGCCAGACTTAAAGGCTTTGCTAGTAATTGTTTTCTATATATGTGTTCGGGTCCCTGCATCAGGACGCATATTTTTATTAGCAAACCTTCAATAACCAGTCAGGCTCTATGCTTCTGAGTTGTTTGGGTGTTCAGGGATTTGTAAGACTTTGCTCAAGACGTACTTTCTTCAGCTGTTTCCTAGGTGAATCCAAACAAGGCTGTGGTCTGTTTTTGTATGGCAAGCAGTAATAAGTGTTTTGCTACTTCTGCCCTGTAGAAAGTGTCAGGAGTATTCTAGGCCCACGTGAAATTTCCATTAGACGGGCGTGATCTTGTGGAATTTTGGTAATTTCATTTTATGCTAGTTGGACCTTTTGCATGGCCGACCTTTCCTTTTTAATATATATAAGTCCTCCCTTTGGTAGGCCCTAAACAGCCCATAGGGCAGGGTGCAGTGTATTTAAAAAGTTGGGTGTGTACTTTTATGTTTTACATGTATTGGTAGGGAAAACCTCTTGAATTTATTTTTCTGTACTGCAAGGCCTACCTCTTCCATTGGATAACATTGGGTTACCTTATTACATTTAATAAGTGATAACTTTCAATTGTGAGCAAATAAGCATATTGAGTTTGGTTTCAAAAGAACTGTAATTTAAAACCATCTTTAATGGTAATGTCCGATTTTAAAGTCACAATTCTCAAAATGCCACCTTTAGAAAGTTGGCATTTTCTCATTCTAACCATTTGGTGCCTGCAGCCTTTATCCTGGGTCACTACTGGACGTAGCTGACAGTTTGTCTTTTTGTATTGTTTGCATATAGTGAGACAAAGGGGTAATAGGTGTTGGCAGGATGAGCCATCTCTGATTGATAGGAGGCGGTACTACCACCTGCCACACTTGTACATCACAAAACCTCAGCAAGTTACTATAAGTTATTACTAGTTACACATACTATTTTGACACTAGTCTTTTGTGCCCCCAGACAGGATAGGGTCAGGGACGGGAGGTAGGAAATTCCAAGCACCTTTGGGGATTGAAACCTCCAGAAACTTCTTCTACTTCAAAGCTGACACAAAGGAGCCAATTCCAATCCGGGTCGGAAAGCACTCTGACCGAGCCGGATCCGGAGTGTTTTCCGACTGAGCCGGAGTCCTGCAGTCCGACCGAGCGAGTACGATGCGGCCGTATGCGGTCGGACTCGGTTTGGTCGGACTCCCATAGAAGTCAATGGGAGCCGGTCGTACGACGCGTACATGGGCTCCAATTGACTGAATGGGTACGTCGCGGACAAGTGCGCTCCCTACAGTGAGTACGCGTCGGTGCCATCCGCACCATACATGCCTTTGTTGGGAAGACCCATGGGTCTCCCCCTGTGTCCGAGTCGTAGGGCTGCGGGTGACAGGTGGTCCGACGTGTACCCCCAAAGGCAACAACCCGGACGATTTGCGAGACGGACACTCCGGCTCACACAGGCTGTCTGATGTGTGCATCGTACTGGCTCGGTCGTGAATCGCATCCATTGCACGCCACGGTTAGCTTACGACCGAGACGTACGGAGCGGTTCGGACCCGGAAACGAGTCGGTCGGTGAATTTCATGAAGCTCGCATCGTACTTGCTCGCTCGTACAGCTGTACGAGTCGGGCGGAAAACACGCGTACGGAGCGTAGTTTTTCCGTCCGGATCGCGTTCGGTGCCATTCCGACCTGGATCGGAATCGGCCCCCAGGTATAACTATTGGACCCTCAGACCCAACTCTTCAGTGCCCCTTTGGACCTGTGGAAGACTCAGAAGGATGGCTGTGCTGCTCTAAAGCAAGAGGGACTGCTAATCTGCCCTGCTACTCTGCTGCCCTAGTGAATTGGACTGGATCCGCATCTTAAACCCAGTAAAAACACAGTGACTCCAACGTCTAGTTGTCTGGCCTCCTGATCAGGACCTCAAGGACATAAAAAAGAGGCTCCAAACACCTTGAGTTCAGCACCTGGACTCTGCCTGCTGTGCATACATGCAAACCCTCCCGATTCAAGCGGGAGACTGACGATTCCAAGGCTAGTCTCTGATGCAGAATACAGAAATTTACATATTCTCCCTATGTCACAGATTCTTAACCACAACATTCATTCATACACTCATTCATTGTTGGGGCCCATAACACCAACACTCACTCGCCATTCAATATGTTTCACAGGAGAAAAGCGCTGGACATGTGGGTACCTAATTACCTATCAGGATTAATTTTCTTTACATTATATACATTTTATTCATATACACCTACAGAATCCTGACCTTTATATCAAGGCACTCCACCACTTGGTCGATAGACCAATTAGTTAGACTGGTTGCTGGTGAATTAGAACCAGCTAAAACACAATTAAAGCCTAGGAAACATTTGATATTTTTCTGCAATTAATTAAAGAACCACAAACTCATTTCTTATTATTTCAAATTTTGTTTATCTAATAATAAATTTCTTAGCATTTGCATTTATTTACTACAGCTCATAATATACAATTAGTTTTATTTAAAGAGAAATCAAACATTTGGTAAATAAACATGAATTTAGAAAAAAACTGTTAATTAATTACCAATTAGCAAGCGTCGACAACTTTCTGATTAAACAGAGAGTTATCCGCATTCTCTGGTACAATTCCCAGGATAGGCTGTCTGACCCACAGCAAAGGATCAAACCGTCAGACGAAATATAGGATGCACTGCAAACTTCTCTCCCAAGAGCCAAATAAACCCAAGGCAAACCATTAAATCACCACCAGCTTAATGCAGACCCAACGCCATGAAAGATCAAACCCGATGACCACCCCCCAATGGCGGATGAGAGCTTTATATACCCCTTTTTCCCTCTTACTTCATAATAACATGCAACATTTTAGGGGTAGAGAAAATGTTCTGATTGAACAGTTCGGGGTTATCTGTAAGTTTCTAAAAGTTTCCCAGGGCAAACTGGTTCTTCATGAAGATTTGGCATATTAAGGCGCACATTTTATAAGGTTCATTTAGCTCCCAGGCGAGAGCAGCGAATGTAACAGTTCGAGGAAAACAAGTCATCTCTCCACAGGTTCTGTATTGTCCTTTCCGCTGTTACCACACCGTCGTCTGTTGGCAGGCAAACAAGTCCCTATCCTTGACAGGGAACACGGTGTCATAGATTTGGGTCATTAGGAGATCTCCAGAGCCATCCGCACATGCGCAGAAATCATTGCGCTCACATGGTGGCGTCCACTTCAGAGAACTCCATCTTGGGTACTGCGGCCTAGTAGGCCTGAATGCCAACTTAAGCAAAAACAGACATAACAGTAATTAAAATATAGAAATGAAGATTCTAATGTTTAAAACCACACTAATCCCAATGTATATTAGCATTTCCCTAGCTGTAGCAACATTTAAATCGATAACACTCACCGTTTGATAATTTTGAAAGCACAAACAATCACAAAGCAACATAAATCATGCAATTTTCTATTTCACCACAATCTAAGGTTAGTTTGCGTAACATAATTAATTAATTAACTATTCTGCCAAGCAATTAGCATTTTAGTCCCACATGTATCTCGTGTTTATCAAGGTGCAAAAGTTGATTAGTAAATTTTCACTGCAAAAAGGTTATTGCAAATTAAATTTAGAATGATTACGTAATTAATTTCATGCAATTTAGAGGAGGTATACAAAGTTTTGTTTTACCTGCTCCATCATCTCCCACCTCCCGACTCCTAAATGCAAAATCCTGTTTCCTTGTCAGGCTTCAGTTGACAGGGACTGGCCTTGTGTGACTTGGATTGCCAATAACCTGCTCCTGCGGGCCAGTGCACAACATTTTTATCACACTCTCTCTGCTTCTCATAGCGCCTTCTCCGTGCTCCTGACAGGAAAGGAAAAAACGTATATTTGCAGTTCTGATATCCAATCCTGCAGCAGAGCACTTGAAAGTCCTATACATGCCATAGACCTGATTTATAGAAGTCAAGGAGAGAATTATATTCTCCCGAATTCTTTTTTTAATCTCCCACACTCCTCTTCAAAAATATTGGCATGTATGGCTGGGAGTCTTGACCCGCAAGTGGTGCCATCCCATTTCTAGACCCTTGGAAGTGGGCCTAAAGGTGCTCTCCCGGCCCATTGGTGGTCTACGCATAACCATGTAGCTCTGCATAGGAACTGCCGCAGTGCAACGCATCCCCGACGCAGGACCCCACAGCTCTTTGGAACCACAACTGTGCAATGCTTCCTGGATGCAAGACCTAACATTGCAGCCCTCAACTTCTCAGAACCGCCACTGTGCCATGCATCCTCAATGAAGGAGCTCAAATCGCAGCACTGCAATCACTCAGAACCGCCACTGTGCCATGCATCCTCAATGAAGGAGCTCAAATCGCAGCACTGCAATCACTCAGAACTGCCACTGTGCCATGCATCCTCAATGCGGGAGCTCAAATCGCAGCCCTGCACTCACTCAGAACCGCCACTGTGTCATGCATCCTCAATGCGGGAGCTCAAATCACAGCCCTGCAGTCACTCAGAACTGCCACTGTGCCATGCATCCTCAATGCGGGAGCTCAAATCACAGCCCTGCAGTCACTCAGAACCGCCGCTGTGCCATGCATCCTGAATGCTGGAGCTCAAATCACAGCCCTGCAGTCACTCAGAACCGCCACTGTGCCATGCATACTCAATGCGGGAGCTCAAATCACAGCCCTGCAGTCACTCAGAACTGCCGCTGTGCCATGCATCCTCAATGCGGGAGCTCAAATCACAGCCCTGCAGTCACTCAGAACCGCCGCTGTGCCATGCATCCTGAATGCGGGAGCTCAAATCACAGCCCTGCAGTCACTCAGAACCGCCGCTGTGCCATGCATCCTCAATGCGGGAGCTCAAATCACAGCCCTGCAGTCACTCAGAACCGCCGCTGTGCCATGCATCCTCAATGCGGGAGCTCAAATCACAGCCCTGCAGTCACTCAGAACCGCCGCTGTGCCATGCATCCTCAATGCGGGAGCTCAAATTACAGCCCTGCAGTCACTCAGAACCGCCACTGTGCTATGCATCCTCAATGCGGGATCTCAATCACAGCCCTGCAGTCACTCAGAACCGCCGCTGTGCCATGCATCCTCAACTCAGGAGCTCAAATAACAGCCCTGCCGTCACTCAGAACCGCCACTGTGCCATGCATCCTCAATGCGGGAGCTCAATCACCTCCCTGCAGTCACTCAGAACCGCCACTGTGCCATGCATCCTCAACACAGGAGCTCAAATCACAGCCCTGCAGTCACTCAGAGCCACCACTGTGCCATGCATCCTCAATGCGGGAGCTTAAATCACAGCCCTGCAGTCACTCAGAACCGCCGCTGTGCCATGCATCCTCAATGCAGGAGCTCAAATCAAAGCCCTGCAGTCACTCAGCACCGCCACTGTGCCATGCATCCTCAATGCAGGAGCTCAATCACAGCCCTGCAGTCACTCAGAACCGCCTCTGTGCCATGCATCCTCAATGCGGGAGCTCAAATCACAGCCCTGCAGTCACTCAGAACCGCCACTGTGCCATGCATCCTCAATGCGGGAGCTCAAATCACAGCCCTGCAGTCACTCAGAACTGCCACTGTGCCATGCATCCTCAATGCGAGAGCTCAATCACAGCCCTGCAGTCACTCAGAACCGCCGCTGTGCCATGCATCCTCAATGCGGGAGCTCAAATCACAGCCCTGCAGTCACTCAGAACCGCCACTGTGCCATGCATCCTCACTGCGGGAGCTCAAATCACAGCCCTGCAGTCACTCAGAACCACCGCTGTGCCATGCATCCTCAATGCAGGAGCTCAATCACAGCCCTGCAGTCACTCAGAACCATCACTGTGGCATGCATCCTCAATGCAGGAGCTCAAATCACAGTCCTGCAGTCACTCAGAACTGCCACTGTGCCATGCATCCTCAATGCGGGAGCTCAAATCACAGCCCTGCAGTCACTCAGAACCGCCACTGTGCCATGCATCCTCAATGCGGGAGCTCAATCACAGTCCTGCAGTCACTCAGAACTGCCACTGTGCCATGCATCCTCAATGCAGGAGCTCAAATCACAGTCCTGCAGTCACTCAGAACTGCCACTATGGGACGTATTCTCGAAGCAGGACCTTGCATAACAGCATGCAGCCCATCGGAAACGCTGCTGCGTGATCCATACTTCACACAGGATCCAGCAACGCTCCGCAACCTGAATTTGAGGATCTTTGATTAGTGGGCCTAACTTGGTTCTTGTATTCGAGCTGAGTTACATTGCAGACGGCCTGAACTTGTGACTTTGTCTGGGTTCGGCACGGCCACATAACCACAGGTGGTACTTTGTGCTTCTAGGCACTATGTGTACCTAAATCTTTAAAATTTCATATCTCCAGGTCTACTAATTGGATTTTTGTTAATTTGGTCTAAAATAATAATTTATTACATTTTACTGTACGTTTCTAAATTGGTGTGGGATTTTTTTTGTGTTAACTTTTCACTTTATTACTGTTTGTACTGCTGCGTAAATATTTTACATATTGTCTCTAAATTAAGCCGGACTGCTCTGTGCCAGGCTACCAGAGAGTTGCGCACAGGTTAATTTGGGGTTTCGCTTGTGTTTCACCCTGACAAGAATTGTGGTTGCTGCTTGTCTGGGGTTTCACAAAACCACCCCTCAACCCTTGCACAATTACTTTGAAATTTCATGTAATAACACAAAACTGTTTTATAGAAATTCTGCTCACCCCTAGACTATTCAAGTACACCTTCTGCACTTGCTTGCAGAAGAGCAGTTGTATGTTCTCTTTGGTTGGAGACGCTTTGGGTGTGATCTTTGTCATTTGCAGTGCCGCAGCCTTCACAGTTGTGGGGGTGTACTGTAGGCCTGGGCAATGAACTCTGCTCTGTGTGTGGAGTTTTCCACAATCCGCGGAGTACGCGGAGTTATGAAAAACTCCACTCTGCCAAGTGGAGTGGAGTTTTTTCCTCGCTTGTGCTCACCAACATTAAGGCCCCATTAGAATGGTAGGCGGACTTCAGTCCACCCGCCTGCCTAGCGGTGCTGGGACCAGTCGCCAGTGGTGCGGCGGTCCTGCACTGCCAAACAGGATGCGACTGCGACCCTGGGGGTCGCATCCCGCATATTTAACATTGTGGCGGGCGGTGCTGTAAGCAGTACCCGCCACAATCTTGAAAATGCATGTTGTGCATTGGCATGCAGAACGTGACAGGCACCGCGCCGTGCCTGCTATCTTGTGAATGCCAATGTAGGGGGGTACCAATTAGGGGGGTACCATGGGTAGCTCCCAAGTGCAGCCCCCTCCCCCCGGAAGCCCGCAACGGGCCCCCAAAGTAAACTCCGCATGCCTTTCCATGGCGGAGTCTCCGCCATGGTAAGCCATTCCACCGCACACATCATAATATGGATGGTGGTGCCTGCAAGGCACCGCCACCATATTATGGGCCTTTTCCACCCGACAGGCAATCGTGATGATTGCCTACCGGCGGAAAAGCTGCAGACGGTCTTTCCGTCCGCCGCGGTAACAGTCCGCTATGCTAATGTGGCAGGGGGTGAATGGCTGTCCACCGGGGTGTTTTGGCAGGCAGATTGCCACCGCCGGTTGGGCGGTGGCAATCCGCCCGCCATGCTAATAGGCCCCTATGTCGGCAAGCGCGCGCAAGCGAGGAAAATCTAATGCTAGACCACCTCCCAGAGATTTCCTAACACAGGTGGTTGCGATCGCTCGCGCATGGGTGTGACTACTCACATTGTGAAAACATCAGTTCACGTTGAGGAAGCTGCCCCTCTAGTAGAAAATCTACTCGAGCGTCAGAAAGAAGCAGCACCCTCTTGCACTGCGCATGGTGCCGTTTGCGCTGATTTTCGAGCGCGGAACTCCGTGTAGCGTGGTGGAGTTTTTTGGTCACTTTGCAGAGTTCTGCAAAGCGTAACTTCGCAAACTCCGCCCAAACCTAGTGTAGTGGGTTGACGTCTCCATCGTAGCTTCACCCACAGGGGGGCTGTGTCCCATGGGGCTTGGCGCGTGCTAAGCAGAACACTCCCTCGGTCTGTGCCATCACTTGGGTGATGTTGCCCCATCTGCTTTGTGATATTTCCAGAGGTGCATTTGATTGTGTTTTCGATATTTTCCCTAATTATCATCAGCAGGTGTTAGTTTTGTCACACTTTGGGTTTGTTCTAGAAGGTCAAGCCTTTTTATATTTTGTTTATTTCCAGGCACCTGAAGTTGCATTGGTTTGGGGGGGCGGGTGGATTAAGGCCCTGTTTTAGTCCCTGCTTCGGGTTGTCTGGGGCAGCTCACCCCGCACAGCAGGTAGCTATCCTTGGTGTCTTCCAGCAGTAAGCCTAGGTTGCTGCTTCCTCCAGGGTGGCTGCTGGTTGCTGACGTCCATGTCATCAGAGTTTGGTTGAGGCAGCACCACTGCCTCAGACCCAGGTCCTGGCTGAAGATGTCCAAGTGTGAGCTGCTTCTATTCACTGCACTTGTGTTTGTGAGTGTGGCGCTTGGATTACATCATATCCGCTTTCGAGGAGTTTTAGTAACAGGCAGGTGTGCCACAAGGAGCCAAATTACTTTTTTAAATCTACAAAGCATGCAGGCATTTGTCTTTTGTGTACTCCCCTTGTGTTTGTTTATTAGGGCGTGTAATCTTTCTGTGTGGTTGCTTGTCTTGGGGTTGGCGAGGAAACCTATTTTCCTCCTCTGTGGCGTCTGTTTGTGTTTGATGTGTGCCTGGATTCATCTGCTTGGGTTGGAAGTGAGCACTCTTCCCAGATTACCGTTTACAGGGACACCTCTGGAGCTGTGGAAGCCTAGGCGATGGCAAGCACAGCTCTGCGACTCCTGTTTCTGCTCACCCACTGATAGCCTGTGGTTGTTACCACAGGAGCTGTGTTGGTCTCAGCAGTGCCGGACACAGCTTTCTTTCTCGTGTTGCTGCTAACCCAGTGGTAATCTGTGGCTGTTGATACCGCTGGAGCAGTGGTGATCTAAGCGCTGGCAGATACAGCTCTGTGTCTCCTGTTGCTGGTGGTATCCTGTGGTTGTTAGCACCTCTGGAGCTGTGGTGGGTGCAGGCACAGCTCTGTGTCTGTTGTTAATACCAGTGGTATCCTGTGGTTGTTGTTACCTCTGGAGCTGTGGTGGGTGCAGGCACAGCTCTGTGTCTCTTGTTGGTGGTATCCTGTGGTTGTTGGTACCTCTGGGGCTGTGGTGGGTGCAGGCACAGCTCTGTGTCTGTTGTTAATACCAGTGGTATCCTGTGGTTGTTGTTACCTCTGGAGCTGTGGTGGGTGCAGGCACAGCTCTGTGTCTCCTCTTGTTGGTGGTATCCTGTGGTTGTTGATACCTCTGGGGCTGTGGTGGGTGCATTCACAGCTCTGTGTCTGTTGTTGATACCAGTGGTATCTTGTGGTTGCTGATACCTCTGGAGCTGTGGTGAGTGCAGGCACAGCTCTGTGTCTCCTCTTGTTGGTGGTATCCTGTGGTTGTTGATACCTCTTGGGCTGTGGTGGGTGCAGGCACAGCTCTCTGTCTCCTGTTGCTGGTGGTATCTTGTGGTTGGTGGTACCTCTGGAGCTGTGGTGGGTGCAGGCACAGCTCTGTGTCTCCTCTTGTTGGTAGTATCCTGTGGTTGTCGGTACCTCTGGAGCTGTGGTGGGTGCAGGCACAGCTCTCTGTCTCCTGTTGCTGGTGGTACCCTGTGGTTGTTCATACCTCTGGAGCTGTGGTGGGTGCAGGCACAGCTCTCTGTCTCCTGTTGCTGGTGGTATCCTGTGGTTGTTCATACCTCAGGAGCTGTGGTGGGTGCAGGCACAGCTCTGTGTCTGTTGTTGATACCAGTGGTATCCTGTAGTTGTTGATACCTCTGGAGCAGTGGCGGGTGCAGGCACAGCTCATTGTCTCCTGTTGCTGGTGGTATCCTGTGGTTGTTGATACCTCTGGAGCTGTGGTGGGTGCAGGCATAGCTCTCTGTCTCCTGTTGCTGGTGGTATCTTGTGGTTGGTGGTGCCTCTTGAGCTGTGGTGGGTGCAGTCACATCTCTGTGTCTCCTGTTGCTGGTGGTATCTTGTGGTTGGTGGTACCTCTGGAGCTGTGGTGGGTGCAGGCACAGCTCTCTGTCTCCTGTTGCTGGTGGTATCCTGTGGTTGTTGGTACCTCTGGAGCTGTGGTGGGTGCAGGCACAGCTCTGTGTCTCCTCTTGTTGGTGGTATCCTGTGGTTGTTGATACCTCTGGAGCTGTGGTGGGTGCAGGCACAGCTCTGTGTATGTTGTTGATACCAGTGGTATCCTGTGGTTGTTGATACCTCTGGAGCTGTGGTGGATGCAGGCACAGCTCTGTGTCTGTTGTTGATACCAGTGGTATCCTGTGGTTGGTGGTACCTCTGGAGCTGTGGTGGGTTCAGGCACAGCTCTCTGTCTCCTGTTGCTGGTGGTATCCTGTAGTTGTTGATATCTCTGGAGCTGTGGTGGGTGCAGGCACAGCTCTCTGTCTCCTGTTGCTTGTGGTATCCTGTGGTTGGTGGTACCTCTGGAGCTGTGGTGGGTTCAGGCACAGCTCTGTGTCTGTTGTTGATACCAGTGGTATCCTGTGGTTGGTGGTACCTCTGGAGCTGTGGTGGGTGCTGGCACAGCTCTCTGTCTCCTGTTGCTGGTGGTATCCTGTGGTTGGTGGTACCTCTGGAGCTGTGGTGGGTGCAGGCACAGCTCTGTGTCTGTCGTTGATACCAGTGGTATCCTGTGGTTTGTGGTACCTCTGGAGCTGTGGTGGGTGCAGGCACTGCTCTCTGTCTCCTGTTGCTGGTGGTATCCTGTGGTTGGTGGTACCTCTGGAGCTGTGGTGGGTGCAGGCACGGCTCTGTGTCTGTCGTTGATACCAGTGGTATCCTGTGGTTGGTGGTACCTCTGGAGCTGTGGTGGGTGCCAGGCACAGCTCTGTGTCTCCTGTTGCTGGTGGTATCCTGTGGTTGTTGATACCTCTGGAGCTGTGGTGGGTGCAGGCACAGCTCTGTGTCTGTTGTTGATACCAGTGGTATCCTGTGGTTGGTGGTACCTCTGGAGCTGTGGTGGGTGCAGGCACAGCTCTGTGTCTCCTGTTGCTGGTGGTATGCTGTGGTTGTTGATACCTCTGGAGCTGTGGTGGGTGCAGTCACAGCTCTGTGTCTCCTGTTGCTGGTGGTATTATGTGGTTGGTGGTACCTCTGGAGCTGTGGTGGGTGCAGGCACAGCTCTGTGTCTGCTGTTGCTGGTGGTATCCTGTGGTTGGTGGTTCCTCTGGAGCTGTGGTGGGTGCAGGCACAGCTCTGTGTCTGTTGTTGATACCAGTGGTATCCTGTGGTTGGTGGTACCTCTGGAGCTGTGGTGGGTGCAAGCACAGCTCTGTGTCTCCTGTTGCTGGCGGTATCTTGTGGTTGGGGGTACCTCTGGAGCTGTGGTGGGTGCAGGCACAGCTCTGTGTCTCCTGTTGCAGGTGGTATCCTGTGGTTGTTGATCCCTCTGGAGCTGGGTGGGTGCAGGCACATCTCTGTGTCTGTTGTTGATACCAGTGGCCTCCTGTGGTTGTTGGTACCTCTGGAGCTGTGGTGGCTGCAGGCACAGCTCTCTGTCTCCTGTTGCTGGTGGTATCCTGTGGTTGGTGGTACCTCTGGAGCTGTGGTGGGTGCAGTTACAGCTTCGTGTCTCCTGTTGCTGGTGGTATCCTGTGGTTGAGGGTACCTCTAGAACTGTGGTGGGTGCAGGCACAGCTCTGTTTCTCCTGTTGCTGGTGGTATCCTGTGGTTGGTGGTACCTCTGGAGCTGTGGTGGGTGCAGTTACAGCTCTGTGTCTCCTGTTGGTGGTGGTATACTGTGGTTGGGGGTACCTCTGGAGCTGTGGTGGGTGCCAGGCACAGCTCTGTGTCTCCTGTTGCTGGTGATATCCTGTGGTTGTTGATACCTCTGGAGCTGTGGTGGGTGCAGGCACAGCTCTGTGTCTGTTGTTGATACCAGGGGTATCCTGTGGTTGTTGATACCTCTGTAGCTGTGGCGGGTGCAGGCACAGCTCTCTTTTCCTGTTGCTGGTGGTATCCTGTGGTTGATGATACCTCTGGAGCTGTGGTGGGTGCAGGCACAGCTCTCTGTCTCCTGTTGCTGGTGGTTTCTTGTGGTTGGTGGTACCTCTGGAGCTGTGATGGGTGCAGTCACATCTCTGTGTCTCCTGTTGCTGGTGGTATCTTGTGGTTGGTGGTACCTCTGGAGCTGTGGTGTGTGCAGGCACAGCTCTCTGTCTCCTGTTGCCGGTGGTATCCTGTGGTTGTTCGTACCTCTGGAGCTGTGGTGGGTGCAGGCACAGCTCTGTGTCTCCTCTTGTTGGTGGTATCCTGTGGTTGTTGATACCTCTGGAGCTGTGGTGGGTGCAGGCACAGCTCTGTATCTGTTGTTGATACCAGTGGTATCCTGTGGTTGTTGATACCTCTGGAGCTGTGGTGGGTGCAGGCACAGCTCTGTGTCTGTTGTTGATACCAGTGGTATCCTGTGGTTGGTGGTACCTCTGGAGCTGTGGTGGGTGCAGGCACAGCTCTGTGTCTGTTGTTGATACCAGTGGTATCCTGTGGTTGGTGGTACCCCTGGAGCTGTGGTGGGTGCAGGCACAGCTCTCTGTCTCCTGTTGCTGGTGGTATCCTGTGGTTGTTGATACCTCTGGAGCTATGGTGGATGCAGGCACAGCTCTCTGTCTCCTGTTGCTGGTGGTATCCTGTGGTTGGTGGTGCCTCTGGAGCTGTGGTGGGTGCAGGCACAGCTGTGTGTCTGTTGTTGATACCAGTGGTATCCTGTGGTTGTTGATACCTCTGGAGCTGTGGTGGCTGCAGGCACAGCTCTGTGTCTGTTGTTGATACCAGGGGTATCCTGTGGTTGGTGGTACCTCTGGAGCTGTGGTGGGTGCAGGCACAGCTCTGTGTCTGTTGTTGATACCAGTGGTATCCTGTGGTTGGTGGTACCTCTGGAGCTGTGGTGGGTTCAGGCACAGCTCTGTGTCTGTCTGTTGTTGATACCAGTGGTATCCTGTGGTTGGTGGTACCTCTGGAGCTGTGGTGGGTGCAGGCACAGCTCCCTGTCTCCTGTTGCTGGTGGTATCCTGTGGTTGGTGGTACCTCTGGAGCTGTGGTGGGTGCAGGCACAGCTCTCTGTCTCCTGTTGCTCGTGGTATCCTGTGGTTGTTGATACCTCTGGAGCTGTGGTAAGGTGCAGTGACAGCTCTGTGTCTGTTGTTGATACCAGTGGTATCCTCTGGTTGGTGGTACCTCTGGAGCTGTGGTGGGTGCAGGCACAGCTCTGTGTCTGTTGTTGATACCAGTGGTATCCTGTGGTTGGTGGTACCTCTGGAGCTGTGGTGGGTGCAGGCACTGCTCTGTGTCTGTTGTTGATACCAGTGGTATCCTGTGGTTGGTGGTACCTCTGGAGCTGTGGTGGGTTCAGGCACAGCTCTGTGTCTGTTGTTGATACCAGTGGTATCCTGTGGTTGGTGGTACCTCTGGAGCTGTGGTGGGTGCTGGCACAGCTCTCTGTCTCCTGTTGCTGGTGGTATCCTGTGGTTGGTGGTACCTCTGGAGCTGTGGTGGGTGCAGGCACAGCTCTGTGTCTGTTGTTGATACCAGTGGTATCCTGTGGTTGGTGGTACCTCTGGAGCTGTGGTGGGTGCAGGCACAGCTCTGTGTCTCCTGTTGCTGGTGGTATTCTGTGGTTGTTGATACCTCTGGAGCTGTGGTGGGTGCAGTCACAGCTCTGTGTCTCCTGTTGCTGGTGGTATCCTGTGGTTGTTGATACCTCCTGAGCTGTGGTGGGTGCAGGCACAGCTCTCTGTCTCCTGTTGCTGGTGGTATCCTGTGGTTGTTGACACCTCTGGAGCTGTGGTGGGTGCAGGCACAGCTCTCTGTCTCCTGTTGCTGGTGGTATCCTGTGGTTGTTGATACCTCTGGAGCTGTGGTTGGTGCAGGCACAGCTCTCTGTCTACTGTTGCTGGTGGTATCCTGTGGTTGGTGGTACCTCTGGAGCTGTGGTGGGTGCAGGCACATCTCTGTGTCTGTTGTTGATACCAGTGGTATCCTGTGGTTGTTGGTACCTCTGGAGCTGTGGTGGCTGCAGGCACAGCTCTCTGTCTCCTGTTGGTGGTGGTATACTGTGGTTGGGGGTACCTCTGGAGCTGTGGTGGGTGAAGTCACAGCCCTGTGTCTCCTGTTGCTGGTGGTATCCTGTGGTTGGTAGTACCTCTGGAGCTGTGGTGGGTGCAGGCACAGCTCTGTGTCTGTTGTTGATACCAGTGGTATCCTGTGGTTGGTGGTACCTCTGGAGCTGTGGTGGGCGCAGGCACAGCTCTCTGTCTCCTGTTGCTGGTGGTATCCTGTGGTTGTTGATACCTCTGGGGCTGTGGTGGGTGCAGTTACAGCTCTGTGTCTCCTGTTGCTGGTGGTATCCTGTGGTTGAGGGTACCTCTGGAGCTGTGGTGGGTGCAGGCACAGCTCTGTGTCTCCTGTTGCTGGTGGTATCCTGTGGTTGTTGATACCTCTGGAGCTGTGGTGGGTGCAGGCACAGCTCTCTGTCTACTGTTGCTGATGGTATCCTGTGGTTGTTGATACCTCTGGGGCTGTGGTGGGAGCAGGCACAGCTCTCTGTCTCCTGTTGCTGGTGGTATCCTGTGGTTGGTGGTACCTCTGGAGCTGTGGTGGGTGCAGGCACAGCTCTGTGTCTGTTTTTGATACCAGTGGTATCCTGTGGTTGTTGATACCTCTGGAGCTGTGGTGGGTGCAGGCACAGCCCTCTGTCTCCTGTTGCTGGTGGTATCCTGTGGTTGGTGGTACCTCTGGAGCTGTGGTGGTTGCAGGCACAGCTCTGTGTCTCCTGTTGCTGGTGGTATCTTGTGGTTGGTGGTACCTCTGGAGCTGTGGTGGGTGCAGGCACAGCTCTGTGTCTGTTGTTGATACCAGTGGTATACTGTGGTTGGTGGTACCTCTAGAGCTGTGGTGGGTGCAGGCACAGCTCTGTGTCTCCTGTTGCTGGTGGTATCTTGTGGTTGGTGGTACCTCTGGAGCTGTGGTGGGTGCAGGCACAGCTCTGTGTCTGTTGCTGATACCAGTGGTATCCTGTGGTTGGTGGTACATGTGGAGCTGTGGTGGGTGCAGGCACAGCTCTCTGTCTCCGGTTGCTGTTGGTATCCTGTGGTTGTTATACCTCTGGAGCTGTGGTGGGTGCAGGTACAGCTCTCTGTCTCCTGTTGCTGGTGGTATCCTGTGGTTGTTGATACCTCTGGAGCTGTGGTCGGTGCAGGCACAGCTCTCTGTCTCCTGTTGCTTGTGGTATCTTGTGGTTTTTTATACCTCTGGAGCTGTGGCGGGTGCAGGCACAGCTCTCTGTCTCCTGTTGCTGGTGGTATCCTGTGGTTGTTGATACCTCTGGAGCTGTGGTGGGTGCCAGGCCCAGCTCTCTGTCTCCTGTTGCTGGTGGTATCCTGTGGTTGGTGGTACCTCTGGAGCTGTGGTGGGTGCAGGCACAGCTCTCTGTCTCCTGTTGCTGGTGGTATCCTGTGGTTGTTGATACCTCTGGAGCTGTGGTGGGTGCAGTCACATCTCTGTGTCTCCTGTTGCTGGTGGTATCTTGTGGTTGGGGGTACCTCTGGAGCTGTGGTGGGTGCAGGCACAGCTCTCTGTCTCCTGTTGCTGGTGGTATCCTGTGGTTGGTGGTACCTCTGGAGCTGTGGTGGGTGCAGGCACAGCTCTGTGTCTCCTGTTGCTGTAGGTATCCTGTGGTTGGTGGTACCTCTGGAGCTGTGGTGTGTGCCAGGCACAGCGCTCTGTCTCCTGTTGCTGTAGGTATCCTGTGGTTGTTGATACCTCTGGAGCTGTGGTGGGTGCAGGCACAGCTCTGTGTCTCCTGTTGCTGGTGGTATCCTGTGGTTGTTGATACCTCTGGAGCTGTGGTGGGTGCAGGCACAGCTCTCTGTCTCCTGTTGCTTGTGGTATCTTGTGGTTGGTGGTGCCTCTGGAGCTGTGGTGGGTGCAGGCACAGCTCTCTGTCTCCTGTTGCTGGTGGTATCCTGTGGTTGTTTATACCTCTGGGGCTGTGGTGGGTGCAGGCACAGCTCTCTGTCTCCTGTTGCTGGTGGTATCCTGTGGTTGTTGATACCTCTGGAGCTGTGGTGGGTGCAGGCACAGCTCTGTGTCTCTTGTTGCTGGTGGTATCCTGTGGTTGTTGATACCTCTGGAGCTGTGGTGGGTGCAGGCACAGCTCTCTGTCTCCTGTTGCTGGTGGTATCCTATGGTTGGGGGTACCTCTGGAGCTGTGGTGGGTGCAGGCACAGCTCTCTGTCTCCTGTTGCTGGTGGTATCCTATGGTTGGGGGTACCTCTGGAGCTGTGGTGGGTGCAGGCACAGCTCTCTGTCTCCTGTTGCTGGTGGTATCCTGTGGTTGTTGATACCTCTGAGGCTATGGTGGGTGCAGGCACAGCTCTCTGTCTCCTGTTGCTGTAGGTATCCTGTGGTTGGGGGTACCTCTGGAGCTGTGGTGGGTGCAGGCACAGCCCTGTGACTCCTGTTGCTGTAGGTATCCTGGGGTTGGGGGTACCTCTGGAGCTGTGGTGGGTGCAGGCACAGCTCTGTGTCTGCTGTTGCTGGTGGTATCCTGTGGTTGGTGGTTCCTCTGGAGCTGTGGTGGGTGCAGGCACAGCTCTGTGTCTGTTGTTGATACCAGTGGTATCCTGTGGTTGGTGGTACCTCTGGAGCTGTAGTGGGTGCAGGCACAGCTCTGTGTGTCCTGTTGCTGGTGGTATCTTGTGGTTGGTGGTACCTTTGGAGCTGTGGTGGGTGCAGGCACAGCTCTCTGTCTCCTGTTGCTGGTGGTATCCTGTGGTTGTTGATACCTCTGGAGCTGAGGTGGGTGCCAGGCCCAGCTCTCTGTCTCCTGTTGCTGGTGGTATCCTGTGGTTGGTGGTACCTCTGGAGCTGTGGTGGGTGCAGGCACAGCTCTCTGTCTCCTGTTGCTGGTGGTATCCTGTGGTTGTTGATACCTCTAGAGCTATGGTGGATGCAGGCACAGCTCTCTGTCTCCTGTTGCTGGTGGTATCCTGAGGTTGGTGGTGCCTCTGGAGCTGTGGTGGGTGCAGGCACAGCTCTGTGTCTGTTGTTGATACCAGTGGTATCCTGTGGTTGTTGATACCTCTGGAGCTGTGGTGGGTGCAGGCACAGCTCTGTGTCTGTTGTTGATACCAGTGGTATCCTGTGGTTGGTGGTACCTCTGGAGCTGTGGTGGGTGCAGGCACAGCTCTGTGTCTGTTGTTGATACCAGTGGTATCCTGTGGTTGGTGGTACCTCTGGAGCTGTGGTGGGTTCAGGCACAGCTCTGTGTCTGTCTGTTGTTGATACCAGTGGTATCCTGTGGTTGGTGGTACCTCTGGAGCTGTGGTGGGTGCAGGCACAGCTCCCTGTCTCCTGTTGCTGGTGGTATCCTGTGGTTGGTGGTACCTCTGGAGCTGTGGTGGGTGCAGGCACAGCTCTCTGTCTCCTGTTGCTCGTGGTATCCTGTGGTTGTTGATACCTCTGGAGCTGTGGTAAGGTGCAGTCACAGCTCTGTGTGTCCTGTTGCTGGTGGTATCTTGTGGTTGGTGGTACCTTTGGAGCTGTGGTGGGTGCAGGCACAGCTCCCTGTCTCCTGTTGCTGGTGGTATCCTGTGGTTGGTGGTACCTCTGGAGCTGTGGTGGGTGCAGGCACAGCTCTCTGTCTCCTGTTGCTCGTGGTATCCTGTGGTTGTTGATACCTCTGGAGCTGTGGTAAGGTGCAGTCACAGCTCTGTGTGTCCTGTTGCTGGTGGTATCTTGTGGTTGGTGGTACCTTTGGAGCTGTGGTGGGTGCAGGCATAGCTCTGTGTCTGTTGTTGATACCAGTGGTATCCTGTGGTTGGTGGTGCCTCTGGAGCTGTTGTGGGTGCAGGCACAGCTCTCTGTCTCCTGTTGCTGGTGGTATCCTGTGGTTGTTGATACCTCTGGAGCTGAGGTGGGTGCCAGGCCCAGCTCTCTGTCTCCTGTTGCTGGTGGTATCCTGTGGTTGGTGGTACATCTGGAGCTGTGGTGGGTGCAGGCACAGCTCTGTGTCTCCTGTTGCTGTAGGTATCCTGTGGTTGTTGATACCTCTGGAGCTGTGGTGGATGCAGGCACAGCCTTGTGTCTCCTGTTGCTGGTAGTATCCTGTGGTTGGTGGTACCTCTGGAGCTGTGGTGGGTGCAGGCACAGCTCTGTGTCTGCTGTTGCTGGTGGTATCCTGTGGTTGGTGGTTCCTCTGGAGCTGTGGTGGGTGCAGGCACAGCTCTGTGTCTGCTGTTGCTGGTGGTATCCTGTGGTTGGTGGTTCCTCTGGAGCTGAGGTGGGTGCAGGCACAGCTCTGTGTCTCTTGCTGATGCCACCGGTATCCTGGAGGCCTGGTTGTCTGAGCTCAATCGCTCTTTGATGTTCAGAGGCCTTCACTCCATTCAGCAGCCTCTGGTCGGTCGTGACTGTGATTCATGAATGTGGAGTTTGGCTCTTGCTGGGTTGGTTTGCCTGAGGCTTGTTGGTTTTTCATTAGTGCTGCAAAGAGAAAGGTTCCCCTGCCCTCGGGAGCAGCTTCCGCTGGGCGCTTTGGAGCTGTTTTTGTTGGCTGGGCTGGAAACCTTTTTAAAATCCTACAGTGTTTTCTTTGATAGGGTGACACAGTGTCCTGCTAAAGTCATCCATTCGGATTTATTTAAATTCATGCTAGGCCCCGCCCCATCAGAATCGTGACCGGCCTTGGTGTTAACACTATATGTGCCACGGAGGTCTCGAGGCTCCAGGGATGGATGGACGGCGGGGCCTCGGGAGCATGCCAGAAGGGCCTTTGAAAAGCCAGTCGGTTTGGGCAGAGTCAGTTACCTGACATGATGCATCCCCGTAGAGCAGTGTCAGTCACGTGAGTCACTCCTTGGACAGAGCAGGCTAGAGCAGAGGGAATCACATACTGGTTGCATGTTTCCGAGGCCGGGAGGGCTGGGGAAATAACATGCCAGGCAAGCCTCTGAAAGGCATACGGAACCTGAAAGAGTCAGTTGTGGCTTTAACAGGCGGGTAGGGCTTAGGATGAGTGAATCATGTTAGTCACATCCCTGGCAGACCGGTGGGGCTGGGGCCGATGCAGCTGCATGCCAGGCACACAGACCTCTTACAAGTCTCATGACTGGGACCGAATTAGACAGGTAAGACACATCTCTGAAAGGACAGTGAGGTTGGGACAGAGTCATTCACATGTCAGACACACCCCTGAATGGCCAGTAAGGCTGGAACAGAGTCACTCACATGTCAGACACACCCCTGAATGCCCAGTAAGGTTGGAACAGAGTCACTCACATGTCAGACACGCCCCTGAATGCCCAGTAAGGTTGGGGCTGAGTCAATCACACACCCTGAATGGCTATTAAGTTTGAGACACAGTCACTCGCATGTCAGGCATGCCTGTGAAAGGACAATGAGGTTGGGACAGTCACTCACACATCCTGAACGGCCAGTAAGTTTGAGACAGAGTGCCAGAGATACTTCTAAAAAGGACAGTGAGGTTGGACAGAGTCACCCACACGTGAGCCACACCCCTGAATGGCCAATGAGGTTGGGACAGAGTCACTCACATGTCAGACACGCCCCTGAATGGCCAGTAAGGTTGGGGCTGAGTCAATCACACACCCTGAATGGCTATTAAGTTTGAGGCAGAGTCACTCACGTGCCAGACATACCTCTGAAAGGACGGTGAGGTTGGGACTGAGACACTCACTCACCCCTGAATGCCCAGTAAGGTTGAGACAGTCACTCACATGTCAGACACGCCCCTGAATGGCCAGTAAGGTTGGGGCTGAGTCAATCACACACCCTGAATGGCTATTAAGTTTGAGGCAGAGTCACTCACGTGCCAGACATACCTCTGAAAGGACGGTGAGGTTGGGACTGAGACACTCACTCACCCCTGAATGCCCAGTAAGGTTGAGACAGTCACTCACATGTCAGACACGCCCCTGAATGGCCAGTAAGGTTGGGGCTGAGTCAATCACACACCCTGAATGGTTATTAAGTTTGAGGCAGAGTCACTCACGTGCCAGACATACCTCTGAAAGGACGGTGAGGTTGGGACTGAGACACTCACTCAGCCCTGAATGCCCAGTAAGGTTGAGACAGAGTCACTGACATGTCAGACATGCCTCTGAAAGGACAGTGAGATTGGGACAGAGTCACTCACATGTCTAACACACCCCTGAATGGCCAATGAGGTTGGGACAGAGTCACTCACACGTCACACACATCTCTGAAACACAGGTAGGGTGGTAGGAGCAGCAGTCACATACCAGGTGGACATAGGAAAGGCCACCTTGGCTGGGAATAAACTGGAACCCCGCTGACAAGGTACTTTGGCGACAGCAATCACACATCATGACACTTTTGGCAAGAAGAGAGAGCTGGGGGGGGGGGGGGGGGCAGTCACTGCCAGGTGCATCTCGGACGGGCACTGGGGGGCGAGTAAGTCATAGGTTAGTTGCCCCAGGCCAAGGGGGCTGTCACAAAATCACTATACACACCTCTAATCTTGTTATTTTCCACTGCCCAGCCGTAAAATACATTGACAAAGGCAATAGGCTTGTTGTCTGTAGTGCAATCACAGAAACACATGCACACATACCTGTACACAGAGCTAGCTGTGTCAATCTGCACACAGAGATAGCACACAAGCAGATGCAGTCAGACAACAAGTAGTCTGGCACCTGTGTGTGCTAATTTACACACAGAGACACACACGCACACGCACATGCGGTACCTGGTGTTAGAAGGCTGCCTGCTCGGGTGATGCCTGTGCGTCCTGTTCTGTGTGTGTTTGGGGGAGCGGGGGGGGGGGTGAACCCTGCATCCCTGATGCCTGCCCTGCACCCCTTCTCTCTCCCTGCACCTTTCTATCCTTCGGGTGTTGGTTTCCCCCTGGTGCAGGCACTCCCAGGAGCAGGCCTGCCTGTGTAACAGGGAGAGAGCAATAAGCAGCGCAGCAGGTGCAGTGGCACCGGAGCCCCGGCACGTGAACAGCTCTTTGCTGGTCTATGCTGGGACATAGCGCACGTTTACGTCATTCTACACCAGTATAGGGGCCAAAATACCGGCTGCCCAAATATTGTCTAAGAGTAGGTAAGTACCGGTTTACAGCTCTTGACTTCTCTGCACCTTGAAGGTATGTACATTGGGCCCCGCTGGCTAGTTATAGGTGGGACCGCATTTCCATTGGAAAATCGTGTTTTGTTTTGCTCACACCTTTAACAACGTTTGACGAATCTTCATCAATCTTTCTCAAAAGAAAGTCCATCCACTCCAGCTTCTTCCTGGAAAGTATGGGGTGATCCGTGAAATGGGGGGGGGGGGAGGGCTGGGAAAAAAGAGGTCCCAAAACATGCTTTCCTCATGCAATTTTCCATAGGAACATTGAACAGCAATACAGCAAAAATGACTGAGCGGAATTTAACTGAATTTTGCATAAAGCTAGATTTTGGTCCTGAAAGCGTGCTTTTTAGGTCTCGCCTGACCCAGCGCTTGCGCTGTCCTGGCGAGACTTTAAGTAAGGGCTTCGAAAAATGCTTCCGCTGGCCACAGCTTGCATGTGCGAGGGCGCGCACTTGAGCAGAGGCGCCATATGGCGTGATTACTGCTGCGCGCGCTCCACTCGCGTGCTTCCCCCGCGATCCCTTTCGCTTTGGCCCCGCGGCTAAGGCTTATTGTATAACTGCTTTCAGATAAGAGCCTTTTGAGGAACTTGAATCAATGTATACATATTCTTTTGAGAGTTCTGGAGAATTCATTTTTGGGGGGAAAGTCAAGCCTGTTGTCGAGTTTTAAAACTATATTGTTACAGTTGTTTTCCAGTAACTATTACAAGGAGCTAGAATGGCCCAGAATCCCCTGGCATCCCAGGCTGTGAAGTAAACACGACCTCTCGACAGGTCTTGCAGCTTCCAATATTTATCGATCAGATTATCTGCCGAGTGTAGCGCAGTTGTAATGTAACGCACAGCATCAGATCGGTATTGATTCAGGAGTCAGTGACAGGCGCAGCTTCACAGGGGCATGAGATGCCGGGTTGCTTCTGGGGGTCTCTTCTTGCATATCTCACACACACAGAAGCGTGCATTTTAGGGCGCTCGCTTCCACCGGAATTCTGCCTCTATTCGTTTTCAAAACGAGGGCTTCCCTGGTAATTGAGTTAGAGACATCAATAGAATAGGCAAAGACACATCGCCCCGGGGCGCGAGGCGCAGGTTCGCACGTGATTTGTCTCTTACACTTTAGCGGGGTCTCGGCAGACATGCTATAAGCAGTAAGCAAACAGCCCCGCCCGCCCCCTCCATCTCACACACAAACACTGCCCGACATCCATTCGCAGAAGAACCTGCCATTTCGACACTAGGCGGTTGGCATAGAGAGAGGTGCGGAGAAGGCAACCTGGCCATCAAAACTCACTGTAACTATATATAAATATAGTTTGAGGCTACAGTACCGGCCATTGTTTTTATTTGCAGTACACCATGCGCGCTTTTACTTTGATAACGGTGGCTCGCCGTATTTAACTTGTTTTAATTCCTCACTCTGACCGACATCTGCTCATGTTTTAGTTTTCCATGCCGCCTGGTCTTTCCTGGACTCGGTCACTTCTTTACAGTCTCCCTGTTCTGCTGTAGTTCCTCGGTCCCCACGCCCTCTGCCAAGAGCTTTATTTTCCTTTCCAGCTTTGTGGAAGGGCATGTCCAGGCTGCAGGCGGTCTCGTAGTCCGGGTAGGGATTCTTCAAGGAACACACTTCCATCTCAAACTTGCCCCCGATACAGCTTCACAGCTTGCATACGGTTCGGTTCAAAATCTTTATTCGATTCATACAATGAATCATAAAAGCACAAAGTTAAAAAACATAATACACAATTAAGGTGATCCATCTGTAAAACAAAGATTACAATTCGAAAAATCCATCATACAGCATAAATACAAATCCGATGGCAAAGCACAGTTCTACAGCTAAATTATCCATAGCTTGCATACATCTTCCAGACATATTTGCCCACAAAGCCAATCACTACACACCCTTATGACTTCCAACACCAGCCAATCTAAACAATTTTAACACAAAAATGGCACTAAAAATATTACGGTGCGAACCGATTGCTTGTTAGCTTTTTTTATGCCACTCTGCTTTTACTTTTGTCTTGGGCTCTCCGCTCCCCTTGCTTGATTGTACCATACTATCCAATCAAGTCACTTTCACCACCTTTTACCTCTGTCCACCCCATACCCTCAAGTACTCTTACTTGCCTTTAATAGATCCACCTCTGAACACTCAATTCACCCTCTCCTCCCTTTACCCATCCTGAGCCCTCAAGTCACCCTCTCATTCTTTACCTCTACCCACCGAGTCCTCACACCACCTTTGCCTCCCTTTATCTCTACCCATCCCTGATTCCTCAGGTCACTGTCATCTCCCTTTACTTCTCCCCCACCAAAACCTCAATTCATTCTCACCTCCCCATTACCCCTACCCACCCATAAACACTAAAATAACTTTGTTAAAATAAAAAGTTTGACCTTATAAGTGTTTAGCCATGCAACAGTTGGTGTTGTTGCACCGAGGATATTCTGCTACATGACTAAATACTTATAAGGTCCCAAAAGCGAGACCTATTGGCTATGCCAATGCTTGTTGTAATTTGATGTAAACCCATCAAGTAGTTTTTGATACTTGTATGTATAGATCACGCCGTAGAAGATCCGCAGACCCGACAGACCTAAAGATAAGATCTGATTGGCTTCCACCACATCAACAAAGGTCTGACGGCAGCCATTTTAGGGCTCAGGGACTCAGTCCCCTGCTCTACAAAAATAATAATAGAAAACATATAGGGGCAGATTATATTGGAGATGCGCCACTTTTACGCCGCCGTTGCGTCACTTTTGTGACGCAGCGGCGGTGTAAACCCTGCGCCACGTTGCGCCATATTTACATGCGTCACGATGTAAAGCCCTGCGCCACGTAAAACATGCGTCAGGTTTCACGTGGGCGTGTCGACAGAGGGGGGGGGCGTTCCGTCACAGGAACGCCCCTGAAAAGTGACTCAGTCAAATCTATAAGATTTGACTGAATCACTTTCCCAACGCTGATGCGCCAAAGCCCTGCGCCTGCTTGAAGCAGGCGTAAGGCTTGACGCACCATGTTAGGGATAGGGTAGGTTGGAACAGTGCTGGAGTTGCGTCGCGCTTGCGACGCAACTTCAGCACTGCGCCAACCTTACGCCATCGGATGCGTCACGCATCTGTTTATTCCTGCGCCATGATGCGCCGCATTGTAAATGCGGCGCATCTGCGGTGGCGCAAGGGTAAACTTGCGTGACGCATCATTCCTGGCGTATCCTTGCTGATTTGCAGGGATGCGCCAGGAAACATAAATCTGCCCCAAAGAGGGCAGCGTAGGGATTCCCTGCTACACATAAGTCTGGTGGTGGAGGGGGAGTCCCAACGTTTTCAAATATAAGCCTTGAGGGGTGGGCCAGGGCCCGGAGGTTCGGCACAATTCGTTTTTTGGGGGAGGGAGTGTGGGGGCCCCCTCCCTAAGCCGTGGACCTGCCCTGGGAACCCCATCCCTCGAGCCCTGATCAAAGCACTGTCCTGGCGAACCCTTCCCTCAGGAAACCGCTGCTCCCTGCCCGGGAGAGTGCGGGCAAGGAACGCAGATTTAATTTCCTGCCCCTACTCTCCCTGGCAGGGGCCGCACCTTTGCTCCCGCCCCGGGGGAGCACAGAGACACGCTGCTCCCAAAGCAGTGGGTCGGCTCAACTGGCACCCGCTATGGGTGCTGACTGGGGGGCCAGCAGGGGCACTGGGGCCTTGGGAGTCCCCCTTCGCGGAGGCCAACTATCGGCCTTGTAGTGGGTGCCCCCGGTGGGCAATTAACAGGGCAGCAACTTAGAATGAATAGCAGGCTCCACCTGCCCTCTCGGTACGTTTCCTGACTGGCACGGGTTTTTCAGGGAGGTTAGGGGTGTGTGTGTGTGTCTCTCCCTTCCACTCTATCTCTCTTTCGCCCCCCCTTCCCCCTTTGTTGGTGACTTGTGTGGCAAATGCTTAGTACCCCCAGGGGCACCCCGCTTTCCCCCCTCCCCCAAATTAGGTTACCCAATGAAAACACAAGAAACAGTTGTAAGTGGGTAACAAATGCTGCAGGTTTATTACATAATTCCAGTATATGTAATAGGTGGGTTATCTTACAGGCGATCCAAGGGCAGGCGGCCATCTACTTCACCTGCCCGCCTGATGAGCCGGGCAGCACGGGAACGACCCGCAAGTGCTGCCCCCCAAGTGATTCTTTTTTACGATCACGTGCCGTTGAAATTCTACTCACACCCCCCCTCTCGGGGCGGAGCGTCGCATAGCAAGCCCCCGGTTGTTCAGGCCCACAACCGCCCGCAGGCCTAGCGGGGCGCCGACCGGCTTCCGGGACCTCTCTGGAGGCTCCTCGTTTTGGCTCAGGCACCACGTGGTGCCGCGCAGAGGTACCCTTTGTACCGGCCTGCTTCCAGATCGCCCTGTAACTCCGCCTGCAACGAAAAGGAAAACATTACAACGCTCAGAAAACCCCCCCCCAACCACGCCTACGCCGGGTAAGCGGTAGGGAGGGAAAAGGCGAGGTGGGCGACAAAAGAGGTCGCCAGTGAGGGTGGGGGAAGGCTAAATAGCCTCCCCCTCACACCTGGGCCCGGAAGTGACGCGCATTGCGCGTCACTTCCGGCCCTGACACGGAGGGGGGCACCAGTCTGTGTCCCTGCCCCCCCCCCGAAGGAGGGAGTGGGGTGGGGTGACCGGGGCCCCGGGGCCACTAAGGCGCCGAGTGGCCCCCTGCGGGGGCCGCGGTCAGCGGCATTGCTGGGAGTTCAGATGTCCTTCTCTGTCTCTCCCCCTCCTGTGCTCGCTCTCACCCTCTCGCCTCCCGCCCCTTCCATGCCCTTCCCTCCCCTCCCCCCTCAGTGCCCCGCCTGGCACATACTTTGCCAGGATCTGGGGCTGTTTATCACTGTCCTCTGACAGGGCAGGAGGGTGCGGTCTGGTACCAGGCCCAGTGTCCAGGCAGAGCTCAGAGGAGGAGAAAGGATTCCCTGCAGGGCCCGTGAAATGCCCTCTGGAGCTGGGAAAGACCAGTCCCTCATAGTGCCCTACAGTGCAGCCATCCACAGCTTTGAGGCTTCGAGGCACTTTAAACACCAGCTGTTCAATTACTTCAGTTCAAAATTCTTGTTTCATCAACTTCAGAAGTACAACTAATCCCAAACCTTTCTGACTGCTATGAACCCTCAGACGTCCTTCTGGAACCTTCCCCTCCTCATGCCACCCAACCAGCAGACACACTCGATCGAGCACTACTTACAACAACAAAAACAACCTACTGCTTCCCCTTTCAGATCCATTACCATCCCTAAAGTCTACTGAACCGACCATAAAGCTGGAGCACAAACCTAACATGACTAATGCGTTACAAAAATCATAAATGCTCTAGCCAATAACCTCGAAGCTCGAGTTCCGGAGTAGCGTGCTGCTCGCCGCAAAGCGCTTCAATGGCTCGTCTGGGGGTAGTAAGCGCTATATAAATAACATTTACCGTTACTAAGGCTGAGTTGAAGTCACAAGCAATCCAGCCTGGGGCTGCACACAGAGCTCTGCAGCACATGCGTTAACCCAGTGAGCTGCAGCCACTCGGGCTGCTTGCAAAGCCAAGCAGTGAGGTGGCTGCAGGGTGGGTGTAAGCCTGGCCCTGGCACACACAGTTCCTTCCAGATATTTCAGACGTTCCTTGTTCAAAGCACAGCCCTGCGGGGGTGGCATGGTCTGCTGGTCAAAGTGCTTGGATTGTACTTTCACGAGGCAGGTTCCACTGATTCTCTGTGTGTTCTTGGGCAGATGGCTTCCCCTGTCAGAGGATTCCCCATAGTTTCCCAGTCAGAGACTAGCCAGGGTTTGAAAGTTCCGTAGCGCTAGGGAAGAATGTGTCAAACCAGATGTTTGTCTCTGAAATGTAGATGGGGCTGGGGCCGGGTCAATCATGTCAGGCTTTTCCTAGCGAAGTCCAAAAGCGCGGGGGCACAGACAGTATGTCATGTTGATTTAGTGGCGTAGCTGGGGGAGGGGGTCCAGCTCAGGTAGCACTCTTTTTGGGGGCAGCGAAGGTGAGCAAGTTGTCTGTCGACTACCACCCCCTTACCCTCCCCCTACGCCAGACAGCCCCACAATGTCTGGCGCATCCCTGCAAATCAGCAGGGATGCGCCAGAACAGATGCGACACGCAATTACCCCCTTGCGCCACCACGGATGCATCGCATTGAACAATGCGGCGCACTGTGGCGCAAGGATGGGCAGATGCGTGTCGCATCTTGTGGCGTAAGGGCGGCGCATTGCTGGGGTCGCGTCGCAAGCGCGATGCAACTCCAGCAATGCACAGGAGCCCATAACTAACGTGGTGCGTCACTCCTTACGCCTGCTTCAAGCAGGCTTAAGGGTTTGACGCAGCGGCGTCTTAAAACTGACTCAGATTTCATGTGGCGCAGGGCTTTACAACGTGACGTATCTGCCTAGATGCGTCACGTTGTAAATAGGTCGCAACGTGGTGCATGGTTTACGCCGCCGCTGCGTCGCAAAAGTGACGCAATGGCGGCGCAAATGTGTCGCAAGGGGCTTGTAAATCTGCCCCTTTGTCTTTCTAAAGTTGGTAGGGCTGGGGCAGAGCCAGTCCCACGTCTGCTTCTGTAAAGGCTGTAGGGTCAGACGTGACCACCAGTGAGGCTTTGCCTCGGAAAACTGGTAGGGCTGGGGCAGAGCAGTCACATTCCAGGCTTTGGAATGGGACCAGAAAGAGGTACAGCTGTGGATGGACCACATGGGGTCTCGGGGTTCCCAGAGCCCCGCCTCTCTTCCCAAAGGGTCAGGAGGGGGGGGGCGGCCAGCCAGGGAATTCCCAGCCCACTTCTAAGCACGCTAGGCAGTCCTTTCGGGGGGGGGGCGCAGAGGAGGTGGCAGGGGAGGAGGGGCCAAGCGTG
This sequence comes from Triturus cristatus, assembly GCF_964204655.1. Taxonomy (NCBI): domain Eukaryota; kingdom Metazoa; phylum Chordata; class Amphibia; order Caudata; family Salamandridae; genus Triturus; species Triturus cristatus. The sequence continues at coordinate 847,878,111 of NC_140595.1, forward strand.
TTTCGCCTGGGACTTGCAATCTGTTCAATGCCGGCGCTTGCTCTTGGGGGTCAAGTGCCGTTTCCAGCACTCATGCAGCAAGTGCGGGGGGCGTCACCCCGCTTCCTCTTGCCAAGCCAAAACAGACAAGAAGCCTGCTGACTCCTTCAAACCGTCTTCTTGAGTCGCCTCCGCACCCCCACCTAGCGGTGGCCTCTCCCCCCCCCCTCCCTCACTCCTCTTCAGCCGCCTGTGCACCCACGCCCCAGGCTAGCAAGGGTCCCTCCCCTGTCTGCCTTGACCGCATGCTCGATCTACTCAGACTGTACCCCCTTACCTCTGACAGTGCTCTCCTGCTAGAAGGTTTCTCTGTGGGCTTCACCATACCATATGTAGGTCCCCTGTCCGGTCGCGATGCGGAGAACCTCCGATCTGCCAGGGTCCTTCCACAGGTCTTAAAAGAAAAAGTTCAGAAGGAATTGAAGCTGGGACGGGTGGCGGGCCCTTTCAGGGAGCCCCCGTTAGATAACTTTGTAGTCTCCCCCCTCGGCTTGGTCCCTAAAAAAGAACCTGGGTCCTTCAGACTGATCCACCACCTGTCTTATCCAGAAGGGGGCTCAGTAAACCACGGCCTTCAGGAGGGCTCATGCTCTGTGTCTTATTGTACATTGGATGTCGCTCTTGATCTGGTAAGGAGGGCTGGCAAAGGAGCATGGTTAGCGAAGGACGACATTGAGTCGACCTTTCGTCTACTACCAGTGCACCCGAGCAGCCAACACCTGCTGGGTTTCAAGGTAGACGGCATGTACTACTTTGATAAGTGCATGCCCATGGGGTGCGCGGTTTCCTGTGCCTTCTTCGAGGCCTTCAGCTCCTTCCTTCAATGGGCCTTCCAACACACCTACGGCGTTTCTGGGGTCTCCCATTATTTAGATGATTTCTTATTCATCGGGAGGGATGGCACTCAGGATTGCAGGGCAGCCCTCGCAGATTTCCAGGTTCTTATGCATCACCTTGGCGTCCCTTTAGCTCCTAAGAAAACGGAGGGTCCGGCTCAGGTTCTCTCTTTCCTAGGTATTGAGTTGGACACAGTGGCGGGGGAGGCCAGGCTGCCAGCCGACAAGGTGCGGGACCTGAGAGATCAGATTAGCCAAGTGGTAGGGAAGGAGAAGGTTTCCTTGGCAGCCATTCAGAGCCTCCTGGGGAAGCTAAACTTTGCTGCCAGAGTCATCCCAGCGGGCAGGGCCTTTGCGAGAAGGATAGCTAGAGCTACGGCCTCTGTGAGTAGGAAGCACCACATGGTTAAATTGAACAAGGGGATGCGTGAAGATCTTATTATGTGGGCAGACTTCCTAGTCAACTTCAATGGGACAGTCATCTGGCGCGACCCCTGGGCTAGCAACCGGTGAGCTTGCCCTCTTTTCTGATGCGTCTGGCCGGGAAGGGTTCGGAGTGATTTTGGACAAGGAGTGGTGTGCAGAGAGGTGGCCTAACGCCTGGCACAAGAAAAAGGTCACGTCCAAGATCACTGTCCTTGAACTCTTCCCAATTGTGGTAGCATTTCATCTCTGGCCCAGGGTCCTGTCCGCAAAACGAGTGCTTTTCTGGTCAGACAATCTAGCGGTGGTGCAGGCCATCAACTCCCAGTCTGCCAGCTGCCCCCTGGTCCTGTGTCTACTGCGAGAGCTTGTCAGGGCCTGCCTATTCAACAACGTAGAGTGCAGGGCCAGGCACATTCAAGGGATTTCTAATGTTGCCGCTGACTCTTTGTCTCGATTTCAGTGGCACCGCTTCCGGGAGGCCTGGCCGAGCGCACGTCAAGAGGGGACTCCTTTCCCGCCACACTTGTGGCGGCTGCTGAAGTGGGACCACGGATGAGGGAACTGGGAGAACGGTCCTTAGCCCCCAGAACTGCGAAGCGCTACGGGAGCTGTGTCACTCTTTTCTGTGCAATTACAGGGGGCTGGGAGGAGGATCAGGTGGCCCTGGAGCTTAGAGTCCAACAATTCCTTCTGTGGGCCAGAGAGGAGGGCAAAACGCATTCCTGGATAGCAGGTCACCTCGCTGCCATCAGCCACCACGCCAAACTGAGGGGACAGGCCGATCCCACCAAGGCTTTTGTCATCAAAGCAGCCTTGCGAGGGTGGGCCAAGTTGGTTCCGCGCTCCCCTGATCCCAGGTCCCCCAACAGTTTCTCAATATTACAGGGGATGCTGGATTGTATGGGCAGGGCCACCCACTCAGGGTACGAAGCTACACTGTTCTCGGCCTGTTTCTCCCTAGCCTTCTTTGGTGCCTTCAGGATTGGGGAACTGGTGGCTCGCTCTAAATCTGACTCCTCGGGGGTGGCCTTGAACGTAAAAGACGTAGAACTGGAGCCGGGTTGCCTGAAAATTGTCATGAGACAGTCCAAAACTGACCAGCTAGGGCGAGGGAGGTTATTTGTGCTACACAGCCTGGGGGATGAGAGATATTGCCCGGTAGCATGGGTCAGAACTTACCTGCCGCTTCGCCCACGGGGGGCGGGTTACCTGCTGGTGCATCCGGATGGCCTCCCGGTCACTAGATTTCAAGTGGACCACATCCTAAAGGCCTGCCTAAGGCTGTCTGGCCATGAGGTTAGGGACAAAAAATTCAGCAGCCATTCGTTCCGCATAGGTGCGGCCACCACAGCGTTCCTGGCAGGAATGCCCGCAGAAGGTATCATGAAGGTGGGGCGCTGGCAATCGCATTGCTTCAAGCGATACATTCAGCCCTAGGAGTGGCCGTGGGGGCGGTGGGACAAATTGGTTGGACTGCCTCTTCGGGACCTACAATCTTGCCAGGCCTCCCCCCTTTCTCTTGCTCCTGATTGACGTATACCTTGACTGTAGATGTGCTGATGTTTTGCTGATGTTTTCCGTTTAATAAACATATACTCAAAACCAATTTTCTCTTTATTAGGTAAGAAGGTGTGGGTAATTGGTCACTCAATTATTGCAAGACTGGCACATTGGGCGGAGGCAAGAGAGTGGCAGAATGGCTTTGCCGCCACAGACATCACGTGGTTGGGTTTCCCAGGCTTGCGCTGGTGCGAACTGTTACGGAAAGTGAAGCAGAGACTCCGGGGAGGGTGGCTCCCGCCCAACCTCTTGGTGGTTCACCTGGGGGGTAATGACCTCACATCACTAGGAAGGAGAGCTTTGCTCCAAGACATGAGGGATACTTTCTGCAAGTTGAGCGTGTTGTTGGGGCCGTGTGAACTGTGGTGGTCTGAGATGACACCACGCGCGATTTGGCATGGAGCTCGCTCAGGCGACGCCATCGAGGTGTCTAGAAGAAAAGTTAACAGCGCCATGCGCAAGTTCACTGAGCAAAGAGGCTTTGGCTTCATCAGGCATGGCCTTTTGCACGCCAAATCAACGGGATGTCTGAAAAGCGATGGGGTTCACCTCTCGGATCTAGGCATGGAGTTGTTTTTACTGGATCTAGGGGAAGCACTGGCAGCTGCGGGTTGCGAATAATAGGGGACTTTGGTGGGGGGCCCTGGTAGTGACGGTGGCCACTCCCAAGGCTGTGGAGGAGTTACAGGGCGATCCAGGGTCTGCACATACCAAGGGGTACAGCATGCAGCAGCACAGCGGGGTGCTAAGCCAGGATACCCAGGGATGTTTTAGCGTGTCCCCTGGAAGAACGACGGCGCCCCGTTAACCGAAAGGCGGTTGTGGGTCTGAGCAACCGGGGGCTGCCATGTATGCTCCGCCCACCCATCACGGGGGGGCGTGTGAAGCAAGTGGACTGGTGGTCCACGGATGGGATGGGGGGACCCTCCCAATATTTGGTATACACCAGTTGGCGTTGCCATGGTGACTCTAGGCTTATCAGACGGGCAGGCGGCATAGGGCTGGCCTGCCCTGGGATCGCCCGTAAGATAACCCACCTTGTTTGCATATTGGTTATGCTAATAAACCTGCAGCAATATTTCTCCACTTACATTACAGTGTTGTGTGTTTTATTTATGTACTTATGTACTTATGTGCTTTGTGATAACTGTTGCCGATATTGGCACTATGTAAGGCTGCCCGGGGGGGGGTTGCGCAGCGGCCCGCCCCTTGGAGGGCGGCCGCCTTAGTGCCACAGGAAGGCACAGGGGTGGGAGGTCGAGTTCCTGGGCTAGTCCGGGGGAGACCCCAACAGGTAGCTGTTTCCGGCGAGGGGGGGGGAGGAGACAAGGGTACATATACTGTCTCCACCCCCTCCTCTTCCTCTTGTCCGCTCGTTCGCCTTGCCCGCCCCTCCGCTTACCCGGCGTCCGGAGGGACTAAGGGGGGGGGCAGGTTTCTCTAACAATTTTACTTTGTGTTGCAGGAGGAGTTACAGGGCGATCCAGGGTCTGCACATACCAAGGGGTACAGCATGCAGCAGCACCGCGGGGTGCTAAGCCAGGATACCCAGGGATGTTTTAGCGTGTCCCCTGGAAGAACGACGGCACCCCGTTAACCGAAAGGCGGTTGTGGGTCTGAGCAACCGGGGGCTGCCATGTATGCACCGCCCACCCATCACGGGGGGGGCGTGTGAAGCAAGTGGACTGGTGGTCCACGGATGGGAGGGGGGGACCCTCCCAATATTTGGTATACACCAGTTGGCGTTGCCATGGTGACTCTAGGCTTATCAGACGGGCAGGCGGCATAGGGCTGGCCTGCCCTGGGATCGCCCGTAAGATAACCCACCTTGTTTGCATATTGGTTATGCTAATAAACCTGCAGCAATATTTCTCCACTTACATTACAGTGTCGTGTGTTTTATTTATGTACTTATGTACTTATGTGCTTTGTGATAACTGTTGCCGATATTGGCACTATGAACCCTCAGACGTCCTTCTGGAACCTTCCCCTCCTCATGCCACCCAACCAGCAGACACACTCGATCGAGCACTACTTACAACAACAAAAACAACCTACTGCTTCCCCTTTCAGATCCATTACCATCCCATCCCTAAAGTCTACTGAACTGAGCAGAAAGCTGGAGCACAAACCTAACATGACTAATGCGTTACAAAAATCATAAATGCTCTAGCCAATAACCTCGAATCTCGAGTTCCGGAGTAGCGTGCTGCTCGCCGCAAAGCGCTTCAATGGCTCGTCTGGGGGTAGTAAGCGCTATATAAATAACATTTACCGTTACAAAGGCTGAGTTGAAGTCACAAGCAATCCAGCCCGGGGCCGCACACAGAGCTCTGCAGCACATGCGTTAACCCAGTGAGCTGCAGCCACTCGGGCTGCTTGCAAGGCCAAGCAGTGAGGTGGCTGCAGGGTAGGTGTAAGCCTGGCCCTGGCACACACAGTTCCTTCCAGATATTTCAGACGTTCCTTGTTCAAAGCACAGCCCTGCGGGGGTGGCATGGTCTGCTGGTCAAAGTGCTTGGATTGTACTTTCACGAGGCAGGTTCCACTGATTCTCTGTGTGTTCTTGGGCAGATGGCTTCCCCTGTCAGAGGATTCCCCATAGTTTCCCAGTCAGAGACTAGCCAGGGTTTGAAAGTTCCGTAGCGCTAGGGAAGAATGTGTCAAACCAGATGTTTGTCTCTGAAATGTAGATGGGGCTGGGGCCGGGTCAATCATGTCAGGCTTTTCCTAGCGAAGTCCAAAAGCGCGGGGGCACAGACAGTATGTCATGTTGATTTAGTGGCGTAGCTGGGGGAGGGGGTCCAGCTCAGGTAGCACTCTTTTTGGGGGCAGCGAAGGTGAGCAAGTTGTCTGTCGACTACCACCCCCTTACCCTCCCCTACGCCAGACAGCCCCACAATGTCTGGCGCATCCCTGCAAATCAGCAGGGATGCGCCAGAACAGATGCGACACGCAATTACCCCCTTGCGCCACCACGGATGCATCGCATTTAACAATGCGGCGCACTGTGGCGCAAGGATGGGCAGATGCGTGTCGCATCTTGTGGCGTAAGGGCGGCGCATTGCTGGGGTCGCGTCGCAAGCGCGATGCAACTCCAGCAATGCACAGGAGCCCATAACTAACGTGGTGCGTCACTCCTTACGCCTGCTTCAAGCAGGCTTAAGGGTTTGACGCAGCGGCGTCGTAAAACTGACTCAGATTTCATGTGGCGCAGGGCTTTACAACGTGACGTATCTGCCTAGATGCGTCACGTTGTAAATAGGTCGCAACGTGGTGCATGGTTTACGCCGCCGCTGCGTCACAAAAGTGACGCAACGGCGGCGCAAATGTGTCGCAAGGGGCTTGTAAATCTGCCCCTTTGTCTTTCTAAAGTTGGTAGGGCTGGGGCAGAGCCAGTCCCACGTCTGCTTCTGTAAAGGCTGTAGGGTCAGACGTGACCACCAGTGAGGCTTTGCCTCGGAAAACTGGTAGGGCTGGGGCAGAGCAGTCACATTCCGGGCTTTGCTTCGGTAAGGTCGGAAGGGCTGGGGCAGGGCCGGGTATGACAAGGGGGACTCTGTACTTTAAAAGGACCTTCAGTCATAGGTCAGGCGTTGCTTCGGTAGGGCTGGGGCAGGGTCGGTCATGACGCTCCACATGCCCTCTTAAAGGGCGGTGGAGCGTCGTCCCGCCTGCAGCGAGCTCAGCAGGCAAACACAAATAAATAACAAGCATTGGCATATCCAATAGGTCTCGCCTTTGGGACCTTATAAGTGTTTAGCCATGCAACAGTTGATGTTGTTGCACCAAGGATATTGTGCTGGATAACCAAACACTTATAAGGTCCCAAAGGCGAGACCTATTGGCTATGCCAATGCTGGTTCTTTGTGGCTAGAGTTTTGTTTACGTTAATGCGCGCATAGCTGCCAAGGTTTCAGATTGCCATGTGTGACATTTTCTTTATTTCGATGCGTCGCTAGGGTCCTGAGGAAATATGAATTTTGTGATCAGTTATGTCCCCTATCGTAGACCCCAACGGCTCCATGTACATGCTATAAGTACATGTATGTTCCCTCCTGCTCCAGTTTTGAAGACGCAAATATATGTGCGTCCACCGTCAACATGTCCTCTTTCAGATCCACCATGAATGGGTCAGATATTCCTTTCCTAAGTATGAAAGGCCACCGACTTTATGTGGTTCACTTTCCACATTTTACAGATTCAGGCGAGTAGGCCCGAATTCTGTCATCAAGCCTTTTCCTGCCTTCTGCCTCTGAAAGCTCCAGTCTGAGCCTGCATCTGTGACCATGAACTTTGTCTCACTCCCTGCGCGGCTAACGGTGCCTGATCCAGCCCGTCGCCTGCCAAAAACTGTATTTCACCTTCAAGATTATCTCCTCCGCCCCTCATCCGATGCATTCCTGTCTAGCAGTTTAGGTAAACATTCCTCCAGCTACCGTGCAAAGGGCCAGGCCTCGCTGTCCTCATGCAAGTAATTCATAGCCCTGTTACCATGGAATATTCCTACCCCCTCGCATCTAGTGTAGACACTTAGACGCTTGTACACGCACTAACAGTCAGTATAGTCAGTATAGAATAAGATTCTATCCTAAGAGACCTCTCTTTTTGGATAACGTAGTTCTTTAAACATAGGATATTAGATATGATTTGGGATTAGGTTGACATAGCCCCAGACTTCTGTCTCCACATGTAGAGCTAAATGTCAAGTCCCTTTCTCCCTCTAGTTGCACGTCAATCACACGTCATGCGGCTGCGCACGCATCTCTGCCAAATATTTCTGCTAACATTGCAGGATTCTCTTATGGATCCACCCACTTGTGACATCATATATAATGACGTTGTCTAGTTACGCCTATTCTAGTTACGCATGCATAGTTTATTTTGTCTTATCAGTTGATACGCCTACTGCATCTGTTTTACTGTAATGCCTTTTCTATAAAAATGATTACCTGTCAATAATATATGCCCTTCCTTCCTGAACTTTCGTGGTGATGGAATAGAACGCCAACAATTTGAATTGTATTCCTTTGTATAGGAATAAAGCCTTTTTAAACCTCTAATACCACGGATTCTGCCTCTCATTTTTACTGAGTTATTCTTAATAGACTTTACCGCATAAAAAATAGTACCGGTAACGAAATATTTACCACATAAATTGGCGCCCGAATAGGGACACTTTCTCATCTCACGCGCCGGCGGTGCGTTGCAGGCCCGGTCTCCTGCCACAGCTGAACGGACAAAAACGCGTATCTGCAGGGTTTCCTGTATCTCCCTCCGGCCAAGCGGGGACGACTGAGGCTGCGATCAACACCCAGACGAGGCGGTGAGAAGTGCGAAGTATCCCGACCAGAGCCTAGCTGAGAGAGCAAGATCCGAGGTATACAGAGACCCGCCAGGTTCCGAAGTTCCGAGTCCAGTCCGGTCCAGTCCAGTTTCAGTTCCGTTCCGAGGCCTTCCGTTCCGAGCTACCCGGTGAGTACCATTACCGGGGAGGCATTTAACGTGCACATAGTCTGTGCCGGTCAAGACGGGTTTGGGTACACAAATCCGGTCTGCACTGTTTTAGCAGTGTATCTGTACTGTTTAGCAGTATATATAGTATGTTTTTCATATAAATAAATATAAATAAGTATTATCTAGTGTCAGTATTATGTCAGTAACTAGTTTTCTATTAGTTATCATTGTTCGTAAAACTGTTAAGTGTTAAATGTTTTGAAATACGTTCTATATACTGTTGTGTGAATGACTGTTCATTATTGTGTTTTTATAAAGTGTGTTCTAGTAATAAGGTCTAAAAATGCCGCTCTTCTCGAAACTAAGACAGATCAAAACTAGAAAAGGTGTACTCGAAGAAGCTGTTCCCATCCCACCTAGGGACACTCCAGGGTACTTTATGTATCATAAGCATGGCCTAGATGCCGTACTATTTCTTGATTTATGGGTAGACTACACCAAAGAATTACCAGAGAGTCAGAGATGGCCCGCAACGGGGACCTGGGATGCAGATTGCATCATGAGAGTAGAAGAAGAATTATGGAAAAAGAAAGCCAGACAGTCACAGAAAGATGCCATTGAATTATGGCGTAAAGAATCATATAGACGTACAGAAAAAGCACTCAGACAGGAAGATAAGGGTAAGGAGAATTCAAATAAAGTCCGCGAAAATCTATTACTTGAGGAAGGTACCCGAGTAAAATCAGAACAAATAGACAGACAAAGAAACGCCCTTATGAATGGTATGTATCCACTTCTGGCCGAAGGGTTACCTAAGGCTTCTCCGGAAATACCAAAAGACTTGCCACCTCCATTGTTCCCGATAAAAGCACATCCCAAGGGGCATCCTAGAACCGCAGAAGATGTTTTCCTTTCCTCTTATTTAGATGACGCAGCTCCCGAGTATGCTAATACCGCACCACATAGACCGCTTGCCGATGATGCTCATCGCCAAGACTCTCCGTCTGTACCTCCACAACAACAAGCTTCGACACACATTCCGACAAGCACATCTGTTTCTACAGCTTTTCCCGCAACGACGGTTGCTGTCTCACCTTCAACAAATCCTTTCACGTCCAGCACCCCAGACGGTGCTACAGGAGGTACGACAGACATTTTTTCTACGCCACCCAGAGGGAATAAATTTTCCCTTAGAGAATTAGCACACCAACGTACGCCCAAACTAGCAACTCCCGACATGCTCAAGGAACTTCTAGTAGATTGTAGATATGATCCTGTACCCGGTAAACGGGACGAAATGCTGCTGTCGTCATTACGTATTCGACGAGCCGCAATATATTTAACGAAGCTACCAGGAATGGCTACACATTTAGAAAATATATATCACTTTGTCCAGTCAGGACGAGGTCCTGAAAGTATTAGCAGAGCCATGGAGTACCAGAAAGCGGAGGTACAGGGACAACTGTTACGTTTCCTTATAAACTGTGTAATCAGAAATCAAGACCGGCCTGGGGTAAATCCGGAAGAAATGCAAAAACTTGTCACTTGGGGCCAGAATATATCAGAAGGGAGACATGATAAACAGTTATGTATAGTAGCTATGTACCGAAAGATCCGCAAAGAAGTAGAACGAATACACGAAGAAAGATTAGAGATAGACGCCGCTGACCTAAACAGAGAGGAGGAGGAGCAAGAATCAGACCAATTAGATACAATAGCTTATGTAGGTAGAGGAAGACCCCATAATAACACCAGAGGTTTTAACGACCCAATACGTCCAATACGTCCAGAATGTAATAGACATCTTCCAAATCCGATGCTAAATACAAAATCCCCCGAACTGTGGTAAATAATTTAATTACCGGTACTTAATTTGATGCGGAAAATTAATAAGAATAGCTCGATAAAATAAGAGGCAGAATCCGTGGTATTAGAGGTTCGGAACGGGCTTTATTCCAGAACACAATTCGAATTTGTGGGCTTCATATTCCATCACCACGAAGGTTCAGGAAGTGAAGGACAATACTTTATTGACAAGTAATCATTTTTATAGAAGAGGCATTACAGTGAAACAGATGCAGGAGGCGTAACAGTTGATAACAGAGATAAAAACATACATGCGTAGCTAAAATGGGTGTAACTAGGCGTAACTAAAGAACGTCATTAGGTATGATGTCACAAATGGGTGGTTCCATGAAAGAATTTCGCAATGGCAGCAAAAATACTTGGCAGAGATGCGCGCGCAGCAGCATGACGTGTGATTGACGTGCAACTAGGGGGAGAATGGGACTTGACATTTAGCTCTACATGTGGAGACAGAAGTCTGGGGTTATGTCAACCTAATCCTAAATCATATCTTACATCCTATGTTTAAAGAACTGTGTTATCCAAAAAGAGAGGTCTCTTAGGATAGAATCTCATTCTATACTGACTATACTGACTGTTAGTGCGTGTACAAGCGTCTAAGTGTCTACACTAGATGCGAGGGGGTAGGAATATTCCATGGTAACAGGGCTATGAATTACTTGCATGAGGACAGCGAGGCCTGGCCTCTTTGCACGGTAGCTGGAGGAATGTTTACTTAAACTGCTAGACAGGAATGCATTGGATGAGGAGCGGAGCAGAGCAGATAATCTTGAAGGTGAAATACAGTTTTTGGCAGGCAGACAGGCCGAGTTAGGCACCGTTAGCCGCGCAGGGAGTAGGACAAAGTTCATGGATACAGATGCGAGCTCAGACTGGAGCTTTCAGAGGCAGAAGGCAGGAAAAGGCTTGATGGCAGAATCAGGGCCTACTCGCCTGGACTGTAAAAATGGGATAAATGAACCATATAAAGCCGGTGGCCTTTCATACTTAGGAATAGGATATCCGGCCCATTCATGGCGGATCTGAAAGAGGACATGTTGACGGTGGACGCACATGTGTTTGCGTCTTCAAAACTGGAACTGGAGGGAACATACATGTACTTGTGATTTATACATGAAACCGTTGGGGTCCAAGATAGGGGACATAACTGATCATAAAAATCCATATTTCCACATTCCCTCCTTGTCCCCTACTTGCCCTTAAGAGATATCAATCTTCATCAATCCGTTGATCTGTTCATATAACATCATTTGTTCTTCTTTCTTCTTCCGGGATGAATGAAAACTTGGTGGTGGAATACACGATGTGGCACACAGACCACAAATCGCTGGTCCACATTGTAGGCATAAGCAGCAACTGAATAATATGAGAAAGCCAATACCTAGGAAGGATAGGACCCTCCATCCCCAGGCTGACAATACACTCCAAAACCAACCGGACCAAGTCCAGGTGCCTGGATTCTGGTGTATCTGGCTTACAATCTTATGAAGGCGAGTTATGGCTTTATATACAGACGGCGAATTTTCTGGTATGAAAATGCAACAACTTGATCCGATGACCCTACAAGCTCCGCCCCTATCGGCCAGGATGACGTCAAGGACAAGACGATTTTGAAGCACAACAATCCGCATAGCAGACTGTTCTTCTGTTAAATTGCCTAAGGCGGAAATAGTTTCGTTCACTACTGCTTCAAGGGTTCTGGTTAATCTACGTATCAACTTACTATTGGTAACTGTTCCTATATAGGGGAAGAAACCTTTATTGAAATCTGTGTATTTTTCCCATGCTGTTTCAGTGTAATCGACGATTGGGAGATCTCTCTGCTGTCTATTGTGTACTAAATGAGTATTTCTGTGATAATCAGGAGGAGCTAGGAAAACAGGTGGCAAAAGGAATCCGATGTAACAGGTACCATCCCAATCTAGAGGCAAACGTGTATATGCAGTCTGACCACATACGAAGTAGGAATGGCGAGAAGCTCTAAATGTAGACTTGCCTTGATCACTGAATTCTATTACAGTGGTGCACTTACTATGGCCCATATGTATGGAACCATTCTTTCTTACACACAATTCACCTTTAACTGGAAATACTGACATAGCGGGAAAAATTGGTGCAGCTTCGGATTCAACATTCAGGATCATGAGATTAAGCGTGAAATTCCCTAAACCGTATACTTCATTTTCTAGATCAGTTCCTGTTCTTTTGGGAAGTCCCTCCTTGTTAGGGTAGCAGACTTTAAGCAAAACTAAGTTCAGGTTTCCCCATACCCAGTTGTCTTGATAAACTGCGGAATTTGAATCTAGGGAATTAATTAAACTAAACCATGCTCCACAGGAGCCATTGTGTGTGAACGGATATGGAAAGAGAGGCAGAATTCCCTTATAGTTCTGATAGGGAGGGAGTCGGCCACATATCCAACAATTTGTAGCATTGCTAGTCTGATGGGAATGATGTAACATACTAATAAAAGTGTTATTGCGCAGCGCAAATCTATAGGACAACTCATGCGGGGGTAATTCACTAAAAGAATGTTCAGCAGTAACATTGTAAACATGTTTAGAAATAGGATAATATATGTGCAACAATATACTAGCAACTATTATTAAAAGACTTAAGAAAAACAAAATTAATAACGTCACTGTGCAATGACTACGCAGTGATTTACAGTACGCATGTTGTTTCAACTGCATCTTTCGGTTTCTTTCTCTATTCAGGTCTAGGGGATACATGTCAGAGACAAATTCGACCGATTCACCTTGGAGAGGACTTAAACAATCAAATTGTCTGACCTATTAGACCGTAGTTTTAGTTTATATAGTTCCTTATCACTCTGTTCAACCAAAGGAAGCTTTGAGTCAATCGGTGAAGACACGCGAGGTGTGTCGTTTACATCGGACGGTAGTCCATGAAATTTCTTGATATGACTTGAATGTATCCAACCTTTGCGACCTTCGATCTTCACGGCTGTCCTCGTGGTGAGCAGTACAAGTTGAGGCGATTTCCACCTAGGATCCAGCTGAGTCTTTCGATCAAAATTTCGCACTAACACCAGGTCCCCGGGAACTACGTCATGGGGTTTCACCTCGGTGTTGTCGGGAAAGGCTGCAGCTACCTGTGAACGACAAGATTGTAGTGCAGACATCAAGGAAGCCAGGTAATCTGTCAGCATATTACAGTCAACATCAGTTATTTTGCGTGGTATAGGCGTCCCCCACATATTTGGTGGTCTGCCAAAGATCACCTCATAAGGGGATAGCCCTGTTCGAGAGTGTGCTACCATTCTCATGTAAAAGAGTGCAACTGGTAAGGCTACTACCCAATCGACGCCTTTCTCTCTACATATTTTGGACAATCTAATTTTCAGAGTTTGATTATGTCGTTCCACGAGACCTGCTGCCTCGGGGTGTCGGACACAGTGAAATCTCCATTGATAGCCTAACAAAAGTGAAACGTGTTTCATTAGTTCGGATGAGAACGGCTGGCCGTTATCTGAGTAGACAACACGTGGTAAACCGTACCGTGGGAAGAATTCTCGAACCAACTGTTTGGCAGTAGTCGGGGCAGTGTAATCTGAAACCGGGTATGCTTCTGTCCAACGGGAAAGAGCACAGACAACTACAAGAACATATTTGAATCCTCGACATCGTTCCATCTGGATATAATCCATCTGGAGGACTTCAAAAGGGTGCTCAGGAGGCTGAAATCCACCCTGTTCTAAGGGAATGCTTTTACCTGGGTTGAACTGACAACAGATCATACAGGTACGAACTTTTTGTTTAGCTGCTGCTCGTAAATGTTTGTTGAACCAAATGTGTTGAATGCTGTCTAGCATAGCTTTTTCCCCTAAGTGTGCTGGACTATGTATTGTATTAATGATAACTTGAACCATAGAATCAGGAAGGAACCATACAGATTTTTCCTTCGTCATCCATCCTTGATCCGTTTGGATCCCTCCTGATTCAGTCCATTTCTTTATTTCATCTGGTGTAGCATGTGTCTGTATGTCAATTACGTCAAGAGCGGGATCCTTAACCATCATGCAATGTGTTGGTGTCGGAACTATTGTCTTTGTCATGTCAGATGTGTGAGTTTGAGCAGTCTGTTTAGCTGTTCTGTCAGCTAGATCATTGCCTTGGGAAATGATATCAGTAACTTTCGTATGAGCTTTACATTTCATAATTGATATTGCAGTGGGTAGATGTATTGCATCTAATAAGGCATGAATGAGGGGTCCGTGCTGAATGTGGGCACCGTGAGAAGTTAAATAACCTCTCTCTCGCCACAGCACGCCGAAGTCATGTACCACTCCGAATGCATAACGTGAATCAGTGTATATGTTGACTTTCTTATTCGTAGCTTGAATACAGGCTTGTGTCAGAGCGATGAGCTCTGCTGCTTGAGCTGACAAGGTATTTATGCAATTTGTTTCAATGACTTCAGTGTCTGTTGTGACTGCATACGCGGCCACTAGCTCTCCTGTACTTGTTCTCATACATGAACCATCTACATACAACGTCAGGTCTGGGTCTGACAATGGGACGTCTGTCAAGTCTTGTCTAGGTTTCGTCGTGATAGTAATAACTTCAATACAATCATGTGCTAGTGGGTCTGTTCCGTTTACTGGCAAAAGTGTGGCAGGATTCAATGTACTACAACGTCTGATTTCTATGTGTGGCTGAAACAATGTTAATTCGTAACCGGTGAGTCTTGCTATAGTCAAGTGTTGTGTTTGCGTTCGGTTCAAGAGAACCTCTACTGCGTGTGGTACTTGTACTGTCAATGGATGTCCTAACACTATGGCATCGCTTTGTCTGATTGCTAAAGCTGTCGCTGCCACTGATTTCAGGCACGCAGGCAGAGCCTGAGCTACGGGATCTAATGTACTAGAAAAATAAGCACATGGTTTGTGTGATCCTGCTTGTTCCTGAGTGAGTACTGACAAGGCAGTACCTTCGCGTTCTGTAACAAAGAGTGTAAAATGTTTATTGTAACATGGTGTTGCTAAAACAGGTGCTTGACATAAAGCTTTCTTTAGGCTTTCAAAAGCTTGTGTATGTTCCTGAGTCCAAGGGAGGACAGTCGATGTGGCTGCCTCCTGTGTTGTCAACTGAATGAGTGGTTTTGCTAGAAATGCATACTGAGGGATCCACTGCCTACAATATGAAGTGAGGCCTATAAAAGCCCGCACCTCCTTTTGTGTCTTGGGTATTGGCATGTTAGCAATTAACTGGATGCGATCTGACGTAAGCTGCCTTCCCTCCTTGGACAGCGAGTGCCCAAGGTAAACAACTCGCTGGACACAGAATTGCAGCTTAGAAGGGGACACCTTGTGCCCCTTTTCGGCCAAAAATTGTAAAACCGTCAGTGAGGCTTTTTCACATTCAGGTTCGCTTCTAGCGGTGATCAGCAGATCATCGACATATTGAAGCAGGGCAGTGTTGACTGGCATGTGGATACTGTCAAGTTCTCGTTTCAGTGCTTGGCTATAGATGCTGGGGCTTTCTGTGAATCCTTGAGGTGCGCGTGTGAATTTAAAGCTTCGTCCATTTAAACTAAATCCGAACAAGTATTGGCTTTCCGGATCTATTGGGACGCTGAAAAAGGCATTCTTGAGATCAATTACAGTAAAGAATGTTGCTTCGGAATCAATGGCTGTCAGTAATGAAGAAATATCTGGGACTACGGGGTATTGTGGTACAATACATTTATTTAATTCGCGCAGATCAATAACCAATCGATATACTGGCGGGGCTTTTGGATCAGTTCGTTTAAGAATCGGAATTATCGGGGAATTACATACATTGGAGTCGGTTTCCACAACCACTCCTTGGGTAATAAGCTCGTCAATGATTTGCAGTAAAGCCACTATAGCATCTGGGGGTAACTTGTATTGTCGCATTCGTGGTAGTACCACTCCTGTCTTTAGTGTGACTCGATATGGTGTAATGTTCATGCAACCAACATCTGTAGGGCCTTGTGCCCATAAATGTGTGGGTAAAGTCTGCAGTCGGTTATCCATGTCTTGGGACACATAGTGCCCTTTGAAATCGCGTAAAAACAATCTTACTCCTTCCGGAGAACAACATATTATAGCTCCTAGAGCTTTCAATGTTTTTATACCTAACAGATTTTCTGGACATGATTTAGTAAGCAATAAATCTGTAGTTCGTGTCAAGGGACCAATCGTAAGGGGAAGAGGCTGTGATACTTCGTTAATGATAGGTTTTCCCGAAAAGCCAAGGGAAATATTCTGTGAGCCTAAGAGGGGTGCCCCTGGAACTTCACTACGTTTTATGGTTGTTCGGCTTGCCCCTGTATCAAGTAAAAATTTTCTATCTTGGCCTAATAGTTCACTGTGTACATAAGGTCCTTCTTGATCTACAGGGACCTCGATAAGGGGTAAGCCGACTTCCCTCTCTAGGCTGTTTCATGAGTATCGTTGATAATCAGGATAATCATACTGTGCGGTCTGGTACATCTGTTGTGTAGTTGTTTGTGTGGCAGCAATAGGCTGCGGTGGTGGAGCTGGCATAGACTGTTGCGGAGCCGGCATGGACTGTGCATGCTGCGGGGCTCCTTGTTGGTTCTGATCCTGTCTAAGTGGCCTTGGTCTTTCTTTTGTATTACCTATGGCGATATTATGTTTTAAAACTGGACAATCGTGTACATAATGACCTGGCTGTTTACAATAGTTGCATGTCCCTTTTACAGAACCTGCTGAAACACTGGACTGTGTCATACCCTTTTTATGACCGTCGGCTGGAACTGTCTGGGAAACTAGCATTTTCATTTTCGTGTCTTTCATGCGTCTTTGTTCATGTTCTTGTTCCTCTCTAATTCTATTGTGATGGTACTGTAGCATTTGTAACATTTGTGACGGAGTGTTACCTTGCCAGGTACTCTCGAATTTCAATACTCTATTCTTAACTTGGGGCAAGGCATTTTCAACTAATTTTGTCACAAACAGATGTGGATACGATTCGCTACTTGCTTTTATTCCACTATTTATACCAAAACATTTTTCGAATCGGGCATAGAAATCACTAGTGTCTTCATCTTGCTTTTGTTTACAGGCTGAGATTGCACCCCAGTCTTCCTTTTTCGTAGTTAATAAACGTGGCAATACCTGTACTAATAAACCTGGTAGTATTCTGGTCTTTTCCCCGAGCCCTAAACCTGGACCTCGAGCTGTTTCTTCGTTTTCTAATGCTGTCCAATCTATCTTTTGGTCTCCCACCTCCCAATCCTTTTCTTTGAGTTTTTCGTAAATGCCCGCAGGCATTAATACCTTTAATATTTTCATAATGTCGGGATAGGTATACTCTCCCATGAGCAACATGTCTTTAATTTCACGGTGGAAACCCGCTGGGTCTTTGTCATGACTGGGTACCACTTTCTTCATTTCTAATAGTTCCATTTTAGATATGGGTGTGTATACAAACACACGTTTAAACTGATTGTCATCACCTTTTATCGGGTGCACTTCGCGTAAGGGATTCTGTCTATCCATATAATACGCCGTTCTTTCCTTGATGGGCAGTGAGACATGTTCGGGGCATACAAAAAGAATGTACTGCTTTCTGGATTCTAGTATTTCTCTAATTAACTCAGTACCTGAACCTCTCCATTTATTCGTGAGTAATTCAGTCAATATATCAGGTAGGGGACCAGGATCGGAGTGTTGGCTTTTATATAATATAAGGAGTTGTTGAATCATATAGATACCAGCTAAACGCTGTTCATCTGGGGTGAGGTTCAAAAACGTATGTGCTAGTGTATCATCACTATATTTTCCGGGACTGTCAACCCAGTGAACGGCTGACCTGGCTAATTCTTGTTCGTCCATAGAATCGAGTATATGATAACCCCTTCGTTCTCGGAGTAATTTGTCAGCGGCTTGGAACGAATGTTCGGGGGACCTTATATTTATTATAGGTGTTTGGAAATTTCTGTTATTATCTGGACGTATCGGACGTATCGGATCAGCAAAGCATCTAGTATTATTACAAGATCTTCCTCTACCTACATAGGCCATCGTTTCTAACTGTCCTGTGGGCAGTTCTAATTCTTCCTCCTCCTCCTCGTTTTGTTCAGGCTGGTCTACCGCTAATCTTTCTTCGTGTATTCGTTCTACTTCTTTGCGGATCTTTCGGCACATAGCTACTATACTTAATAGTTTATTATGTCTCCCCTCTGATATATTCCGACTCCATGTGGTAAGAATTTGCATTTCTTCCGGATTTACCCCTGGTCGGTCTTGATTTCTGATCACACAATTTATGAGGAAACGTAACAGTTCCCCTTGTATCTCCACTTTCTGGTACTCCATGGCTCTATTAATACTCCCAGAATCTCGTCCTGACTGGACAAAGTGATATATGTTTTCTAAATGTGTAGTCATTCCTGGTAGCCTCCCTAAATATATTGCAGTTCGTCGGATACGTAATGATGCCAGCAGCATTTCGTCCTCTTTGCCGGGCACAGGGTCATATCTACAATCTACTAGAAGTTCCTTAAGCATGTCGGGAGTTACTAGTTTGGGCGTACGTTGGTGGGCTAATTCTTGAAAGGAAAGTTTATTTACTCTGGGTGGCGTGGAAAAAATGTTTGCTGTACCTCCTGTAGCACCACCTGGGGTGCTGGACGTGAAAGGATTCGTTGAACGTGATATAGCAACCATAGGTGTGGGTACAGCTGTAGAAACAGATGTGCTTGCCGGAACTTGTGTCGGAGTTTGTTGTTGCGGAGGTACAGACGGAGGGTCTTGGCGTTGAACCTCCTCGGCAGGCGGTCTATGTGGTGCAGTATTAGCATACTCGGGAGCTGCGTCGTCTAAATAAGAGGAAAGGAAAACATCTTCTGCGGTTCTGGGATGCCCTTTGGGATGTGCTTTTATCGGAAACAATGGAGGTGGCAAGTCTTTTGGTATCTCCGGAGTAGCCTTAGGTAACCCTTCGGCCAGAAGAGGAAACATACCATTCACAAGGGCATTTCTTTGTCTGTCTGCTTGTTCTGATTTTGCTCGGGTACCTTCTTCAATTAATAGATTTTCTCTGACTTTATTTGAATTCTCCTTACTTTTCTCTTCCTGTCTGAGTGCTTTTTCTGTACGTCTATATGATTCTTTACGCCATAATTCAATGGCATCTTTCTGTGATTGTCTAGCTTTCTTTTTCCATAATTCTTCCTCTATTTTCATGATGCAATCTGCATCCCAGGTCCCAGCTGCGGGCCACCTCTGACTTTCTGGTAATTCCTTGGTGTAGTCTACCCATAAATCAAGAAATAATATGGCGTCTAGGCCATGTTTATGATACATGAAGTACCCTGGAGTGTCCCTAGGAGGAATGGGAACAGCTTCTTCGAGTACCCCTTTTCTAGTTTTGATCTGTCTTAATTTCGAGAAGAACGGCATATTGAGAACTGATCTGATACCTAATTTTGAACACGTTAATACAACAAAACACAATAATGAACAGTCATTCACACCACAATATGCAGAACGTATTTAAAACATTTTGACATTTAATATTTAATGAACAACAATGATGGCCATTTAGGGAACTAGTCACTAAGCATAATACTCGGCACTAACTAGGTAATTCTGAATTATATACTAGACATACTTGATATACTGCTAAACAGTACAGATACACTGCTGAAACAGTGCAGACCGGATTTGTGTACCCAAACCCGTCTTGACCGGCACAACCTATGTGCACGTCAGAACGCCTCCCCGGCAATGGTACTCACCGGGTAGCTCGGAACGGAAGGCCTCGGAACTGAACTGAACTGGACTTGGACCGGACTGGACTCGACTCGAAACTTCGGAACTTCGGAACCTGGTGGGCCTCTGTATACCTCGGATCTTGCTCTCTCAGCTAGGCTCTGGTCGGGATACTTCGCACTTCTCACCGCCTCGTCTGGGTGTTGATCGCAGCCTCAGTTACCCCCGCTCGGCAGGAGGGAGATACAGGAAATCCTGTGGGTACGCGTTGTTGTCCGTCCAGCTGTGGCAGGAGACCGGGCCTGCAACGCACCTCCGGCGCGTGAGATGAGAAAGTGTCCCTGTTCGGGCGCCATATATGTGGTAAATAATTTAATTACCGGTACTTAATTTGATGCGGAAAATTAATAAGAATAGCTCGATAAAATAAGAGGCAGAATCCGTGGTATTAGAGGTTCGGAACGGGCTTTATTCCAGAACACAATTCGAATTTGTGGGCTTCATATTCCATCACCACGAAGGTTCAGGAAGTGAAGGACAATACTTTATTGACAAGTAATCATTTTTATAGAAGAGGCATTACAGTGAAACAGATGCAGGAGGCGTAACAGTTGATAACAGAGATAAAAACATACATGCGTAGCTAAAATGGGTGTAACTAGGCGTAACTAAAGAACGTCATTAGGTATGATGTCACAAATGGGTGGTTCCATGAAAGAATTTCGCAATGTCAGCAAAAATACTTGGCAGAGATGCGCGCGCAGCAGCATGACGTGTGATTGACGTGCAACTAGGGGGAGAATGGGACTTGACATTTAGCTCTACATGTGGAGACAGAAGTCTGGGGTTATGTCAACCTAATCCTAAATCATATCTTACATCCTATGTTTAAAGAACTGTGTTATCCAAAAAGAGAGGTCTCTTAGGATAGAATCTCATTCTATACTGACTATACTGACTGTTAGTGCGTGTACAAGCGTCTAAGTGTCTACACTAGATGCGAGGGGGTAGGAATATTCCATGGTAACAGGGCTATGAATTACTTGCATGAGGACAGCGAGGCCTGGCCTCTTTGCACGGTAGCTGGAGGAATGTTTACTTAAACTGCTAGACAGGAATGCATTGGATGAGGAGCGGAGCAGAGCAGATAATCTTGAAGGTGAAATACAGTTTTTGGCAGGCAGACAGGCCGAGTTAGGCACCGTTAGCCGCGCAGGGAGTAGGACAAAGTTCATGGATACAGATGCGAGCTCAGACTGGAGCTTTCAGAGGCAGAAGGCAGGAAAAGGCTTGATGGCAGAATCAGGGCCTACTCGCCTGGACTGTAAAAATGGGATAAATGAACCATATAAAGCCGGTGGCCTTTCATACTTAGGAATAGGATATCCGGCCCATTCATGGCGGATCTGAAAGAGGACATGTTGACGGTGGACGCACATGTGTTTGCGTCTTCAAAACTGGAACTGGAGGGAACATACATGTACTTGTGATTTATACATGAAACCGTTGGGGTCCAAGATAGGGGACATAACTGATCATAAAAATCCATATTTCCACAGAACACCTATTCCAAGCCGCTGATAAATTACTCCGAGATCGAAGGGGGTACCACGTGCTTGATTCCATGGACGAACAAGAATTAGCCAGGTCAGCAGTACAATGGGCTGACAGTCCCGGCGAATACAATGACGATGCACTTGCACACACGTTTCTGAATCTAGACCCATATGAACAGCGTTTAGCTAGTATATACATGATTCAACACCTCCTTATATTATATAAAGGCCAACACTCCGATCCAGGACCCTTACCTGACATATTGACAGAACTACTCACGAATATATGGAGAGGGTCAGGTACTGATTTGATTAAGGAAATTCTAGAATCCCGAAACCAATATTTAAATTTCATATGCCCAGAACAC
Source organism: Triturus cristatus (assembly GCF_964204655.1). NCBI lineage: Eukaryota > Metazoa > Chordata > Amphibia > Caudata > Salamandridae > Triturus > Triturus cristatus. The sequence continues at coordinate 847,899,949 of NC_140595.1, forward strand.
GTTCCAGTTCCCATCATGGGAAGAAAAATGTATCACATAGATAGACAGAATCCGTTACGCGAAGTGCACCCAATCAGAGGTGCCGGTGATAATTTTACACGCGTGTTTGTGTACACGCCTATAACTAAACTGGAATTATTAGAAATGAAGAAAGTAGTACCCAGCCATGACAAGGACCCAGCAGGTTTCCACCGTGAGATAAAAGACATGTTACTCATGGGAGAGTATACCTACCCCGATATTATGAAAATATTAAAAGTCCTATTACCCGCCGGTGTTTATGAGAAACTCAAAGAAAAAGAATGGGAGGTGGGAGACCAAAAGATAGATTGGACAGCATTAGAAAACGAAGAAAAAGCCCGAGCTGCAGGAGCAGGGCTTGGGGAAAAGACTACAGCACTAGCAGGATTACTAATTCAGGTACTGCCACGTTTATTAACTACGAAAAAGGAAGACTGGGGTGCAATCTCAGCCTGTAAACAAAAACCAGATGAAGACACTAGTGATTTCTATTCCCGATTTGAAAAATGTTTTAGTATAAATAGTGGCATAAAAGCCAGTAGTGAGTCATATCCACATCTGTTTGTGACAAAATTAGTTGAAAATTCTCTGCTACAAGTCAAGAATAGAGTATTGAAATTCGAAAGTACCTGGCAAGGTAATACCCCATCACAGATGCTACAGATGTTACAATATCACCACAATAGAATTAGAGAAGAACAAGAACACGAACAAAGACGTATGAAAGATACGAAAATGAAAATGCTTGTTGCACAATCAGCTCCAGCCGATAATCATCAAAAGGGTGATTCCGCAAGTACTGCGAAAGGGACATGCAACTACTGTAAACAACCAGGTCATTATATACACGATTGTCCAGTCCTGAAACATAATATTGCCACAGGTAGAACACATGAGAGACCACGTCCACCTAGACAGGATCAGAATCAACAACAAATCCCTCAGTATGCACAACCTAGGTTAGCTCCGCAACAATTAGCTCCGCAACAGGCAGCTCCACAACAGATCGTAGCACCACCACAAGCGCAGCCTGTCGCTGCAACTCAAGCAACAACACAACAGATGTATCAGTACGCACAAACAGATTATCCCGATTATCAGCGATACTCATGAGATAGCCTAGAGAGGGAAGTTGGCTTACCCCTTATTGAGGTTCCTGTAGACCAAGAGGGACCTTATGTACATAGTGAACTATTAGGGGAAGACAGAAAGTTTTTACTTGATACAGGGGCAAGCAGAACAACTATAAGACGCAGTGAAGTTCCAGGGGCACCCCTCTCAGGCTCACAAAATATTTCCCTTGGATTCTCAGGAAAACCGATAATAAATGACGTAACACAACCTCTTCCACTTACAGTCGGTCCATTAACACGTACTACAGATTTATTGCTTACTAAATCATGTCCAGAAAACTTGTTAGGTATAAAGACATTGAAAGCTCTAGGAGCCATAATATGTTGCTCTCCGGAAGGAGTACGACTATTTTTACGTGACTTTAAAGGTCACTACGTATCCAGAGACATGGATCACCGACTGCAGAATTTACCTACACATTTATGGGCACAAGGCCCCACTGATGTTGGTTGCATGAACATTACACCATATCGAGTCACACTAAAGACAGGAGTAGTACTACCACGAATGCGACAATACAAGTTACCACCAGATGCTGTAGTGGCTTTACTGCAAATCATTGACGAGCTTATTGCCCAAGGAGTGGTTGTCGAGACCGACTCCAATGTATGTAATTCCCCGATAATTCCGATTCTTAAAAGAACGGATCCAAAAGCACCACCAGTATATCGATTAGTTATTGATCTGCGCGAATTAAATAAATGTATTGTACCACAATACCCTGTGGTCCCAGATATCTCTTCATTACTCACAGCTATTGACTCAGAAGCAACATTTTTCACTGTAATTGATCTCAAGAATGCTTTCTTTAGTGTCCCAATTGATCCAGAAAGTCAATATTTATTCGGTTTTAGTTTAAATGGACGAAGTTTTAAATTCACACGCGCACCTCAAGGATTTACAGAAAGCCCCAGCATCTATAGCCAAGCACTGAAACGAGAACTTGACAGTATCCACATGCCAGTTAACACTGCCTTGCTTCAATATGTCGATGATCTGCTGATCACCGCCCGAAGCGAACATGAATGTGAAAAAGCGTCACTGACGGTTTTGAAATTTCTGGCTGACAAGGGGCACAAGGTGTCCCCTTCTAAGCTGCAATTCTGTGTCCCGCGAGTTGTTTATCTTGGGCACTCGCTGTCCAAGGAGGGAAGGCAGCTTACACCCGACCGCATCCAGTTAATTGCTAACATGCCACCACCCAAGACACAAAAGGAGGTGCGGGCTTTTATAGGCCTCACTTCATACTGTAGGCAGTGGATCCCTCATTATGCATTTCTAGCAAAACCACTCATCCAGTTGACAACACAGGAGGCAGCCACGTCGACTGTCCTCCCTTGGACTCAAGAACATACACATGCCTTTGAAAGCTTAAAGAAAGCTTTATGCCAAGCACCTGTCCTAGCAACACCATGTTACAGTAAACAGTTTACACTCTTTGTTACAGAACGCGAAGGTACTGCTTTGTCAGTACTCACTCAGGAACAAGCAGGATCACACAAACCATGTGCTTATTTCTCTAGTACATTAGATCCAGTAGCTCAGGCTCTTCCAGCGTGCCTGAAATCAGTGGCAGCAACAGCTTTAGCAATCAGACAAAGCGATGCCATAGTGTTAGGACACCAATTGACAGTACAAGTACCACACGCAGTAGAGGTTCTCTTGAACCGCACACAAACACAACACTTGACTATAGCAAGACTCACCGGTTACGAATTAACATTGTTTCAGCCACACATAGAAATCAGACGTTGTAATACGTTAAATCCTGCCACATTGTTACCAGTAGGCGGAATAGATCCATTGGCACATGATTGTGTCGAAGTCATTACTATCACAACGAAACCCAGACAAGACTTGACAGACATCCCTTTGTCAGATCCAGACTTGACATTATATGTAGATGGGTCATGTATGAGAACAAGTACAGGAGAGTTAGTGGCCGCTTACGCAGTCACAACAGACACTGAAGTCATTGAAACAAATTGTATTAACACTTTGTCAGCTCAAGCAGCAGAGCTCATCGCTCTGACACAAGCCTGTATTCAAGCCACAAATAAAAAAGTCAACATATACACAGATTCACGTTATGCATTCGGAGTCGTCCATGACTTCGGCGTACTGTGGCGAGAGAGAGGTTATTTAACTTCTCACGGTGCCCACATACAACACGGACCCCTCATTCAAGCCCTATTAGACGCGATTCATCTACCTACTGCAATATCGATTATGAAATGCAAAGCCCACACAAAAGTTACCGATATCATTTCTCAAGGTAATGACCTAGCTGACAGAACAGCTAAACAGACTGCTCAGAATCAGACTCACACAACTGACATGACAAAGACAATAGTCCTGACACCAACGCATTGCATGACAGTTAAGGATCCCGCCCTTGATGTAATTGACATACAGACACATGCTACACCAGAAGAAATAAAGAAATGGACTGAATTAGGAGGGATCCAAACAGATCAAGGATGGATGACGAAGGAAAAATCTATATGGTTTCTTCCCGACTCAATGGTCCAAGTCATCATTAACACTATACATAGTCCAGCGCACCTAGGAGAAAAAGCTATGCTAGACAGCATTCAACACATTTGGTTCAACAAACACTTGCGAGCCGCAGCGAAACAAAAAGTTCGTACCTGTATGATATGTTGTCAGTTTAATCCAGGTAAAAGCATCCCCGTAGAACAGGGTGGATTCCAAACTCCCGATCATGCTTTTGAAGTCCTCCAGATGGATTATATCCAGATGGAACGATGTCGAGGATTCAAATATGTTCTCGTAGTTGTCTGTGCTCTTTCCCGTTGGACAGAAGCATACCCGGTTTCAGATTACACTGCCCCGACTACTGCCAAACAGTTAGTTCGAGAATTCTTCCCACGGTACGGTTTACCACGTGTTGTCTACTCAGATAACGGCCAGCCGTTCTCATCCGAACTAATGAAACACGTTTCCCTTCTATTAGGATACCAATGGAAATTCCACTGTGTCCGACATCCCGAGGCGGCAGGTCTCGTGGAACGCCATAATCAAACTCTGAAAATTAGATTGTCCAAAATATGTAGAGAGAAAGGAGTCGATTGGATAGTAGCCTTACCAGTTGCGCTCTTTTACATGAGAATGGTAGCACATTCTCGAACCGGGCTATCCCCGTATGAGGTGATCTTCGGTAGACCACCAAATATGTGGGGGACGCCTATACCTCGTAAAATAACTGACGTTGACTGTAATATGCTGACAGATTACCTGGCTTCCTTGATGTCTGCACTACAATCTTGTCGTTCACAGGTATCCGCAGCTTTTCCCGACAATACTGAGGTGAAGCCCCATGACGTGGTTCCTGGTGACCTGGTTTTGGTCAGGAATTTCGACCGGAAGACCCAACTGGATCCTAGGTGGAAGTCACCGAAGTTGGTTCTACTTACCACAAGGACAGCTGTGAAAATCGAGGGAAGGAAAGGGTGGTTGCACTCGAGTCATATCAAGAAATTTTATGGACTACCATCCAGCGTAGAGACTCAACCCTGCATTCCCTCACAGACAGACTCAAAGCTTCCTTTGGCTGAATTAACGAAACCAGAACTGTATAAACTAAAATTGAGGTCCAGTAAGTCAGACAATTTGATTGTTTAAGTCCTCTCCAAGGTGAATCGGTTGAATTTGTCTCTGACATGTATCCTCTGGACCGGAATAGAGAAAGAAATAATCAAATGCTGCTCAAGAAGCATGCGTATTGTAAATCATTTCGTAGTCATTGTACAGTAACATTATTAATTTTGTTTTTTCTAAGTCTTTTGATCATCATTGTCAGCATCCTATTGCACATGTATTACCCTATTCCTAAGCGTGCTTATAATATAACTGCAGAACATTCTTTTAGTGAATTACCTCCACATGAATTGTCTTATAGATTTGCGCTGCGCAATAACACTTTCATTAGTATGCTACATCATTCCCATCAAACCAGCAATGCCACAAATTGTTGGATATGTGGCCGACTCCCTCCCTATCAGAACTATAAGGGAGTTTTGCCCCTCTTTCCCTATCCGTTCACACACAATGGCTCCTGTGGAGCATGGTTTAGTTTGATTAATTCCCTAGATTCGAATTCCGCAGTTTATCAAGACAACTGGGTATGGGGAAACCTGAACTTAGTTTTGCTTAAAGTCTGCTACCCTAACAAGGAGGGACTTCCCAAAAGAACAGGAACTGATCTAGAAAATGAAGTATATGGATTAGGTAATTTTACACTTAACCTCATGATCCTGAACGTTGAATCTGAAGCTACACCAATCTTGCCCGCCATGTCCGTATTCCCAGTAAAAGGGGAACTATGTATAAGAAAGAATGGCTCCATACACATGGGCCATAGTAAATGCACCACTGTAATAAAATTCAGTGATCAAGGCAAGTCTACATTTAGAGCTTCTCGTCATTCCTACTTCATATGTGGCCAGACTGCATATATACGCCTACCTTTAGATTGGGATGGTACCTGTTACATAGCATTCCTTCTACCACCTGTTTTCCTAGCTCCTCCTGATTATCACAGAAATACCCATTTAGTACACAATAGACAGCAGAGAGATCTCCCAATTGTTGATTACACTGAAACAGCATGGGAAAAATACACAGATTTCAATAAAGGTTTCTTTCCCTATATAGGTACAGTTACTAATAGTAAGCTGATACGTAGATTAACCAGAACCCTTGAAGCAGTAGTGAACGAAACTATTTCCGCCTTAGGCAATTTAACAGAAGAGCAGTCTGCTATGCGGATTGTTGTGCTTCAAAATCGTCTTGTCCTTGACGTCATCCTGGCCGATAGGGGCGGAGCTTGTAGGGTCATCGGATCAAGTTGTTGCATTTTCATACCAGAAAATTCGCCGTCAGTATATAAAGCCATAACCCGCCTTTATAAGATTGTAAGCCAGATACACCAGAGTCCAGGCACCTGGACTTGGTCCGGTTGGTTCTGGGGCGTGTTGTCAGCCTGGGGATGGAGAATGCTCTCCTTCCTAGGTATTGGCTTTCTCATACTATTCAGTTGCTGCTTATGTTTACAATGTGGGCCAGCGATTTGTGGTCTGTGTGCCACCTCGTGTATCCCACATCCAAGTTTTCGTTCGAGATCCCGGAAGAAGAAAGAAGAGCAAATGATGCTATATGAACAGATCGATGGATTGATGAAGATCGATATCTCCTAAGGGTCCGAAGGGGACAAGGAGGGAATGAGGAAATATGAATTTTGTGATCAGTTATGTCCCCTATCGTAGACCCCAACGGCTCCATGTACATGCTATAAGTACATGTATGTTCCCTCCTGCTCCAGTTTTGAAGACGCAAATATATGTGCGTCCACCGTCAACATGTCCTCTTTCAGATCCACCATGAATGGGTCAGATATTCCTTTCCTAAGTATGAAAGGCCACCGACTTTATGTGGTTCACTTTCCACATTTTACAGATTCAGGCGAGTAGGCCCGAATTCTGTCATCAAGCCTTTTCCTGCCTTCTGCCTCTGAAAGCTCCAGTCTGAGCCTGCATCTGTGACCATGAACTTTGTCTCACTCCCTGCGCGGCTAACGGTGCCTGATCCAGCCCGTCGCCTGCCAAAAACTGTATTTCACCTTCAAGATTATCTCCTCCGCCCCTCATCCGATGCATTCCTGTCTAGCAGTTTAGGTAAACATTCCTCCAGCTACCGTGCAAAGGGCCAGGCCTCGCTGTCCTCATGCAAGTAATTCATAGCCCTGTTACCATGGAATATTCCTACCCCCTCGCATCTAGTGTAGACACTTAGACGCTTGTACACGCACTAACAGTCAGTATAGTCAGTATAGAATAAGATTCTATCCTAAGAGACCTCTCTTTTTGGATAACGTAGTTCTTTAAACATAGGATATTAGATATGATTTGGGATTAGGTTGACATAACCCCAGACTTCTGTCTCCACATGTAGAGCTAAATGTCAAGTCCCTTTCTCCCTCTAGTTGCACGTCAATCACACGTCATGCGGCTGCGCACGCATCTCTGCCAAATATTTCTGCTAACATTGCAGGATTCTCTTATGGATCCACCCACTTGTGACATCATATATAATGACGTTGTCTAGTTACGCCTATTCTAGTTACGCATGCATAGTTTATTTTGTCTTATCAGTTGATACGCCTACTGCATCTGTTTTACTGTAATGCCTTTTCTATAAAAATGATTACCTGTCAATAATATATGCCCTTCCTTCCTGAACTTTCGTGGTGATGGAATAGAACGCCAACAATTCGAATTGTATTCCTTTGTATAGGAATAAAGCCTTTTTAAACCTCTAATACCACGGATTCTGCCTCTCATTTTTACTGAGTTATTCTTAATAGACTTTACCGCATAAAAAATAGTACCGGTAACGAAATATTTACCACAGTCCTCTTTCAGACTGTGCCTGGTGATGGCAGGAGCAGCGAGAATTCCACGAGGAGCCCTGCACAGCGCTGGATTTACTGCAGAGAGGTCCCCTGCCTATCTTTGTGCCCAGAAACAGTGTCTTCACTGTTACTCAAACTTAGGATGCAGTGAAATTCGCAAATGTGATTTATCAGTCCAAAGGTTCAAAAAGAGCCTTGCATTCCAATGGTGAAGACGGTTTTTATCCAGTCAAAAAACAGTTCTTTCCCCTCTGTTTAAAGCAGTAACCCATCTGCATAAATGTATCTGAACCTCCACCCACCAAGCGCGCATCGCCTTTTTAAATCAATGTGAATCAATACTAACTACAGCGCTTACGACAAAATACAATGTAGAGAAATACAAATAGAACGATCACAAAATAAATATGGATAAATACAGACGGAAATGTTAAAAAATAAATACCATTAAACCGGGAGCCCTATTTATAATACGTAAATGATTGTAAGGGCAAAATCCGAGGTGGTACGGAGTTAGTAAAGGCTGGTATATTGTAAAATGGGCCAACTGGGAGGGCTTGGTGAACCCGAAATGAGAGTAACATCTGGCGCTACGCACCTGTACGGATATCGGCATGTTACTAGCACAAAAGGACATGTGGAGACCAAGGTTATGGCTTCCCTTTGTGTGATCATTAATTACCCCGGCATGGGGTGCTTCATGGGTGACACAACCTCTCCAGGGTGCCCCACCTCACAATACACAACAAAAGGAATCAATATTGTGGGCATCGATTACTGCATCATTTGCATTTATGTCCTTTTTTTTTTTTTTTTGACACAGATATGGATTTAGTGAGATACATATTACAGTAGTCACAATATTATGCATAGTTGTTGGATACATAAAGCGGTCAATGCGGCCTGATCTGCATGTATGTCTTGCATTTTATCCAGACAGATTTCTTCAGCCTTTTTCTGGGTTAATGTCAGGCGAAAAAAACTGCAGTGTGAGGTAACGGGTGCACAACTCAGAATTTCGACCATGTGCAAACATACATTTGCCCAATAGTAATTTAAAATCCAACTTTGAATCGGGGTCTAAGCAATGTCTGCGCGTTTATTGAAGGCAGAGGGCTGGTTTAGGTCTGCCTTGGTCTGTTATGATATTATGGCTTAGAAGCACTGAAGGTTTTCAATACATTGTACCTTAGATGTATTTCTACAATAATTTAGCGACCACACATAGCACAATACATAAAGGATAGGAGGTCAGCAACAGTTTATTCAAGATAGAACAAGCACCAAAGACAAGCCACACTTAGCATTAAGCTGAAACTATAAGGAACATATGGAAAATAATATTTTGTGACAGAGTTGTGGATATATGCACACACACATCTCCAGTATGCAGGGCCACGTACGTCTTGCAGCGGTAAATCCCTCAAAGGCCCCCAGTAATCTATACAATGCCCCGACGGCTTGAGGGGTACGTACCACCAGCAATAAGCGCACCTCTGTTAAAAAAAAAAAAACACACACACACACCGCAAAACTACAACACATTACAATTTTCCATGACAGGCAATTAAATTAAATACAAACATAAAACTAAGATGACAACAGCTGTACTGTTCAGCAATTGCTGCTGTCCATTTACTTGGGTCTCTGGGCTTGCAGCTACAGCATTAAACACAAACCATGAAAGCACAGAAATTCTCATAACGGCTGCTTCCCGTTCCCAGTCCATGCTTTATCACGGCAGCCAAAAGGAAAAGACAGCAACACAGCAGCTCCGGTCTCATCCCACCCTCCATTCGTCTAAAAAAACAAGCATTGGCCACGCGGCCGTAAAACTAACGCCGCACGGCCGCGAAAGTCATCGCAATCGCGATCACTGTGAAAGCGAAAGTGATCGCGATGACGCACTCTGTGCTCAGCACGTGGGAAAAAGTGCAAACATTGGCCGCGACCGGGAGTTGTGCGCGCGCAAAAATGAAATTAAAAAAAAGTGCTGTGCACGTCGCGCGCGCTTGTGTGCATAATAGCAAGCTGGTGGCTGGCAAGGTAGCACTTTTAAAGCAGCTACTAAATGTCTCGCCAGAGCAGCGCATGCGCTGGCTCAGGCGAGACCTAAAAATGGCATGAACAGTGCCGATGGGGGCGGGGCTGAATCCTGCAAATGCAGGATGACCACGGTGGTCTATAGTGCGCATGTCGGATTGGCCGGCTGCAGTGGCGGCTACTCTGTTAAGGCAGAGGAGCGTTGCCCTACTGCTCGCGGAGCAGTGTAAAAGAAACAAGCATTTGCAATGCAATAGGTCTCGCAATTACGCGAGTTTGAGCTATTGGCACTGTAAATGACAATGCCTTTTTTTGTTTTGCTTATTAAAACATAAATAAAAGGCATTGTCATTTACAATGCAACAGCTTAAACCCGCGTAACTGCGCGACCTATTGCATTGCAAATGCTTGTTCTTCTACTTGCCCACTGTGTAGACACTAAGTGATATTAATGGTTTATCTACGGAATTGATTTGGGGACCCCAAAGACCATATGGGCTGCAGGAGATGGATGGAAAGGCGCCTGCCCATTTAGCAGCACTAGGAATTTGAATATCGTTTGATAGTGTTGCACCTAGGCTGGGAAGTGTAATGATTCTATAAACATTTTTCGTCTTACATGCTCACGATTTCGGGTACATTATTATAATGTACACAAGTCTCATATAGAAACCTGTTTTGTAACGGCGGTTGCCCTAGCTGCTAGACTGCCTTCGAAATTGATAAAAACAGCACAGGTGATGCAAGACAAGAACGCATCCGGTGGGCATTTTGTTTTTTGTGCCCAGGAATACGCCCAAAAGTGTAAACAAAAGAAGGGAAGCGCCATGACAGTGCATCTTGACCACTTGTGTGTAAAGCTGCATTTATTGTGTAAAGTTGCTAAATGATGAAAACACAGGCAATTGTTTTTTCTTACAAATTACCCACTTAAAAAGCAACTGTAGCTACGTGCTTAAAGCTACACACAAATAAAAGTTGCACCGTTAAAAATCAATAATGGTTTTCTTTGTAATACGCTTTAAACTTTCTTTTAAAATATATTTGCTTACACGTTGGTTTCGTAAGTGTATTCATATATTGTAATGTACTGGCATTTGTTTAGGAAAAAAAGGAGACTGCAAGTCTGCTATAGTGTGAAACATTAGCACGTTTCGCCACTTGCGAAAGAAAACCAGGACAAGCTAATTCAGTTCCAATAAGCCTTGTAGTAAAGATCGTAATCTTTTGTTCTGCAGCATCTGTGCGATGCAAATCAGCACACAGCAGGATACTAAGCTTGTAAAACAAACTGTAGGTCACTGCTGAAGTAAGGGGTAAAAGGAAAATAAATAAATAGTTAAGGATAACTAAACAAAAGTCTCGTAAGATTAACATATATCCTGTCATCGAAGTTGGATCATTGTCAACCAAAAGATAATAACGTGAATCATTTTAGTTCTGTTAAATAATTCAAAAATATTATCTTGTGTTTAATGATGACGCCATACACATTCACATAGCTCTTGTGAGCTTATCCCTCACCATGATGCAGATTCGCGCCAGGCACAAACATCTGTTTTGCATTAGGAGAATGTCCTGTAATCTCCTCGACTATACAGATGAAGACCCCTTTACATTCTATATAGTATGCCTGTCTTGAAGGCCTTACAATGTTTTGTGGAATAAAAGGAGCGCATCTTTTATTTGTTTCCTGACGTTTGACTGACTCTGCCATGTGGTGGACTATCATTACAGCCTGTGCTGACAATTAAGTGCTGGCGCTAAACAAAAGAAACCACCTACTCAAATTAAGCACTGGATCAAAGCTGACCAAGCTCTGCAGCTTCCATATGCATACTATATAACGACTGAGGCGTCCCAATGTCAGCAGACTCCTTCCCAGGGCGCCCGTTTTCATTGGCCTCGAAGCCCGGAGCCCGAATTTCCAGTTTTACCCCCGTGTGATGCTTTCCCAGGCACTTGATACAAGTGCCTGCCCTGTTTACGCTCTGTGTGCCTGGCGGACCTGCTATTACAAACAAGCATTTGCAATGCAATAGGTCTCGCAATTATAAGAGTTTGAGCTATTGGCATTGTAAAATTACAATTCCTTTTATTTATGTTTTGGTCTTAAAACAAACAAAAGGCATTGTCATTTACAATGTCAGTAGCATAAACTCGCATAAAAGCAGTGTGGGGAGTGCAGCAGTGTGCGGCGTGCAGCATTGTGCGGCGTGCAGCAGATGTGGGCAGTGTGCGGCGTGCAGCAGTGTGCGGCGGGCAGCAGTGTGCGGCGGGCAGCAGTGTGCGGCGGGCAGCAGTGTGTGGCGTGCAGCGTCATGCAGCAGTGTGTGGCTTGCAGCAGTGTGTGGCGTGCTGCAGTGTGTGGCGTGCTGCAGTGTGTGGCGTGCAGCAGTGTGCGGCGTGCAGTAGTGTGCGGCGTGCAGCAGTGTGCGGCGTGCAGCAGTGTGCGGCGTGCAGCAGTGTGAGACGTGCAGCAGTGTGAGACGTGCAGCGGCATGCAGCAGTGTGTGGCGTGCAGCAGTGTGTGGCGTGCTGCAGTGTGTGGCCTGCAGCAGTGTTTCGTGTAGCAGTGTGCGGTGTGCAGCATTGTGCGGCATGCAGCAGTGTGCGGCGTGCAGCAGTGTGTGGCGTGCAGCAGTGTGTGGCGTGCAGCGGCATGCAGCAGTGTGTGGCGTGCAGAAGTGTATGGCGTGCATCAGTGTGTGGCGTGCAGCAGTGTGTGGCGTGCAGCAGTGTGTGGCGTGCAGCAGTGTGTGGCGTGCAGCAGTGTGTGGCGTGCAGCGGCATGCAGCAGTGTGTGGCGTGCAGCAGTGTGTGGCATGCAGCAGTGTGTGGCGTGCATCAGTGTGTGGCATGTAGCAGTGTCACGGTTGCAGCAGTGTGCGGCGTGCAGCAGTATGTGGCATGCAGCAGTGTGTGGCGTGCAGCAGTGTGTGGCGTGCAGCAGTGTGTGGCGTGCAGCAGTGTGTGGTGGCATGCAGCAGTGTGTGGCGGCATGCAGCAGTGTGTGGCGGCATGCAGCAGTGTGTGGCGGCATGCAGCAGTGTGTGGCATGCAGCAGTGTGTGGCGGCATGCAGCAGTGTGTGGCATGCAGCAGTGTGTGGCGTGCAGCAGTGTGTGGCGTGCAGCAGTGTGTGGCGTGCAGCAGTGTGTGGCGTGCAGCAGTGTGTGGCGTGCAGCAGTGTGTGGCGTGTAGCAGTGTTACGCGTGCATCAGTGTGTGGCGTGCAGCAGTGTGTGGTGTGCAGCGGCATGCAGCAGTGTGTGGCGTGCATCAGTGTGTGGCATGTAGCAGTTTTGGCCTTTAAACAACATGTCCTCCCCATTTGTAGGGTTTCTGTGCTCTGTGTTAGGCAGGCTAACCATTCAAACCTGCTCTGTAAAGCTTCAACATGATAAAAGCCCCGGCACCTCTTTGGTTACAAATTAAGCACTAGGAAAGTGGCTGTAGCCAAGACACTATTGAATTTTAGTTTATATGCTCTGTGTTACGCAAACTAAATAAAGACATATACAGTGTAAAGCTGCTGCCTCATCAAAACACCGGCACTTCCTTTGTTACAAATTAAGCACTAGGAGGGTGGCTGTAGCTACGTGTTTGCAGCTACACACAAATAAAAATAATAACGTAGCTCCACTTTAGGTCATATTTATGTTTGTGTCTATAGAAATATCAACTAATTTGTCCACAATCACAGGCTATTAAGCATATTCAGACATTAAAACCTGGTTTCAAAACTCGTAGGTTAGCAGTAGTGGCCTTTAAAGAACATCCCCTCCCCATTTTTCCGGTTTGTGTGCTCTGTGTAAGGCAGGCTAAACAAAACAACATGCTGTGTAAAGTTGCCACCTAATCAGAGCCCGGCACCTCCTCTGTTACAAATTAAGCACTGGGAAAGTGGCTGTAGCCAAGCCACTATTAAATTACAGTTTATGTCCTCTGTGTTACGCACAATAAAAAAAAAGTATGGCGTGCAGCAGTGTGTGGCGTGCATCAGTGTGTGGCATGTAGCAGTGTCACGGTTGCAGCAGTGTGCTGTGTGCAGCAGTGTGTGGCGTGCAGCAGTGTGTGGCGTGCAGCAGTGTGTGGCGGCATGCAGCAGTGTGTGGCGTGCAGCAGTGTGTGGCGTGCAGCAGTGTGTGGCGTGCAGCAGTGTGTGGCATGCAGTAGTTTGTGGCGTGCAGCAGTGTGTGGCGTGCAGCAGTGTGTGGCGTGCAGCAGTGTGTGGCGTGCAGCAGTGTGTGGCATGTAGCAGTGTCACGGTTGCAGCAGTGTGCGGCGTGCAGCAGTGTGTGGCGTGCAGCAGTGTGTGGCGTGCAGCAGTGTGTGGCGGCATGCAGCAGTGTGTGGCGTGCAGCAGTGTGTGGCGTGCAGCAGTGTGTGGCGTGCAGCAGTGTGTGGCATGCAGTAGTGTGTGGCGTGCAGCAGTGTGTGTCGTGCAGCAGTGTGTGGCGTGTAGCAGTGTTACGCGTGCAGCAGTGTGTGGCGTGCAGCAGTGTGTGGTGTGCAGCGGCATGCAACAGTGTGTGGCGTGCAGCAGTGTGTGGCGTGCATCAGTGTGTGGCATGTAGCAGTTTTGGCCTTTAAACAACATGTCCTCCCCATTTGTAGGGTTTCTGTGCTCTGTGTTAGGCAGGCTAACCATTCAAACATGCTCTGTAAAGCTTCAACATGATAAAAGCCCCGGCACCTCTTTGGTTACAAATTAAGCACTAGGAAAGTGGCTGTAGCCAAGACACTATTGAATTTTAGTTTATATGCTCTGTGTTACGCAAACTAAATAAAGACATATACAGTGTAAAGCTGCTGCCTCATCAAAACACCGGCACTTCCTTTGTTACAAATTAAGCACTAGGAGGGTGGCTGTAGCTACGTGTTTGCAGCTACACACAAATAAAATAATAACGTAGCTCCACTTTAGGTCATATTTATGTTTGTGTCTATAGAAATATCAACTAATTTGTCCACAATCACAGGCTATTAAGCATATTCAGACATTAAAACCTGGTTTCAAAACTCGTAAGTTAGCAGTAGTGGCCTTTAAAGAACATCCCCTCCCCATTTTTCCGGTTTGTGTGCTCTGTGTTAGGCAGGCTAAACAAAACAACATGCTGTGTAAAGTTGCCACCTAATCAGAGCCCCGGCACCTCTTCTGTTACAAATTAAGCACTGGGAAAGTGGCTGTAGCCAAGCCACTATTAAATTTCAGTTGATGTCCTCTGTGTTACGCAAAATTAAAAAAAAGTATAAAGTGTAAAGCTTCTGCCTCATTAAAACACCAGCACTTATTTGTTACAAATTAAGCACTAGGTGGGCGGCTGTAGCTACGTGTTTACAGCTACACACAACAAGTAACATGATACCTACAACAAGTTAGGACTATTGGCTTTGTCAATCGTTGTTAGTTGCATAAGATAAATTAGCAGTAACTGTGGCTTGTATATAATATTGAAAAAGCATCCACTTGAAGCCCTAGTGACACCACGACAATGTTACTGCTCCTGAGTTACAAAAAGAGGCACAAGAATCCAGAGCAGACATGGCGAGTAAGTTGGCTGAAGAGGTGGGGGTGGCAAATGGTGTTCACGGGCGCTTTGATGTCCTCAGTGGCCGCGCGGCTCACTGAAAACATCAAAGCGCCCTCGAAATGTAAGTGATCGGCTGTGTGACAGGCGAAAGTGAAAGACGAGTGCTTTCAGGCTGCCAAATGGTGCGCGCGCCCGGCACACATGCACAGTAGTTGGCGGCCTGAAAGCACTCGTTTGCACTTCCAAAAGTGCTTACTATAAGTCTCGCCAGAGCAGCGCTAAAGCGCTGTCTCAGGCGAGACCTAAAAACCTGCACAGAAAAAGGCAGACCTTTTCGTTTGGTTGTTTTCGTTTCTGTCTTGTTTTTGAAAAGAGGCGCTTTAGCTTCCTGGGTGAGACTAAGCTTAGCGTCCTTGTTCTAAATATATTCTGAGACCTCCGCGCTGGTCTAAACACGTGCACCAACCACCCCAGCTGCTTAAAGGGACAGCTCGTATATTTATTTCCCAGCTCTGTTCTGAGGACCCACGCTCTCTCTTGTTTATGTTTTCCACACGCGTAGCACCCCCGCGGGCTCCAAAAGGCTGCTCGTTTAGTTCCCAATGTGTTCTGAGGCCCCCACAGCTTGCCTTGTTTATGTTTTCCACACTTGCAGCGCCCCTGTTGTTCCCAACAGGCAGAAACTGGGCGTTCACAGACTCTATTCTGAGACAGGCCAGCGATGCGAGGCGGGAGACTGACTGTTAGGGAGACGGAGTTGGTGGGAGGGTGGGTGCGAACATGACTTTTCCAACCCTTAAATGCGCTGTACCCAACTACACGTGCGATGCGAAGATTGGTCAGGTGAGGGGTCGGGCAGGGGTGGCAGTGATATTAATAAGATAAAAATGATATTGTTTTTCACACAGCGTTTGATACCGCATTCATGTGGTTTCGAAACGCTGTAAATAGCAGATACTAATGTTACCCAAATGAAAGGCACTCAGTCTGATGGTAGTCAGTTTACGTACCTGGGAAGGAGGATGGTTTAATCAGTCTTCCTTGGATTCATACTCATGAACAGCAGAGCGCCTCATACCTCTGTGGCGAGGGACTACGTCTAGGAGCTATCATGCTCGTTATATTCTGAATAATAACAAATTGCATAACATTGTGAACCGCAGCGAGATCATGCATTTGTAAAGTGCACTATAATAAAATCCAACAATAGTTTTGTCTGTAATTTTAAAAGAATCAATATTCAAATGTAGAATGTTAAGCTATATATCGACAAGTATCACAAGTTAAATCCATTCGATAGATATACAAGGCCCCTCCCTTCTAATTAGCTATGCCCCATGTACATATCCCACTTATTAGACATTCACAGGCCATTTTGCTGCAGTTTTATACAGCGCAAAACTCAGCCTGAAGGTATTGGACCGCTTCACATGAGCACTAGTTACATTACTGAAGTTCAGAATCATTTTCCTTTTAGCACAGGGATCCTGTGCAGGGCTTTAGAAGCCTACTGGGAAATGAGGAGATTCTGCCCCGCCGCAGGCTGCCAAATGGTGCGCGCGCCGCATGCACTGTGTGAAAGTGATCGCAATCGCGATCACCGTGTGGCCCGCGAAAGTGAAAGCAAACGAGTGCTTTCAGGCCTCCAAATGGTGCGCGCGCCCGGCCGACGCACATGCACTGTATTTGGAGGCCTGAAAAGCCACTGTTTGCACTTCCAAAACTCGCTTACTATAAGTCTCGCCAGAGCAGCGCTAAAGCGCTGTCTCAGGCGAGACCTAAAAAGAAACTGATGATAACATAAGTTATTATCGTTTTATGTTTAGTATCCGCCAGGTTCAGGTGGGGTGGGACGGGCTCCTCTGACGAGGAAGGGGGAGGGACTGCTGTACTTTAAAGTGTCCAAACCACAATGCACACTTTGCGTGTTCTGCACCCAGGCTGCATTACAGTCGGGGTGGAAACATGCCCAGGTTCCCATTCCTCGTCTGAGCGCCCAACCGCGCTGCTCAGACCAATCACAACGCTGTATTGCAGAGCTGTGATTGGCTTAGGGGAGGCTGAGTGCTTCCTTCTTCCAGCTGAAGTGGAGAGACGACGTGCGAGAGATGGAGGTGAGTCGTGGCGATCAGGTAAGTGAATTTCTATTTTTTTTAAACCTCCACCCCCACCTCTCCCCCTTTCCCCTCCCCGCCACCCCACCCGCGCCAACCCTGTACCGTTCCAGCCACCACTGGCCGTCTGTCTTGCAAAGGCCAGCCTGACATGCGCACTGTAGACCCAGCAGTCCAAGGGCTGTGAAAAAGCCTGACGAATGCTGGCACAGGCCCCCAGCCTCAAAATGAGCACTGGGGTAGCCTGCTCCAACCAATCCTGGAGCTGCTCACAGCTGAGGAAGTCCCTCCCTCTCCTGCTCGTGACAATCAGGGTCCCGGCAGAGAAGTGCTGCACCGGAAGTGCTTCCGCTACATATTCATGGTGTGAGCCATCGCACTTACCACAATTTATTAATGCTAGCCGCCACTGCTCCCTGCCTGTAAACCCCTCACCCTAAGGGAGCCTCGAAGGTAAGGAGGCGTGCGGCTGTCCTACCTGTTCTTGTGATCCGTATGCGGTCCCTAATCAGGGTTCATGGGGTCAGAGGGAAAGGTCACTTCCCTGTAGTCAGGCTTTCGTCAAGGGAACAGCGCCTCCTCAGCACTTCCATTCGTTTTCGTCAGCCTCGCCGGGTCACTTCGAGAACTCGCGCCCTCATCTCTGACACCCACTCCCAGCCACCCCCAAAGATGTCACTGTGGCCCATACAGACCTGCGCACTGCCCCTCTCTTGTTTCATGAAAACACAGCGCTGTTTCCAGCCTGGTGCTGTCTCTTTTCCCGGGGGAATAATAAATACTGCTTCCGGCCAGAGCCCGCCCTTTTCTCATCCTGACTAGTTGTGGTTCAAACTCTTTCCTCTGTTCTCTGTTTTTAACCGCTGCAGTTCTTACCGCCATCGCCAAGACGCTGTCTCATCTCTAGCCTGCCCCCCCCCCCAGCAGGGGGCCGCCCCACAGTTTGAGGGCCTCTGCTCTAGCCCCAGGGCTCACATTCACCCCCACTGGCCTTGGGTCCAAGCTGAGTCTGTGGCTCTGAAGGCCCAGGGCCCCCAGATGTCAGGGTGCAGTGGGTGGAGCGTTGACCCTCCGCCATGGGGCCCAAGGCGGGTGGAGACCCCCAGCAGCAGGGACTGACTGTCCATGCACCCTGCCCAGTGGGAGGGAGGTGCAAAGCTGCAAAGCTCTCGGGGCAAAGTTCACCGAGAATATGGAGACCCTATTCACATTCTCTAAACAAAGCTGGTAGGAGATTCCAAACGACTCTATTAAACCTCTGAATCTGATACATTTAAAGGCTGTTTTCCTCTTTTTTAGAGTTGTTTTGCATGCGAGGTCCTTAAAATGAGACGTCACAATTATTTCTTGTATGTTTATGAACTTTTCTCAATTCCCCGGACTGCAAACGGTAGCTAGTTATTCTTAGCCTTTCTCATTCGTGTATTCTCTTTATACACATTTTACAAAAATACTTTTCTGATTAAAAAACAATTTGGCCTGATTCACAAAGGTAAAGTAAGACCAAGAGTCTGCTCCGGCCCATTCTAGTATCTCGCAATTATCTACTAGAACCCACTCTGGTCGTATGGAACTTTTTACTTGCCCAATAGCGTGGAGGGAAAAACACAATTATCAAAATTACTGTCCACAAATTGCCTTAATCAAGGACTCGAGACTTAATCTCTTGGCTCTCTGGTTTTTATTATCAGCATAAAGATTTGGAGATACAGAGTCCTCAGGACGAGGCACAACAAGTACATAGGCACTAACACAAATGCTACTCTACGAAGAATCCGCATACGGCTAAAAATAACTAAAAGCACAATCTCTAAAAGCATGAGGTAGAAAACCACCAAGCAAATGTCGATACTAGGGACACTGAACCATACCATCTCTGTCCCTACTCTGCTCTAGATGACATCCCTACTTAGCAATCCCATGAGACCCTCAATCGAATCAAAGGTGTCAGAGTGAAACTTCCTAAGAAGTCTTCACTTAGAGAGCTTGGTCTAAGTTGCCCCCTCTATCCCTTCGCCTAGCCTTCCTCTGCCCTGGGCTGCTCTGATCTGCCTCCACCCTCGGGGCGCTGTCCCTAATACAGAACCCCAAATCCCAGAACACGCCCTTTGCGCCTCCTCTTCTGCGGGGTCGTCTTTCAGTAAATTTCCACAGAGCGCTGTCCAGTTCCATCGTCCATCGCTTGGCCTTGAGTCCCAGACGCCATCCGCACTAGGAGTTACGATTGGCACATTCCAATGCACTCCCATGTCTGGCTTTTACTACATAAGTCAATTTGTGAACAAAGAGCTTCTCTACTAACGAGCAACTGTCCTTGCACCTGGGGTGAGATCATGCAAGGCAGACATACTTCACATCTTTTAACTTGCAATTTACTACAGCCTAAAACCTCTACTGGAATAAATCCTTTTTGGCCTATTGCCCTTGGCTAACATAAGAAAATACCAGGCCTTTCGCCTCAACGATATATGCGAATTCTGGCCACTACTTCGGTTACACAAGCAGGTTTAAATCACAGTATTGACATTTACGTCTTTCTTTCATGTGTGGTCAAACTAAACAGTCTACAGACACGAATTCTAATCTACACGTTTTAACATCACATTGTTCAAAAGGACTAAGCTCTATGCATTGCTTCAATATATACATAAGATGCTTGTACATAGCTAACACTTCTATTGAAATCGACATAGGTTATACAGTTCTTAATACATTGTACACAAAATACCTGAGTACACATTTGATTATATGCGGGTGCCGACTAACAATGAATATAACGCACCCCTACAATTTTCAAACTTTTAAGCGCTACATCAGTTCCCCCCTTTGATGACATCCGTCATCACACCATTACATTTCTCGTCTTTAGAACTGATTCAAACCGCGCTAGTCATAACTTTGCCATGTCGAACTCCCTCCATTCTCTTAAGACTCTCGTATTGCTGCTCCTGAAACTTCGCCATTCTTTTCTCGTTTGCTCTAAGAGCTCTTTCGACTTTGCCTCCTTGATACCACTTCCATGCTTTCACGCATCCCCACAAACAAATCACACAAACCACAGCAATGATAATTGGCTTCAACACTGATCCCAGAAATCCTCTTCCCAGATTCGCAAACCAAGTTCCCACTCTTCCAAATCCTTGTCCAATCTTCTCCCACACATTCTCCTCCGTCAAATCCATAATCTCCTTGTGAATAGTCGTGATGTTATCTATGTACTTCCCTATCTCCTTCGTGTTGTCTGGAATATATGTGCAGCATTCCTGAACCTTTGATAATTTGCAGACTCCGCCTTCTTTGGCTAATAACACGTCTAAAGCAAGGCGATTCTGCATAACCATATTCCGTATCGACAACATCTCTCCAGCCACCAACAACAAGGACCTCGCCGTATTCATAGACAACTCATCAACTACAGTCGCCAACCTCCTGATCTTCACATCATTCAACACCACACCCATACTAGGTATCATTGCTCCGTATATGTCCCCAATCACTGCACCTGCATTTGTAGCCCTACGTCTTCTAGACTGTCGCTTCGTCTCTAACAACTCCAAGTCCTCTGTGTGATAAATCTTCGGGAATATGATAGCCAAATAGCATATGCCATACCAATTTGCAGGCAGTCTGACATACGCATTCTTTCCACATACATAATACACTGTCGGAATTACTTGTACCACCCCTTGCATAAAGTTCTTAACAGAGGCTTCCAAAGTGAAGGTCTGAGAACAAGTGATATGTCCCACTGCGACCTTATCCGTATCGGATTGCGGCCGACCAATACACAAATTCCCTCTCTGTACCTCATCTAACGCTATTGGTCCATAACTTCCCTTAGACTTATGAGCTCTCTCCTCCGCAGTCCAATCTACTGGGCTATCTCCGGTGTCTCGTGTCTGGGTCAATTTCCTATACCTGTCTTCTACTTGATCAATGAATTTCTTCTCCGTCTCAGACAACGCACATGTCAGGTTATTCCTGTGAGCATGCGCCGTATCCAACTTCACAGTTGGTCTAAAATACTTCAGGAGTCTGTCCTCTTTCTTATAATAATCATACTTATTCAGATGTTTAATTGCTGGAACTTCAGGAAGTACCGTATCAAAATTTGAAAAGAAATACTCGAACTGTCTCCTGTCGTAAAATAAACTGAGTAATAAACTACAAGAAATCCCATATGTCAATGGGAGATGATGATACTTGATACCCTCATCCACTGAAGCAGGCAACTGCATGCACACGTAACAATCCTTCACATCCATCGCATCAACATACTCATACAGCAACTTTGCATACGCGTTAAGCTTAAAATCACCCCTCGACAAATCCATGTGGAGTCTGCGATCATCCCTCAACTTTGATATTTCCTGCTCTCTGATACTGACACCTCTCTGTTCGGGGGTAATAGGTGTGGGTGCTCCCTGAACCTTTCCCTCTTGCCTGTGAGCCACCATGTACAAACTTATCACTACTGCAAATATGGTGACTATCACAACTCCTATCAATGTGCCTATTATCAATTTAGCCCTACGATGTGGGTTTGCAGGATCTGCCATCTTCGGAATATGCTCAATGTCCAATACAGTCTCTGAAAGGGTAAGTCTCTTTCTCATTAATGTCTCTTTCGTGAACTTAGGCAACCCTCCCTAACTTTGCTTCGTTCTATAACGGAAAAATCCCTAATTTTGTTCTTCTTCCGCTCGGGTCTAGGTTATCTTCTTTTCTGCTTGCAACCTTCTCAAATCAATCTAACATGAGCGCTGGTCCCAACAGCTCCAGGACTCCCTGCAATATTTCGAGCTTAAGAATGATCAGTTCCTGTGGGTCTGGCACAGTCGTGAACGTCGGGAACTCCAAATTGTCCAAGATCATACCTCGAATGACACTCAGGAATGGCGGACTCGGAATATGAATCGTCAATATTCCTTCGATCTCCAATCCCGGAACTTTCAGCAACACTTCCACTCTCTGGAGCGGGACACTGTTGACCAATGTCATCGACCTCAATCTTCCCGTGCTCGGTAACCCGGGCATCAGTCACTGGGTATGCCCACTCTGGTGAGGCGTACTTCCGACTTGGCACTCTTGTTCTCTTTGATCTTCTCACACCTTGAGGATTCTCCTCGTCGCCTGATTCTTCTTCTGGTTCCTCCGAAACTGGTGCAAGATCTGTGTCCGGTACCGACCTTAGGTTTACCCGATTTTGTCTTGCGGGCCAAACCCTTTCTGCTTCGGTGGCACCTCCGGTCTTCCCTTCGATACCCTGTGCACTGATCTCCTCCTCTTCGGCAGAACTCGATTCTGTACTACCCACTGCACCTCTTGCTCCTTCGCCTGTTTCTGGGTCAGTACTTCTTTCACGTCCTCCTCCAACTCGATTCAGTGCGCCATCAGCCGCTTCAGCAACCCTTACAGCTTGACTGGCCCTCTCAGATGTTTCTATCGGCTCAGCTGGACTTTCGTTCTCGAGAGGGGCTGTATCTTCTAAGGGTGCTGGGACTCGGCAGGTATGGGAAGCATGCACCCAGTTCGGTAAACCTCCACACTTGACGGCTGTGTTCGTGACAAGGATCACCTGAAAGGGGCCGCGCCACCTAGCATCCAAACAACTCTTCCTCACGTGCTTGCGGACTAGGACCCAATCGCCTGGGTCCAAGTCGTGGCACCGGTCACTCGCAGCTGGAACCGTTGCTGTCTGCACCTGCTGAGACACAGAACGGACCACGTCAGCAAGGCCTTTACAATAGTCCAGGATCATATCATCAGTGATATTTATCAAAGCAGTAGCAGGTATGGCAGGCAAACGCATCGCTCTTCCCATGAGGATTTCATGGGGTGACAACCCAGTCCTTCTATCTGGCACACTTCGAAGGCTCATAAGGACCAAGGGTAATGCGTCAGGCCATTTCAAAGACGTAGACGAACACACTTTCGCCATTCGAGCCTTCAGAGTTCCATTCACCTGCTCCACTATCCCTGAAGCTTCCGGTCTATAGCTACAGTGTAACTTCTGATCTATATTCAAAGCTGCACAAAGCAACTTCATGACTTCGCTGTGGAAATGAGTTCCTCTGTCCGATTCAAAGGACGTCGGGAACCCGTACCTTGGAATGAGTTCCCTCAATAATAGTTTTGCTACTGTGAGTGTGTCACATCTGCGTGTAGGGTATGCCTCCACCCACCTGGAAAAGACACATACTATCACTAATATGTACCTCAACCCATTACACTTCGGCATTTCAACAAAATCGAGCTGCATCCTATTGAAAGGTCCACCTGACCTCCCTATGTGACTCAACGTCACAGCAGTTCTCTTCCCTACATTCATCTGTTGACAGGTGACACACCTCTGGCACACGGTTTCAGCCACTGCCCGAAACTTCGGGTTATACCAAGTCTGACGAAACACTCTCATCATTGCATCCCTACCAAGATGTACAGCACCATGTATCAACCTCGCCATGGGATTCAACAAACTTTCCGGCAACACTGCTCGTCCATCATTCGAAACCCATATATCCACATCTCCCTTCTCACATCCAGCTCGTATCCAGCTGTCTCGTTCCTGATCCGAGACCCCTTCCTGAAGCTGTTTCAGTTCCTCCCATGAGTCAGCCATTGCTAACATCTGACCGTACACCACCTCCTCCCCAGTTCCCTCAATGTGGGTCTCCGTGAAGTTGCATCCCTGCTCTGCACAAAATCGGGCTACCTCATCAGCATAGTTGTTACCCAATGAAACAAAATCATTTCCCTTTGTGTGTGCAGCACATTTAACAACAGCAATTTCATCAGGACCTTGCAATGCTTTTAGCAATTTCCGTACATGATCACCATTTCTTATGGGAGAACCTGAAGACGTCATGAACCCTCTCTGGGACCATAGCTGTCCGAAGTCATGAACCACACCAAACCCATACTGGCTGTCCGTGTAAATAGTTACACGGATCTTTTCCGCTGCCAAACAGGCACGAGTCAGAGCAATGAGCTCAGCCACCTGCGCGGAGTGTACTCCTTCTAAACAAGCGGCTTCAACCACCCCCGTGATGGTACATACAGCAAACGCTGCTCTCAGTCGACCAACACCGTCTCTTAAACATGAACCGTCCACAAAGAAAATCTCATCTGACACTGGGAGCGGTTCATCAACAATGTCTGGTCTCGGTTTGGTGCATAGTTCAGTCACATCGAGACAATCATGGTCCTCACAATCTTCCTTATCATCTATATTTGGAATAGGTAACAATGTGGCAGGATTTAAAACAGCACACCTCTTCAATATCACATTATCGGCTGCAAGGATAACTTGCTCATAACGAGTCAGCCTATTATTCGTGAGGTGCTGTGTTTTAGTCCTAGTCATCAACAATTCAACAGAATGTGGCACATGTACAGTAAGAGGATGACCCATCACAATGCTCTCACATCTCTCGATGCTGACACTTGTTGCCGCAACGGATCTGAGACATCCGGGCAACGCAGAAGCTACTGGATCTAAAGTAGCTGAGAAATAGGCAACTGGTCTACGGACACCTCCATGATTCTGAGTTAACTCTGCTAATGCTTTCGCAGCAGAACAATGCAAATGCCTTGTTGTAATCCGGCATTCCCAACGCAGGAGCGCTACATAAGGCTTCTCTCAGCCTCAGAAATGATTTCAAACAGTCGTCGTCCCATGGTACCGGATCACTTACATCCTTTCGCGTCAGCCGCTGTAAAGGCTTCGCTTCAAAGGAAAAGTTTGGGATCCACTGGCGGCAATAGCCCACCATTCCCAAAAACATTCTAACTTCCCTCTGCGTCGAGGGAACCGGCATTCTCAAAATCGCATCAATGCGATCTGGAGACACCTTCCTTTTACCCTTCTCAATCCTGTGCCCCAAATACTGCACCTCAGGTAAACAGTATTGCAACTTGCTTGGAGACACCTTGTGACCATTCTCTCCCAAGAAATTCAGCAACGCAATTGTATCAGTCCTGCAAGCGTCTTCTGTTTCTGACGCAACAAGCAGGTCGTCAATGTATTGCACCAAAACGGAGTTTTGTTGCAACACAAGACTCTCTAAGTTTTTCTTCAAGAGTTGATTGAAAATCGATGGGCTCTCCGTATACCCCTGTGGGATACGACACCACGTTAATACACGATTTTCTAGTCTAAATGCAAAAAGAAATCTGCTCTCTTCATGTAGGGGAATCGAAAAGAATGCCTGACACAAGTCAATCACTGTGAACCATCCAGCTTCACATGGGATCTGAAACAGTATCACAGATGGATTCGGTACCACTGGACAACATGGAACAACTATGTCGTTTATTTTTCGCAGGTCCTGTACTATTCTGAACTTTCCACTTGGTTTCTGCAGTCCCATAATGGGCGAGTTACATGGACTACCCATGATCTCCACCAGTTTTCCCTGTCTAATCATGGACTCGATCACAGGTTTAATCCCTGCAATCGTTTCAGGGGATAATTTGTACTGAGGTGTTCTCGGGAATTCCACGTTTGGCTTAACCTGTATCTTCACTGGTTCCACTCCCCTGACTAAGCCAATCTCCTCTCCACTTAGGTCCCACACGTCAGACGACACTGACTCCCTCAAATCCTGTGGAAGCTCCTCCACTGTCAAAGCTGGGTACACTTCCACACACACCCGCTGATTTGCAACCTTAAAGGTCGCATCCTCATCTCTTGTCTGCACCTCTACTCCTTTCGGGGTACAGTAAATTGTGCAATTAAGCTTGCACAATAAGTCTCTCCCCAACAAACAAACAGGACTAGAATCGCACACCACGAACTGATGTCGATCCCTAAAGTTTCCTATCCTAACTGGAATCGGTTCTGTCAAAGGGCTAACTAGCCTTTTGTTCGCTACTCCAACCACTTGTATGCTTTCTCCAGAAAGGGCTACCCCCGGAACTACCGCTGATCTTATCGTTGACCTGGTAGCCCCCGTATCTACCAAAAAGGTAGTAGGGTGTCCATCGAGTTCCGCTTCCACAAAAGGTCCTCTCTGATCCACTTCTAAAATGGCTCTAAGTAGGCAATCATCATCCTGGCCTAAACTTAACTGGGCTAGCAAATCTGCATCACTCTCCTCTCCTACTTCGAACATGGGCATCTGCAAATAAGTCCAAGCTCCCTGCTGTATGTTCTGTATTCTGGGTGGCTGGGGAACCTGCACTTGCGAGATGCCGGTCCCCCCTTGCATCATTCTCGGTACAGTCACCGTCTGTACCTGTTCCGCCCCAGGGACCTGACCCATTCCTCCCTCCATCTGCGGCTGATTATAGGGGTTCAAGGGACACTCGCGCCTCCAGTGCCCCACCTGATGACACTGGTGACAAGCTGTCGTCTTTTTCAATATTGCTACATCTATGCCTGTCCTAGGGTCTACGGGCCTCGGCCTTCCCTGACCCTGCACATTCTGATTCCCTGTCTGATAATTTCCCTGTCTCCGCACCACTGGACCCCCATTCGGCGGTCCCTGAGCAGCTTGCATCTGTATGAGCAATAGGTTATCCTTCATCTTCTTGTGCTTTGACTCAATCTCATCCGTGCAGTACCTAGCGTACCGCAAGATTTCATCTACGGGCTTATTCTGCCAACAGATCAAATGCTGCTGTATCATGAGACTAACCTCGGGCTTCAAACCCAGCACGAACTTAGACACAAACTGTCCCATGTCCTTCGTCTCCAGCTCGTCTAGGCCACTGTACTGCTTAAAAGCTTTCAAAAGTCTCTCATAAAACTCTTGTACTGTCTCCTTTGGCTCCTGCACCGTCCTGTCTATTTTCACCCAATCAATATCTTGGGGTGAAACCTTCGATTTCAACCAGGTAATTACCTTCTCATACAGCCTCATCACTACTGGCGACGGACCATTTGTAATCAGGTTCCTATCAGGCTCATAGTCCGGCCAATCAACAGCGATTTTACATGCGTTCCACAGATCTCCCGGAACCACGATATCAAATAAGGTATTTAGGTCTATCCACAACACCTTTGAAATCTTAACAAAACGCTCGACTTGCTTGTACCACTCGGCAGGCTTCTCCCTGAGCCGGGGAAAATCATTCGTAAATGATGCCAAATCCCCCCTGCTCCATGGTACATGCACATATCCTCCATTCGCCACTTCCCTAAGGGGAAAGGTCTTTGCTAATAGCAATCCCTCTGCCGGAGTTCCTCCTTCCGCTCCCCTTGAGGTCTTTTTCTTTGACCATTTCTCTTCCCACTTATCAAGCGTCAACCATGGCCGCATGGCTAGAATCAGTTCTCTAGTATGTGACATCAGTCCAACAACCCTCTTCTCCTCCAGCTCCCGCTCAGTATAATGCATCCTATGACTTCCTTGCAACACCCTAGTCTTGGATAAATCCACCTCATACTCTTTCGCCAATCCCCTCAATTTCTCGTGTGCCATTCGTGCTTTCCGCGTCACATCTTTCACCACGAAAAACAGCTCATCCGGATTGTAAGACACTATCCTCTCAAGAGGTAGACTTCCATATATAATTTCATCCGCCTCTGCCTTGAGCCTTACTATGTCTATCATCCCTGCCTTCAAGGCTCCTTTCAACACCTGACAACTTGCTCCACGTCCCTCATCATACTCGCATTCCGGTTCTTTCTCTCTCCTCTCTTCTGGTGTCTCTATGGGAGCAGAATGACTCTTAAAGCCATCTGGAGCTTTCCCCGCTTGGCCCATATTCCAGCTCATTTGCCTCTTTGGCGGTACCCATGACCTTAAATCTGATCTTGACTCCATCAGAGTCCTCGGTCTCTCCGATCTCTGGTCTTCCTCTCCCCTCGATGTGTCTGACACTGCTGCCAACGGTGTACTCCATTGTACAGGGCTTGGAGGTCGGGCCGTTGCCCCTTCCAACCCACTTTCCCCGCTTTCTCTCCTCGTCCTTTCTGCCACTCGTTCTGACCTCTCTCTTTCCTCTGATTCCGGACTGTATATCGACACAATCGGTCCAATGGTGACCGGTACCCTCAATGCATCCGGTAACCTCATCTCTCTTTCAATCCTCCCACTAGCCTCAGACTGACCCTGTGAACTCGCTGTTTCAAACGAAACCAACCCTTCTACTCGGGTCTCAGGTTGGATCGTTACCCTTCTAGTTTCTCCCCTCTCACCCCACCTATCATCCACTTCATCTGGATTATAAGGAGGTGGTCTCTCGTCTAACAGTCTTTGCAATACCCCATCATCGGAGTCACTCTCCTCTTCCTGTGCTTTCACATGCCTTATCCCCGTCGAGTCTATCAGCAAGGGATACAGTTTCTCTTCCTCAATTGTCTGCACTCTCCATCTTTTCTCCGCTGCGTCCCACTTGGCATCCTGAAATGCCCTAATCGACTTCCTCATCCTCTCCTGACTTCTTCCCTTTTCCTTATCATGCGCTGCTCTAATCCACGCATGTAATGCTTCGAACTGCGCCGGTCTAGGCAAGGGTCTTAAGGACCCCATCACCGTCTTCAGTTGGTACAGCACTGCTAGTCTAAATGAGCCATACCTCGGGAAAGCTAATTCCCCTTCCCCTTGTGTAATCTTGTGCCAATTCTCAATCCAAACTATAGTATGTAACCCCACATTCTTTGCCATGTAATGTGCTGGGGTATCCTCGGGAGGGGCTTCTTCTCCCCCACGAACAACCACATGCTTATCACCTCTACACAACTCTCGCAAAGCCCTAAGACACTTCATGATGAGCGGATTCGCTCTCGCGCTCTATTTACTTCTTGTTCTCAAATCCTCCAATAACAGCGCGATTCACACCAACCGGCCTATCACAGCGCGACACCCTCTGACGTCACCTTCCTCCGTTCGCAGCAGTTCCCTTCTCCAAACACGTTTCACGCTTACTCTCGTTCCATTCATACACTGAAATAACCGATTAAGTTACTTCCCTGGCTGTCCGTCCACAGCCTCTGACTGTTCGTCCACAGTCTCTCGACCTTGTTGACCTCGCTTGGCGCCCGTCTGTCCCCGTCCGGCCAGACAGCTCGCCACTGATAGGTTACTAACACTCCGATCCGCACACAACAACCCACGACCAGCGTTAAGTTGCCATACACACACACATTCGCTCCCCCTATCTCGGTCCAGGTGATCGATGGTACCTCACGATCTCCTTTGGGTGGTCAACAAAATCTATCTCAGGTGTCTTCTACACCACAATTCCCGGGCTGCGCGCGCTCACAGCCTGATCTCACAATCACACGACATACACATCAACTCCGCAAGACATCACACAACAAATCAACACCGCAATCTACAACCTCTCATTTTCATACTCACTCCTGGAACTGCTGCTTTCGGCCGTGCTGCTACTCGCCGTCGATGCTCATCTGCTGCCGTCTGCTGCTCGCCATCTGATGATTCAGCATCACTTATCGTCTTTTGGGCCTCGAGGATCACTTATCCTTATCTAATCTTCCCTCGCTATCGGAAAGAAACCATCCTCGTTTGCTACCAACTGCTCCGGCCCATTCTAGTATCTCGCAATTATCTACTAGAACCCACTCTGGTCGTATGGAACTTTTTACTTGCCCAATAGCGCGGAGGGAAAAACACAATTATCAAAATTACTGTCCACAAATTGCCTTAATCAAGGACTCGAGACTTAATCTCTTGGCTCTCTGGTTTTTATTATCAGCATAAAGATTTGGAGATACAGAGTCCTCAGGACGAGGCACAACAAGTACATAGGCACTAACACAAATGCTACTCTACGAAGAATCCGCATACGGCTAAAAATAACTAAAAGCACAATCTCTAAAAGCATGAGGTAGAAAACCACCAAGCAAATGTCGATACTAGGGACACTGAACCATACCATCTCTGTCCCTACTCTGCTCTAGATGACATCCCTACTTAGCAATCCCATGAGACCCTCAATCGAATCAAAGGTGTCAGAGTGAAACTTCCTAAGAAGTCTTCACTTAGAGAGCTTGGTCTAAGTTGCCCCCTCTATCCCTTCGCCTAGCCTTCCTCTGCCCTGGGCTGCTCTGATCTGCCTCCACCCTCGGGGCGCTGTCCCTAATACAGAACCCCAAATCCCAGAACACGCCCTTTGCGCCTCCTCTTCTGCGGGGTCGTCTTTCAGTAAATTTCCACAGAGCGCTGTCCAGTTCCATCGTCCATCGCTTGGCCTTGAGTCCCAGACGCCATCCGCACTAGGAGTTACGATTGGCACATTCCAATGCACTCCCATGTCTGGCTTTTACTACATAAGTCAATTTGTGAACAAAGAGCTTCTCTACTAACGAGCAACTGTCCTTGCACCTGGGGTGAGATCATGCAAGGCAGACATACTTCACATCTTTTAACTTGCAATTTACTACAGCCTAAAACCTCTACTGGAATAAATCCTTTTTGGCCTATTGCCCTTGGCTAACATAAGAAAATACCAGGCCTTTCGCCTCAACGATATATGCGAATTCTGGCCACTACTTCGGTTACACAAGCAGGTTTAAATCACAGTATTGACATTTACGTCTTTCTTTCATGTGTGGTCAAACTAAACAGTCTACAGACACGAATTCTAATCTACACGTTTTAACATCACATTGTTCAAAAGGACTAAGCTCTATGCATTGCTTCAATATATACATAAGATGCTTGTACATAGCTAACACTTCTATTGAAATCGACATAGGTTATACAGTTCTTAATACATTGCACACAAAATACCTGAGTACACATTTGATTATATGCGGGTGCCGACTAACAATGAATATAACGCACCCCTACAATTTTCAAACTTTTAAGCGCTACATCAAGTCTAACTTTGCTACTTTTCAATATTTACAAAGGTAAGATGGACTTTTGGTCGAGGATGGAGTTCTGGTCTAACTTTACCTCTGAGAGTAAGGCCCCTCGTGTCTACCTGCTGCTTCAGCACAATCCTCCACAAGGAACTAATTTCAAACAAAATAATTTTTTTAACTTTTGCAAAAATATGACTTTTTGCAACAACTTTGACAAGCCTCACAGAAAAGTAATCCGAATAATATGTCTACATTTTTTTGACATCTTGTAGGGTTTATTCAGTCCTTTAACTAGAGACAAGTACCCCAGGGATACATCATTAACACTCACTTCAGCCGAAGGGAGGATATTTATTTCAAATACATAATTCTTAAACAAAGCACAGACTCACAGAACACAACAGATATTGATTCTGTTTACCTGCTTATGACAGAAGTAGAGGAAAGTGACTTTATGTGACACCCGTGAAGTGACCATAACCAACATGTAATAAAGCAAAAAGTGACTGTATTAAAAGGCAGGTGTTTGGAATCCAAAGGATGTCCATTAGGAATTCTTATTCAATCTTTTTAGGTCCAGAACTAGAGTATGTTCTGGTGTCTCAGGACTATCCTTTATTGGTTGCCGACACGTTTCGACTCCTATCTGGATGTCGGAGTCGCTTCAGGTCAAGGAATTCTGGGGATAGAGGTACTTACGCTCAAGTCACAAGGGCCAATTCACTGGTCTCTTTAACCACCAATGGTGCTAACCCTTCATTCATTGGGTTCGGGTGGAATGGTAGGGGTACGGGTCATACCCTCCAGGAGGACGATATGTCTCCAGGATGATTGGTGGAATATACAGCATTGACTGAAACATCACTTCTATGGATCGCTTCAATGCGAACTGACGCGGTCCTGAGTGCAGACGGATATCACTTTAGTGAGTGCAGGGCCCAGTGAGACGGCAGTAATGATGCTCCCCGGGGATCCGGCAGCCTGCCCTCCAGTTCCGGATCGGATCCTCAGAACCGACGTGGTTGAGACCTCAGTCGGGTATCTCCTGAGTCGATGCTCAGTGTTATGAGAGTCTGTGCTTTTATTAAGATATTTGTATCTACAAATAAATATCACCCACTTTGGCTGAAGTGAGTGTTAATGATTTATCACTGGGGCTAAAGAAACACTACAATGTGTAAATTAATTTACACGTATTGTTCGGATTACTTTTTTGTCAGGCTTGACAAAGTCGTTGCATAAAGCCCTATTTTTGCAAAAGTTACAACAAATGTTTTTGTTTGAAATGACTCCCTTGTGGACGGTTGTGCTTAAGCGGATCAGCTATTACCCAGCTCACATGGACGTATGCGTTGCGCTTGTGTTCTGATATACCTGCTGTTTCAGGCCTTGTTCCATTCTTTCCCATGCATCCATCATTCATATATCATTCTGCCTGTCGTACTTGTTTCTTGTGGTAGAACTCATTTATAACGCCCAGAATCATCCCCTTGCCAATAGTCTTATTTGTCCAAGATTATTCCATAATCAAAAACCTATGAACACAGGATGAAGGAGATCAAACACCGACAATGTAAACAAAGTTTCAGCTCTGTGTCTGCCTCTTGTCCCAGCCTGTCTCTGCACAGACATCCAGAGCTCCTCCTTGACAGACACCCAAAGTGTCTGCCTCTTGTCCCAGCCTGTCTCTGCACAGACATCCAGAGCTCCTCCTTGACAGACACCCAAAGTGTCTGCCTCTTGTCCCAGCCTGTCTCTGCACAGACATCCAGAGCACCTCCTTGACAGACACCCAAAGTGTCTGCCTCTTGTCCCAGCCTGTCTCTGCACAGACATCCAGAGCTCCTCCTTGACAGACACCCAAAGTGTCTGCCTCTTGTCCCAGCCTGTCTCTGCACAGACATCCAGAGCACCTCCTTGACAGACACCCAAAGTGTCTGCCTCTTGTCCCAGCCTGTCTCTGCACAGACATCCAGAGCTCCTCCTTGACAGACACCCAAAGTGTCTGCCTCTTGTCCCAGCCTGTCTCTGCACAGACATCCAGAGCTCCTCCTTGACAGACACCCAAAGTGTCTGCCTCTTGTCCCAGCCTGTCTCTGCACAGACATCCAGAGCTCCTCCTTGTAGTGAGTGAGCAGCAGATAGTTCCAGGCTGCTTGCATCCCAAATACAGGCCCCTGGGCTCAGGGGAACTCAGATTCAAAGCTGGCTGCACACCTACTGGAAGAAGCAACTCACTGAACACAGGGCTTCTCTCCACTGAGCCGGATCTGCAGGCCAGCCAGCCACCAGGGGGCGCAGTCCTTGACGCCTACGGGCATTTGAAGCGCTTCTGCTCAAATCAAATCAAAGTGTCTCTCCCGGTGGATTGGGAGCCGGACAACCACCACCGGGTGAGGGTTTGTCGCTTGTCTCTTTCTTCTGATGAGGGTTTTCGCTGGCCTCTTTCTTCTGATGAGGATTTCTCTCTTTCTTCTGATGAGGGTTTGTTACTGGTCTTTCTTCTGCTGATGGTTTCCAGCTCTACTCTTCTGATGAGGGTTTGTCGCTTTTTTTTAACTTCTGATGAGGAGCCTGTGAGGGCTTGTCACAGGTTTCTTTCTTCTTTTAAAGGTTTGTCGCTTATCTCTCTCTTCTGATGAGGGTTTATCACTGGTCTCTTTCTTCTGATGAGGGTTTGTCGCTTGTCTCTTTCTTCTGATGAGGGTTTGTCGCTTGTCTCTTTCTTCTGATGAGGGTTTGTCACTGGTCTCTTCTGATGAGGGTTTGTCGCCTGTCTCTTCCTTCTGATGAGGGTTTGTCGCTGGTCTCTCTCTTCTAATGAGGGTTTGTCGCTGGTCTCTCTCTTCTGATGAGGGTTTGTCGCTGGACTTTTTCTTCAGATGAGGGTTTGTCACTTGTCTCTTTCTTCTGATGGGGGTTTGTCCCTGGTCTGTTCTGATGAGGGTTTGTCGCTTGTCTCTTTCCTCTGATGAGGGTTTGTCACTGGTCTCTTCTTATGAGGGTTTGTCGCTGGTCTCTCTCTTCTGATGAGGGTTTGTCACTTGTCTCTTTCTTCTGATGAGGGTTTGTCACTGGTCTCTTCTGATGAGGGTTTGTCGCCTGTCTCTTCCTTCTGATGAGGGTTTGTCGCTGGTCTCTCTCTTCTGAGGAGGGTTTGTTGCTTGTCTCTTTCTTCTGATGAGGGTTTGTCGCTGGTCTCTCTCTTCTAATGAGGGTTTGTCGCTGGTCTCTCTCTTCTGATGAGGGTTTGTCGCCTGTCTCTTCCTTCTGATGAGGGTTTGTCGCTGGTCTCTTCTGATGAAGGTTTGTTGCTTGTCTCTTTCTTCTTATGAGTATTTGCCTCTGATCTCTTTCTTCAGAGGAGGGATTGTTGCTGATCTTTTTCTTCTTATGGGGGTTTGTCGCTTGCCTCTTTCTTCTGATGAGGGTTTGTCACTGGTCTCTTCTGATGAGGGTTTGTTGCTGGTCTCTTCTGATGAGGGTTTGTCGCTTGTCTCTTTCTTCTGATGAGGGTTTGTCACTTGTCTCTTTTGTCTGATAAGGGTTTGTTACTGGTCTCTTTCTTCTGATGAGGGTTAGTCTCTGGTCTTTTTCTTCTGATGAGGGTTAGTCTCTGGTCTTTTTCTTCTGATGAGGGTTAGTCTCTGGACTCTTTCTTCTGATGGGGGTTTGTCACTGGCCTTTTTTCTTTTGATGGTTTGTAGCTAGACTCTTCTGATGAGGGTTTGTCGCTTGTCTCTTTCTTCTGATTAGGATTTTCGCTGGCCTCTTTCTTCTGATGAGGATTTGTCGCTTGTCTCTTTCTTCTGATGAGGGTTTTCGCTGGCCTCTTTCTTCCAATGAGGGTTTGTCGCTTGTCTCTTTCTTCTGATGAGGGTTTTCGCTGGCCTCTTTCTTCTGATGAGGGTTTGTCGCTTGTCTCTTTCTTCTGATTAGGGTTTTCGCTGGCCTCTTTCTTCCAATGAGGGTTTGTCGCTTGTCTCTTTCTTCTGATGAGGGTTTTCGCTGGCCTCTTTCTTCTGATGAGGGTTTGTTGCTTGTCTCTTTCTTCTGATTAGGGTATGTCACTGGGCTGGTAGGCAAGCGCCTCCGTGGTGTGTACGGGTTAAGACCCGCACACCACATGGATGAATCAGCTAACACCAACTACAAGTCATATTACAGCATGGCATGGCAATGGAGCAGTTCCCACCCCTGAGAAAAGGAGTACCTCTTTTGGTGTACTCCTATCACCTAGTAAATCCTAGCACTCTGCTTGTGAACAACTGACAGAAATATACAGAGCATCTATCAGGGGTCTTGTGGTGGCTGCGTCTTGGCAAATGATGGCTGTGCCTGGGCACATGATGATTGTGCAGAGGTGTTAGAAGGCGACCTCAGAGGGGCCCGGAGGGGGGCCCTGACTGTCCTGAGACCAACCCTCGAGGTATCGTTGCCGGGCACTGGCGGGAGACTCCTCAGGGGAGGAATCTCGTATCTAGGATCGTACACTCGGCACCACACGACAAAGAGACACCACACCGAGAGTTCTTCAGAACAAATCTTTATCAAGTCGGAGTGGTAAGATCTTTATGATCAGCAAGGCAATATATATACAAGTAGAGCGCGGGCTCACAAAGTCTTGGAGGGGGGTTAGGAGGTAGCGGGACAGTCTTTGGGGGAATGGATCAAATGCAGGAGCGCATCCGGCGCACAGCTCACACTCCTCGAGCTGGGGGATGCGCTTGTCGTCGTGGGGTCCGGCGGGACCAAGGGGGTCTGGGGGCGCTGCGAGATACTCAGCAGGCTCGAGTACAAGTTCGGAGGTCTTACGATCTTCAGGGAGCCGCTAGTCACTCAGCAGGGCTCAAGCACAGGTTCGGAGGTCTTACGATCTTCAGGGAGCCGCAAGTCACTCAGCAGGGCTCAAGCACAGGTTCGGAGGTCTTACGATCTTCAGGGAGCCGCGAGTCACTCAGCAGGGCTCAAGCACAGGTTCGGAGGTTTTACGATCTTCAGGGAGCCGCGAGTCACTCAGCAGGGCTCAGGTGGTTCCAAGGCGAATCTGCCGGACAGTCCCAGGGCACCCCTTGTTATAGGGCGACTCCCCTTTGATGTCCGGAGTCTGTGCAGGCAGGGGTCTTGTCACCTGGGGGTCGCTTGTTGGGGGTTTCCTGCCATTGTCCTTTGATCCTTTCAGGGCCGGGTCGGGAGGAGCCCCAGACACCCAGCAGGCGTGGAGCCAGCCCTCGGGGAGGCCGGCGGGTCGATCGAAACCCACCTTCCCAGGGAAGCGCAGAGGTGTGATGGAAACTGCTCCTCCCTTTCTCATCCCAAGGGGAGCGCGATGTCCTCCAGCCGGAGTGGCGCCTGTAGGCTAGGGTCGTGCTGGGGCCGGGCGGCCATCTTGGTGCATGAAGTGGGCACGCGGGCCCGGGGTGGCCGAAGGGGGGAAGGCCTACGGACGGGGGAAGTCCGGGTCGGGTGTGTGTGTTCTGGTGGGAAGGATCGGCCAGGCCAGGGGCTCGGGGCTGGTGTGAGGTGCAGGGGTCAGGTCTGACTATGTTACGAGGGCCGGGTCTAACAAGGGGCATATGATGGCTGTGACTGGGCACATGATAGCTCTGCCTGGGCACATGAAGATTGTGCAGGGGCTTATCATAGCTGCACTTGGGCACATGATGGCTGCCTCTGGGCACATGAAGATTGTGCAGGCTCCTCTGATGGCTGTGACTGGGCAGATGATGATTGAGCCTGGGCACATGATAGCTGTGTCTGGGGAAATTAAGATTGTGCAGGGACCTATCATGGCTGTACCTGGGCAGATGATATTGTGTCTGGGGCATGATGGCTGTGTTTGGGCAGATGTTGGTTACCTCGGCTCTGGGCACATGAAGATTGTGCAGGGGCCTCTGATGGCTGTGGATGGGCAGATGATTGGTGGATCTGGGCACATGAAGGCTGCATTTGAGCACATGATGGCTGTGTCTTGGCACAAGATGGCTGCGTCTGAGCACATTAAGATTATGTATGGGGCTATCATGGCTGCACCTGGGAAGATTATGGTTGTGCCTGGGCAGATGATGATTACGTCTGGGCACATGATGGCGGCGTCTGGGCAGATGATTGCAGCGTCTGGGCAGATGATGGCTGCGTCTGGGCACATGATTGCCGCAACTGGTGGCTGAGCCTGGGCACATGAAAATTGTGCAGGGGTGTATGATGGCTGTGTCTGGGCAGATGATGGCTGCGTCTGGGCACATGATGGCTGTATCTGAACAGATGATTGCAGTGTCTGGGCAGATGATGGCTGCATCTGGACAGATGATGGCTGCTTCTGGGCATATGCCGGCTGCACCTGGGCACATGAGAATTGTGCAGGGGCGTATAATGGATGTGTATGGGCAGAATATGGTTGTGCCTGGGCACATGATGGCTGCTTCTGGGCACAAGATGGCTGCATCTAGGCACATGAAAATTGTTCAGGGGCGTATGATGGCTGTGTCTGAGCAGATGATGGTTGCATCTGGGCACATGATGGCTGTGTCTGGTCACAAAGTGGGTGCGTCTGGGCACAAGAAGATTATGCATGGGCCTATCATGGCTGCACCTGGGCAGATAATGGTTGTGCCTGGGCAGATGATGATTGCGTCTGGGCACATGATGGCTGTGTCTGGGCCGATGATTGCATCTTCTGGGCAGATGATGGCTGCGTCTGGGCACATGATTGCCGCGACTGGTGGCTGAGCCTGGGCACATGAAAACTGTGTAAGGGCATATGATGGCTGTGTCTGGGCAGATGATGGCTGCGTCTGGGCACATGATGGCTGCTACTGGTGACTGAGCCTGGGCACATGAAAATTGTGCAGAGGCGTATGATGGCTGTTTCTGGGCAGATGATGGCTGCTGCATCTGGGCACATGATGGTTGTATCTGGGCAGATGATTGCAGTGTCTGGGCAGATGATGGCTGCATCTGGACAGATGATGGCTGCTTCTGGGCATATAACGGCTGCATCTGGGCACATGAGAATTGTGCAGGGGTGTATGATGGCTGCGTATGGGCAGAAGATGGTTGTTCCTGGGCAGATGATGGTTGCGTCTGGGCACATGATGGCTGCTTCTGGGCACATGATGGCTGCATCTGGGCACATGAAAATTGTGCAGGGGCGTATGATGGCTGTGTCTGGGCAGATGATGGTTGCATCTGGGCACATGATGGCTGTGTCTGGGCAAATGATTGCAGTGTCTAGGCAGATGAAGGCTGCATCTTGGCAGATGATGGATGCTTCTGGGCATATTATGGAGGCATCTGGGCACATGAAAATTGTGCAGGGGCATATGATGGCTGCAGCTGGGCATATAATGACTGTATCAGGGCACATGAAAATTGTGCATGGGTGTACGATGGCTGCGTATCGGCAGAAGATGGTTGCCTATGGGCAGAAGATGGCTCTTTCTGGGCCCATGAGGTTGCGTCTGGGTCTATGATGGTTGTGTCTGGGCACACAATGGCTGCACCTGGGCACATGATGGCTGCGTCTGGGCAGATGATGGCTGAGTCTGAGCACATGATGGCTGCATCTGGGCATATGAAGGTTGCGTCTGGGCAGATGACAGCTGTGTCTGGGCAGATGATGGCTCTTTCTGGGCACATGATGGTTGCGTCTGGGCCTATGATGGTTGTGTCTGGGTACACGATGGCTGCATCTCGGCAGGATATATGATGTTACAATGCAAACAATTCCAATGCATGCTTTTACAACGTGTTTTTTGCATCGCAACTACCATTACATCGCATGATTTTACAACGCATGCCATCACAATGCGTTTGTAAAAACTACCATTACAACGCCTTCCATTACACCACATACCTTTACAATGCATACCATTACAACACATAATACTTTTAGGGCAACAGTAGGGTAAGTGTTGGATAGTGTAGGGGTAAAATTACTATTCCCACTCCAGTGAGTGCAACAGTAGGGAGAGTGTTGGATAGCGTTGGGGTCAAAATTACAATTGCCATCTACACCATCTACCCCAAAACCCATACCCACCAAAAAACAAAAAAATCTCCATTACTTACCTTATAATGCGTTGTAATAGCATGCGTTGTAATGGTATGAGTTGTAATGGCATGCGTTGTAGTGACATGCGTTGTAATGGCATGCATTGTAATGGCATGCGATGTAAAGGCAGTTGCGTTGTGACAGTTGCGTTGTAAAAGCAGTGCGATGTAATGACTGCGTTGTAATGGATGTTTCCCGTCTGGGCACATAAAGATTGTGCAGGGGCCTATGATGGCTACATCCAGCCACATGATAGAATACTTACCATGCAAAGTAGCGGCAGATGAGCGGTGGATGTAGTATGTTTGTCATCGGAGGCTGCTGGTCTGACTATAGTCACACGCGCCCTGTGTGCTCTTCCTTGGCCCGGACACTGACCCGGGGCTGGGGTGACCAGGAAGGAGTCTAGAGGGATCACCCTACTCTTTCATGTCTACTGTTTTGTCCTTTTTGTAGCAGTCCTGGTGCCATGCCACTGTCCATTGCTGATAGCTCACATTATAAATAATCGGTTAATAAATGAATAAACGAGTATATCCGTGCCAATGATGGGCTGGGCATGACACAAGATGCAGCCAGACCGACTGACTTCGCCCTGTTTTCCTCCTGCTCCTGGGTGTTTCCACGATGACCCTTGCCCCGGTAGTTTATAATACTCTATGTACCGGCTGCAATCTGGATTCAAGAACCTATTCTGGGAAATGCGTCCCGGCAGGTATCTGCCGTGCCAGAGGCCTGGAGCCTCCCACTGGACTTTGGCTCTTTCTCAGACCCTCTGAGTTC
Source organism: Triturus cristatus (assembly GCF_964204655.1). Classification (NCBI taxonomy): domain Eukaryota; kingdom Metazoa; phylum Chordata; class Amphibia; order Caudata; family Salamandridae; genus Triturus; species Triturus cristatus. The sequence continues at coordinate 847,939,848 of NC_140595.1, forward strand.
TTTTGCTCTCAGGGGAGTGTAGGTGCCTCTGAGCTCCTTGGCTCTCGGGTGTGAGAAGTTGGCCTGGTATATATTGTCCACTAATTAAAGTGGGCACCCTGTACCAGTCCAAACGACCCTTATGGTGATTAGGTTAAAAATAATCTTTATGAAAGCTATCCTAGTGGTAGCTGTGGAGAGCAGCCTTCAGGCTAAGTCTCGAAGGAATGTAAAGCAGCTTGTTTTACCAGATCAGAACCTCCTGAATGATCAAATGAAAGGAGAACCACACAAAGTTTATTTATAAAATATATGTATTTATTACTAAACACTCTCTAATAACCTCTTTATGAGATTAGAGCACAAGGCACACAATACTTAATCAATAGAGCGACAGTAAATGGCACAATACACAGCGGGCTCCAGGGTGAGACCGAACCATATACTAAAAAAATGGTATAACAACAACGACTTCACTAGACACAGTGCCTAGAGCACGTAGAATCACTGGAACCCAATGAACCACCCAAAGGAGTGACACAGGGAGCCCACGGGATACGGGTGCAGTGTGGGAACACAGATGCGAGCTCCGTACAACTCTATGGGAAAGTCACGGTTGGAAAATTACAGTTTAAGGACACTTCGGAAAGAACTTCAAGCAAACCCTTTGGAACGTAGAAGGTTCTAAGGCCAGCACCCTTGAGAGTACCAAGGTACCCCTGTTACCTATCCCAGAGGAGCCGGGTGCATAGGGGTCAAGTGGTGTCGGAAAACCTCGTTGTTTTCAATGGCTTGATGCGAAGAAGTGCTACTGCCGGGAAGATGAAAAGTGTCCAGTGGAATCCAAGCCTGGATCTGAGGTGAGAAGAACCTGAAAGGAGAGGGGACAGAGTCTGGGTCACTTCAGGGTGGCCAGGGGCATGATAGACGAATGTCCTCCGATGTTGGGTGCTTCTGGTGTGAAGATAGGATGCTTGACTCTGCAACCACGGGGACCAGGAGACGTCGACGCCGACCAAAGTCCAGAGGTGAGCTGTCCCATGAAGGATGTTGAGTGCTGAGTGGTCAGTGTTCGGATTGAACACCAACAAGCCTTGGCAAAGGCAACCCATGTGGGCAGAGGAAATAAGTTACGGTGAGGACCAGCAAGGTCCTGGGGACTCTCCAAGCTATGGGGAGTCAAGGCACATCTGGAGCAACAAGGGAAGCCCAAGGAAAATCAAACTGGCCCTCGCTAGGACCCACAGGCCAACGGACCAGGGATCGTTAAGGGACCTCGAGCTGAATCACGAAGTACCAGCCAACGGAGCACTCGTGAAGTGGAGGCCGGAAATCTTCGGTGGAAATACTGCTCGGGGTAAGGACTACTCGGAGCCCAATTCACATCCTCAGGGATTGCCGAAAAGCATCTGCAGCTGCAAAAGTACATGGTGCACAGGGGTTCGGGTTGCACGGTCCCCACGAGTGATACTGGTCTCAGAATTGCTGAGAGAGCAGCTTGTTCTCAGAGACGCTCAGGAACCCTCCTCCTGTGTTGCAGAAATCTCCGGTCAGATGCGTTAAGGTGCCTGCTGCTGCAGGGGAGTAATTCCTTTACTTGAAGGGAGATTCTTCTGTCGTCCAACGAAGTGTAGACCATCGAAGTACTTGTCAGTCAGTCAGAAAACTTTATTTCGGCTGTTAGCCATAAAAGTGCATAAAAAGACATGATATAATATCAACAGTTATTAAAATTAGTAAAACATAAGTCTAATAAAACACATTCATCATTACATAGGATATGAACGGTTAATAAGATAAGAATAATAACACCAAAGTTACCTTAGTGGGGTAACAATTTTCTTCTAATTAGCCACATTGAGAAGAGGAATTTGGCAATCACAGTAACATATATGGGAGAAGTATCATACTTTAGCAACCTATGAAGTTCTAGACAGTGTCTTGCCCCTATATTCTTAGCTAGTTGGATTATCCATATTCTGCGAGGTGTTATATATGCCGGGCAAAAGAAGATAACATGTGCCTCAGTTTCTTCAGAAGCACCACAGCCAGGGCAGGGTTGCCAAACTGAACCAGGCCACTTATTTGTTCATGAAAAGAGCGGGAGGGAGCCATGCCTAAATTGTAGAAAGAGTTTCTTGGCCATAACTGGATGTATCAAGTCTATTACAGACTCAAATTTATAATTAATTTTGACCTCAAGAAAAGCAGAGGTCAAGTTTGCTGTAGTAGCAGATTGAATGAGGTGGGTCAGGTTTCGTTCCTCCAGTGTTTTTGCCAAAGATCTCTTTGATAAAGAAAGGCATGCATGCTCAGGAGAGAGCCAGAGGTCTTCTCTCCCTATCTCCCTTAGAGATTTCTTTATGTAAGCTAGCCAAGGGATAGCACCTGCCATTGGAATCAACAAAATAGACTTCAATTCCTCCTGGAAGTTTATCAATTCAGGAGTACTCCATAGGCGGCGCCAATACATGACTGGTCTAGAGGAGACCATATCCGTGATCGATTGGATGCCTAAGTCCATCCTAAGTGGCTGCATAGGAGTACTCATTGGAAGTGCAAATAAATTTCTAAAAAAATTGTTTTCTGACTTAACTAAGATCTGGGAGGGGGTGTGGCCCCATAATTCTGCACCATAAGCAGCAACACCCCTGTCCTGGGTTTTATAGATCTCGACAAGCGGGCTGATCAATTTTAGGTGGGTATTTTTGAGCATCTTAGAGATGCCCCCGGTTAATTGAACGAGTTTTATATTTACTTTAGAGATCTGGGGGCCCCAAGCCATTTTATTATTGAGGGTCAAGCCCAGATAGTCAAACGTATTGACCCGTTCTAGCGGCTGACCATCCAATTTAGGGGTAGGATGATTGGTGGTATCTGCATGGAACACCATATATTTAGTCTTGCTTACATTAATGACTAAATTCCTTTTCCTGCAAAAAGATGCAAAACCGTCCAGGACTCTTCCCATCCCCATGGGAGTCCTGGAGAGAAGCAAGGTGTCGTCTGCAAACATTAGTGCAGGAATTTTCCTACCTGCCAACTTGGGGGCATCTATATCTCTTAGGGCCAAAATATCCTCAACAAGCCCGTTTAAAAATAGGGCAAAAAGGGTTGGGGCTAGGACACACCCCTGCCTTACTCCCTTTTCAACCCCAAATGGGTGCGTGAGTTCTCCCTTTAATCCAAACCTAACCCTAGCAAAGGTGTCTTTATGGAGTCACTCTAATAGGTCGCATAGATAAAGAGGTACTCCCATCTCCTTTAACAGCTCCCAAAGCTGGCTACGATCCACCATATCGAAGGCAGACTTTAAGTCAACGAACGTGAGATAAAGACTGCCCCCTTCTAGAATAATAGTTTTCCAGTGGATCATTTGCAACCTAAACAATTGATCCACGGTTGACATCTTGGCTCTAAAGCCCACTTGTAGGGGTGTCAAAATGTTAGAATCCTCCATCCAAGTCTGGAGTCTCCCTAAGAGGATGCGAGCGAAAATCTTCTGGGCTACATCGATTAGGCTAATAGGCCTATAATTAGCCGGATCGAGTGGGGAGCCCTTTTTATGGATTGGTATTATCTCGGCTCCGGCCCATGTAGGTGGTAACGGCATTCCGCCTAGGATTGCATTAAAAAGGCCATAGAGATATGGGACCCAGATATCAGGTTCGCTTTTGAAGAGATCACCTGGGATCTTATCTAAGCCGGGGGCTTTATTAGGCAGTACTTTACTAAGACCCACTCTAACCTCGCTGAGAGTGCACATCTGAGCCGGCCCCAGAATGGTGGGTAGGCGGGCATGGGAGCAAGGGGGGGTTTTAATCACTACTGGTGCGTTAGAGGCATACAGATCTTTAAAATAACTGCACCAGATTTCTTCCCCGAGGTTGGGTTGGAGTGCTTGGTTAGAGGCTGATGATCCTGTCTTAACTAGATTCCAGAAGGATCTTAGGTCCCTATTCTTGAGTGCAAATGAGATCTCCTCCCATCTAGTAGTTTCCCATTCTTTTTTTGCTTCATGGGAGATTTTCTTGAAGGAAGCCCTTGCTTCCTTAATTTCTAGCATATTGCCATTCTTGAGGGTTGTCAGGAGCAATGACTTTGCTTCCCTACATGGTTTATTAAACCAAGTAGACTTCCCCTTCGCGGGTGCTAACCTATTCCTAATAGCTCGGCTAAAATGGGTCCCAAGAATGGCGCAAAGTTCTGTATGGGTAGTTCCAAATAGCTCAGAATTTGCGTGGCCCTCTAGTATGGTAGATTCTCCCATTGTTTTCTCTAGGAGAGGATAAATCTCGGAGTGCATTGCACTAAGATCCCTTTCAGATTGAGCAATCTTCTCCCATCTAATTCTCCGTGCTCCACCAGTAATAATCAGAGGTACTACAGTAGGTGAATCATTGGCGGTGGTAAGAGAGGTAATAAAGCCCTCCATAGTTACAGCTATGGGGTTGTGGTCGCTTTCATGGCGTTTAATAACTTCAAAATTCAGGATCCTTGGCCACAATCCCATACTAATCATAATATAATCAATAATGGAGGATTGCCCATTTCTTTCGAAAGTTGAGTTACCTGGGCTACAAGGGGGAACCTGCCGTTACATGCTCTCACCGAGAAGGTGAGTGTGATTTGTGTGAGTTGTAGGACCAATGGGGTCCAGGCCTTTGTGGGGTAAGTATTGGGGGGTGGTATATCCCATACTTGGTCCTCCTCCTGGGATACAGGCGTGGATAGCCCGTTCAGTGGTTCGTGGTGGCAATTGAAGTCTCCACCGATTATAAGATGCTCAAGATTAGTAATTGTACTCAGAAAGGCCTCTAGGCTAGCCAGAGTGGGAGACAATTGGCCATAATTCACTGGGCGGGAGTATATATTTATCAGGTTCAGCACCTGGCTATCCTGAGAGGACATAGCTAGGCACATAATATCCGGGGAGCCAGTATATATTTTTTTAAAATCATATCCCAGATGAGTTCGAACCCAGATAAGCATCCCTCCCGACGGTCTGCCCTTTTTTGACCTTACCGCGGGTTCCCAAAAGGTAGCGAACCCTACACGGTGGTAAGGCCTCAATGCCCAAGTCTCCTGTAGTAGGCAGATATCATAGCCATCAATGAATTCGCCCCAGTCGGGAAGATCTAACAGGCGTGTCAGACCTGCCACATTCCAGGATAAAATATTTAACCCCACAGCCTGATTGGTAGTGAGGTTACCAGAGTGAATCATACAGGAGGTTGGAGTAGTACCCAAGGGGATAGCTAAACTGTCCCTAATAATATCTCTTTGTCCCAAATCTGTGGGAAGAAGAGGGTAGGGCGTATTGATAAGATGGGTGGGGGAGCAGGGCGCAGCTGGCTTAGGAGATATTAAATCCATTGACCTCCCCGTTACTCGGTTATTTGGCCCTTTTACAAAGTGTCCATCCTTGTACAGGGTCGGGGTCAAGTTGGAAGAAATACCCTGGCCAGCAACCTTTCCCAGAATAGGCCTAGGTTCCCCTAATCTTTGATAATCCAAAGTTAGCAAAGGGGGTCTTAGGGATTTTCCCCCCAAACTTAGGTCATGACCAACATCCCGGGATTTCCTATTATCATAGCCCAGTGGTGAAAAATATGGGGAAATGACCAAACTCGAGGTTAACTCCATCGATGGTGGCACGGAAGGCCATTGGTCAAAGTTAGGCTTCAGTCAATCTATACAGTCCAAAGGACTAAACCTATTATAGCAGGGTATATTGGACTGTATTGGATATGTGTCAGCCTCTTGATTTCCAATTTGGCCAAAGCCCAGTCTCTCTCTACCCAGTTGCGCATTAGCTATGTCCCTCTTATGGGTAAGTGATCCTAGGGGATAAAAGTGTGAAAGGGGAGAGGTATAAATTCCATTAGCAAAGTTAGCCCATCTCCCCTCAAACACATGTTTTGGCACCCTTGGGTCTCTAAAGGTTACAACTATGCAGTCTCCCCTTATAGTCTTCGGGCCCCGACCCACCCAGGAAACTCTTCGAACCATCAGAATTTCCCCATTCAAGTTGGATGGCAAAGGTCTATGTGTATTCATCCAATGTATTGCCTTAAACTTCAGTGATAGATAGGGTTCGGCTCTATCTTTCGGGAGTTCGGGTACACCTGTTAGGACAACAACATATGGACTACAATCTGGCGGAAGATCAAGTCTCGGGAGAATCTTGATATTGGGAAGAGTGTTAGGTCTAAGATTAATCAGAGGAGGGGAGGGAGGCTGAGTTAGAGGATCTACAAGGCTGCCAACTATGGTGGGAGCAATAGTCTGGTGTGAAAGAGCAGGAGGGAAAGGTCTGCCATTCTCGGTGGGAGCTAATTCCCCTATATTCTCAGCTAGATTACAGCGAGAGGTGCTAGATGTAATCCCTTTGCTAGGAATGTTAGAGGGCAATGTAGTTGAATAGTGGCTAGATGTTTTCGCGGCTGGATATACTGCAAATGCAGTGTTAGGTTGAGTCTTTTCAACTAGTGATGCTAATTTCGCTTCTAGGGCAGAAAGGCGCCTGACTAGAGGAGACAGCCTTCCATCAATTACATCAGCCATTTTGTCCCAAAAGTCACTGGGAAGCGACACCCCCAAAGCTTCCTCACTTGTAGTTGTAGGGATAGTAAGTGTTTCGGGGTCCTGGGTCGATATGTTTTGTGAATCTATGCTTAGCATAGGGGTATTGTGAGCAGGATTGGGAGGTAGTATTTTTTGGGTTTTTTTGGAGGGATGTGTCATTATAGCGCCCTCTCGTTTCTTACCCTTTGTAACTGGGGGATTTATCACAATAGTTTTCCTTCTCACAGATCGGTCGACCATGGACTTTGTTTTGGGACAGTTAACAATAGGTGCGGGGGCATGATTATCACCCTGGGTCAGCCCAGAAAGAAACAAATTTGCTGAGGTAGAACCAACGGGGGGGGGGGTGAGTCCCTTATCAGTGCCTCATCTATGTGACCACTTGTTGGGGGGTGCTCAGAGTTATCGGGATAGGGAGCAAGCGCAATAGCTCCCAGTGAGGATCTTTTCCCTAGCGATGGATCGAGGGATAATCTACGTTCTGTGGCAGCGATCTCATAAGCCAGAACGTTACTCGCACGAGTTATAAAGTTATCCAATGTCCCCATAACATTGCACCCCTTAGTGCCCGTCCGCAACAATCCAGTGGCCATTGTATTTGCCTTACAAAGATTCTCAGCCAGGGGGGAAGGCCAGCCCAGCCTCGTACAGTCTCGAACGGCCTCAAACGGCCCGCTCTTTGCCCGGTCTTCGCCCCGGGAAGCGACCCGTGCGCGTCCCGCTAGCGCGTGTGGGCGGATATATATATAGCAACAATTATGTCAATGAGGAGGCGGGGCCGAGAAGAGCTACCAGGTGTGCTAGATGATTTCCGCCGACAGCACCCTGGTCCTCGCAGTCCCGGCGATCAAACCCCCACAGCGTCCAGCGCCACAGCAACAGCAACCTTCCCACAGGACTGGCTCGGGCAAAGTAGAACTCCTATTCCGGTAAGTGTTGAGTCGACGCCCACGAGCGGCACCCCGTACTTGGTTTTTGCTTGCAGAGTTTAGTCCAGGTAAAATCTAAAGTCCTGTAGTTAGGATGCCTACTTTATACCCAAGGAAGGGGTTGGACTAACTCTCGGGACCCACCTAGGGGAGGGTGAGGACAGAGGCGTGGCTACACCTATGTCCTTTGCCAAGTTTCGCGCCAGAGCAGGAGCAATTGGCTCCTGCAACTGGTTTGAGCTGGACTATGCACAGGGACACCAAATGTGCCCCCAGTGCAGACTTTCTGGCACTCTTAGAGTGCACCCACCCAGCCCCAATACACTAAAACCTGTCTGGGAGGTGGTCACACCTCCCTGTGACAGGAAACCTATTGTCAGGCCTTCCCCTGCTCGAGTTTGGCTCAGCAGCAGGAGGGCAGAGTCGTGTCTGGCAGCATCCATTTTGTGATGCCCAGGTCGGGAAAGCTGGTACCTAGTGTACCGGTGTTTCACATAAGTCCCTCTAGAAGGGTGGAATCATACCTCCCCTGCCAGTTACGGGCGGGGAGTTATGATTCCAAGGTGTTTGACACCAATCACAACATGTTTCTAAGCATCCGTTTTAAAGTTAGCATTTACCGCGAGGTTATAATACACTTAAATATATATGGTTGGCTGCATCACAGACAACCCCGTAAAATAGGTTCCGAAGGCTGCAGAGGGGGTCTGCTCATGCAGGGGCACCCTCTCACATAAAACCCAGCACCCTGCCTTCAGGATTGATATGGCCTGCCATAGGGGTGACTGATAGGTTTAAATTCCCAGTGATTTAGAATAGATATAGGTAACCTATATGAGTAAGGGGTGCATGCACCACCTCACACAGGCTGCAGTAGCAGACCTGTGGTGTCAATTTGAATGGCCTCTCAGAGGTGGCACAATACATGCTTCAGCGCCTGGGAGAGCTCTGGGGTAAGTATGCCCAGGGTACATGGTGTACCATATACCAGGGACTGATAAGGGTACCCCAGTATACAATCTGAAGTGTACCTAAATTACATGCAATCAATTTAGAGGAGAAAGCAGATAGTCTGGGATCCTGAATAGCAGGATCCCAGTCAGACTACGTCGAAAACAGTGATACAGCAGCAAAAAGTGGGGGTAACTATAAGAAGCAGATCCTACTCTCCTACAAACAGGGCGTTATTATCATTTTTTTTTTCTGTGCTGGAGTCAGAGCGGGAAGGGCTCTGACGCCAGCGTAGGGGAGGAGTGGTTTGCACTCCTCTAAGTGCACATGACGGTTTGGCTGGCCCTCTCGGGCCGACTAAACCATCATGCGCACTTGGCATGTTCGCCATTCGGCTGGGTTGCACAGCCCAGTAGAGAAAATGCCCAGGTACTGCCTAAACAGCCAAACAGGCCACTCAGACCAACCACGAGGCTGCTCCTGAATGGTTGTGATTGGCTGAGAGAGCCCGAAAGCCTGGTTGCTTCCAGTGCTTCCAGCAGACCTTCCTTGCACAACGGAGGAGAGACGTGCAACGGCGGGAGAGGCGGCGCGGCAGAGAGGGTACGTTTTTTTATCCATCCTACGCCCACCCACCACCCCCGTTCCAAGGCAACTGCCATTGCAAATCTGTAAAACATACAAATGGAGGCAGAGCAGTGACTGTCCCTGATGGATTCCAAAAGTTGAGCTCGATTTTGGGATTCTAAGTATTCTCTGCATAAATCTGCTCTGCTGTCTTTGGAGGGGGCGGGGTTAACACAGCCCTGCGTGCTTGCGCCAAATGGCTGAATAAGTGCTTTATTTTACCACAAACATACTACAGTTTGACTTGTCCAATTCAAGCGTGCCTATTGGATGCAAGACATCATACGATCGTCCCACCATCAGAAAGCAGTCCATGGCCTCAGGAGGCAGTGACTTCCCCAGCACTGGCTTCGTCTTTACTTGTATGAGAGGTGGGGTAACCCAGATATTCCCTTGTGGTTTTTGAAGATCAGACGTGTCACTCGAAAGAGTGACCTGCATCTCTTGGGCACCATTCCTAGGGGTCTGGGCAGCTCTTTGGCTGCTTTATAACTTGTTGGAGGATTAGTTTGGGGAAGGTGTGCCATTCTGGAGGCAGCTCAGACTCTGGGGGGCCCGGTGGAGTCGGAGTAGTCGGATGGTCATGTAAGTGGAGCCGCTGGTGTAGGCGATGGAGCATGGTGTGGCAGGATCGGGGTCTTCGTGTGGTGGGACCCGGGCCTCCCCAGGACATATTTTAAGTCCGGGCAGCAGATGCCCCTTGCAGTGACTATAATTTGTAGACCTGGGGTGAAGAGCCTGGCACTGCCAATCACATGGACTAGTTGATATGCACACAATGCAATGTCCAGTGTTTTTCCTCCAGGATACAAACAACAGCTCTGGGTGTTGCGCAAGGCGGAGGGTGGGTGAATTGATGGTAAATCGTTCCATGGAGAATTTGAAAGAGGCAGGATACTTGGGGTCGATGCTGCTAATCTCCGCGAGGACCCCTTACTCTGAGGGGTAAGTTTCAGGGCCTTCTTTGTCACCTTTCCCTGAGCTCTGGTCAGGCAGAGGTCCAGGGGACGTCTCTCCAGGATGAAATATATCAGGCGGTGCTTGGAAGCTGCTGAAGTGCTGCTGTGGAGCTGACTGAACTTCTCAAAGTTACCTATCTGCTGAGGGTCAAGGGGTCTGTGGAAGACACAGGGAGGTGGACACACCTAGAGGTCTCAATGTGGACCTACTGATGGTGCCTTCAGTGGAAGGAGACCTACCCTCGCTCTGTTCTGGAGGTTTGTTGCAAGGGGTCAGTGGACACACCTGGAGGTCTCTGTCTGGACCTGCTGATGGTGCCTTCAGTGGATGGAGACCTATCCTCGCTCTGTTCTGGAGGTTTCAAGGTGGAAGGGGTCAGTGGACACACTTGGAGGTCTCCATCTGGACCTACTGATTGTGCCTTCGGCGGAAGGAGACCTATCCTCGCTCTGTTCTGGGGGTTTCAAGGGGGAAGTGGAGAGTGGGCACACCTGGAGGTCTCCATCTGGACCTACTGATGGTGCCTTCGGCTGAAGAGACATACCCTCGCTCTGTTCTGGAGATTTCAAGTTGAAAGGGGTCAGTGGACACGCCTGGAGGTCTCCGTCTGGACCTGCTGATGGTTTCTTCGGCAGAAGAGACCTATCCTCGCTCTGTTCTGGGGGTTTGGTGGAAGAGGGGAGTGGACACACCTGTAGGTCTCCGTCAGTACCTGCTGATTGTGCCTTCGGTGGAAGGAGACCTATCTTCGCTCTGTTCTGGGGGTTTCAAGGTGGAAGGGGGGAGTGGACACACCTGGAGGTCTCCGTCAGTACCTGCTGATTGTGCCTTCGGTGGAAGGAGACCTATCTTCGCTCTGTTCTGGTGGTTTCAAGGTGGAAGGGGGAGTGGACACACCTGGAGGTCTCCGTCAAGACCTGCTGATGGTGCCTTCAGCGGAAGGAGACCTATCCTAGCTCTGTTGTGGGGGTTTGTTGGAAGGGGTCAGTGGACACACCTGGAGGTCTCCGTCAGGACCTGCTGATGGTGCCTTCGGCTGAAGAGAACCACCCTCGCTCTGTTTTAGAGGTTTGGTGAAAGTGGTCAGCTTCTGCGCGGCCAGGAGCAGTGTGTGCCAATGTCCAGTGTGAGATGTCAGCTTGTCCAAGGGTTGGTTTCAGGGTCGCAGCAGGCTTGGGGTCACTGGTCAGACAAGCCCTGGCCACCTGGCCAGAGTTTCCATGTCCGGCCAGCCGTGCATTAGACACTGGGTTTCTCGCCCTAATGGCTTGCAAAAGAGCCGAGAGTGACCGGTTTTCAGGTGTTTTTGCAGCGCAGATAGTCCACGCTGTAATGGCAGATTCATGGCCCATTACAGGGACAGACAATCATTAATTTGGGAGTTAAGTTTTAGTACCTTAATCATTAGTTCACCGTTCACAACACCAGCAGATGTTTCGACAAATTTGGATTTAATGGGGTCACGTGCGTCCACAATGTGGAACAGGGACCCAGTGTTCCCGCGGCGTGGGTTGACAGGCTGTACTTTTCTTTAATTTCTCCCGCCTGCAGGTGGTGTCGACCCCCCCTGCAAGCGGGACCCTCCTCTGACGTCACACGAGACGATCAGCCGGACCCTGCTGTGACGTCACAAGAGACGATCAGCCGGGACCCTCCCGTGACATCAAATGAGACGGTCAGCCGGACCCTGCTGTGACGTTACATGAGAAGACCAGCCGCGACCCTCCTGTGATGTCACATAAGACGATCAGCCAGACCCTCTTGTGACGTGACATGAGACAATCAGCCGGAACCATCACGTGACATCACATGAGACGACCAGCCGGGACCCTCCTGTGATGTCACATGAGACGATCAGCCAGACCCTCTTGTGACGTTACATGAGACGATCAGCCTGGACCATCCTGTGTCGTCACATGAGACGATCAGCCGGGACCCTGATGTGACGTCACCTGAGACGATCAGCCAGACCCTCTTGTGACGTGACATGAGACAATCAGCCAGACCCTCTTGTGACGTTACATGAGACGATCAGCCTGGACCATCCTGTGTCGTCACATGAGACGATCAGCCGGGACCCTGATGTGACGTCACCTGAGACGATCAGCTGGACCCTGCTGTGGAAGGAGGGGCACCGAGCCCCCGACATGTTTCTACCCCACTGGGCATCGTAGCCACTAGCTGTCTCTGTGTGCCCGTGTCTGGGGGTGCCCTGCATGGGGCAGAGAGGGCGAGGTGCCCGTGTGTGAGGGTGCCCTGCATGGGGCAGAGAGGGCGAGGTGCCCGTGTCTGGGGGTGCCCTGCCGGCGGCACCCTGGGCGAGGTGACCGTGTTTGGGGGTGCCCTGCATGGTGCACACTGGGCGAGGTGCACATGTCTGGGGTGCTCTCCTCGGGGTAGAGAGGGCGAGGTGCCCATGTCTTCCGGGTGCCCTGCATGTGGCAGAGAGGACGAAGTGTCCGTGTCTGGGGGTGCTTTGCATGGGGCACACTGGTGGGAGGGGGGAGCCCATGTCTGGGGGTGCCCTGTGTTGGGCAGAAAGGGCGAGGTGCCGTGTCTGGGGGTGCCCTGCATGGAGTACGCTGGGCAAGGAGTCCATGTATGGGGGTATCCTGTCTGGGGCACACCGGGAGAGGTACCCACATCTGTATCTGCACTGTCTGGGGCAGAGAGTACGAGATGCCGTGTGCGGGGTGCCCTGCATGGGTCACACTGGGCGAGGTGCCTGTGTCTGGGGGTTCTCTGCATGGTGCACACTGGGCGAGGTGCCCGTGCCTGTGGGTGCCCCGTCTGGGTCACACTGGGCGAGGTATCCATGTCTGGGGGTGCCCTCATCTTCAAAATTGCACTTGCTCAGTGTCATCTTAAGGAGTTTGGGGGTCCTGGGAGAGCAATACTTTAGGGAGCCTGTTCGAAACAACTTTCTATTTTATTACCCATCTTCTAATTCCAGCCCCATGACGTCAAACAAACTTTATGAATAGATAGAGATGGGGGAACGGACAGATGGGAGCGAAAGAAACAGTTACTTTCTCAAGGGTCCCTTGGCAGGTGGGGTCCTGGGCAATTTCCTATTTTGCCCCTGCCCGGAAACATCTCAGCCCATGCCCCCCACAGCCCCAAGGGCCTGGGGAGTAACCCTGGGCGTAGTTCGCGTAGTAGTGCTACGCGTAGCTACGCAAAGTGCACTTCGCATTACACAAGCTACGCATAGCTACGCGAACTGCGTAGTGCACTGTGCAAAATGCTGTTCGCACTGATTGCACAGGGCCGGATGCTTGTCCGCACTGTGCAATCATTGCAAACGGCATCTTGCACAGTGCAAGTGGTCGTTTTCTGCCGCTCGAGTAGATTTGTACTCGAGCGGCAGCTTTCTTAACGCGGACTGGTATGTTCTCATCGCGAGCGGTCGCGAGCATGCGCGACCACTCGCAATGAGAAACCTGACCTCCCCGCGTTGAGAATCTCGCCAGGAGGTTTATTTTCCACGCTCGCGATCAGCAACTTGATGTTGCTGATCGAGAACGAGTCAAGTCTCGCCTGGATGTTATTTTGCTCGTTCGCGGTCGCCAACTTGACGTTGAGGGCCGCGAGCAAGCAAAAAAGGCCCGCTACGGTGCGCGTTTTTGCACTGCGCAAACGACACAAAGTACGCGAGCGTAGCGTAGTCCTACGCCCAGGGTTACTGGGGAGGACATAGTAAAGGGCATCCGAACCGGTCAGTTCTGGGGGTGCCCTCATCTTCAAAATTGCACTTGCTCAGTGTCATCTTAAGGAGTTTGGGGGTCCTGGGAGAGCAATACTTTAGGGAGCCTGTTCGAAACAACTTTCTATTTTATTACCCATCTTCTAATTCCAGCCCCATGACGTCAAACAAACTTTATGAATAGATAGAGATGGGGGAACGGACAGATGGGAGCGAAAGAAACAGTTACTTTCTCAAGGGTCCCTTGGCAGGTGGGGTCCTGGGCAATTTCCTATTTTGCCCCTGCCCGGAAACATCTCAGCCCATGCCCCCCACAGCCCCAAGGGCCTGGGGAGTAACCCTGGGCGTAGTTCGCGTAGTAGTGCTACGCGTAGCTACGCAAAGTGCACTTCGCATTACACAAGCTACGCATAGCTACGCGAACTGCGTAGTGCACTGTGCAAAATGCTGTTCGCACTGATTGCACAGGGCCGGATGCTTGTCCGCACTGTGCAATCATTGCAAACGGCATCTTGCACAGTGCAAGTGGTCGTTTTCTGCCGCTCGAGTAGATTTGTACTCGAGCGGCAGCTTTCTTAACGCGGACTGGTATGTTCTCATCGCGAGCGGTCGCGAGCATGCGCGACCACTCGCAATGAGAAACCTGACCTCCCCGCGTTGAGAATCTCGCCAGGAGGTTTATTTTCCACGCTCGCGATCAGCAACTTGATGTTGCTGATCGAGAACGAGTCAAGTCTCGCCTGGATGTTATTTTGCTCGTTCACGGTCGCCAACTTGACGTTGAGGGCCGCGAGCAAGCAAAAAAGGCCCGCTACGGTGCGCGTTTTTGCACTGCGCAAACTACACAAAGTACGCGAGCGTAGCGTAGTCCTACGCCCAGGGTTACTGGGGAGGACATAGTAAAGGGCATCCGAACCGGTCAGTTCTGGGAAAACAGCAAACTTGTATGGACAGAAGAGGGTCCGAGTGAGACTTTACATCGAGAGAAAGCGAGACTTTAGACTGAGTGGAAGAAAGAACATAAACAGAGCGGAAGTGAGACTTTAGATGGAGTGGAAGAGAGCCCTTACAGAGAGCGGAAGTGACACTTTAGATACAGTGGAAGAGAGCCCTTACACAGAGCAGAAGTGAGCCCTTAAACAGAGCGGAAGTGAGATTTTAGACTGAGCAGGAGTGAGACTTTAGACACAGTGGAAGAGAGCCTCTACAGAGAGTAGGAGCGAGACTTTAGACACCGTGGAAGAGAGCCTTTACAGACGACAAGAGTGAGACTTTACACTGCATGGAAGAGAACCCTTACACAGAGAAGAGGTGAGACTTTAGAGAGAGTGGAAGAGAGCCCTTATACAGAGCGGAAGTGAGACTTTAGAGAGAGTGGAAGAGAGCCTGTACAGAGAGCGGAAGTGAGACTTTACACAGAGCGGAAGTGAGACATTAGACACAGTGGAAGAGAGCCTTTACACAGAGCGACAGTGAGACATTAGACACCGTGGAAGAGAGCCCTTACAGTGAGCAGGAGTGAGACTTTACACAGCATGGAAGTGACACTTTAGACACAGTGGGGAGAGAGCCTTTACACAGAGAGAAAGTGAGACTTTAGACTGAGTGGGAGAGAGCCCTTAAGCAGAGCGGAAGTGAGACTTTGTATGCAGTGGACGAGAGCCCTTACAGAGAGCGGAAGAGAGACTTTAGACACAATGGGAGAGAGCCCTTACACAGAGCGAGAGTGAGACTTTACACAGAGTGGAAGAGATCCTTTGCACAGAGCGGAAGTGAGACATTAGACACAGTGGAAGAGAGCCCTTACACAGAGCGAGAGTGAGACATTAGACACAGTGGAAGAGAGCCCTTACACTGAGCGAAAGTGAGACTTTACAGAGAGCGGAAGAGAGACTTTAGACACAATGGGAGAGAGCCCTTACACAGAGCGAGAGTGAGACTTTACACAGAGTGGAAGAGATCCTTTGCACAGAGCGGAAGTGAGACATTAGACACAGTGGAAGAGAGCCCTTACACAGAGCGAGAGTGAGACATTAGACACAGTGGAAGAGAGCCCTTACACTGAGCGGAAGTGAGACTTTACAGAGAGCGGAAGAGAGACATTAGACACAGTGGAAGAGAGCCCTTACACAGAGCGGAAGTGAGACTTTAGACAGAGTGGAAGAGAGCCCTTACCCAGAGCGGAAGAGAGACTTTAGACACAGTGAAAGAGAGCCCTTACACAAAGCGACAGTGAGACTTTACACAGAGTGGAAGAGAGCCCTTACATTGAGCGGAAGAGAGACTTTAGACACAGTGGGAGAGAGCCCTTACACAGAGCGAGAGTGAAACTTTAGACAGAGTGGAAGAGAGCCCTTACAGAGAGCAGGAGTGAGACTTGAGACAGAGCGGAAGAGAGCCCTTACCCAGAGTGGAAGAGAGACTTTAGACACAGTGGGAGAGAGCCCTTACACAGAGCGAGAGTGCAACTTTACACAGAGTGGAAGAGATCCTTTGCACAGAGCGGAAGTGAGACATTAGACACAGTGGAAGACAGCCCTTACACAGAGCGAGAGTGAGACATTAGACACAGTGGAAGAGAGCCCTTACACAGAGCGAGAGTGAGACATTAGACACAGTGGAAGAGAGCCCTTACACAGAGCGAGAGTGAGACATTAGACGGAGTGGAAGAGAGCCCTTACCCAGAGCGGAAGAGAGACTTTACACAGAGCGGAAGAGAGCCCTTACACAGAGCGGAAGTGAGACATTAGACAGAGTGGAAAAGAGCCCTTACCCAGAGCGGAAGAGAGACTTTAGACACAGTGGGAGAGAGCCCTTACACAGAGCAGAAGTGAGACTTTACAAAGAGCGGAAGTGAGACTTTATACACAGTTGAAGAGAGCCCTTACACAGAGCGACAGTGAGACATTAGACACAGTTGAAGAGAGCCCTTACACAGAGCGGAAGTGAGACTTTAGACAGAGTGGAAGAGAGCCCTTACACAGAGCGGAAGTGAGACATTAGACGGAGTGGAAGAGAGACTTTAGACAGAGTAGAAGAGGGCCCTTACACAGAGCAGAAGTGAGACATTAGACAGAGCGGAAGAGAGCCCTTATACAGAGCGAAAGTGAGACATTAAACACAGTGAAAAAGAGACCTTACACAGAGTGACAGTGAGCCATTAGACACAGTGGAAGAGAGCCCTTACAGAGAGCAAGAGTGAGACATTAGACGGAGTGGAAGAGAGCCCTTACCCAGAGCGGAAGAGAGACTTT
Source organism: Triturus cristatus (assembly GCF_964204655.1). NCBI lineage: Eukaryota > Metazoa > Chordata > Amphibia > Caudata > Salamandridae > Triturus > Triturus cristatus. The sequence goes on from NC_140595.1 coordinate 847,956,842, forward strand.
AGACACAGTGGGAAAGAGCCCTTACACAGAGCGGAAGAGAGACTTTAGACACAGTGGGAAAGAGCCCTTACACAGAGCGGAAGTGAGACTTTACAGAGAGCGGAAGAGAGCCTTTACACAGAGCAGAAGTGAGACATTAGACACAGTGGTAGGAGAGCCCTTACACAGAGCGGAAGTGCGACTTTAGACAGAGTGGATAAGAGCCCTTACACAGACCGGAAGTGAGTCATTAGAAGGAGTGGAAGAGAGCCCTTACCCAGAGCGGAAGAGAGACTTTAGACAGAGTAGAAGAGAGCCCTTACACAAAGCGGACGTGAGACATTAGACGGAGTGGGAGAGAGCCCTTATACATAGCGGAATTGAGACTTTAGGTTGAGTGTGTGAGAAGTTGGCCTGGCATATGCTGTCCACTAGTTATAGTGGGCACCTTGCGCCAGTCCAAACAACCCTTATTGATGATTAGGTTTAAGACAACCTTTATTGAAAGCTATCCTAGTGGTAGCTATGGAGAGCAGCCTTCAGGCTAAGTCTCGAAGGAATGTAAAGCAGCTTGGTTCACCAGAATATAACCTAATGAATGACCAAATGAAAGGAGAATCACACAAGGTATACATAAAATATACGTATTTATTACTAAACATTCTCTACTAACCTCTTTATGAGATTAGAGTCCAAGATACACAATATTAAAGCACTAGGACGACAGTAAATAGCACAATACACAGTGGGCCCAGTGGGAGACCAAACCATATATTAAGAAAGTGGTATAACAACCACAACTTGACTAGACACAGTGCCTAGAGCACGTAGAATCGCTGGGACCCCAAGGAACCACCCAAGGTAGTGACACAGGGGACCCGCGGGGGATGCGTGCAGTGGGAGAACACAAGCGAGAGCCCCGTACAATCCTATGGGGAAGTCATGGTTGGAATTTTAAAGATTAAGGACACTTAGGAGTGGACTTCAAACAAACCCTTTGGAACATAGAAGGTTCTAAGGCCAGCACCCTTGAGAGTACCGAGGTACCCGTGTTACCTATCCCAGGAGAGCCGGGTGCATAGGGGTCAAGCGGTGTCGGAAACGCTCGTTGATTTCAATGGCGTGATGCGAAGAAGTGCTGCTGCCGGAAAGATGAGAAGTGTTTGGTGTGATCCAAGCCTGGATCCGGAGTGAGAAGAACCTGAAAGCAGAGGGGACAGAGTCTGGGTCACTTCACAATGACCAGGGGCACGATAGACGAATGCCCACAGATGTCGGGTGTTTCAGGTGAGATGAGATGAAGCTTGACTCTGCATCAACGGGGACCAGGAGATGTCGATGACAACCAAAGTCCGCAGGTGAGCTGCCCCACTAAGGTTGTCGAGTGCTGCGGGTCAGTGTCCGGATTAGAGATCAACAAGCCTTGGCAACTGCAACCCAAGTGGTCAGAGAAAAGATGTTTCGGTGTGGACCAGCAAGGTCCTGGGGACTCCCCAAGCAATGGAGAGTCAGGGCATGTCTGGAGCAACCAGGAAAGCCCACTGAAAGTTAAAGTTGCCTTCACAGGGACCCACAGGTCGATGGACCAGGGATCGCAAAGGGACCTTGAGAGGAATCACAAGATACCAGCCCACGGAACACTCGTGGAGTGTAGGCCGGTAATCTTCAGTGGAAACACTGCTCGGGGTCAGGACTACAAGTAGCTCAAAGCACAGCCTCAGGGATTACCAAAAAGCATATGCTGCTGCAAATGTGCACAGTGTCCAGGGGTACAGTTTGCACGGTCCCCATTAGGGCTGTGGGTCTCAGGTTTGCTGAGAGCACTACGCGACCTCAGGAATGCTTGGAAACCCACCTCCTGTTTTGCAAAAAGTCCGTCAGGAGCTGCATAGATGCAAACCGGTCAGATGCATTTCAGGTGTCTGCCTTGCAGGGGAGTAACTCCTTTACTCCAAGGAAGATTCTTCAGTCATCCAGCGTAGTGTAGATAGTAAAAGTACTTGGTTTCTGTAGCAGAGTTTCGTCCAGGTAAATCTAAAGTCCTGTAGCCAGGGGTTCCTACTTTATACTCAAGGAAGGGGTGGGGCAAACTCTGGGGACCCACCTATGGGAGGGTCAGAACAGAGGGGTTGCTACACCGATGTCCTTTGTCTAGTTTCGTGCCAGAGCAGGGGCTGATAGCCCTGCAACCGGTTTGAGCTGGACTATGCACAGGGACACCAAATGTGCCCCCAGTACAGACATCAAAGCACTCTCAGAGTGCACCCACCCAGCCCCAAAACACTAAAGCCTGTCTGGAAGGTGGTCACACTTTCCTGTGACAGGAAACTTATTGTCCAGCCTTTCCCTGCCAGAGCTTTATCCAGCAACAGGAGGGCAGACTCGTGTCTGTGGCTGGCAGCATCCATTTTGTAATGCCAGGGCTTGCAAAGCTGGTACCGGGTGTACCAGTGCTGTCATATTTCTCCCTCTAGTAGGGTGGAATCAAACCTCCCACACCAGTTACTGGTGTGGAGGTATGATTCCAAGGTGTTTGACACCAAACACAACATGTTTCTAAGCAGCCGTTTTAAAGTTAGCATTTACCGCGAGGTTGTAATGCACTTAAGTATAGATGGTTGGCTGCATCACAAACAACCCCGGAATATAGGTTCCAAAAGCAGCAGAGGGGCTCTGCTCATGCATGGGCACCCTCTCACATAAAACGTAGCACCATGCCTTCAGGATTGATAAGGCCTGCCATAGGGGTGACAGATAGGTTTATATGTGCTGTGATATAGGATAGATATAGTGATCCTATATCTAAGTAAGGGGTGTATGCACCACCTTACACAGGCTGCTGTAGCAGACCTGTTGTGTCATTTTGAATGCCCTCTAAGGGGTGGGATAATACATGTTGCAGCCCCTGAGAGGCCTCTGGGGTACCTATGCCTTGGGTACATAGAATACCATATACTAGGGACTGGTAAGCGTACCCCAGAATCCAATCTGGAGTGTACCCAAAGTACATGAACAACCAATTTAGGGTGAAAGCAGATAGACCAGCAAAACACCAGGAAAAAGGTGAGGGTAACCATGCAGTCAGATTTCACCTTACTACAGAGTGGAAGAGAGCCCTTACACAGAGCGGAAGTGAGACATTAGACTGAGTGGCAGAGAGCCCTTAACCAGAGCGGAAGTGAGACATTAGACGGAGTGGCAGAGAGCCCTTAACCAGAGCGGAAGTGAGACTTTATACACAGTTGTAGAGAGCCCTTACACAGAGCGACAGTGAGACATTAGACACAGTGGAAGAGAGCCCTTATACATAGCGGGGCGAGACTTTACATAAAGTGGAGGAGAGCCCTTACACAGAGCAACAGTGAGACATTAGACACAGTGGAAAAGAGCCCTTAAACAGAGCGGAAGTAAGACTTTAGACACGGTTGAAGAGAGCCCTTACACACAGCGACAGTGAGAAATTAGACACTGTGGAAGAGAGCCTGTACAGAGAGCGTAAGTGAGACTTTAGACAGAGTGGAAGAGAGCCCTTACAGAGAGCAGGAGTGAGACTTTAGACACAGTGGAAGCGAGCCCTTACACAGAGCGGAAGAGAGACATTAGACACAGTGGAAGAGAGCCCTTACAGAGAGCGGAAGTGAGACTTTATACACAGTTGAAGAGAGCCTGTACAGAGAGCGGAAGTGAGACTTTAGACAGAGTGGAAGAGAGCCCTTACACAGAGCGGATGTGATACTTTAGACAGAGTGAAAGAGAGCCCTTACACAGAGCAGAAGTGAGACTTTAGACAGAGTGGAAGAGAGCCCTTACACAGTGCGGAAGTGAGACGTTAGACACAGTGGAAGAGAGCCCTTACACAGAGCAGAAGTGAGACGTTAGACACAGTGGAAGAGAGCCCTTACAGAGAGCGGGAGTGAGACTTTAGACACAGTGGAAGCGAGCCCTTGCACAGAGCGGAAGAGAGACATTAGACACAGTGTGTGAGGAGATGGCCTGATATATGCTGTCCACTAGTTCTAGTGGGCACCTTGTATCGGTCCAAACAACCTCTTATGGTGAATTGGTTAAAGACAACCTTTATTGAAAGCTATCCTAGTGGTAGCTATGGAGAGCAGCCTTCAGGCTAAGTCTTGAAGGAATGTAAAGCAGCTTGTTTTACCAGTCTATAATCTCTTGAATGATCAAATGAAAGGACAACCACACCAGGTATATATTCAAAATACATGTATTTAGGATAAAACACACCCCTCTAGTCTCTTTATGAGACTGGAGTTCGAAGTACCTAATTTACAAGTTAGCAATCAACAGTAATAGCACAAATACACGTTTGGGCCCTAGGGGCGTACCAAACCATATACCAATAAAGTGGCATAAGAACCACGACTGAACTAGACACAAGGCCTAGAGCCTGTACAATCGCTGGGACCCCAAGGAACCACCCAAGGTAGTGACACAGGGGACCCACGGGGGCTGTGTGCAGTGTGTAAACACAACCGTGGGTTTCCGTTAGCTTCTAATGGCAATGTCGCGGTTGGAAATTTAAAGATTAGGGACACTTAGAATCGAGTCAGAAGCAAACCCTTTTGGACTTAAGAAGTTCTAGGGCTAGCACCCACGGGAGCACCGGAGTACTCGAGTTACCTCACCCAGGGAAGCCGGGTGCATAGGTGTCTTTTGGTGTCGGGTCGTGGCGTCGTCGATTGCAATGGAAGCTGGCGAAGAAGTGCTGCTGCCGTGAAGAGGAGAAGTGTCCGAAGTGATCCAAGCCTGGATCTAGGATGGAAGGAATCTGAAAGCAGAGGGGACAGAGTCTGGGTCACTAGCCAGTGAACGAGGGCAGGATGGAGAAATGCCCACAGATGTTGGGTGCTTCAGGTGAGTTGCTGGGTGTCTTGAGTCTTCAGCCACGAGGTCCAGGAGGCGTCGACAAAGTCCATGAGCCGGATTTGAGCTGTCCCACAAAGTTTGTCGAGTACTGCGGTATAGGCGACCAGAATAGACCCAACAAGCCTTGGCAACGGCAAGTCACTGGAAATCAGAGAAAGGACTGCGGTGCAGACCAGCAAGGTCTGAGGCACTCACCCAGCAAGGGTAAGTCAGGGCACGTCTGGAGAAACCAGGAAAGCCCAAGTAGAAGAGGAGTTGCCTTCGTGGGGACCTACTACCCAACTGGCTAGTGATCCCGAAGGAGCCTCAAGCAGTTGCACTTGAAACTGGCCCACGGGTCACTCGTGGAGTGGAGGCCAGCAATCTTCAGTGCAGGAGGTGGTCAAGGCTGTGGCTACTCGGAGCCCAAAGCACAACTTAGAGGAAGTCCCAGAAGATAGTGTTGCTTCAAAAGTTCACGATGTCCAGGGGTCACGGTTCCACATCACCCACGATAGCCACAGGCCTCAGCTTTGCTGTGGGCTCATGGTAGCCTCGGGGAAGTCTGGAAATCCACCTGTGGTGATGCAAAGACTTTGGCGTCCGGCAGGAGCTTCAGCGATGCAGACCGGTCAGGTGCTTCTTTGGTGCCTGCCAAGCAGGTGAGTCACTCCTTGACCCCAAGGGAGATTTCTTCAGTCTTCTAGTCAGGATAGAACATCGAAGGTCCAGGATATATGTTGCAGAGTTTCGTCCAGGGTAATCTAAAGTCGCACGGACTGGGTTCCCATACTTCTACTAAGTTTGGGGGTTGGACATACTCTAGGGACCCACCTGTGGGAGGGTTTGGAAAGAAGGGTGGTACACCCATTTCTTTTGTCCAGTTTCACGCCAGAGCAGGGGCAGGTAGCCCCTGCAACCGGTTTGAACTGGACTATGCACAGGGACACCAAGTGTGCCCCCAGTGCAGGACTTCAAAGCACCAGAGAGTGCTCCCGCCCAGCCCCAATACACATCTGCCTGTCTGAGTATGTGGTTACACCTCCCTGGGACAGGAAACCTATTGTCCAGGCCTCCCCTGTCGGAGTTTCGGGCAGCAGCAGGAGGCCAGACCCGTGTCTGTGGCAGAGGCATCCATTTTGTGATGCCAGGGCTCAGCAAAATCCTACTGGGTTAGACCAGTGTGTACGTCTCTCCCTCTAGAAAGGTGGAATCTAACTCCCGCCGCCAGAACTGGCGGAGGGGGGGGGGGGTAGTATTCCAAAGCGTTTGACACCAAACACGACATGTTTCCGTGCAGCCATCCCAAAGTTAGCATTTACCGCGAGGTCATAATGCACTTAAGAGTATATGGTCAGGCTGCACCACAAACAGCATCAGAGGAGGTACTCCGAACGCTGCAGAGGGGCTCTTCTCATGCAGGGGCACCCTCTCACATAAAAACCAAGCACTCTGCTTTCAGGATTGTTAAGGCCTGCCATAGGAGTGACTTATAGGTTTATCTGTGTGTGCAATGGTAGTGATATAGGTAGCCTATACCACAGTAAGGGGTGCAAGCACACCCTTACCCAGGCTGCAGTAGCAGACCTGTGGTGCCATTTTGGAGTGCTTCCCATGGGTGGCATAATACATGCTTCAGCCCCTGGTAGGCCTCTGAGGTACCTAGGCCCTAGGTACATAGTATACCATATACTAGGGGCTTATAAGGCACTCCAGAACCCAATTAGATATGTACCTAATGTACATGCAAACCATTTTAGAGATGAAGCATCTAGGCTGGGGTCCTGATTAGCAGGGCCACAGCCAGACTAAGGTCGAAAAACAGTGAAACACCAGCAAAAAGTGGGGGTACCCATGTGAAGCAGATCCTACTCTCCTACACAGTGGAAGCGAACCCGTACACAGAGCGGAAGTGAGACTTTAGATACAGTGGAAGAGAGCCCTTACACAGAGCGGAAGTGAGCCCTTACACAGAGCAGAAGTGAGCCCTTATAGAGAGTGGAAGTGAGACTTTAGACAGAGTGGAAGAGAGCCCTTACACAGAGCGACAGTGAGACATTAGACACAGTGGAAGAGATCCCTTACACAGAGCGACAGTGAGAAATTAGACAGAGTAGCAGAGAGCCCTTACACAGAGCGACAGTGAGACTTTAGACACAGTGGAAGAGATCCCTTACAGTGAGAGGAGTGAGAATTAACATAGAGTGGAAGAGAGCCCTTACACAGAGCTGAAGTGAGACATTAGACAGAGTGGAAGAGAGCCCTTACACAGAGCGGAAGAGAGACTTTAGACACAGTGGGAGAGAGCCCTTACACAAAGCAGGAGTGAGACTTTAGACAGAGTGGAAGAGAGCCCTTACACAGAGCGGGAGTGAGACTTTAGACAGAGTGGGAGGGGAGCCCTTACACAGAGTGGAAGTGAGACTTCGGACAGAGTCGAAGAAAGCCCTTGTAGTGAGCAGAAGTGAGACTTGACAGAGTGGAAGAGAAAGTTTACACAGAGTGGAATAGAGGCGTCAGAGTGAGCAGAAGTGAGACTTTACACGGAGTGGAAGTGAGACTTTACACAGAGTGGAAGAGAACCCTTACACAAAGCGGAAAAGAGACTTTAGACAGAGTGGAAGAGACCCCCAGAGTGAGCAGAATTGAGACTTTACACGGAGTGGAAGTGAGACTTTACACAGAGTGGAAGAGAACCCTTACACAGAGCGGAAAAGAGACTTTAGACAGAGTGGAAGAGACCCCCCAGAGTGAGCAGAATTGAGACTTTACACGGAGTGGAAGTGAGACTTTACCCAGTGGGGTGGAGAACCCTTACACAGAGTGAAATTGAGACATTACACAAAGTCTAAGTGAGACATTACACAGAGTGAAGAGAGCTCTTACAGTGAACAGGAGTGAGACTTTACACAGCATGGAAGTGAGACTTTACAGAGATCTGTAAATCCCTTGCCTAGAGTAGAAGTAAGACCTTACATAGTTTGGTACAGCCCTTACACATACATGGCAGAAGTGAGACTTGACACATGTTTATACAGTCCTTACACATACAGGGCAGAAGTGAGACTTGACACAGGTTGGTACAGTCCTTCCACATACAGGGCAGAAGTGATACTTGACACAGGTTTATACAGTCCTTCCACATACAGGGCAGAAGTGAGACTTGACACAGGTTGGTACAGTCCTTCCACATACAGGGCAGAAGTGAGACTGGTTGGTACAGTCCTTCCACATACAGGGCAGACGTGAGACTTGACACAGGTTGGTACAGTCCTTCCACATACAGGGCAGAAGTGAGACTTGACACAAAGTGAAAGAAAGCCCTCAGAATAAAGTGGAAGTGAGAATGCGCATGTAGTGGCCCTTGCACAGACATGCATCGAGCCTTAACCCATACAGGTCGAGTCAAAAATATCCACGACCAAAATAGCGAGAAAGGAAGTGCAAATAGGTAAATATGGATTCAATCTACTCAGGTCCACATGTGCGTACCATGAAGCTATATGCATATATCATCAAGGTACCTATTAGCAGTGGGCAGAACTCACTGGGTTTCAATTTGTGCAATTCTGCTGAGTTACCTAAAAACTCAGTGAGATTCCATGGAGTTCTGCGAGTGTTGGAATTCGGCACGTCTCACTGCTCACGCTGATTATTAGGGCTGAAGGCTTGGCCCACGCTGTAAAATCAGTGCAAATGGCACCACATGGTGCGCCACAGGGTGCTGCTTCCTTCTGCTGCTCGAGTAGATTTTCTACTTGAGCTGCAGCTTTCTCCTCACGAGCGATAGCAACCTACCGCGACCGCCTGCGTTGAGAAATCTTGCTGGGAGTTGTTCTAGTGCTCAATTTTCTTGGTTGCGATCGCCAACTTAACACTGGTGAGCGGCATGTGGGGAAAAACTCCGCTATGTGGCTGTTGGTGGAGCTTTAACGGAACCCGCTCCAAGCGGAGCGTGGAGTGGGCAAAACTGTGCGAACTCTGCTGGAGGAGCGGAGTTTATCGCCCACCCTTAGTACACACATGTGGAATTAAGTAGAGTAAATCTTTGCTTACCCATAGAAACTTAACTTCACGATAATTTTGCTCTCGTAGTTCTTCGCACAATATTTGGTCCATTGGATATTTTTGACTCGATATTGTATCCAAACACCGCAGTCATGTTTGGGAGCTTGGAGATCATAGACACTATGATAGATGTTGTACATGGGCCCCACATGTTGGTAAGGTCCACGTGGGGGGTGTGCGTGGGATCATCAGCAGTAGGATAGGTTACCCTACACGATCGACAAGAACTTTACAACTTTTCATCAGTTTCAGTTTTCATTGATGTACGGGGAAGAGTGACAGCTGACATACTTCAATGTCATCTTTTGTCTACAGATTGTCAGAGATTTTGCAATCTTTTTTTGTGCAGTGACATTTTTACAAAAACCTCTTACAAAACGAGTTGACGGGGAGGAGGGAAGGTAGACAGGTCTTGAGGGTTATTTATTTTATCTTTCTAACAGAGTGGTCTAAACTTTGACTGTAAACTAATGCGCCTAAGTGGTATTCGTTCCACCTATTACAACAAAAAAGAAGACTCAATAAAGCAATTAGATTGCTGTACAGAAATAAAAGCAATGTATCATTTTTTGATATATCACTTAAAATTAGAGATTTAAAACGGGGCTACAAGAAGGAAATTTGGAGAGCAAAGCAAATGCATTATGAATCAATATGGGCTAAGATGCATTATGCTTGTAAATCAAAAGATCTGCGGTTATTCTGGAGCATAATCAATAACCTTGAAAATGGAAATAATAGAAGCAGTAGTGCTAATGTAGATGAAATAAGTTGGGTGAATTTTTTTAATTCGAAAGTGGATACTCAAGGCCAATTGCATGATAAGTGTATTAGCAATAGTCCTACCTGTAGGTCTAAAATAAAAAATGGAATTAGACAGGAGAGTCCTAATCATCATCAGTATAGTGTAGAAATCAAACCTTGGTCGCTTGAAAAAGTTGAAAAAGCGATAAATAAGATTAAATCCAAGGGAGCTCCAGGTCCAAATGGTATTCCGAATGCCATATTTAAAGCTAAATTAAGGAATTGGCCGGAGCTATTAATGCTCCTGTTTAATGAAATACTTAAAACAGGCCTTATTCCGTTAACATGGCATGGAAGTATCATACAACCAATCTATAAATGTGGCCCCCAGGATAATCCGGCTAATTATCAATTAATTACACTTACAGATGTAGATGCAAACATTTTTGCTAGTTGTCTGTTGGATGATTTAGAGGTATGGGCTTTAAAGGAGAAGTTGATTCCCAACTTTCAAACTGGGTTTAGAAAGGGTGAATCAACTCATACAAATCTGATTTTATTAACATTATTAGGTGAAAAAGCTAAAATGAGGAAGCAAACACTGTATGTGTGCTTCATTGACTTAAAAGCTGCGTTTGACTCTGTCCCGCGAAATATTCTTTGGTCGAAGTTAAGGAACTGGGGAATATCGGAAAATTTATTAAAAATGATTACATTACTTTATTCCGACACCTGGGTTCAGATTAAGATTGGCGATGGTAAACATACGACTCGTCGTTTGACGACTAACGTAGGACTAAAACAAGGTTGTGTTTTGGCTCCTTGCCTTTTTAATCTTTTTATGGCCGATCTCCCAGCCCATTTTAATACTATTAATTCGCATTCACCCTCGATATACGGTAATGAAATTAAATATTTGCAATATGCTGATGATACCATCTTAATGAGCCAAACCGCTATAGGCCTTAAAAGGTTAATTGATTCCTTTAACTCCTATGTCGTACAAAATGGACTAACTATTAATATAAAAAAGACAAAAATAATGACTATGGGAAAGGGTAAACCGAGAATAAAAGAATGGAATATTAACGGCCTGGTGATTGAAAATGTTAAAACATATAAATACTTGGGTATTATTTTTGATGACGGACTGATATTTAGGCAGCATTTTAATAAACTTGAAGCCAGGGGTTTATCCCTCGCTTTTGCTTTTAGAAAATTGAGAGACAAATTGGTCTGTCCTAATTATGATCATTTAATGAGGGTGATGAGAGCTAAATTGATTCCATCTTTAGATTATTGTTCTATCATCTTTAGGGGCAAAGACGCAAAATTGCTTGATGATATAGAAATTAGGACATACAAATCTGTTTTTAAGATACCTAAATATATTAGTCGTGCCAATATAAGATTAGAATTTGGTTTGAAGAACCAATTATTGACACGCCAATCTGTATTTTTAAAATCTTTATTATCATTAGTCCGATCAGAGGAAGGATCTTTAGCGAAGTTGTGTTGGCTCGAAATTTCAGAAGGTGAATACTCAAGAAGTTGGCAGTCATATTTAAATGATTATTTAAGCAATTATAAATGCTTAAAATTAGAAGACGAAGTGAGGAGTAAAACTGTATTTAAGAAAGAAATTAATCAAATGGCTGCTTTGCTTAGCACTATAATGGACAAGGATGACCTAAGAAAAAAAACTCATTTTTGGACTATAGCTAACTCTTTTGGTAGGTTGTCCCCTCAACTTTATTTGTCATACCATTTGAGACCTTTGATTAAGAACAAATTTATTCATTTAAGGTTGGGTAGATATCCAACAAAGGATGGAATACCAAAATGGGAAAGTAAATGGTCATCTAATGTCTGCAGGCTCTGTGGGTTAACGGAAGAAACCTTAATGCATATTGTAACAATATGCCCAGGGTTAACTGATGCTCGAAAGTCTATCCTTAAACCGATTTTTAACGAATCGGGAGTTAGAACATGTAGGAATGCAGTTATTGCCTGTTTAAGTGGTGATGATATTAAATGTATCCATCTCTTTATTAAATTCATCACTATTGTGGAAAAGAAATTGCAAAAAATAGCTGTTTGAAGAATAATATCATACGACTATAGAGTACCAGCAACTTAATATAATTTAGGAGTTTGTAGACAATTATTAGAGATAACATTCTTTTTTTAGTTGGTATGATCTCTTAATGTCTACTTATTGAAATTATGAAATGTTTTATCATTAGAAGTTACTGTCGCTCACAGGTCATATTATATCAACTGTGTTACTGCTAAATTATCTGATGTTAAAACATGTTACTCTAATTAGATGTAGTTAAAATAATTTAGCTGCTAACATAAAGCACCTTAGTAAGCACAATGCACTTTATAGTAGTTTATGAATGGATAATAGTAAAAGGATCTCAACTGTAATATCTGCTGCTAATATATGTTACCTTAGAAAGATGTTGCTAAAATAATTTTTTTTTTTTTTGCGGTTAGTAAAAGGTATTATGGTAAGCATAATGCTTTTTTCTTTTTTTCATTTAATATGAAACGATAATAGTGAGATATTTGCAAATTACAAAAACTGCTGCTAATATATGCTGTTTTATTTTGTTGCATTTTAAATGGAAATTATTGGAAGTATAATGTTCTCTACTGATTATAAAGCTTTTTAATTACTGTTTTATGTAAAGGTTTTAACGTTAGGTCGAAAAATGTTTAATTATTAATTTACAAGTAGTGGTTCTTTTCAAAGGTGTTTTTATTTTATTTTTGTGTGTGTGCACATGATTGTAAAGATTTTAATTAATTAACAAATAAATTACTACTACTACTAATGCGCCTCGAGGGGCTCACATCTAGCACACATGAAATTAATGCATTTGTACATGTTTTCTATGCCTCAGGCAGTTGGCACAGAATCCAGGTGTTTGGTGGCTGGCTCTCAGGTGCAGGACCTGCAGGGGGTCAGAGTTCACCCTCGGGTGTTGAGTGTACTCAGGGGCTGCCTGCCAGGTCTAAAGAGAAGGTAGGCCGCATGCTTTTCGTTTCTAGTGCTTCTCTGCTGCACAGGTTGACACAAGACATTGTGGCACATAGATATATCTGCCGGATGAATAATGCCCGCCGCTTGTACAGGGTGGTGCCACTGCCTACCTCGGTTCTGCACGATACACAAAATTGGATAAATAAAAATACATATATGTCTGAACTAAAGGCAAGCGGTGGGGTCTCAGTTGCAGTGGAAGGGTCACTCAGGCTGTGCCACAGACTTACAAATCAATTGACACAGGGCTGTTCTCGCCAGGGTGGCCAGGGTTCCAGATGGGGCAGAGCCCGCTACAGGTACAGTAGAACATGTTCTTCTGCCCAGAACTGACTTGGGTATGAGTGGAATACCACCATAAATATAAAACAAACTTGAATACAAATACCAACAAGCCTTAGTAAAGGCAATAGGTCTGGCGTCGTCCCCAGCTTTTTGGCAATACTTGCCACGTCCTGGCTTTTGCTAAACCTTTTTGTTTGGGAAGCTGCCAGGCAATTGTCAATGTAAAAAAAATGGGAAATTGCAAAAAACATTAGGCTCAAAAAAGCAACCATTCCCAGAGTACTGGCTGGCACTTAAGGAAACTACTTTGTGTGTGGATGTTATCCCTGTGTAAGTGCAGCATGCCGTAACTCATACTGAAGTCAGGCAATGGCTGAAGTGGGCTGACACGTTGCCCTTTGATGCATGCTTGAATGTGAATGACTCAAACACAAACAAATGAATAAAGTGGGGCTGAAAATCCCTCTAAGTAACTATGTCATACACAGAATGTTAGTAAATTTGAAAGGTTCTGGCTTAGACAGACCTACACATGCTAATTGTTATGCCACTTTTTGCCAATCTCTTGCCTTTGAGAAAGAAAGAAGGAAAGAAAGAAAGAGAGAAAGAAAGAAAGAAAGAGAGAAAGAAAGAGAGAAAGAAAGAGAGAAAGAAAGAAAGAAAGAAAGAAAGAAAGGAAGAAGGGAAGAAGGAAAGAAGGAAAAAAGGAAAGAATGAATGAAAGCAAGAAGGAATGAGAGTAAGAAAATAATAGGAGAGAATGAACGCAAGAAAGAAGGAAGGAAGGGACAAAAGTAACAAAGAAGGAATGATAGCAAGAAAGAAGGAAGGAGGTTAAGAAAGTAGGCAACAGGGAAAAAAACAAGAAGGAAGGAAAGATGGAATAAAAAAGAAAAGAAACAAAGAAAGAGGAAAAGTAGTCATGAAAATATGAAAAAAAAGCAAAAAGAAGAAAAGAAATAATGAAATACAAAAAGAAGAAAAGAAGAGATTTAAAAAAGATAGAAAGAAAGAAGGAAAAAGTAACGAAGGTTTAAAAGAAAAAAGAAAGTCGGAATGAAAGAAAAAATACAAGCGGGAAAGAAAGAATGAAAGAAAAAAGAGAAGCAAAAAAGGAGAAAGGAGTAAAAGAAAAATGAAAGAAAGAAAGAAAGAAAGAAAGAAGGAAAGGAATAAAAAAAATGAAAGAAAGAAAGAAGGAATGAAGGAATGGAAGAACGAAAGAAAGGTACGAAAGAAAGGTAAGAAAGAAAGAAAGAAAGAAAGAAAGAAAGAAAGAAAGAAAGAAAGAAAGAAAGAAAGAAAGGAGTCTGGGGTCCGAAGCTGTCGTGTATATCTGCGATCTTGCAGTGGAAGAACGTGGCGAGGGAGTTGCAGAGGTCTTGCGATGGTGTGATGTCGTTGTTGCTGGCACTGGGGTTGGAGAGCTCTTTGACGATGCTGAAGAGTGCCTTGCTGTTGTGGGTGTTGTTGTCTAGCCGCTCTTTGAACGATGCCCTTTTGGTGGTGCGGATCAGCTGGTGGTGTTCGCGAGTGGCGTTCTTGAGGGAAGTCAGGTTTTCTGTTGTCCGTACGTGGCGCCAGGTTTTTTCGAGGGTTCGGTAGGATTTCTTCGAGTCTTTGAGGGCGTCTGTGAACCATGAGGTTTTCCTGTTGCCGGTCTTGCCTGGGGGGTTCGTCAGTGGAGCGAGGTCATTGGCGCAGTTGGTGATCCACTGTGCGAGGTTGTGGGCTGTGTCGTTGGTGTCAGCGGTGTCGGCTGGCGGGTTCTGGCTTAGTGATGAGAGGAGCTGGTCTGTGGTGATTTTGCTCCAGCATCTACGGGGGATTAGTTGCATGCGGTGGTGTGATGTATTCTTTTTGAACATGAAGTGGATGCATCTGTGGTCGGTCCAGTGTAGTCCGGTGGAGTGGCTGAAGGAAACATGGTTGCTGGCGGAGAAGATGGGGTCCAGCATGTGGCTAGCGAGGTGGGTGGGGGTGTTCACCAGTTGTTTGAGTCCGAGGTTGGTGAGGTTGTCGAGCAGGGTGGTGGTGTTGTTGTTGTTTTTCTCCAGGTGGAAGTTCAGGTCCCCTAGGAGGATGTATTCTGGTGAGGCCAGGGCGTGTGGGCTGATGAAGTCGGCGATGGTTTCACTGAATTGTGTGCGCGGGCCCGGGGGTCTGTAGATGAGCATTCCTCTGAGGGTGGTCTTGGGGTCGGTGTGAATCTGGAAGTGTAGGTGTTCGGCAGTGGAGAGTGTGTCTTCGGCGTTGGTCATGATGTTGATGTTGATGTTGATGGTGTCCCTGTAGATGATGGCGATTCCTCCTCCGGTTTGGTTAATGCGGTCCTTCTGGGTGATCTTGTAGCCGTCCGGGATGGCTAAGGTGATGTCGGGTGCCGAGGAAGCGTTCATCCATGTCTCTGTGAGGAAGGCGATGTCTGGTGCTGTTGTGTCGAGGAGGTCCCAGAGTTCGACGGCGTGCTTGTGGACGGAGCATGTGTTGAGGAGGATGCACTTGAGGTGGTTGTTGCTGATGTTAGGTCCGGTGGGTGGTCTGCAGGTTTGGAGGCAGGTGAATTTGCAGGCTTGGCAGGTGAAGGGTCCCTGGGTTAGCTTCGGGGTCGCTCTGTAGCAGGCGGGTTGTCGTCCGGTGTTGAGTGCGTTGAGGTCGGAGGAGTCGTATCTCAGTCGAGTTCCCTGGCTCCGGCGGGGGCCAGGGGTTCTGGCGCTGGGCACGGTCCAGGCGCGGACGGGCGCAGACGGGCTTACCTTTGGCGCACCCGCTGCGAGCGTCCGCTGCGCGGCCGCTGCGTGGCCTCCATATGAAGGGCTGTGGGAGGGAGGAGCAGCTGGGAGGCGGGAGCGGGGCGGCGAATGGGAACAGCGGGGGCGGGGCCGCAGGGACACAGCGGCGGGAGAGGAGGAGCAGAGGGACACGTGGAAAGGACACGGAGGCAATACGGGGGGAAGGGGGCACAGAAGGCAAAAGGGAGTACAAAATACACCAAAACAGAATGCAACAAGGCAACAAGGGGGCACAGAAGGCCAAGGGGAGTACAAAATCAGCAAAACAGAATGCAGAGAGGCAACAAGTGAACGAGGGACAGTCACAGGGGCAGAGGGGACTCACGTAACAGCAATCAGCGGCAGGAGCAAGGCGACAGCACAGGCGGGGGTGGCGACACAGGAGGACCGTGTGGCGGCTGGGGGGGCCACCTGCCTGAAGACAGGGTCAAAGGTCGCTCCCTTCACCACTGCGCGGCCTCCATATGAAGGGCTGTGGGAGGGAGTAGCAGCTGGGAGGCGGGAGCAGGGCGGCGAATGGGAACAGCAGGGGGCGGGGCCGCAGGCATGCAGCGTCGGGAGAGGAGGAGCAGAGGGACACGGGGAAAGGACACAGAGGCAATACGAGGGGAAGGGGGCACAGAAGGCAAAAGGAATTTACAACAGCATTGACAGTAGATAGGAAGTGATAAAGCGTGGAATGCGGTCTATCCTCATATCTGGTGTAAAACATCCTGCTGTCACACCAGACTCTAAACACAAATGCAACATCAAAGAAATAGATAAAATAAAAAACATTGGCGCAGATGGGAGCTAGCTTTTATTTAGATGACTCCTTGTGAAAGAACAGAATGCAGTCCCTGAAAGTGAAGCTGACCAGTGGCTGAAGTGGGCTGACACCCACCCCATGCTTTATGCTGTAGTGGGCGGAAGCACAATGTGAATGGCACAACGACAGACCAATGGATGAAGAGAGCTTGCTGAAAGCCCCTTAAAATAAGCATATTGTGCATATATTTAGAAAAAGAACAAATCAAAAGGTCTTGGCCATGGCCAGATATAAAATGATCCCTGAAATACTTAGAAAGATTTAAGTGATAACTAGTCAGGCGTTTCTATTACTGAAACTGATGAGAAGCACCCGCAGGACACCTCCTGGCCGTACAGGGCCCTGGATCAGTGTGGTACCCTCCTCCGATACTGAGGCCTCCAATCCTGCATCTGCTGAGTCATTGAAAGCAGCCACCAGGAGATGACTCAGCTGACCCCGGTGACAGATGCTCCTCGACAGGACAGGGGTTTCCCGCAGGACACCTCCTGGCCATACAGGGCCCTGGTTCAGGACCCACCCGTGTGGTACCCTCCTCCGATACTGAGGCCTTCAATCCCGCATCTGCTGAGTCATTGAAAGCAGCGACCAGGAGATAACTCAGCTGACCCCGGTGACAGATGCTCCTCGACAGGACAGGGGTTTCCTGCAGGACACCTCCTGGCCGTACAGGGCCCTGGTTCAGGACCCACCCGTGTGGTACCGCCTCTGATACTGAGGCCTCTATTCCCGCATCTGCTGAGTCATTGAAAGCAGCCACCAGGAGATGACTCAGCTGATCCCAGTGACAGATGCTCCTAGACAGGACAGGGGTTTCCCGCAGGACACCTCCTGACCGCACAGGGCCCTGGTTCAGGACCCACCCGTGTTGTACCCACCTCTGATACTGAGGCCTCCAATCCCGCATCTGCTGAGTCATTGTGAAGCAGCCACCAGGAGATGACTCAGCTGATCCCAGTGACAGATGCTCCTCGACAGGACAGGGGTTTCCCGCAGGACACCTCCTGACCGTACAGGGCCCTGCCTGGTTCAGGACCCACCCCTGTGGTACCCTCCTCCGATACTTAGGCCTCCAATCCCGCATCTGCTGAGTCATTGAAAGCAGCCACCAGGAGATGACTCAGCTGACCCCGGTGACAGATGCTCCTCGACAGGACAGGGGTTTCCCGCAGGACACCTCCTGGCCGTACAGGGCCCTGGTTCAGGACCCACCCGTGTGGTACCGCCTCTGATACTGAGGCCTCCAATCCTGCATCTGCTGAGTCATTGTGAAGCAGCCACCAGGAGATGACTCATCTGATCCCAGTGACAGATGCTCCTAGACAGGAGGGGGTTTCCCGCAGGACACCTCCTGACCGTACAGGGCCCTGGTTCAGGACCCACCCGTGTTGTACCCACCTCTGATACTGAGGCCTCCAATCCCGCATCTGCTGAGTCATTGAAAGCAGCCACCAGGAGATGACTCAGCTGACCCCGGTGACAGATGCTCCTCGACAGGACAGGGGTTTCCCGCAGGACACCTCCTGACCGTACAGGGCCCTGGTTCAGGACCCACCCGTGTGGTACCCTCCTCCGATACTGAGGCCTCCAATCCTGCATCTGGTGAGTCATTGAAAGCAGCCACCAGGAGATGACTCAGCTGATCCCAGTGACAGATGCTCCTAGACAGGACAGGGGTTTCACGCAGGACACCTCCTGACCGTACAGGGCCCTGGTTCAGAACCCACCCATGTGGTACCCTCCTCCGATACTGAGGCCTCCAATCCCGCATCTGCTGAGTCATTGAAAGCAGCCACCAGGAGATGACTCAGCTGACCCCGGTGACAGATGCTCCTAGACAGGACTGGGATTTCCCGCAGGACACCTCCTGGCCGTACAGGGCCCTGGTTCAGGACCCACCCGTGTGGTACCGCCTCTGATACTGAGGCCTCCAATCCTGCATCTGCTGAGTCATTGTGAAGCAGCCACCAGGAGATGACTCAGCTGATCCCAGTGACAGATGCTCCTCGACAGGACAGGGGTTTCCCGCAGGACACCTCCTGACCGTACAGGGCCCTGCCTGGTTCAGGACCCACCCCTGTGGTACCCTCCTCCGATACTTAGGCCTCCAATCCCGCATCTGCTGAGTCATTGAAAGCAGCCACCAGGAGATGACTCAGCTGACCCCGGTGACAGATGCTCCTCGACAGGACAGGGGTTTCCCGCAGGACACCTCCTGACCGTACAGGGCCCTGGTTCAGGACCCACCCGTGTGGTACCCTCCTCCGATACTGAGGCCTCCAATCCTGCATCTGGTGAGTCATTGAAAGCAGCAACCAGGAGATGACTCAGCTGATCCCAGTGACAGATGCTCCTAGACAGGACAGGGGTTTCACGCAGGACACCTCCTGACCGTACAGGGCCCTGGTTCAGAACCCACCCGTGTGGTACCCGCCTCTGATACTGAGGCCTCCAATCCCGCATCTGCTGAGTCATTGTGAAGCAGCCACCAGGAGATGACTCAGCTGATCCCAGTGACAGATGCTCCTAGACAGGACAGGGGTTTCCCGCAGGACACCTCCTGACCGTACAGGGCCCTGGTTCAGGACCCACCCGTGTGGTATCCGCCTCTGATACTGAGGCCTCTACTCCCGCATCTGCTGAGTCATTGAGAATCAGCCACCAGGAGATGACTCAGCTGATCCCAGTGACAGATGCTCCTAGACAGGACAGGGGTTTCCTGCAGGACACCTCCTGACCGTACAGGGCCCTGGTTCAGGACCCACCCGTC
This sequence comes from Triturus cristatus, assembly GCF_964204655.1. Lineage (NCBI taxonomy): Eukaryota > Metazoa > Chordata > Amphibia > Caudata > Salamandridae > Triturus > Triturus cristatus. Next base: position 847,976,206 of record NC_140595.1, read on the forward strand.
TGGTAGCCCCTCTGATACTGAGGCCTCTATTCCCGCATCTGCTGAGTCATTGAGAAGCAGCCACCAGGAGATGACTCGGCTGACCCCAGTGACAGATGCTCCTCGACAGGACAGGGGTTTCCCGCAGGACACCTCCTGACCGTACAGGGCCCTGGTTCAGGACCCACCCATGTGGTACCCTCCTCCAATACTGAGGCCTCCAATCCCGCATCTGGTGAGTCATTGAAAGCAGCCACCAGGAGATGACTCAGCTGACCCCGGTGACAGATGCTCCTCGACAGGACAGGGGTTTCCCGCAGGACACCTCCTGGCCGTACAGGGCCCTGGTTCAGGACCCACCCGTGTGGTACCGCCTCTGATACTGAGGCCTCCAATCCTGCATCTGCTGAGTCATTGTGAAGCAGCCACCAGGAGATGACTCATCTGATCCCAGTGACAGATGCTCCTAGACAGGAGGGGGTTTCCCGCAGGACACCTCCTGACCGTACAGGGCCCTGGTTCAGGACCCACCCGTGTTGTACCCACCTCTGATACTGAGGCCTGCAATCCCGCATCTGCTGAGTCATTGTGAAGCAGCCACCAGGAGATGACTCAGCTGACCCCGGTGACAGATGCTCCTCGACAGGACAGGGGTCTCCCGCAGGACACCTCCTGACCGTACAGGGCCCTGGTTCAGGACCCACCCGTGTGGTACCCTCCTCCGATACTGAGGCCTCCAATCCTGCATCTGGTGAGTCATTGAAAGCAGCCACCAGGAGATGACTCAGCTGATCCCAGTGACAGATGCTCCTAGACAGGACAGGGGTTTCACGCAGGACACCTCCTGACCGTACAGGGCCCTGGTTCAGAACCCACCCATGTGGTACCCTCCTCCGATACTGAGGCCTCCAATCCCGCATCTGCTGAGTCATTGAAAGCAGCCACCAGGAGATGACTCAGCTGACCCCGGTGACAGATGCTCCTAGACAGGACTGGGATTTCCCGCAGGACACCTCCTGACCGTACAGGGCCCTGGTTCAGGACCCACCCGTGTGGTACCCGCCTCTGATACTAAGGCCTCCAATCCCGCATCTGCTGAGTCATTGTGAAGCAGCCACCAGGAGATGACTCAGCTGATCCCAGTGACAGATGCTCCTAGACAGGACAGGGGTTTCCCGCAGGACACCTCCTGACCGTACAGGGCCCTGGTTCAGGACCCACCCGTGTGGTATCCGCCTCTGATACTGAGGCCTCTACTCCCGCATCTGCTGAGTCATTGAGAATCAGCCACCAGGAGATGACTCAGCTGATCCCAGTGACAGATGCTACTAGACAGGACAGGGGTTTCCCGCAGGACACCTCCTGACCGTACAGGGCCCTGGTTCAGGACCCACCCGTCTGGTAGCCCCTCTGATACTGAGGCCTCTATTCCCGCATCTGCTGAGTCATTGAGAAGCAGCCACCAGGAGATGACTCGGCTGACCCCAGTGACAGATGCTCCTCGACAGGACAGGGGTTTCCCGCAGGACACCTCCTGACCGTACAGGGCCCTGGTTCAGGACCCACCCATGTGGTACCCTCCTCCAATACTGAGGCCTCCAATCCCGCATCTGGTGAGTCATTGAAAGCAGCCACCAGGAGATGACTCAGCTGATTCCAGTGACAGATGCTCCTAGACAGGACAGGGGTTTCCCGCAGGACACCTCCTGACCGTACAGGGCCCTGGTTCAGGACCCACCCATGTGGTACCCTCCTCCGATACTGAGGCCTCCAATCCCGCATCTGCTGAGTCATTGAAAGCAGCCACCAGGAGATGACTCAGCTGACCCCGGTGACAGATGCTCCTAGACAGGACAGGGGTTTCCCGCAGGACACCTCCTGACCGTACAGGGCCCTGGTTCAGGACCCACCCGTGTGGTACCCGCCTCTGATACTGAGGCCTCCAATCCCGCATCTGCTGAGTCATTGTGAAGCAGCCACCAGAAGGTGACTCAGCTGATCCCAGTGACAGATACTCCTAGACAGGACAGGGGTTTCCTGCAGGAAACCTCCTGCCCGTAAAGGGCCCTGGTTCAAGACCCACCCGTGTGGTACCCGCCTCCGATACTGAGGCCTCTACTCCCGCATCTGCTGAGTCATTGAGAATCAGCCACCAGGAGATGACTCAGCTGATCCCAGTGACAGATGCTCCGAGACAGGACAGGGGTTTCCTGCAGGACACCTCCTGACCGTACAGGGCCCTGGTTCAGGACCCACCCGTCTGGTACCCGCCTCTGATACTGAGGCCTCTATTTCCACATCTGCTGAGTCATTGAGAAGCAGCCACCAGGAGATGACTCAGCTGACCCCGGTGACAGATGCTCCTCGACAGGACAGGGGTTTCCCGCAGGACACCTCCTGACCGTACAGGGCCCTGGTTCAGGACCCACCCGTCTGGTACCGGCCTCTGATACTGAGGCCTCTATTCCCACATCTTCTGAGTCATTGAGAAGCAGCCACCAGGAAGTGACTCAGCTGATCCCAGTGACAGATGCTCCTAGACAGGACAGGGGTTTCCCGCAGGACACCTCCTGACCGTACAGGGCCCTGGTTCAGGACCCACCCGTGTGGTACCATCCTCCGATACTGAGGCCTCCAATCCCGCATCTGCTGAGTCATTGAAAGCAGCCACCAGGAGATGTCTCAGCTGACCCCGGTGACAGATGCTCCTAGACAGGACAGGGGTTTCCCGCAGGACACCTCCTGACCGCACAGGGCCCTGGTTCAGGACCCACCCGTGTTGTACCCACCTCTGATACTGAGGCCTCCAATCCCGCATCTGCTGAGTCATTGTGAAGCAGCCACCAGGAGATGACTCAGCTGATCCCAGTGACAGATGCTCCTCGACAGGACAGTGGTTTCCCGCAGGACACCTCCTGACCGTACAGGGCCCTGGTTCAGGACCCACCCCTGTGGTACCCTCCTCCGATACTTAGGCCTCCAATCCCGCATCTGCTGAGTCATTGAAAGCAGCCACCAGGAGATGACTCAGCTGACCCCGGTGACAGATGCTCCTCGACAGGACAGGGGTTTCCCGCAGGACACCTCCTGGCCGTACAGGGCCCTGGTTCAGGACCCACCTGTGTGGTACCGCCTCTGATACTGAGGCCTCCAATCCCGCATCTGCTGAGTCATTGTGAAGCAGCCACCAGGAGATGACTCATCTGATCCCAGTGACAGATGCTCCTAGACAGGACAGGGGTTTCCCGCAGGACACCTCCTGACCGTACAGGGCCCTGGTTCAGGACCCACCCGTGTTGTACCCACCTCTGATACTGAGGCCTCCAATCCCGCATCTGCTGAGTCATTGTGAAGCAGCCACCAGGAGATGACTCAGCTGACCCCGGTGACAGATGCTCCTCGACAGGACAGGGGTTTCCCGCAGGACACCTCCTGACCGTACAGGGCCCTGGTTCAGGACCCACCCGTGTGGTACCCTCCTCCGATACTGAGGCCTCCAATCCTGCATCTGGTGAGTCATTGAAAGCAGCCACCAGGAGATGACTCAGCTGATCCCAGTGACAGATGCTCCTAGACAGGACAGGGGTTTCACGCAGGACACCTCCTGACCGTACAGGGCCCTGGTTCAGAACCCACCCATATGGTACCCTCCTCCGATACTGAGGCCTCCAATCCCGCATCTGCTGAGTCATTGAAAGCAGCCACCAGGAGATGACTCAGCTGACCCCGGTGACAGATGCTCCTAGACAGGACTGGGATTTCCCGCAGGACACCTCCTGACCGTACAGGGCCCTGGTTCAGGACCCACCCGTGTGGTACCCGCCTCTGATACTGAGGCCTCCAATCCCGCATCTGCTGAGTCATTGTGAAGCAGCCACCAGGAGATGACTCAGCTGATCCCAGTGACAGATGCTCCTAGACAGGACAGGGGTTTCCCGCAGGACACCTCCTGACCGTACAGGGCTCTGGTTCAGGACCCACCCGTGTGGTATCCGCCTCTGATACTGAGGCCTCTACTCCCGCATCTGCTGAGTCATTGAGAATCAGCCACCAGGAGATGACTCAGCTGATCCCAGTGACAGATGCTCCTAGACAGGACAGGGGTTTCCCGCAGGACACCTCCTGACCGTACAGGGCCCTGGTTCAGAACCCACCCGTCTGGTAGCCCCTCTGATACTGAGGCCTCTATTCCCGCATCTGCTGAGTCATTGAGAAGCAGCCACCAGGAGATGACTCGGCTGACCCCAGTGACAGATGCTCCTCGACAGGACAGGGGTTTCCCGCAGGACACCTCCTGACCGTACAGGGCCCTGGTTCAGGACCCACCCATGTGGTACCCTCCTCCAATACTGAGGCCTCCAATCCCGCATCTGGTGAGTCATTGAAAGCAGCCACCAGGAGATGACTCAGCTGATTCCAGTGACAGATGCTCCTAGACAGGACAGGGGTTTCCCGCAGGACACCTCCTGACCGTACAGGGCCCTGGTTCAGGATCCACCCATGTGGTACCCTCCTCCGATACTGAGGCCTCCAATCCCGCATCTGCTGAGTCATTGAAAGCAGCCACCAGGAGATGACTCAGCTGACCCCGGTGACAGATGCTCCTAGACAGGACAGGGGTTTCCCGCAGGACACCTCCTGACCGTACAGGGCCCTGGTTCAGGACCCACCCGTGTGGTACCCGCCTCTGATACTGAGGCCTCCAATCCCGCATCTGCTGAGTCATTGTGAAGCAGCCACCAGAAGGTGACTCAGCTGATCCCAGTGACAGATGCTCCTAGACAGGACAGGGGTTTCCTGCAGGAAACCTCCTGCCCGTAAAGGGCCCTGGTTCAGGACCCACCTGTGTGGTACCCGCCTCCGATACTGAGGCCTCTACTCCCGCATCTGCTGAGTCATTGAGAATCAGCCACCAGGAGATGACTCAGCTGATCCCAGTGACAGATGCTCCGAGACAGGACAGGGGTTTCCTGCAGGACACCTCCTGACCGTACAGGGCCCTGGTTCAGGACCCACCCGTCTGGTACCCGCCTCTGATACTGAGGCCTCTATTTCCACATCTGCTGAGTCATTGAGAAGCAGCCACCAGGAGATGACTCAGCTGACCCCGGTGACAGATGCTCCTCGACAGGACAGGGGTTTCCCGCAGGACACCTCCTGACCGTACAGGACCCTGGTTCAGGACCCACCCGTCTGGTACCGGCCTCTGATACTGAGGCCTCTATTCCCACATCTTCTGAGTCATTGAGAAGCAGCCACCAGGAGGTGACTCAGCTGATCCCAGTGACAGATGCTCCTAGACAGGACAGGGGTTTCCCGCAGGACACCTCCTGACCGTACAGGGCCCTGGTTCAGGACCCACCCGTGTGGTACCATCCTCCGATACTGAGGCCTCCAATCCCGCATCTGCTGAGTCATTGAAAGCAGCCACCAGGAGATGACTCAGCTGACCCCGGTGACAGATGCTCCTAGACAGGACAGGGGTTTGAGGTTGGTAGATGCCCCTTCACTGAAGGGAGTGTGAATGCTACCTACAATACATCCAGTAATAACAACAGATGCCAGTCACATGGGTGGGGGGCGCCGGGGGTGGCAGGTGCAGGCAGGTGGTCTCCAGTCATCGAATCGGGGAGAGGGAAAGGCAATCTTCTCAGGAAAGGTTTCACTCAAAACATACAAGAAGTTTTCCTAAAGGACAGACAAATAGGTAACAAAAGCCAATGCAAAACACGTGCATCGCCACGGGGGACAAGCTGGGTGGGCTTCTTCCATGAGGGTTTGAGCAGAGGGATATCCAACCTTCGAAACAGCAACCTACCTTCTGGGGGAGGTGAGTGTAACAGCGGCATGGCTTGGATGCCAGGGGCCCTGGTGCAGACAAGGGAAGGGCCCCTCTCGCAAAATGCAACAAATGTCAGAGTCAATGGTCCTCTCAGGCCTCTGGGCCCCGGTGCCACTGCACCTACTGCACCAATGGTAGTTACACCCCTGAATGCAACAGCTGATCAGCTGAGGAGGAGCAGACGTTCACCACCACCCCAAAGCCTCCAGTTTTATCACCCAATGGCTGGGGTTCCCACGGCTGGATTCGGTCCTGTCCAACGGATGCTCAGGTTACAGCCCTGTGTTCAGGAGGACAGGGTGTGAAAGAGGCACTGCCAATCAGATGGCTGACGGGCTCCTGCGAGGGCTCTCTTCCACTGCCCTCCTCAGAGGGAGAAAGGGCGGGTACCTCGAATCACCGCTTTTAGACTCAGAAGAACACGGTGCCCACTATTGGCAGACGGTCAGTAGCCCACAATAGAGGTTGGTCGGTAGCCCACAATAGAGCTGCAGAATTCAGTGACCCTCTGATACATTCTGGACCCTGGCATCAAGCTCTGCTCAGATAAAGACTGGTGGCTTGGCAATTGAGAGGGTAGCCTTTCCAAATGTGCTGTTCAGATACAGAACTGGCTGACATCCCAAAGAGCGGACCTCACAACGCGAGAGCGTCTTATGCCAGACATTGGGAGTGTTTTCTCAACTGGTGCCAATCTCAAAACATCACTCCCATATTATCTGCCCCTTTTCCAGTACTGGGTTTTACTGTGATGGCTTCAATACAATTCTGCTAATTCTACAATAAGAAGCCAGTGGGCCACCATTGGCGCCATCAGAGAGCGTTGCAATTCTTGAACCCCCTTGCTGCTTGTTCTGCGGTTTTGCGTTAAAGCGGGCAGCAATAGTTTCTCTATTACCTTCATGGCACCTTCTTTTAGGTTTACATGTACCCCAGACATGCTCTTTCGAGCTGTGAGAGCAGGTACATTGTCAGTATATAACAGCAAAACTCACCTTTCTGCCAGCAATGACATCTACCAGGAGTTTGGGAGAAATGGGGGCGCAGCTAATGGATGAATCTTCTTCCAAACTCTTCCCTAATAAAGATATTTAAAATCAGGTGCATACTGTATCCCCAAATTCAGCTCAAAGTTCCTCTGAGAGTAGGAAATCATATTAGCAAGTTTCTTCCAAGCCCCTTGCCATCAAGAAGACATCTCCTTGAGGACTTGAGATGCAGGCAGAGCTCTGCAGGGTTGTTCTTCTGAAACCCTAGACTTTTGAGCTTCTCACTCATGTGGGGGAAGAGGGGAGACAGCGACAGCAACCTTGAATGAGTGAAATGAGCCCTTATTTCAGCATATTGAGCCCCAGGGGGCCTTGATCCATCAAGTGCTGACGGTCGCTCAACGGGGGGTATCCACCATCTGGGCAGAATTTATAGAGGTTACCTTAGCAGAAACCTGAGGACCTGCCCTGTGGCCTCCACCCAACGCGTTTCTTCACTTCCCGGGCTGGATCTCACTGGATCTGGAAAGCTTCTGAATGTGTCTGGATTTCTAAACGAACTTAATCTATTATTTGTTTCTTTAGGAGCCAACGGCTGGATCACTCACCTTACTGTTCTTGAACCCGGGCCTCCTTCGCACAGTCTGAGAGCCCATCATGCCCACCCATTAAATACTTTCAAGTTTGTATCACAGGCCTGGGGCGTTCCAGCTTCCACCTGTGACAGAAAGAGTTCGTGGAATCAATATCAGAGAAATAGAAAAAAGACTTCAAGTGAAAGGACGTCTTCCCCATGGAAGGCACTGGCAGTGACCTGGAAGACCCGGATCCGGAGTAATGAAGAGTAACAATAAGTAATCCAGCTGACTGATCAATACACGCAGGCAGGGACCCTCCTCTCATGGGGATATGACCAAGAGATCCTGTGTCTGACTGCTCCGCCGGGCACTTATATCTTCATGGTGCGCTCTGCAGCTAGTAGCTCCGTTTGCGTTTACAAATCCTATGTGTAACCCTACTGTACGATGACGTCTGCAGCGGCATGCCGATGGCCATCCGGTGCTGTCATGTGTGTCTGCCGCCACCTCATCCTCCTCTGCTGTTCTTATCAGATTGACTCAGACCTATTTACAGCGGTTCGATACTTTGTACCTATGTTAGCATGATATAAATACATACATACATACATGTCAATATATATGTCCTACAGCATGTGGATGAGCAAACTGTCTGTAACTGTATGCTGGTAGCACCAGTGTGTCATGCTGTGTACAACACTGTACACCATGAGTTAACAAGCATTTGCAATGCAATAGGTCTCGCATTTACGCGAGTTTGAGCTATTGACATTGCAAATGACAATGCCTTTTATTTTTGTTTTCGTTTTTAAAACATAAATGTTAGACGGACCGGGGGGGTCGGCCGAGGACAAGGGGAGAGGTCTCCGGGGAGAGCCGTCTACAGCGATCGTACAGATGAGTAACTTCCCCCCCCACAGATACACACCACACAAGGATAAGATTTAACGTTCTTTATAGGTGATTTCTTAAGGTACGATGAAATGGTACAAGGAGGTCTGGACTCAGGGGTCCCCTCGATTCTAGTCTCTTGGTTTGGGAAAAGGGAGTAGCGGGACAGTCTGGTTACCAATCTGGTAGCTGAGATGGTATGGTGGATAGCTCACAATCCTCGAGCTCGGTGTTCTAGCTTGGACGGGCCGCGGCAGCGCCAGCAGGTCCCGGTGAAGGTGGTCGTTACACGGTCCGCGGCAGCGCCAGCAGGTCCCGATGAAGGTGGTCATTACACGGTCCGCGGCAGCGCCAGCAGGTCCCGATGAAGGTGGTCGTTACAACGGTCCGCGGCAGCGCCAGCAGGTCCCGATGAGGATGGATGATGCAGAAGGCCGTGGCAGCGCCAGCAGGCAGGACGATAATTCACAAGGCAGAGCTACGGCAGCGCCAGTAGTCCGTCAAGGCTGAGTTCTTCTCGGTGTCTCTCGACTCCAGGATACAACTGCCTTCCTGCTCTGGAGCTGCCCTAGTTATAGGTCTGGCGCCCTTTGATGTCTGGACCCTCGCACTTGGAGGTCGGGGGGGTCCGGGATGAGGGAGTCCAGACACCCAGCAGGGGTGGAGCCAGCGCCTGGGGGAGCTGGAGGGCGATCGGCACCTGGCGGGGGAGAGCCATCGACACTTCTTTCTCCCATTGACCTGCCAAGTGGTCCGTTCACCTCCTGGGTGGAGGGTGGTGCCGGGATGTCGGGGCCGGGCCAGGCCCAGGGTTAGGGTCGAGCTGAGGGCACGCGGCCTCGTGGCGCAGTGTCCAAGATGGCGGCTGATCCGGCCGGGGGAGCCGGTAGTGGTTCGGCCCCATGATACCTGGATGTCCGGGGGCAGGAGTTCCGTTGGGAGACGGGGTGCGGGTTGCCCTTGTGGGTAACACCTGGGAGTCCGGGGCTTGGGCCTTGTCATGCGGGGAGGGAGCAAGCCCTTCATGTGGCCTGTCCAACATGCGTCCCCCCCAGCTGAAGGCGGGGAGAGTCACCCATCCTCTTGGGGACTCTCCTCGTCGAGGCGGAAAAAGCGTGACAGGCCATCTGCGTTGGCGTGGTCTTGGCCCGGTCGATGTTCCACAGTGAAGTTCATCCCCTGCAGGGAGATGGACCAGCGCAATAGTTTTGGGTTTTCCCCCCGCATCTGCATTAGCCACTGCAGGGGTCGATGATCGGTTTGCACCCGGAAGTGGGTACCGAAGAGATAGGGCCGGAGCTTTTTGAGGGCCCACACTACTGCGAAGGCCTCCCTCTCGATTGTGCTCCAGCGCTGTTCTCGGGCCAGGAGGCGTCTGCTGATGAAGGCCACCGGCTGGTCAAGACCCTCGGGGTTCAGCTGGGAGAGAACCGCCCCGATGCCGTGGTCGGAGGCGTCCGTTTGCACAATGAATTCCCGACTGTAATCTGGGGCCTGGAGCACAGGGGCGGTGCACAGGGCGGCTTTCAGCTTCTCGAAGGCCGCTTGACAGTCGGGGGTCCAGTTAATCTTCTTCGGGTGGTTTTTGGACGTGAGACCCGTGAGGGGCCCCACAATGCTGCCATAGTCCCTCACGAACCGCCGGTAGTAGCCGGTGAGTCCCAAGAAGGCTCGGACCTCGGTCTGCGTGACTGGGGGTTGCCAGGACTGGATGGCAGCGATTTTGAGTTGCAGAGGGGCCACCAGACCGCTTCCCACCTGGTGTCCGAGGTAGGTCACGGACCCCTGACCAATTTGGCACTTGCCGGCCTTGATTGTGAGGCCGGCCCGCTGGAGGGCTTGCAGGACCTCTCGGAGGTGGTGGAGGTGGTCGGACCAGTGGCGGCTGTATACAGCGATGTCGTCCAGGTAGGCGGCGCTGAACTCTTCGAGCCCCGCCAAGACCTGGTTCACTAGTCGCTGAAAAGTAGCTGGGGCATTCTTCATGCCGAAGGGCATGACCTTGAAGTGGTAGTGGCCATCGGGGGTAGAAAAGGCGGACCGTTCTTGGGCCCGGGGTGTGAGACCGATCTGCCAGTAGCCCGCTGTCAGGTCGAAGATGCTGAGGTAGCGGGCAGCCCCCATGCGGTCGATCAATTCATCCGCTCGGGGGATGGGATGAGCGTCGGTCCTGGTGACAGCGTTCAAGCCCCGATAGTCGACGCAGAATCGGAGTTCAGGAGTGGTGCCGGGGGCAGCGGCTTTGGGGACCAGCACGACCGGGCTGGCCCAGGGGCTGTCCGAGGGCTCGATGACCCCGAGCGTGAGCATCTTGGACACTTCCTCTTGGATGCAGGCCCGCACCCGATCTGGTACGCGGTAGGCCCGGTGTCGGATAGGGGGACTGTCCCCAGTGTCCACGTCGTGCAAGCACCAGGGGGTGACCCCTGGGGTGAGGGAAAACAGAGTAGCAAACTGCAGCAGGAGGTCCCGGCAGCCTTGGCGTTGCTCTGGGGTGAGGGCATCGGAGAGCCGGACCCCGTCCACGGAACCGTCTTTCTCCTGAGTCTTCAGGAGATCAGGGAGAGGCTCGGAGTCTTCTTCTGCCCCACTGTCTGTAGCCATCAGGAGGCTGAGTTCCGAGCGCACAAAGTGGGGTTTGAGTCTGTTGGTGTGGAGGACCCGGAGGGGGTGCCGGGGAGACTCCATATCGATGAGATAGGTGACGGGGCTCTTGCGTTCGACCACTTTGAAGGGTCCCGTCCACTTGTCTTGCAAGGCACATGGTTCGGTGGGGGACATCACCCACACTTGTTGACCAGGTTCGAATTCGACGGAGGAGGCATTCTGATCGTACCATTTTTTCATGTCCTCCTGACTGGCCTCAAGATTCGCTTTTGCCATTTCCCTGAATCGCCGGGTCTGATTGCGTAGTGCCAGGAGGTACTTGAAGACATCTGGAGGGGTCTTTAGGGGGGCCATCTCCCAACCTTCTTTGACTAGGCTGAGGGGCCCTCGCACAGGGTGCCCGTACAGGAGTTCGAAAGGGCTAAAACCGAGGGACTTCTGGGGAACTTCTCGATAGGCGAAGAGGAGGCACGAAAGTAGTACATCCCACTGGCGACGGAGGGGCTCTTCCAATCCCCCAATCATTCCCTTGAGTGTGCGGTTGAATCGCTCAACTAGTCCGTTCCCTTGAGGATGATAGGGGGTCGTGAATCGGTAGGTGACCCCGCACTGTTGCCAGAGGGATTTCATATATTTCGAGATAAAGTTTGTGCCTCGGTCGCTGACGACTTCTCGGGGGAAGCCCACCCGGGAGAAGATCCCCATTAAGGCCCGGCCGACCACCGGAGCTGTTACAGTTCGCAGGGGCACAGCCTCGGGGTAGCGGGTGGCGTGGTCCACCAGTACCAGGATGAACCGATGTCCTTGTGCTCTGCGGGGGTCCAGGGGCCCCACAATGTCTATTCCTACCCTCTCGAACGGGGTGGTGACCACTGGGAAGGGTTGCAGAGGTGCTTTGAGCTTGCGGCCGCTCTTCCCGCTGGCCTGGCACGTGGGGCAGGACCGGCAGTGGTTGAGGACGTCGTTTCGCATCCTCGGCCAGAAAAAGTGGGTCACCAAGCGACTGTAGGTTTTGTCCTGGCCCAGGTGTCCAGCCAGGGGGACATCGTGGGCCAAATTTAGCAGGAAGTCTCTGAAACGGAGGGGCACCACCAGCACTCGACTGGCCCCTAACTCCGCGATTCTCTGTTCACTGTATAACAGGTCGTTATCCCAATAGACCCCATGGGCTCCGGTGGAGTCCCCTGCGCTCTGGGCGATGGCTTGCTGGCGGAGTCCCTCGAGGGAGGGACAGGTCTTCTGCTCCTGGCGGAACTGTTCCTGGGTGGGCCCCCCTTCTTGACGCCACTGAGCCAGGCCGGGAAGGTCCTGGGGCTGGGCGACCCCTTCGGGGGTTGGCTCTGGGGGGTCGGTATAGTCGGTGTCCTCTACTGGAGCGATCGGGGGAGGAGGTGCAGGCCATTCTGGTTCTTCTGGTCGGGGGATGTCACGGGCGGCCATGGATCGGGTGGTTACGCACGCCCAGTCCGGGAGGCCCAGCATCCCCAGGTGCTCTCTTCTTTCGACGGCGGCCCACTGGGAACTCTCAAGATCATTCCCCAGGAGACAGTCCACGGGGGCATCATCCCGGACCGTCACCTTCAACATGCCGGAGACCCCTCCCCATTCGAAGGGGACGCAGGCCATCCGACATAGACTCTCGGAATTGTCGGCTGAGCGGACGGGGCAGAGAATGTTCGGCAGGATCTGCTCTGGCTTTACCAGGTGACAGCGGACGGCCGTCACACTGGCCCCTGTGTCACGTAGGGCTTCGGCCCGGCGCCCATTAATGTTCACCCACTGGCTATATTTTCTGGTGTTGGCGGGTAGGGGAGCCCGCGGAACCATGTCTTTTCCCCCTAGGCACGCTAGAACCATGGCGGCCGGTTCCCACTCTTGTTGTGCCTGCTCATATTCTTCTTGTTCCTCGGAGATTTGTTCTCCCCCCAGGGCGGCGGCAGCTACCTGGCGGGGTTTTTGCGTTTGGTTCTGCGGGCAGTTCGGGTCATTGGCGTAGTGGCCGACACGCTGGCATCGGTGACACGTGACGTTGGCTCGGAACCCCGGGCGCATCGGGGGGTTGCCCCGGCCGGCCGGGGGCGGGGTGCTGGCCGCGGGAGTGGCCGGGACGGTGTCTCTCCCTCGCCCCTGGCCTCCTCCTCCTCCTCGGGGACGGTGCTGACCTTGGTTGTTCCGGTTTTGCTCGTGTGGCCCTCTCCGGCCCACTCGGGTGCTTTCCCACCGGTCAGCTTCGGCGGCAAGTTGCCGTGGGTCAGTCAATTTACTGTCGAGGAGGTGCTGCCTGAGCTCGACGAAGCAGTTGTTAGACAGGTGCTCCCACACCATGAGATTAAAAAGTTGCTCGTAGGTCGTTACGTGGCTTCCCTTGATCCAACCCTCGAAGGCTCGGCTGAAATAGTTGACATATTCCACCCACGTTGTACCCGGGATCCGGGTGCAGTCCCGAAACCTCTGGCGGTACATTTCGGGTGTGAGCCCATATCGGGTGAGGAGGGCAGCCTTCATGTGGTCATAGGATGACATCTGATGGTCTGGGAGCTGCAGTAGGGCATCGCGGCCTTCGTTGACGAACCTCCCCCATAGGCCGGCTCCCCAGTCACTCCGATCGATCCGGTGGGAGGTCATGGCGATCTCGTAGGCTTTGAACCACTGTTGTATGTCGTCCTCTCGGACATACTCTCGGACAACATCCTTGGGGATGTGGACTTTCTTTTCGGTTGCTCCCGGGGTGCGCGGTCGCTCGGGCACCTCCGGTTCTTTGTTCTGCTTCCGTAGTTCTATTTCTGCCAGTTTGCGCTCGTGTTCGAATGTTAGTCTTTTTTCTTCGAGCTCTCTCTGCCTCTGTTTTTCTTCCCGTTCTTCTCGGAGCCGCAGATGTTCTAGGTTCAGTTTTTGCTCGGCTAATTTTAGTTCACCGTCCATTTTGAGTCGTGCCATTTCCAACTCATGTAATCTGTTTTTTTCTCTTTCTTGGATCTCTTCCTGCGAGTGGCCCGTTCCTCGCTCCTCGGGAGCCGTGGCGTTCCTCTCCGATGCTGCACCGTTTTGGTCTGGGGATCCGGCGACCCCGGTTTCTGCCCACGACTCAATGGCGTGCTTAAAATCGTCTTTGGTACTCAGGCCGGTGGTAGCAATGCCTAGTTCCATGCAGAATTGTTTCAGTTCACGATGGCTATACTCTTCCAATTTATCCATCTGGAATTTCTCGGTGGATCCGCTCTCTTTGGTTGACATCGTGGTTTTGTCGTGGGGTGAGCTACTCTCTGTACGATTACGCGTTGATTCGGATCGCGCCGCTGGCCACCAATGTTAGACGGACCGGGGGGGTCGGCCGAGGACAAGGGGAGAGGTCTCCGGGGAGAGCCGTCTCCAGCGATCGTACAGATGAGTAACTTCCCCCCCACGGATATACACCACACAAGGATAGGATTTAACGTTCTTTATAGGTGATTTCTTAAGGTACGATGAAATGGTACAAGGAGGTCTGGACTCAGGGGTCCCCTCGATTCTAGTCTCTTGGTTTGGGAAAAGGGGGTAGCGGGACAGTCTGGTTACCAATCTGGTAGCTGAGATGGTATGGTGGATAGCTCACAATCCTCGAGCTCGGTGTTCTAGCTTGGACGGGCCGCGGCAGCGCCAGCAGGTCCCGGTGAAGGTGGTCGTTACACGGTCCGCGGCAGCGCCAGCAGGTCCCGATGAAGGTGGTCGTTACACGGTCCGCGGCAGCGCCAGCAGGTCCCGATGAAGGTGGTCGTTACAACGGTCCGCGGCAGCGCCAGCAGGTCCCGATGAGGATGGATGATGCAGAAGGCCGTGGCAGCGCCAGCAGGCAGGACGATAATTCACAAGGCAGAGCTACGGCAGCGCCATTAGTCCGTCAAGGCTGAGTTCTTCTCGGTGTCTCTCGACTCCAGGATACAACTGCCTTCCTGCTCTGGAGCTGCCCTAGTTATAGGTCTGGCGCCGTTTGATGTCCGGACCCTCGCACTTGGAGGTCGGGGGGGTCCGGGATGAGGGAGTCCAGACACCCAGCAGGGGGTGGAGCCAGCGCCTGGGGGAGCTGGAGGGCGATCGGCACCTGGCGGGGGAGAGCCATCGACACTTCTTTCTCCCATTGACCTGCCAAGTGGTCCGTTCACCTCCTGGGTGGAGGGTGGTGCCGGGATGTCGGGGCCGGGCCAGGCCCAGGGTTAGGGTCGAGCTGAGGCCACGCGGCCTCGTGGCGCAGTGTCCAAGATGGCGGCTGATCCGGCCGGGGGAGCCGGTAGTGGTTCGGCCCCATGATACCTGGATGTCCGGGGGCAGGAGTTCCGTTGGGAGACGGGGTGCGGGTTGCCCTTGTGGGTAACACCTGGGAGTCCGGGGCTTGGGCCTTGTCATGCGGTGAGGGAGCAAGCCCTTCATGTGGCCTGTCCAACAATAAATAAAAGGCATTGTCATTACAATGCCAATAGCTTAAACTCGCGTAAATGCGAGACCTATTGCATTGCAAATGCTTATTGTACAGAGGCATCGGCTTTTGAATTGGACCGCTGCTCTGTTTTATCTCAAAAGAGCATTTTAAAGGGAAACTGGCATTTGGGCACATAGACTATGTCCAGCAGGCCCTGTAGGATCAGACATCCACATTATGTGCCTTTTGGGAAGATCAGAGTTGATAGCAAGGAAGGCTTGTCCATACAGCCTTTGCGCAGCTACAGTTTGATTCATAAGGAGGCACACTGCTGTTGAATGAAGGGTTAAAGCACGTATGGGTTTACGAGGTCTCTTCTGAAAGTAAGCTTCAAGCTTGCTGTGCCGACCCGGAACTTCATGCTGTTGTCACTTTACTGGTAGACACCTACATTCATATGCACTGGGCCTAGGCAACAGGGCGGCGGGCTTAAGATGGGGCGGGAATGGAGGTCCGCAGGCGTCTGGGTTATAGAAGGCGGACTTCCACTAGCAGAACCCAATAGTAGCGCCCATCATTTCCCAATCTAGTAACCAAGATACAGAGGTGCCCTGAAGATACGGAAGCAAAAACGCACCTATCTTGGTTACGGTATTACCAAGAGACTCAACCGCTACACACTGTAACATTAACCTGCAGACATTTTTAAGACAAAACGATGCTTCATGATTGGATGCATGAACCACTCAGTCTATGTTCACGCCACAGGATAGTACAGGATTAGATAGTGCCCCCCACTAAACACGCAGCATGTCCAACTTGTGTTCAACACCATTTCCAGAAGTTAGTTCATAACGGTTGTAAATCAAAGTGTCACCACCAGGGCAAGGTGAAATTTCGGTTATGGGAAATTCCTGAAAGTGCGCTATTATGCACCGGACATAGGATGCTTGTTTCCAGTCCAGGGAGGACTGGACTGTTCCCATTGGGCACAGGGTCAAAACTGATTTGCATATGGCTGGGTTTAAACTGTTGGACCTGGCCCTTTTGGTAGGTTCACCCCTAAACCTTTTGCATTTATCCTGGCCTTTATCCCTATGTAGCGTTAGTAGTTTTAGGCCTATAGGCACTTTAGCACTGTGTCCCAGTGTAAAGTGCGTGCGCTCTGTGTTACCTTTAGTGAGACTGGCCTGCCCTCCCATAGGAATGCATGGGGGATATGTGTGTCCATGGTAGTTCCTGATGTGAGAGGAGTGCAGGGGCGAGTTTGGTATGTGCGAACTCGTGAGAATAAATGCTGCGCAATGGTGTGCGCAGATTTATGGTGACTGGTGGAGAAGTGCCACTTCTAGAAGTTGGCATTTCTGTGTGCTCTGAGATGTGAATTGCCTGTCTGGCTTGTGATTGACAGGCGCTGAGAGGGCTGGGGAATTCCAGGAGCCAGGGTGAGTCTGCCCGGTGGTGAATGGAGAGATCTGCATGTAGATGGGAGGGAGGAGTTGCACCTGGGACCTGAATAGGGCTGGGCCTTCCCTTCACAATGCTGGCTCCACCTCCTGTGGTGCGTCTGATGTCCCTGGCCTGTCCTGTGAATAGAGAGGGGATCTGGGCAAAACAAAGTGCTCCTGAACCAGTTGTATCTGGTTCTCCCCTTGCCCTACAGTCTTAAAACAAAGGATTTGCTGATATATAGAGGGGCTGTGACCCCATGAAGATGTTCTTGTTCTGGACTTGAACCTACCAGGGGCGTGCTGATGCTGGTGTTCAGGGGAAGGCTTGCCTCCCTGGGCCCTGCCCTGCCCCTGGATGCCTGGAGGACTTCTTGGGACCCCCCTGCTTTGCTTGAGCCTCCCCGGGACCCTGAAAAGACTTTGGGGGCTGCCCCAGCACCTTGTGAGTGCTGGCTTTATTTTTTAATGCCCTGGCTCTTTCTGCGCTTTATTTCCCCCTGGGAGCGTTTTATTCTCGCCCTGCCTTGCCCTTGGGGTCTCTACAGGTATTTTCTGCTGGGGTTTTGCATCTAGCGCCTGGGAGCGCTTTATTTTGCCTTGAGGATGCCCAGCTGATGGAGAGCGCTTAGTTTATTCTGGGAGAGCTTTAGTTTACTTTTTCAGAAGCCCCTGACCCTTGTCTGCCAGGAGCGTGGGCTGTGCAGCGCTGGGCTGCGATCATCGTCGAGGGAATCCCGACGTAGGGATTCCCCCGCATTGTGGGCCGTTGCGGGTGCCCACCCGCTTATCTCTTTATTTGTAATACGGGTGCCCACCCCGCTGATTGGACCTCCAACGCGGGTGCCCACCCCGCTTCTACTGTTATTTTTATCTGAGGGAGCCCACTCCTCATGGCCGTTGAAGAAGGAGATGGAAGTCAGGCAGGCCCGCCGTGACATGGGCGGGGCCTGCATCCGAGCCGGAAGAGGCTGGCGCGAGGTAGTGACGCGGGGCACCGATGCTCGAGGGAGCCCCGCGGTAGCAGCCAAAGTAGAGAGGAGTCCCGGGTCCCAGGGGGGGGCCGGGTGAAGAGAGGAGTGCCGCACGGAGGCGGAAGGTAGCAGAAGCCAAGCGGGGCTCCCGTGAGAGGACGGAAGCCCCGCATGTGCTGAGGAAGAGTGCTGCAGGAGGGAGCCCACCCCGCAGTGAGAGGCCCGGTCCCAGAAGAGGGACCGGGTGAAGAGGAGTCCCGCGAATCCCCAGAGCCCGGTGAGTGAGGGCTGAGGAGGGGGATGTGGCCATAGTTTGCTCCCACGCTGCGAGGGAGAATGTATTGTCTTCGGTGCCAGTGCGGGGCCCCGAGTCAGAGCAGCCCCATATGTCAGTGGGCCGCTCCATCGTGGGCATAGTCATTTCAAGGGCCTAGATGGCCCCAACGCTTGTGGGCATGTTTATTCTTAGAGCCTAGGTGGCTCCAACGATTGGCCTCAGTATCTTAGAGCCTGTTGGCTCCACCGAGGGGGCAAGTTCTTTCACTTTATTATGGCAGGATTATTTCAGGAGCCAGTGCGCTCCATGGGACATGTGTATTTTTAGAGCCCGTGCATGGCTCCAACGTTTGGCGCATTTGTTCAAGGGGCCACTGAGAGCCCAGGCCGCCTTTTCCCTTCTTCCAGCTGCCCAGCAAGTAGTGGGCAGCTGCACTGTTTAGGTCTTGTTTTCTTTTAGGGGAAATGGTTAAGTTAGGAGTGAGATGCACTCCTTTACCCCTGACATTAATAGCTGCGCAGCACTTAGTGCCAGCTGCACCGTTTAGGTTTGCGAAATGGCGCCATGGGATTCATCTGCTTGGCAGCGCGCCCTGACTTTTGGGACACCGGGCATTTGAGCCCTTTTTGAGATGGCCAGCTGGCCAGGGGGTGCTGTTTGGATTGTTAGGATTATAGGGCGCCAGGTCCCACTGTGATTCTGGATGCTAGGAAATGTGATTCCTGTAGAATGATTTACGCACCTGTGTTGATGCCTCTAAATGTGTTTCATGATTATGAGGTTGGTTCGCATATTATGGTTTATGCTAGTGAGAGTTATTCCCTAATGTAGTTATACTTAGGAGTTTAGACTGGTGAGATGATGGCCTCATGTGTTTATGATGGTGAAGTTGGCGCAGAATGTAATGTGCCCCTGATGTGAGACTGAGCCTAATGTACTTGATGTTACAGGCTGATGGTAAGTACAGTGATTACCAGTAGCACTGGTTGTGTTCTATGTTTATGCTAAATTCTACATTTACTAAGTTCACTTTGTGATGGTACTGACAGTGGTCCAGTGGGCCCTGTCAGGTGTAAATAATCCCTTGTAAATATTGCCCAGTGCCAGTTGGCATAGTGTATAATATGTGCTTACTATTCTAATGTGTTATGATAATACAAAGGCTATTGTTATATATAACCTTGTGTGGAGTTCCTTTTGTGGTGTGCCTGGGATGTTGTTGCTGTGTGCGTGCGCAAATGCTTTACACATTACCTCCGGGATAAGCCTGACTGCTCGTGCCAAGCTACCAAGGGGCTGAGCAGGGGTTATCTTTGGCGTGTAACTTCCTTGCCCTGACTAGAGTGGTGGTTTCTGCCTGGCTTTGGCGCACGCCTTAGCCAACCAGAGATCCCATTGCTAACAGCCCGGATCTCTGTACTGGGGAGAATGTATGACATTGTTCTGCATTCTGTTCATCCAATTGTTCTTTTTGCAGTTGTCTACGAAAGCACCCTATTATGCACAGTTCTCGGCACAAAAAAAATAAAACATATGAGTGAGCGCACGGGTGTAAACAGAGCCGGGGCAGACGATGGCTCCCTGTCCAGCACTCACGCATTCCATGCCGCACGTCGCTCCAGCTCCACTCTCCAACTTCCACTCTTGCTGCCTGCGAAGCCCCCAGCAACAATGCGCGAGAACCAGTTCAGACTAGTTTTCTTGTTCAGTACAGCCCACCGACCCCGTCACGTGACATATTCCGTGCTGGATTCAGGCATATGCTGTCCCCGGAAGAGCTGGAAGCTACACAAGCAGACGTACCCCACAGAGCACGCACACTGAAAAAACAACAACTAGACAGACGCCGAAAAACCATGTTCGATTACAGGAATGGTAGCCATCATGAATCTCTGTCTCCCACCGAGGCTCCTACATCTGTTTTCTGGAAGACCATGACAAACTCAAGCGGCAATACACATGCTTGTTTGAGCTTTCAGAAAGTAGCTTTGCTACTGATTTCTGTGTAATTTTTATTTGTAATTTACAGATCGTGCTAACTAGCTCACATTTACGTGTATCATGCAGGTGTACGTGGTGCTATAATGAAGCACAAATTCCTGTTGACTAAATCCGTAACGTTTTTATTGTATTTCTGAGTTAGATGTTTATTTAATGTTAGGTAGGATTCTGCGTTGTCTGTCTTACTAGGGGATAGAATAGCAATTTTGTTTGGTCTCCGATATATTTAAGTGTGGAACTGCAAGGTCTTCACTGTCGTCTGGGATTGTAGCTGTGTTTTAGGTCTCGCTGAGTCAGCGCGCATTCGCTGCTCGGAGAGACTTTAGTAGGTGAGCTTTCAAAGGTCTGCTGAAGGCTGACAGTTCGCGCGTGCAAACTTGCGTGAACGCAAGCTTGTCGCCAGCCAGCAGCACTTTGAAAACTCACCTACTAAAGTCTCTCCGAGCAACGCATGTGCGCTGACTCAGCGAGACCTAAAAACCATACTGTTTGAGACTGCGCACTGGCAGAACAGTGTATCAAAGTCTACACCATCTGCGGCTGCGCACTGGCAGCCGTACTGCATCATGCTGTGCAGGGCAGTGTATCAAAGTCCACATCATCTGCGGCTGTGCACTGGCAGTCGTACGGCATCATGCTGTGCAGAACAGCACATCGAAGATCTGAGGCTGCCCGCGGCACATGCAGGGTGCCTACTTAGGAGGGCGGCCACCTTAGTGCACATGAGGCATGGCCCCAGATCTAGTGTTTCGGACCCCCCTGGGGTCACCAAAGTCCGATGCGGTACATGCATCATATTCAGTGCTTGTGCAGGGGGGGGGCAAGGCACTTGTACCTGCCCCTCCCACCTGGAATGCCTTATTGATCATCACGACACGCCGTCTGGACTTGTCGGTCGTATCGGGGCTACGCTACGGGCTACAGTGCAGTGAGTTCGGCCCCCCCAGATACTCTTGCAGGACAGCATGAACCCTCTCCCGGGTAAGGCCTGCATTGTCCCTACGACACTGTCCATTTGGATGCCAGCACTAAGGGGAGGGCCTGCCCGTGGGTCGAGGGGCTGTGGGCCTACTCGGCTCCCCGCGAGATGTTGGAAGGTAGGGGCGGGGCAGTGGTCGGGAGCGCTGCCGTGTTTGGGCGTCCCCTGCGGCCGTTGGATGATGATGGTGTCCACCTGTCCCAGGTAGGCATGGACCTGTTCCTGTTGGACCTCTGTGAAGCCTTAGAGACAGCGGGTCGTAAGGAAAAAGGTTGCCTGCCTTGGTGGGGGGGTTCTGGATGTGACGGTTGCCATATCCAGTGCTGTGGTGGAGTTGCAGGGTGATCCGGAGGCTGAATGGTACATAGGGGTACCCTCTTCAGGAGCACAATAGGGGTGAATATGCCAAACAACCCCAGGAGTCTTTAAGGCAGGACCCTGGAGGAAAACGAAGGTGCCCCACTAGTCCTTCAGGCGGTTGTACGCCTGAGCAACCAGGGGCTTGCCTGAACACGCTCCGACACTAAAAAAGCTTGAGTAAAGGGATGGACTGGTGATCCATGGTATTTAAGGGGGATTATCCCCAGTAAATGGTAGCACCGATTCGATTGGCCACGGTTGGCTCATCAGGCGGGCAGGGCAGCTTAGGTTAGTCACCGCTGCCTGCATTTGGATCGCCCGAAAGTTAACTCACCACGTTGGCATAATTCTTGTATGAAATAAACCTGCAGAAAAATGTTTTCCCACAAACAAGTCTCACGGGGTTATTTATTGCTGTGCATGCTATGTCTGTGGCTGTGCACCGGCAGCCATACTGCATCGTGCAGATGCCCATACCGTCTGTGGCTGTGCACCGGCAGCCATACTGCATCGCGCAGATGCCCATACCGTCTGCGGCTGTGCACCCGCAGCCGTACTGCATCATGGGCTGTACAATAGAATATCCAAGACCATTCCATCTGTTTACTGGTAGCTGTTCTGCATCATGTGTACAACAGTATATAGAAGACCATATTCTCCGCGGCTGTATGCCGGCAGCCGTACTGCATCCTACAGTGTAACAATGAATATTGAAGACCATGCCATTTGCGACTGAATACTACGACCGTATTGTACCAGGCAGCCTGTGCACTTTGCCAGCAACCCCTCTATACTAAAGTATCTGTGGCAGTATGTCGGCATCCTGCTGTCTGTGACAATATAGAAGCTTTCTTAATCATCTGTCATCAGCATCGTTTCTCGATTATTAGCGCTCAAACCAACGGACAAGTGGGTTCTCAACAGGATAGAAGGGAGTACCATACTTTGGAGCCCAGACTGCCCTTTCCTTGTAGATGTGGAGGCAGCTCTGACATTGTTTTACTCAACTTCTTCCATTACATTACTACAGTTCATGTACTCTGATCATCATTGTGTCCTTACTCTCTGTGCATTCTTCACAAATTCTCTTGCCTCAACCCCTTACAGTGACCTCACCAGGGAGCACAATGCGTAGGCCGCTTTAACTAAAGCTAATCGGCGGACCACCAGCCCTTGTTTAGGTCTCACCTAGACGGCGCATGCGCTGTTTCTTTGAGACATGTTATTTACAATCAGTGGGTTACAGCCCGCCAATAGGCATACCATTTGTTTACTTCAACGTCGCTCCCATATCCTTCATTCCTGTTTGTCACGGCATGCATGCATCATGCCTCTTTATGTGTTTAGCCTTTCCCTAGAGCATGGACCAAGTACTTGAGTCCATCCACTGCTACCGTTTTTGGAGCTACTTTTTTATTTGTGTTTAAGCATTAGTATGAGCGCTTACGTTTTCACTCGACCTTCCACCTGCCCTCTATTTGTGTTGCTTATTTGCCCCTTCCACCTACTCACATCCCTGTTGCTTCTTTCTCCTCACAAGCCCGAAGGCATTACCCCTTCATAGCACCTCCTCATCCCAGTCATTACAATATGAGGTGGTACCGCCTCCCAAAAAGCACTCTAACACACCAATATTTTTTTTAATTTCATTGAATAAAGGCCCGCCCCACGAGATTCCATGCCTGCTTTTTTCCTGTCCAAAGACAGGTAAGAAGAGAACGCGCTCGTTTTGTGTTCTATCCTAGATGTGATTGTATGTTTTTAACAGTCTTGTTTCGTTTCATTGCCGGATTACACTTACAGAGGGTATGTGTTTTGTGTGCTCTCTGCATCCCCTGCAACTGCGCACCCAGTGCATGTGCTTGGCTGGGGAAGGGAGCGTTGCCTGCAGTTGGGGGGGGGGTCATGTGCTGAGAAGTATTTGGTCCCCGGGGCTGTGTCTTCTGTATACACGGTTGCGGAATGGTGGCAGACTGATATTTGATGGTTTTCAGAGTCTCATTTCTAGGGCACCACCTCAGACTGACCACATCACTCCCCATCTTCACGAGAAACCCCAAAACTTGGCTCTTCAACAGGCCCCCTCCTTGATGGACTGGCACCTGCACCTCCCCTCCTCCCCAGCGCCTTGAGACCTTTACGGGTGAGTAGTCGTGCTCTACAAACACGTGATTGATTGATTGATTGATTGGGCTTCATCACTTCCATTCAGGTGTACCTTCTGCAGTTGTACTTTTTGCACAGCTCGCTTTCGGCTTGGAAGGCCGGCCGGCTGTCTGGGTTGCTCCTCTGGGACCTTGCTGGTGGTTTTGCGCTTGCCCCTGGTTGAGCTGCTTCTACATGAAAGCCACGCAAGCATGGGCGAATGTCGATCTGCTTTTAATGCGCTTCAAGTTGCTTCAATGAGACTCAGACCGCCAAGCGGTATAGGAATAAAGATGCTTTTTTAAATTCACCTATTGGCCCATTTCTGCGTATATTGTGGTGGTGCTGCGATTTGCTCCACCTTGTTTGGGTGTTGTTGCCCTCTGCGTGGCATTCTCCAGGACGTCCTGGCTGAGGTTTGGAGGGATGACGATGCCCATGGTATTTCCTGGATTTTTTGGACTCCCACTGACGTTCACTCCCATGCGGTCTTGGGGTTGACTCTTTCCTATCGTCTATGACATTTTCTTCGGCGTTATCCTGGGGTGAGGTGTCCTTTTTCAGATCCTGTTGTGCCGCACATTAAGGCTGATCTGTGGGAGGGCTCCGCGGCCTCGCTCTGCGGCCTCTGGTTTTGAGGTGTACTCTTTCAGATCCTGTTGTGCCTCACATTGGGGCTGATCTGTGGGAGGGCTCCGCGGCCTCGCTCTGCGGCCTCTGGTTTTGAGGTGTACTCTTTCAGATCCTGTTGTGCCTCACATTGGGGCTGATCTGTGGCATGCTCCGCGGCCTCTGGTTTTGAGGTGTACTCTTTCAGATCCTTTTGTGCCTCACATTGGGGCTGATCTGTGGGAGGGCTCCGCGGCCTCTGGTTTTGAGGTGTAATCTTTCAAATCTTGTTGTGCCTCACATTGGGGCTGATCTGTGGGAGGGCTCCACGGCCTCTGGTTTTGAGGTGTACTCTTTCCAATCTTGTTGTGCCTCACATTGGGGCTGATATGTGGCGTGCTCCGCGGCCTCTGGTTTTGAGGTGTAGTCTTTCAGATCCTGTTGTGCCTCACATTGGGGCTTGTTGGAAACGGGTAGCGTGGTGCAGAGCGGGCGGGCCAAACTCCGGAGGAAATGTGCAAAGCATCCACGCAGTACACACAGGCGAGACACAAGGCACACTACAAAAAGAGACACTACACCAGTTGAGGTAAAAATAACTTTTGTATTGTCCAAAACCACAAGGTGTCAATAGGCAATCTCTGTACTGCGCCAACTGGCGCTCGGTTAACATTTACAGGGGGGGAATTATGTACAGGGCAGGGCCAATCGGGCCCCTGCCGGAATCATTGCGATTTAGAAGATAGTAAAAGTAAGTCCATTAGCTGCAACCTGCAATAAAGTCAACTCAGGGCATAACCTTAGGCGTTAGTCCGGACCACCTGTAATAAAACACATCATGACCTGACCATATCCCTTAACGACCTGGAGGTCCCCTGAGGCAGGAATCAAAATAGGCAGTTCATTCACCTTAAAACCTGGCATCTAGACATAGCGCTGCATACAACACATGACTAGCACTTTAAATCATAGCCATTGACATAGCGCTTAAGAGCATGACATTTGAATATAGCGCCGCACATATCATGGCGAAAGCGCTTCAAAACATAGCCATTGACATAGCGCTTAAGAGCATGACATTTGAATATAGCGCTGCACATATCACGGCGAAAGCGCTTCAAAAAATTGCCATTGACATAGCGCTTAAGAGCATGACATTTGAATATAGCGCTGCACATATCACGGCGAAAGCGCTTCAAAACATAGCCATTGACATAGCGCTTAAGAGCATGACATTTGAATATAGCGCTGCACATATCACGGCGAAAGCGCTTCAAAACATAGCCATTGACATAGCGCTTAAGAGCATGACATTTGAATATAGCGCTGCACATATCACGGCGAAAGCGCTTCAAAACATAGCCATTGACATAGCGCTTAAGAGCATGACATTTGAATATAGCGCCGCACATATCACGGCGAAAGCGCTTCAAAACATAACCATTGACATAGCGCTTAAGAGCATGACATTTGAATATAGCGCTGCACAACTAGCATTGACCATAGCGCTTTAAATATGGCATTATAGCATAGTGCTACACCTGGCAGATCGATGGCGCTTCAGATAGGGCCCTCACTGGGAGCATTCAGCATAGCAAGCTCTTGGGGCAGTAGACTTGGCAAGCTCTGGGAGCATCAACCATGGCCAGCCACTGCAGCGCTAGGCATTGCATTTAGTCCGGGCAGGTCCGTGGGCCCTCCGAGGTGTCCACCCCCTCCAGCATCCCTCTAGGCCGTTGCAGCTGCCCACTGTCCTGTGGGGCAGCTGTGCAGGCTCCTGGCACCAGGGGCGGGCACCGGCAATGTACCCCGTTGCCCCCCCTCCTCCACTACCAGTCCCACACGACGCCGGGGGCGGGCACCGACAATGTGCCCCGACACACCCTCCAAGTGCGCCCCCACAAGGTTCCAAAAATGTGAAGGGTCCCCGGGGCGGGCACCGATAATGTGCCCCGTTGCCCCCTCCACGCCACTGGTTTCCCCAATGCCCCACTCACCGGGCTCTCGGCTGCAGGCGTCTCGGCGGCCTCCCAGCAGCAGGCTGTCACTCTCTCCGGCCGCAGGCACAGCCACTTCAAAGATAGCGCTCACCAAATCCAGCGCTCTCCTTCCAGGGGCAGCTTGGAAATAGCGCTCTCCTTTGTAAATAGCGCTCTCCTTCCAGGGGCAGCTTGTAAATAGCGCTCTCCTTTGTAAATAGCGCTCTCCTTCCAGGGGCAGCTTGGAAATAGCGCTCTCCTTTGTAAATAGCGCTCTCCTTCCAGGGGCAGCTTGGAAATAGCGCTCTCCTTTGTAAATAGCGCTCTCCTTCCAGGGGCAGCTTGGAAATAGCGCTCTCCTTTGTAAATAGCGCTCTCCTTCCAGGGGCAGCTTGGAAACAGCGTTCTCCTTTGTAAATAGCGCTCTCCTTCCAGGGGCAGCTTGGAAATAGCGCTCTCCTTTGTAAATAGCGCTCTCCTTCCAGGGGCAGCTTGGAAATAGCGCTCTCTGGTTCCTGCCCCTTTCTTGAGGGTTCCTTGAGGGGGGGAAATTGCGTTGGTGGCTGAAGGCGGACTAATTAGTCTCTGCTTGTCGTCCCTGGAGTCTCCTCTCGCCGGGCCAGATCAGTGGGTAGTTCAGGATCCCTCACTCACTTGAAAGGCAGCACCTAAGCCCTGTCACTTCCAGAGGCATAGGTCTCTGACTAATCCTACCGCCTAAACTCCTGCGAGGGCTTCTCCAGGTCTGAATTGCCACCACTATATCTTTCCCTCGCCCTGTGGACATTAGGGGGGGGGGTAGGTAGGCTCAGGGCCCAGCACACAGGCCTATGTGGCGGTAACCCCTGGCAGCAGGTCCCCTCTCTCCCAGGTCCACCCTCTGACTGACTGCATGGCAACCCAGCTCCTCCCTTTAGACGCCCCTCACCCCACCTTCCAGACAGTGCCAGAAGCTTCTAGAAGCATCTGGGGAAACTGGCTCTAACTGGCCTAGGGGGAGGGGTAGAGCACCCTGGGTGCCAGGCTTCCCTCCAAAAGCTGGGGCTGCTGGGAAATAACGCCTAGACTGTCAACCCAGCTCAGTCAACCGGCGCAACCACACAGCTTTGGCATCCATTTTAAGATATATTTTTAAAATGGGGAAACTCAGTCTGCACACATTCATACAGCATTCATATATCATTTAGTTTCCCCGAAAAGCGAAAAATTTCGGGAAAAAGGGCCAAGTCCAACAGGGCTGATCTGGGGGAGGGCTTCGTGTCCTCTGGTTTTGAGGTGTACTCTTTCAGATCCTGTTGTGCCTTACATTGGGGATGATCTGTGGCAGGGCTCCACGGCCTCTGGTTTCGAGGTGTACTCTTTCAAATCCTGGTGTGCCTCACATTGGGGCTGATCTGTGGCATGCTCCGCGGCCTCTGGTTTTGAGGTGTACTCTTTTAGATCCTTTTGTGCCTCACATTGGGGCTGATCTGTGGGAGGGCTCCGCGGCCTCTGGTTTTGAGGTGTACTCTTTCAAATCTTGTTGTGCCTCACATTGGGGCTGATCTGTGGGAGGGCTCCACGGCCTCTGGTTTTGAGGTGTACTCTTTCCAATCTTGTTGTGCCTCACATTGGGGCTGATGTGTGGCGTGCTCCGCGGCCTCTGGTTTTGAGGTGTACTCTTTCAGATCCTGCTGTGCCTCACATTAAGGTTGATCTGTGGAGGGCTCCACAGCCTCTGGTTTTGAGGTGTACTCTTTAAGATCCTGTTGTGCCTCACATTGGGGCTGATCTGTGGGAGTGCTCCGCGGCCTCTGGTTTTGAGGTGTACTCTTTTAGATCCTGTTGTGCCTCACATTGGGGCTGAACTGTGGCGGGGCACCGCGGCCTCTGGTTTTGAGGTGTACTCTTTCAAATCTTGTTGTGCCTCACATTGGGGCTGATCTGTGGTGGGCTCCGCAGCCTCTAGTTTTGAGGTGTACTCTTTCAAATCCTGTTCTGCCTCACATTGGGGCTGATCTGTGGTGGGCTCCGCAGCCTCTGGTTTGGAGGTGTACTCTTTCAAATCTTGTTGCGCCTCACATTGGGGCTGATCTGTGGCGGGCTCCGCAGCCTCCAGTATTGAGGTGTACTCTTTCAAATCCTGTTGTGCCTCACATTGGGGCTGATCTGTGGCGGGGCTCCGCATCCTCTGGTTTTGAGGTGTACTCTTTCAAATCCTGTGGTGCCTCACATTGGGGCTGATCTGTGGCGGGCTCCACGGCCTCTGGTTTTAAGGTGTACTCTTTCAGATCCTGTTGTGCCTCACATTAAGGCTGATCTATGGGCGGGCTGCGCGGCCTCTGGTTTTGAGGTGTACTCTTTTAGATCCTGTTGTGCCTCACATTGGGGCTGATCTGTGGCGGGGCACCGCACCCTCTGGTTTTGAGGTGTACTCTTTCAGATCCTGTTGTGCCTCACATTAAGGCTGATCTGTGGGCGGGCTCCGCGGCCTCTGGTTTTGAGGTGTACTCTTTCAAATCCTGTTGTGCCTCACATTAAGGCTGATCTGTGGTGGGCTCCACAGCCTCTGGTTTTGAGGTGTACTCTTTCAGACCCTATTGTGCCTCACATTGGGGCTGATCTGTGGAAGGGATCCGCGGCCTCTGGTTTTGAGGTGTACTCTTTGAAATCCTGTTCTGCCTCACATTGGTGCTGATCTGTGGCGGGACACCGCACCCTCTGGTTTTGAGGTGTACTCTTTCAGATCCTGTTGTGCCTCACATTAAGGCTGATCTGTGGGCGGGCTCCGCGGCCTCTGGTTTTGAGGTGCACTCTTTCAAATCCTGTTGTGCCTCACATTGGGGCTGATCTTTGCCGGGGCTCCGCGGCCTCTGGTTTTGAGGTGTACTCTTTCAGATCCTGTTGTGCCTCACATTAAGGCTGATCTGTGGTGGGGCACCGCAGCCTCTGGTTTTGGGGTGTAATCTTTCAAATCCTGTTGTGCCTCACATTGGGGTTGATCTGTGGCGGGGCTCCGCAGCCTCTGGTTTTAAAGTGTACTCTTTCAGATCCTGTTGTGCCTCACATTGGGGTTGATCTTTGGCGGGGCTCCGCGGTCTCTGGTTTTGAGGTATACTCTTCCAGATCCTGTTGTGCCTCACATTAAGGCTGATCTGTGGGCGGGCTCCGCGGCCTCTGGTTTTGAGGTGTACTCTTTCAAATCCTGTTGTGCCTCACATTGGGGCTGATCTGTGGCGGGGCTCCGCAGCCTCTGGTTTTGAGGTGTACTCTTTCAAATCCTGTTGTGACTCACATTGGGGCTGATCGGTGGCGGGGCTCCGCAGCCTCTGGTTTTGAGGTGTACTCTTTCAGATCCTGTTGTGCCTCACATTGGGGTTGATCTGTGGCGGGGCTCCGCAGCCTCTGGTTTTGAGGTGTACTCTTTCAAATCCTGTTGTGCCTCACATTGGGGCTGATCGGTGGCGGGGCTCCGCAGCCTCTGGTTTTGAGGTGTACTCTTTCAGATCCTGTTGTGCCTCACATTGGGGCTGATCTTTGGCGGGGCTCCGCGGTCTCTGGTTCTGAGGTATACTCTTTCAGATCCTGTTGTGCCTCACATTGGGGCTGATCTTTGGTGGGGCTCCGCGGCCTCTGGTTTTGAGGTGTACTCTTTCAGATCCTGTTGTGCCTCACATTAAGGCTGATCTGTGGTGGGGCACCGCAGCCTCTGGTTTTGAGGTGTACTCTTTCAAATCCTGTTGTGCCTCACATTGGGGTTGATCTGTGGCGGGGCTCCGCAGCCTCTGGTTTTAAAGTGTACTCTTTCAGATCCTGTTGTGCCTCACATTGGGGCTGATCTGTGGCAGGGCTCCGCGGTCTCTGGTTTTGAGGTATACTCTTTCAGATCCTGTTGTGCCTCACATTGGGGCTGATCTGTGGGAGGGCTCTGCGGCCTCTGGTTTTGAGGTGTACTCTTTCAGATCCTGTTGTGCCTCACATTAAGGCTGATCTGTGGGCGGGCTCCGCGGCCTCTGGTTTTGAGGTGTACTCTTTCAAATCCTGTTGTGCCTCACATTGGGGCTGATCTGTGGCGGGCTCCGCAGCCTCTAGTTTTGAGGTGTACTCTTTCAAATTCTGTTGTGCCTCACATTGGGGCTGATCTGCGGCGGGGCTCCGCAGCCTCTGGTTTTGAGGTGTACTCTTTCAAATCCTGTTGTGCCTCACATTGGGGCTGAACGGTGGCAGTGCTCCACAGCCTCTGGTTTTGAGGTGTAGTCTTTCAGATCCTGTTGTGCCTCACATTGGGGCTGATCTGTGGCGGGGCTCCACAGCCTCTGGTTTTGAGGTGTAGTCTTTCAGATCCCGTTGTGCCTCACATTGGGGCTGATCTGTGGGAGGGCTCCACCGCCTCTGGTTTTGAGGTGTACTCTTTCAAATCCTATTCTGCCTCACATTGGTGCTGATCTGTGGCGGGGCTCCGCAGCCTCTGGTTTTGAGGTGTACTCTTTCAAATCCTGTTGTGCCTCACATTGGGGCTGATCTGTGGCGGGCTCCGCGGGCTCTGGTTTTGAGGTGTACTCTTTCAGATCCTGTTGTGCCTCACATTAAGGCTGATCTGTGGGCGGGCACCGCAGCATCTTGTTTTGAGGTGTACTCTTTTAGATCCTGTTGTGCCTCACATTGGGGCAGATCTGTGGCGGGGCACCGCACCCTCTGGTTTTGAGGTGTACTCTTTCAGATCCTGTTGTGCCTCACATTAAGGCTGATCTGTGGGCGGGCTCCGCGGCCTCTGGTTTTAAGGTGTACTCTTTCAGATCCTGTTGTGCCTCACATTGGGGCTGATCTGTGGCAGGGCTCCGCGGTCTCTGGTTTTGAGGTATACTCTTTCAGATCCTGTTGTGCCTCACATTGGGGCTGATCTGTGGGAGGGCTCTGCGGCCTCTGGTTTTGAGGTGTACTCTTTCAGATCCTGTTGTGCCTCACATTAAGGCTGATCTGTGGGCGGGCTCCGCGGCCTCTGGTTTTGAGGTGTACTCTTTCAAATCCTGTTGTGCCTCACATTGGGGCTGATCTGTGGCGGGCTCCGCAGCCTCTAGTTTTGAGGTGTACTCTTTCAAATTCTGTTGTGCCTCACATTGGGGCTGATCTGCGGCGGGGCTCCGCAGCCTCTGGTTTTGAGGTGTACTCTTTCAAATCCTGTTGTGCCTCACATTGGGGCTGAACGGTGGCAGTGCTCCACAGCCTCTGGTTTTGAGGTGTAGTCTTTCAGATCCTGTTGTGCCTCACATTGGGGCTGATCTGTGGCGGGGCTCCACAGCCTCTGGTTTTGAGGTGTAGTCTTTCAGATCCCGTTGTGCCTCACATTGGGGCTGATCTGTGGGAGGGCTCCACCGCCTCTGGTTTTGAGGTGTACTCTTTCAAATCCTATTCTGCCTCACATTGGTGCTGATCTGTGGCGGGGCTCCGCAGCCTCTGGTTTTGAGGTGTACTCTTTCAAATCCTGTTGTGCCTCACATTGGGGCTGATCTGTGGCGGGCTCCGCGGGCTCTGGTTTTGAGGTGTACTCTTTCAGATCCTGTTGTGCCTCACATTAAGGCTGATCTGTGGGCGGGCACCGCAGCATCTTGTTTTGAGGTGTACTCTTTTAGATCCTGTTGTGCCTCACATTGGGGCAGATCTGTGGCGGGGCACCGCACCCTCTGGTTTTGAGGTGTACTCTTTCAGATCCTGTTGTGCCTCACATTAAGGCTGATCTGTGGGCGGGCTCCGCGGCCTCTGGTTTTAAGGTGTACTCTTTCAAATCCTGTTGTCCCTCACATTGGGGCTGATTTTTGGCGGGGCTCCGCTGCCTCTGGTTTTGAGGTGTACTCTTTCAGATCCTGTTGTGCCTCACATTAAGGATGATCTGTGGTGGGGCACCGCAGCCTCTGGTTTTGAGGTGTACTCTTTCAAATCCTGTTCTGCCTCACATTGGGGCTGATCTGTGGTGGGCTCCGCAGCCTCTGGTTTTGAGGTGTACTCTTTCAAATCTTGTTGCGCCTCACATTGGGGCTGATCTGTGGCGGGCTCCGCAGCCTCCAGTATTGAGGTGTACTCTTTCAAATCCTGTTGTGCCTCACATTGGGGCTGATCTGTGGCGGGGCTCCGCATCCTCTGGTTTTGAGGTGTACTCTTTCAAATCCTGTGGTGCCTCACATTGGGGCTGATCTGTGGCGGGCTCCACGGCCTCTGGTTTTAAGGTGTACTCTTTCAGATCCTGTTGTGCCTCACATTAAGGCTGATCTATGGGCGGGCTGCGCGGCCTCTGGTTTTGAGGTGTACTCTTTTAGATCCTGTTGTGCCTCACATTGGGGCTGATCTGTGGTGGGGCACCGCACCCTCTGGTTTTGAGGTGTACTCTTTCAGATCCTGTTGTGCCTCACATTAAGGCTGATCTGTGGGCGGGCTCCGCGGCCTCTGGTTTTGAGGTGTACTCTTTCAAATCCTGTTGTGCCTCACATTAAGGCTGATCTGTGGTGGGCTCCACAGCCTCTGGTTTTGAGGTGTACTCTTTCAGACCCTATTGTGCCTCACATTGGGGCTGATCTGTGGAAGGGATCCGCGGCCTCTGGTTTTGAGGTGTACTCTTTGAAATCCTGTTCTGCCTCACATTGGTGCTGATCTGTGGCGGGACACCGCACCCTCTGGTTTTGAGGTGTACTCTTTCAGATCCTGTTGTGCCTCACATTAAGGCTGATCTGTGGGCGGGCTCCGCGGCCTCTGGTTTTGAGGTGCACTCTTTCAAATCCTGTTGTGCCTCACATTGGGGCTGATCTTTGCCGGGGCTCCGCGGCCTCTGGTTTTGAGGTGTACTCTTTCAGATCCTGTTGTGCCTCACATTAAGGCTGATCTGTGGTGGGGCACCGCAGCCTCTGGTTTTGGGGTGTAATCTTTCAAATCCTGTTGTGCCTCACATTGGGGTTGATCTGTGGCGGGGCTCCGCAGCCTCTGGTTTTAAAGTGTACTCTTTCAGATCCTGTTGTGCCTCACATTGGGGTTGATCTTTGGCGGGGCTCCGCGGTCTCTGGTTTTGAGGTATACTCTTCCAGATCCTGTTGTGCCTCACATTGAGGCTGATCTGTGGGCGGGCTCCGCGGCCTCTGGTTTTGAGGTGTACTCTTTCAAATCCTGTTGTGCCTCACATTGGGGCGGATCTGTGGCGGGGCTCCGCAGCCTCTGGTTTTGAGGTGTACTCTTTCAAATCCTGTTGTGACTCACATTGGGGCTGATCGGTGGTGGGGCTCCGCAGCCTCTGGTTTTGAGGTGTACTCTTTCAGATCCTGTTGTGCCTCACATTGGGGTTGATCTGTGGCGGGGCTCCGCAGCCTCTGGTTTTGAGGTGTACTCTTTCAAATCCTGTTGTGCCTCACATTGGGGCTGATCGGTGGCGGGGCTCCGCAGCCTCTGGTTTTGAGGTGTACTCTTTCAGATCCTGTTGTGCCTCACATTGGGGCTGATCTTTGGCGGGGCTCCGCGGTCTCTGGTTCTGAGGTATACTCTTTCAGATCCTGTTGTGCCTCACATTGGGGCTGATCTTTGGTGGGGCTCCGCGGCCTCTGGTTTTGAGGTGTACTCTTTCAGATCCTGTTGTGCCTCACATTAAGGCTGATCTGTGGTGGGGCACCGCAGCCTCTGGTTTTGAGGTGTACTCTTTCAAATCCTGTTGTGCCTCACATTGGGGTTGATCTGTGGCGGGGCTCCGCAGCCTCTGGTTTTAAAGTGTACTCTTTCAGATCCTGTTGTGCCTCACATTGGGGCTGATCTGTGGCAGGGCTCCGCGGTCTCTGGATTTGAGGTATACTCTTTCAGATCCTGTTGTGCCTCACATTGGGGCTGATCTGTGGGAGGGCTCTGCGGCCTCTGGTTTTGAGGTGTACTCTTTCAGATCCTGTTGTGCCTCACATTAAGGCTGATCTGTGGGCGGGCTCCGCGGCCTCTGGTTTTGAGGTGTACTCTTTCAAATCCTGTTGTGCCTCACATTGGGGCTGATCTGTGGCGGGCTCCGCAGCCTCTAGTTTTGAGGTGTACTCTTTCAAATTCTGTTGTGCCTCACATTGGGGCTGATCTGCGGCGGGGCTCCGCAGCCTCTGGTTTTGAGGTGTACTCTTTCAAATCCTGTTGTGCCGCACATTGGGGCTGAACGGTGGCAGTGCTCCACAGCCTCTGGTTTTGAGGTGTAGTCTTTCAGATCCTGTTGTGCCTCACATTGGGGCTGATCTGTGGCGGGGCTCCACAGCCTCTGGTTTTGAGGTGTAGTCTTTCAGATCCCGTTGTGCCTCACATTGGGGCTGATCTGTGGGAGGGCTCCACCGCCTCTGGTTTTGAGGTGTACTCTTTCAAATCCTATTCTGCCTCACATTGGTGCTGATCTGTGGCGGGGCTCCGCAGCCTCTGGTTTTGAGGTGTACTCTTTCAAATCCTGTTGTGCCTCACATTGGGGCTGATCTGTGGCGGGCTCCGCGGGCTCTGGTTTTGAGGTGTACTCTTTCAGATCCTGTTGTGCCTCACATTAAGGCTGATCTGTGGGCGGGCACCGCAGCATCTTGTTTTGAGGTGTACTCTTTTAGATCCTGTTGTGCCTCACATTGGGGCAGATCTGTGGCGGGGCACCGCACCCTCTGGTTTTGAGGTGTACTCTTTCAGATCCTGTTGTGCCTCACATTAAGGCTGATCTGTGGGCGGGCTCCGCGGCCTCTGGTTTTAAGGTGTACTCTTTCAAATCCTGTTGTCCCTCACATTGGGGCTGATTTTTGGCGGGGCTCCGCTGCCTCTGGTTTTGAGGTGTACTCTTTCAGATCCTGTTGTGCCTCACATTAAGGATGATCTGTGGTGGGGCACCGCAGCCTCTGGTTTTGAGGTGTACTCTTTCAAATCCTGTTGTGCCTCACATTGGGGTTGATCTGTGGCGGGGCTCCGCAGCCTCTGGTTTTAAAGTGTACTCTTTCAGATCTTGTTGTGCCTCACATTGGGGCTGATCTGTGGCGGGGCTCCGCGGTCTCTGGTTTTGAGGTATACTCTTTCAGATCCTGTTGTGCCTCACATTGGGGCTGATCTGTGTGAGGGCTCTGCGGCCTCTGGTGTTGAGGTGTACTCTTTTACATCCTGTTGTGCCTCACATTGGGGCTGATCTGTGGCGGGGCACCGCGGCCTCTGGTTTTGAGGTGTACTCTTTCAAATCCTGTTGTGCCTCACATTGGGGCTGATCTGTGGCGGGGCACCGCGGCCTCTGGTTTTGAGGTGTACTCTTTCAAATCCTGTTGTGCCTCACATTGGGGCTGATCTGTGGCGGGCTCCGCCGGCTCTGGTTTTGAGGTGTACTCTTTCAGAACCTGTTGTGCCTCACATTGGGGCTGATCTGTGGCGGGCTCCGCGGGCTCTGGTTTTGAGGTGTACTCTTTTAGATCCTGTTGTGCCTCACATTAAGGCTGATCTGTGGGCGGACTCCGCGGCCTCTGGTTTTGAGGTGTACTCTTTCAGATCCAGGTGTGCCTCACATTGGGGCTGATCTGTGGCGGGCTTCGCAGCCTCTGGTGTTGAGGTGTACTCTTTCAAATCCTGTTGTGCCTCACATTGGGGCTGATTTTTGGCGGGGCTCCGCCGCCTCTGGTTTTGAGGTGTACTCTTTCAGATCCTGTTGTGCCTCACATTAAGGATGATCTGTGGTGGGGCACCGCAGCCTCTGGTTTTGAGGTGTACTCTTTCAAATCCTGTTGTGCCTCACATTGGGGCTGATCTGTGGCGGGCTCCGCGGCCTCTGGTTTTGAGGTGTACTCTTTCAGATCCAGGTGTGCCTTACATTGGGGCTGATCTGTGGCGGGCTCCGCAGCCTCTGGTTTTGAGGTGTACTCTTTCAGATCCAGGTGTGCCTTACATTGGTGCTGATCTGTGGCGGGCTTCGCAGCCTCTGGTGTTGAGGTGTACTCTTTTACATCCTGTTGTGCCTCACATTGGGACTGATCTGTGGCGGGGCTCCGCGGTCTCTGGTTTTGAGGTATACTCTTTCAGATCCTGTTGTGCCTCACATTGGGGCTGATCTGTGGGAGGGCTCTGCGGCCTCTGGTGTTGAGGTGTACTCTTTTACATCCTGTTGTGCCTCACATTGGGGCTGATCTGTGGCGGGGCACCGCGGCCTCTGGTTTTGAGGTGTACTCTTTCAAATCTTGTTGTGCCTCACATTGGGGCTGATCTGTGGCGGGCTCCACAGCCTCTGGTTTTGAGGTGTACTCTTTTAGATCCAGGTGTGCCTCACATTGGGGTTCATCTGTGGGAGGGCTCCGCGGCCTCTGGTGTTGAGGTGTACTCTTTCAGATCCAGGTGTGCCTCACATTGGGGCTGATCTGTGGCGGGCTTCGCAGCCTCTGGTTTTGAGGTGTACTCTTTCAAATCCTGTTGTGCCTCACATTGGGGCTGATCTGTGGCGGGCTCCGCGGGCTCTGGTTTTGAGGTGTACTCTTTCAGATCCTGTTGTGCCTCACATTGGGGCTGATCTGTGGCGGGCTCCGCGGGCTCTGGTTTTGAGGTGTACTCTTTCAAATCCTGTTGTGCCTCACATTGGGGCTGATCTGTGGCGGGGCTCCGCGGCCTCTTGTTTTGAGGTGTACTCTTTCAGATCCTGTTGTACCTCTCATTGGGGCTGATCTGTGGCGGGGCTCCGCGGCCTCTTGTTTTGAGGTGTACTCTTTCAGATCCTGTTGTGCCTCACATTAAGGCTGATCTGTGGGTGGGCTCCGCGGCCTGTGGTTTTGAGGTGTACTCTTTTAGATCCTGTTGTGCGTCACATTGGGGCTGATCTGTGGCGGGGCACCGCACCGTCTGGTTTTGAGGTGTACTCTTTCAGATCCTGTTGTGCCTCACATTGGGGCTGATCTGTGAGAGGGCTCTGCGGCATCTGGTTTTGAGGTGTACTCTTTCAAATCCTGTTGTGCCTCACATTGGGGCTGATCTGTGGCGGGGCTCCGCAGCCTCTGGTTTTGAGGTGTACTCTTTCAAATCCTGTTGTGCCTCACATTGGGGCTGATCTGTGGGAGGGCTCCGCGGCCTCTTGTTTTGAGGTGTACTCTTTCAGATCCTGTTGTGCCTCACATTAAGGCTGATCTGTGGGCGGGCTCCGCGGCCTGTGGTTTTGAGGTGTACTCTTTTAGATCCTGTTGTGCCTCACATTGGGGCTGATCTGTGGCGGGGCACCGCACCGTCTGGTTTTGAGGTGTACTCTTTCAGATCCTGTTGTGCCTCACATTGGGGCTGATCTGTGGCGGGCTCCGCAGCCTCTGGTTTTGAGATGTACTCTTTCAAATCCTGTTGTGCCTCACATTGGGGCTGATCTGTGGCGGGCTCCGCGGCCTCTGGTTTTGAGGTGTACTCTTTTAGATCCAGGTGTGCCTCACATTGGGGCTGATCTGTGGCGGGCTTCGCAGCCTCTGGTGTTGAGGTGTACTCTTTTACATCCTGTTGTGCCTCACATTGGGGCTGATCTGTGGCGGGGCACCGCGGCCTCTGGTTTTGAGGTGTACTCTTTCACATCTTGTTGTGCCTCACATTGGGGCTGAGCTGTGGCGGGGCTTCGCAGCCTCTGGTTTTGAGGTGTACTCTTTCAGATCCAGGTGTGCCTCACATTGGGGCTGATCTGTGGCGGGCTCCGCGGGCTCTGGTTTTGAGGTGTACTCTTTTAGATCCTGTTGTGCCTCACATTGGGGCTGATCTGTGGGAGGGCTCCGCGGCCTCTGGTTTTGAGGTGTACTCTTTTAGATCCTGTTGTGCCTCACATTAAGGCTGATCTGTGGGCGGACTCCGCGGCCTCTGGTTTTAAGGTGTACTCTTTCAAATCCTGTTGTGCCTCACATTGGGGCTGATTTTTGGCGGGGCTCCGCCGCCTCTGGTTTTGAGGTGTACTCTTTCAGATCCTGTTGTGCCTCACATTAAGGATGATCTGTGGTGGGGCACCGCAGCCTCTGGTTTTGAGGTGTACTCTTTCAAATCCTGTTGTGCCTCACATTAAGGCTGATCTGTGGGCGGGCTCCGCGGCCTCTGGTTTTAAGGTGTAATCTTTCAAATCCTGTTGTCCCTCACATTGGGGCTGATTTTTGGCGGGGCTCCGCTGCCTCTGGTTTTGAGGTGTACTCTTTCAGATCCTGTTGTGCCTCACATTAAGGATGATCTGTGGTGGGGCACCGCAGCCTCTGGTTTTGAGGTGTACTCTTTCAAATCCTGTTGTGCCTCACATTGGGGTTGATCTGTGGCGGGGCTCCGCAGCCTCTGGTTTTAAAGTGTACTCTTTCAGATCTTGTTGTGCCTCACATTGGGGCTGATCTGTGGCGGGGCTCCGCGGTCTCTGGTTTTGAGGTATACTCTTTCAGATCCTGTTGTGCCTCACATTGGGGCTGATCTGTGGGAGGGCTCTGCGGCCTCTGGTGTTGAGGTGTACTCTTTTACATCCTGTTGTGCCTCACATTGGGGCTGATCTGTGGCGGGGCACCGCGGCCTCTGGTTTTGAGGTGTACTCTTTCAAATCCTGTTGTGCCTCACATTGGGGCTGATCTGTGGCGGGGCACCGCGGCCTCTGGTTTTGAGGTGTACTCTTTCAAATCCTGTTGTGCCTCACATTGGGGCTGATCTGTGGCGGGCTCCACGGGCTCTGGTTTTGAGGTGTACTCTTTCAGATCCTGTTGTGCCTCACATTGGGGCTGATCTGTGGCGGGCTCCGCGGGCTCTGGTTTTGAGGTGTACTCTTTCAGATCCTGTTGTGCCTCACATTAAGGCTGATCTGTGGGCGGGCACCGCAGCATCTTGTTTTGAGGTGTACTCTTTTAGATCCTGTTGTGCCTCACATTAAGGCTGATCTGTGAGCGGACTCCGCGGCCTCTGGTTTTAAGGTGTACTCTTTCAAATCCTGTTGTGCCTCACATTGGGGCTGATTTTTGGCGGGGCTCCGCCGCCTCTGGTTTTGAGGTGTACTCTTTCAGATCCTGTTGTGCCTCACATTAAGGATGATCTGTGGTGGGGCACCGCAGCCTCTGGTTTTGAGGTGTACTCTTTCAAATCCTGTTGTGCCTCACATTGGGGCTGATCTGTGGCGGGCTCCGCGGCCTCTGGTTTTGAGGTGTACTCTTTTAGATCCAGGTGTGCCTCACATTGGGGTTCATCTGTGGCGGGCTTCGCAGCCTCTGGTTTTGAGGTGTACTCTTTCAGATCCAGGTGTGCCTCACATTGGGGTTGATCTGTGGGAGGGCTCTGCGGCCTCTGGTGTTGAGGTGTACTCTTTTACATCCTGTTGTGCCTCACATTGGGGCTGATCTGTGGCGGGGCACCGCGGCCTCTGGTTTTGAGGTGTACTCTTTCAAATCTTGTTGTGCCTCACATTGGGGCTGATCTGTGGCGGGCTCCACAGCCTCTGGTTTTGAGGTGTACTCTTTCAGATCCAGGTGTGCTTCACATTGGGGCTGATCTGTGGCGGGCTCCGCAGCCTCTGGTTTTGAGGTGTACTCTTTCAAATCCTGTTGTGCCTCACATTGGGGCTGATCTGTGGCGGGGCTCCGCGGCCTCTTGTTTTGAGGTGTACTCTTTCAGATCCTGTTGTACCTCTCATTGGGGCTGATCTGTGGCGGGGCTCCGCGGCCTCTTGTTTTGAGGTGTACTCTTTCAGATCCTGTTGTGCCTCACATTAAGGCTGATCTGTGGGTGGGCTCCGCGGCCTGTGGTTTTGAGGTGTAC
The DNA here is from genome assembly GCF_964204655.1 of Triturus cristatus. Classification (NCBI taxonomy): domain Eukaryota; kingdom Metazoa; phylum Chordata; class Amphibia; order Caudata; family Salamandridae; genus Triturus; species Triturus cristatus. The sequence continues at coordinate 848,015,964 of NC_140595.1, forward strand.
TCTTTTAGATCCTGTTGTGCGTCACATTGGGGCTGATCTGTGGCGGGGCACCGCACCGTCTGGTTTTGAGGTGTACTCTTTCAGATCCTGTTGTGCCTCACATTGGGGCTGATCTGTGGGAGGGCTCCGCGGCCTCTGGTTTTGAGGTGTACTCTTTCAAATCCTGTTGTGCCTCACATTGGGGCTGATCTGTGGCGGGGCTCCGCAGCCTCTGGTTTTGAGATGTACTCTTTCAAATCCTGTTGTGCCTCACATTGGGGCTGATCTGTGGCGGGCTCCGCGGCCTCTGGTTTTGAGGTGTACTCTTTTAGATCCAGGTGTGCCTCACATTGGGGTTCATCTGTGGCGGGCTTCGCAGCCTCTGGTTTTGAGGTGTACTCTTTCAGATCCTGTTGTGCCTCACATTGGGGCTGATCTGTGGCGGGGCACCGCGGCCTCTGGTTTTGAGGTGTACTCTTTCACATCCTGTTGTGCCTCACATTAAGGCTGATCTGTGGGCGGGCTCCGCGGCCTGTGGTTTTGAGGTGTACTCTTTTAGATCCTGTTGTGCCTCACATTGGGGCTGATCTGTGGCGGGGCACCGCACCGTCTGGTTTTGAGGTGTACTCTTTAAGATCCTGTTGTGCCTCACATTGGGGCTGATCTGTGGGAGGGCAACGCGGCCTCTGGTTTTGAGGTGTACTCTTTCAAATCCTGTTGTGCCTCACATTGGGGCTGATCTGTGGCGGGCTCCGCGGCCTCTGGTTTTGAGGTGTACTCTTTTAGATCCTGTTGTGCCTCACATTGGGGCTGATCTGTGGCGGGGCACCGCACCCTCTGGTTTTGAGGTGTACTCTTTCAGATCCTGTTGTGCCTCACATTGGGGCTGATCTGTGGTGGGCTCCGCGGCCTCTGGTTTTGAGGTGTACTCTTTCAAATCCTGTTGTGCCTCACATTGGGGCTGATCTGTGGCGGGCTCCGCAGCCTCTAGTTTTGAGGTGTACTCTTTCAAATCCTGTTGTGCCTCACATTGGGGCTGACCGGTGGCAGGGCTCCGCAGCCTCTGGTTTTGAGGTGTACTCTTTCAAATCCTGTTGTGCCTCACATTAAGGCTGATCTGTGGTGGGCTCCACAGCCTCTGGTTTTGAGGTGTACTCTTTCAGATCCTGTTGTGCCTCAGATTGGGGTTGATCTGTGGTGGGCTCCACAGCCTCTGGTTTTGAGGTGTACTCTTTCAGATCCTGTTGTGCCTCACATTGGGGCTGATCTGTGGAAGGGCTCCGCGGCCTCTGGTTTTGAGGTGTACTCTTTCAAATCCTGTTCTGCCTCACATTGGTGCTGATCTGTGGCGGGGCTCCGCAGCCTCTGGTTTTGAGGTGTACTCTTTCAAATCCTGTTGTGCCTCACATTGGGGCTGATCTGTGGCGGGCTCCACGGCCTCTGGTTTTGAGGTGTACTCTTTCAGATCCTGTTGTGCCTCACATTAAGGCTGATCTATGGGCGGGCTGCGCGGCCTCTTGTTTTGAGGTGTACTCTTTCAGATCCTGTTGTGCCTCACATTAAGGCTGATCTGTGGGCGGGCTCCGCGGCCTATGGTTTTGAGGTGTACTCTTTTAGATCCTGTTGTGCCTCACATTGGGGCTGATCTGTGGCGGGGCACCGCACCGTCTGGTTTTGAGGTGTTCTCTTTCAGATCCTGTTGTGCCTCACATTGGGGCTGATCTGTGGGAGGGCAACGCGGCCTCTGGTTTTGAGGTGTACTCTTTCAAATCCTGTTGTGCCTCACATTGGGGCTGATCTGTGGCGGGGCTCCGCAGCCTCTGGTTTTGAGATGTACTCTTTCAAATCCTGTTGTGCCTCACATTGGGGCTGATCTGTGGCGGGCTCCGCGGCCTCTGGTTTTGAGGTGTACTCTTTTAGATCCTGTTGTGCCTCACATTGGGGCTGATCTGTGGCGGGGCACCGCACCCTCTGGTTTTGAGGTGTACTCTTTCAGATCCTGTTGTGCCTCACATTGGGGCTGATCTGTGGTGGGCTCCGCGGCCTCTGGTTTTGAGGTGTACTCTTTCAAATCCTGTTGTGCCTCACATTGGGGCTGATCTGTGGCGGGCTCCGCAGCCTCTAGTTTTGAGGTGTACTCTTTCAAATCCTGTTGTGCCTCACATTGGGGCTGACCGGTGGCAGGGCTCCGCAGCCTCTGGTTTTGAGGTGTACTCTTTCAAATCCTGTTGTGCCTCACATTAAGGCTGATCTGTGGTGGGCTCCACAGCCTCTGGTTTTGAGGTGTACTCTTTCAGATCCTGTTGTGCCTCACATTGGGGCTGATCTTTGGTGGGGCTCCGCGGCCTCTGGTTTTGAGGTGTACTCTTTCAGATCCTGTTGTGCCTCACATTAAGGCTGATCTGTGGTGGGGCACCACAGCCTCTGGTTTTGAGGTGTACTCTTTCAAATCCTGTTGTGCCTCACATTGGGGTTGATCTGTGGCGGGGCTCCGCAGCCTCTGGTTTTAAAGTGTACTCTTTCAGATCCTGTTGTGCCTCACATTGGGGCTGATCTGTGGCAGGGCTCCGCGGTCTCTGGTTTTGAGGTATACTCTTTCAGATCCTGTTGTGCCTCACATTGGGGCTGATCTGTGGGAGGGCTCTGCGGCCTCTGGTTTTGAGGTGTACTCTTTCAGATCCTGTTGTGCCTCACATTAAGGCTGATCTGTGGGCGGGCTCCGCGGCCTCTGGTTTTGAGGTGTACTCTTTCAAATCCTGTTGTGCCTCACATTGGGGCTGATCTGTGGCGGGCTCCGCAGCCTCTAGTTTTGAGGTGTACTCTTTCAAATTCTGTTGTGCCTCACATTGGGGCTGATCTGCGGCGGGGCTCCGCAGCCTCTGGTTTTGAGGTGTACTCTTTCAAATCCTGTTGTGCCTCACATTGGGGCTGAACGGTGGCAGTGCTCCACAGCCTCTGGTTTTGAGGTGTAGTCTTTCAGATCCTGTTGTGCCTCACATTGGGGCTGATCTGTGGCGGGGCTCCACAGCCTCTGGTTTTGAGGTGTAGTCTTTCAGATCCCGTTGTGCCTCACATTGGGGCTGATCTGTGGGAGGGCTCCACCGCCTCTGGTTTTGAGGTGTACTCTTTCAAATCCTATTCTGCCTCACATTGGTGCTGATCTGTGGCGGGGCTCCGCAGCCTCTGGTTTTGAGGTGTACTCTTTCAAATCCTGTTGTGCCTCACATTGGGGCTGATCTGTGGCGGGCTCCGCGGGCTCTGGTTTTGAGGTGTACTCTTTCAGATCCTTTTGTGCCTCACATTAAGGCTGATCTGTGGGCGGGCACCGCAGCATCTTGTTTTGAGGTGTACTCTTTTAGATCCTGTTGTGCCTCACATTGGGGCAGATCTGTGGCGGGGCACCGCACCCTCTGGTTTTGAGGTGTACTCTTTCAGATCCTGTTGTGCCTCACATTAAGGCTGATCTGTGGGCGGGCTCCGCGGCCTCTGGTTTTAAGGTGTACTCTTTCAAATCCTGTTGTCCCTCACATTGGGGCTGATTTTTGGCGGGGCTCCGCTGCCTCTGGTTTTGAGGTGTACTCTTTCAGATCCTGTTGTGCCTCACATTAAGGATGATCTGTGGTGGGGCACCGCAGCCTCTGGTTTTGAGGTGTACTCTTTCAAATCCTGTTGTGCCTCACATTGGGGTTGATCTGTGGCGGGGCTCCGCAGCCTCTGGTTTTAAAGTGTACTCTTTCAGATCTTGTTGTGCCTCACATTGGGGCTGATCTGTGGCGGGGCTCCGCGGTCTCTGGTTTTGAGGTATACTCTTTCAGATCCTGTTGTGCCTCACATTGGGGCTGATCTGTGTGAGGGCTCTGCGGCCTCTGGTGTTGAGGTGTACTCTTTTACATCCTGTTGTGCCTCACATTGGGGCTGATCTGTGGCGGGGCACCGCGGCCTCTGGTTTTGAGGTGTACTCTTTCAAATCCTGTTGTGCCTCACATTGGGGCTGATCTGTGGCGGGGCACCGCGGCCTCTGGTTTTGAGGTGTACTCTTTCAAATCCTGTTGTGCCTCACATTGGGGCTGATCTGTGGCGGGCTCCGCGGGCTCTGGTTTTGAGGTGTACTCTTTCAGAACCTGTTGTGCCTCACATTGGGGCTGATCTGTGGCGGGCTCCGCGGGCTCTGGTTTTGAGGTGTACTCTTTTAGATCCTGTTGTGCCTCACATTAAGGCTGATCTGTGGGCGGACTCCGCGGCCTCTGGTTTTGAGGTGTACTCTTTCAGATCCAGGTGTGCCTCACATTGGGGCTGATCTGTGGCGGGCTTCGCAGCCTCTGGTGTTGAGGTGTACTCTTTCAAATCCTGTTGTGCCTCACATTGGGGCTGATTTTTGGCGGGGCTCCGCCGCCTCTGGTTTTGAGGTGTACTCTTTCAGATCCTGTTGTGCCTCACATTAAGGATGATCTGTGGTGGGGCACCGCAGCCTCTGGTTTTGAGGTGTACTCTTTCAAATCCTGTTGTGCCTCACATTGGGGCTGATCTGTGGCGGGCTCCGCGGCCTCTGGTTTTGAGGTGTACTCTTTCAGATCCAGGTGTGCCTTACATTGGGGCTGATCTGTGGCGGGCTCCGCAGCCTCTGGTTTTGAGGTGTACTCTTTCAGATCCAGGTGTGCCTTACATTGGTGCTGATCTGTGGCGGGCTTCGCAGCCTCTGGTGTTGAGGTGTACTCTTTTACATCCTGTTGTGCCTCACATTGGGACTGATCTGTGGCGGGGCTCCGCGGTCTCTGGTTTTGAGGTATACTCTTTCAGATCCTGTTGTGCCTCACATTGGGGCTGATCTGTGGGAGGGCTCTGCGGCCTCTGGTGTTGAGGTGTACTCTTTTACATCCTGTTGTGCCTCACATTGGGGCTGATCTGTGGCGGGGCACCGCGGCCTCTGGTTTTGAGGTGTACTCTTTCAAATCTTGTTGTGCCTCACATTGGGGCTGATCTGTGGCGGGCTCCACAGCCTCTGGTTTTGAGGTGTACTCTTTTAGATCCAGGTGTGCCTCACATTGGGGTTCATCTGTGGGAGGGCTCCGCGGCCTCTGGTGTTGAGGTGTACTCTTTCAGATCCAGGTGTGCCTCACATTGGGGCTGATCTGTGGCGGGCTTCGCAGCCTCTGGTTTTGAGGTGTACTCTTTCAAATCCTGTTGTGCCTCACATTGGGGCTGATCTGTGGCGGGCTCCGCGGGCTCTGGTTTTGAGGTGTACTCTTTCAGATCCTGTTGTGCCTCACATTGGGGCTGATCTGTGGCGGGCTCCGCGGGCTCTGGTTTTGAGGTGTACTCTTTCAAATCCTGTTGTGCCTCACATTGGGGCTGATCTGTGGCGGGGCTCCGCGGCCTCTTGTTTTGAGGTGTACTCTTTCAGATCCTGTTGTACCTCTCATTGGGGCTGATCTGTGGCGGGGCTCCGCGGCCTCTTGTTTTGAGGTGTACTCTTTCAGATCCTGTTGTGCCTCACATTAAGGCTGATCTGTGGGTGGGCTCCACGGCCTGTGGTTTTGAGGTGTACTCTTTTAGATCCTGTTGTGCGTCACATTGGGGCTGATCTGTGGCGGGGCACCGCACCGTCTGGTTTTGAGGTGTACTCTTTCAGATCCTGTTGTGCCTCACATTGGGGCTGATCTGTGGGAGGGCTCCGCGGCCTCTGGTTTTGAGGTGTACTCTTTCAAATCCTGTTGTGCCTCACATTGGGGCTGATCTGTGGCGGGGCTCCGCAGCCTCTGGTTTTGAGGTGTACTCTTTCAAATCCTGTTGTGCCTCACATTGGGGCTGATCTGTGGGAGGGCTCCGCGGCCTCTTGTTTTGAGGTGTACTCTTTCAGATCCTGTTGTGCCTCACATTAAGGCTGATCTGTGGGCGGGCTCCGCGGCCTGTGGTTTTGAGGTGTACTCTTTTAGATCCTGTTGTGCCTCACATTGGGGCTGATCTGTGGCGGGGCACCGCACCGTCTGGTTTTGAGGTGTACTCTTTCAGATCCTGTTGTGCCTCACATTGGGGCTGATCTGTGGCGGGCTCCGCAGCCTCTGGTTTTGAGATGTACTCTTTCAAATCCTGTTGTGCCTCACATTGGGGCTGATCTGTGGCGGGCTCCGCGGCCTCTGGTTTTGAGGTGTACTCTTTTAGATCCAGGTGTGCCTCACATTGGGGTTCATCTGTGGCGGGCTTCGCATCCTCTGGTTTTGAGGTGTACTCTTTCAGATCCAGGTGTGCCTTACATTGGGGCTGATCTGTGGCGGGCTCCGCAGCCTCTGATTTTGAGGTGTACTCTTTCAGATCCAGGTGTGCCTCACATTGGGGCTGATCTGTGGCGGGCTTCGCAGCCTCTGGTGTTGAGGTGTACTCTTTTACATCCTGTTGTGCCTCACATTGGGGCTGATCTGTGGCGGGGCACCGCGGCCTCTGGTTTTGAGGTGTACTCTTTCACATCTTGTTGTGCCTCACATTGGGGCTGAGCTGTGGCGGGCTCCACAGCCTCTGGTTTTGAGGTGTACTCTTTCAGATCCAGGTGTGCCTCACATTGGGGCTGATCTGTGGCGGGCTCCGCGGGCTCTGGTTTTGAGGTGTACTCTTTTAGATCCTGTTGTGCCTCACATTGGGGCTGATCTGTGGGAGGGCTCCGCGGCCTCTGGTTTTGAGGTGTACTCTTTTAGATCCTGTTGTGCCTCACATTAAGGCTGATCTGTGGGCGGACTCCGCGGCCTCTGGTTTTAAGGTGTACTCTTTCAAATCCTGTTGTGCCTCACATTGGGGCTGATTTTTGGCGGGGCTCCGCCGCCTCTGGTTTTGAGGTGTACTCTTTCAGATCCTGTTGTGCCTCACATTAAGGATGATCTGTGGTGGGGCACCGCAGCCTCTGGTTTTGAGGTGTACTCTTTCAAATCCTGTTGTGCCTCACATTAAGGCTGATCTGTGGGCGGGCTCCGCGGCCTCTGGTTTTAAGGTGTAATCTTTCAAATCCTGTTGTCCCTCACATTGGGGCTGATTTTTGGCGGGGCTCCGCTGCCTCTGGTTTTGAGGTGTACTCTTTCAGATCCTGTTGTGCCTCACATTAAGGATGATCTGTGGTGGGGCACCGCAGCCTCTGGTTTTGAGGTGTACTCTTTCAAATCCTGTTGTGCCTCACATTGGGGTTGATCTGTGGAGGGGCTCCGCAGCCTCTGGTTTTAAAGTGTACTCTTTCAGATCTTGTTGTGCCTCACATTGGGGCTGATCTGTGGCGGGGCTCCGCGGTCTCTGGTTTTGAGGTATACTCTTTCAGATCCTGTTGTGCCTCACATTGGGGCTGATCTGTGGGAGGGCTCTGCGGCCTCTGGTGTTGAGGTGTACTCTTTTACATCCTGTTGTGCCTCACATTGGGGCTGATCTGTGGCGGGGCACCGCGGCCTCTGGTTTTGAGGTGTACTCTTTCAAATCCTGTTGTGCCTCACATTGGGGCTGATCTGTGGCGGGGCACCGCGGCCTCTGGTTTTGAGGTGTACTCTTTCAAATCCTGTTGTGCCTCACATTGGGGCTGATCTGTGGCGGGCTCCACGGGCTCTGGTTTTGAGGTGTACTCTTTCAGATCCTGTTGTGCCTCACATTGGGGCTGATCTGTGGCGGGCTCCGCGGGCTCTGGTTTTGAGGTGTACTCTTTCAGATCCTGTTGTGCCTCACATTAAGGCTGATCTGTGGGCGGGCACCGCAGCATCTTGTTTTGAGGTGTACTCTTTTAGATCCTGTTGTGCCTCACATTAAGGCTGATCTGTGGGCGGACTCCGCGGCCTCTGGTTTTAAGGTGTACTCTTTCAAATCCTGTTGTGCCTCACATTGGGGCTGATTTTTGGCGGGGCTCCGCCGCCTCTGGTTTTGAGGTGTACTCTTTCAGATCCTGTTGTGCCTCACATTAAGGATGATCTGTGGTGGGGCACCGCAGCCTCTGGTTTTGAGGTGTACTCTTTCAAATCCTGTTGTACCTCACATTGGGGCTGATCTATGGCGGGCTCCGCGGCCTCTGGTTTTGAGGTGTACTCTTTTAGATCCAGGTGTGCCTCACATTGGGGTTCATCTGTGGCGGGCTTCGCAGCCTCTGGTTTTGAGGTGTACTCTTTCAGATCCAGGTGTGCCTCACATTGGGGCTGATCTGTGGGAGGGCTCTGCGGCCTCTGGTGTTGAGGTGTACTCTTTTACATCCTGTTGTGCCTCACATTGGGGCTGATCTGTGGCGGGGCACCGCGGCCTCTGGTTTTGAGGTGTACTCTTTCAAATCTTGTTGTGCCTCACATTGGGGCTGATCTGTGGCGGGCTCCACAGCCTCTGGTTTTGAGGTGTACTCTTTCAGATCCAGGTGTGCCTCACATTGGGGTTCATCTGTGGGAGGGCTCCGCGGCCTCTGGTGTTGAGGTGTACTCTTTCATATCCAGGTGTGCTTCACATTGGGGCTGATCTGTGGCGGGCTCCGCAGCCTCTGGTTTTGAGGTGTACTCTTTCAAATCCTGTTGTGCCTCACATTGGGGCTGATCTGTGGCGGGGCTCCGCGGCCTCTTGTTTTGAGGTGTACTCTTTCAGATCCTGTTGTACCTCTCATTGGGGCTGATCTGTGGCGGGGCTCCGCGGCCTCTTGTTTTGAGGTGTACTCTTTCAGATCCTGTTGTGCCTCACATTAAGGCTGATCTGTGGGTGGGCTCTGCGGCCTCTGGTTTTGAGGTGTACTCTTTCAAATCCTGTTGTGCCTCACATTGGGGGTGATCTGTGGCGGGGCTCCGCAGCCTCTGGTTTTGAGATGTACTCTTTCAAATCCTGTTGTGCCTCACATTGGGGCTGATCTGTGGCGGGCTCCGCGGCCTCTGGTTTTGAGGTGTACTCTTTTAGATCCAGGTGTGCCTCACATTGGGGTTCATCTGTGGCGGGCTTCGCAGCCTCTGGTTTTGAGGTGTACTCTTTCAGATCCTGTTGTGCCTCACATTGGGGCTGATCTGTGGCGGGGCACCGCGGCCTCTGGTTTTGAGGTGTACTCTTTCACATCCTGTTGTGCCTCACATTAAGGCTGATCTGTGGGCGGGCTCCGCGGCCTGTGGTTTTGAGGTGTACTCTTTTAGATCCTGTTGTGCCTCACATTGGGGCTGATCTGTGGCGGGGCACCGCGCCGTCTGGTTTTGAGGTGTACTCTTTAAGATCCTGTTGTGCCTCACATTGGGGCTGATCTGTGGGAGGGCAACGCGGCCTCTGGTTTTGAGGTGTACTCTTTCAAATCCTGTTGTGCCTCACATTGGGGCTGATCTGTGGCGGGGCTCCGCAGCCTCTGGTTTTGAGATGTACTCTTTCAAATCCTGTTGTGCCTCACATTGGGGCTGATCTGTGGCGGGCTCCGCGGCCTCTGGTTTTGAGGTGTACTCTTTTAGATCCTGTTGTGCCTCACATTGGGGCTGATCTGTGGCGGGGCACCGCACCCTCTGGTTTTGAGGTGTACTCTTTCAGATCCTGTTGTGCCTCACATTGGGGCTGATCTGTGGTGGGCTCCGCGGCCTCTGGTTTTGAGGTGTACTCTTTCAAATCCTGTTGTGCCTCACATTGGGGCTGATCTGTGGCGGGCTCCGCAGCCTCTAGTTTTGAGGTGTACTCTTTCAAATCCTGTTGTGCCTCACATTGGGGCTGACCGGTGGCAGGGCTCCGCAGCCTCTGGTTTTGAGGTGTACTCTTTCAAATCCTGTTGTGCCTCACATTAAGGCTGATCTGTGGTGGGCTCCACAGCCTCTGGTTTTGAGGTGTACTCTTTCAGATCCTGTTGTGCCTCAGATTGGGGTTGATCTGTGGTGGGCTCCACAGCCTCTGGTTTTGAGGTGTACTCTTTCAGATCCTGTTGTGCCTCACATTGGGGCTGATCTGTGGAAGGGCTCCGCGGCCTCTGGTTTTGAGGTGTACTCTTTCAAATCCTGTTCTGCCTCACATTGGTGCTGATCTGTGGCGGGGCTCCGCAGCCTCTGGTTTTGAGGTGTACTCTTTCAAATCCTGTTGTGCCTCACATTGGGGCTGATCTGTGGCGGGCTCCACGGCCTCTGGTTTTGAGGTGTACTCTTTCAGATCCTGTTGTGCCTCACATTAAGGCTGATCTATGGGCGGGCTGCGCGGCCTCTTGTTTTGAGGTGTACTCTTTCAGATCCTGTTGTGCCTCACATTAAGGCTGATCTGTGGGCGGGCTCCGCGGCCTATGGTTTTGAGGTGTACTCTTTTAGATCCTGTTGTGCCTCACATTGGGGCTGATCTGTGGCGGGGCACCGCACCGTCTGGTTTTGAGGTGTTCTCTTTCAGATCCTGTTGTGCCTCACATTGGGGCTGATCTGTGGGAGGGCAACGCGGCCTCTGGTTTTGAGGTGTACTCTTTCAAATCCTGTTGTGCCTCACATTGGGGCTGATCTGTGGCGGGGCTCCGCAGCCTCTGGTTTTGAGATGTACTCTTTCAAATCCTGTTGTGCCTCACATTGGGGCTGATCTGTGGCGGGCTCCGCGGCCTCTGGTTTTGAGGTGTACTCTTTTAGATCCTGTTGTGCCTCACATTGGGGCTGATCTGTGGCGGGGCACCGCACCCTCTGGTTTTGAGGTGTACTCTTTCAGATCCTGTTGTGCCTCACATTGGGGCTGATCTGTGGTGGGCTCCGCGGCCTCTGGTTTTGAGGTGTACTCTTTCAAATCCTGTTGTGCCTCACATTGGGGCTGATCTGTGGCGGGCTCCGCAGCCTCTAGTTTTGAGGTGTACTCTTTCAAATCCTGTTGTGCCTCACATTGGGGCTGACCGGTGGCAGGGCTCCGCAGCCTCTGGTTTTGAGGTGTACTCTTTCAAATCCTGTTGTGCCTCACATTAAGGCTGATCTGTGGTGGGCTCCACAGCCTCTGGTTTTGAGGTGTACTCTTTCAGATCCTGTTGTGCCTCACATTGGGGCTGATCTGTGGAAGGGCTCCGCTGCCTCTGGTTTTGAGGTGTACTCTTTCAAATCCTGTTCTGCCTCACATTGGTGCTGATCTGTGGCGGGGCTCCGCAGCCTCTGGTTTTGAGGTGTACTCTTTCAAATCCTGTTGTGCCTCACATTGGGGCTGATCTGTGGTGGGCTCCACAGCCTCTGGTTTTGAGGTGTACTCTTTCAGATCCTGTTGTGCCTCACATTGGGGCTGATCTGTGGAAGGGCTCCGCGGCCTCTGGTTTTGAGGTGTACTCTTTCAAATCCTGTTCTGCCTCACATTGGTGCTGATCTGTGGCGGGGCTCCGCAGCCTCTGGTTTTGAGGTGTACTCTTTCAAATCCTGTTGTGCCTCACATTGGGGCTGATCTGTGGCGGGCTCCACGGCCTCTGGTTTTGAGGTGTACTCTTTCAGATCCTGTTGTGCCTCACATTAAGGCTGATCTATGGGCGGGCTGCGCGGCCTCTGGTTTTGAGGTGTACTCTTTTAGATCCTGTTGTGCCTCACATTGGGGCTGATCTGTGGCGGGGCACCGCACCCTCTGGTTTTGAGGTGTACTCTTTCAGATCCTGTTGTGCCTCACATTAAGGCTGATCTGTGGGTGGGCTCCGCGGCCTCTGGTTTTGAGGTGTACTCTTTCAGATCCAGGTGTGCCTCACATTGGGGCTGATCTGTGGCGGGCTCCGCAGCCTCTGGTTTTGAGGTGTACAGCTTGAGAAATAAGGTATTGGTCAGGGATCACACCTTCGGGTGGAAACAGGAGAGACGGGTCCGGGTCCCACCAGGACCTATAGGGGTGTGCGTTTAGGGTCTCTTTCGCGCACCAGGGTCCCCGGCTAACGTTTCCTTTTCTCCCCCCAGCACTCCCACTTCATCAGCACACGCAGGGTTATCTTTGAGCATCCTTCGGGCGCGTCACGCCCCAGGTCCACTCCCGCTATTCTCAATAAGTAAGTATAGGGGATTTGGGGGGCAAGGAACGTCTGGGGAAGCAGGGGGCTTGAGGCGTCCACAATAAACAACCAAGCATTATCATGTTTTGATCCCTACATTTATCTCCTCAGATCAGGGGCCCGTGTGGAGTCGAAGGTCGCCATGGATAGCCAGGGCTCACCCCCCCTCTTTCCGGAGAGATCCCAGGTGGACGACACGATGCCGGGCAATTCGCAAGACGCATAGTGGGCCAATTCTTTGAGATGGCCAAGATTAAAGGCCTGGCATGGGCCAATGGGATCCTGAACGCCCCCGATCAGGAGGACTCTGGGATCGCCGGCGATTCTCCTCCTACTGAACAACAGCCCGGTGCAGAGGCAGGCCCATCTAGGCCCAAGCGGGTCCGCAAACCCACGTCCAGGGATTTCCCGGCAGATCCGCTGCCACCACCCAGGAGCAGAGCAGTTCAGGCCCCCAAGGAGGTCGTTACAGCGCTGGGTGCGCCCACGCCCCCGGGGCCACTTACCCCGTTGGACAGTACCGCGGCCCAAGGTAACTACGCCACTAGGGATGTGCTTGCAAAACTCTTGGACACTATGAACAGTTTCATGTCTCAGCTTCAAGCAGGTTCTGTGTCCACCAGCCCCGCACATTTGTGCCCCAGTGGGGGCACTAAGGAAAGAGCCACAATAGCAGCAACAAGTGTATGGGCAGGAGGTGTGGGGGAGCCAGGGGGGCAGGTTAGACCTACTCCAGCAGTGGGCATTCCTCCTACACCTACTTCTGGGGTGCTTACCACAGCGCCAACTCCCGTCCCGCTCCCCCCCATAGTGGCCAGCCCGAGTACTATGACAGTCAATACATGTTCAGGGGCCAGCATGCATGTAGCACATGTGGCGGGCCCCACTCAGCGGTTTCCTGCCATACCAAGCGGGATAAGCAGCCAGCCGACAAAGGCGGGCAACAAAGTTGAGGCAGGAACCGAGCCCAACATCTCTAAGCCCTCCCCACTTGTCTTCTCCCCGCAGTCAGTCCAACTTCCCACGGGCTCTTCTCGAAAGGCCCTTCCCCTGTCAGCCTGGCTAACATCATGCCCCTCCTTAGACGATACCCCAACACAACAGATAGCCGCACACTGCTTTTGGGGTTCAATGAAGGTTTTAAAATCCCCTACGTGGGCCCCCTGGGCAGGTGACAGGCCGACAACCTCAGGTCTGCGAGAGAGCATCCGGAGGTAGTTAGGGCAAAGGTAGAGAAGGAGAGGGTTTTGGGCAGGGTGGCGGGTCCATTTCTGCAACCCCCGCTCGACAACTTTGTAGTCTCTCCCCTGGGGGTGGTGCCCAAGAAGGACCCAGGGGCTTTTAGACTGATTCACCACCTCTCTTACCCAGAAGGTGCATCAGTTAACCATGGGCTACAGGAGGGCACCTGCTCTGTGTCTTATTGTACTCTGGACGTGGCATTGGACCTAGTCAGGAGGGCAGGCAGAGGGGCCTGGTTAGCAAAGGCGGACATTGAATCTGCGTTTCGCTTGCTATCAGTCCACCCGAGCAGCCATCACCTGCTGGGTTTCAGGCTAGACGGCAGGTACTTTTTTGACAGATGCATGCCCATGGGCTGCGCGGTGTCATGTGCCTATTTTGAGGCGCTCAGTTGCTTCCTGCAATGGGCCCTCCAGGATACCTACGGGGTGGCAGGGGTGACCCATTATCTAGATGACTTCCTGTTCATTGGGAGTGAGGGCACGCAGGACTGTAAGCAAGCCCTTGAGGATTTTGAACAGCTGGCCAGGCACTTGGGGGTCCCCCTTGCTCCAGGTAAAACGGTGGGTCCAGCACAGGTCTTAACCTTTCTAGGGATAGAGCTAGACACCATCTCGGGGGAATCCAGATTACCCACAGACAAGGTACGCGACCTCGCACAACACATTCAGTCTGTGGTTGCGCAGGGCAAGTCCACTCTAGAATGCATTCAAGGGCTCTTAGGGAAACTGAACTTTGCAGCGAGGGTCATTCCAGCTAGAAGAGTATTTGGCAGAAGGCTGGCCAGGGCCACAGCCAGGGTCTTAAAAATGTACCACATGGTCAGGCTAAGCAAAGGCATGAGACTGGACCTGGCCATGTGGGCGGATTTCTTGGCCAACTTTAACGGTTCAGTAATTTGGAGGGCTCCCTGGGCAGGCAGCCCGGACCTAGCCTTACACACAGATGCATCAGGCAGGGAAGGATTCGGAGCCATTTGTACTGCTCGATTTTTCCCGGCCTTTCTGTGTTAAAGGGGAACTAATGTGACTTCAGTCTCTTTCCATCCAAGTCTAAGGGTTAGAGTAGTGTATAGAGCCTATTTATTAGGCACTTCGACATGATCCTGTGTTCTTCCCCATAGATCAGGGTTTGCACACATATCCTAGGGGATAGATTCGTTAGTATTAGGGGTAATTTATTCTGTAGTGAGGGTATTTCATGGAGCCGTGCTGAATTCAGGCCTGGTAGGCCTCAAACGGGAGAGACTCCATCTTTCTTCCTGCTCCGGCAGCTTGGGATGCTTCTAGGTCATAGGCAGTGTTTTAGTTAGGAGGTGTTATTCGCTTGGAGAGAACCGGTTCAGGCCGGCCCTTATCGAAGGATTGTATTTTTCTTCATGCCGAAGACACTACATCAGGCCGGCCGGCTGGGAACGTGTCCTTGGCACGGGGAGGTACAAGAATTTGGTGGGCGGCAGGTTACGGGCTGGAATTTTCCATGAGAAAATGCACCTCTATATTAGTGAAAGTTTGAGGCAGATACTGGCACTCGCTTTTAGTTCGTAGGCGGCACCTGGCCGTCAGCAGTAAAGCTACTACTTATTCCAGGGAAGACAGATGACAAACTTGAAGGTGGAGAAAAAAACCGAGAGATAGATATTCTTCTAACAGAATAGCCAAAGAGAAGAGAGTAGCCGATGAGGAAGAGGTCCCAGTGACTCGGAGAAGGAGAAGGGAGTAGATCCGTAACTGCGGAGGTGTGACTTCCAGGCGAAGCCGAGGCACAGACGAGAAGGGAACCTAGATGACCATTGAGTGCAGGCTACATACAACCAAGGTGATGTCGACCCCTTTCTTATTAGAGTGTACAACCTAATCTTTCACTTTTCTTTACAGGTTATGTGTCACACTGTACTGTTATGTGCTTGCGTATATGATATATATATATATATATAATAAAGTCAGTTTGTAGTGAATTGACATGTGCTGCGTGTTCTTGTATAAGAGGGTAGCCTATTCTTCTAGTCAGCTGTGACTTGACATGAACAGATGTTAACCCTGATCAGGTAAGTGGTAACTGAATAAGGGAGAGAGGAGCCCCTCGAACCAGAGAACAGGTTGTGCTCAAACTGGCAGTTCTTGTGTGATCTGATAAATAGTAACACTGATTCCCTTGTTGTATGTTATGGTGATTATAGGATGAACTCGTGCTGAGGCTGCCGTCTGGGTAGGAAGTCCTGGGTCCATTTAGGACCGCGAGGCTGAGGCTGCCGTCTGGGTAGGAAGTCCTGGGTCCATTTAGAACCGCGAGGCTGAGGCTGCCGTCTGGGTAGGAAGTCCTGGGTCCAGTTAGGACCGCGAGGCTGAGGCTGCCGTCTGGGTAGGAAGTCCTGGGTCCATTTAGGACCGCGAGGCTGAGGCTGCCGTCTGGGTAGGAAGTCCTGGGTCCATCTAGGACCGCGAGGCTGAGGCTGCCGTCTGGGTAGGAAGTCCTGGGTCCATCTAGGACCGCGAGGCTGAGGCTGCCGTCTGGGTAGGAAGTCCTGGGTCCATCTAGGACCGCGAGGCTGAGGCTGCCGTCTGGGTAGGAAGTCCTGGGTCCACTTGGGACCGCGAGGCCGCCACTTGTAGGTCTTGGTATATATATAGTAGGAATTCCCTGTCCTTAGGTGGTATATATATATATATATGTGGTTACTTATTGTGAATAGGCCCTAGGGAGGGGGTAACGTTCTGGCTGGGTTAGAGAGGCTCTGTTGAGCGGGTTCTATCTGATCCGACAACCCAAGCAGAACACCATTCTAGACAGGGAATGGTGTGCCGAGAAATGGCCCAGTGCCTGGCACAAGAAAAGGATCACGACCAACATCACAGTGCTTGAGTTATTCTCCATTGTGGTGGCTTTCCATTTGTGGCCCACAGTACTGGCGGCCAAGAGGGTCCTTTTCTGGTCTGTCAAAATCTAGCGGTAGTGCAGGCCATCAATTCCCAGTCAGCGAGTTGTCCCCTGGTTCTGTGCCTCTTGAGGGAGTTGGTGCGGGCTTGTCTTTACAACAATGTTGAATGCAGGGCGCGACACATTCAGGGTGTGCAGAACACAGCGGCTGATGCTCTCTCTCATTTTCAGTGGCACCGGTTCCGGGAGGCATGGCCGAGAGCGAGAGAGGAGGGGACACCTTTCCCAGCGCACCTGTGGTTCCTGTTGAAGTGGCGAAACGTATGAGGGGCCTGGGTGAGTTATCCCTAGCGCCGGGGACTAACAAGAGATATAAATCCTGTGTGAATAAATTCTGCTCAGTGACGGGCCCATGGGATGGAGGCGATCTATCTTTAGCAACCAGAGTGCAGTCCCTCATTTTGTGGGCTAAAGACAATGGGAAGAGCCATTCCTGGATATTGGGCCACCTTGCAGCAATCAGCCACCACGCTAGACTCAAGGGGGACTCAGACCCAACGAGTTCTTTTGTAATCAGAGCGGCATTAAAAAGGTGGGCCAGGAGCGGACCTAAGGCACCGGACAGCAGGTCCCCTATAGACTTTGAGACACTCCAGGGGATGCTAGATTTGATGCACAAGACCACTCACTCGGAGTTTGAGGAAGCATTGTTTGCTGCCGCGTTCAGCCTGGCTTTCTTTGGGGCACTTCGAATTAGTGAGTTGGTGGCCAGAGCGAGGAACGATAAGTCTGGGGTGGCTCTGAACTGGCAGGATGTGATTCTCGCTGGGGAATCCCTCAAAGTAACACTACGAAGGTCAAAGACAGATCAGAGCGGCAAGGGCAGTGTTTTCTGGCTGCACAGTTTGGGGGACGGGAGGCATTGCCCAGTTAGGCTGCTCTCCGCCTACGCGGCCCTGCGTCCGGCAGCAGACGCTTATCTTTTCATACATGCAGACAGCTCGCCCCTTACTAAGTACCAGGTGGAACACATCATGCATGCGTGTCTGGTGCTATCTGGTAACAAGGACCCTAGCAAGCGTTTCTGCAGCCACTGCTTCCGCATAGGGGCAGCAACTACAGCATTTAAGGAAGGCTTGCCAGCAGAGGGCATCAAACAAGTGGGGCGCAGGCAATCCCACTGTTTCAAAAGATACATACGTCCTTGAGCCCAGGAACTTTAAGGGCCTTTTCTGCAGCCCGGTCATGGCGTGTGATGGGGGTCTTTGTGTTTTAAGTTACTGTTTACAATTGTGTATGGCCATGAGCCACGTTGTTTGGTTTGCCCGCAGGAACCGGTTTTCCGGGTACTGAAGGGAGTGTGGTGTTAGTGTAATATAAATGTTTCATTATGGCGTGCTGTGTTGGTAATAAACGTTTTGCAACATCACATTTCTTTATTTACCAGGAACAAAGGTCTGGGTGATTGGCCATTCTGGTGTCAGCAGATTGGCACAGTGGGCTGCGAGCAGGAAGTGGAGGCATGGCTTTTCAAACACCGAGATAACTTGGCTGGGGTACCAGGGTATTTGATGGAATGGGTTGTTGGACAAACTGCAGCAGAGACTGGGGGGAGTGACGAGTCCCCCAAACGTGCTGGTCATTCACCTGGGGGGCAACGACCTCATGGCACTTGGCAAGAGAACATTGCTTCAAAACATGAAAGCCACTCTTTGCAAATTAAGCAATAAGTTAGGGACATGCGAACTGTGGTGGTCGGAGATCACTCCACGGCTCCTGTGGCAGGGAGCACGATCTGGGGAAGCAATGGAGGCTGCGCGCAGGAGAGTCAATTGCACGATGCGTAAATTCACCGAACAAATGGGGTTCGGATTCATAAGGCACGGTTTGCTTCACACTAAATCCATAGGGTGTTTCGAGGAGGATGGGGAAAATCTCTCCAGAATAGGCATGGACTTGTTCCTCCTTGATTTAGGGGAGGCCCTTGAAACAGCGGGATGGAAATAGGAGCGCAGGCCTTGGTGGGGGGCCCTGGCTGCGACGGTCGCCACACCCAGGGCTGTGGCGGAGTTACATGGCAATCCAGAGGCGGAAAGGTACTCGGGGGTACCCTCTTCAGAAGCACAAAGGGTTCTGAGTCCGAATATCCCCAGGAAGTCCGTGCGGTGGACCCTGGGGTGCGACGGCGCCCCATCTGTCCTACGGGCGGTTGGAAACCTGTACAACCGGGGGTCGCTTGAACGCTCCGCCCCTCGTAGGGGGGGGTGTGAGTTATATGGTGGACAAATATTTCACCGGAAGGGGGAGGGGCTATCCCCTCACCACAACCGCTAAGCACCGATTGGCTAAGACCACGATGCAAGTTGGCCCATCAGGTGGTAGGCCGGGAGGGGCGGCTTACCTTTGGATCGCCTGTAAGATAACCCACCATGTTGGCATATTTGGTATGCTAATAAACCTGCAGCAATTTTCTCCACCAAAAATTGTCTTGTCTGCTTATTTATGCTACCTGTATGTTGCTGCATGAGGGCTGGTGAGTGTGGCCGATATTGGCACTATGCTGCTGCCATCTTGGCCACTCTCCCCTCCCCCTCGACGCATTCGGTTTTAGGCTTCGGCGACACAGTGCATGCTTTGTCGCTTAGCCCCAGTGTTGAGTTCATTGTCTCGATCTTCCTTCCAGACACAAATGCGCTAGGAAGTGGCCGACGCTGGCTGCATCATAACACATTTTCTGTGTTTTTCAGCTATGCTGAACAGCAGATGTGCTACTTTACAACATAATTAAAAGATATTCGCATTGACAATGCCAATAGTTCATGCATTGCCAAGACCTACTGGCTTTGGCAATGCTTGTTCCAACCTACAACCAGGCCTGTTCTATCAGCAACAAAAGTAGGCAGTAATGACACACCTCACAAAATACCTTCTTCTCTGACCTGCAGGGGTCTGCTGATGTGCCAGCATCGGTGTCTCCCTACCACAAGAGGGCGCTCTACCATTGCTGCATCCTCGAGCGGCAATGAGAAATAAAGCAAAAGATGTTGTTTCATTCAAAATACAAATAAAATATTTGTTACAACAAATTCACATTTATTTCAACATTATGTATGTTTTTACTATCGTTCCATAGGTATTGTAGGGGTGGGCGAATAATTCTGCTCCGCTTGTGGAGTTCGCAGAGTTTTGTCTACTCCTCGTTCTGCTTGGAGTGCGGCGCTCCAGCAAAACTCCGCCAAGCGGTGGAGTTTTTTTTTTACACATGGCCCACCATTAAGTTGGCAGCACAAGCCAACATTTTCCTCCCCTACCGCTAACTTCCAGATGCTTGAACGCCTCCTGGCAAGATTTCTCAATGCGGGAAGTTGCGGCAGGTTGTGATCAGTCACGTTGAGAAAGCTGTCGCTCGAGTGAGTAGAAAATCTACTCGAGTGGCAGAAATAAGAAGCCCCTCTGGTGCTCCGCATGATGCCGTTCACGCTGATTTTACAGTGCGGAACAAGCTCCTGGTGCTAAACATCAGTGCAAGCCGTGCTGCATGCTGAATTCCACCCGTGCGCGGAACTCAGCGTAATCTCGCAGAGTTTTTATGTAACTCTGCTGTCCGTCCTCGAGTTCCGCCCACCCCTAATCCTGAGCTGTGGAGTGTGTGCTTTTAATGGACAGTTGTAAAACTGTTTGCACTAGATTCAATCTCCAGATGACTAAATCTACACTTTGCAAACCCTTTTTTATCCTTAACCTAAATTTATGACCACATTTTGTGACAGCATATCTTATACTGTGTGTAATGTAAAGTTAAAACAATGACTTACATATTCACAGTGCTTTCTGTGACGGCATGCACTAAAAATACACAAATCACTATTCCCTGCAAACTAAACAGGATTAAATTCTACTGGTGTCTCGTTGCACACATATACATCTGCAGCAATCACATTAACCGACAGAGGTTTTATATCATAAAATAGTACATTTCCTGCTGATTAGTTTAACTTGCATTATTGTTCATTTAAGATGTGCATTATTTAATATGTAGTTACCTGATGGTGAAAGATCAAAAAACAGTCACAGAATATTTTTTTCTTTTTATTCACACTTTTGGTACCGCCTCCACACTCCCACTTAAACATCTTTCTGCTGTAGCCATGACTTTGTTTAGCTGATTCCTAATCTAAAAGCAAGCAAACGCCGGGAGACCGCACTAATCAGAGCGGGCCGCCATTTTTGGGGTATTGTGGTCAGCGGGCTAGATATTTTTCCCTGACTCTATAACTAGATAGGCTGGTGTGAATGCGCCGCTGGCAGGCCGTAGGCGTGCCAAAGGCAAGCCCATCTGCGCCCGTCTGCGCTCGGCCCGCACTCAGCGCCAGCATGCCTGCCCATTTGAATCCAGGTAAGACTACCATTTTAAAATACTCCATAACTCAACTTCTGGGGCTGAACACGACTGGCATGGCTATTGGTTGCATGTGTCTCACCTTCAATAAAAGGCCTTCATTGCCTTTAGTCTCCTGCCCCAACTGCAACATTACCTTGCCCAATCTCTTGTACCAGACAATCAAGCCCATCAAAAATGATACAACAATAAAAGTTGAGAATGAAAAACCTATGTTTAAATGCATACTGCTTAATGCCAGATCCCTGGGGAAGGACAGTACTGAGTGTGCGACACTAATAGAGTGAGGGGATATAAAGCTGGCATTTATTACAGAAGCCTGGACGGACGAAGCCTCAGGCCCAGATCTAGTTAAAGCCAATCCACCTGGGCTCCGATGCCACACTCTAAACAGGCCAATTAGGAATGGGGGGGTTAGCAGTAATTTACCACAACTCGATGAAAGCAGTCTTTCACACAGCCTCGAATCTAGGCTGTGAGGCTTTGTCTTTAAGCCCCAGTCTGTCCCATTACTACACTTTTAAGGGCATCCTACTATATAGACCACCGGGACCCAGGAGCACCTTTATGGCTTCAATTGGGAATCTGTTGGAAGAAGGGCTCTGCACCGACTCATTCACTGTTATGGGAGATTTTAATTACTATCTGGAAGCACTTATGGAACCAGATACAGCCACCCTTATAGATATGATGAACAGTGCCACCTTTATGCCGCACGTAACAGGCCCTACGCATGTGCAAGGGAACACTCTGGATGATATTTTTTCTAACCACCCGCATCTCTTGTTTACTGGTCAGCTGCCTCTCATCGGGACAGACCATGCAGCTGTACAATTTGAGCTGGCCCTTCCAGACCATCGCACTATTGGAGGGGGCCCTAAGAGGCAGATGGAAATTAGAACCTGGATCAAAATTGATGGCACAGACTTAGAAGAAAGGCTTATCACAACGGCTGGCCATATGCCTTCAGGAGTGGAGGAGGCTGCAATCCGATACACTGATTGGATGGAGTCAGCCTATACAAAACTAGTCCCAGTAAAAATTCTGTTTCCAAAAAGATCACAACCCTCCGCCCCATGGTATACGGGGGAACTTAGAAATCAAAAACTTATATGTAAACGTCTTGAGCAGAATTGGATGAAAGAATACAAGAAAACAGAGGAAAATATATACAAACAGAGCCTCTTGGTTTACAAACAACTCTTATTCAGTGCAAAGCAAATGTTCTTTGCTAATCGAATTAATCTAGCAAAAAATTCTGCCAAAGAGCCCTTCTAAGCTGTATCTAGCTTGGCGTCCCCGTGCCCAGCTAAAATTCTGACGAGCCAGGAACTATGCGAGGATATGGCCAGGTTCTTTCTGAATAAAGTGGAAGTCATCTTCTCGGCATTTAACTGTCCAAGCACAGTGGGGACAGTCAGCCTAACGGAGAGACGCAATCCAGCAATTGGCCACCTCCCTACCTTTGACAAGTTTGCGCCGTTATCTACAACTGACACTCAAAGGATCCTCATGTCAGCAAGATCTGGCTCTCCATTGGATCCCTGTCCAGTTTCTGTGGTCAAACTTGCCTTAGGACCTGTTGCCCTTTCACTCACCTCCCTAGTCAATGCAATGTAATGTTTTAAACAGGGCACTTCCCTAAACTTTGGAAGGTAGCCTCGATTCTGCCACTCCTAAAGAAACCCAGTTTGGACCCCAAGGATCTGAACAATGTTCGACCAATCTCACGTCTTCCAGTCCCTGCAAAATTGGTTGAGAAAACGATGAATGTGCAAGTCAGTGCTTTTCTACGTGAAACTCAAGCTCTGGACCCCACTCAAAATGGTTTTGGAGAAGGACACAGTACAGAGTCCGCTCTCATAAAATCCACCGAAGGGATTAGGGAAGCCTTGGATCGGGGACGCAAGGCCGCTCTAATTATGCTGGATCTGTCTGCGGCCTTTGACACGGTCCATCATGATCTGTTGATGGACCGTTTATGGGCATACCGTGTCAAGGATAAAGTGTGGACGTTTTTTAAATCCTTCTTATCTGACAGATCACAAATCGTGTCATTGGGCGAATTCTACTCCAAACCTTTTTCCGTGCCTTTTGGAGTTCCGCAGGGGTCGTCTTTGAGCCGCACACTTTTTAATGTGTATGTAGCGTCTCTGGCCTCCCTGATCAAGTCCTTTGGCTTTTGCCTTACCTCCTAGGCAGATGACACATAAATGGTTGTATTTCTGCTGCCAGGACGAGAATTGGGAATAGGCAAATGGTTCCATGACTGAATAGAAGCGGTTGGGAGGTGGATGTCGCAAAATTGCCTGAACCTCAATTCGGGCAAAACGGAGGTCATCATTTTTGGAAACTATGCCAACTTCTGGACCCCAAATTGGTGGCCAGATACTCTGGGCACTCTTCCTACACCCACCAGGAAAATAAAAAACCTAGGACTTATAATAGATGATAGTCTCAACTTTGGCAACCAAGTTAATGCAGTGGCATCTGCCACTTCGTACGCCCTCAGAATGATTAAGAAAATGCTGCCTTTTTCGATAGCCGACAGTTGGAGGACAGTGGTTACAGCACTTACCCTGTCAAGCCTGGACTATTGTAACAGTCTCTACTTGAATTTTCAAGAACGTTTTCTGAACAAACTTCAACTGTTGCAAAATGCGGGTGCCAGACTGCTTACTGGCACTTCCAAATGTGCACCAATTTCCATGGAAATCAGAAGACTGCACTGGCTATCGGTTAGGAATCGGGTGCGTTTTAAATCCCTCTGCACCATTTACAAGGCCCTACACGGAACAGGACCTGAACAACCGAAGAGAAAGTTTCAGTGGTATGTGCCCCAAAGAACTCTTCGCTCGCTCGGAGCTAAATTGGGGACAGTACCACCCACTAAAAAAGCAACGTGGGGTGGGAGGAGCTTTGTTGCCTGACCTGCAAAGTTCTGGAATGATCTTCCTTTCCATCTGAGGCATGCCCCCGACTGTGAATACTACACCGACCTCCTGGTATTCTGGAAAGGATTAAAAACCTGGCTCTTTGATATGTAAACTTGTCTACAGCGCTCACTGCTCAGAGGACAGTCCTAGCGCTTTAGAAATGTCTATAACATAACATGACTGCACTCAGGTTAACGGTATCCATACTTTTTAAATACCCTTCGACAACTAAGCCAGTCATGTTAGCACGTGTTTTCCAGCGGTCCCTCGCCTTCACTATGTGCCTTTTTTTTAGACATTGGGTCAAATTAACCTATGATCTGTATTTTCTTACGACAGTGCACTGTTCGTCTGACAGAACTATACAAAGACACTGTTCTCTGGTGCTAAAGGGGATTGAGAAAAAGAATGTAATCCAGTCCGTTGCTTAATTGAACTATATGTGCCCAGGAAACCTGGGTTCAATCACAGCTCACCTGCATGACTAAATTGTGTGATTTAAGTCAAATCAAGTTACTTCATGTGTCTAGTTTACTTGATTGTAACATTTGAGATCATTTCCAAGTAAATCGGTTCAAAATGGATCCTGCACAAAACCCTCGCTTGAGTGCGCTGTAAGGGCCTGGAATGTTCCACCATCCAGAGCAATAAAGGAAGGGACACCAGACAATTGGTTCCCTTTGTTCACTCATGGCGTTGTCAGGAGGGAGGGTCAATACATGTTTTAAAGTTCATGTTCAGAAATTTCCAATTCAAATAATTGTCAACGCAATGTTATGATCCAATGTACGAAACTGAAACACGTCCATGCGTCAAAGAAACACTTTCCACATTTTAAAGTCTTTATCATGTCCTTATGTGTTGTTTGACGTGTAATTTACATCCCAAGTATTTTAAAGGTTCTGTGTGTTCTTTGGCTCTTAAAGATGGGCCAGACCACTAGTCATCCTTGGTTCAACCGCGGAGCCTTTTTGAGAGCTGGACAGAGTGGGCTATTGCCCACGGTCCAGCAGTCCGAGGGGCGCGGCCCCTGCCCGCCCTCCATGGGCACGAGCAAAGGACCGGCATGCCAGCTGAGTGTGCCACGGTGGGGGGTGCTGCTTGTTCAACCACTTGACAGGGCCTCTTCTGTCTCTGGCCCCTCTGCTGAGACTGCTATCCAGGAACGCAATACTTTCCGACCCTCGCGGAGGGCCCAACATGTCTGATTTTGACTCATTTGCGGTGGTCTCTCCCATCTGATCCAGACTTCACCCGGCTCTTTACTCCCTTTCTCTGGTGGCCGGGCTCCCAGGTCTGAGATAAACATAGTGCCCGATGCACTCTAATGCAGCAGCCGGGCTTCTTGGTGCGGTGAGACTCAGGCGCGCAACACCCATTGGACTCACAGGGCTTCAGCCCCCCCCCCTCGTGTGTGGCAGCCCGGGCTGAGACACCTTCCCGGCGCACACACAGCCGCACCCGAGCACTTCACAGGTCTTTAAAAGACCATTTGCATGTTAATGAGGCCTCGCTGTTGTTTCACCCCTTCTAAGAGCCCCTGCAGCTCCACTCTGCCTATTGCTTAAAGTTCAGCCCCCCCCCGAAATTTTTGCTCAGCCCCCCCCCCCCCCCCCCCCGAAATTTGGCTCTAGTTGCGCCTCTGGTGAGACTACAGACAAGGTGTGGGTACCCCGCACCCTGACATTAGCCGTGAGGCGGTCCCCCACACCCTCTGCCCGGCTTCAATAAGCCCTTTTAGTGTTTGACGTCTAGTGGAGGGTCAGGTGAGGCAGATGTTTTTGTTCAACTTGTCTAAACTAGCAGAAGGTGAAAAAGCCTGTTATCTTAATGTTTCCCAAACAGTTTGCCGGGTGTTGAAATGTTAAGAAACAAAATCAAAATGTTGCTGTCGCTTCCTCTCCAAGAAAGATTGGGGAGATTGGGCGGGGCGACGCCCTTGACGCGGTGCTCCGGGGCATCAATGTACCAGCGACGAAGGACAGAACGTGCCATCTGAATGTGGCACATCTGGAGACAATCTCATACCCGGCAGAGCGAATAAGTGATGCGGATAAAATAATAGTAAATAAATGCACCGATGACCCCGTGGGGCACTCGGCTCCTGCTTTGGGCCTGAATGTTGACCCTTTGTCCTGATTGTTTTTAGTTCCGTCCTGAGTTTGCCCTCATGGCAGATGGCCACCCTGTGGCAAAGGGCGGGTGGTTGGTCGTTGTAACCTGCCGCCGCCCCTCGTGTGAGCGAGGCGCTTTGCCTCCCATGGCTTCACAGTGAGCTTGTTGGTCATTTGACCCTCCATCCAGGCTCATATGAGTGCCATAAATATCCTTACAACGTGGGGTGCACTCCTTACACCCCTTGCCTACAGGTGTGAAGAAGTGATGCTTACACTTGAAACACAACTCCCCCCCCCCCCCCCCCCCTGATATACAAACACTAGTTTCAAGGATTTACCACAGGTTGTTCGTTCCCTTGTAGAGAACAGAACCCCGATTTGTATTTCCGGCTTTCCATCCGGGCGCCATGTTGACTTCTGTTGAAATGGCCATAGAGCCAATGCCAGATTGTCATGGTTATAAGGACAAACAAGCATTGACAAAGCCGATAGGTCTCGCCTCGGGGCTTGCTGGCTAGCGTTGCAGATGGTTTTTAGCAAGATTCAAGTAGTGAGAGAGCTGTCAAATCCATGCAGGGCCGGCTCTATTGCGGTGCGATCGGTGCCAGTGCTCCGGGGGCTGACTTGGGGTGGGGGCGTCATTTTTGCAAGTATATTATCATTTCAAAAGCACCTGCTGCCGCATTTCTGCCCTCCAGCAATTTTCAGGCAACAATTAAAATGTCAAGATAACTCTGGTGATGTATCCTCTACCTGGAAAGAGACCGGAGGTTTGTCTAGTGGAGGTTTTGACTCATTTGAAGGTAGCACAGAAGGTTAAGATGCCTGCTGCTAAGAACGTGTACCATGCATGTCACAAAGTGCATGTAATCTAAATAGGTCCGTGGGTTCCTGCTTCTGTAGGAGAGCTCCTTTTGTTACTTGTCGTTTATGAGTCAAAATCCTGATATAGAACATTGAGCTATCAACTGTCATCAAAAAGCTGCTGCAAACTGCAAGGCACATGTTAGAGATATATGTTTTTTTGCCCAGGGGTTCATTATCCTAATCATCCCAAAAGGGTTCATTTGGGTAGAAAACAATTAGTCTGATTAAAGAGAACCTCTAGCAATGGTGTTACCTTTTAAATCTTGAGTGAGTGCTTTTCCAGAATCAATGACACGTGACTCCTACATTACACCTTGTTGTCTTGTCTGATGTAACATTTCCTAAACGCTGATTTACACACACATGATTGTCTCCGTGCAATGTGTGTGTGAGGTAAAGTGCTCTGACACCTTACACTGGTATGAGTGGCGCTCTAAAACTAAATTAATCTGAGAGACAGTGGTTATGGAGACTTGAGGGGCGCTGTTAAAAGGTACTACTGAGGGAATCTGTGGCAGAGGTGGGCATTGGGGTGGCGCCAACAAACATCGCACAGGGCGCCATCAGTGTTAAAGCCAGCCCGGATTCCATGCATCTGCTACTCAGTATCACGTTGAAAGTACTGGTGATAGATTGTGGCTGTTAGTTGGTTAGGAGTGGGAGAGTGGGTTTGTGTGTGAGAAGTGCTAACCTGTGAGTGGGAGAGTGGGCTTGTGTGTCCGTGTGCTAGCCTGTGAGTGGGAGAGTGGGCTTGTGTGTCTGTGTGCTAGCCTGTGAGTGGGAGAGTGGGCTTGTGTGTCTGTGTGCTAGCCTGTGAGTGGGAGAGTGGGCTTGTGTGTCTGTGTGCTAGCCTGTGAGTGGGAGAGTGGGCTTGTGTGTGAGAAGTGCTAGCCTGTGAGTGGGAGAGCGGGCCTGTGTGTCTGAGTGCTAGCCTGTGAGTGGGAGAGTGGGCTTGTATATTTGAGTGATAGTCTGTGGGTGAGAGAGTGGGGATGTGTGTGCGAGTGCTATTCTGTGGGTGGGAGAGTAGGTCTTGTTTGTGTTAGTGTTAGTCTGGGGATGGGAGAGTGGGTCTTGTGTGTGCGAGTGCTAGTATGTGGGTGGGAGAGTGGGTCTTGTGTGTGCGAGTGTTAGTCTGCGGATGGGAGAGTGGGTCTTGTGTGTGTGTGTGCGAGTGCTAGTATGTGGGTGGGAGAGTGGGTCTTGTGTGTGCGAGTCTTAGTCTGCGGATGGGAGAGTGGGTCTTGTGTGTGCGAGTGCTAGTATGTGGGTGGGAGAGTGGGCTTGTGTGTCCGTGTGCTAGCCTGTGAGTGGGAGAGTGGGCTTGTGTGTCCGTGTGCTAGCCTGTGACTGGGAGAGTGGGATTGTGTGTCTGAGTGCTAGTCTGTGGGTGAGAGAGTGGGGATGTGTGTGCGAGTGCTAACCATTTGTTGGGAGAGTGGGTCTTGTGTGTGTGAATGCTATTCTGTGGGTGGGAGAGTAGGTCTTCTGTGTGCGAGTCTTAGTCTGCAGATGGGAGAGTGGGTCTTGTTTGTGTTAGTGTTAGTCTGCGGATGGGAGAGTGGATCTTGTGTGTGCGAGTGCTAGTATGTGGGTGGGAGAGTGGGTCTTGTGTGTGTTAGTGTTAGTCTGCGGATGGGAGAGTGGGTCTTGTGTGTGCGAGTGCTAGTCTGCGGATGGGAGAGTGGGTCTTGTGTGTGCGAGTGTTAGTCTGCGGATGGGAGTGTGGGTCTTGTGTGTGCGAGTGTTAGTCTGTGGATGGGAGAGTGGGTCTTTTGTGTGCGAGTGCTAGTATGTGGGTGGGAGAGTGGGTCTTGTGTGTGTTAGTGTTAGTCTGCGGATGGGAGTGTGGGTCTTGTGTGTGCGAGTGTTAGTCTGCGGATGGGAGAGTGGGTCTTGTGTGTGCGAGTGCTAGTATGTGGGTGGGAGAGTGGGTCTTGTGTGTGTTAGTGTTAGTCTGCGGATGGGAGAGTGGGTCTTGTGTGTGCGAGTGCTAGTATGTGGGTGGGAGAGTGGGTCTTGTGTGTGCGAGTGCTAGTATGTGGGTGGGAGATTGGGTCTTCTGTGTGAGAAGTGCTAGCCTGTGAGTGGGAGAGTGGGCTTGTGTGTCCGTGTGCTAGCCTGTGAGTGGGAGAGTGGGCTTGTGTGTCCGTGTGCTAGCCTGTGACTGGGAGAGTGGGCTTGTGTGTCTGAGTGCTAGTCTGTGGGTGAGAGAGTGGGGATGTGTGTGCGAGTGCTAACCATTTGTTGGGAGAGTGGGTCTTCTGTGTGTGAATGCTATTCTGTGGGTGGGAGAGTAGGTCTTCTGTGTGCGAGTGCTAGTCTGCGGATGGGAGAGTGGGTCTTGTGTGTCCGTGTGCTAGCCTGTGAGTTGGAGAGTGGGCTTGTGTGTCTGAGTGCTAGTCTGTAGGTGAGAGAGTGGGGATGTGTGTGCGAGTGCTAACCATTTGTTGGGAGAGTGGGTCTTGTGTGTGTGAATGCTATTCTGTTGGTGGGAGAGTAGGTCTTGTTTGTGTTAGTGTTAGTCTGCGGATGGCAGAGAGGGTCTTGTGTGTGCGAGTGCTAGTATGTGGGTGGGAGAGTGGGTCTTGTGTGTGCGAGTAATAGTCTGCGGATGGGAGAGTGGGTCTTGTGTGTGCGAGTGCTAGTATGTGGGTGAAGAGTGGGTCTTGTGTGTGCGAGTGTTAGTCTGCAGATGGGAGTGTGGGTCTTGTGTGTGCGAGTGTTAGTCTGTGGATGGGAGAGTGGGTCTTGCGTGTGCGAGTGCTAGTATGTGGGTGGGAGAGTGGGTCTTGTGTGTGTTAGTGTTAGACTGCGGATGGGAGTGTGGGTCTTGTGTGTGCGAGTGTTAGTCTGCGGATGGGAGAGTGGGTCTTGTGTGTGCGAGTGCTAGTATGTGGGTGGGAGAGTGGGTCTTGTGTGTGCGAGTGCTAGTATGTGGGTGGGAGAGTGGGTCTTGAGTGTGCGAGTGCTAGTATGTGGGTGGGAGAGTGGGTCTTGTGTGTGTTAGTGTTAGTCTGCGGATGGAGAGTGGGTCTTGTGTGTGCGAGTGTTAGTCTGCGGATGGGAGAGTGGGTCTTGTGTGTGCGAGTGCTAGTATGTGGGTGGGAGAGTGGGTCTTGTGTGTGCGAGTGTTAGTCTGCGGATGGGAGAGTGGGTCTTGTGTGTGCGAGTGCTAGTATGTGGGTGGGAGAGTGGGTCTTGTGTGTGCGAGTGTTAGTCTGCGGATGGGAGAGTGGGTCTTGTGTGTGCGAGTGCTAGTATGTGGGTGGGAGAGTGGGTCTTGAGTGTGCGAGTGCTAGTATGTGGGTGGGAGAGTGGGTCTTGTGTGTGTTAGTGTTAGTCTGCGGATGGAGAGTGGGTCTTGTGTGTGCGAGTGTTAGTCTGCGGATGGGAGAGTGGGTCTTGTGTGTGCGAGTGCTAGTATGTGGGTGGGAGAGTGGGTCTTGTGTGTGCGAGTGTTAGTCTGCGGATGGGAGAGTGGGTCTTGTGTGTGCGAGTGCTAGTATGTGGGTGGGAGAGTGGGTCTTGTGTGTGCGAGTGTTAGTCTGCGGATGGGAGAGTGGGTCTTGTGTGTGCGAGTGTTAGTCTGCGGATGGGAGAGTGGGTCTTGTGTGTGCGAGTGTTAGTCTGCGGATGGGAGAGTGGGTCTTGTGTGTGCGAGTGTTAGTCTGCGGATGGGAGAGTGGGTCTTGTGTGTGCGAGTGCTAGTATGCGGGTGGGAGAGTGGGTCTTGTGTGTGCGAGTGCTAGTATGTGGGTGGGAGAGTGGGTCTTGCTAGTTTGTGACTTCAGTCATGTGAAACAGCTTTTGTACGAGGGTCTGAGCACTGCAAGGAATCTGTGAGTGTCAGGAATATTTCCTCACTCCATGTCATTACAGACATAGGGCGATGTGTACAAGGAAGTGGCAGAGCGTGTCGTTAGCCTCCTTGGCTTAACGATACGCTCCACCACTTCTGAAGCACATGGCTGCACCATATTTACAAGAATGTGTTTGCAGCTTTGCGCTTCCCCCTGCGACGGTGCTAAGTTTAGCAACTTAGCGCCAACGCAGATACCCTTGCACCAGAGTGCAAGGGTGTCTGTGTGCAGGGGAGGATTGTTTATGCCTGCACATAAACAATCCTAAAATGCCATTCTGTCACTTTCATGTGTGCTGCTTTATGGGGCACACATGAAAGTGACAGAATGGCTTTTTTTTAAAAGGTTTGTTTATGTACAGAAGGGACACCTTCCTGTACATAAACAAACCGTGGCATTTAGCATTTCCCATGTGTGCTGCAGAAAGCAGCACACATGGAAAAAGCAAAAACGAGGAGCAATTCTGCATTTCTCCTCGTTTTGACAACTTAAGACCAGGGTTTTCCTGGTCTTAATTTTGGCGCTGCCTCCTATGTACGCCACCCTTGTACATAGGGGGCAGCGTCAAATACAATGGGTGGTGCAGTGGAACGCCCACCACAAAACCCACTGCCCCCCCCCTTTCATACTAACCATAGCGTAAAAGGGGGACTTATGTACAAGGCAGCGTTAAGCCACATTAAATGGCTTACTGCTGCCTTGTACTTAAGGCGCAGCCCCTCACCCACCACAACCTCGGTAAAAGTGACGTTGTGGTGGCGATTGGGGCTTGTACATATGCCCCATAGTTTCTAGTCCTGGGCATTTCTCCTGCAAATGTTATTTTTAAAATGAGAATGTTAGTTTTATTAGGTTAGTGGGTGTAAGTAAAGACCAGAACCAGGGTCGGACTGGCAAAACCAGGTACTGGGCGTTTTATCGGTGTGCTGGCCGGGTGGGAGCCAGTTTCACTGCTTATGGGGGCTGGTTTTGTTGCTGGGAACCGACTGGTCGTGCTCCCACTTTCAGCGCTCAGTAAATATACAATAGAAAACAATTTGGCTGTATAGCTTGCTTTAAAATTATTGCTTTTTGCATTTGGGTGATTCCTGTCACCTGCAGACAGGAACCTGCAGACAGGCACATGCCCGGCCGGTGCCCAGCAGTGCTTGAAATGGAAAAATAGAATTGCAGGTACTCTGTACTAGAGTACCTGCTTGTTTCTGAGAAGTGCCTGTACTCTCCAATTAAAGGTATTGCATTTCTCTTGAGAAGTGCTGGTACTTTCCCTCTCAAAATAAAAAAGTTCTGGTACTCCGTACCGGGCAGTATGGGCCCATTTAAAGTACTGGTGCCCAGCAATACAATCAGCCCCCACCAGCAGTGAAAGCGGCCCCACCCTGCCAGCCCATTGGGGCAGAGATGGCCTGCTCCCAGACTCCACTCTACAGCACACAACAGTGACTGTCACAGCTCCAGCCCCCATCTCTCTAGTTTATCTTAAACCTTCAGAGCTGCTGTGTCCAGTCCATTCTTGGAGGTTGTTGAGTGCCATGACCCCCTATTGTTGCCACAAGTAAGTCCCCCATAGCAGGATTGCTCTGTACTCATCGGCGCCCAGTACCCCCATTCTCAACCACTCTGCAAACACACCTCCGGGTGCACTACTGGTTGGGGGATGAAGTATAGGGGTGAGCGTGCAGGTAAACCCTGCTTCGCCAGCAGTTGGTGGAGTTTTTGCCCAACTCCGCATTCCAAGCGAATCAAGGAGTGGCAAAACTCTGCAAACTCTGCTGATGGAGTGGAGTTTACCGCCCACCCCTAATTTTGAATACTACTGGGGAATATTTCATTATGGTAGGTAACTGTAATCAAACTGTTGAGCCAATTTTGGATAGATTATCTAAAGTTAATTTAATTCCCTCTCAAAAACACATCCTTTTGTTAACAACAATCACAGTTTGATCCATGGATAATTGCTAACTCTACTACAAGATAACATATCTTCTTCTCACCAGTTCATGACACTCATTCCAGAATTGCCTTTATCTTCACCTCCAAATCGCTAGCTCAACATCTCATCCATGCAGAAATTGGTTCCATCTTGATTTTTAACCATGCTCCCGCTATTGTTGATTTTAATTTATTACCAATTTAACATCATCCAAAATGATGGAGATTAAACAACACACTCCTTTTAGACCATGTGTTTACCACACAATTCACAACATTAATTAATGAGTTATTTACATTTAATGCCCTTCTAGTGACCCCATTCCACACATTAGGGGGCTCTTTTAAGGCCTCTGCTAGAGGTTTCATTTTTCACTTTGTGTAATGTAAAATGAAACTAGCTATCAACGCTTCTAAATCTTTACTAAAAGAAATAAAAAAACTAGAACCCACATTTTATCAATCTAAATCTCCTGACTCTCTCTATGATCTTATAGAAGCCAAATTTCAATTTAACAAACTATGTACGGAACAGGCTTCCTCAATTATTCTCAGATAAAATGCTAGATGTTATTGGGGTCAGAACAAGACAGGCAAGCTCTTAGCTAATTACTTGAAGGCCAAACAAGAACGTAAAAAATAGATTATATTAAAAACTAAAATAATCAATTAATGATAAAGATATGCTGATGGAATTTTCTACCTTCTAAAATCCTTATGTACTCCAGAATCTACCTCCTCTCTTTCACATATAACTACTTACTTAAACTCCATTCCTAGAGCTACTTTTAATGATGTTGATTTTTCCCACTTGGAATCTGGCATTACCCTTCGAGATTTTGCGGTAGCTGTTAAAAAACTGAAACCCAATTAATCTCCAGGACCAGATGGATTCACATCTGAATTTTATCTCCACTTTACAGCCATTCTCTTCCCCAGGCTCCTTAGACTGTGTAGTTGTTTTGCTCACTCTCAAACCGCATCCGGCACTTTTCAGGAAACTCTTATTTGTCCACTCCCAAAGAAAACAGAGATTCACAATCATGCAAAAGTGAATGCCCCATATTGCCAGTTATTGTCGATTATAACATTTTTGCCAACATATTAGCACTTCTGTTGGATCCTTTACTCCTCCATATCATTAGCCCAGAAGAAGCTGGATTTATAAAGGGCCATTTTTCTTCATATAATACTAGATGTCTTTTTAATGTACTCGATAAGGCCTCTAAATTTCCTCATTAATTATCTCTCATTACTTTAGATGCCAAAAAAGATGAGTTGGCAATTTATCTTTGAATCACTAAAGTGGTTCGGTTTTGGTCCAAATATTTTTAACCTAATTTCTTTACTCTATTCCTCCCCTAAATGACCTATTTCTGTAGATAATATGGAGCAATCATGATCCATCAGAACATTTAAACATCATGTGATCTCAGTCTTTCCTCTTTCTTTTTTAAATTATTTTTAAGTATGTTTTACGTAATTATATTTATTATTTAATTAGTTTTATATTACTTTTAAGACATTTAAAAAAGTCGATATTTTATCAAACTATATTATTTACAACGATATTTAGGATTCAATATTTTTGTACTTACCTGTTTGTAGACAGGAATTCGATATTCTGTCACTCAATATTTTCTCATCGATATTCTGGCAGCTCGATATTCTGTCAGTGATCCTGACTGAGAATGATTCCTCTGGGGAGTTTTCTGACATGCCTTATGAACATCAAGAGGAGTAAAAGTTGGCGAAGACAGTGGACAACCATGTTCAAGACTCCGTGAACAGGGTCTTGATTTGGGCACTCCGTCCCTTTACTAACCTCCGAACATGCTACAAGGGGATAAACCTGGGTGCGGGTAAATCGGGGAACCCCCACCACTAGAGGTTAAGTTCAAATACCCTAGCTCTCTCCGAAAGGGCACGGCTGGATGTCCTCATGCTGAGGCTTTGGAGCAGATGCCAACTAGGTTTTTTTGTACAATGAATACAGTGCTACAGCGATGCTGGGCCCTTTTGAGGCTCTCTCACGAAAAAGCTCAGGGCATGGAGGACTCGTCCTCTCAATCCTCCGCTTCACAACAGTCCCAGGATGAGTCCCAACCTGCTTCCAATCGGGAATGTAAATAACATCATTCCTCTGAAAGACGAGCTGGGCTCCGCAACAAATATCTGCTCTTCAATCTGGATGACATCATTCACCCGCTTTTGACAGATTGGGTTCCCGGTCTTGAGGTAGCAGACTACATCCAAACTAACTTGTGCAAAGGCTTTGAAAGGGAACTTTGCACTCTGAATGCCCACATCCATCCTTCCCTGGTAAGATCACTGACACCCCCGACATAGATCCTAACATGGCAACATTCTTGAAAAAGTTTGGCAAAGATCACAACAAAGGGATTGACCGCTCCTGGCGCGATTGCCAGGATAAACTACTGGACCTCTCTGGACCAATCAAAAACATTTTGGAGCTAGCTGTTCAGGTCAAGGACACAAGCTCTCACAGAGACCCTGATGTCCTGTTGGAATTGTACCAGCATGCACTATGACTCCTAGGCAATGCCAACTGTGCCCATTGCACAGAACGACACATATATTTAATGCGAATCGTTCCTAAATTAGTTGAATTAGCAACTGCCGTAGCTGGTCCACTAGCGGATGATCTTCTGTTCTGTTCGGCGCTAAATTTGTGAAAGACCTGGGCAAATATGTTGCCACGTTCTCAGCATTCGATAAGGCCCAGGCTTCGATTAAGAAAGGCATCAACAGTGGCCTTTCTGCAAGAGGCCAGGTGCCGGCCCGTGGTTTCACACAGGCCTCTCATAAAGGGTAATCCCACAAAAGAAGAGGAACATAAATCTACTGTTTCAAACAACTTCCATCCCTCCAGTGCTCAAGGGGGCAGAGGTCGCTCCAACAAGGGTGGCTATCGGGGAGAAAACGCGACACCAGACTCGGGCAGAATCAGATTTTTCCTACACACTTGTAGAAAGATTACTCAGGACTCCTGGGTGTTAGAGACAGTGCAGGGATTCAAGCGGAAATTCCATGACACCCCATCTCAGGAGGTTCCCCCACATCCTCTCCTTTTTTCCCAGCCAGAAAGCCTTTTTATAGCTGCCGAGATACAGGGGATGCTCCGGAAAGAAGCAATAATTCCCAAACGGGCTCATCCCGAGGGTTTTGTCAGCACGATTTCCCTCGTGCAGAAAAAAGACTTTGGCTCCCGCCTAGTGCTGAATTTCAGCTAGTTCAATTCTTACGTGGTCTATTACCATTTCAAGATGGAGGGCATCCATCTTCTTCAAGACTTCTTGCAGGAGGGGATTGGATGGTTCTCCTCGATCTGAACTATGCCCTTTTTTCTCCACACCGGATATTTCTTCAATTTCATTTACGTCAACGGTGGCATGGATTTATCGCTCTTCCATTTGGTCTCTCCTCAGCCCCTTGGTGTTTCAGCTCCTGTGGCTGGTGGTGCAATATCTCAGGGAGAGACGAGTGCAAACGATCGTCTACCTGGATGACATTCTCCTCATGGATCAACAGCTCAAGATCCTCCTTCTCCATCTCTTTGGCGATTCAACTCCTCCAAGATTTGGGCTTCATCACCAAAAGTGAGAGGTCTCTCCTGACCCCGTCACAGAATCCAGAGCTCTTAGGGTTTCAGGTGGTCTCCATTTTAGCTCTACTCAAACTCCCTCTTCCAAAGATGATATATATCAAGAGGGAATTGAGGAGAATCCTTGCCTTTCAAACATCCTTGAGGATTTTAGCCAGACTGGTGGGCCTTCCAGCGTCTGCCCTACAGGCTCTCTGGCCAGGTCCCTACATTATAGGGCTCTACAGAGACTCAAAATCTTTCATCTCCCGAAAGGGTTGTCCTATTCGGAAAACATAATTTTGTCAGAGGAAACCAGAATGGAAATCTCCTGGTGGCTAGACCATATGGATTCCTGGAACGGCATGGCCATCTTTGCCTCTGTTCTGGAAGTGATCATACAATCGGATGTCAGCAGCTGGAGCTGGGGAATGCGATTCGGCCTGGTGAAGATTGAGAGCAGATTGTCTCCGGAGGAGCTTCATCTTCATATTAATTGTCTCAAGCTCCTAGCCAGAGCTTTTGTGATACGAACTCTGACTCCTCACAAGGTGAAATGTTGCATTCTTCTTCGGATAGACAATATTTCGGCAGTGAGGTATGTCGAAAAACTGCCTGGACCATCAGATAGTGGTGACAGCTGAATATATATACCGGTTCAAACGAATATTGTGGCAGACTGGAACTCCTGGTTACTTCATGACCACCGTGGCTGGAGATTTACCCTTGCATTTTCAGTGCTTTAGAATGCTTATGGGGTCCCTGTGTTGTAGATCTTTTTGCATTGTGTGTGAGTACTCATCTTACGATCTTTTACAGTTTGAGGCCGCACCCTCTTGCTTTTCGTGGATGGGGAACTTGCTATATGAATTTCCTCCTTTCTCAATGATTTAGAAAGATCTCTCTCAGATACACCATCAGACAGCGGACGTG
This sequence comes from Triturus cristatus, assembly GCF_964204655.1. Classification (NCBI taxonomy): domain Eukaryota; kingdom Metazoa; phylum Chordata; class Amphibia; order Caudata; family Salamandridae; genus Triturus; species Triturus cristatus. The sequence continues at coordinate 848,052,630 of NC_140595.1, forward strand.
TTTTTGGTGACCCCTTGTTGGAAGGCGCTGTCACGGTTTCCAGTGGCGCTGGCACTATCTTGTGCTCTTCCGGTCTGAGTTCAGACCTTCCAGGACCTTCTTTCAGATCTGATGGGGCTCCCTGGCCCATTGGTTGTCAAGAGACGGTTCTCGCTCATGGTTTGGAGGATTTCAGGAGACAATAGCAAGTGCCTGACATTTCAAAGCAAGCCATGCTCTTCCATCCCAGTCTTGGGCCCCAGTACTCACATGAGATATGCTGCAGCTTGGCAAATATGGGTTCATTGGAGTAGTGTGAGGAGTGTGGCTCCCTTGGGGGCAAATGTGCAGATGTTTATCACAATTGGCAGCTCAAGCTTTAGCCTATAGGACGATCAATAATTTTCATTCTGCTATCTCAGCGGGACATCCTCATTTAGGAGGTAAACTTGTGGGGGAACATCTGTTAGTATGCAAGCTCCGTAGAGGTATCCAGGTGGTTTCCTCCTCCCAACCCGAAGGATTTGGTCTTGTGGGACCTTGATGTAGTTCTTCAGTTGTTACGAGCATGGCCGGCGAATTAGGATCTCAGGCGGAAACAGAAGTCAGCTAAGCTAACTCTTCTCCTGTGCCTGATTCCTTGTAGACAGGTTTCCGATGTGAAGGCTTTGGATATAGCAGGTAGCATATGTACTCCCTCTGTTAGCTTTTCATATATCCAGGTGTACTAACACTAATTCACGTTGTGTAAATGTATCCGGCATTTCCTGACGGCTAGAGATTGTGTGTGGTGAAATGACTTAAAGTTTATGAAGATTGCACCTGCAAATTTTGCAGAGATAAATCGGGACAGTTGCTTATCTCTCACAGAAAACCATTTAGTCCAGTGTCTTCGGCGATGTTGGCCCATAGGGTCAAGTGGCTGTTGGCTGCAGAGGGAACGTTGCAGTGCACTTGGTTTGAGGCTCCGTGGCCTCTAAAGCCTTTTCTGCGGGGTCTAGGTTGGGGAATATTATGGCAGCTGCTGGTCTGGACATAGAATAAAAAACTTTCTAGCAAGCTCATCAAGAATTTTTAATTCTATGAAGGACACGGAAGTGAGGTGGAGTTTTGATTATGTATGTCATAATGTTTATTTTTGGTGTTGAATACCACGCTTATTATGAATCTGATATTGTTCTGATTTCTTAACCCACCCTGTGTTTGATATTGTCTCTGATAGAGATGAGATTTTACCACTACGTTTTTTCTTGTTCACAGCCATGGATAACAAACGGGTGTGGACAATGTCTGGGCGCGGTCCGTTACGGATTCGGCAGTGACGAACAGGAGCTGAAGTCTCTGTTTCCTGGCGGCTGAGTTCAGGCTCTTCAGTTGATCGATGGCTTGCAGCTGGTTCTGGATTTCCACATTGGAGTTGGGTTGTTCATGCACAGTTGAAGTTGTTATGACTTCACGAAGAAAAAGGAAGGACTGAGGTCACAAGAAGTTTTATATAGTCTGATGGATCATGATTGGTGGAGCAGTATGGACGAAGGTCAAGAGACTCATGGGAAATGTAGTTTTATTTCTTCTTAATGTTTGATTGGCTGCTGTGTTTTTTTTAGTCATAAAAAAGAGAAGCAATACTCCTCACCTCTGTGTCCTTAATAGAATTGAAAATTCTTGACGTGCTAGCTGGAACTATTTTTCTCCTGGGAGTTCAGGAAAGAAACACAGATATGCGAAAGGGCTCTCAACCTCTAAGTGACTCCACCTTATCAAGGAAATCACTTGATACTGGGCTCTAAACCGCACAGCCTGGAAGCAGGGTGAGGAGACATGCCTTTCACATGGACAAGATTGCAGATTCCTTGTTTTTTAAGTAAACTTTATTCTCTGCTGGAGAATGTACTGGCCTCTGAGCAGCAACTCTAGAAACTATTACAAGCATTATCAAAGAAAATAGGTCTTGTCTGTGAGACCAATTACCAAAGCTGATGGAGTTGAAAAAAAAATTAAAATGGGAACGGGTTGCGCGGGCTGGGAGGTCATGAAAGCAGGGTGGGAGAGAGGACAGAGATGAAAGCTGGGAAGGCAGGAGGGCAAACCAAAGATCATGGGAGACAGAAGAAAGTAGATAGCCGTTGGAGAAGCACACAACAGAGACAACGGGTGGAAAATAGATGCACTGTCATGGAGTGCTTCACACAATAGTAAAACAAGCATTTGCAAATGCAATAGTTCTCGCATTTACGCAAGTTTAAGCTATTGGCATTGTAAATGACAATGCCAATAGCTTAAACTTGCGTAAACGCAAGACCTATTACATTGCAAATGCTTGTTTAACTTTAAATCTGAGCACGGTGCTGCTTCAAGGATACCGCTCTTGGTTTTTTTTTTTTTTACTTTATCACTGAGTGCTGTGTCCTTGAAGCAGGCGCTGCCTTCAGTGTTAAAGTTAAAAAATAAATAAACAAACAGAGCGCGGTGTCCCTGTAGCGGGCACCGCGCACACTATAAAAGTTTTTACTAAAAAAATTCAACAGAGCGCGTTGTCTCAGAAGTGGACACCTCGCTCAACATGAAGGATAAAAAAAATAATTGAGAATGACCGCGGTATCCCTAAAGCGGGCGCCACGCTCAGCTCATTAAGTAAATTCCAAAAATGTAGCCGCCATTGTCCCCATGAGTGCCAATAACACAAATAGTGCTCACCCCCTAGATGAAGCAGGCCCTGTAACCAGCCAAGTAAAAGGTCCAGTCGATATGGGCCGTAACAAATGGAGACAAGGCCGTACCAAGGCAGGACTAACAAGCCCATTTACGAATCAGAAGCCACCATTAAAGAAGGACAATGACACAACGCCAATGACAAATATGGGCGGAGAGTGGGTGGGGCTGCCAGTGCATACCCTAATACAGCAGGCCTCACAGAGCGAGCAGCGCATGCGCGCTGCCACTAGACTCGACCTTAAAAGTGTCCCGAAAATCAGACGCTGTTGAAGCACAGGAACAGCCAATCAGAGAGATGGTAAACATGCTATTCTCCATGGGAGGGAGAAACTCGAGCCAGGTGGGCTCAAACAAATAAAGTCAGTGACCAGAAAGTGAGGAAATGTGGCTGGGCGGAGAGGAATCCTAGGTCAGCGCTGAGAATGCCCCAAGGAGCGGCCGGGCTGCGGGGCGGCTTCCACCTCAGTTGGGTAGATGAGGGCCTGGTCTGCTCAGAAGTGAGGTTAAGACTCTGCTTCCATTTTTGAACAGCAGAAGTTCATTCGATGGTCAGTGTATCCTCTACATACATACATGCTCCAGTGATGCGTCTATATTAAAGCTCACATCATGCAAAGCGCGCCCCAGAGTGAACAAGCGGGCAGCAGTATGGAAGCCCAGCGGGTGCAGCCGCCCTGTTCTGGTCATAAATGAAACAACTTGAAATATCTAAGATCCCACCCCAACTCACAACCCCCCAGCCCCAACCCGACCCACTCTGCTCTAATCAGCAACCATGGAATGTCGTACGTAGAAACCCGGGGTTCACAGCTCTTCAGTGCCCAGGCGACCACTGGAATGTCTGTCAGCGCCCATGACCATCAGAATACATTATTTTAAAGCCACATTAATTAAAATCCTTACAAAACAATATTGATCAATCGTAGAATACAGGTGTTAAAACCGCAGGTAAACAGATGTGCATTCAGCTTGGTTTTCGCTCCTCAAATGTATGGTGCAGTTTAGTGTAAAAGGAGATTAAAAGGCAGCTCTGACGAATGTTCGATAAAGTGAATCTGTACAAACTATCAAACAATAAATAAAACTCATACGATGCTGTGTGAAGTCTTCGTGTGCGTGATGGAAAAAAAGTGCGTGTGCGTGAAATCGAAGCATAGGGTTTTGCAGTGTGCAGACTTCAAAAACCCTTTTAGAACGTGAAAGTGCGAGCGTGCAAAGTTACAAACAACACTATCACATAAAAGCATTAATAAAGGCGCGCCATTCAAGGCCCAGAACTCGCTGTAGAGTCTGATGTCACCAGAGTGTGAAGGACTCCAAAAGTTAAAACAATTCAGGTCAAAATAGCAGGGAGCATGATTTAAAAAAAGTCTAAAAAGTGTAGGTATCCCGAAAGGGTAGTAATAGTTAGTACCCCTAGTAACCGAGCCGTCCATGTATAAGTATGCAGTGGATATTAACACTTTCAGATCACAATCGTGTATCATAGGTGTAAAGGGGAAAGGATAAAATGAAAGCGGCCGACGTGCCAAGATAGAGTATGAGCCAGAGATTAGAGCCCGTTTCTAGGGATTAAACAACACGGAATGTATATATAAAATAACCACCTAAAATCAAAATGGAATAAGTAATGTGGTGCTTCTATTTCACCCATCCAACTGTAAGAGCTGTGTGCTATCTCAGCGCCTCACGATATTCACACCCCTAATGCCGAAAACAAAGTGTATGGTTAACCCAGGGAATGTCCACTTATATGCCAACATAGGCCAAGACCAGGGATTTCAGATACTTACTAGTTAAAGGAACCGTTGGTTGTGCATAACCATGCAACTGGGTAAATAATGGAGTGAAAATTTTGTTTAATTCCTGTCTTGCTCCGCCTTTCAAATAATACAGAATCTCCCACACGGTGGCTCAAACACGGTGGAGCAAAACGTAAAACACAACAATGCCTAGAAAAGGGGTTTACTTTACAAAATGCAAAGACTTTCTTTAGAATAAGGCGTGGGGTTTTATTTATGCAATGCTCTCTAACAGAAAGGCTTTCCCGGATGCCAAATGCAAATGTATATAGAGATATTTATTTATATGCAAGTAATAATAACACACTTGGTAAATGTAACAGTTAAATGCATGAATAATACTAATGAATAAACAAGCAGCAAATAATATGAGATAACACTCAAGAAAATATACTGGACATCCTGCAAGAGATAAGAAAGATACATACACTGAATTCTTCGAAATGATTACTTTAGATGTGCACTCTGACTCATTTACACATCGCAAAGAAAACACCTCAAATGATCAAAACCAATTGCCACACATCACAATGGCAATAATCGAAACTCAAACACCTCAAATGACCACAGCCACTGGAAGCACGCATCACAATGGCACTAGTCAGAAATGAATCCCCTCACCCAATTGTTCACTCAATATCCTTGACAACTCAAGCTGGGGGCCAGTTCACAGCTGGGCTTGGACTCTCGACCGGGACTCAGGCTCCTTTGTCGTACAGCAGTACATCTACTCTGTAAGTGAGCTCCCAACCTTAGCTGTCAACAACCCTCCGCTTTATAGTCTCAAAACACACACTAGAAGGTTCGAGAGTCTTCCCCTCTGTGCCAAGGAAACTTACTGCAACTGGCCAGCTTCCAGGCAAGCATTCCACGATAGGAAAGAGTTCCCACGTTCCCTCTACATTCTCGCATGTTACAGTCTTTATCTTGACAAAACTCATGAAAGCCTTCCAGGGTGCATTAAACAATCTCTCTCAAAACAATCCTTGAACTTGATTAACCCAAACAACTTGCAAGTCGGTCTGTGCACGCAGAAAAAGCTCAAGCAAGGCAGAGCCAGAATTCAGGATGACATTAAGGCTATGTCAAAGCCATTAGTAAGAACTTCATAATTCTTCTCAATGTAAAACATAATACATTTGTGCACCACTGCTTTTAGCATCACATACTTTATCTCTCAATGTACAACACAGTGCACATTTGTGCACCACTGCTTTTAGCACCACATACTTTATCTCTCAATGTACAACACAGTGCACATTTGTGCACCACTGCTCATAACACTGCACTTCGAGACCAAACAGTACATTCCACACCTATCTCTCGCTCATGGTTTCAAATACACATCCCACATGTTCTGTTCTTGGCAAGGCTGTTCTACTCCGTAACAGCTCCCACTGAAAGACTGCAACATTACAAGAAAGAAACCCCTAAGAGAAGCAAGGCATATGCAGGACGTCGTACATTCAGGCTAGGGTAAAATAACACACCAAAGTCAATTAAAATAATGGTAGTCAAAGGTCATCACAGGGTGTCAGGGCACAAGAGTGGCTCTAGCACTACATTCCACCCCATGACCTTTGACTATCATTACATACATATATAGAAAAAACTGAACTTGTGAACTGAAAGCACAACTATGAATGAAGCACATGTTAGAACAGTGACATTATAGACTCATGTGCTGAACTGAAAGCACACATATAAATGAAACATATGTTAAAATAGTGACATTATAAAAGCATGCAACAATCATTTTGAAGCATGTAAAATAGTTCATGCATAATCAAGCATATGAACTCATTAATGCTCCTTATGTCACAAATGGCTAATTCTGGAACTTCTACTATTGAAGCAGCAACACCTAGATATGTTTTGCTTAAAAATAAAGGCAACATCATGATCTTCAAACTGAACTTCTTTAGTTTACAAAAAAAACTGAACAGCATTTCCGGAGATTGAATGAAAATATCCTTCTGTTTGAAAAGTCAACACTTTTTTTCTTTGTTTGAAATTATTAAACATTTTACTTCATGTTCACACAATCAGTCTATTATCACTGGCTTGGTAAGTTTGTCTGGTTTGTTCAGCCACAGGATGTTAGCAACGGTGTTGGTTTGCATCATCTGGTGATCACTCCAGGGTTGGGGGTAGGGGTCCCACACCCTTGCGAGCCCACTCAGATGAAGGCACCCACTTGCAGGACAGGGACATCAGGTACACCAACACGTCGCAGTATGATCTGGAAAAGAAACAAGCATCACTCTTCTTGCAAAAAATTATTTTCAAATATAGCATGTTTTCCTTTTTCTGGTTTGGGTCTGATGGTTCAATGTTATCATTTCTGTCTACACAGTTCTCTGCTGAATTCTTGGTATTGGAGTGAAACCCCCCTTCTCCCTGCACAGTAGGAAGGGCTGGGGCAGTCTCCTTGCTGACTATTTCTGCACACACTGCTGAATATGTGCTCCCTTTATCATTTGGCATGAGCCCAAGGCAATTCATCTGCCCTATCTGCCCTGGTAATTTTCCTTTCTTCAACTGGCCCTCCACTTTCTGTGGGACTGGTCTGCTCTGTGCATACTGACACATAGGAATCACAGTTCTCAGTAAGTCTAGGGGGATATGCATCCGTTTATTTTCTGCCCACCTGTTTGTATGGTCTTTCTTTCCTGGGTGCTCGCACTTCGTCATGCACACCAAATCAGAATCGTGTGTCACCACCTCTGTCTCCAAGAATTTAGCCTTTTTATCTGTAAGGGAATTAGGTTCTGTCGCTTCACTGGGGAATCCTGTGTCTCAGGCACTTCAAACACCACCCCTGGACTTTCTATTGGGACCTGCACCAACTGTTCATGCATAACCGCAGTTTCTGTCTGTGTGTAACATTTGATCATTTTTGCTTCTTGCCATTGCATTTCAGAAATTCAAAAGTCAAAATCACATTATGTCTTATTGTCATCTGCCCAGTGTCTGTCAGCATGCAAAAGCAAAAAAGCATCTGTATCTGTCCTATATCTGTCACAGCACAAAGACACACAGATAATTGTGTCTTCATAGTGTCTGTCAGAACACAACTCAAAATCAACAGCGTCTGTCCTGTATCTATCACAGCACAAATACAATTCAGCTGTGTTTGCCCTTTATCTGCCACAGTGAAAGCAAAACATTCTCCAGCATTTGAAAATGTTTCCTTCCAAAAGTGTAAAAGCACACTCTTCTTTCCTTTTTTTTTTCGCACATACTCAAAGTGACACACTGACCATGAACTGTCACATGTAATGCAATGTCTCCTTATTGTATTGACCACACGTTAAAAGCACATTTCACAATCTCTTTTGCAGATTCAAAAGCATATTTATGTTCCTCTTCAAAATCAAACTTAGAGTCAATTTTATAAATCACATCTTCTGTCATTTCTTTTTTCAAAATAGCATCTCTCCATGTAAAGCAAGGTTTGTCACTCACTGACTTTTCTGATTTATAACTGCAACCAACAATCGCTAATTCTAACAGGCTTTTTTTAATCTTCCTGCACGTTTACATTTTCTCGGTTCAACTTTACTTTGGAAGCTTCAAATTCAACCAATATAACATTCATTTCTGGCTGAGGAATGTACTCAAAAGAATTAATTAAATTAACCTGCAGCTCCTCTGCATTCACATTTTTCACGAATGAATCACTCTGGCTATCTGAACAGCCTGACAAAATAAACGGCTTCGGAGCTTGGTACGTGTTCAGCTCTTTTTTCAAAGATTTATTTTCAAACTGAGCGTCAGCTAACTCTCTTTGTAACTCATTATGCTCTTTTTTCCAACTGTTCACATTTTTGGTACATGCTAAGCAATGCATTTAAAATGACACCACTGTTTCTGTCTGAAATATCAAGTTGTTTTTCCTCTTTAAGAGAAAATTCATGTACACATATAAATATCTGTGTTTGCCTCTCATCTGCTAAACATGCATCAGAGGCAATCTCCCACTCAAATAACTCAGTTGGCATCTGGGAATCTGCAACTGAAAACGCGGGCATTTTTGAGAGCATATTCCCCTTTTCAAATTGCATTTTTCCAATCCTACAAGTGACACCAAATGTCTTGATCCACCTTTCAGATAATACAGAATTCTACAAATTCCACTTCCACACGGTGGCTCAAACACGGTGGAGGAGGAGACATAAAACACACCAATGCCTAGAAAAGGGTTTTACTTTACAAAATGCAAAGACTCTCTTTTATGATTAAGGCTTAGGGTTTTATTTATGTAATGCTCTCTAACAGAAATGCTTTCCCAATGCCAAATGCAAATGTATATAGAGATATATATTTATATTCTAATACAAATTGGGTTACAGGTTAATTGCCCGGCGCCACCAATCTCATACACTGGTCCCCACCAGTGCAATTTTTATATTCAACACAAACAAATCTGAGATATTCAAAATTTCATATTTTAAGCAAAGAAAATATATAAGTCTTCTTATTCGTTCATCTTCTGATGTTTATTCTTATTTTCATTGTAGAAATTTACATATAGGAATCACAGTAATGCCTTCTTATTTTCTTTGTAGTCAGATTTACATATAGGTATCACAGTAAAGCCAACACGTGTTTCGCGCACACTGCGCTTCTTCAGGGCTGTCATACAAACAAAATAGATATATATTTTTTTAAAACAGAAGAGAAAAACAACTTACTATAAAGCACATTCCTGATACATTATTATACAAATTAACACCTGTTTAGAATCAGAACATTTTTCAACATAGAAGATAACTATTAATTTGTAAATTCAAAAATATTATCTGAATTAGAACCGATTGTTCAATCAATCAATCGTGCACATACAGACCCGGGTTGCCATATTAAGGTACAAAATTCCTTTGTTAAGTATACCCGTTCTATTGATCCATATTAGTTTATCATACTTAAAATTATCCTCCCAATTCTTATAATGGCTGGAGCATTTCTTTACGTCAATTTAGTAGCTAATCTCACGTCTTGCCTTGTAATTTAGAAAAAGTTCTCCATGAATTAGTAGGATCTCCGTTTTCTAGATATAGGTTCCTAAAACAATATATATTTATTTTACCTAATTGCTTTGTTTATTACAAGTAATCACTTTTAATATTAAAGCTAAATTCTCACCTTAATAATTCATGTATGGTTATTTCACAGCTAGATAGATCTTCGAAGTAAATGTTTATTCATGGTCATATGATACGAGGTTAAACAAACAAAAACATTTTTTTACTAGTAAAAACTTCTATATTATGTGACATTTTGAGGTATCTTCAGGCTAACTCCAAATGGGGGACAAGCACACTAGATTTTGATTTGATTAAATGGTTCAGTACTATGTATTGAGGTATGTGTTGTCTGGCTTTGGACTATTACAGATCTTATCAAGGAATAATAGATTGAGGACTGACCATGCGACGATTTAGAAGAAGACTCCACGTGTGCCACCTAAAGGAACTTAAAAAAAAAAGTGAAACTTGACTGAAACAGAAAAGAGATGTCCAAGCTTGTTGGAAAACTGAAACCTAACAGGCCCAGAAAATATAAGCCATGGAAACCACAAGGTAAAAGACTTTTTACGGAAATTAAAAGTATGTATGTAATGCTGTCTGGCACCCAAACCCCACCAGTGACCCTGCCATCGGTCACCCTAAAACCCAAGCGTGCCAGATCCAGCTGTACTTATCAAGGGCAAAGTACTATTATTTGTTTAAATTGAAACATCTTATCGAGGGCAAAGATCGGGCCCTGGAGTTTTCTGTTGGTGTTTAGCAGTGATGAAATGTCAAGTGAGGGCAAAGATCGAGCCCGGGTGTTTATTATAGAAATATTTTACTCGGGGGAAAGACCGGGCCCCCTGTGAGAAGCTGTTAAGCGGTCTGTCGACTTTCACCATAAATATGTTGATCAGGGGCAAGGATCGGGCCCCGTTGTAGTCTGATGCTGTTTGGCAGGAATGAATTACATCGATTCTTTGGAAGTGTCGAGTGAGGGCAATGATTAACAGAAAACTCTGATGTTGACAACTCATCGAACAACGCTTATATTATTTGGCAGCAAACATTTTCAGGAGTAGAGATGTGCTGATGTCAACTGAATTACAACTTTATTCAATGGTTTTCACTGCTTTGTCAGGGTGTGCCGTGTATGCGCGGTTCTGTCCTCAGTAACGGATTAACTGTTACAGTTTAAACTAAAAAATCCTACACAAGATGGACAACACGCGTGCCAAGTTACCTCCTCATGGAGACCTTCAGCGTCATCTTGTCACCATCTCTTTTGTGCCGACTCCTCACTCCATCCGCGTCAGTACTCCTGTGTGGCGATTATGGGTGCATGTTCGTGCCGAGAACCACCCGGTTCTACGTTGATTTGCGTGCCTCCATTTTATGTGAATAGCCCAGGCGCACACAGTTTACAGGATCAGGTATTGACAACAATGTCAATTGAGCGTTTCAGATTACCAGGAACTTTGCTGCGCGGAGATCGGCAGTGGGTCAGAGAGCTATGTGGCTATATTTTTAACAGTTAGCCTTCCTGCCTTGCTGATGTGTGATATATCGTTTTTTTTATTAAGAGCTGAAGATTACTGTGTAAATGGTCATGAGAAAATCGACAGCGTGTTCTTCAACTCAGAATGACTATAACAAAACACAAGTGAGAGGAAAAGAGCAAGCCTTCCTGCCTTTGCTGATGTGTGATATACCATTTAGTAAGTGCTAAAGATAACCTTGTAAATTGCTGTGAGAATATCGACAGTGGGTTCTTTAATTCAGAATGACTAAAAAAAGTGAGAGGATAAGAAAGAAAACCAGTCCAGAACAGAAACCAGAGTTAATACTCACCTTAGAAGTGGGACATCAAGTTCAAGAGTGAGTCAGACAGCATAAAATAGGGACAAGGTCCCAGAACTGGAAGCAGTGGGTCAGTGAGTCCATAATGGGGAGAAATGTCCCAGAAACAAAACCAAGACAGAGAGTGTAAAAGAAAAAAAAAAAGATGAGTGATAAGTGGCAGAGAGCCCAGAACCGGGACACTGATTCTAGAAGTTAGAGTCGAGAGTGAGCCTGGAACAGGGATAGTGATCCCAGAAGTTGGTCATTGAGTTAAAGTTTGGAGGGGACAAAGGTCCCAGAACTTGAACCACGACTGAGAGCCCAAAAACAGGGACAAGGAGCCCATGTTGGGGACAAAGGTCCCAGAAATTTAACCACAACAGTTAGCTCTAAACGGGGACAAGGTCGCCAGAAGTGGAAGATTGTTGTGTATGAGTTGGCGTTGAGGTGTTAGGCCACTCATTGGTTTGAGTTGTGTATGAGATGGCTGTGTTCTGTTTAGTCACTCATTACAAGGTACTATTTGTTGTATAATGGTGCGTGAATGAGACACCCATTATCTTAGTGTTTGAGACACCCATTATCTTAGTGTTTGAGTTTTGTGGTAAGTGAGAGTAGTAGTTTTATTGGAAGCGTGTGTAGAAGTATTATGAGGGTGTTTGTTTACTGACCTGCGGTGCGCACGTTGTTTCCTGATACATATATATTGTCTTAAGGTTTGTCCCTGTATGTTGCTCGTCGTACCGGTCTGGCCAACTGGTGTGATCTGTGGCATATGGGTTTTGGTGTATGATGTAGGATGGTGGTTTAATTCAGGAAGTGACATGATAATTTGGTCTGAATTTAATGTGGTGTAAAATCTCTAGTATAGTTTCCCTGCAAGTTCTGATGTAGTATGGTGTGAAAGAATGTTTTTTTTAATTATTCACTGTGTGCGAGATGAGATGTTGTATGGTGTGATAGGGAGATGAGATGTAGTATGGTGTGATAGGATGTTTCTTTTATGTGAGTTTGGTGAGATGTAGTATGCTGTGATAGGATGTTTCTTTTATGTCAGTTTGATGAGATGTGGTATGGTGTGACAGGTTGTGATGTGAGATGTTTATATTGTATTGCATTTTTTATTATTAGCGCTTTGTATTCAATTTCTTGACTATAGGTTATTTGCCATATTGTCATTATTTTAATTGTTTTATCTCATCTATTTCACAATGCATTTATTCCCCGTAAAGAAGGGAGATATGTTGTAACTTACGTTTATCTGCTGTTCAGCCAGAATGAGTGTGGCGTGGAATGTTGGATGGATGGAATGTTGGATGTCTGTGAGTGTCAGTTGGGTATGGGGCTGAGTAGCAGGACAGCTGCTCCTGGTGGGGTTTCCCTTGTTTCCTCATTTATACATGTAACAACTTAATAAAAGAACTTAACTAATCTACGCTAGAAGTCCGGACCTTCATTTGGATTACAACAGATGACATGTGATTCCTACACCTTGTAATCCTCATTGGCTTATGTGACATTCCCTGTAGGCTGATTTATATACTTGTAGGATTCATTGTCTCTGTATAATGTGTGCGTGGTGTAAAGTACTGACACACACTACACTGATATGAGTAGCGCAATACAACAAATGAAATGCATATGAGAGAGGGGCTACGTAAAGATGAGGGGCACTGTTGAAGGGTGGCAGTGAGGGAATCTGAGGAGGAGGTAATGAGGGGGAGGGGCTATGGGGAAATGAGGGGCACTTGTGGCGTGTGGCAGTGAGGGAATCCGAGGAGGAGGTCAGGGGCACTGTTGGAAGGTGGTAGTAAAGGTATTTACGGAGAAAGAGGTTATTGGCGTGGCACCAAAAAATACTTTCGTATCAGCGCTGAAGCCGGCCCTCTCATGGCCTTTCTGTTTTTGTTTATTTAATTAGCAGTCGGGTCATAAGGGCTACTGTGGAACATACTTTAAAGTGTGTGCTAATTATATTTACTGCTATATTCAATGTTTTAAGTTTGTAGGCGATTTTACTAATGTTTTTACCGGGAAAAATGAAAGTGGAGTCCTATGGTGCCTGATATGGGGCTGGGGCCCAAGGTCAGCTGTGAGATAAGGTGCACTGGAGAGGAGTAGTGGATAATCAAGCCTGTAAGTGAGTGCGTTGCAGAGTCCGGGGTCAGGCGGAGGTAGTAATGAAGAGGGATTCTCCCTGAAGGTTCGCACAGAGGGAGCCCGAGAAGTGTCATTTGCCTGATACTCTCACCTCAGAAACCTCCTCTTCCCAATAAAGGAACATTACATGGAAAAAGCACTTTTTGAGAGTGATAATATCTAGAAAGAGATTTGGAAAATAGTGCGTTTTACTGGGCCTTGTAAGACTAAGGAGGGGCCGGAAGCAGGCCTGCCTAGACATATATGCGACAATTCAAGCCCGCAGTGGCCCACCCAAATGCGCCCTTGGTCCACACAAATAAAAATTCCTGGAGCCCGGCCTGTTCCCCACATAGCGCTTTACAAACAAAAGAGTAGAGTAAGTTTAAAAACCCAGCGTGTACTTTCAGAAAGTACACGCTGTGTTTTTAGAGTTGCTCTTCTCTTTGCAAGCTGCAGCCCCTCTCCCTTGCGGTACCTACAGCATAGCAGGAGGTATGGGGTCGAAAACGCAGAGCTTGAATTCTAGCTAGTCACTGTGTGGTTTGAGACGTACAGAGGTTGGCTGTTATTTAGGCATCTATTTTAGTATTTGAGGAACTCCCTTGAATCGGCTGCCCTACTGTGCCTTGTTCTGTGTTTTGTTTAAACTTATCTTCAAGTAAAACATGATTGAAGGTTATTCCTCTTGATGCTGATTTTTAAAGTTAAGGCTGAATTTTTCTATTTACTGTTCAAAAATACCCTTACGTTCTTACAATCAAAAGCTATATTACTCCTACGCTCGGGTGGTCTGTCGCAGGTTTTCTGCCATTGCAATGAATGGAAATGCAGCTCTTTGATAGTTAATAGCTTACTGTTCTATATTAGGATTCAAACTTCTAAACTGCAAGTAACAAAAGGGGCAACATTTCCCCACCCAATGAACAGTGCTCCAGTTAAGAATCTTTAGTAAAATCTTATGATGGTACCACCGTTGGGGCCATATTATCAAGAATGGTGTTAAAATGATCGCCGCTTTAGTAGCAGGAAACTGCCGCTAAAGCGGCGATAATGGGCTTGATATTATGCCCTTGAGCATTCCAATAGAAGCCCAGGTTCACACCAGAACATGGGCTTCTATTGGAATTCTCAAGGGCATATTATCAAGCCCATTATCGCCGCTTTAGCGGCAGTTTCCTGCCGCTAAAGCGGCGATAATTTTAACGCTGTTCTTGATAATATGCCCCTTGGAGTCTTGTACTTTTCTAAACCTGAAGTGTACTTGCCTGTGTAACCAATTAATGTCAGGGAGTGTTTATCCAATTTGCAAACCGACCTTAAGACCCTTAACGTGGTGCTGTATGTGTAAAAATGCATCATCTTTTCACTTTTTAAAGTAAACGTTTGGAGTGACATTTGGTGCTGCACACGCATGCGGTCTGGTTCCTGGCGCACATAGCCAAGGTTGCAGCGCACAGAGACCCTCCACACAGAGGAAAAAAATTAGAGGGAACATTGTTCCTGAGGTGCATAAATTCATGTAGAATGATATGGGTTGGACTTTGGCGAATGGAATAGTGGTGTGGCAAGGTAACAACATATGAGAGGTCTGCAGAGACAGCGTCCAGAGATCCTGTCTGCATGGATACAAGGGCGGCTTTGCCTGCATTGTTGAACTAGACACATAGCTTGGGGGTGGGATTTCAGCATGTTTGTGTGCAATGTACGATGTGTCCTTTAGTGAACGATGTGCTGAGGCAGCATAAAGGACTGCGGGGAGAGGTAAGATCCCTGAAAATAATGATGCCAAAGGGTGAGCACAGCGAAACAACCTGTGCATCACTGGTTTGACAGAATGAATAGAAGCCCCTCGCATGGAACTATGTGTTGAAAAATGGCTCTTTTATACAGTATTTGATTGTAAAAAGTCAACTTTTATTGGTGGAGTGAGAACACACGGTCCCATGCCAGTTGTCAATCCTGGTGCTCTCTCTAGATTGGTGGTGGAAGGTTTTTTTCATTTCCAGGATAGAGGCCACATTTTACAAACAGCACAAAGTAAGGGTCCTTTGAGAGTGGAAAATAGCACATTCAATACGTTTGCAGACCGCACAAAAGAGGCGCAGCAGCAGTGGGAATAATTTCTTGAAGGCAAATAGGGGCATATTTAGAATAACTGGCGCATCCCTGCATATCAGTTATTGTGCGCCACAGCTCCGCCACCATGGATGCGCCGCATTTACAATGCGCATCTGTGCCGTAAAAGTGGCGCATTGCTGGAGTTGCGTCGCAAGCGCGACGCAGCTCCACATACTTACCTCAAACATCGCAACAAGCAGTTTGCATGTTTACAGGACACACATTTGACTGCCTCTGGGCTGACCAAACTGCAGAAACTGTGGCAAGGTACAGAAGTACGCAAGAGGAGTGCTTATCCGGGTGGCCCGGGTGTTACATTCTACTGAAACACACCAAAGTGGCTTAGAAGGGCATTTATTTGGTCTTCGAGAGTATATTAGCTGTGGCAGTATTCTTTATCCGCCCCTACTTTCTGATACACAGGCGTCCTTCATATGGGGGGGCAACTATAATGGCATGGCAGACACAGATATGGATCGTTCACCTCTGCTTGTGCTGCGGGCCCAGTAATTGGTAGCCACAAAATGACGAATGCAATGGCCAAGGGACATCCTTGTGACTGATGCATGGTAATTGACGCACACAGAAGATATTGTTCTTTCTACTCAGGGTTGCATGCGCTATACACCAGCATAGATTTATTCTATTGTAATGCGGAGGCTGCATGGAGGGTTTCTGACATCGAATACTTGGGGCGCACACTCTCAGATCATAGTCCACTTAAACTCATATGTACTTGGCGCCGGTCTTCTCCATACATGTGACTTACAACTGAGGTGCTGCGTGATCCTGTATTCCTCTCCACAGCAGCAGAACACGCGGAGCAATATTTGTACTGATAATGCAGACACTGCATGAGGTACAGGGAAAGAATGGGATGTCTTTAGGGTGGTGGTGAAATATCCTGTTAAGAGCAATAGTGGCTGGCAGGGAACAGGGGTGGCGGGGGAGGGGGGAACCTCTGTCCTCGCAGTCGCCGGCTGCCGTCACCCCTCCTTGCTTCGACCCGGAACCAGGAAGCAGCAGGAAAGAGCAGAAAGCCCCCGGGCTCCCAGGCTCCCTATTGCCAATCATAATGCTACAATGCAGCGTTGTGATTGGTCGGGGCGCAGTGATTCGGCTCTGCGACGGGGACAGGGAACCTGGGCATGTTGCCCACCAGGCTGTGTAATGCAGCCTGGTGGGAACATGCTAAGGGCACATGACTGTTTGGCCGGCCCCAGACAGCTGGCCAAACGTTCGTGTGCACTTAGTGTGCACAAACCACTCCTCCCCCTGTGCCACCAGCCCCGACCCGCCCCGCCCTATCCCAGCCCAGAATCCTACAAAATGATAATAACTCTGTTATCATCATTGTATTTTTCCTGCTCTGAGAGCAGCGGGGCGACGCTCCTCCACCTTAGCGGCGGAATCACCCCTGGTTAAGAGTGACGCGAAGATGCTGGAAGACATATATATAGTCGAAGTATGGCTCGCCCGGGATGTGCCCAAGCTGCCTTCCAGGTCTCCTCCAGGGTGTGCACGTTTGGCAGCGGCTCCTAGTATGCGCCCCTGGTGGGAGGCGGGCATTCGGGTCTGGAGTGACATGCTCGTGGAGGGGCCACTGTGGTCGCTTGAGAATCTGTGACACACCTATGGCATAGGCCCAGGCCGGTTTCTAAGACATAAGGCGTTGGCGCAAGGATCAGAGAGATGAGGCACTGGCCATGGGCCCCTGGCACTTCAAGCTGTTGCAGACACTCTTGGCATGGTGTGCACAGGAGAGCAAGGGCTCGCCCGTACTCTGCACTAGTGCAGCATTTAGGGGTAAAGTTGGGACCTTTGAAGGAGTAGAGGGAACAACGTCCGGGCACAGATTGCCAGCAGGACGTTTGGTGAAATGCCTGAGAAGTGTAAAGTTGATTTCCCAAAACTCCATGCTTGAACACACCCAGTTCAATGGATAGTTGCAGAACCGTAGACTCTGTTTAGACCCCAGGGGGCAAGCGGTGACGATACACAATATCAAAAGTGGGCCAGGGATTTGAAACAATTAGAAGCCACATCCAATGCTCCAGCCGGTGACGAGGAGGGCGCGCGTGGCTGGAGGATGAGGGACCAAGATGGTGGAGCTGGCACGTGGGAGGAGGGGGAGGCAATACCCTGGACCATACCCTTTCTAGTTACTCTTGTTGGGTTTTCCACTTGGAGCTTTTAGGGCGATGCCTTTCCCAGTGGCTGTGCCCACCTGGTGCGGAAACTGATCGCAATGCAGCGCGGGACTGGACTCCTGGCGCACTCTGGTCCCTGGTTGCAGCTACAAGTCTGTCATGCTCCGCAGAGATCCGAGTCTGTGACATTATGGGATGCCCCCCATAGTTACTGTGGCAAAGTTACAATTTTAGGATCTGCTGAATTTAATGATGACATAACTCGTGTTCAGCTGATGTTTGTAAAAAATGAAAATATAAGAAAGATCTCCTGGGAAAAAGCCACATATCCTTCAGGAATAAACCACGCCCCAGGAGGGGGCGATGTCAGCAATGACCCCCCTCATGCCAGAAGCCTGACATTTTGATTAAATCTTGGCACACCAGTGCGCACCCACCACCGTACGCGGCCAAGACGGACATGAGTGGACCCTCACGGGTATGGCTGCGCACAGGCACCTTGCCGCAGGCACCATGGATGCAAGCGCACAGACGCAGGTCTGCACCGGACGACCTGACCCGGAGGACAGCACAGCCCACGATGGCAGGCCTGGCACCTCTGCATCCTGCCATAGGTGCGGGGGCGTATCCTCCAACCTGTCCCAGCAGGAGGGGCACGCATCCGAAACAGCATCAGCGCCGGTGCGCACCCCTCGGTCTGCTTCGGCAGACCAGTCCATGCTCCAGAACAGCGCGTCAGCGTCTCTTCCTCACCTGCGCAGGAAGGTGCACGCACTTCCACACATCTCCGACGGTGAAGAGATGCGGAGGGCCCTGAGGCCACGCCAGAGACTTGGTAACCCCTCCAGGAGTACCCATGGGCAGAGACATCCATAAAGGCAGGGGGAGCCCCATTGGCGGGTCCCTCATTACCTGGGAACGGAAACATCGAAATGAGCCCGCCCAGCCTTCAGCCTACCAACCCCCCTTCCTTAGGGATGCCCTCAGAATAGGCGACGACCCACTCTGGGTTCTCCGATGTGTAAGTGATGCTAAATTAAGCAGGTCTAAATGGTGCCCCACAGGCCTGCAATGGCAGACCCGAAATAGGGGTGCCGGCTATCCAGTGGCTCAACAAAACAGAATACCTTTGACACCATGTGTTAATTATTACTCATCACACAATGGTTTTTAATGACCACTGCTTCCATTTATTTTTGGATTCATTCTTCATTTTTTCATTGGCAAAAAGGAGGTTCCCATCACATTACGCATTTATGACATCCACCTCTCTTATTGTTTTTTTGTGAAAACATACATAAATATATTTTTTGACACAACTAGTCTAAACAAAAAACATATACATGATTCACAAAAACATACATAAAAGTGACTTAAGACCTTAAAACATTACTACATGCATCGACAACAGCAGTCTATTTGTAATGGTCTTTCATCGGGATCATTCCTGTTTCAGAAAACATCCTACTGATTTGTACTCGTCATTGGGACTCTCATATCTACTAAGCCCTCAATTGGCTATACTGGGCAGGCCCTTGAGAGGTCAGAGTTGTTTACTCACTCGTGCCAAGAGCAGCAATAAGTCGGCTCTAGTGCACCTATAATTGGGCAAACTAATTTAGCTTGGTTTCTCTGAACATCTCCGTAGAGAGAGCCAACGCGTTTCGACCTTCCAAAGGATGCACCAAGCAGAATATTTTATGTGAAGATCTTCATCAGGGCGGAGCTTTTGACGTGTAGGACATTAGGTAGCATATCTGGTTCGCACAATGGAGCGCAATATCCCTCCTGGGTGCTTGTGTTAGAAGTGTTTTATTTTGGTAGTCCTTTTCCGCGTGCTTGTTTTTCGGTCGTTTCCTCTTCCTTTCTTGACCAAAGTCAAGTGGGTGGCACACTCAGTGCTATGTCCCACTACTTAGCCAATGCCATACTCGCCCAAGGTATGTGGTGTACCTGTTTACAGGGCACATGGAGGTACGGCACCAAAACCCCATCAGGCAAGGCGGGCGCGTGCACCTTCTTTCTGCCACACAGGGGGATGTTGCCCAGTTTCCTAAGGTTATACTGAGAGAGTCAGCAAAGACCAGGAGGAAAAGTGAACAGTTTTGGGGTGATTTTTCCTAAGAAGGCCATGTCCAACAGCTGGACTTAAGAGGACCACAAAAAAACTCTGTTATGGCCTTCTGAGGACATCAATAATCGGAGCACCTGGTGTTGGGGAGGGGTCAAAGGAGGGAGTTTGATTGCCCCGTCATCACTCTTAGAAGCTTCATTTGTAGGGGGGCTCAGGGTTCTGTTACGGGGCAGCCTGAAAATCAAGGATATCTGGCTACAAAGTTGGTGTGCGATGCAGAGTAGCAAGCAATGACATGAACCAGGAAAAAACAAGGGGAGCTGGATAAGAAACAGAAGTAGGACAGAGGAGGCAAGGACTCCCTGCTATGTACAAACAGTGAAAGGAACCTGCAATGGTCACACATATTGAGTTCCCACGAGGGTTGCACACAGGTGACTCTTACAGCAGAAATAGGGAAGGTCGATCAGTGTGTGTGCAGATTGCTCTTACAGATATGCATCCTCTGAACCCCATGGAAAGGAGGCAGCACAAGCGGTTCAGTATCTGGACCCAAGGGCACAAAGAAGGATTATACTTAAACACATGAGACAAGCTCCCACGGGTCCAGCCGGAGGCACAGTGGAGATTCCTGTGAAGTGTCACACTGACACAATTAAGGCACCTAAGACCTGAACCACCGCCTCTCACTCCACGTACCCACCAGACTCCTCCGCTTGGCCCAGCAGAGCCTTGACTCCGTCCCTCGGATCCACAAGACCAGAACCGGAGGAAGATCCTTCTCCTACCTCGCCACCGAGACCTGGAACACCCTGCCCCTCCACCTCAGACAATCCCCTCTGCTGACCCAATGCAGGAAGGATCTCAAGACCTGGCTCTCCGACTGAATCCACAGCGCTCAGAAGAATCAGCAGTACACCCTGCCCCTCCCCCCAGCACTTTGAGACCTAGATTTGATTGATTTGATTAGTGCATTTGTAAAGCGCACAAATGCCCAGGGGCGTCTTGGTGAGTAGCTGCGCTTTACAAACCCCGATTGATTGATTGGTTTAAGACTACATTTACCAGAAGTCAAAGAGAGGGGCTGTGAATTGTCTTCTGGAATCTAGGAGGCACCTCCTGTGCAAAACGGAACATGCTACGCACAGGTGAGCAGAGAATAATACACACACCAAATGCAAAGAGCCCAAGAGGAGCACTTGGTGAGCAGCAGAGAGCAAAGTGCTGTACGCAAACAAGCACCGACAGGCAGAGGAAACAGCAAGCAGACGACTAACAAGACAAAAGGGCGATACTAGAGCACGGAATCAAAGAGAAACTGGAGAACAAACAAGGCAGGATAAACACAAAGATTCTAGGAACTGTAGCAAACAAGAGACTGGAACGGCAAGCAAACTAGAGACTGCAAAAGGGAGAAACACGGAGAAAGGACACCTAAAACAAAGTGCAAAAACAAGATTGGGGAGCAGATACAAGAGCTGGGATAGAAAGAAAAGGAATAAAAAAAGGAAAATGGTAGCAGGAACAGAAAGAACAATTATAAACAAATTAAAAAGGGAGCAGCCCAGTGGCTGCACCTTACTGCAG
Source organism: Triturus cristatus (assembly GCF_964204655.1). Classification (NCBI taxonomy): domain Eukaryota; kingdom Metazoa; phylum Chordata; class Amphibia; order Caudata; family Salamandridae; genus Triturus; species Triturus cristatus. Next base: position 848,074,054 of record NC_140595.1, read on the forward strand.
ACAGAAGCTGAAAAGGGAGTAAAGCCACATACAAGGTAGGGCTGGGAGACAATCTGTAGGAAGCTGCACTGGAGGAGGGTGCAGCCTCTGGCTGAATCAAGGCAAGAATTGGACAGGAGAACAGAGACCCGGCAGACAGAGGCTCAAATGCCGACAGACGGACAAGGAGCTTCAGGCAACAGCAGCTTCTAAGTAGTTCCAGGCAGCAGCAAGCCCAAGGGGGACGCCACATGACTCTGCTGCACAAGATAGTCAAAGGTGTGTGGAATTCACATCTCTCAAGCCCTGGAGGGGAGAATCCAGTGTAGTCCCGTTGAAAGCATTGCACGGTGGGTGCTGAGCGGATACATGGTAGAACATTACTACATCAGATCTGTGGTCCTTGCAGGTAAATGAAGGGTTGTCACTATTTAGGGCTTGAAATGGCATGGAGGCAGCAGTCATGTCAGGACTTTACAAGAGTCCTGATGGTGATTTCCAGGCTGCAGTTGTTCCATGCTCAGTGCTCCCCCCATAGGTGGAGCGATGGAACTGCAACATTATGAATCAGTCAATGCAACTTGGGGCCAGCAAAGACCCTTAGCCCCAACAGAGATGGGCAGCAGGGACGAGCATCGCCGGAGGAGACGCCATCAAACTCTCCGTTCACATTCCCTGGAAGAGTTTCAGAAGCACCACCAGGGAGAAGGAGCTAAGAGAGCTCCGCTGACCCATCCTAGGCAGCCGCCATCTTTATCACCTCCTCACATACTACTCAACATGCACCCCTGAAACATGTACTATGTACATGTTTCAGCAACACACCCCACCTCTCATCCCCAAAACCTTCACCAGGAAGTGCTCACGGTTCCTAACATCCTCTTGCACGCCTCCGCCCTAATACCCTCTAATTACTGCTTCCCTTTGCCCTTCTTATAACACCTGCAGTTCATGAGGGTTTAGCCTATGGGGAGAGAGTCCCCAGCAGTGAAGGGAGCTGTGAAGGAGCTCAGATGAGGCCCAAACCACCACACCCAAAAGGAGCCCCCCTGGGGAGCTTGTCTCAAGCAGCCCTTGGTGCACCAGACAGGACTAGCCTCAATGACTCTCTGCATTCTAGCTCCTTCGTGAAGGGCTTCAAAGCACTGCACCTCAAGCTACTTCTGAGGAAACCCGGGCGCAAGCCTTTCACCTGGCTAATTCTACACCAGGTGCCAATGGACGCTGAACGTGTTCAGTGATGGAGAGAGTCAAGTTAAAAAAAATATCTTTATTCTTCAATGAAAATAGTACTAGATTAACGAACTGGTCTCACCAGTAGACCGGACCTTGACTAATTGTGATCTGCGCTGATGCTGCACCAGGAGCCTCCCTGGCCAGGGTGGAAGCACGCACTGTACCCGACCTCCCGGCAGAGCCCGGCCTGGAGCGCTCCACACCGACTGGCTTAAGATGGACCCCAAGGGTCCATGCTGCACAGAGAGTCTCCCTGGCCAGGGTGGAAGCACGCACTGTACCCGACCTCCCGGCAGAGCCCAGCCTGGAGCGCTCCACACAGGCTGGATTAAGATGGATCCCAAGGGGCCATGCTGCACCGGGAGCCTTCCTGGCCAGGGTGGAAGCACGCACTGTACCTGACCTCCCGACAGAGCCCGGCCTGGAGCACACCACACAGGCTGGATGAAGATGGACCCCAAGGGGCCATGCTGCACCGGGAGCCTCCCTGGCCAGGGTGGAAGCACGCACTGCACCCGACCTCCCGACAGAGTACGGCCTGGAGCGCTCTACACGGGCTGGATTAAGATGGACCCCAAGGGGCCATGCTGCACCGGGAGCCTCCCTGGCCAGGGTGGAAGCACACACTGTACCCGACCTTCCGACAGAGCCTGGCCTGGAGCGCACCACACAGGCTGGATTAAGATGGACCCCAAGGGGCCATGCTGCACCGGGAGCCTCCCTGGCCAGGGTGGAAGCACGCACTGCACCCGACCTCCCGACAGAGTACGGCCTGGAGCGCTCTACACGGGCTGGATTAAGATGGACCCCAAGGGGCCATGCTGCACCGGGAGCCTCCCTGGCCAGGGTGGAAGCACACACTGTACCCGACCTTCCAACAGAGCCTGGCCTGGAGCGCACCACACAGGCTGGATTAAGATGGACCTCAAGGGGCCATGCTGCACCGGGAGCCTCCCTGGACAGGGTGGAAGCACGCACTGCACCCGACCTCCCGACAGAGTACGGACTGGAGCACACCACACAGGCTGGATGAAGATGGACCCCAAGGGGCCATGCTGCACCGGGAGCCTCCCTGGCCAGGGTGGAAGCATGCACTGTACCCGACCTCCTGGCAGAGCCCGGCCTGGAGCGCTCCACACAGGCTGGATTAAGATGGACCCCAAGGGGCCATGCTGCACCGGGAGCCTCCCTGGCCAGGGTGGAAGCATGCACTGTACCCGACCTCCCGGCAGAGCCCGGCCTGGAGCGCACCACACAGGCTGGATGAAGATGGACCCCAAGGGGCCATGCTGCGCCGGGAGCCTCCCTGGCCAGGGTGGAAGCACGCACTGTACCCGACCTCCCGGTAGAGCCCGGCCTGGAGCGCACCACACAGGCTGGATTAAGATGGACCCCAAGGGGCCATGCTGCACCGGGAACCTCGCTGGCAAGGGTGGAAGCACGCACTGTACCCGACCTCCCGGCAGAGCCCGGCCTGGAGCGCTCCACACAGGCTGGATTAAGATGGACCCCAAGGGGCCATGCTGCACCGGGAGCCTCCCTGGCCAGGGTGGAAGCACGCACTGTACCCGACCTCCCGACAGAGCCCAGCCTGGAGCGCTCTACACAGGCTGGATTAAGATGGACCCCAAGGGGCCATGCTGCACCGGGAGCCCCCCTGGCCAGGGTGGAAGCACGCACTGTACCCGACCTCCCGGAAGAGCCTGGCCTGGAGCGCACCACACAGGCTGGATTAAGATGGACCCCAAGGGGCCATGCTGCACCGGGAGCCTCCTTGGCCAGGGTGGAAGCACGCACTATACCCGACCTCCTGGCAGAGCCCGGCCTGGAGCGCTCCACACAGGCTGGATGAAGATGGATCCCAAGGGGCCATGCTGCACCGGGAGCCTCCCTTGCCAGGGTGGAAGCACGCACTGTACCCGACCTCCCGACAGAGCCCGGCCTGGAGCGCTCTACACAGGCTGGATTAAGATGGATCCCAAGGGGCCATGCTGCACCGGGAGCCTCCCTGGCCAGAGTGGCAGCACGCACTGTACCCGACCTCCCGACAGAGCCCGGCCTGGAGCGCTCCACACAGGCTGGATGAAGATGGACCCCTAGGGGCCATGCTGCACCGGGAGCCTTCCTGGCCAGAGTGGAAGCACGCACTGTGCCCGACCTCCCGGTAGAGCCCGGCCTGGGGAGCACCACACAGGCTGGATTAAGATGGACCCCAAGGGGCCATGCTGCACCGGGAGCCTCCTTGGCCAGGGTGGAAGCACGCACTATACCCGACCTCCTGGCAGAGCCCAGCCTGGAGCTCTCCACACAGGCTGGATGAAGATGGATCCCAAGGGGCCATGCTGCACCGGGAGCCTCTCTGGCCAGGGTGGAAGCACGCACTGCACCCGACCTCCCGACAGAGCCCGGCCTGGAGCGCTCCACACAGGCTGGATTAAGATGGACCCCAAGGGGCCATGCTGCGCCGGGAGCCTCCCTGGCCAGGGTGGAAGCACGCACTGCACCCGACCTCCCGACAGAGCCCGGCCTGGAGCGCTCCACACAGGCTGGATTAAGATGGACCCCAAAGGGCAATGCTGCACCGGGAGCCTCCCTGGCCAGGGTGGAAGCACGCACTGTACCCGACCTCCCGACAGAGCCCGGCCTGGAGCGCTCTACACAGGCTGGATTAAGATGGACCCCAAGGGGCCATGCTGCGCCGGGAGCCTCCCTGGCCATGGTGGAAGCACACACTGTACCCGACCTTCCGACAGAGCCTGGCCTGGAGCGCACCACACAGGCTGGATTAAGATGGACCCCAAGGGGCCATGCTGCACCGGGAGCCTCCCTGGCCAGGGTGGAAGCACGCACTGTACCCGACCTCCCGGCAGAGCCCGGCCTGGGGCGCACCACGCAGGCTGGATGAAGATGGATCCCAAGGGGCCATGTTGCTCTGGGTTCTGCATACTTTCACAGTCTTCAGCATTCAACATGGAAGCCCCATCCAGGAATGTGGATCACTGTGCCACAGTGGGGTACCCGTGGCGCACACGACACCCACCACCTCCCTGCGGTGGGCACAAAGCCTGCACAGCCACTAGTAATACCCCTTCCCAACTCCCCTCCCCCCTGTATGTAACATTTTGTGTCTGCCTCCCTTCCCAGCGACAGCCTGTGGGAGCAGTGAACCCCTGCGCCAGAAGCTGTTGCGTTATATAAGCTTTAAAAATAATATCCGCAGGGGAGTGGGAGTGGGCTGCGCCCCAGAGAACATCTCAGTGGGACCTGGAGGACCCATCTCTAGCCCAGCTGAGGGCCCGGCATCACATCCGCGGGATGTCAAAGGGGAGGGCATTAGATGGAGCCCCCCCCTACGAAACAGGGGCTGACAGGTACAAAATCAAGGGACCCTGACTGGCCGGGTAGTCTGAACAGGCTAATCAGGAAAGGGGTTATGTAGCTCCTCCATGAGGGCAGCATTGAGCTAGTGCCATCGTCTGCGCCACGGCTCAGGTTTGAATGTTTTCTCCACAAGAGAGCCCCTACGATGCCATTGTTTCTATACGCTGCTTTTAAAAAAGAAATCGGGCCCATATTTATCAATATTTCACGCAATGCAAGTCACCTTTCTCGGCTGCGTAATAGGGTAAAGGCAGGAATGCGCTGTATTTAACATTGTACTGCACAGTCATGCTCTCGCTCTGCACTGTCACACAATGTGCTGCCTAGCGCCAACATTTGCACTCTTGCATCACGGTGCTAGGGTGACTGCGTTGTAAGCACGATTGTTTTTGTGCAGAAAGGAGCACCTTCCTTCAAAAAAACGACCCTCAGAGGCATTTTCCGTTTTCTATGTGTGCTGCAGAATGCTGCACGCTTAGGGGCTTATTTACAAGCCCCTTGCGCCGCTGGTGCTTCACATTTTATATGGTAAAAAGTGACGCACCAGCGGTGCAAGGACTTGTAAATAAGCCCCTTACAAAGAGGAAACAATAAGGAGAAATTAAGATATTTCTCCTCGTTGCACCTCTTGTGGGGAGGCGCACAATTCGGATGCATTCCCAGGTCTAACAATGTCCTAAATCAGGGTGTTGGAAGGCGGACCCCGAGGAGTCGGTGAGACCACCAAGGGGGGCCCTCGCACTGCACGAAGTAGCCGAGCGCTGCCGAGAAGTCTCCTGAGAGATCCTTCTCCTATCACGTACTAGCACAGTAACACCACCACACCGGACTCAAGGAGGTTGTCTCAAGACAAGCAATTCTTTATCATCAATAAAAGGTTACGAGTTCAATATTTACATGAAGGGATCGAGGGATCCACCAAAAGTCTCAATGTCTCTTTAGAAGGGTAGGGGTAGCGGGACAGTCTTTGGCAGGAAGGTGGTACGGGGGTACCTGGGGCCCAGTTCGTATCCTCAAGCTGGAGGACCTCCGATCTCGGAGGGGTCGAGCCGCGACGGCGTCAGCAGGGCTCTGGCGTACAGTTCGTGGAGAGCCGCGATTCAATCAGCAGGGCTCTCAAGATGGTTTCTGCTCAGCTCGAGCCGCGACGTCGTCAGCAGGGCTCCGAGGAAGGTCTCAGCGAGGTGGGGCCGCGACGGCGTCTGCAGGGCTCCGATGTTCCAGGTGGTTCAGGAAAGGTTCACAAGAGGGAGCCGCGACGCAGTCAGCAGGGCTCGTGATGGTTCCGACAAGAGTTCTTCTCCGTAGGGTCAGCCGCGATTCGATCAGCAGGGCTCTCGACTCCGGGATACAACTGCCGAGCTGTGGTGGGGTCGCCCCAGATATAGGTCTGGAGCCCTTTGATGTCCGGACCCTTGCGCCCGAGGGGGCGGAGTGGCCGGGTGGAGGTGGCCAGACGCCCAGCAGGAGAGGCGCCAGGCCCATGGGAGTTTGCAGGGCGATCACACCTCGAGAGGGGAGGACAGTTGGGGGTCCCAACGAGACCGTCCTCCGCCGGGGGCGATGAATGGTTCCTGCGGCACCCCCTGGCCAGTCCGTGGTGCCTCGATGTCGGGGCTTCGCTGGGGTCGAGGCCGGGTTGAGCGGGGTCGCGCCGGCTGGTGTACGGGGTGACGTAGATGCCAACAAGATGGCGGAGCCCTGAGGAGCATGCGACCACGTGCAGTTCCAGGTGAAGGGCCTTGGAGCAGTTCAGACGGGTGGCCCGTGAAGGCCGGGGCGGGGAACGGCCACAGTCCAGGGGGGTTAAGGACCACGCCACGAGGCCGGGTCCAACAGGCGTCCCCCCCAGCCGAAGGCATGGAGAGTCACCCATCTCCTTGGGGATTCTCCTCGTCAAGGCGGAAGAAGCGGGACAGGCCGTCGGCGTTGGCGTGGTCATTGCCGGGCCGGTGTTCGACGTCAAAGTCCATCCCTTGTAGCGAGATGGACCATCGCAGCAGTTTGGGGTTCTCGCCCCGCATTCGCATTAACCATTGCAAGGGCCGGTGGTCGGTCTGGACCCGGAAGTGGGCGCCAAAGAGGTAGGGCCGGAGCTTCTTGAGGGCCCACACCACAGCGAAGGCCTCGCGCTCAATAGTGCTCCAGCGTTGCTCCCGGGGCAGTAGTCGCCGGCTGATGAAGGCCACTGGTCGGTCGAGCCCCTTTTCGTCAGTTTGGGAGAGAACGGCCCCGATCCCATACTCGGAGGCGTCCGTCTGTACCACGAACTCCTTCTGGTAGTCCGGGGCCTGCAGCACCGGAGCAGTACACATGGCTGTTTTGAGGGTGTCGAAGGCTGTTTGGCAGCGGGGTGTCCAGTGTACCTTCTTGGGCTGCTTTTTGGACGTTAACTCTGTGAGGGGGCCGACAATGCTCCCATAGTCCCGGATAAACCGTCGGTAGTATCCGGTGAGGCCCAGGAAGGCCCGGACAGCGGTCTGGGTAGTGGGGGGTTCCCAGGTCTGGATGGCATCTATCTTTGCTTGGAGGGGGGCCACCTGCCCGCTCCCCACTTGATGGCCCAGGTAGGTCACGGATCCGTGGCCGATTTGGCATTTGCTGGCCTTGATTGTGAGCCCGGCCCGCTGGAGGGCGGCCAGGACGGCCTTTAGGTGGAGGAGGTGCTCGGCCCAGTGGTTGCTGTACACGGCAATGTCATCTAAGTAGGCCGCGCTGAAGGCCTCAAGCCCGGCCAAAACTTTGTTCACCAGTCGCTGGAAGGTGGCCGGGGCGTTCTTCATTCCGAAGGGCATCACCCGAAAGTGGTAATGCCCATCCGGAGTCGAAAAGGCGGATCTTTCTTGGGCGCCGGGGGTGAGCTGGATTTGCCAGTACCCGGCGGTGAGGTCCAGCGTGCTCAGGTAGCGAGCGGCCCCTAGGCGGTCGATGAGTTCGTCGGCCCGGGGTATCGGGTGTGCGTCTGTCTTGGTTACTACATTCAGGGCTCGGTAGTCTACGCAGAATCGCAACTCCGGGGGGTGGCCGGGAGCTGCGGCCTTGGGCACCAGGACGACAGGGCTGGCCCACGGGCTGTCGGAAGGCTCGATGACCCCCAGGGCCAGCATCTTCGCTACTTCGGCCTGGATGCAGGCCCGCACTCGGTCAGGCACCCGGTAGGCTCTGTGTCGTATGGGGGGGTTCTCCCCGGTGTCGACGTCGTGGACGCACCAGTGGGTCACCCCCGGGGTGAGAGAGAAGAGGGCTGCGTAGTCCCGCAGTAATCGCTGGCAGTCGTTGCGCTGTTCCGGGGTCAGGGACGAGGCGAGTTGGACCCCTTCGATCGATCCATCGTGAATGTCGGATTGCAAGAGGTCGGGCAGGGGCTCGGAGTCGTCCTCGCCCCCCTCGTCGGTCGCCAGCAGCAGGCTCAGTTCGGTCCGGGCGAAGTGGGGTTTTAGCCTGTTAGCATGTAGGACCCGGAGGGGGTTCCGGGGGGACTCCAGATCGACCAAGTAGGTGACGGGACTTTTCTTCTCCACCACCTTGAAGGGCCCGGTCCACTTGTCCTGGAGGGCGCCGGGTTCGACCGGGGCCATGACCCATACTTTCTGACCTGGCTCGAATTCTACAGTAGAAGTGTTGCGATCGTACCACCGCTTCATGTCCTCCTGGCTGGCCTCGAGGTTGGCTTCGGCGAGGGCTCGGAACTTGCGGGTCTGGTTTCGGAGGGTCAGGAGGTATCGGTAGACGTCAGGAGGGGCGCCTCGGGGCTTCATCTCCCAGCCCTCCTTGACCAGACTGAGCGGTCCGCGGACCGGGTGTCCATACAATAGTTCAAACGGGCTGAACCCCAGGGACTTCTGCGGGACCTCCCGATAGGCGAACAGGAGGCAGGGCAGCAGGACATCCCATTTCCTCCTGAGTGGTTCTTCCAGGCCCTGGATCATCCCTTTCAATGTTCGGTTGAACCGCTCAACCAGTCCGTTCCCCTGAGGGTGGTATGGGGTCGTGAACTTGTATGTGACCCCGCACTGTTGCCACAGGGACCGCATGTACCTGGAGATAAAGTTCGTGCCGCGGTCGCTCACCACTTCGCTGGGGAATCCCACTCGGGAGAAGATCCCCATCAAGGCCCGGCCTACCACAGGGGCCGTTATGGTTCTGAGCGGGACCGCCTCCGGGTACCTGGTGGCGTGGTCCACGAGGACCAGGATGAAGCGGTGGCCCAGGGCGGTTTGGGGGTCCAGGGGTCCCACAATGTCGATTCCGACCCGTTCAAACGGGGTGCTGACGGCGGGAAAGGGCTGGAGGGGGGCCTTGACCCGACCCCCCGTCTTTCCGCTGGCTTGGCAGGTCTGGCAGGACCGGCAGTGGGTGTCCACATCTCTCCGCATCCGGGGCCAGTAGAAGTGGGTCACCAGACGACTGTACGTTTTGTCTTGCCCCAAGTGTCCGGCGAGGGGCACATCATGGGCCAGGTTGAGAAGAAACTCCCGGAAGCGGAGGGGGACCACCAACACGCGGCTGGCCCCGAGTTCTGCTACTTTCTGTTCGCTGTACAACAGGCCCTCGGCCCAGTAGATCCAGTGGGTGCCGGTCTGGTCACCGTTGGCTTGCGCGGTCGCCTGCTGCCGGACCCCTTCGAGAGAGGGACAGGACTGTTGCTCTTGCTGGAACTGCTCTCGGGTGGGGCCCCCTTCGTGTTGCCATTGCGTCAGCCCTGGTAGGGCGCTCGGAGAAGTCATCTCTTCGGGGGAGGATTCGCTGGACCCAGGGTCGGTGTCCGCCTCCTCCTCGCTGCTGGCGGGAGGGGGTGTGAGCCCCTCGGGTCGGGCGGTCCCGGAGGTCGAGGATGAGCGGGGGGCCTGGGCGGTCATGGACCGGGTGATGGCGCAGGCCCAATCAGCCAGTCCCAACATTCGGAGGTGCTCTCGTCGTTCTACTTGAGCCCAGGGGGAACTCTCCAAGTCGTTCCCCAGGAGGCAGTCGACCGGGGCGTCGTCGCGCACTGTCACCTTCAGCAGGCCCGTCACCCCTCCCCACTCGAAGGGGACCAGGGCCATCTGGCATAGGCTTTCACTGTTGTCGGCCGTCCGGACAGGGCACAGCACATTCGGTAGAATCTGTTCAGGGGTCACCAGGTGGCAGCGGACAGCGGTGATACTGGCGCCGGTGTCGCGAAGGGCTTCGGCCCGTTGTCCGTTGACCGTGACCTGCTGCCGGTACTTCTGGGTGTTGGTTGGGATGGGGGTGCAGGGTACCATCTCCCGGCTACCCAGGCAGACCAGGGACATGGCTGCCGGCTCCCACTCAGTGTTTTCTTGGTCGAGGGCCTCTTCTTCCTCTTCTCCTCCCCCCAAGGCGGCGGCTGTCAGCTGCCGGGGCGGGGGCCCGCCGGCCCCGTTTCTTCGGTTCAGAGGGCAGGCCGGGTCGCTGGCAAAGTGTCCGGTTTGTTGGCAGCCATAGCAGGTCACTGGTGGCCGTGGTCCGGGTCGGGCCGGGCCCACCCTTCGTGCTAGGCTCGGGGAGAGATGTGGCTGCGGTGGCCCTCGAGGGGGGCTCCTGGGGGCCCCAGCGGGAGGGTCTCGGTTCCTGTTCGGCCCTCCCCCCCCACCGCGCTGGCGTGGGGGTCCGTTGGGGTTCCTCTGGTACTCCCCCATTGAGCTCCGGGGGACCCGGGAGTTGACCCATCGATCGGCCTCGACGGCCAGTTTCCGTGGGTCGGTCATTTTGCTGTCGAGGAGGTGCTGTCTCAGCTCCACGAAGCAATTGTTGGAAAGATGTTCCCACACGATGAGGTCGACCAGCTGCCCGTAGGTGGTTACTTTGCTGCCTTTGATCCACCCTTCTAGGGCCCGACTAAAAAAGTCCACATATTCCACCCATGTGGTACCCGGGATTTTCTTGCAGTCTCGGAACCGCTGGCGGTACATCTCCGCTGTTAGCCCGTAGCGGGTGAGCAGGGCCTCCTTCATGTGATCGTAGGAGGTCATCACTTCCTCCGGTAGCTGGAGCAGCGTGTCCCGCCCTTCACTCAGGAATCGCCCCCACAGGCCTGCGCCCCAGTCTTTTTGGGGCACTCGATGGGAGGTCATGGCCACCTCATAGGCCTTGAACCATTGTTGGATATCGTCATTCTTGTAATACTCCTTGACGACCTCCTTCGGGATATGTACTTTGGCCTCGGCAGGCGGTAGAGTGTCTCTCGTACTGGGGGTGTTGGTCCCTCCGTTCTTGGCCTTGATCTCGAGCTCCTTGAGGCTGCGCTCGTGCTCAAGGGTGAGCTTCTTTTCCTCCAACTCCCGGTGTCGTCTCTTCTCCTCTATCTCTTCTTGAAGGCGTAGCTGCTCGAGGGCCAGTTTCTTTTCTGCCAGCTGGAGTTCGCCGTCCAGTCGCAGTCGGGCGAGCTCTAGCTCGTGGCTCCGGACCTTTTCCCGCTCTCGTATTTCTTCTTCGGAGAGGCCGGTTTCTAGGCTCTTTCGTCCTCCGGTTGCCGGGGTCAGTGCGGTTGCTGTGGTCTCCGTCAGGGGCAAGGGCCCTTCTTCCTGGGAGGGGCCTGCCCCGGCCTCCAGCCATGTCCTCAGAGCTTTCTGCATCTCTTCCTTGGTACCGAGGCTGGTGGTTGCAATGCCTTTGTCTCTGCAGAACTGTTTTAATTCTTTGTGCGTATATTCTTCCAGCCGTTCGGGCTGGAACTCCATTGTCGCGTTGTTTTCCTGGCTGCTCATGATGTTATTCGTTTGGATGGGTAGCTAGTGGGTACTGGCTGGTACGTACTGCGTTCGGCTCGGATCCCGTCGCTGGCCACCAAATGTTGGAAGGCGGACCCCGAGGAGTCGGTGAGACCACCAAGGGGGGCCCTCGCACTGCACGAAGTAGCCGAGCGCTGCCGAGAAGTCTCCTGAGAGATCCTTCTCCTATCACGTACTAGCACAGTAACACCACCACACCGGACTCAAGGAGGTTGTCTCAAGACAAGCAATTCTTTATCATCAATAAAAGGTTACGAGTTCAATATTTACACGAAGGGATCGAGGGATCCACCAAAAGTCTCAATGTCTCTTTAGAAGGGTAGGGGTAGCGGGACAGTCTTTGGCAGGAAGGTGGTACGGGGGTTCCTGGGGCCCAGTTCGTATCCTCAAGCTGGAGGACCTCCGATCTCGGAGGGGTCGAGCCGCGACGGCGTCAGCAGGGCTCTGGCGTACAGTTCGTGGAGAGCCGCGATTCAATCAGCAGGGCTCTCAAGATGGTTTCTGCTCAGCTCGAGCCGCGACGTCGTCAGCAGGGCTCCGAGGAAGGTCTCAGCGAGGTGGGGCCGCGACGGCGTCTGCAGGGCTCCGATGTTCCAGGTGGTTCAGGAAAGGTTCACAAGAGGGAGCCGCGACGCAGTCAGCAGGGCTCGTGATGGTTCCGACAAGAGTTCTTCTCCGTAGGGTCAGCCGCGATTCGATCAGCAGGGCTCTCGACTCCGGGATACAACTGCCGAGCTGTGGTGGGGTCGCCCCAGATATAGGTCTGGAGCCCTTTGATGTCCGGACCCTTGCGCCCGAGGGGGCGGAGTGGCCGGGTGGAGGTGGCCAGACGCCCAGCAGGAGAGGCGCCAGGCCCATGGGAGTTTGCAGGGCGATCACACCTCGAGAGGGGAGGACAGTTGGGGGTCCCAACGAGACCGTCCTCCGCCGGGGGCGATGAATGGTTCCTGCGGCACCCCCTGGCCAGTCCGTGGTGCCTCGATGTCGGGGCTTCGCTGGGGTCGAGGCCGGGTTGAGCGGGGTCGCGCCGGCTGGTGTACGGGGTGACGTAGATGCCAACAAGATGGCGGAGCCCTGAGGAGCATGCGACCACGTGCAGTTCCAGGTGAAGGGCCTTGGAGCAGTTCAGACGGGTGGCCCGTGAAGGCCGGGGCGGGGAACGGCCACAGTCCAGGGGGGTTAAGGACCACGCCACGAGGCCGGGTCCAACACAGGGAATGTATCAGAAAGCATGGGTGGATGTGAGGAAACACCCACACTCCACCTATGGGATGCCTCCTTGGGGCAGAGTGACGCAATCCTCGATTTGCGGTGCCTTGCGTTACTCTAGATTTATCAAGGCACTCAGCGCCATGCAAGGTGGCCTTGTGTTGCTTGATCAATCTCATTTAGGTTTGGCGTCGCCCTTGCGTCCCCTCGCGTGACACAAGAGTGCCACAAAACCTTGATAAATGTGGCCCTTAATATCCAGGCACTTTTACACAACTCTACTTTTCAATGCCTACTTCCGCCCTCTTCTGGACAACATGAATACCTTCAGCATGTCTTGCAACAACCGTGCTCATTATCCTGAAACTGGAAACCGCTGCAGAAGAGAACCAATGACAATCAAACCCTGGTTCTTAACTCCTAAGAGGGCACTATGGGATGTTTTACCACCATGCAAAGTCCACTGCAACTACAACACAAAGGCTCACCTGTGGCAAGTGGGCACCCAGTGCATCTGATCCAGCGGGTTACCAACCTCAGGTACTCAACTACCATATACTCACCTGGGCCCATAAACACACACTCATTCACATAGGCTAGTAGATACCACTGGGGTCAATTTATTGTAATAATACCTGTAAGATGAATTTATCTAATAATTTCTTACCAAACCTTTCTGATCCAATTTACTTTCCTCTGGTCAATGAACCTTTTAGTTAACTGACTAGGTAAAAATTACATAGAATAAACCTTATTTAAATGACCACAGACTCTGGAGAGTTTTAAATGTTTATCTAGTAAATTAATGTGAGCCAAGAACCAAAATACAGTTAGAACACCATCTTCTCCAAGGAGAGGAAGGAAATAAAATGTAATTAGAATAATCGTTAAACAAAGTTATTACAATGACAGAACCTGAATAGGGAGGAAACAGAGAGAGCAGTACAATGACATACTACACAGAATTATAGTTACCTAGAATGGTGTGAAAACCAACCCCTTGGCCAAGGAATTGGACAGGGTCCCCTGGGACAGATCTGGTGACAAAGGCTCAGTCAGGACAGGATTCAGGGACAGGATAGATGACCTCTTCTAGATACGACGCCTGCGTCACACCCCTCTCTGACGCTATCTTCCTCCTCGATTCTTCTGTGATCTTCTTCTATTATGTGCCTCCTCGATTCTTCAGCGAGGTTCTTCTAATTAATTAGCTCAAAAGTTCTAAGTCTGGAAATGGATCTTCTTTGGTATTCTCTTCATTCTCGGACAGCATCTCGGTCTCTCAGCATTCTCCATCTCGCTGTGTTGTGTGACTAACTAGACTACCTCAATTATACCTTTCAAATGGCATGTACCACCCCTAAATGATTCAAATTTATGAAACTTCTAACTCTGATTGGACAGGAAAAGGGGAGATGTTCATCACACCATGCTAAGTTTCATATTTTTCTTTAAGCCCATTGTTCTGTGTTCCCGCCCCTTACTTTACTTTCCCATGCTTTATTTCCCACCCGAGTTCACAGTTTTATCAATCAAAATTGTAAAATTTAATCACTTCTTCATTCATTGGTCAGGAAGATGATTCTGTTCCCAGGACAAATAGAGGTCGTGGCCTTGAATGAGTTTCAATTCATTCGTCATGGTCCCTGGCGGGTTACAGGTACGCATGTGCGGAGGACATGTAGGGTACGGACATCTGTCTTCCTTTGAGGCCCAAAATACGAACTAATAAAGAAGTCAGAAAGAGACATATTAAATTCAAAATAAAATGAATTCACTGTATACCACCTATCTCTACTCTAACCCCCTTTACTTATATAAATGTTTCGCATTAGCGTTTTATTAAATTTGCGGGGTTTAGTTTCTACTTAAGCATGCGCATTAACATGTGAGTTCCAAGCGGCCATTCTGAAAGTGATTGCGCAGCTGCAAAGATTTCCCTCCAAAGCATAGGTATGTCATCACTACGTAGATATAGTAAAGATTCCCACGTTAGCAGCCATTTTTAGTCACTCTCGGGTGACTTGTTAGTACGACACATAGGCAAGCTTCCCTTAAGCTTAAATGTATGAATTTTCGATGTATTATTAGTATTTACAAACACAGTTATTACGGTATTATGAGTTATCTGAGAAGATTGCATTCAAGCAAGTCTCTTTTATACGAGTCCTTGCTCCATCAATCCCCTCTCTGATGGCATTTTATGCCATCACTAATTTTCCATCACCTAAATCAGATGCCAACTTTAGCACATCTCAATTCCCTCTGCAACTTTTTCATTTCCTTCCTTTTCATTTCTGTACTGTAAACCCTTTATCCTTTTATATAGATTTCCTTTCATTTCTTCAAGTTGTATTTCCTCATACTTTCTTTTCTTTTCAATTTCATCCACTTCATACCTTTTTCTTTTCTTACAACATTTGAACCATATCATTATTGCTAAAACTAATAGTGTTATTCCAAATATTGGCAATGTTATTTGACCTATAAGGCTCTTACCTATGTTAGAAAACCAGCTCCCTATTGTGGTAATACTATTTGTTAATTTTTTCCATACACTATCAACTTCCAGTGGTTTCAAATCTTCTGTTGATAATACTGGCATTAAAGTAATGTCGACCCCTGGGTGTCTGTAGGTCCTTGTTAGCCTTACTAACGGGGTCTTCCTCAGGACTGATGTGGACGTGAAAGGAAGGGGGCCCAGTATTATCAACAGTACCTGCTCTACTGTGATTTCTTGTTATGCATGGCTTTGGAATACATTGTATGAATCATTGTAATTTGTTTGCTCTTGTTTTTGGTTGTTAAATGTCATGCCATCTGAATAGCAAAATTGTACTACACACTATTTTTTAACCTCACTTACCTCACCATTGTCACTGAAGTCACCCACTTCCCCCTACTCCTTGCTTTACCCCCAGTCGGGCACTCGAATATTTTGTAAAAATGACCTTCTGACTAGAATCTGTGTTCAGTGTGATTAAATAACACTGTTGCAAGTATATTTTCTTTTGAGTGTTTTATATGACAATATATGTTTCTTTAACACATTGGGATGTACATAAATACTGGGACCACCCTTTATTATACTGTCTTACACCCAGGTCCCAGTGATTTTGGGTTTACCCTTTATCTTAATGACTCCAGAGCCTTAGTAGCACAATCTACAAAGTCCACCCAGTCTTGATTCTGTGCCTTTTGGGTATCTCTGAACTTTAACCTGTACTGTTCAGTGGTTCGGCCAAACCCTTCAATCAGTGCACTCTTCAAGCTT
This sequence comes from Triturus cristatus, assembly GCF_964204655.1. Lineage (NCBI taxonomy): Eukaryota > Metazoa > Chordata > Amphibia > Caudata > Salamandridae > Triturus > Triturus cristatus. Next base: position 848,089,867 of record NC_140595.1, read on the forward strand.
AGGTAATCATCAGCATCCTCTTCTCTAGCAGTGAGGAGCGTATCTCTGCCAATGTCTGCAAAGGAGAGCCACAAGATTGCTGCCCACTGCTCCTGGGGGACCCTCTGTACTTTACAGGCCCTTTCCAGTGCAGTAATCCATTTGTGGATGTCATCCCCACTCTGGTAGGGAGGGGCAATCTTTTTTAGGTTTCTATTGTCATGAGACATCTCCCTAACAATAGGGAAGTTGCTGCCACCATAGGACTCTAGTCCCAATTTTCTTCTAGCTTTCTGAAGCTCTAGGGACTCCCTTTCTAAGGCTATCTGCTCTCTTCTGATCCTAAGCTGAGCTTCCTCGTACTTGAGCAGTCTCTCCCTCCTCTCCTGAGAGGTTTTCCTCCTATGAGAGGAAACAGAGGGCCCTATGGAGGTGTCCGAATGGTTAGACTCCTGAGAAGGAGATCGTGGCCTTCTAGGCACACTCCCAACTCTTCCTGGTGCAGTAAAGAGAGGGCCATCATGGCCATCTTCCTCATCTTCAGGAGGAGCTGCATTGTCCAGGTCAAGATCATTGTCATCTTCCTGGCCAGCTCCAGAGGTCAGGTCAGGGGTGTATGTACCCTTGGGCCCTTCCTCTTCTGCTGCCCCACCCACTCTACCTACCCCTTCAGACCCTGATGCTTTCTGAGATCATCCAACAGCAGCACCTCTATGAGGTGTTCAGTGTTTGCACTTTTTCCTGTCTTCAACTTCCTAGTACTACACAATGCTCTCAATTCCAAGAAAGGGAGTTTGTCATACTTGGAGGCTAGAAGCCCACTGGCTTCTGGCAAGGACCCACTGGTTCCTGGCCTTGAAGACATCACTAGTGAGGTGTGGTGTGTGCACTACCTACTCTAGTGTGGCCTACAAAACTCTCTTGAGTTGTAGAAAGGGTGTGCCAAGCCCTTGACACACAACTCTAAGTTCAGTAGAACTTACTGTAGTTTAAGCTTGTATTATATGTACCTCAGGTACCTTTAGCGGGTTTCAGTTAGTTAATCACTTGAGATTATCTGGTAAAACAATGGCAAGCTTGAATCCCAACCGATGTGAGAAGTTGGCCTGGTATATGCTGTCCACTAGTTATAGTGGGCACCTTGCACCAGTCCAAACAACCCCTTATTGATGATAGGTTAAAGACAACCTTATTTAAAAACTATCCTAGTGGTAGCTGTGGAGAGCAGCCTTCAGGCTAAGTCTTGAAGGAATGTAAAGCAGCTTGTTTTACCAGTCTATAATCTCTTGAATGGCTAAATGAAAGAGAACCACACCAAGTATATATATAAAATATATGTATTTATTTCTATGCACACTTTCCTAGTCTCTTTATGAGGTTAGAGATCAAAGTACATACGTTACACTTCAAATATCACTGTAAGTTAGCACAATATACGATAGGCCCTAGGGGCGAGCCAAACCATATATTAAGAAAGTGGTATAAGAACCATGACTTGACTAGAAACAAGGCCTAGAGCCTGTAGAATCGCTGGGACCCCAAGGAACCACCCAAGGTAGTGACACAGAGGACCCACGGGGGCCGTGTGCAGTGTGAGTACCCTGCCGCGAGCTCCCGTTAGCTTCTATGGGGAAAGTCGCGGTTAGAAATTTAAAGTTTAAGGACACTTAGAGGTGGACTAGGAACAAATCCTTTTGGACTTAGATGTTTCTAGGGCCAACACCCACGAGAGCACTGGAGTACTCGTGTTACCTCACCCAGGGAAGCCGGGTGCATAGGTGTCAAATGATGTCGGGTCGCATTATCATTTTCAATGGCAGGAGACTGAAAAGTGCTAAAGCCTGGATCGAAGAAGTGAAGAACCTGAAAGCAGAGGGGACAGAGTCTGGGTCACTTGCCAGTGACCAGGGGCACGATAGACGAATGCCCACCGATGTCGGGCGCTTTAGGTGCGAAGAGGGGAAGCTTGACTCTTCAGCCACGAGGACCAGGAGGTGTCGAGGACAACCAGGAGCTGGATTCGAGCTGTCCCACAAAAGATGTCAAGTGCTGCTGCATCGGTGCCCGGATTGGACACAACAAGCCTTGGCAAGAGCAACCCATGCAGAAAGATGAAAGATGCTTCAGTGCGGACCAGAAAGGTCCTGGGGACTCCCCAAGCAATGGAGAGTCAGGGCACATCTGGAGCAACCAGGGAAGCCCAATTAAAGTAAGAGTTGCCTTCACAAGGACCCACCAGTCAAAGGACCAGGGATCGCGAAGGTACCTCGAGCGAAAACACAAAGGGCAGGCTCACAGAACACTCGTGGAGTGTAGGCCAGCAATCTTCGGTGCAAAAAATGCTCGGGGTCTGGGCTACAAGTAACTCAATGCACAGCCTCAAAGGACGTCGAGAAGCTGACGCATTTGCAAATGTGCATGGTGTCCAGGGATTCCGGTTCCACGGTACCCACGAGGGCTACTGGTCTCAGCTTTGCTGGGGACTCGGGTCAGCCTCTGGGAAGTCTGGGAACCCACATCCTGTGTTGCAAATACTTCGGAGTCCAGCGGGAGCTTCAGAGATGCACACCAGGCAGATGCGTCTTTGGTGCAGGCAAGCAGGGGAGTAACTCCTTTACTCCAAGGGAGATTCTTCAGTCATCTAGTCGTGTAGATCATCGAAGTTCCGGGATTTCTGTAGCAGAGTTTCGTCCAGGTGTAATCTAATCTCCTGTAGCCAGGGGTTCCTTTCTTATACCCAAGGAAGGGGTTGGACATACTTTGGGGACCCACCTATGGGAGGGTCAGGAAAGAGGTGTGGCTACACCTATTTCCTTTGTCTAGTTTCACGCCAGAGCAGGGGCTGGTAGCCCCTGCAACCGGTCTGAGCTGGACTATGCACAGGGACATCAAATGAGCACCCAGTGCAGATTTCAAAGCACTCCTGGAGTGCACCCACCCAGCCCTAATCCACTAAGGCCTCAGAGGCGTAACACAGGCCCCCTCATCCCCCGCAGTGTGGGGGGGGCCCAAGCTCCAGGGGGCCCCCTCAGCACTGCACTTCAGCCAGGGAGCTCCTGATAAAGTCCGGAGGGGGCCCCGTGTCTGTGGCTGGCAGCATCCATTTTGTGATGTCAGGGCTCTGTTAGCTGGTACCGGGTATACCGGTGCTGTCATGTCTCTCCATCTAGAAGGGTGGGATCATACTCCCACTGTAGTTACTGGTGTGGGGGTATGATTCCAAGGTGTTTGACACCAAACACAACATGCTTCCGTGCAGCCACCCCAAAGTTAGCATTTTTCGTGAGGTTATAATGCACTTAAGAGTATATTGTCAGGCTGCATCACAAAAAACCAAGGAGAATAGATTCCGAAGGCTGCAGAGTGGCTCTGCTCATGCATGGGCACCCTCTCACATAAAACCAAGCACACTGCCAGGATTGATAAGGCCTGCCATAGGGGTGACTGATAGGTTTATATGTGCAGTAATAGGGTGAGATATAGTGAACCTATATCTCAGTAAGGGGTGCAGGCACCATCTTACTCAGGCTGCAGTAGCAGACCTGTGGTGTCATTTTGGAGGGCTTCCCAGGGGTGGCATAATATGTGGCCAGTGGCTTAACGCAACTTGAGGGGGCCCCCCTGCAAAGCACAATGAGGGGACCCCCCAGTGGCCCAGCCCACCACCTACCACTTTGCCCCACCGACAAAAATAAGCAGTCACCTAAAGCTGTATTTTCAGCACTTATCTGTGCATACTTTGAAAAGCAAGTATAAATAGAATGCACTTTAATTGTGTTCTAGGGCTGCCCGAATGATGAGATCCATGACTGATAATTAAAGGAAACAAAGACAGAAAAGTCACATTACAAATGAATAAATACTTTTTTATTTATAACACTATTTAGTGCCAAGACAAGGTCTTTACATTCTCTTTAAACACATGGCTGGCATTTTTCCTTTGGTGACCCTACTCTATATTCCATTTCATGAAATGCATTCTCACACTACCGCAGTAAATGTAAATTTAAATTGCAAGGAATAAGCAGAGTGGGGGGCCAGGGGGTACTGGAACCAGGAAAAAACTAAGCCTTGGTAACCAGTTCACCAAGGTATGTTGACTGTGCACCTCAGATATGGCATAAAGTTGACTGTTGTGGTGTACGGTAGCACCCAACACCACTTTTCAATAATGTACATCACACGCTGACACGTAATAGCGCTCACTGGGTAGAGCTTATATAGCACATAGCTCAGAAATACCATATAGATGGATGGCACGCAGCTCCCAAGAGCATTGTAAGAACACACGCAAGCATCGAACAGAACGCTCTGGACAGACCTTGCATACACCCCACATAGCGCAGATATACTATTCAGCTGGCTGCAATGTGGCCCCGAAGAGCACTTTTCAATAGCATGGATCACACACAAACTTCCAACACAACACATTAAATAAAACATTTTGCTTACATCTAACTAAGCACAGACATGGCATTTGGGCCGTGGGCCATATTTTCCATAGAATGCTTTATAGAAACATAAATAACGTACCAGAACATGTAATAGCTCCACCTATTGTTGTGTAGCTCTATCTATAACTTGGTCATCAGATTGTGCTACAACAAAGATGATGATGCTGGGCTGGTAAACTGGAGAGAGAGAGGGCCAACCCATCTTCACTACTGAGAGCCTTTCGTATAGGAACTTCAGAAAAAATCACTTCTTCATTAGAATAATAATATTGTAACTTTCCTGTTCTCTTAAACAAACTTGCTAAAATACTACAAGAAATACCATAGGTTAATGGAATATGGTGATATGTTACACCTTCTGCTACTGATGCAGGTAATTTCATACACACATTACAATCACTAACTTCCATAGTGTCCACATATTGCACTAATAACTTTGTAAATACATTTAAAGCAGTGTCATTATTTGTCCCAGTGTGGTGTACATCCAACTCATCTGGTGTCCTAAATCTACTCTGTCTCTTTTGGTCTTAGACTCATCTGGTGCTTCTAATACGCCAGGACACCTATTTGGTAATCGCGCGCTATATAAATCACAATAACATAACATAATACTATTCTATCTCCTTTAATGTTAGCTGCCTTTTCATACGTGCTTGTGTTATTCTTTTCTTTTGTAACCATCAAATAAGGGATGGCTATTGTTAGTACTAACCAAATTATAAGTACTAAAAATGTACTACATATACATATTCTACAACATCTTTGTACACAATTTCGGTTTGGTTTTCCAGCAGCCCTATCATCAGCCATTATGGGCTAAGAAGATTTCTCTTCTTTCCTTTCGAATTATTGGTGAAATATAACATTCTTGGGGAATTTCAGGTTGGTCTCACTTCTTCGACAATCTGTCCTGCATTTATTTCTTCATCACTTTCTTCATTTAAATCTTGATTCTCAAATTCTTCAAGAATTATTTAGGTCCATTCAGGGCCATTTAACTTATTGTTCAGTAATTTTAATCTTTGACTTTGTTTAGGCTTATCAGTAGATGTCCCAGACTGGCTAGAAATTTCGTTTACCTGGTCAGGTTCTTCATTAATTGTATTGAAATTATACTTTAACATTTTCACACCACCTGGCCAGTTATCACCTCTTCTGACCCTTTCTGCTTGTACAGCACTGTCACTGTCTTCGAGAGCTATTTTATTTTCATTAAGTTGTGGCACAATCTGGTTATCTTCGTTTTCAGAATCCCTCTCTGTCTGACCCTGTCAAGGGCTTATTCCTGTAACGTCCTTTTCGGCCTGGATGCGTTCTTCTTCCCTGGTCTGACCCTGTTCAGGTTTTATCTTCTTCTTTTACCTGAACCTGTTCTTCTTCTCCTAACTAGTCCTGCTCAGGTCCTACTGCACTTTGGTTTTCTGCAGCCTGAACGTGTTCTTCTAGACCTATCTGTCCCTCTTCAGACTCATGAATGGTTTCATTCACTTCTGTCTGAGTAGATTTCTCTCTCCTTGTCTGTTCCTGCTCAGGTACTCCGACAATTGTATTTTCACTTTCCTGAGCCTGTTCTTCTATACCTGACTGGTCCTTACTATTCTCCTGTCTTTCTAACCGGATTTGTCTTCTTGTTCTCACATGTACTTCAGGTATGTTAACCACGGGTATCCAGTCATCCTGACTTATGCTCGGTTGTTCTTGGTCCGCTACTTCAGGATCTGTTACTCTAGATCCTTCAGCTGCACAACCTTCTGCATCCTCAACTGCTTGAGTCAGTTGGGGTCCTTCCTCGTCAGGTGCTGGTACTCTCTTAGTATGGCTTGCATGAATCCAATTAGGCAGGCCTGCACACTTCACTGCTGTTCTTGTAACCAATATAACCTGATGTGGTTTTTCCCACCTTGGTGCTAGGCGCGACTCTCGAGTGTGATTCTTCACCAACACCCAGTCACCGGGATTTAGATCATGTGCTTGATCCGGCTGCCTGGCAACTGCGTCCTCTCCAACCTGGTAAGAGATAGAACGCACTAGGTCAGCCAGTTCTTTGCAATAGTGTAATACCAAATCATCAGTTATATTCAACAGTTTGTGTCCTAGTATACATGCTTGCCTCATTGTTCTTCCCATGAGTATTTCATGGGGACTCAATCCTGTGTTCTTATCAAGAATGCTTCTGAGTCCCATCGGAACAAGAGGTAAAGCATCAGGCCACTTCAGTGAGGTGGATCCAAACACCTTTGCCAGTCTTGTTTTTTTATAGTGCCATTTATTTGTTCTACGACTCCAGAAGCCTCTGGGCGATATGCACAGTGCAGTTTTTGTTCAATTTTGAAAGCTTCACAGATTAGTAGAATTATTTCATTATTAAAATGAGACCCTCTATCTGATTCCAAAGTTACTGGAAAACCAAACCGTGGAATCAGTTCTCTCAACAATAGTTTCGCAACTGTAATACTGTCATTTCATCTAGTAGGGTATGCCTCCACCCACCGTGAGAACAAACAAACTATAATGTGTACTTCAAACCTCATAAATGCGGTAATTGGATAAAATCTATTTGTAGCCTTATAAATGGGCCTTCTGCCTTTACAATTCTTCCCATACTGACCACTGTTCTCCTGCCTGGATTCATTTGTTGACAGGTTAAGCATCTCTGGCATAGACTCTCTGCTACATTTCTGAACTTTGGATTAAACAAATCCTGCCTAAAGAGTCTGATCATGGCATCCCTGCCTATATGGGTGTCTCCGTGATACATCCTAGCCAATTGTGAAAGCATACAGTCTGGCATTACTGGCCTGCCATCTAGGTGAATCCATACATCGTCTTATGACCTCTTTTGGCATCCTACTTTCACCCATTCTTCCTTTTCTCTCATTTCTACCTCATCTTGCAGTTGTCTTACTTCTTCCCATGTTTCCAATCTTGAGATTAGCATAAGTTGGCAGCTAATTCCACTTGTTTAGATTTTCTTGTTCACCGCCATTTTATTTCTGGCACAGTATTTGGCAACCTGGTCAGCGTACCTATTACCGGCTGACACATAGTCATCTCCTGACTGATGTGCGGCACACTTCACCACTGCCACTTCTTTTGGCAATGGTTTTGCTTCAAGCAGTTCTTTTACAAAAGTTCCATTTTTATTGGGGATCCTGAAGAAGTCCTGAAATCCCTCTGCCTCCAGAGCTGGCCAAAATCATGCACAACCCCGAAACCATACTGGCTATCAGTGAAAATGTTTACTTTCCAGTTTTTCCCAATTTTGCAAGCTTTAATCAAAGCTATCAATTCGCTACTTGTGCAGATTTGACTCCTGGTAAATAGGATGCTTCGACTATCACAGCTAATGTACATAAAGCGTAAGCAGCACTTAGTCCCCCCTCCTCATGGCGCATACACGAGCCGGCTGCAAACCGCTCATGTTCAGCATTCTTCAAAGGTTCTTCCTGTATGTCTGGACAGGGTTTGGTGCAATGTTCAGTCACATCCAAACAGTCGTGCTCGACTTCATCCCTCACCTCTTCTCTATATACATCTGGTAAAAAGGTGGCAGGGTTAAGCACAGTACACCTGACTATTGTCACGTTTTCAGCTCCTAATATGATTCTTTCATACTTAGTCATCCGATTAGGAGTGAGATACTGAGTTCGAGTTCTTGTTAAATGAATCTCAACTGAATGTGGTCCATGTACCTTTACTGGATGTCCCATCACAATTGATTCGCTCTGTTCCAGACTCATGCAGGTTACAGCTACTGCTTTTAAACAGCCCTGTAAAGCTGAGGCTACAGGGTCCAAAGTAGCAGAGAAGTATGCCACTGGACGTCACATCAAACCATGTCTCTGGGTTAAGACTGAAAGTGCACAACTATTTCTGTCCCAACAAAACAGTGTGAATTCTTTCGAGTAATCTGGCATTCCTAAAGCTGGGGCTTCACACAAACACTTCCGTAATTTCACAAAGGCTCCCATGCATTCGTCATCCCATTCTATAAGATCATTTGCTCGCTTCTTGGTCATTTGTATTAGGGGTTTGGCCAGCAGGGAAAACCCTACAATCCACTGCCTACAGTATCCTACAACTCCAAGGAACATTCTTATTTCTCTCTGAGTTTGCGGTAATTTCATTTGTCTTATTATTTCTATTCTTTCTGGGGTCACTTTCCTTACTCTGCGTTCAATTTGGTGCCCTAGATATTTGACTCCGGATCTGCAAAACTGTAATTTTTATGGGGACACTTTATGTCCACCATCAGCCAAATTATTTGACAAGGCAATTGAATCAGTAACACAGTCATCTCTTGTCTTAGATGCGACTAACAAGTCGTCAATATACTGTACTAATACTGACTTACTGGATAACACTAAGGTTTCTAGGCACTTTTTCAATATCTGATTGAAAATTGAAGGACTTTCAGTGTACCCTTGAGGAACGCGATTCCAGACTAAAATACGGTCCTCAAACTTAAATGAGAAAAGATATTGGCTGTCGGGGTGCAATGGAATAGAGAAAAAGGCATGGCATAGCTCGATTACAGTAAACCATCCTGCCTTCCATGGTATCTGGTACAGAATCACTGCTGGGTTGGGCACTACGGGGCAACAAGGTACAACCATTTTGTTAATGTTTCTTAGTTCTTGAACTATTCTATATTTCCCGCTAGGTTTCTTAATGCCAATAATAGGTGAATTACAGGGACTGCTCATTATTTCCTTTAGAATGCCTTGTTCAATCATTCGATCAATTTCTGCTGCAACACCAGCTTTAACTTCGGGACTCATTTTGTATTGTCCAGTATTTGGATAAACTGCACCTTCCATCACAGTTACTTTTACTGGGTCTACATTTGCCATTAACCCTACTTCTTTTCCTGTAAAATCCCACACATTTGGATTCACTGTCAATTTGACCTCATCTGGTAAATCATCTTTTGTCATCATGAAATACATTATCTCATCTACCTCTGTGCCTTGTTTAGCTAACATGATTTTGTAGACTCCGTCTTCATCTGGGGTTTGAATTGCAACACCATCCGGTGTGCAAAATATTGTGCAATTCAGTTTGCATAGTAAATCTCTACCTAATAAATTTACAGGACTGGAGTCACACACCATGAATTTGTGCATTTCCCTGAAATTGCCAATGCATACCTCCATGGGTTCTGTAATAGGGGTTCTAATCTATTTATTGGGCACGCCCACTAGTTGGATCGCTTCTCCCGAGAGGGGTAGGTTTGGGATGTCTGTTGTTCTCACAGTAGAACGGGTAGCACCAGTGTCCAACAAAAAGGTAAAATCTTTTCCTTCTACTTTACCATCAACATATGGACCTGATTGATCTACCGGTAAGGATGCGCCAAGTACGCACTCCTTTTCCTCCCCCCTCAGGCACCTTCATTGGTCGCTGTCACTGAAATAAGGGTCCTGGAAAAGAAATTGGCATGTTACAGAATTTTTCTTACAACTTCCTCCTTGAAATCCGGTGTCCGCACAGTACTTGGCCTGGTTCACAAAATTTGGCATAGGGGCAGGTGGAAACTGACTCTGTAGATTTACAACCTGCTGCGGTTGACTCATTATCACCTCATTCTGTGTATGTGGATTTAAGTTCTGATTTGGGCCATTATTATTCTGAATATTTTTACACTTGTTTTTCAAATGCGACAATTTTCCGCACTCATGACAAGGACATTTCTTCTTTGCTTCCTCTCTACTCATTCGTCCTTTTTGTTTCCCCCCATTATTTTCATTTTGGCTTTTCCCCTTTCCTTGATTTCCTGGCTGACTATTTAGTTGGAGTTCCTGCTGTTCCGCTAATTTTACTTGGGCCCACATCACCTTTTCTTCAAATTTCTTTCGTTTATTGTCAATCTCATCTCTGCAATACTTTGCGTATTTGAGAATATTGTCTATGGGTCTCGCTTGCCAACACAACATGTGCTAACAAATTATGTCTCCAATTTCTGGTTTCAATCCTGTCACAAATCGATACACAAAATGTCCCATATCTTTATCTCCAATGTTCTCAAAACCACTATACTGTTTAAATACCTGCAGTAAGCGTTCATAGTAGGTATGTACTGACTCATTTCTATCCTGGGTCGTTCTATATATCTTTACCCAATCTGTTTCTTTTGGAGGAATTTTCCCTTTCAAGAAAGTGATCACCTGGTGATATTTCTTCATTACCTCTTCTGAAGGGGCTCCTGTTTTCGCATCTCTCGGGTATTCATCACTAGGCCAATCAAGAGTAATTTTACATTCTGTCCACAAATCAGCAGGTACCACTATGTCAATTAAACCATCCAAATCCTTTAACAATACTTTAGAAGCCTTCACATATCTTTCAACTTGCCAGTACCATTCAACTGGCTTTTCTCTTAACTTCGGGAAATCATTTGTAATGATAAAATATCCTGTCTGGTCCATGGAACATGTACATATCTTCCTCCTCCAGGCACCTCTCTCATTGGACATAATCTTTCTGCCTTTCCTGTTTCTTTCAACAAAAATTCAGAAGTTGTTCGATTGGCATGTGCTTCTTCTTTTTTTTTATTTTTTATTTCTTTTATTAATGTTCCACCAGCCATACAATTACAGTTGACAAACAAACATAAAGGCCACAAATAGTTACACATAACTTTCATATATGACAGAGCTAATCATAAATATTTACTCATCAAAATAATCTTTTAACGGGTGCCAAATAGTAAGGCCAAATCGTCTCTTGCGTGATTTTTTCAGCATATACATACTGGTTTCAAGGTTATACAAATTAAATAGCTTAGAGCGCCACATATCAAAACTCGGTGCTTGTGGTTGCAACCATGCTGTCGCTATTGACAAACGTATCACAGCTGCTATAATAAAAAGAAAAAAACGAAACTCAAAAAGAGGATGCCCTTGGGTGGTTTCCTCCCCAATACCCAGTAAAATAAAATTTGATGACAATGAAACAGATTTACCAAGTACATAGCCCAAAAAGTTTGAAATTTGATTAAAAAAATGGCGTTAAGGAAGGACAAGTATAAAACACATTTACTATATCAGCTTTACATGCTTTACAGAGAAAGTATTCACCCGAATTTGAATATAGGGAAGAGCTACCCCATTTCATCATCACCGCAGGTGTGCGATATAAATTAAAGATAGTTTTGTATAATTGAGTTTTTAGTGACGCAGAGTAGAGAACCATATGGGCCATTTTAATAGATTCTTGAATGTTAATAGATGTAGATAACAGCCGACAAGACCATTTCTCATTAGTTTTATCAATATCATCTATGCGCTGTGCAATAAGCTCCTTATAAATAGTACCGATAGGTGATTGTGATCTAATAACATCAATAATACGGATTGAAGACAGCGCCAAAAATAGAAGGTAATTGATAAGGTGCCCTAAGTGGAGTGTATATCATAAATTTGGGTATATTGCAGATTTTCCTAACAGATTTCCATACATTGAAAGCAGAGATAATAGTCTTAAACCGGGTGCGCTTGTAATAGCTACCATCAATATTGGAGATCAAACATTTCTTTGCTATCGAGCCAAGCGTAATTTGATAGATTGAAGGTGTTTCGGCCACATTAGGCATTTCCTGTCCAGTCAAGAGAATACGCATCCTTAAAAGTAAACATGAAATCTGATAAAGGGCAAAATCCGGGACTCCCCATCCACCACGGGCAGGTGGCAGCGTCATAAAATGTGAAGCTCTGCAAATTCTTCCTGGAGCCCAAAGATATTTCTCACAGACCGATTGTAATTGGCGAATCTGATATCCGGGAATCAAAAGGGGAACAGCACGAAAAAAGTACAGTACTCTAGGTAATATAATCATTTTGAGAAGTTTAGCTCTGCCAACCAGGGTTAGGTGAAGACTCTGCCACAACTCCAGTGCATGTTTGGTTTTATCCATTATATCGATCCAATTAACACTAACCAAATCCTCCAACTTAGGCCTGATCTTGATACCCAAGTATACCACTTCTTCCACAATCCTGCTATCAAAAGCTAGCGTTTGATCCGTACACAAGCATTGTGTCTTAGCTTTATTGAGTTTATACCCAGATTATCTGCCAAAACATTCCGCTAGTTGTTCTATAGAGGGTAGAGCAGTAGCTAAATCAGCCGTAATGACAGCTATATCATCCGCGTAAGCGAGAACACTGTACTTCGTGCCTTGAGCTATAAAGGGGGGGATTTGTGAGTTAAAATCGAGCATTCTAATGAAGGGATTAATATAAAAAGCAAAAAGAATAGGGGAACAAGGACAGCCTTGCCGGGTCCCTCTACTGATCTGAACCTCCTCCGATTAAACTCCATGACACGCGGTCAAAGGCCTTCTCGGCGTCGAGCAGGACAAGACCCAGAGATCTGGAGTCAACCTGCGCGACGTCGAGAAGTGCAATGACCCTATTAATGTGATCAACCGTCCCCCGTCCTGGCACAAAGCCATGCTGCTGTGGTGATACCAAACCTGCAACAAGCGGAGCCATACGATTTGCTAACAGTTTAGCATATAATTTATCATCGCAGTTAACCAACGATATCGGGCGATATGACCCTGGTTGATCGAGAGGTTTCCCCTTCTTTGGAAATACAACTACATGGGCAGCATCCCATGACTGGGGAGGAAATCCCAACATTGCCGCTTGGAAAGTATTCAGAAGATCCTCACGGAGTTCTTGGAAAAAGGTCTTATAGATCTCTGATGGAAGAGAGTCCGGACCGGCCGCCTTGCCCAAGGGCAATTTAAACAGTGCGCGCTCGATTTCTTCGGCAGAAAATGGCAGATCCAATCTTTCTGCCACAGCAGGATCAAGCCTATTCCATTCTAGCACTGGTAGCCCGAAATCGGGTGGAGAATCGCCAACATCCGGCTGGCTATACAACTCCGAATAAAATTGATGAAAAACTTTCATAATAGCCAGAGGTTCATAAACTAATACCTGTTGGTCGTTATAGATAGAATTAATTTTAGATATTTGTTTTTTTGCCCGAATCCTTTGAGCTAAGCATTTCCCTGCAGATTCCCCAAACTCATACAACTGTTTCCTATAAAGGTGATATTTAAGCGAAATCTCTTGGGCCCATACAAGATTAATCTTAGCTTTACAGCGAGCTAGTCTATCAAGGCAGTCCTTAGGATCATCAGCTGACTGTAGTTGAGCTATAAGATCTACTTCAGCATTCCGTAAATGAGTAAACAGCTGCATCAAATTTTGTTTGCGCAATCTTTGAGCATGTAGGGCAAAGCTGAGGACCTCACCTCTAAAACAAGCCTTGAAGGAATCCCAGACTACCGCGGGTTCAGCTGAACCACGGTTAAGATGGAAAAAGTCTGGGATCCACCTTTTCATATAGTTCACAAAAGAACTATCAAGCAGCAACTTCCTATCAAAAGTGAAAGTCTTACTATATCTTGTAGTAGCCACATTAGAAAAGGAGATAGCCACAGGAGCATGATCGGATAAGAGTCTAAGATAGACTTGAATTTGGCTACAGGAGGCCCAGGCAACAGGAATATTAAAATAATCCAGCCGAAATAGCTTAGTGTGGGGTGGAGAGAAAAAAGTATAGCCAGGTGTTTGTGGATATAAAAAATTCCACCCATCAACCAAACCATGATCAGCCATCAGATTCTTTAAGGCTTGAAAAACCTTAGGTTTACGACCCCTGTATAGCCAGGGAGAAGAGCTTGCCCAATCGCTATCCAAATGGATATTGAGATCTCCACAACACACAACTGGTGAGGGCCATAGAGCAAGCTCACCGTTTAAGAAGTCAAAAACATTAGCTTCGTCGAGATTAGATCCATATATAGTACAAAGGGTAAACCGTGTATCTCCGACTAAACAGTCAAGAATAACCCATCGGCCATGTATATCTGCCAAGAAGCGCTCAGTTTTAACTAAAGAGGGGCGAGCAAGAATAGCCACCCCCCTCATTGTATCCGATTGTTTCGAGGCGACCAGAGTAACATACCCCAAATCATCTAACTTCTGGCGTACAGACCACGAAATATGTGTTTCCTGAATACACACAATATCGGGGTTAATGAGTTTCAATTCCATTTGCATCTTCCTTCGTTTCTCATAATTATTAAGGCCACAAACATTATAAGTTACGATTTTTAAATTCAAATTAGCCATTAAATTCAAAGTTTAGGAGCCCTTTAGTAAATATAATCATAAATGCTTCAAACAAAAAAACACTGAAAAGAGTCAAACAGTTGTGGAACATATTTTTTACTTTTATCCCTCCCATCCCACACCTCGGCCCATGCCTTCCCTCCACCCTACCGAACCCACCCACCCCACCATCGACCTTCCCCCCTCCCACCGCACCCTCCCAATAATGAGGAATTAGGACCAGAGTCCTAGTGATGGGGAGCTGGAAACACTCACCCGTGGTACCCCATACCCAGAAAAAAAAAACATAAATATAACTAAAGCACACTTGCCACCTTAGCCTCGTTATTATCTGCAGCTCAGTTCACAGGCGCCAACTGTTGCAAATATTCCTTAGCCAATACCTCTGAAAAAAAAAACCTGTTTTGACCCTGAACCACTACCTTTAACTTTTCGGGGTTCATTAAGAACACCTGCGCACCTTTCGCTTGAAACATAGGTATTAGCTGGTGAAGGTGCCATCTGCGAGACACTGTTTCATGCGAAAAATCTGGCCTAACAAAAAATGTATCCCTTTGGCCAATCTCTTACGGTTTGGACGCGCCAAATCGTAAACAGCTTCTCTAGCTAGAAAATTATTAATTGAGATCAAGATGGCACGAGAATATACAGGTTCTGATCCTGAGTGGGTAGCTTGTTGTTTTCTATGGATAGGGAATCGATGGGCTCTCTGAATCTCTATCCCCCAATCCCACTGGGAAAGCTCCGGAAAAGCCTCTGTAAACAGTTGAATAATAAACTGTCTCGGATCATCTCGCTCTGCCCCCTCCGGAATACCCAACACTCGTAAATTGTTCCGTCGCATCTGGTTTTCAAGCTCAGATAATTTCCAGGTGGCATCATCTTTTTGTTTTTTTAGTGCAGTCACCGTATCTTTCTGCGTTGATAGTTCATCCTCCAGCGCTGAGATGCGGTTTTCAGTTTCATTAACTCTAATACCAATCTCAGCGCTTGACTTATTAATGCGTCTGATAGCATTTTGTAGTTTGCGACAGGCACCCTGTGTTCTGGCATTCTCTAGCCTAGTCTCCGCTCTATGTGAAATCATCGTCTCATAGATCATTTCCAGCGTGATAGGTTTAGGAGAGTCGGATGAATTAAACATAGCAGGATTCCCTGGGTCCGCTTCATGGCCTGAAGTGGGAGGCTTTACAGTGGAGAATGAATAATCCCATGCCAAGTTCTCCCCTAGGGCATTAGGGGTGTTATCAGGTAAATTGCCCCCTAAATCCTTCTCCTCTCCACTCAAGGTTTTGTTGTTTTTCCGAACTGTGCCGCCAGGGGCCATATTCATATATCCACCCGTTATGCACCCATCAATTTCTCCCTGCTCATACTCTGCCCAATCCCTGCTGGTCACATCATCATCAGATGTGGTAGACCCATCTGATAAAGAAAAAAAGTTATCTAATAAGTCATTATCTGGATTAGACCCGGCCTGGTCAGTACCTAGCCCATCTTGAGTTACCGCAGTTTTTGGAAAGACAGTAAGTAGGCTTAGAAGGGAGAACTACAGGTCCCAGCATGCATCCTGATAAGCCAGCCAATACATTTGAAGTCTCGACCTCCAAGTCCAAAGCGCTTCCTATCACTGATTGACTACTGTGACTCACCGGTGTTGCACCCCTCATGTCCGCCAAATTATTTCCCTCCAAGGTGGTGTGGGGGACAGCGTCCAAAGTCTGTTGTATCCCACTATCTGCCGATCTGTTCAGGAGCTGTGTCGAGGTTTTAGTTGCTCGCTTGACGAACAGAGGAGCCGTCTGGTTAACAGCGGGTGAAGTGGCAGAGGAAGAACAGATTTTGCCCGTAGGGGTCTTAGCACGGGGGAGCAAGCTAGAATCGGAGCCATCATTCAGCCCGATACCCGCAGCCGTTACCTTTGCCTGACCCCCAGCTGCAGAGTCCACGTTCACAGCTGACTTGCCGGCGCGGGACTTTGAATTCTTTGTCGGAAGCTTAGGAGCTGTTTTCGGCGGCATTCCTGTAGTGGTCTGAAGGGGCCTGCCAGCCGCCAGAGCCAGAGCAATGAACGAGCACCAGCTCCTCCGGCGCGAAGGACAAAAGCGCCAGACTCCTCCACGCACACAGATCACAGCGGACGCCGCAGTAAGTATATTCATCGCCGGAGGCGATTTCAGCTGCAAACACGGGCACCGCTTTTCTCTTCTCTCGCAGGATGGGGTGTCATATCTTATGCGTTTAAAACCTAGGCGAAATCATCTTCGTGGCAGTGTCAATGAGGGGAATCACCGCGGGGAGTGCAGAGTCCAGCTCACTCGGCCAAAGGACCGGCCGCCATCTTGCCTCGACTCCATGTGCTTCTTCTTTTTTTCTCATCCATCTAGCTTTCCATTTGTCTAGGTCACCTCATTTTTGTAAAATGGTCATTCATTCTTTAACCTGTAATTTTCTTCCGGACACATTCATATTTTCCAGGTCCTTATCACTGAATTCTGCTCTGTATGGTTTCTGTAATACCTTGGATTTCCCTATTTCAACTCCCATTTCAGAAGTTAGGTCTGTCATTTTCTCATGGAATATTTCTGTATTTCTAGTGATACTTCTGAAAATGAACAGTAACTCTTCTTCACTGTAAGTATTTAGCCTGTCTAGTCCCACGTTTCCAGCTATCATGTCTTCCAATTCCACTTTCAATTTGTAGATATCTAGAATTTTTTAGTGGCTGTTTTGGCTTGTTTATTCCCTGTGCCCATCTTTCTATTTCTTCTGGGGATACTATTGTGGCACTCTTGATTCCTGTAGATGTTTCTATTAGTACTTCCTTTGAACAAAAATGGTGTAACTCTTCTCAGGGTTTCACTTATCTGTCCTCTTATGTGTAAATCCATTAATGATATCACCGAATCACATTCACTGCCTTGATCATCAATTAATATATTTTCTTTTCTGGGTTCAATTGTAGGTGTGGACATGACTGGTGGTTTGTGAGCGATTGTCTTATCTCCATATAATGGAACCATTAGTCACTGGTATAGTCAATGCTTCAGGGTGGGTACTCAATTGGGTTATTTTCTGTATCAATTCCTCTCTACTCTTATTTATTGCCTCGCTTTCTTTTTCCTGAAGTACCCTTCCATTTGTTGGGTCATGTATAACTTGGGGAACTAATGGTGGTCCCAAAACCGGAGCACTAGGAGTAGTTATACTCAGTCCCTCTTGGTAAGGTGGAGGGTTTTTCATGAAAATGTCCTCCAAAAAATCATCTGCCGATTCTCCACTACCTGTCATCGTTAAATGTTTGGTCTTCTCTGTGCACTTGCCTCCTGACTGTTCCTCAGCCATTAGTACAGGATATAATCCCTCAGTCACCATTGCTTGTCTCCATTGTCTCATCTGATTATCTCGTGATTCACGGGGTATCCTAGGATAAAACCCTCTAAAGCTTCTGCTACTTCTGGATCTATCACGCTCAAATGCTTCAGTCTCCCATTCCTCAAAAGCTTCATATTGTGTTAATCTTGGTCGGGGCTCTAATTCATTCATTCTTAATCTCAGGTTATGTAGAATTCTCCCATTAAACGTACCATGTTCTGGAAAAGCTAGCACTCCATCACTTTTTGCATATTCTATCCAATTTTCCAACCATACACAAGTATGATAGCCTCTCTCCAACATCATGTATGCTGCGGGCGTTTTCTGGAGAGGGATAAGAATTCCCTCTCTAGTCTTAACGGGTTTAACCTTCTTAAAATAATTTTCAATTTTCTGCACAAATGTCATCTTTCTTTTTTCTCGGTACATTTTTGATGTGGATCCTTTTATATATTGTTCTCTGGCAAACCCTTAATACCTTGTCAGGGTTCACAGTAGGTTTCCTCCTGCCAATCTCACTCTGGCTACTATTTCCCCCTCACAGACTCAGATGAAGACAGTTTGTCCCCTTAGCTGGAGCGCTAGTTGGCACTGCAGAAATCCCAACATGGCTGCCAATATTATAACACTGCGACAGCATATCGCTGTTTAGCAGTCTAGTCTTTTGAAAAAATTAAAGCCAGGTGAAGTTCGCTTCAACATTCCACAGCGCACTTCACTGAAGAAATTCCTGAATGAACACCTGTTTCTGAGGCGTCGCGAAAGTCAGTTAGGGTAGTAGAGTTTAAAATCGGGTTTTAGTTTGTCGGAATACACTTACATCGTGAGACAAGGTCAGTGTATAAATAAATCAAATGTATGTCACTTAGAAAACGAAGGTTAAGATAATTAGCGCTCCTCAAAGAACCCGAGTGCATTTGAAACTCTTGGTTGCACTATTGTCAGGGAAGCTCATAACGCATGATTAATTGAAGATTAACCGGGTTATGTTCTTTTTCACCGCGAATGCTCTTAGCGCGTGTTATAGAGACTTGACTCATCTGTTTTCTGTCAGCAGAGTGAAAGAAGCCAACTAACGCGGGCGCGACCTGTCAACATGCCGCGTAGTTTGGAATTCGTTGGTAAAAGAAATTACAAGCCCAATGACTCAAAAGAGGTAACGGCATAAACTAGCAGGGCAAAATAAAACTGGTTTCGTCACCGAGTAACACCATAAAAATATAGAACTAGAGTTCAGGAGAATCCTTTCATTTTCCCAATATTATACTCAGTGTAGAGCTTCATTGCTAATTCAGTGGAAAAGAAGGTTTAATGCAGCACATCCAGAATGAAACAGAAAAGATCAAAAAGGAAGTCCAACCACAGTGAGTATAGTTAGATGAAGGACTGAATAAAACAACATACCCTAAATAAATTAATAAGCAAATACTTACCACAATCTTTCTTGCATCATAGTCACAAACCAGGACCTGCGGCAGGACGTTCCTGAAACAGAAAAAAGAAAACAAACCAGCTAAGTGAAATCTTCTCATACCAACTGTACAAACTACATGAGAAGTAAGAAGAGCAGTAGGCTTCCCAAGTTCTCCTGGTAAGATAAGTTACCTAATGTAAAAAGAGAAGTGAGTCACAAGTAAGTGTAGAGTATATGCTAAAGGTGTATTGTATACAGGCCTGCAAGAAGTAAGTGGACAAAAAGACTTTGCAGAACAGGCTGAGCGCAGGAAGCTGCCTCTTCTCTGTCCCCAACCCCTTTCCCCCTTAGAACTTACCTGCGACGGAATGTTAAAGGCCTAGCAGGGAAGGTTCTGAGAAGGGCATTGGAACTAACGTCGTTCTGCTCCTGTGCAGTTCTGATAGAGGAAAAACACTGGCCCTGACATACCTTCTGTCTGGGCGATTCCCTATTAATGTTGGATTGTGTCTCCACATGCAAAGCCCACTGTCAATTATTATTGTAGCTTCTATTTTCTAGCCAATCAAAGGTTAGTTTTTACTCTAATACTTGACCAATATCAGCGCGGCTTCTATTCCTCCGACCAATCAAATTCTGTTCCACGCTATGCGCTTAGCCAATACTGGCACAGCCTTTCTGTGAGGTCAGTATCACTCCTTCCTACACGCCCACTGTTCCAACCAATCCCAGCGTGGCCCTCTGTGACGTCAGTGCAGCACCCGCAGCTGACCCCTCCTTTACAAGGTAAAACGAATAACTTCTTTTTCTTTCAATTTACATACAAAATTCATTAATTGACAACATAGAAACATTCGCTACTCTGTTTGCTCCGCTAAACTCAGAAAGTCAATTTACTTTTACTGCGAGTAAACCTTTCCGCTTAATCTTCACACACTACGAGTAAAACTCTTCTGCTTACTCTTGACTCAAGCGCCAACGAACCTGCTACTCCTTCGTAATTACCCTTTCTAGGTGATATAAGAGCAAAGTTTCACCAGCAAATTCTTTGCTATCAATCACACTCACTTTTATACAAAATAATCCCTAAAGGAGCACTGTCAACCTTGCATAGCCCTACCGTGCTTTCTTTAGCAAACGAGTAACCTCACTGCAGTGTGATTTCCATTCACCACCCACTATTCAATATTCCCGGGAATTTCCAGACAACATAAAACAAAATACAAAACGGGGTTGTTAATACATAATCAATAATTCAAATTCAAACATTTTCACCTAACTAGTTAATAAAATAAACCATAGCTCTGCTACCAGAAAACCTGATCCAGCGGGTTACCAACCTCAGGTACTCAACTACCATATACTCACCTGGGCCCATAAACACACACTCATTCACATAGGCTAGTAGATACCACTGGGGTCAATTTATTGTAATAATACCTGTAAGATGAATTTATCTAATAATTTCTTACCAAACCTTTCTGATCCAATTTACTTTCCTCTGGTCAATGAACATTTTAGTTAACTGACTAGGTAAAAATTACATATAATAAACCTTATTTAAATGACCACAGACTCTGGAGAGTTTTAAATGTTTATCTAGTAAATTAATGTGAGCCAAGAACCAAAATACAGTTAGAACACCATCTTCTCCAAGGAGAGGAAGGGAATAAAATGTAATTAGAATAATCATTAAACAAAGTTATTACATTGACAGAACCTGAATAGGGAGGAAACAGAGAGAGCAGTACAATGACATACTACACAGAATTATAGTTACCTAGAATGGTGTGAAAACCAACCCCTTGGCCAAGGAATTGGACAGGGTCCCCTGGGACAGATCTGGTGACAAAGGCTCAGTCAGGACAGGATTCAGGGACAGGATAGATGACCTCTTCTAGATACGACGCCTGCGTCACACCCCTCTCTGACGCTATCTTCCTCCTCGATTCTTCTGTGATCTTCTTCTATTATGTGCCTCCTCGATTCTTCAGCGAGGTTCTTCTAATTAATTGGCTCAAAAGTTCTAAGTCTGGAAATGGATCTTCTTTAGTACTCTCTTCATTATCGGACAGCATCTCGGTCTCTCAGCATTCTCCATCTCGCTGTGTTGTGTGACTAACTAGACTACCTCAATTATACCTTTCTAATGGCATGTACCACCCCTAAATGATTCAAATTTATGAAACTTCTAACTCTGATTGGACAGGAAAAGGGGAGATGATCATCACACCATGCTAAGTTTAATATTTTTATTTAAGCCCATTGTTCTGTGTTCCCGCCCCTTAATTTACTTTCCCATGCTTTATTTCCCACCCGAGTTCACATTTTTATCGATCAAAATTGTACAATTTAATAACTTCTTCATTCATTGGTCAGGAAGATGATTCTGTTCCCAGGACAAATAGAGGTCGCTTCCTTGGATGAGTTTCAATTCATTCGTCATGGTGCCTGGCGGGTTACAAGTATGCATGTGCGGAGGACACGTGGGGTATGGACATCTGTCATCCTTTGAGGCCCAAAATACGAACCAATAAAAAAGTCAGAAAGAGACATATTACATTTAAAATAAAATGATTTCACTGTATACCACCTATCTCTACTCTAACCCCCTTTACTTATATAAATCTTTTGCATTAGCATTTTATTAAATTTGCAGGGTTTAGTTTCAGTTTAACCATGCGCATTAACATGTGAGTTCCAAGCAGCCATTTTGAAAGCGATTGCACAGCTGCAAAGATTTCCCTCCAAAGCATAAGCACGTCATTACTACGTAGATGGAGTTGGCGCATGCGCAGTCAAGATTCCCGCATTAGCAGACATTTTTAATCACTCTCGGGTTACTTGTTAGTGCGACACATAGGCAAGCTTCCCTTAAGCTTAAATGTATTAATTTTTGACGTATTATTAGTATTTATAAACAAAGTTATTACGGTATTACGAGTTATCTGAGAAGATTGCATTCGAGCAAGTCTCTTTTATACGAGTCCTTGCTCCATCACACCCCAGATCTTCAATCTGTCCTTCCCAAAGTCAGCAGGGCCAGGCACCTTGGTGCAGTCTAATACCTCAGACAAAGGGTGCCCCAAACCCTTCCTCCCCATCTCCAGGCCCTTCTTTCCTGTGATGAGTGTCCTTCATTTGGTCACCTCCTGGCCAGCTGATGGAAGGGACTCATTACGAGGAGGCATGGAGAGGAAAGTCAGCTGCTCTGGCCGAGTCCTGGAGACCTCACAACCTGGGTGTAATACTTACTTCTTAGCTTGGAGGGCTCTAGGAAACATTTGCCCAAACTGAAGGTGTTGGAGGTACTAGTTCTTGGGCTCCTGCCTGTAGTTCTGGGTACATTCTTGTCTCTCTAAGATCCTATAACGCATGCAGAGTTATGGCTTGGTATTCACTAACAATGTTTGATTAATACTGACAGAAAGGGACAGTGGAACCATTTGTCAAAGTCCAATATATGAATCCAAAGGTTATAACTTCTGAGAAAATATAGGCACATTTAATAGCTCCTTAAAAATGATTCAGAGTAATCACACCCCAGCTGAGGGAGCCCTGTGCCTGTCTGGACCTGCGACAGCGCAGAATTGAGAAGAAACAGAAAAGGGTGTCACACTTTGTGGCGATTCACTCCTAGGATGGAGGCCCACTGGGGAAGCTGAGCTTTGACCCCAGAGGGGCTGATGTTACTATGTCGCACTGCTATGAGAGTGGGCTTGATGCTAACATTTAATAACAGCACAGCAAGCTCTACCTCCATCAAGAACTAGGCAGACAGGCACTTTATGGTGGAGATCACAGGTTCAGCAAGCTCGTCAGTAAACAAGCAGACTTGGACATTACACACTGACATAGAGACAGCAGGCCTGTCCGTAAAGAAGCAGGTTTGGACATTACACACTGACATAGAGACAGCAGGCCTGTCCGTAAAGAAGCAGGTTTGGACATTACACACTGACATAGAGACAGCAGGCCTGTCCGTAAAGAAGCAGGTTTGGACATTACACACCGACATAGAGGCAGCAGGCTCATCAGTATAGAAGCAGGCTAGGACATTGCACACCATCATGGGGGCAACAGGCTCGTCAGTAAACAGGCAGGTTTCGACATGACACACCGACATAGGGGTAGCAGGCTCATCAGTAAACATGCCTGTTTGGACATCACACACTGACTTGGGGGCAGCAGGCTCATCAGTAAACACGCAGGTTTGGACATTACACACCACCGTAGGGCGGCAGGCTCATCAGTGAACAGGCAGGCTTGGACATTACACACCACCGTAGGGCGGCAGGCTCATCAGTGAACAGGCAGGCTTGGACATTACACACCACCGTAGGGGCGCTAGGTTCATCAGTGAACAGGCAGGCTTGGACATTACACACCACCGTAGGGCGGCAGGCTCATCAGTGAACAGGCAGGCTTGGACATTACACACCACCGTAGGGCGGCAGGCTCATCAGTGAACAGGCAGGCTTGGACATTACACACCACCCTAGGGCGGTAGGCTCATCAGTGAACAGGCAGGCTTGGACATTACACACCACCGTAGGGGCGCTAGGCTCATCAGTGCACAGGCAGGCTTGGACATTACACACCACCGTAGGGCGGCAGGCTCATCAGTGAACAGGCAGGCTTGGACATTACACACCACCGTAGGGCGGCAGGCTCATCAGTGAACAGACAGGCTTGGACATTACACACCACCGTAGGGGCGGCAGGCTCATCAGTGAACAGGCAGGCTTGGACATTACACACCATGTAGGGCAGCAGGCTCATTAGTGAACAGGCAGGCTTGGACATTACACACCACCGTAGGGCGGCAGGCTCATCAGTGAACAGGCAGGCTTGGACATTACACACCACCGTAGGGCGGCAGGCTCATCAGTGAACAGGCAGGCTTGGACATTACACACCACCGTAGGGGCGGCAGGCTCATCAGTGAACAGGCAGGCTTGGACATTACACACCACCGTAGGGCGGCAGGCTCATCAGTGAGCAGGCAGGCTTGGACATTACACACCACCGTAGGGCGGCAGGCTCATCAGTGAACAGGCAGACTTGGACATTACACACCACCATAGGGGGGCAGGCTCATCAGTGAACAGGCAGGCTTGGACATTACACACCACCCTAGGGCGGCAGGCTCATCAGTGAACAGGCAGGCTTGGACATTACACACCACCGTAGGGGCGCTAGGCTCATCAGTGAAGAGGAAGGCTTGGACATTACACACCACCGTAGGGGCACTAGGCTCATCAGTGCACAGGCAGGCTTGGACATTATACACCACCGTAGGGGCACTAGGCTCATCAGTGAACAGGCAGGCTTGGACATTACACACCACCGTAGGGGCGGCAGGCTCATCAGTGAACAGGCAGGCTTGGACATTACACACCACCGTAGGGGTGGCAGGCTCATCAGTGAACAGGCAGACTTGGACATTACACACCACCATAGGGGGGCAGGCTCATCAGTGAACAGGCAGGCTTGGACATTACACACCACCCTAGGGCGGCAGGCTCATCAGTGAACAGGCAGGCTTGGACATTACACACCACCGTAGGGGCGCTAGGCTCATCAGTGAAGAGGAAGGCTTGGACATTACACACCACCGTAGGGGCACTAGGCTCATCAGTGCACAGGCAGGCTTGGACATTATACACCACCGTAGGGGCACTAGGCTCATCAGTGCACAGGCAGGCTTGGACATTACACACCACCGTAGGGGCGGCAGGCTCATCAGTGAACAGGCAGGCTTGGACATTACACACCACCGTAGGGGCGGCAGGCTCATCAGTGAACAGGCAGGCTTGGACATTACACACCACGGTAGGGGCGGCAGGCTCATCAGTGAACAGGCAGGCTTGGACATTACACACCACCATAGGGGGGCAGGCTCATCAGTGAACAGGCAGGCTTGGACATTACACACCACCGTAGGGGCGGCAGGCTCATCAGTGAACAGGCAGGCTTGGACATTACACACCACCGTAGGGGCGGCAGGCTCATCAGTGAACAGACAGGCTTGGACATTACACACCACCATAGGGGGGCAGGCTCATCAGTGAACAGGCAGGCTTGGACATTACACACCACCATAGGGGGGCAGGCTCATCAGTGAACAGGCAGGCTTGGACATTACACACCACCGTAGGGGCACTAGGCTCATCAGTGAACAGGCAGGCTTGGACATTACACACCACCGTAGGGGCACTAGGCTCATCAGTGAACAGGCAGGCTTGGACATTACACACCACCGTAGGGACGGCAGGCTCATCAGTGAACAGGCAGGCTTGGACATTATACACCACCCTAGGGCGGCAGGCTCATCAGTGAACAGGCAGGCTTGGACATTACACACCACCGTAGGGCGGCAGGCTCATCAGTGAACAGACAGGCTTGGAAATTACACACCACCGTAGGGCAGCAGGCTCATTAGGGAACAGGCAGGCTTGGACATTACACACCACCTTAGGGGCGGCAGGCTCATCAGTGAACAGGCAGGCTTGGACATTACACACCACCGTAGGGGCGCTAGGCTCATCAGTGCACAGGCAGGCTTGGACATTACACACCACCGTAGGGGCGGCAGGCTCATCAGTGCACAGGCAGGTTGGCAATTAAGTTTGGAGAAACACAAACAATCAGCATGGCCTTCATCACAAGCAGGGAGGCGTGGACTGCACTTAGCACTGCTCTTAGGTTACAGTGACACATAAGGAATGATCAGTGGCTGTGTCACGTGACAGGTTGCATAGGCTTCACGCACTTCTCCAGTGGCAGCAGGACAATTTGTTCACCAGAAACAAGCAGGATTCCCCTTCAAGCCCCTCCTGCCCATGGTATGACTTGTGCCATCTTGAGAAGCTGGCAGGGGCATGCGTGGCACAGAGTCTGCAGACTCATAGTGGGATGAGGCCAAGCAGGACTGCCACACTGCCCATGTGAACCCAAGCTCGTCTCTGGGGACGTGGGATGCCAAGTGATGCATGATGGGAGAGGCGGGGGTGCCACGAAGAGCTGGAGTGGCGCTATGTTACCACCTTTGCAGTGATAAATGGTTGTTTTTCACTAGAACTCGAGTGACTTGCCATGCTTTTGGCTGAATATATGGTCTTATTTGTTGACATTTGTAAAGGAAGTACACAACACAACAACACAGAAAAAAGCATACAGCAACTAAATGACATAAACAACTCGATAAAAACATAGCAGTAACATAAAAAACATCATAGCAGATCGCAAAAGTTGTTTTAAAAAGTCACAAAATAACATATTAATACCACAACAACACCTAAAAACAACGCAACATCAAAACAATTCAAGAACGCAACAACAAATCGCAATACACAGAACACTAAACACAACACAACAACAACAACAAAACACAATACCCAATACAAAAGTATGATTGGGTCCATGTACTCTGGAGTTCTTACTTTTTATTGTCGCATTGCTCTGCTACATGTTTAGCAGGCACTGTTTTCTTGCTGTTTTGTGTGAGGTTGTGTTCATGTTTTCCTGAGTTTTATTACTTTTATTATGTTGTGATTTACTGATTTTGTGGGGTGTCGTCTTATTATTGTTATTATGCTGTTGTGATTTACTCTTATGTTATTGCAGTGTTGTCTTAGTCTACTATGGTGATGTGCACTGTTGGTGTGATATTGTGCTCTGTTGTTGTGCTGCGTTGGAACTCCATTGCAGTTTGCTCAAACATGCGCCCTTTTGTCAATCTGCCCCCCCCCCTTCCTGCGAGCCCCTGTGCATGGTACAGTGGTCAGCGGTATTTGACCCCCTTTAAAAAGGGGCAACAGCTGGACCAAGAGCTGTTGAGTCTATCAATGGCTGAACTGACAGCTGTGGAGTCTGTGGCTGGAATAACAGATGTGGTGTCTGTGGCTGAACTGAGAGATGTGGAGTCTGTGGCAGGCCAGGGTGTGAGAAGTTGGCCTGGTATATGCTGTCCACTACTTAAAGTGGGCACCTTGCACCAGTCCAAACAACCCCTTATGGTGATAAGTTAAAGACAACCTTTATTGAAAGCTATCCTAGTGGTAGCTATGGACAGCAGCCTTCAGGCTAAGACTTGAAGGAATGTAAAGTAGCTTGTTTTACCAGTCTATAATCTCTTGAGTCACTTAATGAAAGATATCCACACCAGGTATATATATATCAAATATATGTATTTATTACTAAACACACCCTCCTAGTCTCTTTATGAGGCTAGAGGTCAAAACACATAAGTTACACTTCAAATATTACAGTAAAATAGCACAAATACACGTCAGGCCCTAGGGGCGAGTCAAACCATATACTAAAATAGTTGTATAAGAAGCACAACTTAACTAGACACATGGCCTAGAGCCTGTAGAATCGCTGGGACCCCAAGGAACCACCCAAGGTAGTGACACAGGGGACCCACGGGGGACATGTGCAGTGAGAGAACACAGCCGCGAGCTCCCGTTAGCTTCTATGGGGAAAGTCGCGGTTAGATTTTGAAAGATTAGGGACACTTAGAAATGAGTCAGGACCAAACCCTTTGGTACTTAGGAAGTTCTAGGGCTAACACCCATGGGAGCACTGGAGTACTCATGTTACCTCACCCAGGGAAGCCGGGTGCATAGGTGTCCAATGGTGTCGGGTCGCGGCGCCGATTTCAATGGGAGCTGGCAAAGAAGTACTGATGCCGGGAAGATGCAAAGTGTCCGAAGAGATCCAAGCCTGGATCGAAGTCAAGAAGAACCTGAAAGCAGAGGGGACAGAGTCTGGGTCGCTAGCCAGTGACCAGGAAGGCGATAGGCAGATGCCCACCGAATTTCGGGTGATTTCAGGTGAAGAAGGTGAAGCATGACTCTTCAGCCACGAGGACCAGGAGGTGTCGAGGATGACCAGGAGCTGGATTCGAGCTGTCCCACGAAGGATGCCGAGTGCTGCAGCATTGGTACCCGGATTGGACACAACAAGCTTTGGCAACAGCAACCCACGCAGAAAGAGAAGAAAGGCTTCGGTGCAGACCTGCAAGGTCTGAGGGACTCACCACTTGTTTGGGAGTCAGGACACGTCTGGAGCAACCAGGGAAGCTCAAAGAAAATCAAAATTACCCCCTCAGGGACCCACCAGTCGACGGACCAGGGATCGCAAAGGGACCTCACGAGGAAACACAAAATGGCGACCCACGGGTCACTCTGGGTGACTAGGATGACAATCTTCAGAGGATTCTCTGCTCGAGGTGGGGGCTACAAGTAACCCCAAGCACAATTTCAAGAGACGTCAAGAAGTCAATGCACTTGCAAAAGTGCACAGTGACCAGGAGTTCCGGTCCCATGCTACACACGAGGGCTGCGGGTCTCAGCTTTACTGGGGACTCGGT
The DNA here is from genome assembly GCF_964204655.1 of Triturus cristatus. Taxonomy (NCBI): domain Eukaryota; kingdom Metazoa; phylum Chordata; class Amphibia; order Caudata; family Salamandridae; genus Triturus; species Triturus cristatus. The sequence continues at coordinate 848,118,622 of NC_140595.1, forward strand.
CGGCCTCTGAGATGTCTGGAAATCCTCTTCCTGGGCTGCAAATACTTCGGAGTCCGGCAGGAGCTCCAGAGATGCAGATCGGCAAAATGCTTCGTTGGTGCCTGCCAAGCAGGGGAGTCACTCCTTGACCCCAAGGGAGATTTCTTCAGTCCTCTAGTCTTTAGTAGAGCGTCGAAGATCCAGGATTCAGCTTCAGAGTTTTGTCCAAGGATATCTAAAATTCTGGTTACAGGCGTTCCTTACTTATACCCAAGGAAGGGGTTGGACTAGCTCTAGGGACCCACCTATGGGAGGGTTTGGAAAGAGCTGTGGCGCCCCGACCAGGGCGACTGACTCCATAATCTGGGGATAACGCTTCGATCCCCGGCGCCGGTGGCAGATTAGCCCAGCACCATGTGACTCTGGACAATAGCTTGCTTAATCTTCCCGACAGCCCCCAGCACCTAGAAACCCTTACAGGTGATTGTTCGAGCTTTACAAACGTGGATAATTACACCCATTTCCTGTGTCCAGTTTTGCGCCAAAGCAGGGGCTGGAAACCCCGGAGCCGGTTTGAGCTGGACAATGCACAGGGACACCAAATGTGCCCTCTGTGCAGGACTTCAATGCACTCTGAGAGTGCTCCCACCTAGCCCAATACACATAAGCCTGTCTGGGAGGTGGTTACACCTCCCTGTGATAGGAAACCTATTGTCCAGGCCTCCCCTGCCGGAGTTTCGGTCAGCAGCAGGAGGCCAGACCCGTGTCTGTGGCTGCAGCACCCATTTTGTGATGCCAGGGCTCTATTAGATTTCTATCGGGTATACCAGTACTGCCATGTCTCTCCCTCTAGAAGGGTGGGATCATATCCTCACATCAAGAACTGATGTGGGGGTATGATTCCAAGGCATTTGACACCAAACACGACATGTTTCCGTGCAGCCGGTCCAAAGTTAGCATAAACCGTCTTAGATATAATGCACTTAAGAGTATGTTGGTCAGGCTGCACCACTGACAACCCCGGAGAAGAGATTCCGAAGGCTGCAGAGGGGCTCAGCTCATGCCTGGGCACCCTCTCACATATAACCAAGCACCCTGCCTTCAGGATTGATAAGGTCTGCCATAGGGGTGACTGATAGGTTTCTATGTGCAGTGATAGGTGAGGTATAGTGAACCTATACCTCAGTAAGAGGTGCATGCACCACCTTACCCAGGCTGCAGTAGCAGAACTGTGCTGTCATTTTGGAGGGCTTTCCAAGGGTGGCACAATACATGCTTCAGTCCCTGGTAGGCCTCTGGGTTACCTATGCCCTGGGTACAAGGGACACCTCCTCGTGAGGTAACTGTTCGCGCTCTATAAAACTCTGTATTATTATTATTATTATTATATACTAGGGACTCACAAGGGTACCCCAGAATCCAATCTGGAGTGTACCTAAAGTACATGGAATCAATTTATAAGAGAAAGCAGATAGTCTGGGGACCTGAATAGCAGATTCCCAGCCAAACTAAGTCAAAAACCATCAAAACACCAGGAAAAAAGTGGGGGCAACCATGCAGTCAGATTCCACCTTCCTACATAGGGGTTGGTTGAGTGCCACCTATATAAGGAAGGCAGCAACTAGACTGAGAGTGGTGGAGTCTGTGGCTGGACTGAGAGCAGTGGAGTCTGTGGCTATACTGAGAGCAGTGGAGTCTGTGGCTATACTGAGAGCAGTGGAGTCTGTGGCTGGACTGGAGTCTGTGGCTATACTGAGAGCAGTGGAGTCTGTGGCTATACTGAGAGCAGTGGAGTCTGTGGCTGGACTGGAGTCTGTGGCTGGACTGAGAGCAGTGGAGTCTGTGGCTATACTGAGAGCAGTGGAGTCTGTGGCTATACTGAGAGCAGTGGAGTCTGTGGCTGGACTGGAGTCTGTGGCTGGACTGAGAGCAGTGGAGTCTGTGGCTATACTGAGAGCAGTGGAGTCTGTGGCTATACTGAGAGCAGTGGAGTCTGTGGCTGGACTGGAGTCTGTGGCTGGACTGAGAGCAGTGGAGTCTGTGGCTATACTGAGAGCAGTGGAGTCTGTGGCTATACTGAGAGCAGTGGAGTCTGTGGCTGGACTGGAGTCTGTGGCTATACTGAGAGCAGTGGAGTCTGTGGCTATACTGAGAGCAGTGGAGTCTGTGGCTTTACTGAGAGCAGAGGAGTCTGTGGCGGGACTGAGAGCAGTGGAGTCTGTGGCTATACTGAGAGCGGTGGAGTCTGTGGCTGGACTGAGAGCAGTGGAGTCTGTGGCTATACTGAGAGCGGTGGAGTCTGTGGCTATACTGAGAGTGATGGAGTCTGTCGCTGTACTGAGAGGTGTGGAGTCTGTGGCTGGACTTAGAGCTGTGGAGTCTGTGGTTGGACTGAGAGCTGTGTAGTCTGTGGCGGGCCATATATTGGTTCAGTATTACCGACAGAGGGGGAGCAGCTGCTTGGCGGAGAGATGTAGAGCCTGTGGCAGGACTGAGAGCTGTAGAGTATGTGACAGCCCAGGGGTGGGTTCAGTTCCAACCATAGAAGGAGAGCAGCAGCGAGACTACGAGCTGTGGAGTCTGTGGCTGGAATAATAGATGTGGTGTCTGTGGCAGGACTGAGAGCTGTGGAGTCTGTGGATGGACTAAGAACTGTGGAGCCTGTGGCTGAACTAAGAGTTGTGTAGTCTGTGGCTGGGCTGACAGCTGTGGAGTCTGTGGCCGGCGTTAGAGCTGTGGAGGCTGCGGCTGGACTGAGAGCTGTGGAATCTGTGGCTTGAATAACCAATGTGGTGTTTGTGTCTGGACTGAGAGCTGTGGATTATGTGGTTGGACTAAGAGCTGTGGAGCCTGTGGCTGAACTAAGAGTTGTGGAGTCTGTGTTTGGCCTAAGAGCTGTGGAGTCTGTGGCCGGAGTTAGAGCAGTGGGGTCTGTGGCTAGACTGACAGCTGTGAAGTCTGTGGCCGGAGTTAGAGCCGTGCTGTCTGTGGCTGGACTGAGAGCTGTGGAGTAAGTGGTTGGAATAAGAGATGTGGAGTCTGTGGCTGGACTGAGTGCTGTGGAGTCTGCGGCTGGACTGAGAGCTGTGGAATCTGTGACTAGACTGAGACCTGTGGAATCTGTGACTGGACTGAGAGATTTGGAGTCTGTGACTGAGAGCTGTGGAGTCTGTGGCTGGACTGAGAGCTGAGGAGTCTGGGACTGGACTGAGAGCTGTGGGGTCTGCGACTGGACTGAGAGCTGTGGAGTCTGTGGCTGGACTGAGAGCTGGGAAGTCTGTGGCTGGACTGAGAGCTGTGGAATCTGTGACTGGACTGAGACCTGTGGAGTCTGTGACTGGACTGAGAGCTGTAGAGTCTGTTACTGAGAGCTGTGGAGTCTGTGACTGGACTAAGAGCTGTGGAGTCTGTGACTGAGAGCTGTGGAGTCTGTGGCTGGACTGAGAGCAGTGGAGTCTGTGGCTATACTGAGAGCGGTGGAGTCTGTGGCTATACTGAGAGTGATGGAGTCTGTCGCTGTACTGAGAGGTGTGGAGTCTGTGGCTGGACTTAGAGCTGTGGAGTCTGTGGCTGGACTGAGAGCAGTGGAGTCTGTGGCTGGACTGAGAGCAGTGGAGTCTGTGGCTATACTGAGAGCGGTGGAGTCTGTGGCTATACTGAGAGTGATGGAGTCTGTCGCTGTACTGAGAGGTGTGGAGTCTGTGGCTGGACTTAGAGCTGTGGAGTCTGTGGTTGGACTGAGAGCTGTGTAGTCTGTGGCGGGCCATATATTGGTTCAGTATTACCGACAGAGGGGGAGCAGCTGCTTGGCTGAGAGATGTAGAGCCTGTGGCAGGACTGAGAGCTGTAGAGTATGTGACAGCCCAGGGGTGGGTTCAGTTCCAACCATAGAAGGAGAGCAGCAGCGAGACTACGAGCTGTGGAGTCTGTGGCTGGAATAATAGATGTGGTGTCTGTGGCAGGACTGAGAGCTGTGGAGTCTGTGGATGGACTAAGAACTGTGGAGCCTGTGGCTGAACTAAGAGTTGTGTAGTCTGTGGCTGGGCTGACAGCTGTGGAGTCTGTGGCCGGCGTTAGAGCTGTGGAGGCTGCGGCTGGACTGAGAGCTGTGGAATCTGTGGCTTGAATAACCGATGTGGTGTCTGTGTCTGGACTGAGAGCTGTGGATTATGTGGTTGGACTAAGAGCTGTGGAGCCTGTGGCTGAACTAAGAGTTGTGGAGTCTGTGTTTGGCCTAAGAGCTGTGGAGTCTGTGGCCGGAGTTAGAGTAGTGGGGTCTGTGGCTAGACTGACAGCTGTGAAGTCTGTGGCCGGAGTTAGAGCCGTGCTGTCTGTGGCTGGACTGAGAGCTGTGGAGTAAGTGGTTGGAATAAGAGATGTGGAGTCTGTGGCTGGACTGAGTGCTGTGGAGTCTGCGGCTGGACTGAGAGCTGTGGAATCTGTGACTAGACTGAGACCTGTGGAATCTGTGACTGGACTGAGAGATTTGGAGTCTGTGACTGAGAGCTGTGGAGTCTGTGGCTGGACTGAGAGCTGTGGAGTCTGGGACTGGACTGAGAGCTGTGGGGTCTGCGACTGGACTGAGAGCTGTGGAGTCTGTGGCTGGACTGAGAGCTGTGAAGTCTGTGGCTGGAATGAGTGCTGTGGAGTCTGTGGCTGGACTGAGAGCTGTGGAATCTGTGACTGGACTGAGACCTGTGGAGTCTGTGACTGGACTGAGAGCTGTGGAGTCTGTTACTGAGAGCTGTGGAGTCTGTGGTTGGACTGAGAGCTGTGGAGTCTGTGACTGGACTAAGAGCTGTGGAGTCTGTGTCTGAGAGCTGTGGAGTCTGTGGCTGGACTGAGAGCTGTGGAGTCTGGGACTGGACTGAGAGCTGTGGGGTCTGCGACTGGACTGAGAGCTGTGGAGTCTGTGGCTGGACTGAGAACTGTGGAGTCTGTGGCTGGACTGAGTGCTGTGGAGTCTGTGGCTGGACTGAGAGCTGTGGAGTCTGTGGCTGGACTGAGAGCTGTGGAGTCTGTGGCTGGACTGAGAGCTGTGGAGTCTGTGACTTGACTGAGAGCTGTGGAGTCTGTGGCTGAGAGCTGTGGAGTCTGTGGCTGGACTGAGAGCTGTGGAGTCTGTGACTTGACAAAGAGCTGTGGAGTCTGTGGCTGAGAGCTGTAGAGTCTGTGACTGGACTAAGAGCTGTGGAGTCTGTGACTAGGAGCTGTGGAGTCTGTGGTTGGACTGAGAGCTGTGGAGTCTGTGGCCTGACTGAGAGCTGTGGAGTCTGTGACTTGACTGAGAGCTGTGGAGTCTGTGACTGAGAGCTGTGGAGTCTGTGACTGAGAGCTGTGGAGTCTGTGGCCTGTCTGAGAGCTTGGACATTACACACCACCGTGGGGTTGCAGGCTCATCAGTGAACAGGCAGGCTTGGACATTACACACCACCGTAGGGGCGGCAGGCTCATCAGTGAACAGGCAGGCTTGGACATTACACACCACCATAGGGGGGCAGGCTCATCAGTGAACAGGCAGGCTTGGACATTACACACCACCGTAGGGGTGGCAGGCTTATCAGTGAACAGGCAGGCTTGGACATTACACACCACCGTAGGGCGGCAGGCTCATCAGTGAACAGACAGGCTTGGACATTACACACCACCGTAGGGCAGCAGGCTCATTAGGGAACAGGCAGGCTTGGACATTACACACCACCTTAGGGGCGGCAGGCTCATCAGTGAACAGGCAGGCTTGGACATTACACACCACCGTAGGGGCGCTAGGCTCATCAGTGCACAGGCAGGCTTGGACATTACACACCACCATAGGGGCGGCAGGCTCATCAGTGCACAGGCAGGTTGGCAATTAAGTTTGGAGAAACACAAACTGAGAGTGATGGAGTCTGTCGCTGTACTGAGAGGTGTGGAGTCTGTGGCTGGACTTAGAGCTGTGGAGTCTGTGGCTGGACTGAGAGCAGTGGAGTCTGTGGCTGGACTGAGAGCAGTGGAGTCTGTGGCTATACTGAGAGCGGTGGAGTCTGTGGCTATACTGAGAGTGATGGAGTCTGTCGCTGTACTGAGAGGTGTGGAGTCTGTGGCTGGACTTAGAGCTGTGGAGTCTGTGGTTGGACTGAGAGCTGTGTAGTCTGTGGCGGGCCATATATTGGTTCAGTATTACCGACAGAGGGGGAGCAGCTGCTTGGCTGAGAGATGTAGAGCCTGTGGCAGGACTGAGAGCTGTAGAGTATGTGACAGCCCAGGGGTGGGTTCAGTTCCAACCATAGAAGGAGAGCAGCAGCGAGACTACGAGCTGTGGAGTCTGTGGCTGGAATAATAGATGTGGTGTCTGTGGCAGGACTGAGAGCTGTGGAGTCTGTGGATGGACTAAGAACTGTGGAGCCTGTGGCTGAACTAAGAGTTGTGTAGTCTGTGGCTGGGCTGACAGCTGTGGAGTCTGTGGCCGGCGTTAGAGCTGTGGAGGCTGCGGCTGGACTGAGAGCTGTGGAATCTGTGGCTTGAATAACCGATGTGGTGTCTGTGTCTGGACTGAGAGCTGTGGATTATGTGGTTGGACTAAGAGCTGTGGAGCCTGTGGCTGAACTAAGAGTTGTGGAGTCTGTGTTTGGCCTAAGAGCTGTGGAGTCTGTGGCCGGAGTTAGAGTAGTGGGGTCTGTGGCTAGACTGACAGCTGTGAAGTCTGTGGCCGGAGTTAGAGCCGTGCTGTCTGTGGCTGGACTGAGAGCTGTGGAGTAAGTGGTTGGAATAAGAGATGTGGAGTCTGTGGCTGGACTGAGTGCTGTGGAGTCTGCGGCTGGACTGAGAGCTGTGGAATCTGTGACTAGACTGAGACCTGTGGAATCTGTGACTGGACTGAGAGATTTGGAGTCTGTGACTGAGAGCTGTGGAGTCTGTGGCTGGACTGAGAGCTGTGGAGTCTGGGACTGGACTGAGAGCTGTGGGGTCTGCGACTGGACTGAGAGCTGTGGAGTCTGTGGCTGGACTGAGAGCTGTGAAGTCTGTGGCTGGAATGAGTGCTGTGGAGTCTGTGGCTGGACTGAGAGCTGTGGAATCTGTGACTGGACTGAGACCTGTGGAGTCTGTGACTGGACTGAGAGCTGTGGAGTCTGTTACTGAGAGCTGTGGAGTCTGTGGTTGGACTGAGAGCTGTGGAGTCTGTGACTGGACTAAGAGCTGTGGAGTCTGTGTCTGAGAGCTGTGGAGTCTGTGGCTGGACTGAGAGCTGTGGAGTCTGGGACTGGACTGAGAGCTGTGGGGTCTGCGACTGGACTGAGAGCTGTGGAGTCTGTGGCTGGACTGAGAACTGTGGAGTCTGTGGCTGGACTGAGTGCTGTGGAGTCTGTGGCTGGACTGAGAGCTGTGGAGTCTGTGGCTGGACTGAGAGCTGTGGAGTCTGTGACTTGACTGAGAGCTGTGGAGTCTGTGGCTGAGAGCTGTGGAGTCTGTGGCTGGACTGAGAGCTGTGGAGTCTGTGACTTGACAAAGAGCTGTGGAGTCTGTGGCTGAGAGCTGTAGAGTCTGTGACTGGACTAAGAGCTGTGGAGTCTGTGACTAGGAGCTGTGGAGTCTGTGGTTGGACTGAGAGCTGTGGAGTCTGTGGCCTGACTGAGAGCTGTGGAGTCTGTGACTTGACTGAGAGCTGTGGAGTCTGTGACTGAGAGCTGTGGAGTCTGTGACTGAGAGCTGTGGAGTCTGTGGCCTGTCTGAGAGCTGTGGAGTCTGTGACTGAGAGCTGTGGAGTCTGTGGCTGGACTGAGAGCTGTGGTGAGGTATTCAAGATATTACGATATGATTAGCGCAGTATATCTAATGATAGTTTGCCTCGTTATGGTGTATTAAACGGTTCGAAATCCCCGATTATGTTTAGTACGACAAAAAGGGCCGAGAAACCGAACCGCCTCCATCTTGGATTGCGGCTCTTTCTCTCACTTGGGAGTCACGTGGTCTTTTCCGCACACCCTCTGCTTTCCCCTTTCCTTGCATTTAATTAGGAGACAGGCTGAGTTGCTGAGAAGCAAGGTCACATCTGCTAAAAGGGAGTATCAGGCAAATTCCTCTAGACCTGGGACGTGAAGGGAGTCACCCTATCGACCTTCTCTGTAAAGATAGTAACCCTTTGTATGTGTAGCCGAAACTAGAAATAGGCATGAGCTCATTAGGGGCGCCAGGACTAACTGGTACTTTTCCACATATAAGGTTTTGTATGCTGTACTGATAATGTATAAAAGTGTGTTACTGTCAAGGAGCCAGCAGTCTTCCTCGGCGCAGCTGATGGGTGAGGATCGACGAGGCTCCCCTATATAGAGTTCTGTGGTGGCTAATAAACGTTTGAACCTTCCACGTTGCCAACTGCTCCTTCTTGTATAATATTGCGGGCCAATGGTAAGTGTGGCCCTTGGAATAATTATTTGGACACAACAGTTGGCGACCACGAAGGGACCCCGTGAAAGAGTCTCCCCCCCCCCGTATTCGGGTGGTGGGGTTGGGGGCGTCCTGACCGGTTGGCGGGAGAGGAGCCTGAGGATTTCTCCCACCCTGCACGACTTTTCGGTACGTCCCCTGCTGCTAGTTACCCTTCACCGGGGTCCTACGGGCTTAACCCAGAAACTGGATCGATTTGGTCGGGAGGAGTTGGCAGCGGAGAACAAACATTCGTATCTGGGTGCACCCGGTGAGTATTGATTTGATTTTGACACACGTGTTGTAAACGGTGCATTATTGGTTAAGGCACGCGTTGAAGACGGTGTGCTATTTGATTGATTTGAGAGCATTCGTTGAGAACGATGCATTTTTGATTTTGAACACGGATTGCATTTGTTTGAAGCTCGCGCTGGACAGCGGTGCATTGATTTGAAGGCACGCACCGGAGGGTGGTGTCTTGCTTGATCGAGGTTAGCATTACCGTGGTTTGACTCGAAGTACGTACAGGTTGTATTTGATTTGAGTAAAAACGGCGCGCCGAAGGATTATAAAACAGATTGTGCGTGGAAGGGCCCGCGACCTAGACTGGGTAGCCACAGGGCATACTCCTGACGGGGCGAGTCCTCGTTTGGGGCTGGTCTTAGTGGTGAGCCAGGAGGGTGGCCGGAATCCCGCGTGCAGTTTGGTGTTTGGACTGTGAACCAGAGTCGACGGGCTTGGTTCTCTGATACTGATTGTATGTTGTGTATGATTCGTGTTGATTGTTGTTTGTGTATACATGTCTGAAAACTAACAAAAATGTCTTGTTTTAGTAAATTGAATTGTTTTGGCTGCTGCTGTCGAACAAGTGACTCCAGACTAGCTGAGAGCCAACCTGCCCCGCCGGAGGGCAGTCCTAGCCATTTTATGTATGTCAAACATGGGATCTCTCCGTTGTTGTTTTGCACTCTGTGGCATAAGTATACCAAGGGCAATGAGGAGTTACGCTGGCCCAAAACGGGCTCATTTGATGAGAAGAAAATTGCGTTCCTACAGGAACAGCTGTTTTCTAGGCGAAGTAGGCAGGCCATGTTCGACGCTCTAATTGCATGGCAGAAAGAGGCCAAACAACGGCGAATGAGGGAAGAGAAAGTAGCCAGAGCCAAGGCAGGACAGAATGTTACTCAGAAAGCTATGGCCTATGACCGAGACAGAGTAGAAAGGGGATTGGATTGCATGAATCGCGAATTTCGATTAAAAGTGGATAAGAGCTATGTGACCCGCCCGAATGCAGAAGATGAGATAGAGGATTTATTGGACACCAGGCCACCACCCCCTTATGTACCGCAGAGGATATATCCGGAGGTATCAGGGGCCTCGGCCCCGGCTCCAAATATGTCCCTGGGGGCCTCGGCTTCGGCTCCCCCGGCCACTACTACCCCTCCCTCCCTGCCGAACCTCTCCCGGTTACCGACATCTGTGTCTGAAGTTATGGCCATACTGCCTAATTTATTGACGACAGCTGCAGCCGGGACCCCTCAGCTGTCGCCGGGGTCAATGCCTTCCCCTTCTGTTCTGCCCTCCTCCTCCGCCAGTACCACGCCAGTAACAGCTGTAACTACTCCGATACGTCCGGCCAGTCTAACTGAGTGTAGGAAGTTGTTCACTCGTTCGGCCTTGGGAACGGAAGAAAGGGAAACTATTGCTACACAAGCATCCCAGTGGATGCGACATCCCATTTATACGCTTGCCGATATTTGGAGTACTATGAGAGACTATGAACCGGTGATGCAACAGCATGCTCTTGAGCATATGGCCAACCGTCTTATTTCTGTGTGGGAACAGGTACACCAGGAAGGGAAGGCTCCGGCTATATTATATGATATTCTCGATCAGGTCCATAAGTCTCAGTTGACACCGGAGGAGGTGTATGGGAAGGTACAGACTTTGGTCTCTTATAGAACTCGTTTGCAGTCTGCCACTCCCGCCGGATTCTCCCAGTTCCCTATGCGAGAAGTGCACCCTATCTTCCATCCAGAAGTTGCTGCAGTAGTGGATGCCCACGGCGTCGTTACCCGTCCGGGGGTAGACGCCCGGTTCCAGGAACAATGGGTCTATACCCCCTGGAAGCGGAGTGAGGTACTATCCCTAAAAAGCCAGTTGCCAGATCCTAGAAAGAACCCCACCGCATATTACAAGGAACTGACCGAGGCCGCCTCGTCAGCAGTAATGACGTTGGCAGATATTGAATTATTCTTTGCCTTATTGGTACCGGTGGACATTTGGCGCCAGGTACATGACCAGGACCATGTTACGGAATTTGGTGGGACATGGGACCAACTGAGAAACTGGGATAGAGATCGTAAACCAGGGAACAAGCCCCGGCCTGAGATACTGATTTTGCCTGAGAGAATAATAACTTATATGCATTCGTTGATCCCACCCAGGAAAGTGGATTGGGACAAGCTGACGGCCTGTAAGCAAAAGAAGGACGAGAGTGTCTCTGATTTTTTCACAAGGTTTGAGGGAGTGCTTATTGACTTCAGCGGACAGGACTTGGCAACGGAGGGGGGTGTACGTTTATTTGTTAATAGATTTGTAACCAATTTGCTACCTGAGGTATCGGCCCGGTTACAGGCAGCTGAGAGTACCTGGACGACCACCACGCCCTCCACGATACTGAGCATGGCTCAGTATTATGAGCATCGGGAGAATGAGAGCAAGGATAAGACAGAAAGAAAATCGAAAGAGTTGAAAACACGAGTGTTACTGCAGCAAGTGGAGAGGGGTAGAGGAAGGGGACGAGGGTTGCAGAATTTCGCTCCAAGAGGGGCGGGACCGATGCAAACAGCTGGGCGAACAGATCTGGGCATAAATCAATGTGCTTTTTGTAAAGAGGAGGGGCATTGGAGAGCACAGTGCCCGTTGTTGTATGAGCAGAATACTGCTCCAAGGGGTCGTGGACGGGGAAGGATGAGTGGGCATCGAGGTGGATACACGAGACAAGAACAGGCAGCCCGAGGTGAGAACAGTCAGAATTATTTCGACCAAAGCCAGGGTAAACAGTACTACAATGATGGACGTGTAACGGACGAAGACACCGGGTATACTCAAGCATAGGACAGCCAAGGGCAGAGTAAGGGGCATGTGTCAATCCCGATAGATCAAGCTGGACCTTATGTCCATGCACGATTGTTGGATGCATCAGGTAAGTTTTTGGTTGACACAGGGGCTATGAACAGTTCGGTTTCACGTGCCCTGGTCCCGGGGGCCGCTCTGTCTGGCCAGACTAATGTGTCCGTGGGGTTCTCTGGAACTCCGGTGGTGAGCCCCATTTCTAAGCCACTTTCCCTTACTCTGGGACCGGTTACGATAGAATCACCTTTCCTCCTCACCTCCCAGTGTGGGGAAAATCTCCTGGGTATGGATATATTAAAAAGACTGCATGCCCGCATCTATTGCTCCCCCGATGGAGTTTATCTGACCATTCGGAATACCTCTATCCCCTCCGTTCAATGTTTTTCGAAAACTGACTCACTACCTCCTGAGCTTACACAACTCCCGAGGGATCTTTGGGCCCTGGGGGACACTGACGTAGGATTCCTACAATTTCCCCCGGTGTCCATCACCCTGAAACAGAATGCCAAATTGCCGAGGATCCCACAGTACAAAATAGCCCCCGCAGGGGAACGCGCTTTACTGGCCATTATTTCTGACTTGATTAGAACCGGGGTGGTGGAGGAAACGGCTTCCAATGTCTGTAACAGTCCCATTCTTCCGATTCTTAAACGAGCCCCCGTACCCCAGTCCCCTGATTATGCTGATACCTACCGATTTGTGATTGATTTACGAGAGATTAACAAGATTGTGGTACCCCAATATCCGGTGGTACCAGACATTAATTCCATTTTGACCATGATTCCTCCCACTGCAACATTTTTCTCGGTGATTGATTTGAAGAATGCCTTCTTTAGTATTCCCATACATCCGGATAGCAGACATTTGTTCGGTTTCTTCATTGGGGGGCCGCAGCTTTAGATTCTGTCGCGCCCCCCAGGGGTATACAGAAAGCCCTAGTATCTACAGCCAAGCCCTAAAAAGAGTATTGGATTCTTTACAATTGCCACCAGGAAATGTTCTATTGCAGTATGTTGACGACCTTCTTGTGGCCTCTGATACAGAACATGGTTGCCGCGATGCACGGTTACTTTGCTACGGCATTTGGCCACTCATGGTAACAAGGTATCGCTCTCTAAATTTCAATATTGTCGACCGGAGGTGACCCATCTCGGTCATCTCCTGTCGAAGGAGGGAAGACGGTTGACTTCTGAGCGCATCGCAACCATAACTAACATGCCTGTTCCTCGCACACAACGTGATGTCCGCGCTTTGCTTGGTATAACCTCCTACTGTCGCCAATGGATTGCTAACTATTCTCTCTTGACTAAACCTTTCTTGTATCTAACTACGAAGGATGTGCATGAACCTTTACCTTGGACCGATGAATGCCAGACTGCCTTTTCTGCTTTGAAAACTGCTCTTTGCTCTGCTCCTGTGCTTGGCACCCCTGACTACCGGAAACCTTTTGTGCTCTACGTGCATGATGTGGACGGTTGTTCTCTTTCAGTGTTGACACAAGACTTTGGTGGTAAGCAAAGGCCTTGTGCATATTTCTCGGCGGTTTTGGACAACGTCGCCAGAGCACTTCCCAGTTGTCTGAGGGCTGCAGCGGCAGTGGCTGTAGCGATCAGACAATCGGAAGGGCTAGTCCTGAATACGGATCTGACAGTGATGGTGCCTCATGCTGTGGACGTATTATTAAACAGGACACAGACGCAGCACTTAACTAGTGCGCGTCTTACAGGGTACGAATTGACCCTGTTTGCACCTCATATAACGATCAAACGATGTGTTAACTTGAACCCTGCCACGTTGTTGCCCCTCCCTTCGGGGGATGGTGGACAAGACATACATGATTGTATTTTTCGAACTGAAGAAGAAACCAAGGGCCGGATAGATCTAACTGACACCCCACTATCTGATGCCCAAGGAGAATTGTATGTTGATGGGTCTTGTTTTAGATTACCGGATGGTACGACAGCTGCGGCTTATGCGATCACTACCCTGCAAACGGTAGTCGAGGCAGCCAAGATACCATACCGGTCGGCCCAGGCGGCCAAATTGGTTGCATTATTCAGGGCCTGCGAGTTGGGGAAAGGTTTGAGGCTAAATGTCTACACCGATAGCCAGTATGCGTTCGGTGTAGCACATAGCTTCGGGAGGTTATGGGCGGAAAGAGGATTCTTGACATCTCATGGCGAAAAGATAAAGAATGGACCATTAGTTGACCGATTACTGGCTGCATTAACATTGCCTAAAACCCTGGCCATAGTGAAATGCAGTGCACACAAGGTTGTAGTGAATGATGTGGGGAGGGGAAATTCCTTTGCGGATAGAATTGCCAAAGAAACAGCCCAGTCTGACACCACTTCCATGTTTGTAGTGACAAGAATGATAGAGGCAGGGGTTTTTAACAACACCATAGACAGTGTGAAAGAGCTACAAAAGGAGGTGACCCCGGAAGAACTGACATACTGGCAAGAACAGGTGGGGAGGCTTGATGAGAATGGATGTTGGACTGACTTGTCAGAGAAGTGTAGATGGTTACTGCCAAACGCATTTGTAAATGCAGTAGTAACTATGGCGCACGGACCTTCACATGTAGGGGTTCAGGGCATCTGTGCCACATTGGATCCTGTCTGGTATAATGTTAATATCCATAAGACAGCTAGGAACCTGGTTCAGCATTGCATGATTTGTCTCCAGCATAATCCTGGGGTTAGCATTCCCGTCTCGGCGGGTAGTTTTGCGCCGCCCACCCTGCCTTTTGAAGTACTTCAAATGGATTACATACAGCTAGAACGAGTTAACAATCTGAAATACGTGCTGGTGGTGATTTGTACTTTTAGTAAATGGGTGGAGGCGTATCCCACAAAGGAAAATACTGCCCTGGCAACCGCGAAAGCTCTGGTAAAGGAGTTTTTCCCTCGATATGGGTTGCCACGGGTGATTTGGAGTGACAACGGGACACATTTTAATGCTGACTTAGTTAAATATGTATGCAAGGGTCTGTCCATTCAGCAGAAGTTTCACGCAGCCTGACATCCTCAGTCAGCGGGTCTGGTTGAGAAATATAATGGGATTCTGAAATTGAAACTGGCTAAACTTCAGGACACGACAGGATTAAAATGGCCTGATCTCCTGCCCCTGGCCCTGTTGTCTGTAAGAACTACTCCCCATTCCCGGAGTGGTATCTCCCCTTATGAAGTAATTTTTGGCAGACCTGCCAACGTGTGGGGAGTACCCCGGCCCAAATCCTTCAGGGACATCGACCATCCTATGTTGACTGATTATTTGTATGCTTTGACTAAAGATCTCCATTCCATTCATCAACAGATATCTGCCGTACTGCAGCCCCTGCCGGAGGGACCTGGACACAGCGTGGAACCTGGACAGTGGGTCTTGGTTCGAAACTACCAACGAAAATCGAGTTTGGATCCGCGCTGGTCCCGACCGTACCAGGTGCTCCTGACAACGCGAACGGCGGTGAAAGTCGAGGGTAAGCAGCGCTGGATCCATATCTCCCATCTTAAGCGAGTTCCTCTCCCATTGCCAAGGGAGCAGGTTGACCAGGAGGAAGGCCTGCCAACTCAGGGCGAACCCAGCACTAGAGAACGACTTTCCCTGGACACCCGCAGAGAGGTTGACGGGCGAGGGGAGAGTGCTGTGAGCCTGAAAGACCCTTTTTGCGGCCACTCAATTGCTCAAAGCGAGGCGTCTGGTCGGGAGCCCAGCTCCTCGTCTGATCCCACTGTGCCTGTTTTGTTTGTGAATCCTGAAACCCCTGGTCGGGATCGATATCACCTGCGGCCCCGGAAATAGGGAATCCCAGGTCTAGCCTTGGCGAGTGAAGTTGGAGGCCTCGGCAAAGACCTGAGGATTGGTAGAACACTGGACTGAACTCGTTGAGAGCATGGAACTTTCAGTAAAGTGCTGTTCAGAACGAAGGTAGAGACATTGGTCGGTTGGTGGGGGCCCAGGTGGAGTTTCCTTTCAACAAGGGTTGCGTCAAGTGCAACCCCAACGCGAGAAGTTTTTATCTTTTCCCTTTTGTTTTTTCTGAACAATAGGAGTCTGCCTGTGAGGCTCTATACGGACACAGGAAAGAAGCACCCTCCGGCAGGTCGGACTGCTCGTAATCCTTTTCCCGAGATTATATTGGACTTTTAGTGAGAAAATGTACCCTTTTGCTCGTTTTGTCCCTGAAGAAGGGCGGCCCATAGTACCCCGTACCATTCCCCCGCATTTGCCAATGTTCTCCTCATGGAGCTTGCATGTTAAAACTGTTTTCATTTCTATATTGATTGTATCATTTGTACTATGCTTAGGTTTGTTTATATATCTAGAGTTTCGCCATCCTGTGCACACCTTGATAGTGTCTACCCCTGCTCCTAAGGAACATCATTTCCAGACTTTTGCCCCCCATAAGGAGAGACACCGACAGACATATGTACATAATGCCTTAATTGAGATGTTAGACCAGACTCATAGTTCCACAAATGTTACTGATTGTTGGGTCTGTGGTCTTCTCCCGTCAGTGATGCATAAGCAAGATTTGTTCATATCAATGCCCTTGTCTTATTTAGGTAGTTGCGAAGCCTGGTTCAAAATGTTATCCATGCTATATGAACACTACGCTATAGATGAACGTCGATTCTCAGAGAAGGATTATGCCTTGATTTTAGCCTATATAGAGACACACCAAGGTTTTACTCCTAATGCTGAGGGGACGGATGGTACCCTTGATCCTACCGCCTGTATGAACGTATACACTGATCATGAGAATGATACCTGGTTGAGGGATGAAGTGTTGGATTTCATGACTTTTAACTTTACTGAGTATTTCAAGTATTTCCAGGAGCGAAATGTCTCAGATGAGAAGATCATTCCGGTCCCGGTATTGAATACGTCTTCCTCCTTCTGCGTGCAGGGTACTGGACATTTATCCGTAGGATATAGTAGATGTAATTACACTTATAAACTACAGACTTTCAGTAGTCCCCCAACACTCACCCCTCCCAATGTTTATTTCGTGTGCGGTGAAAATGCATACACTTGGCTACCCAGAGGATGGGCAGGTCGATGTTACTTATCTTTTCTTTACCCACCGGTCTACATAGCTCCTTCTGATTATCATAAGTCTCATTCCTTAAATCGGCGGAGCCTAAAGGCCGAAGCTGCCAGTAATGATGCCACTGACCAGACTGATACTCCAGCCCAACACTTCGTTGACATCATAAAAGGGGCGATGCCCACATGGGGACCCATCCTCAATAGTAAAGAAGTTAGGAGGCTATCTAGAGTGGTAGAAGGGGTGTGTTGGACAGGCCACATGAAGGGCTTGCTCCCTCCCCGCATGACAGGGCCCAAGCCCCGGCCCTCCAGGTGTTACCCACAGAAACAACCCGCACCCCGTCTCCAGACGGAACTCCTGCCCCCGGACATCCCTGTATCATGGGGCCGAACCACTACCGGCTCCCTCGGCCGGACCGGCCGCCATCTTGGACACTGCACCACGAGGCCGCGTGGCCTCAGCTCGACCCTAACCCTGGGCCTGGCCAGGCCCCGACATCCCGGCACCACCATCCACCCAGGAGGTGAACGGACCACTTGGCAGGTCGATGGGAGAAAGAAGTGTCGATGGCTCTCCCCCGCCAAGTGCCGATCGCCCTCCAGCTCCCCCGGGCACTGGCTCCACCCCCCTGCTGGGTGTCTGGACTCCCTCATCCCGGACCTCCCGACCTCCAAGTGCGAGGGTCCGGACATCAAAGGGCGCCAGACCTATAACTAGGACAGCTCCAGAGCAGGAAGGCAGTTGTATCCTGGAGTCGAGAGACACCGAGAAGAACTCATCCTTGACGGACTACTGGCGTTGCCGTATCCCTGCCTTGTGAACTACCGTCCTGCCTGCTGGCGCTGCCGCGGCCTTCTACATCCTCCATCCTCGTCGGGTCCTGCTGGCGCTGCCGCGGACCGTTGCAACCACCACCTTTGTCGGGACCTGCTGGCGCTGCCGCGGACCGTTGCACCTACTACCTTGTCGGGACCTGCTGGCGCTGCCGCGGCCCGTTGGAACCACCACCTTTGTCGGGACCTGCCGGCGCTGCCGCGGACCGTGTAACGACCACCTTCACCGGGACCTGCTGGCACTGCCGCGGCCCGTCCGGCTAGAACACCGAGCTCGAGGATTGTGAGCTATCCACCATCGCATCTACCAGATTGGTAACCAGACTGTCCCGCTACCCCCTTTCCCAACCAAGAGACTAGAATCGAGGGGACCCCTGAGTCCAGACCTCCTTGTACTATTCCATCGTACCTAAGAGATCGCTTATAAAGAACGTTAAACCTTATCCTTGTGTGGTGTACATCTGTGGGGGGGGGAAGTTATTCGTCTGTACGATCGCTGGAGACGGCTCTCCCCGGAGACCTCTCCCCTTGTCCTCGGCCGACCCTCCCGGTCCGTCTAACATTGGTGGCCAGCGGCGCGATCCGAATCAACGCAGAATCGTACAGAGAGTAGCTCACCCCACGACAAAACCACAATGTCAACCAAAGAGAGCGGATCCACCGAGAAATTCCAGATGGAGAAATTGGAAGAGTACAGCCATCGTGAATTGAAACAATTCTGCATGGAACTAGGCATTGCTACCACCGGCCTGAGTACCAAAGACGATTTCAAGCACGCCATTGAGTCGTGGGCAGAAACCGGGACCGCCAGATCCCCGGACCAAAACATTGCAGCATCAGAGAGGAACGCCACGGCTCCCGAGGAGCGAGGAACGGGCCTCTCGCAGGAAGAGATCCAAGAGAGAGAAAAAAACAGACTACATGAGTTAGAAATGGCACGGCTCAAAATGGACGGTGAACTAAAATTAGCCGAGCAAAAACTGAACCTAGAACATATGCGGCTCCGAGAAGAACGGGAAGAAAAACAGAAGCAAAGAGAGCTCGAAGAAAAGAAATTAGCATACGAACACGAGCGCAAACTGGCAGAAATAGACCTACGGAAGCGGAACAAAGAACCAGAGGTGCCCGAGCGACCGCGCACCCCGGGAGCGACAGAAAAGAAAGTCCACATCCCCAAGGATGTCGTTCGAGAGTATGTCCGAGAGGACGACATACAACAGTGGTTTAAGGCCTACGAGATCGCCATGACCTCCCACCGGATCGATCGAAGTGACTGGGGAGCCGGTCTATGGGGGAGGTTCGTCAACGAAGGACGCGATGCCCTGCTACAGCTCCCAGACCATCAGATGTCATCCTATGACCACATGAAGGCTGCCCTCTTCACCCGTTATGGGCTCACACCCGAAATGTACCGCCAGAGGTTTCGAGACTGCACCCGGATCCCGGGTACAACTTGGGTGGAATATGTCAACTATTTCAGCCGAGCCTTCGAGGGTTGGATCAAGGGAAGCCACGTAACGACCTACGAGCAACTTTTTAATCTCATGGTGTGGGAGCACCTCTCTAACAACTGCTTCATCGAGCTCAGGCAGCACCTCCTCGACAGTAAATTGACTGACCCACGGCAACTCGCCGTCGAAGCTGACCGGTGGGAAAGCACCCGAGTGGGCCGGAGAGGGCCACACGAACAGAACCGGAACAACCAAGGTCAGCACCGCCCCCGAGGAGGTGGAGGAGGCCAGGGACGAGGAAGAGACACCGGGCCGGTCGCTCCCGCTGCCAGCACCCCGCCCCCGGCCAGCCGGGGCAACCCCCCGATGCGCCCGGGGTTCCGAGCCAACGTCACGTGTCACCGATGCCAGCGAGTCGGCCACTACGCCAATGACCCGAACTGTCCACAGAACCAAACTCCGAGACCCCGCCAGGTAGCTGCCGCCGCCCTGGGGGGAGAACAAATCTCCGAGGAACAGGAAGAATACGAACAGGCGCAACAAGAGTGGGAACCGGCCGCCATGGTTCTAGCGTGCCTAGGGGGAAGAGACATGGTCCCGCGGGCCCCCCTACCCGCCAACACCAGAAAATATAGCCAGTGGGTGAACATTAATGTGCGCCGGGCCGAAGCACTACGGGACACGGGGGCCAGTGTGACGGCCGTCCGCTGTCACCTGGTAAAACCAGAGCAGATCCTACCGAACATTCTCTGCCCCGTCCGCTCAGCCGACAATTCAGAGAGTCTATGTCGGATGGCCTGCGTCCCCTTCGAATGGGGAGGAGTCTCCGGCATGTTGAAGGTGACGGTCCGGGATGATGCCCCCGTGGACTGTCTCCTGGGGAATGATCTTGAGAGTTCCCCGTGGGCCGCCGTAGAAAGAAGAGAACACCTGGGGATGTTGGGCCTCCCGGACTGGGCGTGCGTAACCACCCGGTCCATGGCCGCCCGTGCCATCCCCCGACCAGAAGAACCAGAATGGCCTGCACCTCCTCCCCCGATCGCTCCAGTAGAGGACACCGACTATACCGACTCCCCAGAGGAAACCCCCGAAGGGGTCGCTCAGCCCCAGGACCTTCCCGACCTGGCTCAGTGGCGTCAAGAAGGTGGGCCCACCCAGGAACAGTTCCGTCAAGAACAGAAGACCTGTCCCTCCCTCGAGGGACTCCGCCAGCAAGCCCTCGCCCAAAGCGCAGGGGACACCACCGGAGCCCATTGGATCTATTGGGACAACGACCTATTGTACAGCGAACAGAGAATCGCGGAGTTAGGGGCCAGTCGAGTGCTGGTGGTGCCCCTCCGTTTTAGAGACTTCCTGTTAAATTTGGCCCACGATGTCCCTCTGGCTGGACACCTGGGCCAGGACAAAACCTACAGTCGCCTGGTGACCCACTTTTTCTGGCCAAAGATGAGGAACGACGTCCTCAACCACTGCCGGTCCTGCCCCACGTGCCAGGCCAGCGGGAAGAGCGGCCACAAACTCAAAGCACCTCTGCAACCCTTCCCAGTTGTCACCACCCCGTTCGAGAGGGTGGGAATAGACATTGTGGGACCCCTGGACCCCCGTACAGCACAAGGACATCGGTTCATCCTGGTACTGGTGGACCACGCCACCCGCTACCCCGAGGCTGTGCCCCTGCGAACGGTAACAGCCCCGGTGGTCGGCCGGGCCTTAATGGGGATCTTCTCCCGGGTGGGCTTCCCCCGCGAAGTCGTTAGCGACAGAGGCACAAACTTTATTTCGAAGTATATGAAGTCCCTCTGGCAACAGTGCGGGGTCACCTACCGATTCACGACCCCCTATCACCCTCAAGGAAACGGACTAGTCGAGCGATTCAACCGCACGCTCAAGGGAATGATTGGGGGATTGGAAGAGCCCCTCCGTCGCCAGTGGGATGTACTACTTCCGTGCCTCCTCTTCGCCTATCGAGAAGTTCCCCAGAAGTCCCTCGGCTTTAGCCCTTTCGAACTCTTGTACGGGCACCCGGTGCGAGGGCCCCTCAGCCTAGTCAAAGAAGGTTGGGAGATGGCCCCCCTAAAGACCCCTCCAGACGTCTTCAAGTACCTCCTGGCCCTACGCAACCAGACCCGGCAATTCCGAGAAGTGGCAAAAGCGAATCTTAAGGCCAGTCAGGAGGACATGAAAAAATGGTACGATCAAAATGCCTCCTCCATCGAATTCGAACCTGGCCAACAAGTGTGGGTGATGTCCCCCACCGAACCATGTGCCTTGCAGGACAAGTGGACGGGGCCCTTCAAAGTGGTCGAACGCAAGAGCCCCGTCACCTATCTCATCGATATGGAATCTCCCCGGAACCCCCTCCGGGTCCTCCACACCAACAGACTCAAACCCCACTTTGTGCGCTCGGAGCTCAGCCTCCTGATGGCTACAGACAGTGGAGCGGAAGAAGACTCCGAGCCTCTCCCTGATCTCCTGAAGACTCGGGAGAAAGATGGTTCCGTGGACGGGGTCCGGCTCTCCGATGCCCTCACCCCGGAACAGCGCCAAGGCTGCCGGGACCTCCTGCTGCAGTTTGCTACCTTGTTTTCCCTCACCCCAGGGGTCACTCCCTGGTGCTTGCACGACGTGGACACTGTGGACAGTCCCCCTATCAGACACCGGGCATACCGCGTACCAGATCGGGTGCGGGCCTGCATCCAAGAGGAAGTATCCAAGATGCTCACGCTCGGGGTCATCGAGCCCTCGGACAGCCCCTGGGCCAGCCCGGTTGTGCTGGTCCCCAAAGCTGCTGCCCCCGGCACCACTCCTGAGCTCCGATTCTGCGTCGACTATCGGGGCTTGAATGCTGTCACCAGACCCGACGCTCATCCCATCCCCCGAGCGGATGAATTGATCGACCGCATGGGGGCTGCCCGCTACCTCAGCATCTTCGACCTGACAGCGGGCTACTGGCAGATCGGTCTCACACCCCGGGCCCAAGAACGGTCCGCCTTTTCTACCCCCGATGGCCACTACCACTTCAAAGTCATGCCCTTCGGCATGAAGAATGCCCCAGCTACTTTTCAGCGTCTAGTGAACCAGGTCTTGGCGGGGCTCGAGGAGTTCAGCGCCGCCTACCTGGACGATATCGCTGTGTACAGTCGCCACTGGTCCGACCACCTCCACCACCTCCGAGAGGTCCTGCAGGCCCTCCAGCGGGCCGGCCTCACAATCAAGGCCGGCAAGTGCCAAATCGGTCAGGGCTCCGTGACCTACCTCGGACACCAGGTGGGAAGCGGCCGGGTGGCCCCTCTGCAACTCAAAATCGCTGCCATCCAGTCCTGGCAGCCCCCAGTCACGCAGACCGAGGTCCGAGCCTTCTTGGGGCTCACCGGCTACTACCGGCGGTTCGTGAGGGACTATGGCAGCATTGTGGGGCCCCTCACGGGACTCACCTCCAAGAACCACCCGAAGAAGATCAACTGGACCCCAGACTGTCAAGCGGCCTTCGAGAAGCTGAAAGCCGCCATGTGCACTGCCCCTGTGCTCCAGGCCCCCGACTACAGTCGGGAATTCATTGTGCAAACAGATGCCTCTGACCATGGCATCGGGGCGGTCCTCTCCCAGCTGAACTCCGAGGGACTTGACCAACCGGTGGCCTTTATCAGCAGACGCCTCCTGGCCCGAGAACGGCGCTGGAGCACCATCGAGAGGGAGGCCTTCGCAGTGGTATGGGCCCTCAAAAAGCTCCGGCCCTATCTCTTCGGTACCCACTTCCGGGTGCAAACAGATCATCGACCCCTGCAATGGCTAATGCAGATGCGGGGGGAAAACCCCAAACTATTGCGCTGGTCCATCTCCCTGCAGGGGATGGACTTCACTGTGGAACATCGACCGGGCCAAGACCACGCCAACGCAGATGGCCTGTCACGCTTTTTCCGCCTCGACGAGGAGAGTCCCCAAGAGGATGGGTGACTCTCCCCGCCTTCAGCTGGGGGGGACGCATGTTGGACAGGCCACATGAAGGGCTTTCTCCCTCCCCGCATGACAGGGCCCAAGCCCCGGCCCTCCAGGTGTTACCCACATAAACAACCCGCACCCCGTCTCCAGACGGAACTCCTGCCCCCGGACATCCCTGTATCATGGGGCCGAACCACTACCGGCTCCCTCGGCCGGACCGGCCGCCATCTTGGACACTGCACCACGAGGCCGCGTGGCCTCAGCTCGACCCTAACCCTGGGCCTGGCCAGGCCCCGACATCCCGGCACCACCATCCACCCAGGAGGTGAACGGACCACTTGGCAGGTCGATGGGAGAAAGAAGTGTCGATGGCTCTCCCCCGCCAAGTGCCGATAGCCCTCCAGCTCCCCCGGGCACTGGCTCCACCCCCCTGCTGGGTGTCTGGACTCCCTCATCCCGGACCTCCCGACCTCCAAGTGCGAGGGTCCGGACATCAAAGGGCGCCAGACCTATAACTAGGACAGCTCCAGAGCAGGAAGGCAGTTGTATCCTGGAGTCGAGAGACACCGAGAAGAACTCATCCTTGACGGACTACTGGCGTTGCCGTAGCCCTGCCTTGTGAACTACCGTCCTGCCTGCTGGCGCTGCTGCGGCCTTCTACATCCTCCATCCTCGTCGGGACCTGCTGGCGCTGCCGCGGACCGTTGCAACCACCACCTTTGTCGGGACCTGCTGGCGCTGCCGCGGACCGTTGCACCTACTACCTTGTCGGGACCTGCTGGCGCTGCCGCGGCCCGTTGGAACCACCACCTTTGTCGGGACCTGCCGGCGCTGCCGCGGACCGTGTAACGACCACCTTCACCGGGACCTGCTGGCACTGCCGCGGCCCGTCCGGCTAGAACACCGAGCTCGAGGATTGTGAGCTATCCACCATCGCATCTACCAGATTGGTAACCAGACTGTCCCGCTACCCCCTTTCCCAACCAAGAGACTAGAATCGAGGGGACCCCTGAGTCCAGACCTCCTTGTACCATTCCATCGTACCTAAGAGATCGCTTATAAAGAACGTTAAACCTTATCCTTGTGTGGTGTACATCTGTGGGGGGGGAAGTTATTCGTCTGTACGATCGCTGGAGACGGCTCTCCCCGGAGACCTCTCCCCTTGTCCTCGGCCGACCCTCCCGGTCCGTCTAACAGGGTGGTTAATACTACTGCAGGAATATTAACTAATATCACTGTGGAGCTCCAGGCGACCAGGCTCGTGACCCTCCAAAATCGTCTTGTTTTGGATGTTATCCTGGCTGATCGCGGAGGAGCTTGTGGAGTCATCGGCAGCTCCTGTTGTGTATATATACCTGACTCCGCCCCTTCTGTCCATTTAGCCATTCAGAAACTGCATCGGCTAGCTTCAGAAATTCACACCGAGACTGGTACTTGGTCTTTGTCCGGGTGGTTTTGGGATTTGGTGACCACCTGGGGATGGAAGTTATTTATGATTCTTTTAGGAATAGTGGGGTTCATTTTCACCTGCTGTCTTTGTCTACAGTGCGGGCCTGCTTGCTGTGCATACTGTGCCGCTCAAGTTCGCCGATCCATCCCTAGACCCGAGCCCGTCCAAACCAGAATAGATACTCAGCGGGCTCAGAAGGAGACGCACGACTTAATGCAGATTGATGAGGGTATTTTCGAAGACTGACCCCGTTATTAGCTATGCTGCGCTAAAAGGGCCGTTCTGAGGTATTCAAGATATTACGATATTATTAGCGCAGTATATCTAATGATAGTTTGCCTCGTTATGGTGTATTAAACGGTTCGAAATCCCCGATTATGTTTAGTACGACAAAAAGGGCCGAGAAACCGAACCGCCTCCATCTTGAATTGCGGCTCTTTCTCTCATTTGGGAGTCACGTGGTCTTTTCCGCACACCCTCTGCTTTCCCCTTTCCTTGCATTTAATTAGGAGACAGGCTGAGTTGCTGAGAAGCAAGGTCACATCTGCTAAAAGGGAGTATCAGGCAAATTCCTCTAGACCTGGGACGTGAAGGGAGTCACCCTATCGACCTTCTCTTTAAAGATAGTAACCCTTTGTATGTGTAGCCGAAACTAGAAATAGGCATGAGCTCATTAGGGGCGCCAGGACTAACTGGTACTTTTCCACATATAAGGTTTTGTATGCTGTACTGATAATGTATAAAAGTGTGTTACTGTCAAGGAGCCAGCAGTCTTCCTCGGCGCACCTGATGGGTGAGGATCGACGAGGCTCCTCTATATAGAGTTCTGTGGTGGCTAATAAACGTTTGAACCTTCCACGTTGCCAACTGCTCCTTCTTGTATAATATTGCGGGCCAATGGTAAGTGTGGCCCTTGGAATAATTATTTGGACACAACAGTGGAGTCTGTGGCTGGATTGAGAGCTGTGGAGTCTGTGACTGGACTGAGAGCTGTGGAGTCTGTGGCTGGCCACGGTTGGCTCAGTGTCACCTACAGAATGACAGCATCAGGCCATGAACAGTAAATACCACAGAGCTCACTCTCCTGGCACAGACAGACAGGGCTTCTGTGATGAAGGTATGGAAATGTAAGTGTAAGCGAAACTGAGGCTGTCCGAGGCTTCCCCGCATTCCATGTCAGCAGAACTTATCACACTTACAGTCCAGGGCAGGATGCATTCTGGGGGCTGTAGTCATGATTGTCCTCAATTCTTGCAAGTGTATTATCACCCTGGTTACCAGCGTAGGTAACTCCAAAGTCCAGACTGGAAAGAAGGTGTCCTGGTGCCTGGGGAAGGCTCGGCCCGGACAGTACGTGCCTGACTCCACCCCGCCCTACTTGCATTCCACCAGTACCCACCTGTCCGGTCAGCATCACCTGACTTCCCTGCAGGGAGCTGGCCCCTTGCCGGCACCGGTCAGAGCCATGGCTCACCTGCCAGGAAACGGGGGTGTCGGAGAAGGGGGGGCTGCTGGGAAGGCACCTTTGAACAGCACCCCATTGTTGAGGCTGACATTGAAGGATGGATGACGTCACCACGCCACGCAGACCTGACCCCAGTTACTTCACCAGGAAACTTTCCAGGTTGGGCAACAGGTGACGAAGACACATTTATTTTAACCAGCACCCCAGAAGGGCGGACAGGGCGGGTGGGGTGCACTGGCACCACGTCTGCACCGCCTCCCTCTCTGGCTGGGGACACATACAGGCCAACCTTCTGAGCAGGCAGTGTGCATGGCCGCCAGCGGAGTATTGCAGGCAGTGTGCAAGGCCCCCTGTGGCTTAGAGCACGCAGTGTGCCTCTCCACCAGGGGCGAACCCCGGGCAGTGTGCATGGCCTCCACGGGTGTGCCCAGGGCTTTAAGTGGGATGAAAAAAATGGGTGGTCTCTCAAAGAGGTGTGTCCGATGTAATTAAGGGCGTGGCTTATAAACACATAAGCTAAAAATCTGTGCTTAGCATAGTGTGCTGCCGACTTGTATTTCGCTGCTTCTGTCATTGCATCCCGATATATGATACAACAAGTAACATCATACCTACAACAAGTCAGGACTATTGGCTTTGTCAATATTTGTTAGTTGCATAAGATAAATAAGCAGCAGCTGTGGCTTGTATATAATATTGGAAAAGTTTCCACTTAAATCCCTGGTGACCCCACGACAATGTTGCTGCTCCTGAGTTTCAAAAAGAGAAGGGAAATCCAGAGAGAAAATGACTCTCTTTAAAGGATTTCCCTTCCCCTAAAACACTCCCCTGGCTTGACGTCATGCAGTAACTTCTCCACTAGTGAAAAGTGAGCAGTGTGAGCAGCGCACACTAGTGAGAAGTGAGCAGTGTGAGCAGCGCACATCCATGTGCCTGCTGTCACTGGAGTCCTTAAAGAAACACGACCCTCCTGTGCCAGGGCATAAAACAGAGCCTGATAGAGACCCGTTTCGAGGCTCTCATTTAAAAAACTGCCAGTGCTCAGCACCTGTGAGTCCCGGCCCACTTAAAGCCCTGGGTGTACTGCAGGCAGTGTGCAAGGTCAACAGGGGCGTAGAGCAGGCAGTGTGCTTGGCCTCCACGGGTGCACCGCAGGCAGTGTGCATCTCCACCAGGGGCTTACCGCAGGCAGTGTGCATGGCCTTCAGGGGCGTACTGCAGGTAGTGTGCATGGTCACCGGGGCGCACTGCAGGCAGTGTGCATGGTCCCCAGGGGCGTACAGAATGCAGTGTGCATGGCCTCCATGGGTTTACTGCAGAAAGTGTTCATGGTCACCGGGGCTCACCGCAGTCATTGAGCATGGTCACCAGGGATGTACCGCAGGCACTGTGCATGGTCCCCAGGGACGTACAGCATGCAGTGTGCATGGCCTCCACAGGTTTACTGCAGGCAGTGCGCAAGGTCACCGAGGCACACCGCAGGCAGTGTGCATGGTTCCCAGTGGCGTACAGCATGCAGTGTGTGTGTGCGTGGCCTCCACGGGTTTACTGCAGGCAGTGTGCATGGTCGCCGGGGCTCACCGCAGTCAGTGAGAATGGTCACTAGGTATGTACCGCAGGCAGTGTCCATGGCCACCAGGGGCGCACAGCAGGCAGTGTGCATGGCCTCCATGGGAGTACTGCAGGCAGTGTGCATGGCCTCCACGGGAGTACAGCAGGTAGTGTGCATGGTCACCGAGGCACACCGCAGGCAGTGTGCATGGTCCCCAGGGGCGTACAGAATGCAGTGTGCATGGCCTCCACAGGTTTACTGCAGGCAGTGCGTATGGTCACCGAGGCACACCGCAGGCAGTGTGCATGGTTCCCAGTGGCGTACAGCATGCAGTGTGTGTGTGCGTGGCCTCCACGGGTTTACTGCAGGCAGTGTGCATGGTCGCCGGGGCTCACCGCAGTCAGTGAGAATGGTCACTAGGTATATACCGCAGGCAGTGTCCATGGCCACCAGGGGCGCACAGCAGGCAGTGTGCATGGCCTCCATGGGAGTACTGCAGGCAGTGTGCATGGCCTCCACGGGAGTACAGCAGGTAGTGTGCATGGTCACTGAGGCACACCGCAGGCAGTGTGCATGGTCCCCAGGGGCGTACAGAATGCAGTGTGCATGGCCTCCATGGGTTTACTGCAGAAAGTGTTCATGGTCACCGGGGCTCACCGCAGTCAGTGAGCAAGGTCACCAGGGATGTACCGCAGGCACTGTGCATGGTCCCCAGGGACGTACAGCATGCAGTGTGCATGGCCTCCACAGGTTTACTGCAGGCAGTGCGCATGGTCACCGAGGCACACCGCAGGCAGTGTGCATGGTTCCCAGTGGCGTACAGCATGCAGTGTGTGTGCGTGGCCTCCACGGGTTTACTGCAGGCAGTGTGCATGGTCGCCGGGGCTCACCGCAGTCAGTGAGAATGGTCACTAGGTATGTACCGCAGGCAGTGTGCATGGTCCGCCGGGATGTACAGCATGCAGTGTGCATGGCCTCCACAGGTTTACTGCAGGCAGTGAACATGGTCACTAGGGATGTACCGCAGGAAGTGTGCATTGTCACTGGGGCGCACCGCAGACAATGTGCATGGCCATCAGGGGCGTACTGAACAAACCGTGGACCCTGTTACAGTTCCATATACCGGCCGCACAGCCAATCCGTTCAATGAATCCAATCAATTAAATATTCTTTTTTCAAATCTTTTATGTACTCTTCAGTTAATCCAATGCTTTTCTCTGCCGTTTTACTGTCATTATCTTCAATTCATTGTACTCATTTAAATCCAATAGGAGATATATCACCAACACACAGGAGACAAGATGATTTCCACATGTCACGTATTTATTCATGTTACCCAATGCATTTCGGGACGTATCCCTTCGTCAGGGGCATCTACAATACAAATTAATCAATGTCAACATCGTCATTGTGATTCAATACACTGTAATCCATCAGGGGCGTACACCAGGCAGTGCGCTTGGCCAACAGGGGTGTACACCAGGCAGTGTGGATGGCCACCAGGGGCATACTGTTAGGTTTGCAAAACCCCTTTTCGTTATGCACCCGTTAAGTGCTGTATTAGGTTAGCAGTGTGTGGCTAAATAGAAACCATTCATATTCACTGCGTGCAACCCACTGAGTTATCCATGTAATGTGTAAGCTTCAGTAGAACAAGTGTGACTCCATTTTGTATTTCGTAATCCCTATTAGCCTGTGACTGAACTAGGCCTCATGACTCGTATTGCTTCCCTCAGCAGAACCCAGTGTCCAGTGATTATTTTCCTTAGTTGCTCAAGGTTGGATCCTGTCTTACTAATGAATAGGCCATTCTGCCCTCGCATACCTATCCCTGTGTGTACCTCTGCTCCCATGTTAGGAGACGCCGAGCCCTAGCATGGCAACCTTGAAAGAATGATAACATGTACCCATCTAGCAGGTGGTAGCCCATTCTTCTGTGCCTCCTTTTTTCATGTTCGGCCTGGGTCGGTAACTTTCCACTGTGGGCGTGGTTGGGGGTTCTTGGAAGAATGATTATGCATTGCAAACTGTTGGGGGGCCAGTCCCTCGACAGACATCTTAGGGTGCAGGTCAGATTGGACTCCTCTGCAGAGTATTTATAATGAACTGTCTGTTTGTATTCTCTACTGTCTGCCAGACTCTTCATTTGTTTGGAAGGTGATTAGGTGGTTGTAGATAACCCGAGTGGCCTCTAAGGGCCACTTCCTTCAGTTGGCACCCGAACAGGGACCCCACAAGGTGGCCCAACTCGCCCCTAATCGAGTTGCGGAGTCAGGGTTGCATCCGGGCGGGCAGCTTGGGGATCCCCACACGATAAGAGCCCGGATCTTTTCAGCTGCCCCGCCCGTCTGACCGAGAGACTCCTCGTCTAGTGGTCACTGGCTGGGGTCCTGAGAAGGCGAACTCTTGGCTTTGACCGTTTGGTCCAAAGAGTCGTCAGTGGAGAATAATCTTGCTTGTACGGGCTGTGTCTTGGTACAGTCTCCGGACTGTCTGATCTTGGTTTGAACTTGGTGGGTTTGCGGACCCTTAAAGAAAGACACAGAGTGTTTGTAAACAATATGTCAGGCCAACTGGAAATTTGACTGGAGCCTGTCTTCTTGTCTTGGTGCAGTTCCTGGACTGGAGGGTGCGGTTCTCTGACTGTTTTGGTTTGGGTTTGGCTCGTTTTTGCAGACTGGCGTTATAGTTGTCCGTTGGGGACAGTGCATGTGTTTTATGTTAAGATGCCTTGTGTAAGTAAGTTGAGGTGTTTTGCATGTTGGTGTTGTTCTACTGAAGCTCAATTAGAAGAGAGGCAGCCTACGCCTCCAGAGGGTACCCCAAATATTGATGTATACGTGAAGCATGGCATTGGCCCTATTAGGTTTAGCACGTTGTGGAATAAATATACGAGGGACAATGCTAATTTACTGTGGCCACTTACTGGCACATTTGATGAGCAAAAGGTGAATTTCTTGCAGGACAAATTATTTGCGAAAAGGAGCAGGCAGTCAATGTTCGATTCTCTGAGGGTATGGCAGATGGAAGCC
The DNA here is from genome assembly GCF_964204655.1 of Triturus cristatus. NCBI lineage: Eukaryota > Metazoa > Chordata > Amphibia > Caudata > Salamandridae > Triturus > Triturus cristatus. Next base: position 848,148,920 of record NC_140595.1, read on the forward strand.
AAGCAGCGATGAATGAGGGCAGAGAAGCAAGCTAGGAGGGGACAGACGCAAACAATAACTCAGAAATCAATGGCTTATGATAGAGAACAGATTGAGAAAGGTATAGAGTGTGCAGATAGGAAGTTTCGATTGCAGAGTGATAAATGTTATGTTGCTAGAGAGGAAAGTGATGATCTCATTGAGGAGTTATTTGACTCTCGACCCCCACCCCCTTATGCCCCCGAACGGATATATCCTATAGTTCCAACATCTCAGTCATCTCCATCTCCAGCCTCTGGATCCACCATTCCTAGTCATATTGTTTCTAGCCCTATTGCGTCGGCCCCGACATCGTCTGCTTCTTCTATACTTTAGTCAGGGAAAGCGCTGGGAGCCGTTACTTCTCCCTTTTCTTCTCCCAGCTCTGTATCCGTGGTTACACCTTCTCTTACTCCTGCAACACAGTAGCTGTTTTCGATGGTACCTGTTTTTTCCTCTGCTCTTTCCCCTCCAAGCATGTTACCGCAGACTCTGCAAAATGCAGAGAAGCCTTTGCGTGGAATGCATGAAGCGAATTGGGCAGCAGCAGGTGACCACTTGGAGAAAGTGTTGGTGTGCTTTGCTGTGGGTGATGAGGAAAAGATAATGGTGGCGGATCAGGCTGCACAGTGGGCTCAGAATCCGATCTATTGTGTGGAGCGTGATGAAAGATTATACAGCAACATGCTCTTAAGCATATATCGGCTACTCTGATAGGATTGCGGGAACAGTGTTTCAAGGGTATTGCACCGCAGATCATCTATGACATTCAGGACAGGGTATATATGACAGATATGGCCCCTAATGAGGTTTTCAGTAATGTGATGACATTAGTGGGTATCGGGGTAGATTGCTCCAGAAGGTCCCGACGACAGTAACGCAGTTTCCCATGAGGGAAGTTCATCCCATTTACCACCCCGAAATACCAGAGTTGCAAGATGACCATGACATTGTTATTCGCCCACGAGTGGCAGCCCGTTTTCAGGAACATTGGATCTACACTCCATGGAAAAAGAGTGAGGTATTATCCCTAAAGGGTCAGTTGCCGGACCCTCAGAAAAATCCAACTGCATACTATAAAGAGTTGAAGGAGGCGGCCTCCTCCACAGTGATGACATTAGCTGATATTGAGTTGTTTTTCGGACTGTTGGTACCGGTAGATATATGGAGACAGGTACATACACAGGATCATGTGGTAGAGCTAGGTGGAACATGATACGAGATCCATGCATGGGATAAGGAACGCAAGCCCGTCGAGAAGCTGAAGGCGGAGTTCTTAGCCTTGCCGGGGTGTATTATCACTTATATGCATTCCCTCATCCCGCCGAGACGAGTGGACTGGGACAAGTTGACTGCGTGTCGTCAAAAGAAGGATGAGAGTGTGTCTGATTTCTTTACCAGGTTTGAAGGGGTGTTCTTAGATTTCAGTGGCAAAGATCTGTAATTGGAGGGTGGTGTCCGTCTGTTTGTCAACAGGTTTGTTACTAATTTGCTTTCAGAAATTGCAACTCGGTTGCAGGTTGCGGAAAGTACCTGGACCACCTCATCCCCTTCAGTAATATTGAGTATGGCGCAGTACTATGAGCATAGATAGAATGAGAAGAAGGAGAAGGCGGAGAAAAAGTCGAAGGAGTTGAAGACGAGGGTGTTGCTGCAGCAAGTAACACGGGAAAATGGAAGAGGTAGAGGTTCGGGCCAGTGGTTCCCCCGGGCTAACAGTACTCCGGGTGTGCCCGTTGGGCCCAACCAGTGTGCGTATTGTAAAAAGGAGGGGTTTTGGCGAAGTGAGTGTCCGGAGTTGTTACAGAAAGTTGATGACCCAAGAGGTCCGGGTTTTAGAGGAAGTGGTAGAGGAGGAGAATGCCGAGGGGTGGTGCAGTCAGAAAATTCCTCGTATTCCCATCAGAACAAGAACTATTTTGACGACCCTCAAGACATACAGTGCTATCATGACGACTATGATATGGACTAAGTGACGGGGTTGTCCCACAGCTAGGACAGCCAGGGACAGGGTGAGGGACCAGTTACGGAGCCTGTAGATCAGCGCAGACCATATGTCACTGCGGATTTGCAAGGCACGGGCAAGACATTTTTGATTGACACAGGTGCAATGAATAGCTCTGTTTTTCGTTTGCTGTTTCCAGGGGCAGTCCTGTCTGGCCAAAATAATCTTTCGGTAGGTTTTTCAGGCATGCCGGTTGTTACCCCCATTTCTAAACCCCTTGCTTTGCAGGGTTTTGGTGGTAAGCAAAGGCCCTGTGCTTATTTTTCTGCCATTCTTGATAACGTCACCAGAGCCCTCCCGAGCTGCCTGAGAGCTGCCGTGGCAGTGGCAGTTTCTATCAGACAATCGGCCTGGCTCGTCCTTGATACTGATCTCACAGTAATGGTACTTCATGCGGTGGATACGCTTTTGAACAAGACAGTCTTCTGACTGGATATGAGCTCACTTTGTTCGCTCCGCACATTACCATCAAAGGATGTGCCACTCTGAACCCAGCCACGTTACCACCCCTCCCTTCGACGAGTAATGACACAGATGCACATGATTGTGTGTACAGAACAGAAGAGGAGACAAAGGGATAGGTAGACCTGACTGATGTTCCCCTATCTGACCCCCAAGGGGAACTATATGTCGATGGCTCTTGTTTCAAATTATCAGATGGCACCACCATTGCAGCATATGCAATTACAATGTTGCACACTGTAGTTGAGACATCCCATGTCCCTTACCAATCAGCCCAAGCTGCATAGTTAGTTGCCCTTCTTTGGGCTTGTGAGTTGAGAGAGGGACTGACTGTCAATATCTACACTGACAGCCAGTATGCCTTTGGGGTCGCCCATAATTTCGGGCGCCTCTGGGCAGAGAGAGGGTTTTTGACATATCATGGACTGCACATACAGAATGGCACTTTGATACATAGACTTTTGTCAGCTCTAACACTCCCTGATAAGTTAGCAATAATAAAATGTAGTGCACACAAGGCAATAACAGATGATGTTGGAAGAGGAAATGTATTTGCAGACCAAACAGCTAAAGAGACAGCTAGGTCAAAGATGAAAAAGATGTTTGTGGCAGGTCCTGCTAGGTGGGGCCCAGACAATGGAATGTTTTAAGACACGTTAGAAAACATTCAAGAGATACAAATTGATGCAACCCTAGACAAATTGGCAATATGGCAAGAGAGTAAGGGTGGGCGAAATTTGCGAATTTGCCTTTCGCAAAATTTGGCGAAACGGCAAAAAATCTCCGCGAGCACGCAAAATTTCGTGTGCTGGCGGAGAGTTTGGGATGATTAATGCGTAACTGAATTTGACCTTCAACTCGGACACCTGCTTTATTTATATCTGTAAGTGCTTCCTGTTGAGGTTTAATTTTTGTGACAGGAGCATCGTGCCAGAAGGAATCCTGCCCTGCATATTTATCCAAGAAGATGCCACCGTTTTGTGCAATACCTTGACTCAACTGGAGTACTTTCTACTGGCTAATCAGTAAGTGCTACCTCGATGGTTAAATGTATAGTACTTTTCCTACACTACAGCTGCGTAAAGGGCCAGAAGAGTTGTCTCCAGCAACCATGTGTGTCTGTAACTTTTGTCACCGCGCCGATGGGCGCCGGGGTCCCTTGAGTGAGCTGTCCATCATAGTGGGGAAAGGGCGGGAAGATGTTGCACACCGCTGGTGTGTGGGCTGGGGCCAAACGGCGGGGCTTCTATGCAGTTCACATGCCTCTTGTTTATAAAGGGTCAGAGACTGACCAGAGCAGCAGATGAGGAGACAGAACCTCCTGGTGTCAGGAACTACACGGGGATTGCGCTCGAGAAACTCATGGATGCACAGACCTCCATCAAGGATTACAGCAAATTGTTGACGGTAGATATGGGGAGAAAGCACACCTGCCTAGCCTCCACCGTGCTCACAAATCTTTTGTGCTGATTAATGCGTTACTGAATTTGACCTTCAACTCGGGCACCTGCTTTATTTATATCTGTAAGTGCTTGCTGTTGAGGTTTAATTCTTGTGGCAGGAGCATCGTGCCAGAATGAATCCTGCCCTGCATATTTCCATTCCGCCGCGGATCGCGGAAGTTTCGACATTTTCGCGTTCCGCGCGGGTAGCGAAAATGTCGAAATTTCGCAATTTCCGCGAGCGGAATGGAAATTGTCGTCCACCCTTACAGGATAGTACAGGGGATCTGGATGAAGATAGGTGTTGGACTGATAAGTCCGAGAAACAGCGTTGGATGCTACCCAATGCTTATGTACTCCCTGTGGTTAACATGGCCCATGGCCCAGCTCACATTAGTGCCAAAGGAATATACAAAGTGTTGGACCCAGTGTGGCAGAATGACAACATTTCCAAAGTAGCCACTCATCTAGTGAAGCAATGTATAATTTGCATGATACATAATCCTAGGAAAGGTGCTCCTACACCCTCAGGTAACTTTGCGCCACCTTCCTTTCCTTTTGAGGTTCTCCAGATGGACTTCATCGAAATGGAACTAGTTAACAATTGTGCTGGTAGTGGTTCGTGAATTCAGTCAATGGATTGAGGCTTACCCCACTAAGGAGAATACAGTGATGGTGACGGCGAAGGCACTCTTAAAAGAGTTCTTCCCGCGCTTCGGATTGCCACGTTTGATATGGAGTGACAAAGGAAGTCACTACAATTCAAAAGTCATAGAATTGGTGTGCAAAGGCCTGCATTTTTAACAGAAGTTTCATGCAACCAACCACCCCCAGTCAGCAGGTCTGGTTGAGAAGTACAATGATACTCTCAAACTGAAGTTAGCAAAGGTACAAGAAAGAACAGGATTGCGATGGCCAGATGCGTTACCTCTGGTCTTGTTATATACCAGGGTGACCGCACACTCTAGGACAGGGTTGTCACAGCATGAAGTGGTCTTTGGCCGCCCTGCTAATATCTGGGGCATCCCAAGCGCTTCTCCGAGATAGAGTACCCTTTACTGGTGGACTATTTGTATGAATTAACTAAAGATCTTTGTTCTCTTCATCAACAGATCCAGGAGACACTGCGACCGGTACCAGAGAGGCCCAGGCATCAGCTACAGCCCGCCGACTATGTTTTGGTGAAAAACTTCCAGAGAAAGAGCTGCTTGGAGCCTCGCTGGAAAGGGCCACTGTTGTTCCTCCTTGCCACTCGCACTGCAATGAAACTCGATGGCCGGAAGCACTGGGTGCATTGGACCCACTGTAGGAAGGTCTCTCTCCCACTTCCCTCTGACAAGTGGGTGCTTGAAGGCATTGCTGACCAGGAAGGGAAACAGGTGCCCCGCTTCATTCCCTTCTCTGGTGCCCGGTTGAGGAGGGTGCAGACGGACAAGGAGAGTGATGCTGCCCTGCTTGAGGCGGTCCACCCGCAGATATGGGCTGCCTCAGTTTTCCTCAGTTCTGATCCACAAGAGTCTGAATCTCAGTGCCCATCTGATTCTGAGTTTCACCCCCTGTTTGTTGACGAGACAGTGCCTGGAGTCACCAGGTATAATCTACGCCCCCGGAAGAAGGTCAGTGCACCAGAGGGACAGTCTAGCAGTTAGGGAAGGACTTGAGACCAGGTTGTGGGTACCGTGTCTCAGGTGCCTGTGATAGAATAGGGTGAGCTGAACAGGTGCACTGCCCTGGACACTGGGAAGGATCATTGTGGGTACTTGCCCAGGAGGGAGGGTGCTCTATCCTGAAAGAAGAAGGATTTGTTTCCAGCAAGGGTTGCAATCGCGAAGCCCCACGTGGGAGTGCTGCGCAGCACAGTCGTGGATAAACAATAGGAGCCTACCAGCGAGGCTCTAGACGGACGCTGGGTGACTTGTGCCTCTCTGGTCAGTTGTATTTTTTTGGCTGCAATTCCTAAGGCTTTTTCTATGTACCCATTTGGCCGTGCAGTCATGAGGGAGGAACAGCCCTTAGTGGCCCCACCACTAGAGCAGAACGGTCCTGGTTGGTCTAGCTGGTCTACTAGGAGTAAGATAGTAGTGGTGATTTTCCTTCTCACTGTAATGATCATACTGTTTGGAGTGGTGTGGTATTTAGAAGAACAGCATCCAGTCCACACTCTGATAGGGACTACCCCGGTTCCACCGGAGCACCTGTTTGTCACATTGGCCCCGCATAAGGAAAGACACAGACATACATATGTTGAAAATGCCTTTGTACAGATGATTCATCGGGTTCACAATACGACTAATACAACAAATTGCTGGGTGTGTGGTTTACTCCCCTCTGTCCTGCACAAGAATGATGTACTAGGGTCCTTACCCCTGTCATACTTAGGTAGCTGTGAGGCGTGGTTCCAGTTGCTTTCCATGGTGTATATTCATTATCATGCTGACGTTATGAACATAACGGAGTCTGATTATGAGACAGTTCTGGAATATATAGTAGTACACCAGGGTTACACTCCGGGAACAGATGGAAAGGAGGGTACCTTACATCTCAATGCTTGCATGAATGTATATGACAATAACAAAAATGTCACATGGTTGAAAGATGAAATGTTGGGTTTTCAGGGATTCAATGTCTCTGAATACTTTAGCTGTTTCCATGCACGAAATATCACTAGAGACACAGTCATGCTCGTACCTGTGATCGATACTGCAGCTAGTTTCTGTGTCGAAGGTTTTGGGAATATTCTGATGGGACAGAGACGCTGTAATTATACATATCGATTAAACACTACTAGCAGCCCGCCTTTACTCACGCCTCCTAATGCATACTTTGTCTGTCTAGCGCATGCTTATACATGGCTCCCTAGAGGATGGTCTGGCCGGTGTTAAGTCTCCTTTCTTTTACCTCCTGTTTATATTCCACCATCTACCACAAGGACGACAGACTAAAGTGGAGAAGTGTATACCTGTCCCGAGTAAGGAGAGTTATTGACACTGCAGATATTGACCAGACAGATACCACTTTGCATCATTTCACGGATGCCATGAAGGGTATATTGCCCTTTTGGTGACCTATGTATAACAGTCTTAGCATTTGCCACCTCACCAGGGTTGTAGAAGGGGTAATTAATACTACAGCAGGTATACTCACTAACATTGCAGCTGAGCTCCAGGCTACCAGGCTCGTTGCTCTTCAAAATTGGATGGTTTTAGAGGTCATCCTTGCAGATAGGGGTGGAGCTTGCCGCGTCATTGGCAGCAGTTGCTGCGTCTTCATCCCAGATCACGCCCCTAATGTTTATTCCGCTATCCAGAAGTTACATAGGCTTGCATCCGATATTCATCAAGACAATGGTTCCTGGTCCTTGACAGGGTGGCTTTCGGGCCTGATATCATCCTGGGGTTGGAAGATACTTCTTTTCCTAGTAGCTATCGCAGGTGTCATCTTCACATGCTGCCTATGTGTCAACTGCCTCCCAGCATGCGGTAACTATTATGTGGGCAATTTCACCCCTACCCCTAAATTGACAGGACGAACTAATAAAGATTCCACTACAATGATGCAGGACATACAGGATATTATGCTAATAGATGAGGGTATTTTCGAATACTAAAGATATTCTGATGTATATGTGCTTTGTTTCTTTTTGCGTTTTGAGTGATTATACATTTATTTTCCCATTGCTTAGAATTGTAAACACTGTACCGGATAGCGTCAATAAAGCATTTAGCCTCCACTGCTAAAAGGAGGGTCTGTTAGGTTTGCAAAACCCATTATCGTTATGCACCCGTTATGTGCAGTATTAGGTTAGCAGTGTGCGGCTAAATAGAAAATAATAATATTCACTGCGTGCAACCCACTGAGTTATTTATGTAATGTGCAAGCTTCAGTAGAACAAGTGTGACTCCATTTTGTATTTCGTAATCCCTATTAGGCTGTGTCTGAACTAGGCCTCATGACTCCTATTGCTTGCCTCAGCAGAACCCCGTGTCCAGTGATTATTTTCCTTAGTTGCTCAAGGTTGGATCCTGTCTTCCTAATGAATAGGCCATTCTCATACCTATCCCTGTGTGTAGCTCTGCTCCCACGTTAGGAGACGCCGAGCCCTAGCACGTCAACCAATGAAGAATGATAACATGTACCCATCTAGCAGGTGGTAGCCCATCCTTCTGTGCCTCCTTTGTTCATGTTTGGCCTGAGCCAGTAACTTTCCACTGTGGGCATGGTTGGGGGTTCTTGGAGGAATGATTATGCGTTACAGACTGTTGGGGGGCCAGTCCCTCTGCGGACATCTTAGGGTGCAGGTCAGATTGGACTCCTCGGCAAAGTATTGTTAATAAACTGTCTGTTTGTATTCTCTATTGTCTGCCCGAGTCCATTTGTTTGGAAGGCGATTAGGTGGTTGTGGATAACCCAAGTGGCCCCTAAGGGCCACTTCCTTCAGTACAGCAGGCAGTGTGCATGGCCTCCACGGGTGTACCGTAGGCAGTGTGCATGACCACCAGGGGCTTACAGCAGGCAGTGCACATGGTTTCCTATGGGCGCACCGCAGGCAGTGTGTATGGCCTCCATGGGTGTACTGCAGGCAGTGTGCATGGTCACCGGGGGCACAGCAGGCAGTGTGCATGGCCATCAGGGGCGTACACCAGGCAGTGCGCATGGCCAACAGGGGTGTACACCAGGCATTGTGCATGGCCACCAGGGGCGCACCACAGGCAGTGCGCATGGCCTCCACGGGTGTACTGCAGGTAGTGTGCATGGTCACCGAGGCACACCGCAGGCAGTGTGCATGGTCACCAGGGGCGTATCGCAGGCAGTGTACATGGTCACCTAGGGCCTACAGCATGCAGTGTGCATGGCCTCCACTGGTTTACTGCAGGCAGTGTGCATGGTCACCGGGGTGCACCGCATGGAGTGTGCATGGCCACCAGGGGCGTACACCAGGCAGTGCGCATGGCCAACAGGGGTGTATACCAGGCAGTGTGCATGGCCTCCACGGGTAGACTGCAGGCAGTGTGCATGGTCACCGGGGTGCGCCACAGGCAGTGTGCATGGTCACCAGGGGTGTACTGCTGTGTAGGAAAGTAGGAACTGCTTCTTATGGTTAGCTCCCACTTTTTTGCTTCATGTAATACTGTTTGTTTCTAGTCTGACTGGGATTCTGCTAATCAGGACCCCAGTCTATCTGCTTTCACCTTAAACTGTTATGTCATGTACTTAGGTACATTCCAGATTGCATACTGGGTACCCTTGTCAGTCCCTAGTATATGGTTCCTATGTTCCCAGGGCATAGGTACCCCAGAGGCCTCCCATGGGCTGAAGCATGTATTATGTCCCCCCATTAGAGGCCATGCAAAATGGAACTACAGGCCTGCTATTGCAGCCCCCATAGCAATCCTTAACAATCCTGAAGGCAGGGTGCTTGGTTCATAGTGAGAGGGTTCCTCTGCATGAGCAGGACACACCTGCAGCCTACAGAGTCCATTCTCCCGGGTTGTTAGTACTGCAGCCATTTACAGCATATTGAGTGGAATTATGCCACTGCGTGATGACCAACTCTAAAACTGCTGAAAGTAACCTTATCGTGTTTGGTGTCAAGCATTGTGGAATCATACTGTGGGATGTATGATTACACCCCTCAGAAACGAGCTTTGTGAGGTCCCTGGTGTTCCAGGTACCAGCCTTCTAGTCCCAGCCAGCCCAAAATGGTTGCTGCCGACCAGAGACACATTTCTGCCCTCCTTCTGCTGAGCTAAGTTCGAGCAGGGGAAGGCAGAACAATAGGCATCCTGTCACAGGGAGGGGTGACCACCTCCCAGGATTTAGTGTATTAGGCCTGGGAGGGTGCGCTTGCCAGTGACCGAATGTCTTCATGAAGGGCACATTTGGTGTCCCTGTGCATAGTCCAGTTCAAACCAGTCCTGTGAGCCGTTGGCTCCCTCTCTGGCGCGGCTCTGGACAAAGGACATGGGAGTAACCTCCCACTGTCCAAACCCTCCCCTGGGATGGTCCTCTGAATCTGCCCAACCCTTTCCCGTGGGCAGAAAAGGTCTTACCTGGCTTTAGGACCCTAGATTCGACTTGGACAAGATTTTGAGCAAGAAACCACGTAACTGCGACCGTCTGGTCACCCTAGTCTTCGCTGGACTTCATTTGGGCCCGACTTTGTCTCCATCTCAGTCTGAAGGATCGTGTGTGCCAGTGCACCATACAGTCTCCGTGCAGGACCTGTGGAGCATTAAGGACAACTGAAGATATCTCCCTTGGAGTAAAGGAGTCGCTCCCAAGCAACCGTAGCCACCACATCACGACTGACCGCTCTACTGCTCCTGACTTCCTACAGACTCCAAAGACTTCAGCAACACAGGAGGTGGGTTTCCAAGTCCCTTGAGGTCCGAGCTGCCCTCTCAACAGTGACAGAAAGTCTGCATGAGGGGCACATTTTGTGTCCCTGTGCATAGTCCAGTTCAAACCAGTCCTGTAAGCCATTGGTTCCCGCTCTGGAGCAAAATTGAACAAAGGACATGGGAGTAACCTCCCCATGGTCCAACCCACTGGAGGGTCCTCTGAATCTTTTCAACCCTCTCCCGTGGGTACAAAAGGGCTTACCTGGCTGTATGACCCTAGATTCGATATGGATGAAATTCTGAACCAGAAACCACTGAACTTCGACCATCTGGACACCCTGGACTTTGCTAGACTGCGTTTGGGCCTGACTTTGTTTCTCTCTCAGTCTGAAGCATCATCTACGCCATGCACCATACAGGGTCCATGCAGGACCTGTGGAGCATCAAGGACAACTGAAGATATCTACCTTGGAGTGAAGGAGCACCTCCCCTGCAACAGCAGGCACCACATCATGAATGGCCGGTCGCTGCTCCTGAGCCCATATGGACTCTGAAGACTCCAGCAACACAGGAGGTGGGTTTCCAAGTCCCTCGAGGTCCGAGCTGCCCTCTCAACAAGTTTGAGGTCAGAATCCCTCATGGGGACTCCAATACCCGTACCCCTGTGCACCGCATTCATTTGCAAGTGCATTTGCTTGTTGGCATTTCCAGAACAAGTGCACTGGGCTCCAAGTAGCCCCAACCTCTGGCACCATTTCCTACAAAGAACTCCGGCCTCCTCGCACTGAGTGCTCCGTGGGCTGCTCAAGGTCCCCTCGTGACTCCTGTGCCTCTGGCCTGTGGGTCCCCTTGAGGGTCAACTTTGCTTTTCTTGGCCTCCACTGGTTTTGCCAAGTTTGCTCTGACTCCCCTGTGTTTGGTGAGTCTCCTGGACACTGCTGGTCCCAACCGTAACCTTCTTTGACCTTGTGTGTGGGTTGCCGTTACCAAGGCTTGTTGGTGCTCCAGCCGAACGCCGACCCCTCAGTACTCGACATCCTTCATGGGACAGCTCGTATCTGGCTCCTGGTTGCCCTCAACGTCTCCTGGTCCCAGTTGCTGCAGAGTCAAGAACCCCCTCGACGCACCTGAAGCACCCGACATCGGTGGGCATGCGTCTACTGAGCCCCTGGTCACTCCTGAGTGACCCAGACTCTGTCCCCTCTGCTTTCGGATACACTTCAACAAGAATCCACCTTTGGATTACAATGGACACTTTTTTTCCTTCCAGCAGTGGCTCTTCTTCGAAGTCCTCCATTCAGTTCAACAGCGGTTTCCGATGCCACTTCCGCTCTATGCACCCGGCGTCCCTGGGATAGGTAACATGCAGTGTGCATGGCCACCAGGGGTGTACACCAGGCAGTGTGCATGGTCACCCTGGGCGTACAGCATGCAGTGTGCATGGCCACCAGGGGTGTACACCAGGCAGTGTGCATGGCTACCAGGCACATACTGCAGGCAGTGTAAATGGCCACCAGCGGCGCACACCATGTAGCGTAAATGGCCACCAGCCTTTATGGGTGTACTGCAGGCAGTGTCTGGAAAGCATCCCAATAGAAGGCATCACTAGAAATTATATTAGATAATGATATTTATCTTAACTTCTTCATAGTATGGGTTATATCAGTTTCTATTTGTTTTCATTGTCATGTGGTGAAAATATGTATTTAGTAGTAATAAGCTGTATTTATAGACTACTTTGTGCCAAGAACCTATCCGATAAAGCTTTATTTTTTTTAATTGTATTTCCTATGTATTTGTATTGGTTTTCATTTTCATGTGACCAGAAATGGGTGTTTCACATACGTAAGTATTCACTTCTATTTCATATGTAAACACAAAACAGGAAACTAAGCTGTAATTAAGAAGCCTTTTTTTCATTTTGGAATAACTTCAATTGACAAATCATATTGTATTTAGTCATCACCATGTACTGCTGTAGTACCGTTGTACTACCGTGGTATATCGCAACAACAGATATCACTAAGGTTTTCTGCCTTACAACTCAAGGAGTACTGAACCAATTCACTTAGAAAACCCAAAAGGATAATCTACTCTCCCTAATCTAGGTTCTCGCCAAATTTCATTAAAATCCGTTCAGCCATTTGTGCGCTACGTATGAGTACATAGTCTATGGCCAAATGCATGGGTGCCAAAACCTGTTTTGGGATCTCACCCCTCACTTTTTCTTTACATCCCCTTAACAAATCACCTCCAAAATGTGCATCCTCTGCCAATGTGGAAGAAGAAATAGGTCGGCAAAGATTAGTGGAGATTCGTGAAACGGGGGGAAAAGTTATTAGCAAGCAAAAATCAGAGGAATTCCTATGTCTGGCAACCCTAACTATTACTACAGAGTGCCTACTGCCATTAGGGCAGTGGTAGCCACTCTGTACTTCTAGTTAGGGTTCTTATAATAACACTATAACAAAGTAAAAATATGTGGGGTAATTAGCAGTTCATGGCGAGGATGCAAGTTATAGTTACCTAAGGGTATGAGTTGTAGTCACCAGAGATAACTGTAACTGGTGAATTTCAGTGGTTTTATACTTTGAAAACGTTACGTTGTCACTCAAATTGTCACTTAACTATAACGTTACCACAACCTTTGTTTCTTTTTAAAGGAATTTCTAGATTATTTTTAAAAAAGGTAATATTTTATTATCTGCTGCACACGCCCGCTGGGCGTAGCTCGTGGCCAGCCCCTGTGCCCAGCACCTTGCAGGCAGCCAGCATCATGTGCTCTGTACAGCCTCTGGCCATGCACAACAGGGGGTTGGCCTCAGGGCCTAGCCAACTCCCTGGCATGCAGCCAACCCTATGCCGCACAAGGTCAAAAGCCTTCGACCGTGCATGGTGTGGGGTTAGCTGCAGGGCCACCCCACACTCCACCTTGCACTCTTTCACCAGATGCTTCTGCCCCCACACTCCACGTTGCACTCTTTCACCAGGTGCTTCTGCCCCCACACTCCATGTAGCACTCTTTCACCAGGTGCTTCTGCCCCCTACACTCCACGTTGCACTCTTTCACCAGGTGCTTTTGTCCCCACAATCCACATTGCACTCTTTCACCAGGTGCTTCTGCCCCCACACTGCATGTTGGACTCTTTCACCAGGTGCTTTTGTCCCCACAATCGACGTTGCACTCTTTCACCAGGCGCTTCTGCCCCCACACTGCATGTTGCACTCTTTCACCAGGTGCTTCTGCCCCCACATTCCACGTTGCACTCTTTCACCGGGTGCTTCTGTCCCCACAATCCACGTTGCACTCTTACACCAGGTGCTTCTGCCCCCACATTCCACGTTGCACTCTTTCACCAGGCGCTTCTGCCCCCACACTGCATGTTGGACTCTTTCACCAGGTGCTTTTGTCCCCACAATCGACGTTGCACTCTTTCACCAGGCGCTTCTGCCCCCACACTGCATGTTGCACTCTTTCACCAGGTGCTTCTGCCCCCACATTCCACGTTGCACTCTTACACCAGGTGCTTCTGCCCCCACATTCCACGTTGCACTCTTTCACCGGGTGCTTCTGTCCCCACAATCCACGTTGCACTCTTACACCAGGTGCTTCTGCCCTCACACTCCATGTTGCACTCTTACACCTGGTGCTTCTACCCCCACACTCCACGTAGCACTCTTTCACCAGGTGCTTCTGCCTCCTACACTCTATGCTGCTGTCTTTCACCAGGTGCTTCTGCCCCTACACTCCACGCTGCTCTCCTTCACCCATGTTTCCTCCCACTTGTTGCTTTGCCCAACCACGGTGTAGCTTCACCTCCCCATTCATGCAACCAGCTCATTCATCATTTTTTTAAAGTACTTTAAGCTCTATTTTAAAATAGCCCTTTTGCACTGCTTTTTTAAAATGTGCAAATCCATCGGAAAAACAACACAATGCCTTTTGTAAGTGCGTGCATGTGTGTTGAATGCATGCATGTGCTTACGAAATCATGCAACAACTGTGTCATTATTTAATTTTTTTCATCCTGGTGCACAGCAGCTGTGACGATAACATGGCTAAAAGCCTTAACAAGGCCAATAGCACTCATAAGCGAGACCTATTGCCTTTGCCAATGCTTGTTTTGAAAGAAGAGACCTCGCCAGGGCGATGACACATGCAGGGTAAGGGAGTGTGATACACATGAGGCGTGCTTGCCCCCTCGGGGTGACAAATGCAAAAATAATAATTGATGGACAGAATACTTGGGGCAGGCAAAGCTGTAATTACACGGCTTGTGAAGTGGTTTCTGGTCCTGCCATGAAGTGTTACCGATAGCCACTGTTTGATAACAAGAAACAACACAACTTGAAGTTCCTTACCTCAGCGGGAACCAGGAAGTATCCTTCAAGAGGTCCAAAAATAGCAACAGTTTTCCTCTGAGCAACCCAATTCACAACTCAGCATCGCAAGTGTAAAAACACAGCCCTGCTTCGTTGCCAGAGACAAATGCAAAAAGAACAATTGATGGACAGACTGCAAAACAATGTCATACATTCACCCCAGTACACAGATCTGGGTCTAAATCCATCGTTTTTTTGCTCATGTCATTCCAGTTTGGACCCAGCCATATGCAAATCAGTCTTGACCCTGTGCCCCATGGGTACAGTCCAGCCCGAACTGCCAGGCCAGGTCCTCCCTGGACTGGAAACAAGCATCTTAGGACCGGTTTCGGGCTTTCAGCCCTTATCAGCCAAGATAGCTTGACTCCAGGACCCACGTCTGAGCATACCCGTCCCACTCGGGGTAACAAATGCAAAAAGAGCAATTGATGGACAGAATGCAGAACAATGTCATACATTCACCCCAGTACAGAGATCTGGGCCTAAATCCATCGGTTTTTTGCTCATCATGCCATTCCAGTTTGGACCCAGCCATATGCAAATCAGTCTTGACCCTGCGCCCAATGGGAACAGTCCAGCCCGAACTGCCAAGCTAGGTCCTCCCTGGACTCGAAACAAGCATCCTAGGACCGATTTCGGGGTTTCACCCCTCATCAGCCAGGATAGCTTGTTTCCAGTGGCATGGAGAGCACGGGACCCACATCTGGGCATACCCGTCCCACTCGGGGTGACAAATGCAAAAATAATAATTGATGGACAGAATGCTTGGGGCAGACAAAGCTGTAATTCCACGGCTTGTGAAGTGGTTTCTGGTCCTGCCATGAAGTGTTACCGATAGCCACACTTTGATAACAAGAAACAACACAACTTGAAGTTCCTCACCTCAGCGGGAACCAGGAAGTATCCTTCAAGAGGTCCAAAAATAGCAACAGTTTTCCTCTGAGCAACCCAATTCACAACTTCGCATCACAAGTGTCAAAACACAGCCCTGCTTCGTTGCCAGAGAAAGGCACATACTGTAGAAATGTTAACATGAGCAAGAAACATGTCGGAAGCAGGGTGCAGACACGCCACGACAGGCAGGCCTGTGCAGTGCCTCAGTGCTGTAGGAGGTTTGAAAGTGCGTTGCTGCACATCAAAAGCCCGTGGTGTGAGGGAGCAGCCGTGACGTCAGCTGGATTTGAAGTTCGATGCCACTGGTGGTGTTGTGTGCCTGGTAAGCGTGAGTTGTGTGCGTGTTGGTGTGTGCATGCATACGAGCAGCTGTGAAGCTCGTGTTGCTTGTGTTGGCCCTTTGGTGCTGCAGTGGGGTGTGTGGCTCCAGCAGGGAGGATGTCTGACTGACTTGGGGTTTTATCTTTACTGAGGGGGAAAGGATGGCAGAGGAGCAGGTCTGCCTTCACTTGATGTAATGGCTAAGAGCCCATCGCCACTTGCGGGTCGGCATCATTACTTGCTCCACCATGAAGGGGTGGGGGCCTGAGGAAGTGGGGTATGACCGGAAGTAGTCATGGGGTATGTGGTTAGGGCAGTGCTTACTTTGTAAAATAGTGAGTCGTCGTTGCCAAAACAGCTACTAACCATCTCTCTCGCATGTAAGTGCGACGGTTCAGATGACTCCAGGTCCCCAAAGCTAAAGGAATGTCGCTGCCCGCGTCCCGCGCAGGGGGACATCAGCAGGGCAGCCTTCTAGTGGCCGCCCGTCGGAGCCCCCCCCCACTTTTGCTCCGCCTCACTTGAGGCCGCACCTCGGGGAGGGGAGGCACCCAATGGGACTGGCTGGGGGAGGCGTGCCACCAGGGTGGGCGAGGCTAGCCCCCCCATTTTTAGGCACCTCACCCCCTCTGATCTTCCTCTGCTTCCTGTGCCGCTCCTCCCGGCCACGCACTTTCCCACCCTTTCCTCTTACCCTGCGCAGCGGAGGTAGCGCGCTATTGGAATGTTTTAATGTTTTTCTTGCGTTGCAGGCGGAGTTACAGGGCGATCTGGAGGCAGAAGGGTACAGTAAGGGTACCTCTGCGACAGGCGGTACAGTAAGGGTACCCCTGTCCGGCACAGTAAGGGTGCCCGAGCCAAGGTCCGGGAGCCAAAGGAGGTTCTGCGAAGACCGCGACGGTGCCCCGTTAGTCCTTCGGGCGGTTGGGGGGCCTGACCAACCGGGGGAGTGCCACAAAACGCTCCTCCCCCGTCAAAAGGGGTGGGAGTATGGGACAGATCACGTGATCCAAAGGATGATCTGAAAATATGTGCCGCACTGCAGGGCATCGACCCACCGTGCGTGCTGGCTCGACGGGCGGGCGGAGCAGCGAGGGGCTGCTTGCCCTGGATCGCCCGTAAGATAACCCACTTATCGTCATACTTATGTTGTATGAAATAAACCTGCAGCAGTTCTTCACCCACAATGAAAGTGTCAGTGTAATCTATGGGTGACGTCTGTGCATGCGTGTTGAGTGGAGCGGATGACGGTGTGGTCACTATGGCTGTGGAGGCAGGTATGAGCAATTGTAAAGTATATTGTTTATTCCTAAACAACCGTTGTTCTGCTCATCTCTAAATATGATGAGCAGCGCCACCAAGTGGTGGACTGTTCTAAGTATGGTGTTGATGACAATTAGGTGCCGGTGCCGAGCACCGGAAGCCAATTAAGTGCTGGTGCTGAGGACCAGAAAGCACCTGCTCAAATTAATCACTGAATTAGGGGAAGGGGCGGAGGAAGTCCCCTTTATATATGGGCTGGCATCTGGTGGCCACCTCTTTGTTCCCTGAAGTGCTGGGACACAGAGGTCGCTGACCATATTTCGCCACCCACACACCCTAACATGGCTACATTAGAGCCCATTGGGCTCATTGTTACCAAATAAAGCACTGGTTCTTGAGGGCACTGGTTGCCCAGTTGGCCGCTTCCTTCGGTGGAAGCCTTTCAGAGGTGAGGCTGGCTGGCAGGGGAGGCTGACCAGCTGGTGGCTCTACACTTCTAGCCCTACTTAGGGTACCCCAGAGATTATGTGGGTGTGACCTAGAGTCATGGGACGCCCCCACAGGCTCCAATGCGCTATGCAGTCTCTGGAGCTGTCAGAAATGTTTGAGGTGGCCCTTTATCTGGCCTGGTCTTTGTGGACTATGCTGCCCCCAAATGGGGATGTTCATAGGGCATGTGCAATTTTGTGTTCAGGTTTGCTGTGTATTTTGCTATATTTTCTGTGTAATGCCATTGGTTGCAGTGGTTGTTATCACCTTGTTTCATGTGAAGTAAATTTGCTACGTCCTAAAGCAATAACTTGAGTCTGTTGCCACTGTGGGGGGAGAGAGGACCGCGCAGTCTGTAAGGGTGGTTGATCCCGCCCCCACAGCACGAGTGAGCACACTATGGAGATCTGGTGCAGTGCCTGCCAAGCAGAGACCACTTCTCCAGGTACCACAGGCCCAGCAGAAACCCACTGCAGGTATAAATTCAGATTTACACCAAGCCCGGACCCTCCCCCTTGAGCAGCTGCTATATGAAACAGAATGAGCAGACTGTGGTGTGAGTAAGAGCCTTGGAACGAGCTTTATGCGAGGGTGGTGAAGTGTTTGTGTGTGTACACAGCCCAGTAGACCAGTTCATTTCTTATTGTGTAAAGTCTCTCCACAAAGCCTCATCCTGTCATGGCCGCCAAAGAGATTCAAGAAAGCAAACAAACAAGTAACAAGTTATGGAAACAGTGAGGAGATCAGCGGGTGCTCTGAGCTGGCACCACACAAGGAAGGGGTTACCAAGGAGGCAAACAAACACACTCTAAGGTGCCAACAGCACCACAGGTCAGCAGGCGGTGGGGTGTGTCTTCCACGACTTCTTTAGAAACAAGCACAAAGGACAGAGAGACACTTCACACCTCTTGGATCTGAAAAAGTGTTGGAGTTAAGTGGTTTAAGTGCCTCTGAGTGATCTTACGTGTGTGGTGAAACATGTCAGCCCTATTTGTATGGATTGGACTTCCAAGCAATGTTTTTATTTTTATCTCTGAGGCTTTTCCACGCAGACTCAGTAAGGGCAAAGCCCACAGCATCTCTGAGCCTTTTCCACCCAGGCTCAGTAAGAGCTGTACCCACAGCATCTCTGAGCCTTTTCTACCCAGGCTCGGTAAGGGCAGAGCCCGCAGCATCTCTGAGCCTGTTCCACGCAGGCTCAGTAAGGGCTGTGCCCGCAGCATCTCTGAGCCTTTTCAACGCAGGCTCAGTAAGGGCTGAGCCCACAGCATCTCTGAGCCTGTTCCACCCAGGCTCAGTAAGGGCTGAGCCCACAGCAACTCTGAGCCTTTTCCACTTTTCCACCCAGGCTCAGTAAGGGCTGAGCTCACAGCATCTCGGAGCCTGTTCCTCCCAGGCTCAGTAAGGGCTGTGCCCACAGCATCTCTGAGCCTTTTCCATCCAGGATTAGTAAGGGCTGTGCCTCGAGCATCTTTGAGCCTTTTTCGCCCAGGCTAAGTAAGGGCTGAGTCCACAGCATCTCTCAGCCTTTTCTACCCAGGCTCAGTAAGGGCTGGTCCCACAGCATCTCTGATCATTTTCCGCCCAGGCTCAGTAAGGGCTGTGCCCACAGCATCTCTGAGCCTTTTCTACCCAGGCTCGGTAAGGGTAGAGCCCACAGCATCTCTGAGCCTGTTCCACCCAGGCTCAGTAAGGGCTGTGCCCGCAGCATCTCTGAGCCTTTTCAACGCAGGCTCAGTAAGGGCTGAGCCCACAGCATCTCTGAGCCTTTTCCACCCAGGCTCGGTAAGGGCTGAGCCCACAGCATTTCTGAGCCTGTTCCTGGGTCCATGGTAAACAGGTGGGGTGAATCCACGTCACTTCCTGGATCCATGGGAAACAGGTGGGGTGAATCCACTTCCCTTCCTGGATCCATAGGAAGCAGGTGGGGTGAATCCACTTCACTTCCTGGATCCATGGGAAGCAGGTGGGGTGAATCCACGTCACTTGCTGGGTCCATGGGAAGCAGGTGGGGTGAATCCACTTCACTTCCTGGATCCATAAGAAGCAGGTAGGGTGAATCCACATCACTTGCTGGGTCCATGGGAAGCAGGTGGGATGAATCCACGTCACTTGCTGGGTCCATGGGAAGCAGGTGGGGTGAATCCACATCACTTGCTGGGTCCATGGGAAGCAGGTGGGGTGTGACTTACATTGGTTCCCTGTGATTCAGATCCTTCACCAGGGAGATGCAGTACTCTGGGTCTTTACAAGCATGGATGGTCAACCCTCAACCCCCTTAGAACAGAATGTTAGAAGCCTGCCTGGATGGTTGATGAGCAGGGGCCAAGGAAATCATGGCTGAGCCCAGAATCCACTTGCACTGGTTAAAGGTATCCTTCAGACACAAACCAGAGACTTCGTAAAGTATCCTACCTCATGCTTGGTTCCCTGGACTGAGACAAGCGGCTTACTCGCAGAAGTGTTGGCGGAGAGATGACAAGAAAAACACCAATACACTTAACAAATAAAGCATGTAAGATCTATCCAATCCAAGGAGGAGCATTTATAAGCAGCTTTATCATAAGGTTCCTAATAATAAGATCTAGGTATAACTCTGGTCATTGGTGTAGGAGAGTAGGATCTGCTTCTTATAGTTACCCCCAATTTTCGCTGATGTTTCACTGCTTTTCGACTTTAGTCTGGCTGGGGCCCCTCTAATCAGGACCCCGGCCGGTATTTTATGTACACTCCAGATTGGATACTGGGGTACCCGTATACGTCCCTAGTATATGGTATACTATGTACCCAGGGCATAGGTACCCCAGACGCCTACCAGGGGCTGCAGCATGTATTATGCCACCCCTGGGAAGCCTTCCAAAATGACACCACAGGACTGCTTCTGCAACCTGGGTAAGGTGGTGCATGCCCCCCTTACTAGGTTATAGGTTCACTATATCTCTCCATATCACTGCACATATAAACCTATCAGTCACCCCTATGGCAGGCCTAACTAATCCTGAAGGCAGGGTGCTGGGTTGTATGTGAGAGGGTGCCCATGCATGAGCAGAGCCCTTCTGCAGCCTTCGGAACCTTTATTCCGGGGTTATTTGTGATGCAGCCAAACCATATACTCTTAAGTGCATTATAATCAAACGGTAAATGCTAACTTTGGGATTGCTGCACAAAAACATGCCGTTTGGTGTCAAACACCTTGGAATCATACCCTGACACCAGTAACTGGTGTGGGAGTATGATCCCACCATTCTAGAGTGAGAGACAGGACAGCACCGGTATATCCGGTACCAGCTAACGGAGCCCTGGCATCACAAAATAGATGCTGCCAGCCACAGACACGAGTCTGCCCTCCTGCTGCTGGACAAAACTCCGGCAGGGGAGGCCTGGACAATAGGTTTCCTGTCACAGGGAAGTGTCACCACCTTCCAGACAGGCTTCAGTGTATTGGGGCTGGGTGGGTAAACTCCAGTGCTTTGAAGTTCAGCACCGGGGGCACATTTGGTATCCCTGTGCATAGTCCAGCTCAAACCGGTTGCAGAGGCTCCCAGTCCCTGCTCTGGCATGAAACCGGACAAAGGAAATGGGTGTAACCACAAACCTCTTACCTGACCCTCCCATAGGTGGGTCCCTAGAGTTTGTCCAACCCCTTCCTTGGGTATAAGAAGGGAACTCCTGGCTACAGGACTTTAGATTACACCTGGATGAAACTCTGATACTGAATCCTGGAACTTCAATGATCTACATTGAACTAGATGACTGAAGAATCTCACTTGGAGTAAAGGAGTTACTCCTCTGCTTGCAGGCACCAAAGACGCATCGGTCCGGTTTGCATCTCCGAATCTCCTGCCGACAACCGAAGAAGTTTGCAACACAGGAGGTGGGTTTCCGTGGTCTCTGAGGTCGATCTGTGCACTCAGCAATTCTAAGGCCTGTATCCCTTGAGGAAGACCATGTAACCTGAACCCCTGGATACCGCGACCATTTGCAGAAGCATCAGCTTTCCAACGACTCCTACAGCTGAACTTTGGGTTACTTGTAGCCCTGACCCCGAGCAGCATTTGCACTGAAGATTGCCCAACTCCACTCCACGAGTGTTCCGTGAGCTGGCCCTTTGTGTTTTCTGTCAAGGTCCCTTCGTGATCCCTGGTATGTCGACTGGTGGGTCCCTGTGAAGGTAACTTCAACTTTAATTGGGCTTACCTCATTGCTCCAGACATGCCCTGACTCTCCATTGCTTGGGGAGTCCCCAGAACCCTGCTGGTCCGCACCAAAGCATCTTTTCTCTTCCTGCATGGGTTGCTGTTGCCAAGGCTTGTTGGGTCTAATTCGGGCACCGACACTGCAGCACTCGACATCCTTTGTGGGACAGCTCGAATCCAGCTCCTTGTTGTTTTCAACACCTCCTGGTCCTCGTGGCTGCAGAGTCAAGCTTCACCTCTTCGCACCTGAAACACCCAACATCAGTGGGCATTTGTCTATTGTGCCCCTGGCCACTGGCAAGTGACCCAGACTCTGGCCCCTCTGCTTTCGGGTTTTTCTGATCTTCGATCCAGGCTTGCATCACACCGGACACTTCTCTCCTTACCGGCAGCAGCACTTTGCAGCAGATCACCATTGAAATCAACGACGATTCCCAAAACCATTCGACACCTATGCACCCGGCTTCCCTGGGTGAGGTAACTCGAGTACTACAGTGCTCCCGTGTGCGCTGGCCCTAGAACCCCCTAAGTCTAAAGGGGTTTGCTCAAAGTCCTGTCCTAAGTGTCCTTAACTTCTAAAATTCCAACCGCGACTTTCCCATTGAAGAGTATGGGGCTCGCGGCTGTGTTCTCACACTGCACACGTACCCCGTGGGTCTCCTGTGTCACTACCTTGGGTGGTTTCTTGGGGTCCCAGCGATTCTACATTCTCTAGGCACTGTGTTTAGTCAAGTTGTGGTTCTTATACCACTTTCTTAATATATGGTTTGGTCCGCCCCTAGGGCCCATTGTATATTGTGCTATTTACTGTCGTTTTGGAACTGTATTATTGTGTGCCTGGCTCTCTAATCTCATAAAGGGATTAGTAGAGATTGTTTAGAAATAAATACATATATATTTATATATACATATACCTGGTGTGGTTCTCCTTTCATTTGGTAATTCAAGAGGTTATAATCTGGTACACCAAGCTGCTTTACACTCCTTCAAGACTTATCCTGAAGGCTGCTCTCCATAGCTACCACCAGGTTAGCTTTCAATAAATATTGTCTTTAAACCTATCATCAATAAGGGTGGTTTGGACTGGTGCAAGGTGCCCACTATAACCAGTGTACAGCCAACTTCTCACATTGGTGTGCAGCGGTTGGATTCAAGCTTGCTATTGCTTTACCAGATAATCTCTTTGAGTGACTAACGGAAAACCACTATAGGTACATAGGTACATATAAATCAAGTTTAGAATACAGTAAGTTCTACTGAACTTAGAGTTGTGTGTCAAATGCTTAGCACACCCTTTCTACAACTCAAGAGAGTTTACTAGGCCCCACTACAGTAGGTAGGTGCATATACCACACCACACTAGTCATGTCTTCAAGGGCAGAATCCAGTGGGCCTCTCCTAACTAAATATGACAATGCTACATATCAAAAATTGAGGTCTATGTGTGCCTCAAGGAAATTGAAGACAGGGAAAAGCCAAACCACATAACATCTCATGAAGATGTTGCTAGCAGATGACCTCAGAAAGACCCCAGGGTCTGATGAGATAAGCAGAGTGGGTGGGGCAGCCGAAGAGGAAAGGCCAAGAGGTGACCACACCTATGACCAGGACTCTGACGCTGAGCAGGAAGATCAAGATGATTCTAACCTGGAAAATTCAATCCATCCTGAAGGTGAGGAAGAAGACCTCAGTGGCCCTCTCTATACCCCACCTGGAAGGGTTGGTGGTGTGCCAAGAAGATCAAGAGCTCCTTCTCTGGAGTTTAATCATTCTGGTACATCTGGAGGGACCTCTGTCTCTCATAGGACCATTTCCCCCAGAATTC
Organism: Triturus cristatus; assembly: GCF_964204655.1. Classification (NCBI taxonomy): domain Eukaryota; kingdom Metazoa; phylum Chordata; class Amphibia; order Caudata; family Salamandridae; genus Triturus; species Triturus cristatus. Next base: position 848,172,559 of record NC_140595.1, read on the forward strand.
CGACTGATCCAATTTGAAGAAGCTAAGCTTAGGATAAAGAGGGAACAGTTAGCATTGGACAGGGAATCCCTGGTGCTCCAGAGAGCTTCACATAGATGGGGGCTAGAGGCCAGTGGTGGCAGCAACAGTGTCCCTAGAGATAGAGATCATACTCATGTCCATAGGAACCTGAACAAGATTGTCACTCTCTACCAGAGTGGGGATGACATCCACAAATGGATAACTGCACTGGAAAGGGCCTGTAAAGTACAGAGGGTCCCTCAGGAGCAGTGGGCAGCAATCTTGTGGCTCTCCTTTGCAGACAAAGGTAGAGATAAGCTCCTCGCTGTTAGAGAAGAGGATGCTGATAATTACACAGTCTTGAAGAGTGCACTGATAGATGGGTTTGGCCAAACCACTGAACAGTACAGGTTGAAGTTCAGAGATACCCAAAAGGCACAGACTCAAGACTGGGTTGACTTTGTAGATTGTGCTACTAAGGCTCTGGAGGGCTGGTTACTTGGCAGTAAAGTGTGTGATTTTAAAGGATTATACAATTTGATTATGAGGGAGCAGATCCTTAATAATTGTCAAAATCAGCTGTTGCATCAGTACCTGGTGGACTCTGATCAGACCTCTCCCCAAGAATTGGGGCAGAAGGCAGACAAATGGGTCAGAACCAGGGTGAGGCAGAAGGTTCAGAACCAAGGTGGTGACTCCAAGAAGCAGGATTCCAAGAACTCTGATAAGGGTGGGGACAAGAGTAAAGACCGGAAGTCTTCTCAAGGGCCCCAAAAATCTGCATCTGGTGGGGAGTCCCAATCTAATTAAGGGAAAGGCCAAAAGAAACCATGGTGTAAAATCTGTAATCAGAAAACCCATTGGGCAAGTGATTGTACCAAGTCCACAGACTCAACTCCAGCCACCATTGCCACTAAGGCACCTGTTCCCCCTAGTTCAGCTCCAAGTGGTGGCACTCAGAATAAGGGTGTAATAGGGCTAACCCTGGGTTCTGAGGTGGACTCTGGCCTAGTCAGAGTTCCAACTCAGGCTGTACTGATCTGTGATGGAGGCATGGATATGGCCTCCTTTGTGAGTCCCAGTAATCTGGGCAAATAGAGACAGCAGCCTTTAATCAATGTAAAAGAGGCCTTAGCATTCAGGGACACAGGAGCAAGTGTCACAATGGTGACAAAAGATCTTGTGACTCCTGAGCAGATCATACTTGGTGAAATGTACCAAGTGACCAATGCGAGCAATGTCAGGACAGGCCATTCCTTGGCAGTTGTTAATTTCTCCTGGGGAGGGGTAACTGGCCTTAAGAAAGTTGTGGTAAGTGCAGACCTCCCTGTTGAATGCTTGCTTGGCAACAATTTGGAAACTTCAGCTTGGGCTTTAGTTGGGCTCAGGACTCATGCAGAAATGTTAGGAATCCCTGCACATGTGTTTGCTGTGAGCAGGTCACAGTCAAAAATGTCTAAAGCTGAACAGGCCCTGGATCCTGGAAGAATGGACCAGGCGCCTCCCAAGAAAAGGAGCAGCAGGGGTAAGGCAGTGTCTTCCCCCCTGGCTCAGGAGGCAGATCAGTCTCTTGAGGGAGATGATCTCAAGCCTGAAGAAGGAACTGTCCCAGAGGAGCTTGAACCTGACCAGGTTGAGTTCTTGGGGACAGGGGCCCTTCCAGGGCAGATCTGAGCCAGGAGCAGCTGAGCTACCCTTCTCTTGAACCCCTCAGAAAGCAAGCTGCTGATGAGACTGCTGGGAATGCTAGTGGAACCCATAAGATATATTGGGATGATGGACTCCTGTACTCAGAGAGTAGAGACCCCAAACCTGGTGCTTCCCAGAGGTTGGTTATACCTCTGAAATTCAGGGGCTTCCTATTGACACTAGCCCATGATATTCCCTTAGCAGGGCACCTGGGCAAAACAAGTCTTGGGACAGAATTGTCCCTCACTTTCATTGGCCCCATATGTCTGAAGACACCAAGAAGTTTTGTCGCTCCTGTGTCATCTGTCAAGCCAGTGGGAAGGCAGGTGGTACAACAAAGGCCCCCCTGATACCACTACCTCTGGTGGGGGTTCCCTTTGAGAGGGTTGGGATTGACATAGTTGGTCCCATGGATCCTCAGACAGCATCTGGGCACAGATTTATACTGGTGGTGGTGGATCATGCCACTAGGTACCCAGAATCCATTCCCCTTAGGATCACAACAGCTCCTGTGGTGGCAAGGGCCCTCCTCCAAATTATTTCCGGAGTGGGTTTCCCTAAGGAGGTAGTATCAAACAGGGAAGCAAACGTCAAGTCTAGTTACTTAACAGCATTGTGGAAGGAGTGTGGAGTAAATTACACATCTACCATCCCTTATCACCCACAATGCAATGGGTTAGTTGAAAGGTTCAACAAAACCCTAAAGGGCATGATTAAAGGTCTTCAAGAAAAGCTTAGGCGTAGACGGGACATGCTTTTGCCCTGCCTTCTATTTGCCTACAGGGAAGTTCCACAGAAGGGGGTTGGTTAAAGCCCATTTGAGCTTCTGTTTGGACATCTAGTTAGGGGTCCATTGTGTATGGTGAAGGAGGGATGGTGGTTACCTCTCAAACCCCCTAAATAGGATATTGTGGACTATGTACTTGGTCTCCGCTCCAGGATGTCTGAGTACATGAAGAAGGCAACTAAAAACCTTGAGGCTAGCCAGGAATTAAGAAAGGCCTGGCATGACCAAAAGGCTGTGCTGACTGTTTACCAGCCAGGGCAGAAAGTATGGGTGGTGGAGCCTGTGGCCCCAGCTGCCCTCCAAGACCAGTGGAGTGACCCCCATACCATGCTTGAGCAGAAGGGAGAGGTTACCTTCCTGGTGGACATAGGAACTCCTAGAAGCCCAATAGGGTGCTCCATGTCAACAGGCTCAAGCCATATGTCGACAGGGCTGACATGGGCTTGCTCATGGCAACTGATGAGGGACAGGAGGAAGAGAGTTACCCACTCCCTGACCTGCTCTCTCAGAACCCTGATGATGGTTCAGTAGATGGTGTAGCAGATGAGCTCATAGATACTTTGGCCTCAGCCAAGTTTCTGAGCACATTTGACTTGACAGCTGGCTACTGGCAGATCAGACTAGCTGATGATGCAAAGCCAAAGACAGCATTTTCTACCCCTAGTGGGCATTATCAATTTGTGATGACACCGCGACTTTCCCATAGAAGAGTACGGGTCTCGTGGCTGTGTTCTCTCACACTGCACACGTCCCCCGTGGGTCTCCTGTGTCACTACCTTGGGTGGTTCCTTGGGGTCCCAGCGATTCTACGTGCTCTAGGCACTGTGTCTAGTCAAGTTGTGGTTCTTATACCACTTTCTTAATATATGGTTTCGTCTCCCCCTGGGGTCCATTGTATATTGTGCTATTTGCTGTCGTTTTAGAACTGTATTATTGTGTGCCTGGCTCTCTAATCTCATAAAGGGATTAGTAGAGAGTGTTTAGAAATAAATACATATATTTTATATATACCTTGTGTGGTTCTCCTTTCATTTAGTGATTCAGGAGGTTATAATCTGGTAAACCAAGTTGCTTTACACTCCTTCAAGACTTAGCCTAAAGGCTGCTCTCCATAGCTACCACTAGGATAGCTTTCAATAAAGGTTGTCTTTAAACCTATCATCAATAAGGGTTGTTTGGACTGGTGCAAGGTGTCCACTATAACCAGTGGACAGCATATGCCAGGCCAACTTCTCATAATTGGCTTGCCGCCATAAGAAGCAAAGGCCTGCTGCACTGAGCATAAGCTCTCACATATGGCAATCACAGCAGAACAAACATCCCTGGAGTTCCCCTGGGTCCTGTTCCATGTTCATAAGGCATCGAAGTGCGGAGGACCCTGGAGATCAACGTCCTGGCGGGCAGAGCTCCAGAGTAGTGCTGAGCCAGCAGTAGAGTGATTCCTGGAGTCACACTAGGTCCTGTTCCATGTTCACCAGGCATCAGAGTGCACAGGACCCTGGAGCATTTACGTGCTGGCAGGCAGAGCTCAAGAGTAGGTCAAGGCCTCCAGCAGAGTGATTCCTGGAGTCCCCCTAGGTCCTGTTCCGTGTTCACAAGGCATCGAAGTGCATGGGACCCTGAACATCGACGTGCTGGCGGGCAGAGCTGAAGAGTAGGTCAAGGCCTCCAGCGGAGTTATTCCTGGAGTCCCCTTAGGCCTGTTCCGTGTTCACAAGGCATCGAAGTGCATGGGACCCTGGAGATCGATGTGCTGGGAGGCAGAGCACAAGAGTAGTACTGAGCCACCAGCAGGGTGATTCCTGGAGTTACCCTAGGTCCTGTTCCATGTTTACAATGACCACAGTGTTATCACTTTAGAACTAAAATTCCCCTCTTCCACCCAAAATAGAGAAAAAAATGACTATTATTCCACTTCTCATCGAGTCTGAAGTAAGGCTGACTATAATAAGCTGTGACAACATCTCTCCCAGGTCGAGCCCACACTGTTACCTGACCCGAAGCAGGCCGCAGTTGAATATTCAGAATGGCTAAGCTCTGCCATCTCTAAGTCAGTCCCCCTCAAGAATTCCAACTCAGGTAGAACTAATGCATCTGCCCCTTGGTTCACCGAAGCCCTCCACCTCGAAAAGCAAAACTGCAGAATGTATGAGAGGAAATGGAGAACCAAATATGACTCTCATGATAAAGAAATCTATAAAATTTCTCTTGCCAAACACAAGACCCTTATCATCAAGGAAAAGACCACCTTTTTTTACGCAGCAAATAGAATCCTCTAAGCACTCTGCAAGGGAGTTATTTCAGGTCATAGGCAAGCTAAGCAAAGCGCCAGAGCTAAAAGGACCAAATAACCGTCAATCTTTGTAGGAGAGTAGGGTCTGCTATCCTATGGTCACCCCAAATTTTTGCTTTTTGCTTCACTGGTTTTTGACATATTGAGGCTGTGGGCCTGCCAATCAGACCCCCAGCCTGCTGTTCTCTCTACTAAATTAAAACTATGCACCCTAGGTGCATAACCAATTGGAAGTGGATCACCCTGTCAGCCCCTGTACCAGTGTACCCTAGGTACCCAGGGCATTGGTGTACCCAAGGCCTACCAGGGGCTGAAGCATGTATTATGCCACCCCAGGCTTGGCCTAACAATTTGACACAACTGGCTGATCACTCAGCTGGGGTAAGTTGGTGTAATCACCTCTTACTTAGGTGTAGTATATCTATACCTAACCTTAAATGGGACACCTGGTAACCTATAAGTCACTCCTATGGCAGGCCTTAACAATCCTGAAGTCAGAGTGCTTGGTTCCATGTGAGATGGTGCTCTGGAATGAGCTGAGCCTGTCTGCAGTGGTCGGAACAACTTCCTTCTACTGTTTCCAGATATCGTCATACCATATACTCTTAAGTGCATTATGAACCTCGCGGTTAAATGCTATCTTTGGTTTGGCTTTATCAAAACATGTCGAGTAAGGTGTCATACGAATTGGAATACTAACCCCTCGCCAATTCTGGTGACGGGGTTAGCATTCCACCCTTCTAGAGGGACACGACATGTACAGTACCTGAAACCCGGGTAAAATCAGACATAGCCTCAGCTCCACAAAATGGATGCTGCCACCACAGACACAAGTCTGCCCTCCTGCTGCTGGGAGTCCTTCCAGCTTGGGAGGTGTGGACAAAGGGTTTCCTGCCAGGGGAGGTGCATGCACCACCCCAGACAGGATTTTGTGTATTGGTCAGGTAGGGCTTGAAAGAAACCAGACATGCCTGTGGCTCACAAGGAGCCTCGGTGCATATGCCAGTTCAAACCGGTCCTGGGGCACACCAGTCCCGGGCCTGGGGCGAGCTGGACAAAGGATTGGGGGTGTAACCACCCCCCTTCCTGGTCCCACCCATAGGGAGGGACCTAGCAGGTAGTCCGGCCCCTAGAATCCGCTTAAAGGTAGGAGCTGTGTCCTAAGACTTCAGACATCCTGGAATCAACTTGAAACTAAGAAGAAGACGGGAACTTCGACGTTCTGCTGCACAGAAGACTGAAGGAAATCTCCCCTGTGGTCAGGGAGTGACCACCTTGCTAACGCAAGCACCATCTAGCGAATCAACGTCTGCTTTGCCGCCACCTCCCGCCGGAGCCCGAGCCCAGAGACTGACAAGACCTGGACCTCCAGACCTCTCACCGCCCGATCCACAGTCCCTGAAAAGAGGAGACCCGTGGAGGCACCGAGACACGTGGAGCCAGCCATCTTGAAACGACCACGACAAGCTGACAAGTGCAACAACCGAGGCTCCCTCCAAGTTGTGCTTTGGGATCTGAGAAGCCCAACCCTCGAGCAGCATCTGCACCAAAGGTGAGCCCTCCAGTATCTCCACGATCTGCGTGGGGCCCTTCTGCATTTTGCCACTCGACGCGCCTAACCGGTTGCTGGCCCGCTGGCTAGTAGCCATCTTGGCGACGAACTTTACAAAATACACCACTGGTCTGGTTGCTCCAGACTGGCCCTTGCTCCCCTCCAAAGGAGCAGTTCTTCTGACCTTGCTGGTCAGAACCATCAGCTTATTTCATCTCCTACAACAATTGCTTTTGCCAAGGCTTGTTTGCTTCGATCAAGTCGCCGACACCGCCGACAGCGAGAGCCTGCGTGGGACAGCTTGTGAACCGACTCCTGGACGTCGTCGACCTCCAGGGACCACGTGGCTGCAGAGACAAGCTACACCTTTCTTCCTGTTTGCACCCGACATTGCCTGGTACCCACCTGGTGCCACGCTGGTCACTGGCTAGTGACTGTGAACACTGTCCCCTCTGCTTACAGGTCTTCAACATCTCCGATCCACTCTTGGATCCACTGCATCTCTCCCGGACCGACCGCCTGCAGCATCTTTGTCTTCAAGCTCCATGGAACAGATAGAAGAAACCCGACGCACTTCGAGGCCTATGCACCCGCTTCCTGTGGGTGAGGTAAAGCTGGCACACCTGTGCCCAAGTGTAGTATTACATCTCTAGTGCCTGTGTTCCAAATCTTGAGTTCCTAGTCCATCCGGAAGATCCTCTTTGCAGTAACTTTGTACTTTTTACGCACCCATTGAAACCTATGGGAGCACGCGTGTGACTATTTGCTCTGCACACGCCACCCGTGGACCTCCTGGTCACTAACTGACGTTAGCTCCTTGTAGGCCCAGCGATTCTAGAGGCCCTAGGCCTTTTCCCTTTTCTGTTCGTGGTACTTATATCACTATTTTAGTATATGGTTCGAGTGGCCACCAGGGCCTATCCATATAAAGTGCAACTTCTGGGTATTCTACTGTAATCTTGTTGGACGATTTGTGCTCCTGTGCTCATAAAGAGACTAGGGGTTACTTTGAGAAATAAATACATATATATTTTGAATATATATCTGTGTGGTGTCCTTTCATTGGTATAAAGGGGGGTTACATTTGGTAAAACAGCTGGCTTAACACGCTTCACGAGTTTAGCCTCAAAGACTGCTTAGCCTACGCTACCACTAGGGCAGCTAGTCCGAAAAGGTTGACTTACAACCACACCATAAGGGTTGCTTGGCATGGTACAAGGTGGTCACTTTAACTAGTGAGCATCATATACCAGGCCAACTTCTCACAATCTTTCTGCGAGAAGATAGCCCACCATTTCTGCGACAAAGTAGGTCAAATATACAACCAGTTGACCTCTTCAAGCATTGTCGATTCTAGTACCATCCCCCCAACAGCCCACCATCTTAGCGAAGACTCTAATACCTCAATCAGCAGCTCCCTAAATAAGCTCAGTTCCTTCGCCCCATCACCTTGCTAGAAGTCCTCAAGATTGTCCTATCCACCAAATCTGGATCGCTCTATGACCCATGCCCCCCCTCCATTCTTAAACAGATCTCCGAACCCATCGCCTCTTGCCTGAGCAACATCTTTAATGGGAAGTTTGCAACAGGGATCTTTTCCAGCATGTGGAAAAAGGCTTCTATGCTTCCACTCCTAATATGACTCCGATAACCCTGCTAACTACTGTCCTATCTCCAGTTCACCCTTCCCAGCTAAAATAGTAGAAGAAATATTAAATACACAACTGACGCAAATTATTCAATTCAATCATTTACTGAACCCCACAGAATTTGGTTTTAGGGCTGAACATAGCACAGAGACTGCATTAATCAAAACCACCGACGAGTGAAGAATCATCCTGGATAGAGGAGGTGCGGCAGCCTTATTTTTCTTGACTTATCGGTGGCCTTTGATACGGTGGACCATTCCACTCTGATCTTCCACCTTAGACACCTCAGCATTAACAACAAAGCTCTTGCTCTGCTACGGTCCTTCCTGATGGGCACAGAACATTCAGTGATGCTGGACAACCATTCTTCCAAGCCATTCTCTCTCCCTTGTTGGGTCCTCACTCAGCCCCTTTGTTTTCAAAATCTATGTAACAGAATTAGCATCTCTTATTAGATATTTTGGTCTTTCACCCACATCGTACGCTGACGATAAACAAATCATTGTCTCAGCTTCTGACAATGTCATTCACACTTACCACCAGCTTCACAACTGTATGAGAGCTGTAAATAACTGGACGGGCAAACACTGCCTTAAATTAAACTCGGACAAAACTGAGGGCATGCTTTTTGGTATTAGACCACAATTCTGGAGCAGTACCTGTTGGACCACTGAACTGGGAGCACTCCCTTCACACGTCCAAAAGATAAAAAATCTAGGAGTGCTAATAGACGATAACTTAAATTTCAGCAAGCACATCAACTCAGTCACTTCCTGAAGCTTCAACACCCTCAGAATCATCAGGAAAATACTTCCTTTCACTCCCCCTCATTTGAGGGAAACGGCCTTTAGACTGTTAATCCTCTCCAAGTCGGACCACTGTTACGGATTATACTTATATCTCCAAAAGCCATATCTGGACAAACTGCACAGTGTCCAGAACGCGCCTGCTAGACTTCTTCTTGATCTTCTAAAATCCCAGTCAGTTTCTTTAGCCTTCAAAGGACTCCATGGCTTTCAGTGACCAATCGAATTAAATCCAAGGCACTTTACCTTACCGACAAAGCTCTCCACAACTCTGGCCCAACCATCTCAAAGAACCTCTGGCATGATGTGTACCCAGCAGGGGTTCAAGATCTGAAGGCTCCCTGATGGTCACCTGCCCCAGATTCAAAAGACTCAAATGGGGCGGGGGGGGCGGCGGGGATAGCTGTTTCGCTTCAGAAGACTTTAATCTCTGGAATAGCCTGTTCCGTGTTCACATACATCGAAGTGCATGGGACCCTGGAGATGGAAGCGCTGACTGGCAGACCTCAAGAGTCGTTCTGAGACACCAGCAGGGTGATTCCCGGAGTCACCCTTGTTCCTGTTCCGTGTTCACCAGGCACAGAAGTGCCCGGGACCCTGAAGATCGACTGTCAAGAGTTGTGCCGAGCTACTGCGCCTTATGGTGTGACCAACTGAAGAGCTCAATCCACAGAGTCACTTTTGTTCCAGGTACACAAAGCACAGAGGTGCTAAGGACCTTCGGAGACCCAAGTGTAACAAATGTGCACAGGGCAGAGGAGACCCAAGCGTAACAAATGTGCACAGGGCCGAGGAGACCCAAGTGTAACAAATGTGCACAGGATCGAGGAGATCCAAGCGTAACAAATGTGCACAGGGCCGTTGAGATCCAAGTGTAACAAATGTGCACAGGGCCGAGGAGATCCAAGTGTAACAAATGTGCACAGGGCAGAGGAGATCCAAGTGTAACAAATGTGCACAGGATCGAGGAGACCCAAGTGTAACAAATGTGCACAGGGCCGAGGAGATCCAAGCGTAACAAATGTGCACAGGATCGAGGAGACCTAAGTGTAACAAATGTGCACAGGGCCGAGGAGATCCAAGCGTAACAAATGTGCACAGGGCCGAGGAGACCCAAGTGTAACAAATGTGCACAGGGCCGAGGAGATCCAAGCGTAACAAATGTGCACAGGGCCGAGGAGACCCAAGTGTAACAAATGTGCACAGGGCCGATGAGACCCAAGCGTAACAAATGTGCACATGGCCTGAGGAGACCCAAGTGTAACAAATGTGCACAGGGCCGAGGAGACCCAAGTGTAACAAATGTGCACAGGGCCAAGGAGACCCAGCTGTAACAAATGTGCACAGGGCCGAGGAGACCCAAGTGTAACAAATGTGCACAGGGCCGAGGAGATCCAAGCGTAACAAATGTGCACAGGGCCGAGGAGACCCAGGTGTAACAAATGTACACAGGATCGAGAATACCCAAGCGTAACAAAGGTGCTCATGGCCTGAGGAGACCCAAGTGTAACAAATGTGCACAGGCTCCGAGGAGACGCAAGCGTAACAAATGTGCACAAGCTCCGAGGAGACCCAAGCATAACAAATGTGCACAGGCTCCGAGGAGACGCAAGCGTAACAAATGTGCACATGGCCTGAGGAGAGCCAAGTGTATCAAATGTGCACATGGCCGAGGAGATCCAAGTGTAACAAATGTGCACAGAATTGAGGAGACCTAAGCGTAGCAAAAGTGCACAGGATCGAGGAGATCCAAGTGTTGGTGAGAGCCTTTGAGGTGCTGGTTCTCCACAGCCACCCTTGTTCTCAGATGAGGCTCCTAAGGTGCAAATGTGGACAAGAGAGGAACAAAGGTCCTGATTGATATCTTGCTGGACTGGTTACTCCATCACACATCGGTGACGGATATCCTGTCTGCTGAAATATAAATCCTATAGGATAGAATGGGATTTATATTTCGGCGGACGGGATATTGTAGTGTCTTACATGAACTTACAGGTGTATGTATTGTTCTTCAATATGGTGTGGAATGTGGAACTCTAGAGCTGCGCATCTAGTCAGAAGACAGTTGCCAGTCCCGAGCGTTGGATCAGAGAGCATTTTGAAGGGCCTAGAGGGAGTGAGAATTTACCAAGATGACGTACTGGTGTTTGGAACGGAAACAATTGAGCATGATAATAGATTGAGGGCAGTCTTAAGAAGGTTGTGTGATGGAGGTCTCACTCTGAGAGCAGACAAGTGTTGCTTCGATGTGGCAGAAATTGAATATCTGGGGCATCTTTTGTCATCCAAAGGTATTAACCCTAAACCGGACCTGATTAACACTATTTCCAATCTAAGAACAACCCAAGATAGGGATGAACCTGTGAAGTTCTTAGGGATGACTGAATTTTACCATAAGTTCATTCCTAACTTTGCAAGTGTCACAGAACATTTGAGAAACCTGTTAAAAAAGGGTTGTGAGTTTGTCTGGTGTGAGGCATATGATGAAGAGTTTCAGAACATAAAAGGTCTACTGAACAAAGCTCCAGAGTTAGGTAGCTTTGATCCCAAGAAGACATCCTACTTGATGACTGATGCTAGCTCAAAAGGTCTTTGAGCGGTACTTTTGCAAAAAGGGGAAGGTGAGGACAAGACTATTTTGTTTTTGTCAAGACCTTTGAGAGATGCTGAGTTCAATTATTCAGTCATTGAGAGGGATGCACTGGCGATATTGTGGGCCATACATCAGTTACGCTAGTTTCTGTGGGGCTGTCAGTTTTCTGTGTTAAGTGACCATAACCCGTTGAAGGACGTTTTTTCAAAAAAAAGTTTTGATTTGGTGTCTCACCGAATTAGAAAATGGGTGGTGGCGCTGCAGAAGTTTAACTTTGTTGTTAACTATCTTCCGGGAGCCAGCAATACGTTAGCAGATTGCTTATCCAGATTAGGAAATGCATGTGATGATGTGGCTGCTGCTACTGTTCAAGGTGGAGGTGATTGGTTTGATGGTGATGAACTTAATGAAAAAGTTAATGTCTGTCTCGTTAGTGAGGGTATAATTTTTGAGAAGGACTGGAAGGAGTCATTGACCAATGACGAAGTGTTGCAGAAAGTTATTTCCATGGTCTTGAGTCGTTGGTGTAATAAAAAAGACTGCAGTGACGAAGTCAAAGGGTTCTGGCAGGTCAAAGATGAATCGGCTGTGGTAGATGGCATTCTTGTGAGAGGTAGCAAATTGGTTCCTCCTCGGGAACTTTGGAATTGTTTACTTGAACGTGCTCATTCTAGCCACATGGGGATCGTTAAGACGAAGGAGAGAATAAGACAAGCTTATTGGTGGCCTGGCATTGATGCCCATGTGGAAAGGGTTGTTAGAAACTGCCTGGAGTGTGCCAGCAGTGATAAGATCTTGAAATGCAAGACGCAGCCTATGGTAAAAAGGGAACGCTCTGAAGGACCAAGGTGTGATATCTAAGCATGGGCAAAGCACTACGCTACGCTCGCAAAGTTTGCGAAGTTTGCGCTACTTCGCACTACGCGAACTGCACGTAGCACAGTGCGAACATGCGTAGCGTAGTGTTGCGTAGTGCTGCGGTCATTTCTTGCTTACTCGCGGTCCTCAACGTCAAGTTGGCGACCGCGAGCAAGCAAAATGACATCCTGGCAAGACTTTTTCCTTGTTCGCGATCAGCAACATCAAGTTGGCGATCGCGAGCATGGAAAATAAACCTCCCGGCGAGATTCCCAACGCGAGGAGGTCAGGTTTCTCATTGCGAGTGGTCGCGTATGCTCGCGACCGCTCGCGATGAGAAACTACCAGTTCGCGTTGAGAAAGCTGCCGCTCGAGTAAAAATCTACTCGAGCAGCAGAAAACTACAGCTCGCACTGTGCAAGATGCCATTTTCAATGATTTCACAGTGCCGGTTGCTTGTCCGCACTGTGCAATCATTGAAAACAACATCTGGCACAGTGCGAACAAGGTACTACGCAGTTCGCGAAGTGCTACGCGTAGCTCGCGTAGTGCGAACTGCACTTTGCGTAGCTTCGCGAAGTGCTACTTTGCGAACTACGCCCAGGGTTAGTGATATCTCTATTGACATTCTAGGCCCGCTGAGAAGGAATACTTGTGATCGGTATGTCCTGGTGTGTATGGATATGCACTCACGTTGGCCTGAAATTAAAATTGTTAACTCAGTGGAATCTAAGGTGGTAATTGAGTTTCTGGATGAGTTGTTTGAGAGGGAAGGCTTTCCCTCTTCATTGCTGTCGGACAATGGAGTTCAATTCACTTCAAAGGTTTTTGAGGAATTTCTTTCCTCAAGAGGTATTAGACACAAAAGGGCAGCCCTCTATCATCCTGAATGTAATGGTTTGGTCGAGGGGTTTGTAAAAGTCTTGAAAGAATGCTTACAGCAAGCCATTGTGTCAGGCAACAACTGGGAACAGGCCATGAGAAAGAAGGTAAGGGAATATAGGTTTACACCACATTCCTCAACAGGTGTGTCGCCCTTTAGACTTTTCAAGGGAAGAGTGCCTAATGTTGAAATTTATCCTTCATGGGTCTTGGCAAAAAGAACCTTGGTTGATGGGAATGTTGGCTGTATCGAAGGGTGGAAGGAGAAGGAGCAGATTGTGCAAGAGAAGCGTAAAGTTTGGTTTGATGGTCGCAAAGCTGCAAAGGAAACAATGGTGTCTGTGGGTGATTGGATAAAAATCAAGTCGCCCCGTCTCGATACAGGGTGTTCTAAATTTAGCAAACCACTTAAGGTCATCAAGCTCTTTAAGAATGCTGTTAAGACCCATGATCACAGAGTGTGGACTCTCAATAGGGTGTCTAAATGTCTTTCCATGGAGGTATCAACCTCACTTCCATCCGCTACTTCTACTTCATCTATGCCTATTGTGGATGCGAAAGTGAGACCTCATAGGCATGTCAGACGTCCTTCTAGGCTGCAAGATTATGCATAATCTTACAGTCAGATATTCTTGTAGGTCGCAGCAAAATTTTGGGTTATCCTTGTGTTGGACTATATGTTTTCTTGTTACTTTATAAGTTGTTGGGGTATTATGTTGTTATATAAGGGGGGAGATAATGTAGTGTCTTACATGAACTTACAGGTGCATGTATTGTTCTTCAATATGGTGTGGAATGTGGAACTCCTGTGTTGCTCTGGAGAGCTGAGCATCTAGTCAGACGCGTTGGACGGGGTCTCTGATGCCTTGATCTTAATAAAGAGACTATCACGGCCACTTCTGCCTCCTGTAACTTAATGAAGACGCATCTTACAGATATCCATCAAACTCGTCCGCCAAGATCTAAACCAGGCCCAAGTGGTGTCCAGCTGAGTTCCTGTCTAGTGTGGAGGACGGGAGAGCAGCTTCCCCTCAGCTCGCCTGGTCCCTGCCGTCCTCACAAGGCTCAGAGCTGCAGAGGAGGCCGAGGACGCGGCTTCAAGTCCAGATCTAGCGGCTTCTCTGTGCCAGTAAACGGGAAGCCTGGTGTGGGCACCCCTTGTTATGGCTACTGAGCCCCAGAATGTGGGCTTCTTTGTACAGCTATTGATAGGATACAGGCTTCACATCCTCGAGGCACACCTGGCTCTTGAGAGAAGCAGGAAGGAAGACCCTCGCACCCTCCTGGAAAACCACATTTTAACTCGGTACCTCTGGGGAAGATGGGCAACATTTGAGGGGAACCTATAAAACCCCCTGTTTATTTATGCTTTTACTATGCATTTGTATACAGCACGGATATTACCTAATGGTGCTAGAGCACTTTACCATGAACAAGGTTGGTTACAAAGATACATGAGTGCAAAGACATAAGAATGCAAGCCAGACAAAAGGCACAGATTAGATATTCATGAGATATATGCACATCACTGGAGGGAGCAGCTTCCCTAGGAATGCCCGGATCGAGAGGAGTAGTTAAAGCCATGACACGGGTCATTGGTGACGCCACACTAAAGGTCTTTGAAGGAGGAGGCTCTCAATGCTGATTTGAAGACAGCTCTCGGTGTGGTGGTGCGAGGGTACGGAGGTGAGGAGTTCCACATTCTGGTCGTGCTTCCCGGAAATGATTGTGTCAACAAGAGTTGTTCCTTTTTAGAGGTTGGGGTTCAAGTAGCAGTATTTCTGCATTTCACAATGGTCTGGTGCCCCTGGAGATGTTCAGTGTGTCAGCCAGGTGGCGAGGAGTGCACGTATGTTGGGCCTTGTTGTGTGTGATACAAGTTGCCTTGTACAAGCCCCTGGCTTCAATATGCAACCAGTGGCGTCCGCAGCATCAGTGTGATGCGATCATCTCTTGTGGCCCCATTAACGGAGTGTCCTGCTGAATCCATAATAGATGTAACGGGAGAGAGATGGGCCTTGGGTTGGCCAGTCAAGAGAATGGTACTGTAGTCAAGTATGGACAATACCAAGGAATGGAGCAGAGCTTTCAGCTCTTGCTCTGGGGGGAAGCTGTGGATTCCCCAGAGAAGGCGCAGTTGATATTATGCATTTTGTCCACGGCGTTGATTTACAATTGCAGGTTTCATATTTTATCTCGGTTGACTGCTAAGGGTTGTGGACTGTCAGCAATGGTGGGCCGACTGTTTAGGATGTTGAGAGTGTCCCTCCAGGACTGCCCTGGGGGTGCTGGTTGTGATGAAGCAACGAGGAGGGATTCTGTTCTAGAAGGGTTTAGCTTTAAGGGGTGTGAAGTCATCCAGTCTCAAACGATAGTTAAGGTGTTTGCGAGATGTGAGATGTCATTGGGAGAGGAGAGCTTTAGGTATAGGGGAGTGTCATCTGCATCTTGATGGTAGAGGATCTCAGATGTTCTGAGTACGACTACAAGGGGCTCAATACAAAGGATGCATTCGATTGGAGCCAGAACGGATCCGTGAACACTCCTTGTTCTCTTGCCATCAGTGTGGAGAAACGGGAAGCAGCCTTCTCATAGCATCGCATGCCCTTGCAACGCAAAAGGTGTGCAGCAGTTTTGGATTTAACTCCAACACCTTCCCGACTGTTGCACACACTGGAGTTCCAGCGATCCCCCGGCAGAAAGTCGGGGTAAAGATTTGCGAACGGCATGCGATGTAATGACATGCATTGTAACGTCACATATTCTTGAGAAGCAACTGTCAGTTGTTACTGTCTGCGACCTGCCTGTCCATTTCAGGACAGGGCCATCAATGCCCATTGCGAGCATAGAATGGTTGACTGTATCGGAAGCTGCTGACAGGTCGAGAAGAATCGGGAGGCAGGAGTAGCCAGAGTCTCGGACACTGAGTGCATCATCAACCACATGTCCCTGTGCCCGTCCCTCTCTTGACCGACCTCGCGGATCACCTTTCCCTTCTGAGTTCAATATATGCATTCTAATGAGAGCCTCTGTCCCATGCCCCTTGGTCCCCGCCCTCACTGAGTATACCAAAGTCTAATTCCCTAATTAGGATTGAATTGTACATTCTGAGGACGCGCAATCCAGATTCCCTGTTACGTTTGTATAACGGATAGCTTCTCGCCTTCTAATTTATCGATGTATTATTATAATGACCTGGCTCTCATGTGCCAAGAACGCTGGACACAGTGCGCAGGTTTGGAAAGCGCCCTCAGGGCGGCAGAAGTGAATAACTCCTAGTGGTTTCAGCTCCCTGGATAATAAGGAGTCTTCTTCAGGACACACACCAGGGACAACAAAAGGATGTGTTGGTTGAACGGTCGCTATCGCTTGAGCCAGGCACGCAGATGCCCTTTCAGAGACCCTTCTAACCCACATCCCACGAAGGGGCGGGCCAATCAGTGTCCGTTTTAAGGCTCTTTTTACTGATGACATCTACCCCCCCCCCGTCACTCCAGTTTAGTTTTAAGAGGACGAATTCCAACGCTGACGAGCTTGTAAGAAGATACTCTGGCTCTGTCTGTCATTCAATCTTTGCTTCTCCTTCGGGGTTAGCTTGCCCCCCTGGGGCATCCGTCGGGTTCTTAAATGTATTTTCACTGATTGACCCAGGCGACTGTTGGCATCTCCCTGCTTTATGCAACTTTCTAAAAAATCTGATACGTTTTGTTTTAACTACTTGACATTCCAACCTCCAGGACACGCATAGATTTAAGTGTCAGAGAGAACAAAGGTAAGTTTGAACAATATTGCAATTTTGATGGTCTTTTTTTATTTCTTGGCCTCTTTGTTTTTAGCCCTAGAACCAACACGGATAAAATCAATAAAGTCTTCACAAGTATCACCACTATCCTCGCCCTCAAATCCCTTTTTTTCTATCTTTATATGTCAGTTTCCTTTAATATCCAGGATCATGAAGTGACCTCCTATCCAAAGGATTCCCCCCGCGGGCCGGCTCGGTCGCAAAGCCGAACACAGAGCGCAGTCGCTCGGGAATAGGGAGAAGGGACAGGCAGTCCCGTGCAGGGGGAATCCTGTGGATAAAAGCGGTGATTTTGTGACTTTGGATATTAAAGAATACTGCAATATACCCAGAGAGAAAAAAAGGATTCCAGGGCGAGGAGAGTGCTGAAACTTGTGAAGATTTTATTGATTTTATCCGGGATGGAATTACACCCGGGACTAAGGGTGAGTTACAGAAAACTGTTTACATTAAACCATACAGCCCTGAAGAAGTCGTGGGGTACGTCCCAAAACAACGAAACACGTGATGCTTCTAAGGCTAAAAACAAACAGGAAGCCAGCGGGCCTAGAAATAGATAAAACCATCAAAATTGCAATATTGTTTCAAACTTACATGTGTGCACTCTGACACTTAAATCTATGCGTGTACTTGAGGTTGGAGTGTCATATAATGGTTCGTGATTTTTGATCATACAAACGTTTTAGGGAGTTGGGTGAATCTTTCTACCTTTTAAAGCACCGCAATTAAGATAGGTACAAGTCAGTAATTGTGTGGGTCTGTCAAGGGAGCGCTAGAACCCTATAAAATCGCCCTGCACAAGATTTTGTTTTAATTACCTACTGGTAATTCCATTACTCTGAGTCCAGTCTTCCCTCTTCGCATCATTACAAACCTCCCTTTCGACCTAAGTGTGGGTTCCAGGTCGATTAGGGCAGAAAGAGCGATTTCTACTTCTTTTTACGAGAAGATAAGTTCATGGCGGGCGCATCTGTTATATTCCTGTGATAGAACTGGGTGTATTTGTTATATCCGTGTGATAGAACCAGGCATATCTATTACATCTTTGAGATAGGACCAACCGTATCTGTTATATTCCTGTGATAGAACTGGGCATATTTGCAATATTTCTGTGATAGAACTGGGCGTTTCTGTTATATTCCTGCCATAGAACCAGGTGTATCTGTTACATTTTTGAGATAGAACCGGGCATAGCTGTTATAATTCTGTGATAGAACCTGGCGTGTATGTTATATACCTGAAGTTTGTTGCCGGTGGTGGGGGCATGGCCTCAAGCCCCAGCTGTCCGTGTGGCAGGAAGCAGCCAACGTCGCCGACAGCGCCCGGAGACGCCTAGTTAGTCCCGATGGGCTCCCGCTGCGCGGGACGTGCCCGGGCACATGCCTGGGCCCATCTTCGCATGTCAGCGGCCGGACAAGGCTGGGCTGGACCACCCCTCTTGGTTTCTGCTCCTTATGTCCTTGCAAAGTGAGATTTACCCCTCCCAAAGTGTGTTTGACCCTCCTCAGGTGCTGATTGTTTATTTACTGGTCATTACTGTTTATATAAAATGGTAAAAAGGAAAATCCTGAATGATGAGGGTTCTCCCAAGAGACATCAAGATGCTACTGTTGACTCTTTTTTGGTGAGTGTCGCAAGGGTTCTTGATAATGAAGTTATATTGGCGAAGCGTCGCTTATCGTTGGATATGGAGAACGTTAATTTACCACTCATAGATTTGGATTTGACTAACAAACCTTAAATTATGCAAAATGAAACCACTCAAAGGGTTTAAACTGATTCTGAGGTCCCGTTCATTACCCAAACCTCACCCCACCCCCTATCAACAACTGCTGGTGGACCTCCAACGAAATGGAAGAAGAGGTCCAAACATGCGGCCCCAATACAAGTGACAAGTACTAACTTAGATGTACAACAGAATGGGGGGCTATGTCCAACATACCCTTGTTTACTAACATATCCAGGACTTTGACTTCCACCTCAGGCACGCCTCTGTGGTTACATTTGGACTTGGATAGTAAAATAAGCAGCTTTGACTGTGTATTGACAACCAGCCTCTCACCCTTATTGGATAGACTCATTAGAATACAAGATGGCCTGGAGAGGCCTGTATTACGGAATAGTAGCATATCCAGAGGTGAGCGGGAGGCTCTAAGACCAAACACACAGATCCGAAACCAGCCTAGCATTGCTTCCCAGCCCACCCGCCCAGCTGCCGCCTGTAATAGTGGCCATGGCACCGGGTTGGGATTGGCTCAAAATTGAGGTTTGATGGGAGGTAGTTTACCTAAAGTAGGAGAACGTAACAGAAACGGACCCAGGGGCAGGGAGTATCGCCCCCTCCCCTCAAAAAGGGCAAGAACAGATCTAACCCAGGGAGATCTTATCCAGTAGATGGTGGAAGACGAGCCACCTTAAAACAGGCGAGACTGGATCTCCCCCCCGAGTGTTGCCCTTACATGACAATTGTAACAAATGTCCCCGCCTTTCGGACAACAGTAATGAGTCAACGGGTCGACTGAAAAATAAAGTCTGTCACTGGTTATCACGTAACAAGGATTTCACAAATTCTAGCTATCAAGACATTTTATTTGTTAGAAGAGAGGGCGGGGTTGGATCCTCTCGCAAACATACCTGTGGGGATTGTGTTGATTAAACGTGGTGCTAAGTTACACTGGCAGGGTTCTGGCAGGCATGCAGCATTACCTTATAGTTGCGGGGGACCTTAATGTTACATATGAACCAGTAGTTTTGTGTAGAATCTTGTTCAGGAGGAAGAGATAGCAAGGGGCTTTCAAAAGTTGGAGATACTACCTCTTAAGAGGAATATATCACGTTACAACGCAAACAATTACAACATATGCTTTTACAACGCAGTTTTTACATCATAACTACCATTACATCACATGATTTTACAGTGCATGCCATTACAATGCATTTTTAAAAACTACCATTACAGCGCATTTCATTACAATGCATTCCATTACAACACATACAATTACAACGTATACCGTTACAATGCATAATACTTTTAGGGCAAGTGTTGGATAGTGTAGGGGTAAAAATTACTATTCCCATCTTTCCCAAAACCCACCCCTACCCCAAAACTAAAAAATCTCCATTACTTACCTTATAATGCATTGTAATAGCCTCCCTTGGAATAGTATGTGTTGTAATGACCTGCATTGTAGTGACATGCCTTGTAATTGCATGCATTGAGGCGTCCAGAATGGAAGACTGACCGTCATTCTGGCATCTACTCTCTAAAGGAGCAATCCATATGGTTAAGGAAGAGGACTTCTTCATTCAACCACAGGTTTGGGAAGATTATGTCTGGAAACTACATACCAGGGAAGGTAGGGAGTTGGATAAAGAGAATACCAAGGCTGGGATGCGTTATTTATTTGAGACAGAAGTAGGGGTTCCAGTCAGCTTTACCTGGGAAGAGACTGTGGCTGCAATCAGTACCTTGCAATCCAGGAAAGCACCTGGGCTAGAATACCTGGAGATCTTTATCGATCTGAGCCATATATATGCTTTAATGCCATTGCTTGTGACGGAGACATCCCGCGGACTTGGAAGGAAGCTGAAATGATCCTTATATTTTAGAAAGGGGATAAAGGGGATGCTTCCAGCCAATCAGCCTCACAGACAAAGCACAGAAAGTCTCTCGCAAACTGATCTTGACCAACCCAAACTCTTGGATTGAGGAAAATATCACCTGTCTCACCTGCAAGCTGGCTTCAGGGCATCCGCACGCACCCTGGATCAGGCGTTCCGCCGCCTCGCGCTCATATGGAAGGAAGGACGCCTGTGGGCTGTGTCTGAGGATCCCAAGTCAGCCTTTGACTCCATCAATCGCACCAATCTATGGGGGGCCTTGAGGGACCTTGGGTTTCCCAGTGGCTTGTTACAACTTATAGTTCAACTTCACCAAGACAACTATGCCCAAGTCAGGTGGAGATCTAACAAAAAAGTATAAGTGTTTCAAAAGGAGTCCGTCAAGGTTGTGTTTTGGCTCCAACTCTGTTTTCTTTATATATGGATGGGCTAATCAATGCATTGTTCGATTGTGGGGGGAGCCCCCTAAATTAGCAGGTAGATTAATTCCTTCTCTCCTCTTTGCAGACGATACGCTGCTAATTTCGAAAACCGCAATGGGAATGCAGAATGTTTTAAATAGGTTTGCAACAGCCTGAATTGATTTGGCCTTCACATTAATTGCTCTAAGACGAAGTTTATGGCTTTTAATCTTCATAAATGTTTTAAAGGGAAGCTGAGGCTGGGCTGGAATATTTTAGATAAGGTCAAAGTCTTTGATTATCTGGGAGTTAGATTACCCAGTAATCTGACAAGGCCTGGCCAGGATATATAAGAGCAGGCTTGCACTCCTGCATGTGGGCAATGTCATTGTTAAGAAACTAAATCGATCTGTCTTCCGTCTAATTTCTCCTGTATTTGGAATTCATCGGGCCAGAGGGTTGGACGCTGCTGAGTTGTGGGGTTTGGAACAGACGAAGAGCCTAGAGGCGGTGGGAAATAATTTCATAAGGTCACTTTTAAACCTTCCAATAAACGTGTCGAATGTAGTCATTTACACGACCAGCCGAAGCTCTATGTGTGTTTAGATTTGACATCGCCCAATGGCTGGTGTTTATATTAACGAGATATTTGCTATATGCCTGGTGGGTACGGATTAAGATGTTGTCCGCTAACAATGTAATCAGGATGTTTTTACGGTGTCTATTTATATGTTACTTGCCAAATTTTTATGGAAGTTGTGTTTTTAAGTGAATGATCATTAGTTGATCAAATAAAGTGACAACAACTACTACCTCTTGTAGAACCAGGCATATCTGTCAGTTGTTTTAGATAGAACCGGGCATATCTGTTATGTTCCTGACATAGAACTGGTCATTTCAGTAAAATTCCTGCGATAAAACTGGCCATGTCTGTTATATTCCTGAGATAGTACCAGGCACAATTGTTATATTCCTGCCATAGAACAGGACGTTTCTATCATATTCCTGTGAAAGAAACAGGGGTATCTGTTATATTCCTGCGATAGAACCAAGGGTATCTGTTATATTCCTGCGATAGATACAAAAAATATCTGCTGTACCTATAGTTATTTTATAAACGCATCTAAGTCGTTTCTTAAGACAGAGAAGAACCACTCTTACTGGACTGTGTAAGGATTACAAAACACATAAAAATGAGGTATTAATCCATATTTTAAGTTTTGACCTTGTTAGAAAAATACTTATTCAATGAATACGTGAGATTTAAACATTATACCACCATTTTCATACAAACAAAACCCAGGACCTATTTGTCCTACAATACATTGGTGCCCATGGACAATCTGTGGAATAAAATTATTCACACATACTCATTCATACTCAGACGCATTCATACATTATAACAAAAGACACATGACCCTAACTACTAAAATTAGAACAAAATGCAGGCCCAAGATAATGGTAAGCGAGTCTTCTTAAGTGTTAAACATAAACCAAGGGGTACAAAAGAAGAATGGCATATGGTGAACAGAATGGGGTAACAAGAAAAATGTTCTTGTAGTATCTTAATAAATCTGTGTAGTGAACAATCCAGTTCAATATGCCGACGCGCGTTTCGGTGTGACGCCCCCTTATAACCGGGGCAACACCTTCTTCAGGGCAAGAAATTATTCAGACATGAGTTCCATGGGACCTATCAAGTGATAAATAACAATTAGTGAACACAAAACTGTTAATTCTAAACATATCTATTAGATGACACTGATTATTTATAAAATTACAACATACAAAATACATCTAAGATAGACACTGGTCCAGATAAATGAGTGGTTGAGCATTAAACATATTGATTATATTATGAACGTTGCACACATAATGGAAAATAACGAACAGAAAATCAAATTTGAGAGAAGTTTATGAAAGAATACACATGCAACAAATGGTTTGGTCATATTGGCAATTGATCAAAAGGAATCCTGAATATATAGCTAGGACTGGATACCGTTGCATAAAATCTGGTAAACAGCATTTAGATAAACTCAGTAAATAAAAGATATCATTTGGGGATTCATATATCATCAAGAGAATGATATCAACTAAGGGATGGGTGAGTTTCGAGGACAGTAATAAAAAGTAGGGGTGCTATATCTGCATGAAGCTGATGGTTAGGAAAAGGAAGATAAGAGACATGCTCACCAAGGGATCAGATGGGAAGATGAGAATAATTATCTCTCTTTCTCCTTAAGTGATGCAACCTCAGTACTTCTAGTGGTACACATATATAGCAATGTAGAGGAACTTTTCAACTTATAGGCATGCGAGATCTAAGGAAGAAAGTAGATCAGGAAAGATTAACATTTCTAACATAAAGCATAGTTTGTTAGATTTGTGATGTTTATGAAATCAACGATTTATAGGTGTTCTCTGTTCTCACTATTTAGGCAACGAATAAGAGTCAATGGGTCAGGAACACCAGTTAAAACAAACTGGGCTAGTGAAGGTCTATTCTTTATATATATGAATCCTAGAGCTAAGTCATAAGTGAGAAACTTGAAGATGTAAATCATCACCTGTTAAGTTTTAGGGAGACCACCCCGTAATTCCAGCTAGATGTGCACCTATCCTCACGCTTCCACGGTTGGTGAGGAAAAGGAAAATGAATTCTGCCACAGCCTATGGTGAGTCAGACAAAGTGATTAGAGTTAGCTATAGGCTAATTATGGGGTTAAGCTAATTACTAATCATTGCCCCGTATGAAACGTGAAAACCTCAAAGATGTGATTAATCACCTTTTAGGGCGTATCGTTGTTCCTGTTTATCGTGTGGCTGGATGAAAAAAGAAGAATAGGATTCCTCCGCAGTATCTGGAGGGTCAACTAACAAAATAAATAGAGTTAGCAATCCAGCGTCACATAACAGAGCGGAGAAACTGAAGTCGTAGTCATTCAGTCTATTATCTGAGCGCTTACCGGTTTTTTAAAACGTTCAGGCCTTCGCCTACGACCAGGTGTGCAGATCAATGTGGGCGCTGCTCCGCATATTACGCGAGTGACTCCACACGTTAATTAATCGCCGTTTCAGTTCAAGGAGTGTGACCGGGGGGAAAAAAAGAATAGAATTCCTCCGCCGTATCTAGTGGGCGAAATAACAAGATAATAAAAAGTTAACGCAACTGTGCAGATAGAGCGAGTGAGGGAGCTGATGTCTTAGCCTAAATGCCTATTTTATACGCGCTTACCGAGAGGAAGCTTTCTGATGCTTTCAGTTCTTCGTTTTGTTCCAGGCACGTAGATCAAAGTAGATGCTGCTGCGCTGCTGGTCCTCTGCTTACTGCGAAGCGAGCAACGACCAGTGTGATTAGGAGCAGCTGCTTATATACTAACAGGGGCTGACATCACGTCCTAGGGTAATATCAAAGAGGTGGCTGTGGATTCTGAGGAGGATTCGGATCGGGGTGTTTTATGGTCACCAGTATGATCGCTGTTTGTGATGCGGCACCTTCCCAGATACAGTAATCCCTGACATTCTGCAGTGCAGTCGACAACAGGGAATTCGTGATAAGGGCTCAGGTAGATAAGTTAAAGAGCGCCTTAATAATATTGTGTATGTGTCCAAAGGATTTAGCGAAGAGAACCAATGGAGGATCTATTGTGTTAGTTCATGACAGAGATTAATAGGGATCCAAATCGTTTTTTGGTCTCTTTCAAAGGGACACATAGCTCTAATATAATGCTTAAATAATAGCATTCTCCCAGGGCAATTCCTCATTAAGCCCCCTAGTCTTGGAGTCCAGGAAGTAGATCCAAAAGACTTCTCGCTTTTTGCGTATCCGGGTGCTGTCAGTGCCTTTTTGCATGCGGACCCTTTCTAAGATTGTCCAACGTAGGTCCTTCTCAGTGTGGTTGGACTCCATCCAATGTTTGACCAATGGTGCTGAAAGGTTATTTCGCCTGATGTTAGATTTGTGTTCCCCTATGCGTATTTTGCATTCTCTGCCAGTCTCTCCTACATAGGGGATTTTGCATGGGCATAAAATAACATAGATACAGTTAGTAGTTTTACAGTTGGTCATTTCATTGAGATTGATGGTTTTATTATTGATTACAAGGGTGTCGTTGACAATAGCGTTGGGGCATGCTTGACATCCTCCACATTGGTGGTGTCCAAGAACCGGGGTATTGCCAAAAAGGGATCTCTGTGTCAAAGTATTCCGCTCTTGTGGTTTGGCTCTGACCAATAGGTTTTTTAGGTTTTTGTTCCTCCGGAATGCAAATAAAGGCTTGGGTATCTTCTCTGCTTCATTGTCCAAGTTTAGGAGGTGCCACTGCGAATTGATGATTTGTCGTATTTTATGGTTTATGGAAGAGTGTTTGATGACACAAACCAGTTTTTCCATCTTGTTTTCTTCCTTCTTGGGTGTAAACAAGGTATCCCGATTAAAATATCTGGCTCTCTTGAGGGCATCCCTAACAAGCCTGTTAGGGTATCCTCGTATATTCCTGCGATAGAACCAAGGGTATCTGTTATATTCCTGCGATAAAACCAAGGGTATCTGTTATATTCCTGCGATAGAACCAAGGGTATCTGTTATATTCCTGCGATAAAACCAAGGGTATCTGTTATATTCCTGCGATAGAACCAAGGGTATCTGTTATATTCCTGCGATAGAACCAAGGGTATCAGTTATATTCCTGCAATAGTGCTGCAGATCAGAGCATAAAAATTCTCCCTACTTCCACAGATAGAGTAATTTCACAGATACACGCACATACACTCATCATACGCTTGGGCCCATTTCACCAACATACGCTCTATTACTCTATCCGCACTGAACCTGAGAGAAACTCCTTAAACACCCTGCATCTACAGTAAGGTCAATGCGATCAAATTGATATTGCCTAGAATCATGATAGTCACAATAAGGAATTCAATAACTGACAAAGAATTAACCACCCGACACTGTAATTCAAACATAAGGTAATTTTATCTAAAATTAGTTCAAATGAAAGTCAATCAATAGCAAAATCATTATTCTCATATTTACCTATTCTAGCTAAATGTCATAAATGGGTCAGGACAGGCCTCTCAGTAAAGTCTCTCGAGTCGCCGTCCTCACAGCATCGATCCTCACCAGCATGGGTTCAGAAAGAAGTGGCCTCAAAAATCCCGAATGCAATGACACGGACCCTCTCTAGTCTAATATATTTATAATAAAACTTACAAAATGATAGCAACAAATAAGTTCTGAATATCCGTTGAACCGCTGAGCAGAGCGAGCAGGAAAGGATGTAGCATCGCTACATTTGGAAAACCTCCGCTCAGAAAAATCACAAAAATAAAAAGACGGAAGAAGGAAACTCAATCTTGAAAATGTTGCATTAATAGAAGCTCTTCCTCGGAATCATGGCAAAGCCATTACAATTGTGAATAGTTCATTGTGGCCTCATTCTCAACCAAGGACAACTCAGCAGATTGGCAGTACGCCTGGAATCGCTGTCATCATAGAAGCTTTTTCAAATTGTGCAGAGGCTGTGATCAGGTGACTTTCAACCATGTTCAGCAAGGCCCTCCGTCACATCTCATTCACTCGAACGCAGGCTGTAAATGGCAGCCATTTTCTTTTAGGCCAAAACTGACAATCTTAATTGAAAGAAACACAAACAACGTTACTACATCATCGCAATGTTTAAACAGTGTTAATTCCCACTAATACCCTTATGTGTATGTAATTATCTAGCCAACTGCGACATATTTAAGCATTAGTACACGTTTGTTAAAAAGCATGAATATAATACAAATAGCACTCTCGTTATTTATTTAAACGCACATATTATTAAGCAACATATATGCATTCCCACGTGTAATTTCTCTTGTTAGTATGTTGCTTAGTCAGAATCAATCACGGAAAACGATAATTAGTAATTAAAAATTAATAATTTTTAACTATGACACATAGACAAAACTGGAGCTTAAAACCCAAAATAATTTTCAACAGAAAACCCTGCTCCAGCAATCCCCCCTTTGGTGATATTATCACCAAATCAAAACCCCCCCCCAAAAAATGTTTTTTGTCCAAATTTTAGGAGAAATTGAAATGTCTCTTTCTTTTACACACCAGACTCCCTTTCATCATCCCTTTTTGTCTCCAAATAAACACCCTCTCTCAATTCTTCAAATTCTATTTCTTGTGAGTCTCTTTTTGACCTCTTTTGTTTCTGTTCAATATTAGCTCTAATTCTTTCCTTTTCCCCTCCCCTGTTTTTACAACACAAACACACCAATCTTAATATCCATAAGGCAACAAACACACATGTCAAAGGAAACAACACCTTACCTATAATAGTACTACCTATTTTAGCAATAAAACTCTTAACAGCTATCATCTTATTAGCTAATTTGGTCCAGATACTTTCAGCTTCCAGTGGTACTAATTCCTCATGCAAATCAGTAATATTTTTGATATAGACCTTCAGGTCTTTACTTTCATCAGGAATGTAAGTGCAACAATGTTGAACTTTCAGCATTCCACAGACTCCACCCTCCTTGGCCAATAAAATATCAAGGGCAAGTCGATTTTGCATAGACATGGCACGTAAGGCAACCATTTCCGTATTCACCAAAAGAAACCCTCCAGCGGTACTTGTCGATAAGCGATCTACCACTGTTGACAGTTTCCGAATTCCATATGCATTTAAAGAAATTCCCACTGCTGGAATTAAAGCTCCAAAAATATCTCCTACTATTTCTGACCAAGTCTCTCTCTTAAAACGTGTTAGTAAGTTAATGTGTTCTACATCTTCTATCTTATCTATATGAAAAATCTTTGGGAAGACCAGACCAACATAACATGTGCCATACCAATGGTCAGGCAACCTGTAATAAGCCCTGTTCCCACAAATATAATACACTCCCGGGAAAACTAGATCTTCTCCTCCTCTGAATCCCCATCCCGTTGCAATAAAGTATGTATCATGACACTCACTAGTCCCAACAAAATAATTATCATATTGGGATTTCCTCCTGGTAATACATAATTTACCCTTCTGTGGTGCATCTAAAGCCAAAGTTGGACTGGCCCCATTCTTCAATTCTCTTCCCATTTCAATGTCCCAAATCGTCTCACTCATTTTATATTTCCCTGCCTTTTCATGCATGCTCATTCTCCTTTCCTCTACCATGTTTAGGAAAGCTTTCTCTTCTTCTTTCAAACTACAAGTTAAATTGTTCTTAAAAATGTAATCTAATGTTAATTCTTCTTTCTCAATAAAAATCTCACCAAAAATGTTAGCTTCTTTAGCTGGATTTAGCTTTTTGTTCATAGGCAATTGCCCAAAAATGTTATCTTTGTTAGACATCTCATAATCTATTTTCCCTAACAAATAAAAAACACTACTCAACACACTACAGGAAATTCCATACGTAGCTGGTAAATGGTGATAAGTAACACCTTCTGAAACGGATGCAGGTAATTGCATACATACATAGCAATCCCTAACTTCCATTGTCTTTACGTATTCATACAACAACTTTGAAAAAACATTGCTAGGAAAATCATTAATTGACCTATCTTTATGTGTGTTAATGTTACTAACCCTAGTCAGAATTATTTTCTGTGAATTTTTCCCTACATTAGTCATATTCTCAGTATGTATTCCAAAAGTGTCTATTGTAACCCTAAAGGTAACTAATAAAGCAAGTACACACCATAATAGCACTAATAAACCAGTACAGCAGCAGCACATTCTACACCATCTTTTCAAAAAGGCACATCTACTTTGGTTATTCTCCGTGTTAGCCATTTTACTACTCTGGCAGTGTCTTTTGACTTAGCCTCTTCTACTCCACTACTGAGTTTAGAACTCTAAATTATCTCAGAACTGCTAATTTTCAAAGTTTCTTCTTTTCACTTTCTCCAAGTGACTCCTTCAGTTCACTCAATTTGGATTTTCATCGTTTTTCACTTCTTCTTCAGCAACATCGAATTGTATCAGATCTTCAACAACATCCTGTGCATCCGACTCTTCTCCAATGTCAGTCATGATAACTTTTAAGATTCCAATAGACTTTTCCTCCCCCTCAACCACTTTTCTCAAGATCCCCTCCGGATTGCCTTGACTCTCTGCCTCTTCTTCTCCTTCAGACAGTGCCACATAAGACCATTCCGGTGATCTGTACTTTTGGTTGGGTTGTCTAATTCTCTTTATTCTTCCTTGTTCCTTCGATCCTTCTTGTTTCTCACCTTTTGTTCTGTTTTGACTCGACACTTCGTTCACCTGTTCAGCTTTTGACAAATCCACTCGTGTCAGTCTGTACCTCAGCCTCTTTATCTTGTTAGGCCAAATATCTCCTCGTACAACCTTTTTCGGTCTTACTTCTTTATTGTTTCTTTCTCCAATCCAAGTCCTTTTCCTCAGAACTCGACCTTCAGGTTTCTCATTCTCACTTTCATCCGATTCTGTTTCATCTGCCTTTTGTCCCTCAGCAACTCTTTCTTTCTCCACAGACTTCTTTTCCACCACTCGAGATTTCTCTATTCCTGTCCCTCCTCGAGTCTCCAACACGCAATCTTCTTGCTGTCTACTTGTCCCTTCACCTAGCTCATCAGAAATGTTCCCTAGACCTCCTCGGGGGTCTTCCGCAATCTGTCCCTCTCTATCTTCTTCTGACCCTGCTTCTTCAGGTGTAATCTCAAGTGGGATTTCAACCTCCTCATCTGATTCAGGTGTATTCCCTGTGGAATTGCTCTTTTCTCTCCCTTTTTTCCCACTGCTCGTTGGAACTTCAGGCTCTCTTACAGAATCTGATCTCTCTTCTGAAACTCTCAATGTTTCCCTTGAATCCTCTTCTGGAAGGAAAGAATCACCTGATTCTCTTTCTCCTTCAGCTCTTTCAGGATTCCTTTCCCTTCTCACTGGCTCAGTTTCTTCATCATCACTCGAGTCTGACTCTTCAAAATACTCTTTACCAGTCCCTTCTCTTGGATTTGGAACTCTCAGAGTATGACTTGCATGCACCCAATTCTTCACACCGTCACACTTTACAGCAGTCGTCGTAGTCAGAATAACTTGCCTTGGTCTTCCCCACCTTGGAACCAAGCAATTTCTTCTCCTGTGCACTTTTATCCTCACCCAGTCCCCTGGACTCAGATCATGGGCTTGCTTCTTTTCAAGTGTAGTAGCGTCTCCTCCAACCTGGTGAAACACAGAATGAACTGCGTCAGCCAGGCCTTTACAGTAATCCAAAATCATGTCATCAGTTATTGTCATCAACTTGTTGACAGGCACAAATGCATGTCGCATTGCACGTCCCATCAGGATTTCATGCGGACTCAAACCAGTAGTTCTATCTGGAGTAGACCTAATAGTCATCAACACTAGAGGCAAGACATCAGGCCATTTCATTCCAGTAGCTAAACACATCTTACCAATTCTGTTCTTGATTGTGCCATTTATCTGTTCAACCACCCCAGAAGCCTCTGGTCTGTATGCACAATGTAACTTCTGCTGTATGCTTAGTGCTTCACAAATTAAACTCATGAGCTCATTATAGAAGTGTCCACCTCTATCAGACTCAATCGTTACTGGAAACCCATATCTAGGAATCAGTTCTCTTAACAGCAACTTTGCCACTGTTATTCCATCATTTCTCCTAGTTGGATAAGCTTCCACCCATCTCGAGAACAAACAGACTACCACTAGAACATACCTCAATCTGTTCACTTGGGGCATTTCAATGAAATCTATTTGCATTCTGGTAAAAGGACCTCCTTCTCTGCCTATTGTTCCTAGGCTCACCACTGTCTTTTTCCCAGTGTTGAATTGCTGACAAATCAAACATCTTTGACAGATACTTTCTGCAATCAACCTGAACTTTGCATTATACCAGGTCTGTTTAAAAGACCTAATCATGGCATCCCTCCCCAGGTGTCCCTGGCCATGATACATTCTTGCCATTGTCGACAACATGCTATTTGGCATGACTGGTCTTCCATCTTTACAGACCCAAACATGATCTGCTTCTCTCGGAGCACAACCTGCCTTGATCCAATCTTTCTTCTCTTCCTTTCCTGCCTCATCCTGCAACAGTTTCACCTCATCCCACGTTTCTAGGACATTAGTAAACATCACAGAACAAAAAGACATTTCCTTTTCTCGTTCCCGATTAATCGATTGGTTATTCTTTGCACAATATTGTGCTATGTCATTTGCGAATCTGTTACCAAGGGTTACAAAATCATCTCCTTGTCCATGAGCAGCACATTTTACAACTGCTAGTTCTTTAGGCAGCTGTATCGCCTCAAGCAACTTCCCAATCACTTCAGCATTCTTTATTGGAGTTCCACTCGACGTCAAGAAACCTCTCTGTAGCCACAATTGGCCAAAATCATGCACAACTCCAAAGCCATACTGACTATCAGTCATCACAGTCACTCTCAGATTCTTTCCAATCTTGCAAGCTCTCGTCAACGCCACCAATTCAGCAACCTGAGCAGATCTTACTCCTTTCAAAGAAGATGCCTCCATCACTTCTGAAACTTTACATACTGCATATGCTGCACTCAGCACCCCATCATCAGTCCTCAGACAAGATCCATCCACAAACAACACATGATCACTCACATGTAGAGGAAGATCTCTAATATCTGGTCTTGGTTTCGTACAATAGTCAAGTACATCCAAACAATCATGATCAACTTCATCCTTCACACCCACATTTTCAGCATCTGGCAACAATGTCGCTGGATTCACATTCACACATCTTTCAAGAGTCACATTTGATGCTCCCAGAATGATTTTCTCATATTTAGTCAGCCGACTATGTGACATATATTGAGTTCTGCTTCTTGTCAAAAGAATCGCCACATTATGAGGTACGAACACCCTTACAGGATATCCCAAGATAATACCCTCACTCTGTTCCAAACTTCTGCATGTAGCAGCTACTGATTTCAAGCAACCTGGCAAACCCACAGCTACTGGGTCAAGTGTCGATGAGAAGTACGCAATAGGCCTTCTCAGTTGTCCATGTTTTTGGATTAACACTGAAAGTGCACATCCATTTCTCTCACTGCAGTACAACTCGAATTCTTTCTCATAGTCAGGCATTCCCAAAGCAGGGGCTTCACACATTCTGCTTTTTAACTCTTCAAATGCTGCCATTTGTTCTCCATCTAGCTCCAATGGATCTCTCACCTCACTTTTGGTCAATTTAATCAATGGCCTTGCTATCAGGGAAAAATTACTTATCCACTGACGACAATAACCCACCATTCCCAGAAACATCCTCACTTCTCTTTGGGTCCTCGGGGCTCTCATCCCTCTGATGATTTTGATTCTGTCATTAGTCACTTTTCTCAGACCCTTTTCAATATTGTGTCCAAGATAATGCACCTCTTTTTTGCAAAATTGCAATTTGGCTGGAGATACCTTTAACCCTCCATCTGCCAGATGATTCAGTAAAGCTATGGTATCTACTTCACAAGCTTCACGTGTCTTCGATGCCACAAGTAAGTCATCGATATACTGCACTAGCACTGAGCTTTCAGGCATGATCAAACTCTCCAATGATTTTTTCAATAGCTGATTGAATATCGAAGGACTCTCTGTATACCCCTGTGGGATACGACACCATGCTAAAATACGCTGGCCAAACCTAAATGCAAAAATAGGCTGACTGTCATGATGCAATGGAATTGAAAAGAAAGCATGACACAAATCAATCACTGTGTACCATTCAGCATCATGTGGAATCTGATACAAAATCACTGACGGATTTGGCACAATGGGACAACATGCCACCACAATTTTGTTAACCTTTCTCAAATCCTGTACAATCCTGAACTTCCCATTAGGCTTTTTTAGCCCCATTATCGGTGAGTTACACGGACTACTCAGTAATTCTCTCAAAACTCCTTGCTGGATCATTTTCTCAATTATGGGCGTTATTCCCTCAATTATTTCTGGTGTCATTTTGTACTGAGGAATATTAGGATAAGTAATTCCCTCTTTCACTGAAATTTTCACTGGATCTACATTATTCATCCATCCCACATCTTCTCCAGTAAAATCCCAAACTGCTATTTTCACTGTGTCTCTTAACTCTTTAGGCAAGTCATCTGGATTAAAGACAGCATATGTACTCACAATTTCACTCTCTCTATTATCTAGAGTCATTCTGTACAAGACATCCTCATCCGGTGTCTCAAATGCTATTCCATCTGGAGTACAGAAAATTGTACAATTCATCTTGCACAATAAATCCCTACCTAACAAGTTCACTGGACTGGTGTCACAGGCCACAAATCTGTGCATGTCTGAAAATTTCCCTATTTTTACCCTTACTGGTTCAGTAAGACGAGTCTTAATCTGTGTGTTGGTTACACCTACTACTTGGATTGCTTCGTCCAAGAGAGGAAGATTTCTCACATCTGCTGACCTGACAGTTGATCTCGTTGCACCTGTGTCTACTAAAAAAGTAACACTTTCTTCATTTATTTTCCCATCCACAAATGATCCTGCCTGGTCTATTTCTAGAGTTGCACCAAGTATGCATTCTTCCTCCTCTCCTCGGCACCGTCAATAATCACCCTCAGACTCACTCCCTTCATTCTTTACCCAGTACTGCTGTACCAGAGTCGAACGTCTCTGTTTGTTTACCTGCTCATCATTGTAGAATCCCGAATCCTGGCTGTACTTTTGGGACCCTCTATTCTGCGGCAAGGGCGGTTTTGGCTCTTGACTCTGCTGCTTAACACCCTTCTGCTGTTGCTGCTGATTATTACACCCCTCGTTCTGCACCTGTTGATTCAAAGGTTTATTCTCATTACTTACTAATGGTGGATTTGTACATTCGGATCTCCAATGTCCCAGTTGACCACAATTGTGGCAAGGGAACTTTTTCTTGGCCTCCTCCAAGTTTCCCTTTCCTTTTCCTGCATATCTGGGCCTATTTCCTGGATTATTTGCCTGTTCCACCAACTGTGCTTCTTGTCTCTCTGCAACTTTCACCTGTGCCCACATTGCCTTTTCTTTCAACTTTGTTTGTTTTGCCTCAATTTCATCACTGAAATACTTAGCATGTCTCAGGATTTCATCAATTTTCTTACTCTGCCAATCAACTGTATGCTCACGAATTCTTTCACTAATCTCAGGTCTCAGGCCATATACAAATCTGTATACAAAATGACTGAAATCTTTGTCTCCCAGGTGTTCATCTCCACTGAACTGTTTAAAAGCTAGTATCAGCCTTTCATAGAAAGCATGAACTGATTCTTTTGCTTCCTGATGTGTTCGATCTATTTTAACCCAGTCTGTCTCTTTTGGAGGTACCTTGCTTTTCAGAAACACAATAACCTGATCGTATTTCCTCATAACTTCTGGATCTGGAGCTCCTGTCTTTGGATCTCTTGGGTATTCCTTATTAGGGCAATCTATGACTATCTTACATTCAGCCCACAAGTCTGCCGGAACAATTATATCAAACAGACTATTCAGGTCAATCCACAGCACTTTTGACAATTTCACAAACCTGTCTACCTGCCTATACCACTCGACGGGCTTTTCTCTCAGTCGAGGGAAATCATTATTAAATGATAAAATATCCTGTCTCGTCCATGGAACATGTACATATCCTCCTCCAGGTATTTCTCTAATAGGATAAGTATCCACTGTTTTCTCCTTTTCCCTCACGGGAAATGCTGAATAAGTCCTGTCCACTGATTCTTGCCTTTCCTTGTACCACCTGTCCTTCCATCTTTCTACATCACCCCATTTCCGCAACGAGGAAATCATTTCCTTAATTTGCCCTGTTCTGCCAACATTATTCAAATTTTCTATATCCTTTTCAGAAAAATCCACTCGATAAGGTTTCTGCAAAGCCTTCACTTTATCCATGTCAACTCCCAATTCACTTGCTATTCCTCTTAACCTATCATGTGTACTTTTAGCCCTCCAGGTGATACTCTTGCACATGTATAACAATTCACCATCATGATGATCTCTCAGTATTTCCATAGAAACTGTTCCTGCAATAAGCTCCTCCAATTCTATGCGCAACCTGGCTACATCAATTGCCTGAGATTTTTTCTCCTTCTTTTGAAGAACTTTCAACCAATCATTCAAATCCTCAGCTGTTATTTCCGTAGATCTTTTTACTGGGCTCACTGGTTCTGTCATCCTCTGTGGTTCCAATATTGGCATTCCTACACTACTGGTATTCAATCCTGAACTTGACTGTACATTTAACTCATCACCACCTAGGGTATGCCTCAACTGATTTTCTCTCATTCTCATTCCTGACTCTCCCGAAGAACCAGCCAATCCATTCCCTATATATGGAACCGTTAAACCACTTTCACCCGTCCTCTGCTTATCAAAAACAGGCATAACTGGACCTATGGTTACAGGTACCGTAACAGCTTCTAGATTCTTCGTCAGCTCTCTGATCTTTTCAGTCAGCTCAGATGTTGTTCTAGCTAATTCTCTTGTTTTTTCATCACTAATTCGATCTTTTCTCTCTCGCTCTTTCTCTCTTTCACTTTCCATGAAAGCGCTACCACCTTTCAAATCAGGAGACACAACTTCTGTCTCAATGATATGCAAAGTATCTCTTATTGGAGTAGCCACTGGCGTGTTCTCTTCTGATTCTGGTCTATATGGAGGTGGTCTCTTGTAAATCATGTCATCCAGAACCTCATCCTCATAATCATTAGCTCCAAACCTTTTCACTTCTGCATCAGGTACCCTCCCTGCTTCCTTCCTGTCCTCCTTTCCATCAACTGTCCTCATAGGATATAATCCCTCTGTCATACTCGCATCTCGCCATCTCCTCATTCGATCATGATGAGTTTCACGATCATATCTCCTCCCAAACATATGCCTATATTGGCTCCCACTTCTCGGTTTCTCTCGCTCATGCACCTCATCTTCCCATTCTACCAATGCCTCAAACTGCGTCGGCCTTGGTCTCGGCTCAAGACACAACATCTTTTCCCGTAAATTTCTCAACACAGCCAAATTAAATGAACCATGTTCTGGGAAAGCTAAAACACCATCTTCCTTAGTATACCTTACCCAATTGTCCAACCATATACAAGTATGATACCCATATTTCGCAACCATGAAGGATGCAGGTGTTTTCGTCGGAGGTAGCAATTCACCCTCTCTTGTTTTAATGTCCTTATCCTTGTCAAACCATTTCTTTATTTTACCGAACAAAGTTTTCTTCTTTTTCCCCTCTTGGTAATACATTTCAGCGTTTACCAAAACTCTCTAGTCCCTTTCGTACAGTTGCTGATCTTTTGTCCAATTACAGCGCGACTCACACCAACGCACCAATCCTGGAGCGTCTACGTCACTCTGTACTTCTTCCAATCCCTGCGCGGCTCACACTAACGCACCAATCCCAGTGCGAGCACTGTTCTGATTCACTATCCAATCAGAGCGCGGTCTTTCTGACGTCAGTAGTCGCTGCAGCCGCTTTGACTCCTGTCTCTTGTCACTCTACTACCCCTCCTTTACAAAACCGTCTCTGTTGGCCTTGTCTCACAATTCTACAAAATTCATTAGTTACAACATATAAACATCTCCATTGTCTGCTTCGCTAACCACAGAATAGTAAAGAAAATCTTACTTACAAGAATCCCGCTTCTCTCTAGAACAGCGCTTACCTCTGCTCTACTAGGGAATTAATACTCTCGTTGACACAGTAGCACATCCCTCTACTCTGCCCTTCTAACACACATCCAGTAACTGCTTCCTCCCGGACTGTTCCTAGGAGCTTTCACAATTAACTAAATGCTCATACATTTACGCACTTTCACACAAGAAAATATAGCACATGCATACAGAATCCTGCCTTTCCCCAGAACAGCGAACAATCTGTCCCGCTACAGAATTATAACACACGTTGACCAAGCAGCATTTACCTCTGCCCAATCCTTCTAGCAAGCTCAGAGTATACCTATTACTTCTCCAGTGGTAAGCTTTAACGGCAAACCTTACGGATCCCTGGGACTTAAGACCAAAGTTTCACAGATTACCTTTGCTACCATACACACTCCTCTTATACACAGAAATATCTCTAGTAGTAACACTCGACGATGTCACTAATTCCGAACCCAGACAATGTGACGCGCAACTTCAATTGTCACACGTTTTTCCTGCATACGTACAGGTAATTCCAACAATCCCGTCTTTCCCGAGAGCAGCACACACTTCCCTCTGCCCTACTACGGAACCGTCACCAGCTCCCAAGTTCCAGAAGCACTACATAAAACTCAACATGACGACTTCAACATATAATATTAGTACATATATCAACATCAATAATCGATGAAACCGAAAGCCTATGTACAAGCAACCTATCAAATTAAGACATTAATCAAAACCATCACCCTGCTACCAGGAAATTGCTGCAGATCAGAGCATATAAATTCTCCCTACTTCCACAGATAGAGTAATTTCACAGATACACGCACATACACTCATCATACGCTTGGGCCCATTTCACCAACATACGCTCTATTACTCTATCCGCACTGAACCTGAGAGAAACTCCTTAAACACCCTGCATCTACAGTAAGGTAAATGCGATCAAATTGATATTGCCTAGAATCATGATAGTCACAATAAGGAATTCAATAACTGACAAAGAAATAACCACCCGACACTGTAATTCAAACATAAGGTAATTTTATCTAAAATTAGTTCAAATGAAAGTCAATCAATAGCAAAATCATTATTCTCATATTTACCTATTCTAGCTAAATGTCATAAATGGGTCAGGACAGGTCTCTCAGTAAAGTCTCTCGAGTCGCCGTCCTCACAGCATCGATCCTCACCAGCATGGGTTCAGAAAGAAGTGGCCTCAAAAATCCCGAATGCAATGACACGGACCCTCTCTAGTCTAGTATATTTATAATGAAACTTGCAAAATGATAGCAACAAATAAGTTCTGAATATCCGTTGAACCGCTGAGCAGAGCGAGCAGGAAAGGATGTAGCATCG
Source organism: Triturus cristatus (assembly GCF_964204655.1). Taxonomy (NCBI): domain Eukaryota; kingdom Metazoa; phylum Chordata; class Amphibia; order Caudata; family Salamandridae; genus Triturus; species Triturus cristatus. Next base: position 848,210,498 of record NC_140595.1, read on the forward strand.
CTACATTTGGAAAACCTCCGCTCAGAAAAATCACAAAAATAAAAAGACGGAAGAAGGAAACTCAATCTAGCAAATGTTGCATTAATAGAAGCTCTTCCTCGGAATCATGGCAAAGCCATTACAATTGTGAATAGTTCATTGTGGCCTCATTCTCAACCAAGGACAACTCAGCAGATTGGCAGCACGCCTGGAATCGCTGTCATCATAGAAGCTTTTTCAAATTGTACAGAGGCTGTGATCAGGTGACTTTCAACCATGTTCAGCAAGGCCCTCCGTCACATCTCATTCACTCGAACGCAGGCTGTAAATGGCAGCCATTTTCTTTTAGGCCAAAACTGACAATCTTAATTGAAAGAAACACAAACAACGTTATTACATCATCGCAATGATTAAACAGTGTTAATTCCCACTAATACCCTTATGTGTATGTAATTATCTAGCCAACTGCGACATATTTAAGCATTAGTACACGTTTGTTAAAAAGCATGAATATAATACAAATAGCACTCTCGTTATTTATTTAAACGCACATATTATTAAGCAACATATATGCATTCCCACGTGTAGTTTCTCTTGTTAGTATGTTGCTTAGTCATAGTATGTTGCTTAGTCAGAATCAATCACGGAAAACGATAATTAGTAATTAAAAATTAATAATTTTTAACTATGACACATAGACAAAACTGGAGCTTAAAACCCAAAATAATTTTCAACAGAAAACCCTGCTCCAGCAATAGTACTGAGGTATCTGTTATAGTCCTGTGATAGAACCAGGAGTATGTGTTATATTCCTGCGACAGAACCAGGCACAACTGTTATATTCCTGTGACCGAACCGGACGTATCTGTTATAGTCCTGTGATAGAACCGGAAGTATGTGTTATAGTCCTGCAACAGAACAGAGTGTTTCTACCATATTCCTGTGACAGAACCAGGCGTATCTGTTATATTCCTGCAATGAAACCATTCACAACTGTTATATTCCTGCCATAGAACAGGGCATTTTGATCATATTCCTGTAATAGAACCAGGTGTATCTGTTACATTCCTGTGCTAGAACAAGGCATATCTGTTATAGTCTGTGATAGAACCCGGAGAGTGTGTTATATTCCTGCAACAGAACCGGGTGTATCTGTTATATTCCTGCAATAGAACCAGGCACATTTGTTATATTCCTGCCATAGAACCAGGTGTTTATATCATATTCCTGTGATAGTACCAGGTGTATCTGTTATAGTCCTGTGAGAGAACCCAGAGTATGTGTTATATACCTGAGACAGAACCGGGCATATCTGTTATATTCCTTTGATAGGACCAGGCGTATCTGTTATAGTCCTGTGATAGAACCCGGAGTATGTGCTATATTCCTGCGACATAACAGGGTATATCTATCATATTCGTGTGATAGAACCGGGCGTATCTGTTATATTCCTGCAATAGAACCAGGCACAACTGTTATATTCCTGCCATAGAATCTGGTGTTTCTATCATATTCCTGTGATAGAACAAGGCGTATCTGTTATAGTCCTGTGATAGAACCCGGAGTGTTGGACTTGGCCCTTTTTGCAGGGTCATCCCTAAACTTTTTGCCTTCCTCCTGTATTTTTTCTGACCTGGTGTTGGCTGTTTTATGACTCTGGGCACCTTACCACAGCTGACCAGTGCTAAGGTGCATATGCTCTCCCTATGGTAAAATGTATACATTGATTGGTGTCCATGTTTGGCTTATTTGGTTTACTATCAGCCCCTAGTAAAGTGCACCAGGAGTGCCAGGGCTTGTAAATGCAAATGCCGCTGGTGGGCTCGCAGCACTGGTTGTGCCATCCACAGTAGCGGCCTAGTAAAATGTGTCTAGGGTCTGCCATTGCAGAACCTGCATGCAGTCTGGTACTGTCATGCTGACTGGGCAAGTGCACCCACTTGCCAGTCCCTAAACCTTCCCTTACCTTCATATTAGTCACCCCTATGGTAGGCCCTAGGGCAGGGTGCATTGTAAGAATAAGGTAGGACATGCCCTGAGGTGTGTGGCATGTCCTAATAGTGAATTACAGCCATTTTCGTTTTTCACTATTGAAGGCTACCTGCTCTCCATAGGCCAGAATGGGCTGCTAGATTATAACACTCTATAATCCTAGCAGACTCAGGAAGCATGGTAGAAATTCGTGTTTAGTATGCCTGAACTCAGAATAATAAAATACATCTTTTAGTAAAGGTTATTTTAATATCCTGGGTTTGCAAATGCTACTTTTAGAAAGTTAACATTTGCGTGCCTAACCATTTCAGTCCGCCTCTGGAGGGGAGGGCTATCTTCTTTGTGTGTAGCTTGAGTGACAGGGCTGGGAAGTTCCAGGAGACAGGCTGGGGCTGCCAGGTGGTGAATAGGAAGATTACACCAGATGGGTGGGAGGAGTGCACCTTGACTCTGAATAGGGCAGTGCTCTGCCACCACAATGCTGGCTCCACCCCCTGGGGAGCGTCTGATGTCTCTGCCCTGCCTGCTGAAAGAAGAAGCCAGAGTCCCAACAACAAAGTGCTCCTCACTGAAAAGAACTGGAATGGGATTATGCAAAGGCCCCCCTGGCCTGTAAAGACAAAAGAAACTTGGTATAAATGTAGGAGCCCTGCTCGTAAGAAATCAGATCCTGCTTGTGACCAAGAAGAACGCTCTGCCTGAGGAGGAGGAACCTGAAGCTGAAGGAGGGAAGCTGTCCCTAAGTCTGGAGGACTTGCCTGCAGTGGTTGCCTCGCTGCCAAGGGAGAGAAGAAACCTGCAAAAGACTTGCTTTATTTATTAACTCAAAGACTTGTGCTCACAGCAATCTCCAAGGGCTTGACCGAGCTTGCCCCCTGAATTGAACCCCAGGACCAGTGGGTTCACCATGTCTCCGCTCGTCTGATCGAGCCGTGTGCTTTCTCCCGCCGGAGTGCTCTGCGCACCTTCACCCCCTCCAAGGGCCGTGACACCCAGAAGCCTGGCCGCCTCCACTCGCCGAGAGCCCCGCTCTACCTGAGTCGCTCTTGACCCATCGGGTTTGGCCGCCCCGCTTCCCTGTCGCCTGCCTGCTACTGGAGCGTGCTTGGTGCCCCCTCGCCCTCCCGCCGGATTTCTACTTGGAACGCAAGTTCAAGCCCCAGACGGCCACCCGTACGTCGCAACGTATCCGGCCGCCCCGCTTCGCCTCCACGAAAGAGTCAGACCGCGCCGCCCCCTGAAGTGACCTCTCGCACCGTCCATGTCAGAGGCCCTGGGCCGCGCCTGTCCACCGAAAGCCGCCCGCTGGGGAACAACCTTTACAACGCAACTGTTACAACGTACTACACTTACAACGCATTTTTTACAACGCAAAATCCATTACAACGCACTACACTTACACGCATGACACTACAACGCATTTTTAAAAACTACCTTTACAACGCATTCCAATACAACGCGTACCATTACAACACATAATATTACACTACACTATCCAACACTTACTCTACTGTTGCACCCCCTGGAGTTAGAATAGTAATTTTTACCCCTATACTATCCAACACTTACCCTACTGTTGCACCCCCTGGAGTTAGAATAGTCATTTTTACCCCTATACTATCCAACACTTACCCTACTGTTGCACCCCCTGGAGTTAGAATAGTAATTTTTACCCCTATACTATCCAACACTTACCCTACTGTTGCACCCCCTGGAGTTAGAATAGTAATTTTTACCCCTATACTATCCAACACTTACCCTACTGTTGCACCCCCTGGAGTTAGAATAGTAATTTTTACCCCTATACTATCCAACACTTACCCTACTGTTGCACCCCCTGGAGTTAGAATAGTAATTTTTACCCCTATACTATCCAACACTTACCCTACTGTTGCACCCCCTGGAGTTAGAATAGTAATTTTTACCCCTATACTATCCAACACTTACCCTACTGTTGCACCCCCTGGAGTTAGAATAGTAATTTTTACCCCTATACTATCCAACACTTACCCTACTGTTGCACCCCCTGGAGTTAGAATAGCAATTTTTACCCCTATACTATCCAACACTTACCCTACTGTTGCACCCCCTGGAGTTAGAATAGCATTTTTTACCCCTATACTATCCAACACTTACCCTACTGTTGCACCCCCTGGAGTTAGAATAGTAATTTTTACCCCTATACTATCCAACACTTTCCCTATTGTTGCACCCCCTGGAGTTAGAATAGTAATTTTTACCCCTATACTATCCAACACTTACCCTATTGTTGCACCCCCTGGAGTTAGAATAGTAATTTTTACCCCTATACTATCCAACATTTACCCTACTGTTGCACCCCCTGGAGTTAGAAAAGTAGTTTTTACCCCTATACTATCTAATACTTACCTTAAATGCAATTTAATATTATGCGTTGTAATGGTATGCGTTGTAAAGGTAGTTTTTAAAAATGCGTTGTAGTGTCATGCGTTGTAAGTGTAGTGCGTTGTAATGGATTATGCGTTGTAAAAAATGCATTGTAAGTGCATGCGTTGTAAAAGTGTGCGTTGTAACGTCATACATCCCCGCCCGCTGGTTCTAGATCCGGAGTCCCTCGAGGTGCAGAACCTGCACCCCCCACCGAAGACTCGTCCAACACACCGCACGCTCCCAGGTACAGTGAACTCTCTCTCGGACTCGGGGTCCGCAACGCTCTGATTTCCCCGCATCACTGTACCTCGGGTGCGCTGCGCATCACCGTGACTGGACAAACTCGAAGGAGCGCTACGAAGCGCCAGTAACAGAAGAAACCTACCAAAGAAGAGAACAGTGCCTAATTTCCATCTTGTGGCTCCCCTTCCGCAACCGTTATTTATGGTCTTGTACTAAGCCTGCATAGCAAAGAAACTTTTATATAAAGTATACGTATATTTGATACAACTTACGCCTGGCGTCCATTTGTGGGGGATCGTTGTGATTTACTGTGTGTCATCATAAATGCTTAACTGACTTAGCGCCCAGAAGTTTAGCCCTGACTGCTCGCGCCACACTACCTATAGGGTGAGCAGGGGTTGTTCTGAAGGGATAATTCTCTTGCCCTGACTGGAAGAAGGGACCACTGCTTGTCACAAGTAACCACCTGTGCCAACCAGAGGTTCCCCATTCTAACACGGAGTATGTGTTATATTCCTGCGACAGAACAGGGTGTATCCATCATATTCCTGTGATAGAACCAGGCATATCTGTTATATTCCTGCGACAGAACCGGGCGTATCTATCATATTCCTGTGATAGAACCAGGCGTATCTGTTATATTCCTGTGACAGAATCAGGTGTATCTGTTATATTCCTGCAATAGAACCAGGCACATTTGTTATATTCCTGCCATAGAACCGGGTGTTTTTATCATACCCCTGTGATAGAACCGGGCGTATCTGTTATATTCCTGCGATAGAACCAAGGGTATCTGTTATATTCCTGCGATACTACCGGGGTATCTGTTAAATTCCTGTGATAGATAAGTGGGATTTGCTGGCACATAATTTTTTGTTCGCTGGGCTCAGCTTGTTAAAAGCTTGGCTATAGGAGGTTTTAAGGCCTCCTATCGTAAGGACGGACAAGGGAGTGGACAGAGGTAATGATGTAGCTTGAGCTTCCAGAACCTTCCACCAGTAGCGGCTGCATTTAATGGCATGACACCATCAAGTGAGAGAAAATCTAGTACCCGTCAGACAGTCCAGTTACTTCTGCTCCCTGGGACTTGTAGCCGGTTCTCCTGGACTGTCCCCTGGGTGACTTCCAAGGTCTTTTCTATATTAAAAGCACAGACGTCTGCCCTAAATATGGATTTTGCAGCTAATTCAGGTTTATTAATGATTATAGCTGTTAACAAACTAGGGTATGACTATATAAACACCAAGTAAATACATAGACACATACATACATACATACATGCATTCATACATATGTATATCATACATACATGCATATATAACACATACATATGTACATACATACATAAATACATACATACATAGATAAGTATGTACATAGATACATACATGCATATGTATTTACATACATGCATATGTATGTACATACAAACGTTCATAAATACATACATACATACGCACATGCATACATACTCTCATAAATACATAATACGTACAATATACATATATAGATACATATGTATGTGCATATTTACTTTCATAAATACATACATACTAACTGTAGAAAAATGGGGTTCTGTTGCTGTACCCCCACCACACACTTGTTGACTGGTATCTGATGCAACTTTGACTGTGTACTGGGTCCCTGCTAACTAGGCCCCAATCCCTGTGTTTTCCTAAACTGTACAATTGTTTCCACAATTGGCACACCTCTGGCTCATATATAAGTCCCTTGTAAAAGATACCAGTGGTACCAAGGGTATTGTGTCCACAGAGGGTCTCTAATGTCTGCAGCATGTATTATGCTACCCTCAGAGACCCCTCGTCTAACACATACACACTGCTGCTGCATATGTGTATTTAAGAGTCGACATGTCACACATCCCTGTGTGCCATGCCTACAAACCACTTCCTGTGGTATAGGTAAGTCACCCCTCTCGCAGGCCTCACAGCCCTGAGGAAGGGTGCCCTATACCGCATGTGAGGGCATAGCTGTGTGAGCAATGTACCCCTACAGTGTCGAAGTCCACTCTTAGACATTGTAAGTGCAGTGAAGCCAGATTGAGTACATGGGCTGGGAGTTTGTTGTTACAAACTCCACAGCTCCATGATGGATTTATAGAAGGCTAGGACGTTTGATATCAAACTTCTCAGGATAATCAATCAATCAATCAATCAATCAATCAATCAATCATTTGTATAGCACACTAATCATAAAACCATACTGATGCCAGTGTTGGATTTATTGTATAAAATGCACTCAGAGGGCATCTTAAAGATAGCTTTTGAAAAACAACCAACTCCCTCATGCTCAGCTGACTGTTCTGCACCAGCCTCCCACTTGCAGACATGTTGCTGACCCCCTGAGGTGGGAGCCGTGCGCTCTTGTGGGACAGATACAAAGCATGCTCTGGGTGGAGGTGCTTCTCACCTATCCCCAAGCAGGAACAGCAAACAGGTTTGTGAGCCTCAAAGGCTTCCTACCCCTTATTATGCTAGTCACGGCCTCTCCAGCTAGTGGAGATGTCCGCGCCCCTGATCAAGCCTTACTTTTGGTGGCAAGGTTGGCAGGAAAATTAGTAGTCAACAAAGATGTGTGCCCTCCCAGGCAGGACTCCCCCCCCACCATAAGGTGTCCTGAGCTGAAGTGACCCCCTCCTTTGAAAATCCTCCATATTGAATGGAAGGATTTTAACCAATATGGTTGGGGATGTGTTCACCCCCCAAAGGGAGTAAACACATAGAGGGTGTAGTCACCCTAAAGGTAAGTAGCCAATTTGCTACTACCTGTAACTCCCGGTAACGCCCCTAAAGTTTAGTAGTTTAGGGGCATCTCTGAACCATGAAATTCATATCTGCGCTGACCTAAGAAGAAAGAAGACATTCCTAAAGCCAACCCTGCAGAGAAGCCTGAAGATGATGACTGCTTTGGCCTCAGCCCTATCGGCTTGCAACAAAAAGGCGACCTGTCTGGCATCCAGCGACCTCTGAAAACCCTAGAAGGACTGCTGCCTTCGGAAAAGACTCAAATCTCCTGTAGGAATCAGACCTGTCCAGAAGAAATCAACTCCAAGGACTCCTGTGCCAACTGCAACCACGAGTCCAGACCCCTCTGCACCCGATGCCCCGGCCCGAGTCCAGGTGGCCCACTGGTCCAGTATAGGTCCCCCAGCGATCATGACCTCAAATCCAGCATTGGCTGACCTCTTCTGACCTTCATAATGACACCTGCAGTGCGAATCCATAGGGACAACCTAACCGCGATCGGCAAGGACAGAAGAAATCTGATGTCTAACTGTACCCCTGCACTTGTAGCCCCTGGGCTTTGGGGAGCTTGACCAGCGGTGCCCCTGTGACCCACAACATCCCAACTTACCTGTGGCGTTGGTGGTTTTCTGCCTGCACCCTCCTGTTCATCACCTGCAGCCTTTTTCCAAAAATAGGAATCTCCATAGGATTTCATTTTTTCACCCGGTGCTGCGTTTGCACCCCGAATCCGCCCGCCCCTGTGCCGCCGATGGTGTAGCTTTGGTGCTGCCTTGTGGCTCACCCTATGCTTGCTTAAACCCTCGGGCCTGTTCCCTGAAACCACGGGTACTTACCTGCAACCCGCACCTCTTGTGGATGGCCCCAGTCTCCAATGGCTAACATTGGGTATAGTGACCTTTGCACTTGGCCGCCCCAGTGCGGCTTGTGGTTCGGTACCTACCTTGATCTAACCCTAGCCCCGTGTTGGTCTAAACACCTGAAGACTGGATGTGTACGTCGAGTACTTACCTGTACATGTACATAACTGTTTTCCTCCCATAGGATTGCATTCCATTTCTTGAAGTGTCTATCTTTTACACTTCTAAGTTACTGCTACTGTTGATTGACACCCCAAAGTATTTTCAGTATCGCTGTAAAGTATTCCTATTGGTTCTGGAAGCACATTCTTTCTGTCCTTGAAAAGCATTGCTATTTTAAATTGGTACTTACCTGCAACTAAGTTTCCCTTGGTTCTGAAATAAAAGTAACAAAGTAATATTATTATGCAAATACAATTGATCCTGTATTCAGTCTTTGAGTGTTTGTAATCATTTCTTGTCTGATCATCTACAACAAATGCTAGCACTGCCCTCTGATAAGCCTGACTGCTCGCCCACACTACCACAAAAGAGAGTGAGGTGCTATCTACGTTAGCCTCTGTAAAGCCAGTGAGTATTCACTGGGGTCTGTGCACACTGTACCTTACTGTGGTATAGTATATACAGAGACAGCTTCCTACACTTACATGCATACATACGTAGGTACATACATTCATACATACATACAGACATATATACATACTTTCATAAATACATACATACATATGTACATACATAATTACATACATACATATGTACATACACACATAATGTGTTAAATACATACATATGTACATACATATATATGTATGTACATACATACTTCCATAAATACATACGTACATACATACTTATATATATATGTATATATATACACACATATGTATGTATATACATACTTTAAACCACATACATACTTACATACACACATTCGTACATACATACTTTCATAAATACATACATACATATGTACATACATACATATGTACATACATTCATATTGTTATAAATACATACACACATACATACCTATATATGTATACACATATGTACATATATACATACTTTAAAATACATACATACTTACATACATACTTTCATAAATACATGCATACATATGTACATACTTTCATAAATACATACATAATTTCTTGAATACATACATTTGTATGCACATACATACATACTTGCATACATATGTACATACATACATACTTTCATAAATTCATACACACATACTTTTATAAATACATACATGCATAATTTCTTGAATACACACATTTGTATGTGCATACATACTTATATACATATGTACATACATACATACTTTCATAAATTCATACACACATGGTTTCATAAATATATACATACATACTGGCACATGCATCAACGTAGGCTTTTGCGATTCCTTAATTGCGATTATTAAGGAATCGCAATTAAGGAATTGCAAAATCCTATGCATGTAGGAATCGATAAAGAAATAGCGATTCCTACACATTCCTTAATTGCGACTCGCAAATTGTGAGTCGCAATTAAGGAATGCCGTCCCATTCATTCCTATGGGCCTCTAGGCCCATAGGAATGAATTGGAGATTGCATGAGCAATTTGCGAGTACCAGTAGGTAGTCGCAAATTGCTCATGCAATTTCAAGGGTGCAAGGGTGTCAAAATGACACCCTATTGCACCCCTGAAATTGATCTGTGCACATATGTTGCACACACACATGCCCTAAGGGCATGTGTGTGCGCAACATGAAACTTTGAAAAATGCACAAAAGTGCATTTTTCAAAGTTTTTGCAAATTACCATGAAGTCCAACTTCATGGTAATTTGCTCCCCTTATTAGCGAAATCGCAATTTTTTTTACTTTAATGCATTGCATTTAAGGAATCTCAACTTGGGATTCCTTAAATGCAATCGCAATTTAAGTAATCGCAATTTAGAGATTCCTTAAATTGCGATTTTTGCATTTGGGATGATGCATCCCAAATGCAAAAATACCGGTCACAAAGGGGCAGATTCTGAGAATCTGCCCGTTTGCGACCGGTTTTTCCTTTGATGCATGTGCCTGATAATTTCTTAAATATATACATTTGTATGTACATACATACTTGTATACATACGTACAATCATACATACTTTGATACATACATACACACTTACTTCAGGCCAGTTTGAGTGGTACTCAACCACAACCATGGCAAACATACAATCTTGAGGGGAAAAATGGATAAATCCTGATATATTAAACCCTGTTGCAGGGATTCTGCACATACACAGAAATATGAGTAGGAAGATGGGACCTCGGTGTATAGGGGCTAAGCCTTTCTACCACCTTACTGCCCACGAACTCAGGACCGACTAGCTATAGTGTCTCACTCGCTCTCCTACACACTCATGAAAATTTAAATGATTAGACAATCCAGAACACATCACTCCTGATCTCTCAGGAATCGTGGTAACAAGACACACCTTTTCGCTCACACTCTCGTACATGTCCACAATAAGAACTGACCGAAACACGAATATAGTTCAACATTTGTAATTTAACTATTGTGCTCTTAAACGCAGTATACGAGCCACAACCAGCCGCAAAATGCACAAACCTAACACTGTTAGCATTGCAGCTCGGCCATAGATCATAAAGGGAGATGTTATCATATAAAGACGGTGGAGAAAGGACTAGAAGGCCTATCCACCCTCTCCTTGGAAAGAAGCATTATTATACACTAGAAGATCTCTGGGCTTTGTCAGCAGACCCCATACCTTAGTGCCTAGATGGCAAATCTACATCACAGGAACCGCATGACTCTTCCCCCTGGAAAGCTCCCTCTCCAAGTGTGTGTTACCTAAACATGCATTCTCATAATATGAAGGCACGTGTTTCCAGCAGCAGCTGTGTTAGCATGCTTTGTGTAGGTGCTAGGGGCTGACCAGAACAGAATAACGAGGGGCATTGTTTATCGACCTTGCTCACGGTGTTCAGACAAAACTCCAGGAACAGGCAGAGAACGAACTAAGCAGACGGTTCTTATCTGAACGTTATAAAGAGAGTATTGCACAAATAAAGCCATGTAGTAACACACGCAAAAGAAGCATCAAGTCTGCTGGGCTCATGCTAACTTAGCGATGTCGACAATGTCCCTATCAGCCACGTGACAACCCAACTTTCTGCCAAGGACAATTCGGCCAAACATCCAGACGTTACAGTCACAGGAGCAACTTTAAAAAAATCACTATTGGCGCACACATCACACCCCCTGACAACTGTGTTCACTACCCTGTCAAGGCCCGGCCACCGGCACACAGTTCCTAAATGTCCTTCATGGGCTACAGATAATATATGATCCCTCAAATCGAAATAAGGTATTCGCTTTCCTTCTTTGAACAGCATACCTCCTTCAACCTCCAACTGTCCCTAAACCTTCCAGTATGGAACAATTCAGCCAAAATCACTTTTTGTACCGGCCACACGTCTTCAATATGTTCCATTTCACTTTTTAACAATAAGTTACCATCCATAGCAACCTTCCACATTTCTTCAGTCACGCCTCCAAATTTTCCAGACATCACATCAGGTATGTTAGCTATCACTTCCGTCTCATCTGCTTTGCTTATCTCCTTATTCACGGCACAAGGTGGTCTGGACAAACACTCCGCTGTGACATTTTTCTCTCCAGGTACATTTTCCACTTTAGTGTACCCCTGGAGTCTGGACATTAACGTGCAATGCGTGCTGTAGCATTTCACCCCCTTCAGGAAGCAAACTTCTTACAAGAGGCTTGTGGTCGGTTCTCAAAGTGAAGCGAGTTCCCCACGTATAATTGCAAAAGTGTTCCACGGCCCACACACATGCTAACAGTTCTTTCTCTATCACAGCGTATCGCCTTTCAGTATCACTAAGGGTGCGAGCGAAAATACTAGCCTCCCCTCCTCTTTTCCCCTATGCTGCAACAAAGCCCTCCTCACCCCGTACAGGCTTGCATCCACCGTAATAACGCAGTCTTTGTTTACATGAAAAGGTTTCAATCAGGTGCCCCCACCGTCTCTAATTTTATGAGCTTCAATGCAAGGCCACTTCATCACTGCTTCTCCCCTCATCCTTTCCCCTTGCCTCCTCTCACACCGCCATGGACATCCTATAGAAGCAGGATCCCTCCCTTTAAGCAGTCTGAATGGAGTAATCTCCGTGGCGGTGTGTGGAGTAAGGAGATACAACCATCATTCCTCCCTTACACTGTTCTTCCACTCGCCCCAAAACCACGTGCCCACAAGATATCTTCTTTCAACACGCAGTTAAACCTTTCCACTTGACCATTAGCTTGAGGCTCGTACAAAGCATTGGTGACTTGATGGATATTACAGTATCTACGAAAACTCTCCATCTCAGCGGACTTCAACTGTACCTCCTTATCCATGATAACGACCTCAGGATGCCCTTTTCTGGCAAACAGCTCTTTGAGAAATTCAATCACGACATCGGTGGTGACATGAGGCACAAACTTTACCTCAGCCCACTTTGAGTGGTGTTCAACCAGAACCATGGCAAACCTATAATCTTGAGGCAAGAAATGTAAAGGCCCTGATACATCAAACCCAACTTAATGCCACCGAAAATCCGGCCAATCAACCGGACTCAACGGTGCAGGAGACACTTCTAACATTGCTTCACTATTGGTGCACACATCACGCTCCCTGACAACTCTGTCCACTCCCCTGTCAAGGCCCGCCCACCAGAGCACTTACCAATCTTTTCATGGATGACATTCCTAAATGTCCTTCCTGGGCTACAGATTTATAAAAAATGTTTTGCAGTTTGTAGATCGACCCGGAAGTATTGGAGCGCTTTACAAGAGCACCAGTTATATTACACAAGGACACATGCATTTTTTTTCTTTGTAGGCACAGGGAGATTAAGTCATTTGCCCAGAATCATAGGATGTTGAGCCGACGCCAAGATATGTACCTGGTTCCCCAGTTCCAAAGTCGGCAACTCTGGCCCTTACGCCACATCCTCTCCCCAAATAATATATGATCCCTCAGACTGACAGGAGGTACACACTTTTCTTCTTTGAACAGCATATCTCCTTCAACCTCCAATCTGAAAACACGATGGGCCCTAGTCACAAAAGTAAACAGACGAAAGTCTAACGTTACGACTTTCGGTATTCACAAAGGGCTTTTACGAGTAGTAAAGTTAGACTTTCGTCTCAGTTTGCCTTTGTGAATGAGGCCACTGTGCCTGACCCAAGATGGCAGCTGTGCTATTAGGGCTGCACTCACATGCAGTGCGTGAGGCATCAGCCTTTTCTGATGTCTCAAAAGCCTCGCGTCCGTGAAGACCCTCGCTTCGCAAGCCCCCTGGCTCCAAGTCACGCGATATCCTCGCTCCACGTGAAGCGCGGTGTCTCGCTCCTGCCTCGCTCTTAAGCATGAGGTCGCCAGGTGTTGGAGGGAGGACCACCGGGTAGTCGGAGGGCCTACTCCGGGGCACCTTCCTACCGCAAAGTTGTAGCCGAGCGCCGCTGAGAAGCCCCCTCGGGGAGGTCTTTCTCCTAGGATCGTACTAGGCCCAGTAACACCACCACACAGGACTCAATATCAGTTTGCGTGACTGGGTTCTTTATCAGCAGTAATACGTTCAATATTTACAGTGGGATCGAGGGATCCTATAAGAGTCTCAATGTCTATTAGGGGATAGGGTAGCGGGACAGTCTTAGTACCAGCCAGGTACGGGAGGGCCCAGTGCCAGTCCTTGAGTGCGGGCCTCCGAGCGGCTCGGACGTGGGGAGCTGCGATGGCGTCTGCAGGGCTCGGGTGGTCAGTTGCACTTAGGCTGAGCCGCGACACAGTCAGCAGGGCTCCGGTGGTAGGTTCGCTCCGATCGAGCCGCGACGAGGTCAGCTGGGCTCTGATGGTAATCTTCAACAAGGTCGGGCCGCGACAGCGTCAGCAGGGCTCCAAAGGTTCGTGAAGGTCTTTAAGCACGGTGGAGCCGTGACGTCGTCAGCAGGGCTCAGAGGGTGGGTTCAAGGTGAGTCTTCTTCCGTAGGGTCAGCCGCGATCCGATCAGCAGGGCTCTTGACTCCAGGATACAACTACTGTCCTGTTGTCGGGTCGCCCCAGATAAAGGACTGGAGCCCTTTGATGTCCGGACCCTTGCGCCCGGAGGGGGCGGAGAGGCCGAGTAGGGCGCGGCCAGACACCCAGCAGGAGAGGCGCCAGGCCCCAGAGAGCTGTGGGTCGATCGCACCTAGGTGTGGAAGGACGGTTGGGGGTCCCATCGATACTGCCCTCCGCCGGGAGTGGGAAGGGTCCCCGGAGTATCCCCCGGGCCAGGGGTTGGCGCCTTGATGTCGGGCCTCGCTGGAACAGAGGCCGGGTGAAGCGGGGTCACGCAGGCGGTCACGTGGAGTGACGTAGAATCCAAAATGGAGGAGCCCCGAGGTGCATGGGACCTCGTGCGGCTTAGCGCAGGGAAACAGGACCACGCCACGAGGCCGGCTCCCACACGCGTCCCCCCCAGCTGAAGGCAGGGAGAGTCACCCATCTCCTTGGGGGTTCTCCTCGCCGAGGCGGAAGAATCGGGACAGGCCGTCAGCATTGGCGTGGTTGTTGCCGGGCCGGTGTTCCACAGTGAAGTCCATCCCTTGCAGTGAGATGGACCAGCGCAACAGCTTGGGGTTCTCGCCCCGCATTTGCATGAGCCACCGCAAGGGCCGGTGGTCAGTCTGGACCCTGAAGTGGGTGCTGAAAAGGTAGGGCCGGAGCTTCTTGAGAGCCCATACCACAGCGAAGGCCTCCCGCTCGATGGTGCTCCACCTCTGTTCTCGCGGCAGCAGTCGGCGGCTGATAAAGGCCACCGGTCGGTCGAGGCCCTTGGCGTCCAGCTGGGAGAGGACCGCCCCGACCCCGTACTCCGAGGCATCGGTCTGGACTACAAATTCCTTGCTGTAGTCGGGGGCCTGTAGCACAGGGGCAGCGCACATGGCCGCCTTGAGAGCATCAAATGCGGTCTGACAGCGGGGCGTCCAGTGCACCGCCTTGGGCTGTTTCTTTGAAGTGAGTTCCGTAAGGGGGGCCACAATGCTGCCATAATCCTTGATGAATCGTCGGTAGTAGCCTGTGAGGCCTAGGAAGGCCCGGACAGCGGTTTGGGTTGCGGGGGGCTCCCACGCCTGGATGGCGTCGACTTTTAACTGGAGGGGCGCCACCTGGCCACTCCCCACCTGGTGGCCCAGATAGGTCACAGATCCTTGACCGATCTGGCATTTACTGGCCTTAATGGTGAGCCCGGCCCTTTGGAGAGCGGCCAGGACTTCCCCAAGGTGCCCTAGGTGCGCGGCCCAGTGGTCGCTGAAGACAGCAATGTCGTCGAGGTAGGCCGCGCTGAAGGCTTCTAGTCCGGCCAGGACCTTGTTTACTAGTCTCTGAAAGGTCGCTGGGGCGTTCTTCATACCGAAGGGCATTACCCGAAAGTGGTAGTGCCCATCGGGGGTGGAAAAGGCTGATCGTTCTTGGGCGCCAGGAGTGAGCTTGATCTGCCAGTACCCAGCGGTGAGATCAAATGTGCTTAGGTAGCGGGCGGCCCCTAAGCGATCGATCAGTTCGTCTGCTCGTGGCAAGGGGTGGGCATCGGTCTTGGTGACGGCGTTCAGGCCCCGGTAGTCGACACAAAATCTAAGTTCTGGGGCCGTGCCGGGGGCGGCGGCCTTCGGCACCAAGACTACCGGGCTGGCCCATGAGCTGTCGGAAGGCTCGATGACTCCGAGGGCGAGCATCTTGGCGACCTCGGTCTGTATGCAGGCTCGGACTCGGTCCGGTACTCTATAGGCGCGGTGTCGTACAGGGGGGCTGTCCCCCGTGTCCACGTCGTGGACGCACCAGGGGGTCACCCCGGGCGTGAGAGAGAAGAGGGCAGCGAAAGGTTGCAGCAGCTTCCGGCAATCATGGCGCTGTTCTGGGGTCAGGGTGGTGGAGAGGCGGACGCCTTCCTAGGAGCCGTCTTGGCCCGAGGATCCCAGGAGGTCTGGTAGGGGCTCGGAGTCACTTTCGCCCCCATCGTCGGTAGCCAGCAGTAGGCTTAGTTCAGTTCTGGCAAAGTGGGGCTTGAGCCGGTTGGCGTGCAGGACCCGGAGGGGGTTCCTCGGGGACTCCATGTCGACCAGGTAGGTGACGGGGCTCTTCCTCTCAACTACCTTGAAGGGCCCGGTCCACTTGTCCTGCAGGGCGCAGGGGTCCACGGGCGCCATGACCCAGACTTGCTGGCCCGGCTCGAACTCGATAGCTGAGGCATTTTCGTCATACCAGCGTTTCATATCTTCTTGGCTGGCTTCGAGGTAGGCTTCTGCCAGGGCCCGGAACTTCCGAGTCTGGTTCCGCAGGGTCAGGAGGTACCGGTAGACGTTGGGGGGGCATCTTGGACGTTCGCCTCCCAGCCCTCCTTGACCAGGCTGAGGGGCCCTCGGACGGGGTGCCCATACAACAGTTCGAAGGGGCTGAAGCCCAGGGATTTCTGTGGGACCTCCCGATAGGCGAACAGGAGGCAGGGCAGTAGGACATCCCATCTCCTCCTCAGGGGTTCTTCCAGGCCCTTGATCATCCCCTTCAGGGTTCTGTTGAACCGCTCGACCAGTCCGTTCCCCTGGGGGTGGTAAGGGGTGGTGAATTTATAGGTGACCCCACATTGTTGCCAGAGGGATCGCATGTACTTCGAAATAAAGTTCGTACCCCTGTCGCTCACCACTTCCCGGGGGACCCCCACCCTGGAGAAGATGCCCATCAGAGCCCGGCCCACCACTGGGGATGTCACAGTTCGGAGGGGGACGGCCTCTGGGTACCGGGTGGCGTGGTCGACCAGTACCAGGATGAAGCGGTGCCCCAGGGCGGTTCGGGGGTCGAGGGGCCCCACGATGTCGATTCCCACCCGTTCGAACGGGGTGCGGACGGCTGGAAATGGTTGGAGAGGGGCCTTCACTCGTCCCCCAGTCTTCCCGCTAGCTTGGCAGGTCGGGCAGGACCGGCAGTGCTGGTCCACGTCTCTTCTCATTCGGGGCCAATAGAAATGGGTCACCAGGCGGCTGTAAGTCTTGTCCCGCCCGAGGTGTCCGGCGAGGGGCACTTCCTGTGCCAGGTTCAGGAGGAACTCTCGAAATCGGAGGGGGACCACCAGCACCCGGCCGGCCCCTAGTTCGGTGACTTTCTGCTCGCTATACAATAAGTCATTGTCCCAATAGACCCAGTGGGTTCCCGTGGGGTCCCCCGCAGCCTGGGCGGCCGCTTGCTGCCAGGCCCCCTCGAGGGACGGGCAGGCCTTCTGCTCTTCCTGGAATTGTTCGCGGGTGGGGCCCCCGTCGTGGCGCCACTGGGCCAGCTCGGAGATCTCGCTGAGGGGGGCGGCCCCGTTGGGAGAAAGTTCGGATGGCCCGGCCTCCTCGTCAGGTTCCTCCATGCCGGAGGAGGGCGATA
Source organism: Triturus cristatus (assembly GCF_964204655.1). Taxonomy (NCBI): domain Eukaryota; kingdom Metazoa; phylum Chordata; class Amphibia; order Caudata; family Salamandridae; genus Triturus; species Triturus cristatus. The sequence goes on from NC_140595.1 coordinate 848,228,214, forward strand.
GTTCGGGGCCCGTCGGTTGGTCGGGGGCCGTGGCAGCGGCTGGTTGGGCGGTCATGGACCGAGTGGTGGCGCAGGCCCACTCGGGTAGTCCTAGCATCCCCAGATGCTCTCGGCGTTCCACCTGTGCCCAGGGTGAGCTCTCTAGGTCGTTCCCCAGGAGGCAGTCCACCGGGGCGTCGTCGCGGACAGTTACTTTTAGGGTGCCGGACACTCCTCCCCACTCGAAGGGGATCCTGGCCATCCGGCACATGCTCTCGGTGTTGTCCGCGGTCTGGACAGGGCATAGGACATGCGGCAGGATTTGTTCGGGGGTCACCAGGTGGCAGCGGACCGCGGTCACACTGGCCCCAGTGTCCCGGAGGGCCTCGGCCCGTCGCCCATTGATGGTGACCCACTGTTGGTACTTCTGGGTGTTGCTTGGGATGGCGGCTCGGGGCACCATTTCTCGGGAGCCCAGGCATACAAGCGACATGGCAGCTGGTTCCCACTCGGGGGCCCCGTCGTCGTGGTTTTCCTCCTCGTCTTCTCCCTCCCCCAGGGCTGCGGCAGCTATTTGTCGGGGAGGGGGCCCAGTGGTCCCGTTCCGTCGGTTCACGGGGCAGGCCGGGTCACTCGCATAGTGGCCGGTCTGCTGACAGCCGAAGCAGGTCACTGTCGGTCGTGGTCCAGGCCGTGCGATAGGGGTCCCCCTTCGGCCCTGGGTCGTGGAAGTGTGGTTGGTGGCTTGACCCCGTGGTGGGCTTCTGGGCGGCCCGGCCGGGAATTCTCGACTGCGGTGGGACCCCCCTCCGCCGCCTCGCTGGCGGGGAGGTCCCGTGGTACTCCGTGTGTAGTCCCCCACGGGGTTCCGGGGGACCCGGGTGTTGACCCATCGGTCCGCTTCGGCGGCGAGCTTCCGGGGCTCGGTCAGTTTACTGTCCAGGAGGTGTTGCCTTAGTTCAACAAAGCAGTTGTTGGCGAGGTGCTCCCAGACAATGAGGTCGAACAGTTCATTATATGAGGTGACCTTGCTTCCTTTGATCCATCCTTCCAACGCTCGGCTGAAGAAGTCCACGTATTCGACCCATGTGGTACCGGGGAGCTTCTTGCAGTCCCGGAAGCGTTGCCGGTACATCTCGGCTGATAGTCCGTAGCGTGTGAGTAGGGCTTCTTTCATGTGGTCGTATGAGGTCATTACTGCGTCGGGGAGTTGCAGCAGGGTATCCCGGCCCTCGCTGAGGAACCTCCCCCATAGGCCGGCACCCCAATCCTTCCGGGGTACCCGATGGGAGGTCATTGCCACTTCGTACGCTCGGAACCATTGCTGGATGTCGTCATTTTTATAGTACTCCTTGACGACATCCTTGGGGATGTGAACCTTTGGCTCGGTCAGGGGTAGAGCGTCCTGGGCTCCGGGGTTGCTGGTCTCCCCGGTTTTAGCTTTTAGTTCAAGTTCCTTAAGGCTCCTCTCGTGCTCGAGGGTCAGCCGTCTCTCCTCTAGTTCCCGATGCCGTTTCTTTTCCTCGATCTCCTCTTGCAGCCGTAGTTGCTCCAAGGCTATCTTCTTCTCCGCCAGTAGGAGCTCACCGTCCAGCCGGAGTCAGGCGAGGTCCATTTCGTGTGTCCGGACCCTTTCCCGTTCTCGTATTTCTTCGTGGGAAAGGCTGGTTTCTGGGACAGTTCGCTCCTCATTTGTCGGGGTTGGAGACGGCAGGTTTCCGTCCCGGGCCGAGGTCCCTTCGGCTCGGGGTGGAGTGGTCTCGGGTTCTGCCCAGGCTTTCAGGGCTTTCTGCATTTCCTCCTTGGTGCCCAATCCTGTGGTTGGGATCCCTTTATCCTTGCAGAATTGTTTGAGTTCTTTGTGGGTGTATTCTTCCAGTTTCTCCAACTGAAAGGTTGTGGCCACGGTTGCTTCTTGGCCGTCCATGGTTCCCTTTTTCTTTTTCCGTCTGGTCAGGTAGTGGGTGCGTTACTTGCCTGTACGATTGCGTCTGGCTCGGATCCCGCCGCTGGCCACCAAATGTTGGAGGGAGGACCACCGGGTAGTCGGAGGGACTAGTCCGGGGCACCTTCCTACCGCAAAGTTGTAGCCGAGCGCCGCTGAGAAGCCCCCTCGGGGAGGTCTTTCTCCTAGGATCGTACTAGGCCCAGTAACACCACCGCACAGGACTCAATATCAGTTTGCGTGACTGGGTTCTTTATCAGCAGTAATACGTTCAATATTTACAGTGGGATCGAGGGATCCTATAAGAGTCTCAATGTCTATTAGGGGATAGGGTAGCGGGACAGTCTTAGTACCAGCCAGGTACGGGAGGGCCCAGTGCCAGTCCTTGAGTGCGGGCCTCCGAGCGGCTCGGACATGGGGAGCCGCGACGGCGTCTGCAGGGCTCGGGTGGTCAGTTGCACTTAGGCTGAGCCGCGACACAGTCAGCAGGGCTCCGGTGGTAGGTTCGCTCCGATCGAGCCGCGACGAGGTCAGCTGGGCTCTGATGGTAATCTTCAACAAGGTCGGGCCGCGACAGCGTCAGCAGGGCTCCAAAGGTTCGTGAAGGTCTTTAAGCACGGTGGAGCCGCGACGTCGTCAGCAGGGCTCAGAGGGTGGGTTCAAGGTGAGTCTTCTTCCGTAGGGTCAGCCGCGATCCGATCAGCAGGGCTCTTGACTCCAGGATACAACTACTGTCCTGTTGTCGGGTCGCCCCAGATATAGGACTGGAGCCCTTTGATGTCCGGACCCTTGCGCCCGGAGGGGGCGGAGAGGCCGAGTAGGGCGCGGCCAGACGCCCAGAGAGCTGTGGGGCGATCGCACCTAGGTGTGGAAGGACGGTTGGGGGTCCCATCGATACTGCCCTCCGAGGGGAGTGGGAAGGGTCCCTGGAGTATCCCCCGGGCCAGGAGTTGGCGCCTTGATGTCGGGCCTCACTGGAACAGAGGCCGGGTGAAGCGGGGTCACGCAGGCGGTCACGTGGAGTGACGTAGAATCCAAAATGGAGGAGCCCCGAGGTGCATGGGACCTCGTGCGGCTTAGCGCGGGGAAACAGGACCACGCCACGAGGCCGGCTCCCACACCAGGCCTCAATCTAACGTTGGAGTGAATTTAAGCCAAATGCCTTGAGATTTGGTCAGCCAAACAAATGAAGTAAAGTACCTTGAATCCGTGATGATCGGCACAGGAGGCCCACTTGGAAGATCCTTCTGTAAAATATGAACAGACACACCTCACTAATGTTCGTAGTGAGTTACAGCCGGGTCCAAAATGTCCTGAACCAGATGTACCACCCATGTGCAGTGAAATGGTAGCAAGTACCTCTTCTCGCCCAGCGCCAGCGTTGAATTTAAAGATATTACCTCCAAATTGCACATTGAAATAAGGACAGCACAGTACCAGCCTGAAACCAGGCAGTACAAACTACTCTGTTAAACAATTCCAAAACAGAACTTTCATGGACACTAAGCTGGCATGAGACCAGATTAACTACAAACACAGATGGTTAAAGGAACCTGCACAGAATATAACCCACAGCCACAGGCGGCAGAGGTAGGTGCCCACAGGATGAGGTCCTCCTCTCCGCTTCTAGCAGAGGCAGCTATGCTCAGGTGGCCCCCGCGCCTACCTGTGGGCCACAAATGTAGGTGCCCACAAGATGAGGTCCTTCTAGCCGCATCTAGCAGAGGTGGCCATGCTCAGGTGGCATCGCGCCTACCCGTGGGCCGCAGAGGCTGGTGCACACAAGATGAGGTCCTTCTAGACACTTCTAGCAGAGGCGGCCATGCTCAGGTGGCATCGCGTCTACCCGTGGGCCGCAGAGGCCGGTTGCCACAAGATGAGGTCCAGCCACCTCTAGCAGAGGAGGCCATGCTCAGGTGGCATCACGACTACCCGTGGGCCGCAGAGGTAGGTGCCCATAAAATGAGGCCCTCCTCGCAGCTTTTGCAGAGGCGGCCATGCTCAGGTGGTCATCGCGCCTACTTGTGGGCGACAGAGCTTCCGTTCCTCCACAACCAGTGGGTCTCACCACCCCTGGAGCCAGACTGGCATCGAAGGAGACCAGGGCACGGGCTCTGCTGGTGTCCACTTACTGAGTGGAAGCAACTTGTACATCTATAAAAATGTCTCCTCTCATGGATAATGTATTCATTATTTACTACTAACAAATAAACGTTCAACACGTCCATGTGATAAAGTAAAGCACTTTTAAAACAATGACGTGAAAACCATAACTCTCCCTTCAGCCGAAACAGAAATAAATACCTGATCAGCCCACCAGTGGTACAGACCACAAATGGTGCACCATCAGTGATACACTCCACCAGTGGTACAGCCCACTAGTGGTAAAGCCCACCAGTTGTACACCCACCAGTGGTACAGTCCCCCTGGTACAGCCCACCAGTGGTACAGTCCACCAGTGATACACCCACCAGTGTTACAGTCCACCTGGTACAGTACACCAGTGATAAAGCCCATCTATGGTACACTCCACCAGTGGTACAGCCCACCAGTGGTAAAGCCCACCAGTGGTACACCCTCCAGTGGTACAGTCCACCTGGTTCAGCCCATCAGTGGTACACCCACCAGTGGGGCAGTCCACCTGGTACAGTAAACCAGTGGTACAGTCCACCAGTGGTACAGTCCACAAGTGGTACAGTCCACCTGGAACAGTCTAGCAGAGGTACCTCCACCAGTGGTACAGCCCACCTGGTACAGACCACCAGTGGTACAGTCCACCATTTGTACAGTCCAGCAGTGCTACAGCCCAGCAGTGGTATACCCACCAGTGGTACAGTCCACTTGGTACAGCCCACCAGAGGTACACCCACCAATGGTAAAGTCCACCAGTGGTACAGTCCACTAGTGGTACAGCCCACCAGAGGTTCAGTCCAGCAGGGGTACACCCACCAGTGGTACAATCCATCTGATACAGTCTACCAGTGTTACAGTCCGCCAGATACAGTCCACCAGTGGTACACTCCACCTGGTACAGTCCACCAGTCATCAGTGGTACACCCACCGGTGGTACCCTCCACCTGGTACAGTCCACCAGTGGAACAGTCCAGCAGTGTTACACCCACCAGTGGTACAGTCCACCTGGCACAATTCACCAGTGGTAAAATCCACCAGTGGTACACTCCACCTGGTACAGTCCTCCAGTGATACAGCCCACCAGTGGTACAGTCCGGCAGTGGTACACCCACCAGTGGTACAGTGCACCTGGTACAATTCACCAGTGGTACAATCCACCAGTGGTACACTCCACCTGGTACAGTCCACCAGTCGTCAGTAGTACACCCACCAGTGGTACACTCCACCTGGTACAGTCCACCAGTGGTACAGCCTACCAGTGGTACAGTCCACCTGGAACAATTCACCAGTGGTACACTCCACCTGGGACAGTCTGTAGGAGAGTAGGATCTGCTTCACATGGGTACCCCCACTTTTTGCTGGTGTTTCACTGTTTTTCGACCTTAGTCTGGCTGTGGCCCTGCTAATCAGGCCCACAGCCTAGCTGCTTCCTCTCTAAAATGGTTTGCATGTACATTAGGTACATATCTAATTGGATTCTGGAGTGCCTTATAAGCCCCTAGTATATGGTATACTATGTACCTAGGGCATAGGTTCCTCAGAGGCCTACCAGGGGCTGCAGCATATATTATGCCACCCCTGGGAAGCACTCCAAAATGCCACCGCAGGTCTGCTACTGCAGCCTGGGTAAGGGTGTGCTTGCACCCCTTACAGTGGTATAGGCTACCTATATCCACACATATATACAGACACATATAATCCTATGGCAGGCCTTGACAATCCTGAAGGCAGAGTGCTTGGTTTTATGTGAGAGGGTGCCCAAGCATGAGCTGAGCCCCTCTGCAGCTTTCGGAAATACTTCCATATGGTTGTTCCGTGATACATGCTAGGAGATAACAGCCATACCATATACTCTTAAGTGCATTATAACCCGTCGCGGTAAATGCTAACTTTGGAATGGCTGCATCCAAACATGTCGTGTTTGGTGTCAAACGCTTTGGAAACCTACCCCCCCCCCCACCCCTCCACCAGTTCTGGCGGCGGGGGTAGCATTTCACCCCTCTAGAGGGAGAGACATGTTCGCACTGGTCCAACCCGGTAGGACTTTCCTGAGCCCTGGCATCACAAAATGGATGGAGACAAAAGTCGAGGGGAAACAGAGATGAGGGTTTTTATAATAAGGTCCAGCATACGTACCCAAGAGACTATGTATAGACAATGAGTATGCAGTTCCTAACAGAAAGAAAAAAGACAAAAGACAGATCCTAACTGTAGAGTAACCACCAGTATAATGCAGGAGAGTGATCTCACTATACACTTTCACGTTCACCTACACTGAGACCCTTACTTGCACTTCACCTGTCGGCTTCGGAATAAAGATCTCCGTTAAGTAGGCCCCATCACGGGCGCCTGATCGGGCATTGCAGCGCCGGCCCGAGTAGGAGCAGACCCGATGATGAAGCAAGACACCTTCTTGTCAGGTGTGTGAGGGTCTTTTTCCAACAAGGAGATCACTCTCCTGCATTATACTGGTGGTTACTCTACAGTTAGGATCTGTCTTTTGTCATCACAAAATGGATGCCTCTGCCACAGACACGGGTCTGGCCTCCTGCTGCTGACCGAAACTCCAGCAGGGGAGGCCTGGACAATAGGTTTCCTGTCGAAGGGAGGTGTAACCACCTCCCCAGACAGGCAGATGTGTATTGGGGCTGGGCGGGAGCACTCTCTGGTGCTTTGAAGTCCTGCACTGGGGGCACGTTTGCTGTCCCTGTGCATAGCCCAGTTCAAACCGGTTGCAGGGGGCTACCTGCCCCTGCTCTGGCGTGAAACTGGACAAAGGAAATGGGTGTAACCACCCCTCTTTCCAAGCCCACCCATAGGTGGGGCCTTAGAGTTAGTCCATCCCCTAAACTTACTATAAGTATAGAAATCCAGTCCCTAGGACTTTAGATTACCCTGGATGAAACTCTGCAACATATATCCTGGACCTTCGACGTTCTATCCTGACTAGAAGACTGAAGAAATCTCCCTTGGGGTCAAGGAGGGACTCCCCTGCTTGGCAGGCACAAGCAACTGACCGGTCTGCATCGCTGAAGCTCCCGCCGGACGCCGAAGTCTTTGCATCACCAGAGGTAGATTTCCAGACTTCCCCGAGGCTACCCTGAGTCCACAGCAAAGCTGAGGCCTGTGGCTATCGTGGGTGATATGGAACCATGACCCCTGGACACCCTGAACTTTTGCAGCAATACTATCTTCCTGGTCCTCCTTGAAGTTGTGCTTTGGACGCTGAGTAGCCCCAGCCTTGAGCACCTTCTGCACCGAAGATTGTTGGCCTCCACTCCACGAGTGATCCTAGGGCCAGCTTCAAGTGCGACCGCTTGAGGCTCCTTCGCGATCACTAGCCTGTTGGCTAGCAGGTGCCCACAAAGGCAACTCCTTTTCTGCTTGGGATTTCCTGGTTGCACAAGACGTGCCCTGACCTACCCTTGCTGGGTGAGTCCCTCAGACCTTGCTGGTCTGCACCGCAGTCCTTTCTCTAAATTCCAGTGACTTGCCGTTGCCAAGGTTTGTTGGGTCCATTCTGGTCGCCGACACCGCAGCACTCGACAGACTTCATGGGACAGCTTGAATCCGGCTCGTGGACTTCGTCAACACCTCCTGGACCTCATGGCTGAAGAGTCAAGACACCCATCAACTCACCTGAAGCACCCAACATCTGTGGGCATTGGTCCATCCTGCCCTCGGTCACTGGCAAGTGACCCAGACTCTGTCCCCTCTGCTTTCAGATTCCTTACATCCTAGATCTAGGCTTGGATCTCTTCGGACACTTCTCCTCTTCACGGCAGCAGAAGTTCTTTGCAGACTTCCATTGAAATCGACGACGCGACCCGACACCAAAAGACACCTATGCACCCGGCTTCCCTGGGTGAGGTAACTCGAGTACTCCGGTGCTCCCGCGGGTGCTAGCCCTAGAACTTCTTAAGTCCAAAAGGGTTTGGTCCTGACTCGATTCTAAGTGTCCCTAATCTTTAAATTTCCAACCGCGACATTCACCATAGAAGATAGCGGGAACCCGCGGCTCTGTTTACACACTGCATACAGTCCCCGTGGGTCCCCTGTGTCACTACCTTGGGTGGTTCCTTGGGGTCCCAGCGATTCTAGAGGCAATAGGCCTAGTGCCTATTCCAGTCGTGGTTCTAATACCATTTTTTTGGTATATGGTTTGGTACGCCCCTAGGGCCCAAACGTGTATTTGTGCTATTACTGATGCTTGCTCACTTGTAAACTAAGTCCTTCGAGCTCCAGTCTCATAAAGAGACTAGAGGGGTGTGTTTTATCTTAAATACATATATTTTGAATATATACCTGGTGTGGCTGTCGTTTCATTTGGTCATTCAGGAGGTTATAATCTGGTAAAACAAGCTGCTTTACATTCCTTCAAGACTTAGCCTGAAGGCTGCTCTCTATAGCTACCACTAGGATAGTGTTGGACAGGCCACACGAAGGGCTTGCTCCCTCCCCGCACGACAGGGCCCGAGCTCCGGCCCACCAGGCATAACCCACGAAAAACACCTGTACCCCGTCTCCCGACGGATCTTCTGGCCTCGGACCTCTACTCATCACGGGGCCCAGCCCCACCGGCTCCCCCGGCCGGTTCAAGCCGCCATCTTGGGCCCTGCACCACGAGGCCGCGTGGCCTCGGCCCGACCCTAACCCCGGGCCTGGCCGGCCCCGACATCCCGGCACCACCCTCCACCCAGGAGGTGAGCGGACCACTTGGCAGGTCAATGGGAGAACGAAGTGTCAAGAGCTCTTCCCCCGCCAGGTGCCGATCGCCTCCAGCTCCCCCAGGCGCTGGCTCCACCCCCTGCTGGGTGTCTGGACACCTTCATCCCGGGCCCTCCGACCTCCAAGTGCGAGGGTCCGGACATCAAAGGGCGCCTGCCCTATAACTGGGGCAACTCCGGAGCAGGAAGGCAGTTGTATCCTGGAGTCGAGAGACACCGAGAGAACTCAGCCTTGACGGACTACTGGCGCTGCCGTAGCCCGCTCTTGTGAACCATCGTCCTGCCTGCTGGCGCTGCCGCGGCCTTCTGCAACATCCATCCTCGCCGGGACCTGCTGGCGCTGCCGCGGCCCGTTGTAACGACCATCCTCACCGGGACCTGCTGGCGCTGCCGCGGCCTTCTGCAACATCCATCCTCGTCGGGACCTGCTGGCGCTGCCGCGGCCCGTTGTAACGACCATCCTCACCGGGACCTGCTGGCGCTGCCGCGGACCGTACATCGACCATCTTTCCGGGACCTGCTGGCGCTGCCGCGGACCGTGTACCGACCATCTCGACCGCGACCTGCTGGCGCTGCCGCGGCCCGTACCAACTAAACCACCAAGCTCGAGGATTGTGAGCTAGTCATCATCTCATCCGAACTACCTGACTGGTAAACAGACTGTCCCGCTACCCCCTACCCTACTTTGAGAGACTTGAATCGAGGGGACCCCTGAGTCCAGACCTCCTTGTACCATTCAACCGTACCTTAAGAAGTGCTTATAAAGGACACTGAACCTTATCCGTGTGTGGTATCTGTCTGTGGGGGGGAAGTGTGGTAAATAATTTAATTACCGGGACTTAATTTGATACAGAAACATAATAAAAATAGCTCAGTAAATAAGAGGCAGAATCCGTGGTATTAGAGGTTCGGAATGGGCTTTATTCCAATGGACGATTCGAATCGGTTGCTCCAAGTTCCATCACCACGAAGGTTCAGGAAGTGAAGTACATACTTTATTGATAATTAATCACTTTTATACAATAGGCATTACAGTGAAGCAAATGCAAGAGGCGTAACAATTGATAGTGTAGATAAGAGATACATACGTAGCAAAAAATAGGCGTAACTGGGTGTGATTAAAGAACGTCATCAGGTGTGATGTCATAATAGGGTGGTTCCATGAAAGAATTTCGCAATGTCAGCAGAAAAACTTGGCAGAAATGCGCGCGCAGCAGCATGACGTGTGATTGACGTGCAACTAGGGGGTGAAGGGGACTTGACATTTAGCTCTACATGTGGCGACAGAAGTCTGGAGGGTCAAGTCAACCTAATCCCAAATCATATCTAACATCCTATGTTTAAAGAACTATGTTATCCAAAAGAGAGGTCTCTTAGAGTAGAATTTTATTCTATACTGACTATACTGACTGTTAGTGCGTGTACAAGCGTCTAAGTGTCTACACTAGATGCGAGGGCGGAAATCTTCCATAGTAATAGGGCTATGAATTACTTGCATAAAGACAGAGAAGCCGGGCCTTTGCTCGGTAGCTGGAAGAATGTTTACTTAAACTACTAGACAGGAATGCATTGGGCAGGGAGCGAAGCAGATAATTTCGAAGGTGAAATACAGTTTTTGGCAGGCAACAGGCTGATGTCAGACTTCGTGAGCCGCGCAGGGAATGAGACAAAGTTCATGGTCACAGATGCAGGCTCAGACTGGAGCTTTCAGAGGCAGAAGGCAAGAAGAGCTTGATGACAGAATCAGGGCCTACTTGCCTGGACTGTAAAAATGGCATAAGTGAACCATATAAAGCCGGTGGCCTTTCGTACTTAGGAGTGGAATATCCGGCCTATTCATGGCGGATCTGAAAGAGGACATGTTGACGGTGGACGCACATGTGTTTGCGTCTTCATAACTGGAACTGGAGGGAACATACATGTACTTGTGATTCATACATGAAACCGTTGGGGTCCAAGATAGGGGACATAACTGATCAGAAAAATCCATATTTCCACATTCCCTCCTTGTCCCCTACTTGCCCATCAAGAGATATCAATCTTCATCAATCCATTGATCTGTTCATATAGCATCATTTGTTCTTCTTTTTTCTTCTGGGATGAATGAAATCTTGGTGGTGGAATACACGATGTGGCACAACACAGACCACAGATCGCTGGTCCACATTGTAGACATAGACAGCAACTGAATAGTATGAGAAGGCCAATACCTAGGAAGGATAGGACCTTCCATCCAAAGGTAGATAATACACTCCAAAACCAACCGGACCAAGTCCAGGTGCCTGGGTTCTGATGTATCTGGCTTACAATCTTATGAAGGCGAGTTATGGCTTTATATACAGATGGCGAATTTTCTGGTATGAAAATGCAACAGCTTGATCCGATGACCCTACAGGCTCCGCCCCTATCGGCCAGGATGACGTCAAGGACAAGACGATTTTGAAGCACAACAATCCGCATAGCAGACTGCTCTTCTGTTAAATTGCCTAAGGCGGAAATAGTTTCGTTCACTACTGCTTCAAGGGTTCTAGTTAATCTACGTATCAACTGTACCTATATAGGGAAAGAGACCTTTATTGAAATCTGTGTATTTTTCCCATGCTGTTTCAGTGTAATCGACTATTGGGAGATCTCTCCTTTCTCTATTGTGTACTAAATGAGAATTTCTGTGATAATCAGGAGGAGCTAGGAAAACGGGTGGCAAAAGAAATCCAATGTAGCAGGTACCATCCCAATCTAGAGGCAAACGTACATATGCCGTCTGACCACATATGAAATAGGAATGGCGGGAAGCTCTAAATGTAGACTTGCCTTGATCACTAAATTCTACTACAGTGGTGCATCTACTATGGCCCATATGTATGGAACCATTCTTTCTTACACATAATTCACCTTTTACTGGAAATATTGACATAGCGGGCAAGATTGGAGTAGCTTCGGATTCGACATTTAGGATCATAAGATTAAGCGTAAAATTACCTAATCCGTACACTTCATTTTCTAGATCAGTTCCTGTTCTCTGGGGAAGTCCCTCCTTGTTAGGATAGCAGACTTTAAGTAAAACTAAGTTCAAATTTCCCCATACCCAGTTGTCTTGATAAACTGCAGAATTCGAATCTAGGGAATTAATTAAACTAAACCATGCTCCACAGGAGCCGTTGTGTGTGAACGGGTATGGAAAGAGAGGTAGAATTCCTTTATAATTCTGATAGGGAGGGAGTCGGCCACATATCCAACAATTTGTAGCATTGCTAACCTGATGGGAATGATGTAACATACTAATAAACGTGTTATTGCGCAGCGCAAATCTATAAGACAACTCAAGCGGAGGTAATTCACTAAAAGAATGTTCAGCAGTAATATTATAAACATGTCTAAAAATAGGATAATATATGTGCAACAATATACTTGCAGTAATTATTAAAAGACTTAAGAAGAACAAAATTAATAACGTCACTGTGCAATGACTACGCAGTGATTTACAGTACGCCTGTCGTTTCAACATTTTTCGGGTGTGTTCTCTATTCAGGTCTAAGGGATACATGTCAGAGACAATTCAACCGCTTCACCTTGGAGAGGACTTAAACAATCAAATTGCTTGACTGATTAGACCTGAGTTTTAGTTTATAATGTTCGTGATTACTCGTTTCAACCAAAGGAAGTTTTGAGTCAATAGGTGAAGACACACGAGGTGTGGTATTTACGTCCGATGGTAGTCCATGAAATTTCTTGATATGACTTGAATGAACCCAGCCTTTTCTGCCCTCGATCTTCACGGCTGTCCTTGTGGTGAGCAAGACCAGCTGCGGCGACTTCCACCTAGGATCCAGCTGAGTCTTTCGATCAAAGTTCCTCACCAGGACCAGGTCCCCCGAAATTACGTCATGGGGTTTCACCTCAGTGTTGTCGGGAAAAGCTGCAGCTACCTGTGAACGACAAGATTGTAGTGCAGACATCAAGGAAGCCAAGTAATCTGTCAGCATATTACAGTCAATATCAGTTATTTTGCGTGGTATGGGCGTCCCCCACATATTTGGTGGTCTGCCAAAGATCACCTCATACGGGGATAGCCCTGTTCGAGAGTGTGCTACCATTCTCATGTAAAAGAGTGCAACTGGTAACGCTACTACCCAGTCGACACCTTTCTCTCTGCATATTTTGGACAATCTAATTTTCAGGATCTGATTATGTCTTTCTACGAGACCTGCTGCCTCGGGGTGTCGGACACAGTGGAATTTCCACTGATAGCCTAACAAAAGTGAAACGTGTTTCATTAGTTCGGATGAGAACGGCTGGCCGTTATCTGAGTAGACAACACGTGGTAAACCGTATTGTGGGAAGAATTCTCGAACCAACTGTTTGGCAGTAGTCGGGGCAGTGTAATCTGAAACCGGGTATGCCTCTGTCCAACGGGAAAGAGCACAGACAACTACGAGAACATATTTGAATCCTCGACATCGTTCCATCTGGATATAATCCATCTGGAGGACTTCAAAAGGGTGATCAGGAGGCTGAAATCCACCCTGTTCTACGGGAACGCTTTTTCCTGGGTTGAACTGACAACAGATCATACAGGTACGAACTTTTTGTTTAGCCGCTGCTCGTAAATGTTTATTGAACCAAATGTGTTGAATGCTATCTAGCATAGCTTTTTCTCCTAGATGCGCTGGACTATGTATAGTGTTAATTATAACTTGGACCATTGAATCAGGAAGGAACCACACAGATTTTTCCTTCGTCATCCATCCTTGATCCGTTTGGATCCCTCCTAATTCAGTCCATTTCCTTATTTCATCTGGTGTAGCATGTGTCTGTATGTCAATTACGTCAAGAGTAGGATCTTTAATCGTCATACAATGTGTTGGCGTCAGGACTATTGTCTTTGTCATGTCGGATGTTTGAGTTTGAGCAGTCTGTTTAGCTGTTCTGTCAGCTAGATCATTGCCTTGGGAAATGATATCAGTAACTTTCGTATGAGCTTTACATTTCATAATTGATATTGCAGTGGGTAGATGTATTGCCTCTAATAAGGCATGGATGAGGGGTTCGTGCTGAATGTGGGCACCGTGAGAAGTTAAATAACCTCTCTCTCGCCACAGCACGCCGAAGTCATGTACAACTCCGAATGCATAACGTGAATCAGTATATATGTTGACTTTTTTATTTGTGGCTTAAATACAGGCTTGTGTCAGAGCGATGAGCTCTGCGGCTTGAGCTGACAAGGTATTTATGCAATTTGTTTCGATGATTTCAGTGTCTGTTGTGACTGCGTAAGCGGCCACTAACTCTCCTGTACTTGTTCTCATACATGAACCATCTACATACAACGTCAGGTCTGGGTCTGACAATGGGACATCTGTCAAGTCTTGTCTGGGTTTCGTCGTGATAGTGATAACTTCAATACAATCATGAGCTAGTGGGTCTGTTCCGATTACAGGTAAAAGTGTGGCAGGATTCAATGTGTTACAACGTCTGATTTCTATATGTGGCTGAAACAATGTTAATTCATACCCTGTAAGTCGCGCTATAGTTAAGTGTTGTGTTTGCGTTCGATTCACGAGAACCTCTACTGCATGTGGTACTTGAACTGTCAATGGATGTCCTAACACTATGGCATCGCTTTGTCTGATTGCTAAAGCTGTTGCTGCCACTGATTTTAGGCATGCAGGCAAAGCCTGAGCTACGGGGTCTAATGTACTAGAAAAATAAGCACATGGTTTGTGTGATCCTGCTTGTTCCTGTGTGAGTACTGACAAGGCAGTACCTTCGCGTTCTGTAACAAAGAGTGTAAACTGTTTATTGTAACATGGTGTTGCTAAAACAGGTGCTTGGCATAAAGCTTTCTTTAGGCTTTCAAAAGCTTGTGTATGTTCCTGAGTCCAAGGGAGAACAGTCGATGTGGCTGCCTCCTGTGTTGTCAATTGAATGAGTGGTTTTGCTAGAAATGCATACTGAGGGATCCACTGTCTACAATATGAAGTGAGGCCTATGAAAGCCCGCACCTCCTTTTGTGTCTTGGGTATTGGCATGTTAGCTATTAACTGAATGCGGTCGGGTGTAAGCTGCCTTCCCTCCTTGGACAGCGAGTGTCCAAGGTAAACAACTCGCTGGACACAGAATTGCAGCTTAGAAGGGGACACCTTGTGCCCCTTTGCGGCTAGAAATTGTAAAACTGTCAGTGATGCTTTCTCACATTCTGGTTCGCTTCTCGCGGTGATCAGCAGATCATCGACATATTGAAGCAAGGCAGTGTTAACTGGCATGTGGATACTGTCGAGTTCTCGTTTCAGTGCTTGGCTATAGATGCTGGGGCTTTCTGTAAATCCTTGAGGTGCGCGTGTGAATTTAAAGCTACGTCCATTTAAATTAAATCCGAACAAGTATTGGCTTTCCGGATCTATTGGGACGCTGAAAAAGGCATTTTTGAGATCAATTACAGTAAAAAATGTTGCTTCGGAATCAATAGCTGTCAGTAATGACGAGATATCTGGGACCACAGGGAATTGTGGCACAATGCATTTGTTTAATTCGCGCAGATCAATAACCAATCGATATACTGGCGGGGCCTTCGGATCTGTTCGTTTAAGAATCGGAATTATCGGGGAATTACATACATTGGAGTCTGTTTCCACAACCACTCCTTGGGCAATGAGCTCGTCAATGATTTGCAGTAAAGCCACTACAGCATCTGGTGGTAACTTGTATTGTCGCATTCGTGGTAGTACCACTCCTGCCTTTAGTGTAACTCGATATGGTGTAATATTCATGCAACCAACATCAGTAGGGCCTTGTGCCCATAGATGTGTAGGTAAAGTCTGCAGTCGGGGATCCATGTCTCTAGACACATAGTGACCTTTAAAATCACGTAAAAACAATCTTACTCCTTCCGGAGAACAACATATTATAGCTCCTAGAGCTTTCAGTGTTTTTATACCTAACAAGTTTTCTGGACATGATTTAGTAAGCAATAAATCTGTAGTTCGGGTCAAAGGTCCTATCGTAAGTGGAAGAGGCTGTGATACTTCATTAACAATAGGTTTTCCTGAAAAACCAAGGGAAATATTCTGTGAGCCTGAGAGGGGTGCCCCTGGAACTTCACTATGTTTTATGGTTGTTCGACTTGCCCCTGTATCAAGTAAAAATTTTCTATCTTGGCCTAATAATTCACTATGTACATAAGGTCCTTCTTGGTCTACAGGGACCTCAATAAGGGGTAAGTCAACTTCCCTCTCTAGGCTGGTTCATGCGTATCGTTGATAATCAGGATAGTCGTACTGTGCGGTCTGGTACAGCTGTCGTGTCGTGGTTTGTGTGGCAGCAACAGGCAGCGCTGGTGCAGCTGGCACAAACTGTATAGACTGTGGTGGAGCTGGCATGGACTGTGCATGCTGCGGGGCTCCTTGTTCATTCTGATCCTGTCTAAGTGGCCGTGGTCTTTCTTTTGTAATACCTGTGGCGATATTACGCTTTAGGACTGGGCAATCGTGTATATAATGACCTGGTTGTTTACAATAGTTGCATGTCCCTTTTACAGGTCCTGTTGAATCACCGGAATGTGTCGTACCCTTTTTATGTCCTTCAGCTGGAACTGTCTGGGAGACTAGCATTTTCATTTTCGTGTCTTTCATGCGTCTTTGTTCATGTTCTTGTTCCTCTCTAATTCTATTGTGATGGTACTGTAACATTTGTAACATTTGTGATGGGGTGTTACCTTGCCAGGTACTCTCGAATTTTAATACTCTATTCTTCACTTGGGGTAAGGAGTTTTCAACTAATTTTGTCACAAACAGATGTGGGTATGATTCGCTACTTGCTTTTATGCCACTATTTATACCAAAACATTTTTCAAATCGGGCATAGAAATCACTAGTGTCTTCATCTTGCTTTTGTTTACAGGCTGAAATTGTACCCCAGTCTTCCTTTTTCGTAGTTAATAAACGTGGCAGTACCTGTACTAGTAAACCTGGTAGTGCTTTAGTTTTATCCCCAAGCCCTGCTCCTGCAGTTCGGGCCTTTTCTTCTGCTTCTAATGCTGACCATTCTATCTTTTGGTCTCCCACCTCCCACTCTTTTTCCTTGAGTTTTTCATAAATGCCAGCAGGCATCAATACCTTTAATATCGTCATAATGTCGGGATAGGTATACTCTCCCATGAGTAACATGTCTTTAATTTCTCGGTGGAAACCCGCTGGGTCTTTGTCATGACTGGGTACCACTTTCTTCATTTGTAACAATTCTATTTTCGATATGGGCGTATATACAAATACACGTTTAAACTCATTGTCCTCGCCTTTTATTGGGTGTACCTCTCGTAAAGGATTCTGTCTGTCCATGTAATACGTAGTTCTTTCCTTGATGGGCAATGAGACATGTTCTGGGCATACAAAAAGAATGTACTGCTTTCTTGATTCTAGTATTTCTTTAATTAACTTAGTACCTGAACCTCTCCATCTATTCGTGAGTAATTCAGTCAATATATCAGGTAAGGGACCAGGATCTGAATGCTGACTCTGATATAGTATAAGGAGTTGTTGAATCATATAAATCCCAGCTAAACGCTGTTCATCTGGGGTGAGATTCAAAAATGTGTGTGCTACTGTATCATCACCATACTTTCCGGGACTGTCAACCCAATGAACGGCTGACCTGGCTAATTCTTGTTCATCCATAGAATCGAGAAAATGATAACCCCTTCGTTCTCGGAGTAATTTGTCAGCGGCTTGGAACGAATGCTCGGGGGACCTTATATTTATTATAGGTGTTTGGAAATTCCTGTTATTATCTGGACATATCGGACGTATCGGGTCAATAAAACATCTAGTACTATTACAAGATCTTCCTCTACCTACATAGGCTATGGTGTCTGACTGTCTTGTGGGCAGTCCTGATCCTTCCTCCTCGCTTTGTTCGAACTGGTCTACCGCTAATCTCTCTTCGTGTAGGCGTTCTATTTCTTTACGGATCTTTCGGCACATGGCTATTATACAATTTTGCTTATCATGTCTCCCTTCTGATATATTCTGGCTCCATCTGGTAAGAGTTTGCATTGCTTCCGGGTCTACCCCCGGTCGGTCTTGATTTCTGATCACACAATTTATGAGGAAACGTAACAGTTCCCCCTGTATCTCCACTTTCTGGTATTCCATAGCTCTGTTAATACATTCAGAATCTCGCCCTGTTTGGACAAAATGATATATATTATCTAGATGCACAGTCATTCCTGGTATCTTCCCTAAATACACCGCGGCTCGTCTGATACGTAATGATGCCATGATCATTTCGTCCTCTTTGCCGGGCACAGGGTCATATCTACAATCTATAAGAAGTTCCTTAAGCGTGCGGGCATTTATGAGTTTGGGGGTACGTGAATGTGCTGATTCTTGAAAGGTAAGTTTATTTACTCTGGGTGGCGTAGAAAAAATGTTGGTAGCACCTCCCGTAGCCCCATCTGGGGTATCGGGCGTGAAAGGATTCGTTGAACGCGATACAGCAACTATAGGTGTGGACACAGCTATAGAAGTAGCTGTAGGAACAGATGTAGAAACAGATGTGCTTGCCGGAACTTGTGTCAGGATTTGTTGCTGTAGAGATACAGATACTGGATCTTGGCGTTGAACCTCCCTGGCAGGCGGTCTATGTGGGGCGGGATTAGCGTACTCGGGAGCTGCGTCATCTAAATATGAGGAAAGAAAAACATCTTCTGCGGTTCTAGGATGCCCCTTAGGATGTATTTTTATTGGAAATAATGGGGTTGGCAAGTCTTTTGGTATTTCCGGAGTAGCCTTAGGTAATCCCTCGGCCAGGAGGGGATACATACCATTCATAAGGGCATTTCTTTGTCTGTCTATTTGTTCTGATTTCACTCGTGTACCTTCTTCAATTAATAGATTTTCTCGGACTTTATTTGAATTCTCTTTATTTTTCTCTTCCTGTCAGAGTGCTTTCTCTGTACGTCTATGAGATTCTTTACGCCATAACTCAACGGCGTCTTTCTGTGACTGTCTAACTTTCCTTTTCCATAACTCTTCCTCTACTTTCATGATGCACTCTGCATCCCAGGTCCCAGCTGCGGGCCACCTCTGACTTTCTGGTAATTCCTTGGTGTAGTCTACCCATAAATCAAGAAATAATATAGCGTCTAAGCCATGTTTATGATACATGAAGTACCCTGGAGTGTCCCTAGGAGGAATAGGAACGGCTTCTTCGAGTACCCCTTTTCTAGTTGTGATCTGTCTTAATTTCGAAAAGAGCGGCATATTGAGAACTGATCTGATACTTGATCTTGAACAAACTTAATACAAATAAACACAATAATGAACAGTCATTCATACCACAATATGCAGAACGTATTTAAAACATTTAACATGTAACATTTAACTGAGCAACAATGATGATGACCATCTAAGGAAAACGTAATCATTAAACATAATACTCGACATTAACTGAATTATTCTGAGTTTATATACTTGATATACTAGATATACTGCTAAACAGTACAGATACACTGCTGAAACAGTGCAGACCGGATTTGTGTACCCAAACCCGTCTTGACCGGCACAACCTATGTGCACGTCAGAACGCCTCCCCAATAATGGTACTCACCGGGTAGCTCGGAACGGAAGGCCTCGGAACGGAACTGAACTGGACCGGACTGGACTCGACTCGAAAACTTCGGACACTCTGGACACCTGGCGGGCCTCTGTATACCTCGGATCTTGCTCTCTCAGCTAGGCTCTGGTCGGGATACTTCGCACTTCTCACCGCCTCGTCTGGGTGTTGATCGCAGCCTCAGTCGCCCCCGCTTGACCGGAGGGAGATACAGGAAATCCTGCTGGTACGCGTTGTTGTCCGTCCAGCTGTGGCAGGAGACCGGGCCTGCAACGCACCGCCGGCGCGTGAGATGAGAAAGTGTCCCTGTTCGGGCGCCATTCATGTGGTAAATAATTTAATTACCGGGACTTAATTTGATACAGAAACATAATAAAAATAGCTCAGTAAATAAGAGGCAGAATCCGTGGTATTAGAGGTTCGGAATGGGCTTTATTCCAATGGACGATTCGAATCGGTTGCTCCAAGTTCCATCACCACGAAGGTTCAGGAAGTGAAGTACATACTTTATTGATAATTAATCACTTTTATACAATAGGCATTACAGTGAAGCAAATGCAAGAGGCGTAACAATTGATAGTGTAGATAAGAGATACATACGTAGCAAAAAATAGGCGTAACTGGGTGTGATTAAAGAACGTCATCAGGTGTGATGTCATAATAGGGTGGTTCCATGAAAGAATTTCGCAATGTCAGCAGAAATACTTGGCAGAAATGCGCGCGCAGCAGCATGACGTGTGATTGACGTGCAACTAGGGGGTGAAGGGGACTTGACATTTAGCTCTACATGTGGCGACAGAAGTCTGGAGGGTCAAGTCAACCTAATCCCAAATCATATCTAACATCCTATGTTTAAAGAACTATGTTATCCAAAAGAGAGGTCTCTTAGAGTAGAATTTTATTCTATACTGACTATACTGACTGTTAGTGCGTGTACAAGCGTCTAAGTGTCTACACTAGATGCGAGGGCGGAAATCTTCCATAGTAATAGGGCTATGAATTACTTGCATAAAGACAGAGAAGCCGGGCCTTTGCTCGGTAGCTGGAAGAATGTTTACTTAAACTACTAGACAGGAATGCATTGGGCAGGGAGCGAAGCAGATAATTTCGAAGGTGAAATACAGTTTTTGGCAGGCAACAGGCTGATGTCAGACTTCGTGAGCCGCGCAGGGAATGAGACAAAGTTCATGGTCACAGATGCAGGCTCAGACTGGAGCTTTCAGAGGCAGAAGGCAAGAAGAGCTTGATGACAGAATCAGGGCCTACTTGCCTGGACTGTAAAAATGGCATAAGTGAACCATATAAAGCCGGTGGCCTTTCGTACTTAGGAGTGGAATATCCGGCCTATTCATGGCGGATCTGAAAGAGGACATGTTGACGGTGGACGCACATGTGTTTGCGTCTTCATAACTGGAACTGGAGGGAACATACATGTACTTGTGATTCATACATGAAACCGTTGGGGTCCAAGATAGGGGACATAACTGATCAGAAAAATCCATATTTCCACAGAAGTTACTTGTCTGTACGATCGCTGGAGACGGCTCTCCCCGGAGACCTCTCCTCCTGACCCCGGCCGACCCTCCCGGTCCGTCTACCCTTTCTAACATTGGTGGCCAGCGGCGCGATCCGAATCAACGCGTAATCGTACAGAGGGTAGCTCACCCCACGACAAAAACACGATGTCAGCCAAAGATAGCAGCTCCACCGAGAAATTCCAAATGGATAAGTTAGAAGAATACAACCACCGCGAACTGAGACAATTCTGCATAGAACTTGGCATTGCTACCACCGGCCTGAGTACCAAGGATGATCTAAAGCACGCCCTAGAGTCGTGGACAGAAACTGGGGTCGCCGGACCCTCCGACCAAAGCAGCATCACACCAGAGGGGAACGCCACGGCTCCCGAGGAGCGGGGAACGGGCCTCTCGCAGGAGGAGATCCGAGAAAGAGAAAGAACCAGATTGCACGAGTTGGAGATGGCACGACTCAAGATGGATGGGGAACTCAAGTTAGCTGAACAGAAACTCAACCTCGAGCATATGCGGCTCCGAGAAGAACGAGAAGAGAAGCAGAGACAGAGAGAGCTGGAGGAGAAGAAAATAACGCTCGAGCACGAGCGCCAACTAGCGGAGATAGAACTTCGGAAACAGAATAAAGAACTGGGGGTGCCTGAGCGACCACACACCCCGGGGCCAATCGAGAAAAAAGTCCACATCCCCAAGGATGTTGTCCGCGAGTATGTCCGAGAAGACGACATACAACAATGGTTTAAAGCCTACGAGATCGCCATGACCTCCCACCGGATCGACCGGAGTGATTGGGGAGCCGGACTTTGGGGGAGGTTTATCAACGAGGGTCGCGATGCCCTACTGCAGCTCCCAGATCACCAAATGTCGTCCTACGACCACATGAAGGCTGCCCTCCTCACCCGCTACGGCCTCACACCCGAGATGTACCGCCAGAGGTTCAGAGATTGCACCCGGATCCCCGGTACAACTTGGGTAGAATACGTGAACTATTTCAGCCGTGCCTTCGAGGGTTGGATCAAGGGGAGCCATGTCACCACCTACGAACAACTCTTTAACCTTATGGTATGGGAGCACCTGTCGAACAACTGTTTCGTCGAGCTCAGGCAGCACCTCCTCGACAGTAAGCTGACTGACCCCCGGCAGCTCGCCGCCGAAGCTGACCGATGGGAAAGCACCCGAGTGGGCCGGAGGGGGCCACACGAACAGAACAGAAGCAACCAAGGCCAGCACCGTCCTCGGGGAGGAGGAGGGGGCCAGGGGCGAGGGAGAGACGCCTTGCCAGCAACACCCGTGGCCAGCACCCCGCCTCCGGCCGGCCGGGGCAACCCCCCGTGGCGTCCTGGGGTCCGAGCCAACGTCACGTGCCACCGATGTCAGCGAGTCGGCCACTACGCCAATGACCCGAGCTGCCCGCAGAACCAAACACCCAAGCCCCGCCAGGTAGCTGCCGCCGCCCTGGGGGAAGAGCGATTATCGGAGGAACCTGAAGAGTATGAGCCGGCCCAGCAAGAGTGGGAACCGGCCGCCATGGTCCTGGCGTGCTTAGGGGGAAGAGACATGGTCCCGCGGGCTCCCCTACCCGCTAACACCAGGAAATACGGTCAGTGGGTGACCATTAATGGACAGCGAGCCGAGACCTTGCGTGACACAGGCGCCAGTGTGACGGCCGTCCGCTGTCACCTGGTGAAGCCCGAGCAGATCCTGCCGAACATTCTCTGCCCCGTCCGCTCGGCCGACAACTCTGAGAGTATGTGTCAAATGGCCTGCGTCCCATTCGAATGGGGAGGGGTCTCCGGCCTGTTGAAGGTGACGGTCCGGGACGATGCCCCCGTGGACTGCCTCCTGGGGAATGACCTCGAGAGTTCCCCGTGGGCCACCGTTGAGAGAAGAGAGCACCTGGGGATGCTGGGCCTCCCGGACTGGGCCTGCATAACCACCCGGTCCATGGCCGCCCATGCCGTCCCCCGATCAGAAGAACCGGAATGGCCAGCACCTCCGCCCCCGGTCGCCCCAGTAGAAGACAACGACGAGGCCAGCCTCCCAGACCCGACGACCGAAGGGGACGCGCCACCCCAGGACCTTCCTGACCTGGCTCAGTGGCGTCAAGAAGGGGGGCCCACCCAAGAACAGTTCCGCCAGGAACAAAAGACCTGTCCCTCCCTCGAGGGACTCCGCCAACAAGCCAGCGCCCAGAACGCAGGGGACTCCACCGGAACTCACTGGGTCTACTGGGATAACGACCTGCTATACAGCGAGCAAAGAATCGCCGAGCTGGGGGCCGGTCGAGTACTGGTGGTACCTCTCCGCTTCAGAGACTTTCTGCTCAACCTGGCCCACGATGTCCCCCTGGCTGGACACCTGGGCCAGGAAAAAACGTACAGCCGCCTAGTGACCCACTTTTTCTGGCCGAAAATGAGGAACGACGTCCTGAACCACTGCCGATCTTGCCCCACATGCCAAGCCAGCGGGAAGAGTGGTCGGAAGCTGAAAGCCCCTCTGAAACCCTTCCCTGTGGTCACCACCCCGTTCGAGAGGGTGGGGATAGACATTGTGGGGCCTCTGGACTCCCGCACGGCACAAGGACACAGGTTCATCTTAGTACTGGTGGACCATGCCACCCGCTACCCCGAGGCGGTGCCCCTACGGACCGTGACAGCTCCGGTGGTTGGCCGGGCCCTAATGGGGATCTTCTCCCGGGTAGGCTTCCCCCGAGAAGTCGTCAGCGACCGAGGCACGAACTTTATATCCAAATACATGAAGTCCCTCTGGCAACAATGCGGGGTCACCTACAGATTCACGACCCCCTACCACCCCCAAGGGAACGGACTAGTGGAGCGTTTTAACCGCACTCTCAAGGGGATGATTGGGGGATTGGAAGAGCCCCTCCGTCGCCAGTGGGATGTACTACTCCCGTGCCTCCTCTTCGCCTACCGAGAAGTTCCCCAGAAGTCCCTCGGTTTTAGCCCTTTCGAACTCCTGTACGGGCACCCTGTGCGAGGGCCCCTCAGCCTAGTAAAAGAAGGTTGGGAGATGGCCCCCCTAAAGACCCCACCAGACGTCTTCAAATACATCCTGGCCCTACGCAATCAGACCCGGCGCTTCAGTGAGATGGCCAAGGCGAACCTCGAGGCCAGCCAGGAGGACATGAAGAGGTGGTATGATCACAATGCCTCCTCCGTTGAGTTCGAGCCTGGACAACAAGTATGGGTGATGTCCCCCACCGAACCATGTGCCTTGCAAGATAAGTGGACGGGGCCCTTCAAAGTGGTCGAGCGCAAAAGCCCCGTCACTTACCTCATCGACCTGGGGACCTCCCGGAACCCCCTTCGGGTCCTCCACACCAACCGACTCAAACCACACTTTGTGCGCTCAGAACTCAGCCTCCTGATGGCTACGGACAGTGGGGTAGAGGAAGACTCCGAACCCCTCCCGGATCTTCTGAAGACTCAGGAGAATGACGGCTCCGTGGACGGGGTCCGGCTCTCTGACGCCCTCACTTTGGAGCAACGCCAGGGCTGCCGGAACCTCCTGCTGCAGTTCGCTACCCTGTTCTCCCTCACCCCCGGGGTCACCCCTTGGTGTTTGCACGACGTGGACACCGGGGACAGTCCCCCTGTCCGACACCGGGCCTACCGCGTACCAGATCGGGTACGGGCCTGCATACAGGAGGAAGTGGCCAAGATGCTCACCATCGGGGTCATCGAGCCCTCGGACAGTCCCTGGGCCAGTCCGGTTGTATTGGTTCCCAAAGCCGCTGCCCCCGGCACCGCACCTGAACTGAGATTCTGCGTCGACTACCGGGGCTTGAACGCTGTCACCCGGACCGACGCTCATCCGATCCCCCGAGCAGACGAGCTGATCGACCGGCTGGGGGCCGCCCGCTACCTTAGTATCTTCGACCTAACAGCGGGCTACTGGCAGATCGGCCTCACACCCAGGGCTCAGGAACGGTCAGCCTTCTCTACCCCCGATGGCCACTACCAATTCAAGGTCATGCCCTTCGGCATGAAGAATGCCCCCGCCACGTTTCAACGCCTCGTGAACCAGGTCTTGGCGGGGCTCGAAGAGTTCAGCGCTGCCTACCTGGACGATATCGCTGTATACAGCCGCCACTGGCCTGACCACCTCCGTCACCTCCAAGAGGTCCTACAGGCCCTCCGGCGGGCCGGCCTCACAATTAAGGCCGGCAAGTGCCAAATTGGCCAAGGGTCTGTGACTTACCTTGGGCACCAAGTGGGCAGCGGGCTGGTGGCCCCGCTACAACTTAAGATTGCTGCCATCCAGTCCTGGCAGCCCCCCGTCACCCAGACCGAGGTCCGAGCCTTCTTGGGGCTCACCGGCTACTACAGGCGGTTCGTGAAGGACTACGGCAGCATCGTGGGGCCCCTCACGGGTCTCACGTCCAAGAACCAGCCGAAGCGGATTAACTGGGCCCCCGATTGTCAAGCGGCCTTCGAGAAGCTGAAGGCCGCCCTGTGCACCGCCCCTGTGCTCCAGGCCCCCGATTACAGTCGGGAATTCGTGGTACAGACCGACGCCTCCGACCACGGCATCGGAGCCGTCCTTTCTCAGTTAAACCCCGAAGGTCATGACCAGCCGGTGGCCTTCATCAGTCGACGTCTCCTGGCCCGAGAACAGCGCTGGAGCACCATCGAGAGGGAGGCCTTCGCAGTGGTGTGGGCCCTCAAAAAGCTCCGGCCCTATCTCTTCGGTACCCACTTCCGGGTACAAACCGACCATCGACCCCTGCAGTGGCTGATGCAGATGCGGGGGGAGAACCCAAAACTCTTGCGCTGGTCCATTTCCCTGCAGGGAATGGACTTCACTGTGGAGCACCGACCAGGCCAAGACCACGCCAACGCGGATGGCCTGTCCCGCTTTTTCCGCCTCGACGAGGAGAGTCCCCAAGGAGATGGGTGACTCTCCCCGCCTTCAGCTGGGGGGGACGCATGTTGGACAGGCCACACGAAGGGCTTGCTCCCTCCCCGCACGACAGGGCCCGAGCTCCGGCCCACCAGGCATAACCCACGAAAAACACCTGTACCCCGTCTCCCGACGGATCTTCTGGCCTCGGACCTCTACTCATCACGGGGCCCAGCCCCACCGGCTCCCCCGGCCGGTTCAAGCCGCCATCTTGGGCCCTGCACCACGAGGCCGCGTGGCCTCGGCCCGACCCTAACCCCGGGCCTGGCCGGCCCCGACATCCCGGCACCACCCTCCACCCAGGAGGTGAGCGGACCACTTGGCAGGTCAATGGGAGAACGAAGTGTCAAGAGCTCTTCCCCCGCCAGGTGCCGATCGCCTCCAGCTCCCCCAGGCGCTGGCTCCACCCCCTGCTGGGTGTCTGGACACCTTCATCCCGGGCCCTCCGACCTCCAAGTGCGAGGGTCCGGACATCAAAGGGCGCCTGCCCTATAACTGGGGCAACTCCGGAGCAGGAAGGCAGTTGTATCCTGGAGTCGAGAGACACCGAGAGAACTCAGCCTTGACGGACTACTGGCGCTGCCGTAGCCCGCTCTTGTGAACCATCGTCCTGCCTGCTGGCGCTGCCGCGGCCTTCTGCAACATCCATCCTCGTCGGGACCTGCTGGCACTGCCGCGGCCCGTTGTAACGACCATCCTCACCGGGACCTGCTGGCGCTGCCGCGGCCTTCTGCAACATCCATCCTCGTCGGGACCTGCTGGCGCTGCCGCGGCCCGTTGTAACGACCATCCTCACCGGGACCTGCTGGCGCTGCCGCGGACCGTACATCGACCATCTTTCCGGGACCTGCTGGCGCTGCCGCGGACCGTGTACCGACCATCTCGACCGGGACCTGCTGGCGCTGCCGCGGCCCGTACCAACTAAACCACCAAGCTCGAGGATTGTGAGCTAGTCATCATCTCATCCGAACTACCTGACTGGTAAACAGACTGTCCCGCTACCCCCTACCCTACTTTGAGAGACTTGAATCGAGGGGACCCCTGAGTCCAGACCTCCTTGTACCATTCAACCGTACCTTAAGAAGTGCTTATAAAGGACACTGAACCTTATCCGTGTGTGGTATCTGTCTGTGGGGGGGAAGTTACTTGTCTGTACGATCGCTGGAGACGGCTCTCCCCGGAGACCTCTCCTCCTGACCCCGGCCGACCCTCCCGGTCCGTCTACCCTTTCTAACAGATAGCTTTCAATAAAGGTTGTCCTTAACCTATCACCATAAGAGGTTCTTTGGACTGATACAATGTGCCCACTAGAACTAGTGGACAGCAAATACCAGGCCACCTTCTCACACAGTCCACCGGTGGTACAGCCCTCTGATGCCAGACATCATTAGGGTCAAACTCCTCAAGCCCCAAGCCTGCCCCCCCCCCCCCGGGCCTTATCTCCCGTTAACAGCCGGCCTGCAGATCAGCTCTTGTGGAATTATAGATGGAAGAAGGCGATGCTGACCTTGGCCGTGACGTCTGCCCCGGGCACCCCATTGGCTGGTCACACGCATCCCTCATCACAGAGGCCTCAGGGTGAGGGCACGAGGTCCTGGATCACCAGGGCCCCGGGGATCGGCAGGATCCAGTGTGGAGTGAGATCAGCGGGTCTATCAGCAGGGCACCGAGTGAACACTCACTTCAGTGACAGCAGCCAGGGGTGTACAAAGCCCTGTCCATAATGTCCACCAGCTGCCATGAAGGACCCCCTGCTGGGCCCACCTCACCCCACACACGAGGAGGCCGGGGGGGGGAGGGGCTCCCCAGTAGGGCCCGACGCGTTGCCACAAACGGGGTGCGTGGAGCGATTCAAAGCGGGGGGGGGGGGGGGGGGGGCAACCATGAAACCACGTCCATGTCATTTAAGAGCAGCCGAAAGCAAGACCTGGTCTCCTGGGTCAGTGGGGTCACCTCACTGCACGTCACCACAGACCATCTCCTGCCTCACAGACACTCACCAAACCCCTTACATGAGTCCTGTAAGAGCAGGCTAAAGCCATACCTGGTGTCTTGGTTCAGTAGGGTCACCTCACTGCACGTCACCACATACCCCCGTCTACCTCACAGACACTCTCACCACAGACTATCTCCTGCCTCACAGACACTCACCACAGTCCCCACATGAGTCCTGTAATGACAGGCTAAAGCCAGACCTTGTTTCCTGGTTCAGCGTGGTCACCTCACTGCTCGTCACCACTCACCACAGACCCCCGTCTACCGCAGAGACAAGGCCTCTCTCAGCAGTTAATACAACGAGGGCTTGAAGAGGGGGCTAAAGAGCCCCAGCCCCAGGGCCCGCACCTCTGGGCAGAGCCTCCTTCGTGGGCTGTGCTGGGGCACAAGGCTGGCAGGCTCCTTCTTGAGACTAGCAGAGAGAGGGGCACCAGTGTGCAGTGAGCGAGAGGCACGAGTGTGCATTGGGTGTTTGCAGTGCACATGTACAGTGAGAGAGGGGCACCAGTGTGAAGTGAGAGACAGGCACCAGTGTGCAGTGAGAGAGAAGCACCAGTGTGCAGTGCGAGAGAGGCACCAGTGTGCAGTGCGAGAGAGGCACCAGTGTGCAGTTTGAGAGAGGCACCAGTGCGCAGTGAGAGAGAGGAACCAGTGCGCAGAGAGAGAGAGGTACCAGTGTGCGGTGAGAGGGAGGCACCAGTGTGCGGTGAGAGAGGGGCACCAGTGTGCAGTGAGAGAGAGGCACCAGTGCGCAGTCAGAGAGAGCACCAGTGTGCAGTGAGAGAGAGGCACCAGTGTGCAGTGAGAGACATGCACCAGTGTGCAGGGAGAGAGAGGCACCAGTGCACAGTGAGAGAGAGGCACCAGTGTGCAGTGAGAGAGAGGCACCAGTGTGCAGTGAGAGACAGGCACCAGTGTGCAGTGAGAGAGAGGCATCAGTGCACAGTGAGAGAGAGGCACCAGTGTGCAGTGAGAGAGGAGAGAAGCACCAGTGTGCAGTGAGAGAGAGGCACCTGTGTGCAGTGAGAGAAGTGCACCAGTGTGCCATGTGTGCAGGCAGTGCACAGGTTCAGTGAGAGAGGGACACCAAGGTGCAGTGAGAGATAGGCACCAGTGTGCCATGGGTGCAGGTAGTGCACAGGTTCAGTGAGAGAGGGACACCAAGGTGCAGTGAGAGATAGGCACCAGTGTGCCATGGGTGCAGGCAGTGCACAGGTTCAGTGAGAGAGGGACACCAGTGTGCAGTGAGAGATAGGCACCAGTGTGCCATGGGTGCAGGCAGTGCACAGGTTCAGTGAGAGAGGGACACCAAGGTGCAGTGAGAGATAGGCACCAGTGTGCCATGGGTGCAGGCAGTGCACAGGTTCAGTGAGAGAGGGACACCAGTGTGCAGTGAGAGATAGGCACCAGTGTGCCATGGGTGCAGGCAGTGCACAGGTTCAGTGAGAGAGGGACACCAAGGTGCAGTGAGAGATAGGCACCAGTGTGCCATGGGTGCAGGCAGTGCACAGGTTCAGTGAGAGAGGGACACCAGTTTGCAGTGAGAGAGAGGCACCAGTGTGCTATTGGTGCTGGCAGGGCACAGGTCCAGTGAGAGAGGGACAGCAGTGCACAGTGAGAGAAAGCACCAGTGTCCATTAAGAGAGAGGCACCAGCGTGCAGTGAGAGAGAGGCGCCAGTGTGCAGTGGGTGCTGGCAGTGCACAGGTCCAGTGAGAGAGGGGCACCACTGTGCAGTGAGAGAGGGGCACCAGTGTCCAGTGAGAGAGAGAGGCACCAGTGTGCCATGTGTGCAGGCAGTGCACAGGTTCAGCGAGAAAGGGACAGCCGTGTGCAGTGAGAGAGAGGCACCAGTGTGCAGTGAGAGAGAGGCACCAGTGTGCAGTGAGAGAGAGGCACCAGTGTGCAGTGGGTGCTGGCAGTGCACAGGTCCAGTGAGAGAGGGGCACCACTGTGCAGTGAGAGAGGGGCACCAGTGTCCAGTGAGAGAGAGAGGCACCAGTGTGCAGTGAGAGAGAGGCACCAGTGTGCCATGTGTGCAGACAGTGCACAGGTTCAGCTAGAAAGGGACACCAGTGTGCAGTGAGAGAGAGGCACCAGTGTGCAGTGAGAGAGAGGCACCAGTGTGCTATTGGTGCTGGCAGGGCACAGGTCCAGTGAGAGAGGGGCAGCAGTGCATAGTTAGAGAGGGGCACCAGTGTCCAGTGAGAGAGAGGCACCAGTGTGCAGTGAGAGAAGGGCACCAGTGTGCAGTGGGTGCTGGCAGCGCACAGGTTCAGTGAGAGAGGGACAGGCTTTAGTGTATTGGGGCTGGGTGGGTGCACTCTGAGAGTGCTTTGATGTCTGCACTGGGGGCACATTTGGTGTCCCTGTGCATAGTCCAGCTCAAACTGGTTGCAGGGGCTGTCAGCCCCTGCTCTGGTGCGAAATTTGACAAAGGACGTGGGTGTAGCCACCCCTCTGTCCTGACCCTCCCATAGGTGGGTCCCCAGAGTTTGTCCCACCCCTTCCTTGGGTATAAAGTAGGAAGCCCTGGCTACAGGACTTTGGATTTACCTGGATGAAACTCTGCTACAGAAACCAAGTACTTTAACTATCTACACTACGTTGGATGGCTGAAGAATCTCCCTTGGAGTAAAGGAGTTACTCCCCTGCAAGGCAGGCACCAAAGACGCATCTGACCGGTTTGCATCCACGCAGCTCCTGACAGACTCCGAAGATTTTGCAACACAGGAGGTGGGTTCTTAAGCTTCACCGTGGCCGACCAGTGCTCTCAGCAAACCTGAGACCCGCAGCCCTCGCGGGGACCGTGCAACCAGAACCTCTGGACACTGTGCACATTTGCAGCAGCATATGCTTTTTGTCGATCCCTGAGGCTGTGCTTTGGGCTACTTGTAGTCCAGACCCCGAGTAGTGATTCCACCGAAGATTACTGGCCTACACTCCACGAGTGTTCCGTGGGCAGGTATTTTGTGATTCCCCTCGAGGTCCCTTCGTGATCCCTGGTCCGTCGACCTGTGGGTCCCTGAGAAGGGTACTTTAACTTTCAATGGGCTTTCCTGGTTGCTCCAGACATGCCCTGACTCTCTATCACTTGGGGAGTCCACAGGACCTTGCCGGTCCACACCGAAGCATCTTTTCTCTGACTGTGTGGGTTGCAGTTGCCAACGCTTGTTGGTCTCCAATCCGGACACTGACTCCTCAGCACTCGACATCCTTCATGGGAGAGCTCGCCTGTGGACTTTGGTTGCCATCGACGTCTCCTGGTCCCCGTGGCTGCAGAGTCAAGCTTCACCTCTTCACACCTGAAGCAACCGACATCGGTGGGCATTCGTCTACTGAGCCCCTGGTCATAGGCAAGTGACCCAGGCTCTGTCCCCTCTGTTTTCAGGTTCTTCTCAGCTCTGACCCAGGCTTGGATCACACCGGACACTTTTCCTCTTTACGGCAGCAGCACTTTGCAGCATCACGCCATTGAAAATGACGAAGATTCCCGACACCATTTGACCCCTATGCACCCGGCTTCCCTGGGTTAGGTAACACGAATACTCCGGTGCTCATGTGGGTGCTGGCCTTAGAACCATCTATGTTCCAAAGGGTTTGCTCCAAGTCCTCCCCTAAGTGTCCTTAAGCTTTAAAATTCCAACCGTGACTTTCCCATAGGATTGCACGGAGCTCGCGGCTGCGTTCTCACACTGCACGCGCCCCCCGTGGGTCCCCTGTGTCACTACCTTGGGTGGTTCCTTGGGGTCCCAGCAATTCTACGTGCTCTAGGCACTGTGTCTTGTCAAGTCGTGGTTGTTATACCACTTTCTTAGTATATGGTTTGGTCTCCCCCTGCGGCCCACTGTGTATTGTGCTATTTACTGTCGTTCTAGTGCTTTAATATTGCGTATCTTCTTCTCTAATCTCATAAAGAGGTTAGTAGAGAGTGTTTAGTAATAAATACATATATTTAATATATTCCTTGTGTGGTTCTCCTTTCATTTGGTCATTCAGGAGATTATAGACTGGTAAACCAAGCTGCTTTACATTCCTTCGAGACTTAGCCTGAAGGCTGCTCTCCACAGCTACCACTAGGATAGCTTTCAATTAAGGTTGTCTTAAACCTAATCATCAATAAGGGTCGTTTGGACTGCTGCAAGGTGCCCACTATAACTAGTGGACACCATATACCAGGCCAACTTCTCACAATTGGGTGCTGGCAGTACACAGGTCCAGTGAGAGAGGGGCAGCAGTGCACAGTGAGAGAGAGGCACTAGTGTGCAGTGAGAGAGGGGCATCAGTGTGCAGTGAGAGAGGGGCACCAGTGTGCAGTGGATGCTGGCAGTGTACAAGTCCAGTGAGGGAGGGGCAGCAGTGCACAGTGAGAGAGAAGCACCAGTGTGCAGTGGGTGTTGGCAGTGCACAGGTCCAGGGAGAGAGGGGCATCAGTGCACAGCAAGAGAGGGGTACCAGTGTGCCATGGGTGCTGGCAGTGCACTGGTTCAGTGAGAGAGGAGCACCAGTGTGCCATGGGCGCTGAAAGCGCACAGGTCCAGTGAGAGAGGGGCACCAGTGTACAGTGGATGCTGGCAGTGCACACGTCCAGTGAGAGGGAGCAACAGTGTGCAGTGGAAGAAGGGCACCAGTGTGCAAGGGGAGAGGGGAATCAGTGTGCAGTGAAAAAGGGGCACCATTGTGCATTGGGTGCTGGCAGTGCACAGGTCCAGTGAGAGAGGGATACCGTTGGCAATGGAAGAGTGGCACCAGTGTGCATCGGAAGAGGGGCACCAGTGTGCATCGGAAGAGGGGCACCAGTGTGCATGGGAAGAGGGGCACCAGTGTGCATGGGAAGAGAGGCACCAGTGTGCATCGGAAGAGGGGCACCAGTGTGCATGGGAAGAGGGGCACCAGTGTGCATGGGAAGAGGGGCACCAGTGTGCATGGGAAGAGGGGAACCAGTGTGCATGGGAAGAGGGGAACCAGTGTGCATGGGAAGAGGGGAACCAGTGTGCATGGGAAGAGAGGCACCAGTGTGCATGGGAAGAGAGGCACCAGTGTGCATGGGAAGAGGGGAACCAGTGTGCATGGGAAGAGAGGCACCAGTGTGCATGGGAAGAGAGGCACCAGTGTGCATGGGAAGAGAGGCACCAGTGTGCATGGGAAGAGGGGAACCAGTGTGCATGGGAAGAGTGGCACCAGTGTGCATGGGAAGAGAGGCACCAGTGTGCATGGGAAGAGAGGCACCAGTGTGCATGGGAAGAGGGGAACCAGTGTGCATGGGAAGAGTGGCACCAGTGTGCATGGGAAGAGTGGCACCAGTGTGCATGGGAAGAGTGGCACCAGTGTGCATGGGAAGAGTGGCACCAGTGTGCATGGGAAGAGTGGCACCAGTGTGCATGGGAAGAGTGGCACCAGTGTGCATGGGAAGAGTGGCACCAGTGTGCATGGGAAGAGTGGCACCAGTGTGCATGGGAAGAGAGGCACCAGTGTGCATGGGAAGAGGGGAACCAGTGTGCATCGGAAGAGGGGCACCAGTGTGCATGGGAAGAGGGGCACCAGTGTGCATGGGAAGAGAGGCACCAGTGTGCATGGGAAGAGGGGCACCAGTGTGCATGGGAAGAGAGGCACCAGTGTGCAGTGAGTGAGGGGCACCCACGGATTTAAGGCCCCCCCTCAGTCACCCACAGATTGATGGCCGCCTCCCAAAGTCATCCACAGATCTTAGTCACCCTCAGACTGAAGGGTCGCCCCTCAGTCACCCACAGGTTGAATGCTGCCCTGCTCAGTCACCAACAGATTGTGGGGTCGCCCTTCCTGCCCCCTTTTGCTGCTCTGAGGCGCTGGCGCGATGGCAGAAGCTGTGGGGGGTCTGTGGTGCAATGTTTACGGCTCAGGGTACGCGTCCTTGCCAGTGCCCGCCCCACCCACCAGGTGGTGTCTCCCGAAGTCGGACCTCTTGTACACCCCCGAGGGTTCAGGGAGACAGATGGGCTGTGCGAGCAGGCACTGGTGTGAGGTGTGAGATCTGTGTCGCATCAGCCCTCACCCCGACCTGTAACTAACTGGAGGGTCGGGTGGGGGGGGGGGGCACTCCGCCGACATCGGTGCAGCACCCTCGCTGATGGACTGAAAAGATACCTGTCACAGGGGGCCCCTGGACGTGACTCCACCTACCTCTCTCACACACCAGCCCGTGAACTCTCCTCTCATCGCCCATCTCTCACAGACCTGCTGGTCAGAGAACTCCCCTCTCACAGACCTTGCTGGGAGCAGAACTCACTCACAGACCTGCTGGGCCTGGCCGTGAACTCCCCCCTCACAGACCTGCTGGTCAGGCCGTGAACTCCCCACTCACAGACCTGCTGAGCCAGGCCTTGAACTCTCCTCTCACAGACCTGCTGGTCTGGCAGTGAACTCCCCTCTCACAGAGACCTGCTGAGCCAGGCATTGAACTCTCCTCTAACAGACCTGCTGGTCTGGCAGTGACCTCCCCTCTCAGAGACCTGCTGAGCCAGGCCTTGAACTCCCCTCTCACAGACCTGCTGGTCTGGCAGTGAACTCCCCTCTCAGAGACCTGCTGGACCATGCTATGAACTCCCCTCTCACAGACCTGCTGGTCAGGCCATGAACTACCCTCTCACAGACCTGCTGGTCTGGCAGTGAACTCCCCTCTCACAGACCTGCTGAGCCAGGCCTTGAACTCCCCTCTCACAGACCTGCTGGTCAGGCCATGAACTCCCCTCTCACAGACCTGCTGGTCTGGCAGTGAACTCCCCTCTCACAGACCTGCTGAGCCAGGCCTTGAGCTCTCCTCTCACAGATCTGCTGATCTGGCAGTGAACTCCCCTCTCACAGACCTGCTGAGCCAGGCCTTGAGCTCTCCTCTCACAGATCTGCTGGTCTGGCCGTGAACTTCCCCCTCTCTTGGACCAGACTGTGAACTCTCCTCTTATAGCCTCCTCGGAGCACGAATTCGTCTCAGCTGTTTCCTTTGAATTTATGTAAATAATTAACCCTAATCAATGCATGTTAATGAGTAAAGCAGATAGCGCTATCGTCAGTTTATGAACTTCAGAGCGCTCTATCAGTGTGCAGCGGGCGGAGCTGGGGCGGAGTCCATCACAGCTGGCATGTGTGCCTCGCCACAGAGAGCAGGCGTGCCCTACCTACACTGATCCTACAGCCTTCACTGGCTGAATGCTTTCAGATGGCACAGCTGTGGAGACAAGTGAAACAAGCATTGGCAATGGCATGAACCAGGGGGTTTGTCCGGCACATAGGGGTGTGCAAAATGTGAGTAACTTGCTTTCGCATAAGTACGCCAAGTTTCAGATAAATGATTGCAAATTATGTGTAATTCCGTGAAATGCATATCTGTCGTCTCATGCTATATTTATCATGAAATGCCTCCTCACGTACATTTTTGGCATGAGGATGGATTCAAACACACCTCCACGAACACCAGTCGATTGCCGCTGCTCCTCGTGTGCATTCACTGTACATGTTTACAGTGAATGGTGCATTCCACAGGAATTATTCAAAGTGGAGCAAGAGTGTAGTATCAGGATTTTTGCATAATAAGCGTAAGTAGAAAATCCCCAAATTATGCGAAATTACGCCAGTTAATTAACATTTTGGCAGGCCTAACAGTTGTATGAAGCAGGCTAGATGGAGGACTTACGATGAAAGGAGTACATTACAGTGGGCGTCCCTGCCCTCAGGATCGATAGGGCCTGCAAGAGGGGTGGCTGATAGGTTTATATGTGTGTGTATGGTGAGATATAGGAACCTATACCTCAGTGAGTGCTAACACTACCTCACCCAGGCTGCAGTAGCAGGCCTGTGGTGTCAGATTTAGTCTGCTTCCCAGGGGTGGCATAATACACGCTGCAGCCCCTGGTAGGCCTGTGAAGTACCAATGCCCTAGGTACCTAAGGTACCATATACTAGGGGCTCATAAGGCACCACAATATCCAATCACTAGTGCATCTAATATGCACACCAAGTTGTTTAGAGAGATCAGTGAGACTGGGGCCCTGATTAGCAGGGACCCAGCCAGACTATAGCCAGAAGCCAGTGTATACATCAGAAAAAAAGTGGGGGCAACATAAGTGCAGATCCTACTCTCCTACAGCGGCCACCGGGTTTTATGACTCATCTGGTGGGCAGGCGGCGAGGGGCCGCCTGCCCTGGGATCGCCCGTAAGTTAACCCACCATGTTGACATATTGTTATGTTAATAAACCTGCAGCAAGTTTCTCCACCAAAAATGGGTGTGTCTGAGTTATTGCAAGTTTTGCTGTGGGAGGGCTGGGGATTGTGCCGATATTGGCACTATGCCAGGCTGCCCCGGGCCCACGCAGGGGGCCCTCCTAAGAGGGCGGCCAGCCTTAGTGCCAGAGGATGGCACTGTCGCCAGCAGTATAGTGGTCAGGGGACCCTGGTGGGTCCCCTCGGTGCAGCGTCACTTCCGGTAGGGGGGGGGGGGCAGGGTAAAGGTATTTAAACCTTTCCCGCCGTCCGATCGACCTCTTTGGCTGATCGACGGTGACCCTCCTGCCTGCCTGGATGCCGTTTTCCCTCCCCACCGCTTTCCCGGCGCACGGGCAGGGGGGGTGTTTCAACGAAACCCTTTTATTTTGTGTTGCAGGCGCAGTTACAGGGCGATCCAAAGGCTGTAAGGTACAGAAGGGTACCTTCTACAGGAGCACAGTAAGGGTGCTAAAGCCAATTATCCCCAGGGAGGTCCTCGCGTGGGATCCTGAAGGAGCAACGGCGCCCCGCTAGTCCTACGGGCGGTTGTGCACCTTAGCAACCGGGGGTTGCCTGCAACGCTCCGCCCCCCTTAGCTGGGAGGGGCGTGAGTAAGGGGCGGACTGGCGGTCCGCCGGAGGGAGGGGCTATCACCTTCCCCAAAAGGACAGACACCGGTTGGTCGTGGCCACCTGGTTTTATGGCTCATCAGGTGGGCAGGCGGCAAGGGGCTGCCTGGCCTGGGATCGCCTGTAAGTTAACCCACCATGTTGACATATTGTTATGTTAATAAACTTGCAGAAAGTTTCTCCACCAAAAATGTGTGTGTTTGAGTTCTTACATGTTTTGCTGTGGGAGGGCTGGGGATTGTGCCGATATTGGCACTAAGGAAGCTATCTTATTTCCTTCCAACATCCATTAATGGTGGACCCCTGGCACCCCTAGTACTTTAATTCAAACAGATAATCCATCCAGCCTGTATCTCCTGCACACCTCCGTTATAACTTTATCTTTCGGAATACATTCATTTATGTTTTTAAACACCCTATCACCTCCCAGCCTGCTCTGTGCACGCTCTTGTGTTAGCTTGGGCTTCTTTTCCAGGGTCTTCTTAAATGAAGGTTATGAGGCTCCGAGATCCGAGCTGCGGACCCCCGCACCGGACTTCCACGCCCCTGAGAGGTATGCACATTACACAGATTACTCTGTATTGTATTTGCATTGAGATAGCGCTTACTGCCTCTGATGAGGTGCTGAAGCGCTTTGCGCTGCATTTCCCTAGGGCAGTAGGCAGTGGCAGGGCTTTATGTGGGCCGGGTCTTACTGGTGCTCAGCGCCAGCAGTTCTTAAAAGCAGGTGCTGAGACGGGTCCCTATCGGGCTCTCCATTTTTGCCCCCACCCTCAGGGTGAAAAGAAATAATTCTTACCTCTGCTGCAGCGCCCCCTTCACTGCCTGTGAGGTCACTTCACAGAGACTTGTTAGAGTTCTTTCAGAGTCTCATCATGTCAGGACGGAAGCATGTTCATATTAT
Source organism: Triturus cristatus (assembly GCF_964204655.1). Lineage (NCBI taxonomy): Eukaryota > Metazoa > Chordata > Amphibia > Caudata > Salamandridae > Triturus > Triturus cristatus. The sequence continues at coordinate 848,265,825 of NC_140595.1, forward strand.
TTACAAGACATAGTTGCTGCTTATGTATCTTATGCAACTAACAACCATTGACAAAGCCAACAGTCCTGGCTTGTTGTAGGTGTGATGTTACTTGTTGCATTATATATCTGGATGCAATGTTGGCTGCCGCGGGTCCACGAAGGGGACCCTCCTAAGAGGGCAACCGCCTTAGTGCCACATGAGGGCACACGAGACAGCCCAGTGTTGGGGGGACCCCCTAGGGGTCCGAGCGCCCGTGTCATATCTGGGCAGGAGTGGGCGGGAGTGAGGTATAAGTACCTCTCCCGCCCACCTGGCGTCCTCTTTCCCACTACCCTTGACGCCGTAATGAAGGCATGATTAAATATGTCAGGCAATGCGGGTCCTGGCAGGCGCTTTTGCAGTCACTCTTTTGCAGGGGCAGTAAGCTCTGGGCGGGCTTGTCAGCGGAGCGCATCATGCAGATGGGACGATGGGAATCCCAATGTTTTAAAAGGTACTTCCCTCCGAGCCACCCAGGGGAGTGGCCGGAAGACAGTTTAAGTGTATTATGGACAGGCAAATTTTGAGTATACCAAGGGCACCCCTGTGATGCACCAGAAGAAGAGGGGTTCACCTATCAAGAGTGGGCATGGACTTGTTTTGCTGGACCTGGGAGAGGTCCAGGAATCAGCAGGATGTAGGTAAGAATGCCTACCTTGGTGGGGGCCCTGGTTGTGACGGTGGCCACACCCAGAGCTGTGGCAGAGTTACAGGGCGATCCAGAGGCAGAAAGGTACTCAGGGGTACCCTCTTCAGGAGCACAACAAGGTTGCAAAGGCAAATATCCCCAGGGAAGTCCCCGCATTGGACCCTGGAGGAGCGACGGTGCCCCGTTAGTCCTACGGGCGGTTGTGGACCTGAGCAACCCGGGGTTGCCTGGAACGCTCCTCCCCCTTCGGGGGCGTGAGTAATGGGGTGGACTGGTGGTCCACCGGTGGAAGGGGTTACCCCCTCCCCCAAAATTGGTAAGCACCGATTGGCTAAGGCCACGGTGTAATTTGGCTCATCAGGCGGGCAGGCGGTGGAGGGGTTGCCTGCCCTAGGATCGCCTGTAAGATAACCCACCATGTTGGCATATTTGGTATGCAAAAAACCTGCAGCAATTTTCTCCACGAAAAAAGGGTGCTTTGTCTGTTTATTTCTTCAGGAGATTGCTGTATGCGGGATGGGGAGTGTTGCTGATATTGGCACTATGACAGAAGCAGCAAAATACAAGTCGGCGGCACAATATGCTAAGCACAGGTTTTTTAGCTTAGGTGTTTTTAAGCCACGTCCTTCATAACATCAGCCCCCGAGAAAGCACCAGATTAAAAAACAGCAAAGAAATTCCAACCCTAGTTTTGTAACTAGGTGATGCTGTCCCTGAAAAATAACCTCTTTAATGATCAGTGGAGCGGACGGGGATGGGAACCAAGAGCAGGGGGGAGGTGGGGTGACGTCGCCTTGCTTCTCTCCGTGCAGAGCCTGACTTTTGACTCCCGAGGCCCCAAGCTGGCAGAATGAGGAAGAAATGCGGCCTGGTTCTCACCTACCCATGAGTCACACGCATTGTTATTCCGGCTTCAAAGCAGCCATTGCCTCCGGTGCAAACCGTGACCCCAGTTCAGCGTTCAGGGAAATGGAGTTTGCCTTTGATGAGCCCCTTCTGACGTCAAGAGTCAGGGCACTTCACTCTGCGCCTATAGCGCCTGCAGGGTGTATTATTGTTTCTATAACCACACTCCCTCTCTTATGAAAGTCAGCACCCCACCGAGCGCGTGAAAAGTGCGAGGCAGGCCAACTTCTTCTAGTCATGAAGCCTTGGTGCATCACTGCCCCTCCCTCTGGTCCCACACTGTGGGACTCCCAGTCAGTGCAACCTTTGATGATCCTCTTCCGGATCACGTGACACGTTGGTCTCTTCTACTCACGTCCTTTTCAGAGCAGAGCGTAGCAGGGCAAACCCCCGGTTGGTCAGGCCCCCAACCACCCGAAGGACTAACTGGGCACCATCACGGTTTTCCAGGAACCTGCCCTGAGGCTCCTAGTCTTTGGCTCTGGCACCCCTACTGTGCCGCGCAGAGGTACACTTACTGCACCTGTCTGCCGCAGAGGTACCCTTACTGTACCAGTCTGCTTCCAGATCGCCCTGTAACTCCGCCTGCAACACAAAAGAAAACATTAAAACATTCTGAGTACCCTGTCCACCAGCCAGGACGCCAGGTAAGCAGTGGGGTGGGAGACGGCATGGCTGGTGAACAGAGGCTGCCAGGAGGGGCGGGGGAGGCTTATATGCCCTCCCCCCACCTGGCGCACCGAAACTGAAGCCACTGTGGCGACTTGGCGAGTGGACTCCTGCAGGAGCCCCCAACCACTAGAGTGGGTGAGTGGTGCCCAAAATGGCACTAAAGGGCTGCCCTTCTGTATTGGCCCCCTGCGGGGGCTGCGGACAGCCACATAGTGCCATTATCAGCAACTTCCGCCACCCCCGGTCTGAGCATGCAAGAATGAATAAATACACAAGACAACTTTTGTTCTGGCAAAATAGTGCTGCAGGTTTATTCCATACAAGAGTATGCAATATGTGGGTTATCTTACTGGTGATCCAAGGGTGTGCAGCTGTACCAACCTATGCTGCCCCCGCCCGCCTGGTGAGCCAGCACTGTGGGTCTCCCAGTCAGTGCTACCTTTGATGATCCTCTTCTGGATCACGTGACACGTTGGTCTTTTCTACTCACGTCCTTTTCAGGGCAGACCGTAGCAGGGCAAACCCCCGGTTGGTCAGGCCCCCAACCGCCCGAAGGACTAACGGGGCGCCATCGCGGTTTTCCACGAACCTGCCTTGAGGCTCCTGGTCTTTGGCTCTGGCACCCCTACTGTGCCGCGCAGAGGGACCCTTACTGTACCGGTCTGCCGCAGAGGTGCCCTTACTGTACCGGTCTGCTTCCAGATCGCCCTGTAACTCCGCCACAGCTCTGGAGGTGGCCCCCGTCACCGCCAGAGCCCCCTCACACACAAGCTATAATGTCACTTGCAACCTGATATTTCCAGTGCCTCTTGCAAGCCAAGGAGGAACAGGTCCATCCCCACAGGAGAACATAGAAACGCTATACTCTACCCTTGTTATTGAAATATGTACAATATATCATAGATTTAAGTGCAAGCACAATGACACTCTGGCTGGATCAAGATCATAAGACAATACATACATATAGACACCCAAAAATTTATAAAAAGACAGAAAGAAACAACAAATATTACACACAAAAAATTCTCTTTTTTTTATATAATTTTTTTTAATGTAATTATACTTTTTTTATATATAAAAAGTTAACCAAAATGATCACAGTGTATATAAATCGAATTTTTTGTATTCAGAACACACAAAATATATATCAAAAATGGTATGAATGATTGTACAAAAGGAAATACAAATATAATACACAACAAAATTAAGGAAAAAGACAAAAACAGGTTCCCAGTCAAAAAAGGAAAATTTAATCAGACATACATTCATCCAAGTCCAAAAACATACATTCATACAAAATCACGCAAACACATAATTCATTCAAGAGCGAACCAAAAAGCACTCATAGGCCCCACCCCAAAAAACAATGGAATACAGAATCCAAAGAGATTCTAATTGGTTGGTCAAAGCAAATACACAGATCCAATCAATTAAAGGGAATAGAGGGGCCCAGATCAACAACGCCGACGCGCGTTTCGGTGAGACAACCCCTAATGGGGAGTACCACCTTCTTCAGGGCGTTACAAAGAGTACCAAAAAAGACGGGACCTGTCAAGAAAATTAGATAAAGAAAAAGAATTAGGTGTCTATATATATAGAAAAAATATATATGTAACAACAAAGCACGACCAATTCTTATATACAATCCAAACCGAGTGTCAAGGTGAATTTGATGAAAATACTATTCCCTTTAGTTTAAATGTAGATACACAGGCACCAAGAGCCAAATCTGGGACTAAGGACGACAAAACAAAGGAAGAACCTCAAGAAATATAGAGCCCATTATGCGATGACTACACACAAAGGAGCAAAGGGGATCACAAAAGAAAACAGAGAAAGGCTTACCTGCGTTGATAAGAAGAAACTGTTCAACGCAAATATTTTCTAGATGAGATTCCACCGGAACAGAGGAACCACTTCAAAACTCAAAAAATAAACAAATATTAAAACTAAAGAATAACAGACAGATATGCATCTCAAAGAAACAGCGATGGAGATAAACCAATAGCAGAAAAGAACACCCAAAACAAAAAGAATATACAACAAAGCATCACCGTAGCAATAACTGCTATATTTACCAAAAAGAAGAATCCTGCTTCAAGGCAATAAGGAAAAAGGAAATTACCTAGGAATCGCGGGGGATCAAATCTGCAGACCTAATTAACAGCAGCTGGATCTTCCCCGATGTTAGCTTCTTTTTCTCTCTTTTCCTTTTTCTTATTTTTCAATGAGAGATTATTTCAACGAAAAATCCCTGGTGCCTAAAATAAGCACACCGAATAAGAGAGTACTATTGTGCAAGCCGTTACATATGCTCTGATAAAGGACACTACAGCACTCAGAGGCAAATACGCGTTTAAAGACAGCAATATAACCAATCAGTGAAAAACAATAGCATCAGAGTAGATTCCAGCGTGTCACTCGGATGGCATTTAAGGGCTAAAGATTCAGAGGATCGTTTTCAAAGCAATGGAAGCGATAACAGATACTAAAAAAACAAAAATAAAACAAAACAAAAGATTCAGTAAAAAAAAGGGATACTGAAATAAATACACGAGCACACAAAAAATATACGTATGTGGAGATAAGTGGACCCCATCCTACTCAAAGTATCCCTCGACTCTGGACTGAATCAGCTCGGGCCTGATGAAACCCAGACCCCTCTGGTCTGTGAACTTATGCGTGGCACCATTGACCCTCTTTTGAGAATGTTCCACCGCCTCGCTGGACCTGGCCCCGTGACAGTTTCTGCGAGGGATGATTTCCGACCACCAGAGTTCGCATTGTCCCCTGCGTTTGCTGATTTCCCCCAAGTCAGACTTCATGGTTTGTAATAGTGCCCTCCTTCGGAATAAGGTAGTTGCCCCCCAGATGGATCACCAAGATACTGGGGAGGGCGCCCCCTAGAGCCAGTTGTTGCTCTAGTCTGTTGGTGATGCGGTTCCATCTCATTCCAGGGAAGCCCATCCAGACAAACTGCGTTTGCGTAAATCCCCGCAACCACTTCCTACGTACCGCCCACTGAGCCATCCTGGCAACGAATGAATGGCCGATCACCCACACTCTGGAACCTGGTGAATAAACGGACTCCATCTTTTACAAACTTATTTATATCTATTGAATCACACTTTATCAAGATCACTACAAACCACTGCACTCAATATCATATTTACATGCTGAGACTTCATGGGCGAATGCAACGCTCAAAGCAACGCGATTGCCAGCGTCCAACCCTCTTTATGCCCTCCGGCTCCATGCCCGCCTTGAATGCCGCTGTAGCCGCCCCAATTCTAAAGGAGTGGCTGGAATACTTTTTGTCGGGGCAGGCAAGGCCCGTGCGAGCCAGATAGGCGCCCATGATCCAGTCGATCTGGAATTTAGTCAGGGGACCCAAGTCTGCATGTATCAGGAAGTACTCTTGTGCCGTCGGGCACACGGACATGTAATCCCTAACTCTGGCCACTGGGCAATACCTTGGGTCTCCTAGCGGTTCCAGAACCACATCCGCCCCACGCCCTGCCTGATCTGTTTTGGACCTCCTGATACATATCACTAGCTTGCTTGTTAGTTTGACATCCTGGTTGCTCAAGGCGACACCAGACGTGCCTGTTTTTGACCTGGCCACCAATTCGCCTATCCTGAACGCCCCAAAGAATGCTAGACACAAGGCTGCCGAGAATAGCTTGGCCTCAAATTGCGAGTGGGTGACCTGGGGTACTACATCTAGCATCCCCTGTAGGGTGTGAAAGTCAATGGGGCCCCTAGAGTCTGGGGTCCTAACCTCATCTCTGGCCCATTCCTTGAGGGCCGCTCTGATCAAGAAGGACTTGGTTGGGTCCTGCCCCCCCTTCAGCTTGGTGTCGTGGCTCACTGTCGCCTGGTGGCCACAGACCCACGAGTGGCTCTTCCCCTGATCTTTGGCCCATAAAACAAACGCTTTAACCTGCTGGTCCAAGGCAAGCGAGCCTGCGCTCAGACGCTCTGTAATGCTTAGAAATGTGTTAAGATGGGCCTTGTACTTCTTCCTGGTCCCCGGTGCCAAGGAGCGTTCCCCCAATGATCTCAGCCGCTGCTCTAATGCAGGATGCGCCATAGGTGTGCTGGGAAGGGTGTCATCTCCGCTCTCGCTCGCGGCCAGGCCTCCCGGAAACGGAGCCACTGAAAACGAGAGAGAGCGTCAGCTGCCTAGCCCTAAAGTCAATGTTGTTGCGCAAGCCGGCCCTGACCAATTCTCCCAATAAGCACAGCACCAGGGGGCACCTCGCTGTCTGGACATTGATTGCCTGCACCACCGCCATGTTGCCGGCCAGAAAATTACCTTCCTGTCTGGCAACGCTTTGGGCCACAAATGCAGGGCAAGCACAATGGGGAACAGCTAGAGTACCGTTATGTTCTAGGTTATCTTACGCTGCCGCCATGCATTAGGCGACTTCTGGGCACATCATTCCTCCCCCATTATGGCACCAAAACCCTCTCTCCTTGAAGTGTCTTTGAAGAGGCACAGTTCCGGGCTGCCTGCCCAGGGGGCTCTCCATATGACTGTCCCATTGATGTTGAGTAGGAACTCAAACCACATTGATAAGTCCTCCTTCAGTCCACTGCCTAGCCTCACCAGGTGATGTTTCTTATGTACCTTGGCTGTAGCCCCAGCTAGCCTTCTGGAAAATACTCTCCCAGCTGGGATAACTCTCTCTGCGAAATTCAGTTTACCCAGGAGACTCTGGACCGCGTCCAGGGTGGCCTTGTCCTTGCCCAGTAGCGCCTAGATATCCTGCCGCAGATCCTCCACCTTCTCGGCAGGGAGCCTGGACTCACCCTTGATGGTGTCCAGCTAGATACCCAAAAACGTGAGAACCTGGGCTAGACCCTCGGTTTTACCCGGTGCCAGGGCGACCCCCAGATGCCCCGCCAAATCTTGGAAACACTGCAATCCCTCACTACACTCCTGGGTCCCTAAGCCCCCTATGAACAGGAAGTCATCCAGGTAGTGTGTCACTCCCTCGATGCCGTAAGCCCAGGAGAGCGCCCACTGGAGGAAAGAGCTGAAGGCCTCGAAGTACGCGCAGGATACTGCGCAGCCCATGGGCCTGCAACGGTCAAAGAACACTTCGCCCTGCCATTCGAACCCCAGGAGGTGCTGGCTGTCGGGGTGAACCGGGAACAGGCGGAAGGCAGACTCAATATCCGCCTTGGCCAGCCATGCCCCCTTACCTGCCCTCCTAACCATGCCCACTGCCATGTCTAGGGAGCAGTAAGAGACTGAGTATGACCCTTCTAACCAGTGGTTCACCGAGTCGCCCTCAGGGTAGGACAGATGGTGGATCAATCGGTAAGCCCCAGGCTCCTTCTTGGGGCCCACACCCAGCGGGGAGATTAGAAAGTGCTCCGGGGGGGTGATTGAAGGGACCTGCTACCCTGCCCAGAGCCACTTCCATCCGGACTTTCTCCCTTACTACCCCTGTCAAGCCCCTGGCTGACTTCAGGTTCTCTGCATCCCTGCAGCCCAGGGGGCCCTGGTATGGAATCTTAAACCCTTTGACGAAGCCGTTGGCTAAGAGCAATCTGTCTTTGGAATTGGGATAGGACCTGAGCAGGGGGAGGAGGTTCTGTATGATGATGGGGGAGGGCCCCTTGAGGTTGGAGGTTGGCAGGATGGCGCTCGCCAGCATTGGGGGATGGGCAAGGGTGGGGTGGAGTGGGAGGCAGCGGGTGGTTCTATCTCCTTTATGTTTCTAGCTATCTTGTCTGCCCTTGCGAGGTGGTGGACCCTCTCGCTTGACAGTGCATGACACGGCCGGGTGTGTAGCCCTGCACTTGCTGAAGTTGTGTGCAAACTTGCAGACCTTGCCCCAAGAGCAGGACCCAGCATTGTACAGCCTGCAGGTGGCGGAGTTGAATTTCCGGCTCCCTTGCTTCCGTCCCCCTCCCTGGCTCCCTCGAAAAGGCTGTTTGAAGGTGCGTTTACCAGTCTGCTTAGTCCCTTTCTGATTGTCCCACTCCTACTGGTGCTTGGAAGCCCCGTCCTTGTGTTCAGCAGTGAATTTACACATGTGTTGAACCCAGAGCTGGATCTCTTTTTGATCCCACCCTACCTCCGGGCATATGGCCATTCGCTTGCGGAAATCCTGATCTTTTTTCGCTATTCTAAGCATTGCGATAAACTCCGTTGTGAGTATAACTTTGTTTACATGTCCATTTTTCGCTTTGCTGCTTGTGTTTACTTTCTCTTACGTCACGAGTCTCCTTGCTATTTTCCCCACTTCTCACTTGGTACCGCTGAGCACCGACTAATTAGCACGTTTCCTTTAGTATTCACACATTATCGGGGCATTTACTCCTCATCTCCTTGTCTAATCACTTCACACGCATAACGCTATGCACTGCACTCGACGATCACGTTAGCGAGAGCATGTATCTCATTTTCAGCATTCCCCTAGTCTGTCTTCTATTCACCTACTCACTGAACTTCATCTCAGAGCGCAAATCCTATTTAGAATCTTTTAATGTAACAAACACACGAATACAATGTGATTTTCTGTTCTGTTGTAGCTTTCATTACGGTGGACCTTTTGGAAATTGACTTCCCTCCGATCATGTGTAACCCCTGAAGAAGAGTTTAAAAACCCGAAATGCATTGGGACTTTTCTTTGCAATGAAGATCATATTGTTCAGTTTCACACATGTCGCTTGTGCATTAACAGGACTTTAAGGAGAGAATGTTTTTGTAAAATCTCAATTCTATTTGTTTTTGTTTAACCAATTGTTATATTGGTATCTATTTTTGATAACAGGATAAGTTAACATGCTATGTACTTTTGTGCTCAAACAATTCAGATGAATATTAAGTTACGTTTGAGACTTTTATAGTCCCCAGCAGTGCGTCATGCAGGTTTGGGTCACCCCAATCCTCTTCACTTGATCATTGTTCACAAAGGGGTTAGGGCTAAAACTCCAGTACATGACTGCACGCTTCACAGTCATCTTACTACTCAATAACTTAACTATACAGCTTGATTATTCACTCTCAATTTGGTGTGCAGGCTCATCCTCTATTGCTGAACCAGCATTGGCCGTGCCCCTGGCGGTGCAAAGTCAGGTCTCACCTCTGTTCCTCCTAAACGTGTATTTGCCCATTCCCTTACTTCTATAGGGGAAATACTTTGGCCTACTCCACCAATTCTATTTGCTAACTATGGACCCTGTAACAAAGATGCTCAAGTAACAGACGCACACATCACGCTGCCATATGCACAATAGCCGCGTGCTAAAACTTAGATAAGACACCATCGCTCTGTGGCAATATGTCAACATTTGCACAATGCTAATCCCCCTACAATGCACCGTTATTTACATTCGCAAACCTGTAATAAATCGGCGCCCATGACGGCGTCAACACATCGCGCTTGATATGCGGACAATAGCAGGGCGTGAACATCGCATAAATAAATTAACAGTTCGTGGCAATGTGGAACATGTGCACGTTGCTATTCAAATTACAAATTAGCCTCAAAACAATCTGCATCCCAATCGGGCTCCCAGCCCTGCGAGGAGCGCAGTCCGCCACCCGGGAAGGTTGAAAGGGGTCCGGGCTTTAAGCATCCGAGCTGCGGCCCCCCAACTGGCACCCCAGGTAGGCTTCAAAGCGCACACCCGTTCCATAACCCCGCGCTTTCTATTAAAGCTGTGGCCGCGGCGTTAGCTCACCTAATGCCTGCATCCTGGAATAAAACGACTTGAAACAAATTGATGTACTCTATAAAATCGCTATCGCATCCTCACATGCCCGTGTACCCTATCTGCACGGTTCCCGGGCGGGGAAGGGGGGGGCGAGCCTCACCGCCAGGCCCCCAGGACAAGCAGCTGTTCTGCCGTGCTGAATCCTATGCAGGGGAGGGCCCACCTACTGCTTGCGGCCGACCCCATGTTCCGGGTCTCCCCACGCGGTCGTGCTCGCCGAGCTGTGGGCTGCCCCGCCGATGGGAAACTGGGGGCATGCCTGGCGGACACCGGGAGGAACCAGAAGCCCTCCTCAGCTGTGGCTGACCAGGCAAGCCAGTGCAGCAAGCAGCCGTTCGACAGACCCCCCCCTTCCCTGCCCCCGTCCCCCGACACGACCCCACTCTCAAATGCCGGCCAGCTGGGCTTCCTGCAGGGCTAGACCAGGGATAGTACGAAGGGGCGGGGTCCCTCACGGACCATGTCCTGCATAGTGGGGACCCGTGGGGGGAGGGTTTACAGGGGGGGGTCTGAGTGAGACTCACTCACCTCCGTTACTAAACTTGGGCAGCGACCCCCAATTCCCACAAGCAACTCGAGGGCGTGTCTGCACAACGAGGGACACTAACCAACCCTCACGCACTCCCAGGAGGCATACCCCCTGTTGCACCCGCCGTGCTCACGAAGCTCACCACTCCCCACCTTGACTGTCTGACGGGGAGGGGGTTAGGTGCACTCACCGTGACTGATGTCGCGTAAGAGCGCGCATCGCACGACTGGGCCTGTACGAACGACGACGACGAACGACCCTTCTAGACGGCGTGGCTGGTGAACAGAGGCCGCCAGGAGGGGCGGGGGAGGCTTATATGCCCTCCCCCCACCTGGCGCACCGAAACCGATGCCACTGTTGCGACTTGGCGAGTGGACTCCTGCAGGAGCCCCCAACCACTAGAGCGGGTGAGTGGTGCCCAAAATGGCACTAAAGGGCCTCCCTTCTGTATTGGCCCCCTGCGGCGGCCGCGGACAGTTGCAGTCAGTAGTTACTCGGCAGTCAGTAGTTACTGGGCAATCAGTGGATACTGGGCAGTCAGTTGTTACTGGATCGTCAGTAGATAATGAGCAGTAAGTGGTTACTGGGCAGTCAGTGGTAACTGTATTGTCAGTAGATACTGGGCAGTCAGTGCTTACTGGGCAGTCGGTAGATTCTGGGCAGTTATTGGTTACTGGGCAGTCAGTGGATAGTGTGCAGTCAGTGGCTACTGGGCAGTCAGTGGATACTGGGCAGTCAGTTGTAAGTAGTTAGTCAGTGGATACTGAGCAGTCAGGGGATACTCAGCAGTCAGTGGTTACTGGCCAGTCAGTGGATTCCGGCCAGTCAGTGGTTACTGGACAGTCAGTGGTAACTGGTAAGTTAGTGGATACTGGGCAGTCAGTGGTTACTGGGCAGTAAGTGGTTACGGGGCAGTCAGTGGATTCTGGCAAATCAGTGGTTACTGGACAGTCAGTGGTAACTGGTTAGTTAGTGGATACTGGGTAGTCAGTGGTAACTGGTTAGTCAGTGGATACTGTGCAGTTAGGGGATTCTCAGCAGCCAATGGTTACTGGGCAGTCAGTGGATTCTGGCCAGTCAGTGGTAACTGGTTAGTTAGTGGATACTGGGCAGTCAGTGGTTACTGGGTAGTATGTGGTTACTGGGCAGTCAGTGGATTCTGGCCAGTCAGTGGTTACTGCACATTCAGTGGTAAATGGTTAGTTTGTGGATACTGGACAGTCAGTGGCTCCTGGGCAGTCAGTTGTTACTGCACAGTCAGTGGTAAATGGTTAGTTTGGGATGCTGGGCAGTCAGTGGTTACTGGGCAGTCAGGGGTTACTGGGCAGTCAGTGGATACTAGGCAGTCAGTGGTCACCGGACAGTTAGTGGTAACTGGTTAGTCAGTGGATACTGGGAAGTCAGCGGTAACTGGTTAGTCAGTTGCTCCTGGGCAGTCAGTAGTTACTGGGCAGTCAGTGGTAACTGGTTAGTCAGTGGAATGCTGGCCATCAGTGGTTCCTGGGCAGTCAGTGGTAACTGCTTAGTCAGTGGATACTGGGCAGTCAGTGGTTACTGGGAAGTTAGTGGTAACTGGTTAGTCAGTGGATACTGTGTAGTCAGTGGTTACTGGGAAGTCAGCGGTAACTGGTTAGTCAGTAGTTCCCGGGCAGTCAGTAGTTACTGGGCAGTCAGTGTTAACCGGTTAGTCAGTGGATACTGGCCGTCAATGGTTCCTGGGCAGTCAGTGGTAACTGCTTAGTCAGTGGATACTGGGCAGTCAGTGGTTACTGGGCATTCAGTGTCAACTGGTTAGTCAGTGGATACCGGGCAGTCAGTGGTCCCTTGGCATTTAGTGGTAACTGGTTAGTCAGTGGATACCGGGCAGTCAGTGGTCCCTTGGCAGTCAGTGGTAACTGGTTAGTCAGTGGATATGGGGCAGTCATTAGTTACTGGGCAGTTAGTGGTAACTGCTTAGTCAGTGGATACCGGGCAGTCAGTGGTCCCTTGGCAGTCAATGGTAACAGGTTAGTCAGTGGATACCGGGTAGTCAATAGTTACCGGGCAGTTAGTGGTAACTGGCTAGTCAGTGGATACGGGGCAGTCAGTAGTTATTGGGCAGTTAGTGGTAACTGCTTAGTCAGTGGATGCCGGGCTGTCAGTGGTTACCGGGCATTTAGTGGTAACAGGTTAGTCAGTGGATACCGGGTAGTCAATAATTACCGGGTAGTTAGTGGTAACTGGTTAGTCAGTGGATACGGGGCAGTCAGTAGTTACTGGGCAGTTAGTGGTAACTGGTTAGTCAGTGGATACGGGGCAGTCAGTAGTTACTGGGCTGCAGCAGCTGAGACACTATTGTTTACATTTCTATCCGCAGTGCCCACACACTGCCGCCCTCCAGTGGATAGCAAAGGTACTGGCGGTGTTTGGAGCAGCTATGGCTTACTCTAGGAAGGTGATGGGAGGTTTAAACTCAGATACCACGTGACTCAAGTAATTACACTCAATAAACTCAAGCTCCAGAGGGACCCTAAAAGAAGATATCTGTTAATCTCACACAGAGAAAGTGCGTCTCCTTTTACACAAAACATTCTCGGGTCCCAAGGTCGGAGCCTCCTTCATGTCTGGGCTGAGGTTTGTCAGCAGCATGGTGATCAGCACACGCTTGACAGGGAACGCGGTCGTGCGGCTGCTCTTGGTTTGATCGGCGCTTGGGGGCGCATCTCATCCACAGGCATTGTCAAGCCTTCCACCCCGAAAATATCAATCATCTTTCTGACCCCCCACCCCCAGCACCGGACCTGGATCACCCCCATTCCGATGACAAGCAAGAAGAATATGGGATTATTATACCGAGAGAAGGGGTTAAGACCCAAAGGACCCCACCCAGATGGCAAAAAGACTGTCTGGTGCCCAGGGTGAGGGGTGCAGTGCCAGACTGGGCAGGGTCATTCTGTTTCTCACTTTTTACCTGATGGTCAGGTGAGCTTTCTGACCCCCCTGGGAAGGGCAGATAGGTGGTAAAAACCCCAATCTTCCCACCCAGGGAGGGGGGAAACCCACCAGAGGAAACCAATGAGAAAAGGAATGCGGCCAGGAGCCGGACCACCAGAGGGAGGCACATTGGAGGGTCCACCCCCGTCTGACAGCCGCACGTCAAACTGCGCCCTCAGAAGTCCTCTCGCTTGCCACGGGGAACAGCGGCGGCATTTGAGCTGTGGGTCAGATCCGGGTCACCCAAGGACCAGGGAACCCTAATGACCCTGGGCATGTCTGAAACCGAGCGACTCCGGGAATCCCGGGTGGGGTGAACTCCATGAATCCCCACTGAATTTCTTACACAAAATATACCATATTTTGTCATATTTATGTGACAAAAACTGAGACAATTCCAACAAATGGCAAAACCTCTAGCACCCTGCATTCCTAAACTTCTCCTGATGAAAACTCTGCTCCCTGGTGTGGGTGGAGCTGACGCTTCTCGGGATCAGACCAACACTATGGCAATGTGACCCGCTCACTGACACCACACACAGGAGCAGCCAGGAAAGGCCACGAAGCAGCAAGCATGCATCTCACCACACGGGGCGCCAATGGGCAAACTCAACGCGTCTCGGAAGTGCTCCCTTCGCCCTTCTGTTCATCAGTCCTTCCTTCCATCTCTTCATTCATCTATCTGTCCATCTCTCCACCTTTTCATCCACCTATCCAACCAGCCTTTCTTCCATCCACCCATCCGTTCTCCCTTTCATATATACCTCCTTCACTGGAATGGTCCACCCATTAATATATTGGTTATTCATCCTTCCATTCATCCTTTCATTGTCCCTTCGTCGTCGTTTCACTCCTGCTAATCCTTGCGTTCATTCACCCTTTCGCCTAGCAACCATTTCACCCGTACATCCATCTTTTCACCAATTCCGTTCTTTTCACCGTTGCACTTACCCCTCCGCACACCCTTCATTTGTAACTTTTTGCTTTTCTTCCTTCTTTCCTTCCAAGTGTCCTTCCTTTCTACTTTCTTTACTGTCCCAAGTTCTCCACCTCTACCCATCTTATGTTCTCATGCATACTTTTTCCTCTCCTACCTTTGTCTCTCTTGCTTACCTTTTCTATTCGTCCCCATCTCTGTTTTCCCCTATTTTCATTATTCCTCTTTTTCAGTGTCCTTTGCTGTGCAGCCGCCCCTGGGCCACGCCCTCTGTCGCAGGTTTTCCTAACTGATGCTTATAAGAGTTTTGCCTACAGACATAAGACGCCCATAAATAACAAGTTTATGTTCTGGTGGGACACAGTTCACCAGCCCATCCAGCCAAGAGGCAGCCCCCACGTAAGCTGCTGGAATGGGGGGTTCCCTATGTCACTGACACCACATTGACTTCACACTGTCCAAGTTCTGACCGGTTGCAGTCGCAGGGAATAGTCCCAGCCACAAACGTTGGGTACAATTTGTATGGGGTTTGAGATAACCAGGTTGTAGAAATTTTGTGGATCCGCACAGATTTAAGGACTTTTATATATATATATATATTTTTTTTTACAGATTCGACAATTTTCCCTCTTAGAAATATGAGGAAAATCTACAATATTTGCAAACTTGCATGTTTGCAGGGGATTCTAGGAAATAAAAGGTAGTGGTATCCATGCAAGTCACACCACCCTGGACTGCCCTGGTTGTTTCATGAGTGTCTGGGTTTCGTAAGTTGCTTTGGATGGCAGCCAAACCCAGGGCCAAAATATCACATCTACCGACATTGCCAGAGGGCGTCACTTTGCAAGACAAAACTATGACGTCTCCGTGTTGAATTAAACTATTACTTCTCCATGTTGAAGTAAACTATGACTTCTCTGCGTTGAATTAAACTATGACTTCTCAGTGTTGAATTAAACTATGACTTCTCCGCGTTGAATTAAACCATGACGTCTCCGTGTTGAATTAAACTATTACTTCTCCATGTTGAAGTAAACTATGACTTCTCCGCGTTGAATTAAACTATGACTTCTCAGTGTTGAATTAAACTATGACTTCTCCGCGTTGAATTAAACTATGACTTCTCCGTGTTGAATTAAACTATGACTTCTCCGCGTTGAATTAAACCATGACATCTCCGTGTTGAATTAAACTATTACTTCTCCATGTTGAAGTAAACTATGACTTCTCCGCGTTGAAGTAAACTATGACTTCTCAGTGTTGAATTAAACTATGACTTCTCCGCGTTGATGTAAACTATGACTTCTCCATGTTGAAGTAAACTATGACTTCTCCGCGTTGAAGTAAACTATGACTTCTCAGTGTTGAATTAAACTATGACTTCTCCGCGTTGATGTAAACTATGACTTCTCCATGTTGAAGTAAACTATGACTTCTCCGCGTTGAAGTAAACTATGACTTCTCCGCGTTGAAGTAAACTATGACTTCTCCATGTTGAAGTAAACTATGACTTCTCCGCGTTGAAGTAAACTATGACTTCTCAGTGTTGAATTAAACTATGACTTCTCCGCGTTGATGTAAACTATGACTTCTCCATGTTGAAGTAAACTATGACTTCTCCGTGTTGAAGTAAACTATGATTTCTCCGTGTTGAAGTAAACTATGACTTCTCCGCTTTGAAGTAAACTATGACTTCTCCGCGTTGAAGTAAACTATGACTTCTCCGTGTTGAATTTTGGGGTCTTCCCTCTCACAGGTGAAAGCCCAGTCACATAAGTAGGGTTCAGTTCTAATCGGGAGAAGTGTGGAAATACGGAATAGTAGAACATTTTATCAACTGCATTTCTCTCCATTTTTGACCTCCTTTTGTGAGCCCGTGGGCCAGAAACCACACATTTGTAAAACGCCCTCTAATTCACATGATAGTACGGGTAACCTCAAATTCAGAGCTGTGCAGATAACCAGTTTCCATGAATTCAGTATCATGTGGACTTTTGAAAAGTACACGGTTGCCCTTCACACCCATTTTACATTCTTTAGGTTTTACCTTATGACTTGCTGCATGGCGGTGACGCAATCCTTATAAGCTGCAGCTCCGGGGTCGGCTCGGGGCATCGCATGTTCTTGGACAACGAACAAACATGACATATCATTGAGTCGGCCAGACATGACGGGATGTTGGTTTTGTAAACCAGCAGCCGGGCAAAATATTACAGATGGAAAAGTTGTCAGCTATTTCTATATTCGTTAGGTATTTTAATTATTTTGTATTTAGATGATTAGTTTCTCTGAGAAAACGCAAACAATCTACACAAATGAATCTTTGCTGAATCTGAATTTTGTTTACTTTTTCAAAATGTGTAACTTTCCAGGTTCAACATGGGTTTCAAGTCTGTTCCCACAAGAAGCTGCAAGTAGATAGACACCACAAAAATAGGAAAAATCGACAGGAAAAATCGACTACTATTTGGAAACAAGAAAAGAAAAAACTGTTGGAAAAGTGTTTTTGGGTACAATGCTGCATGTTACTGAAAGCTGGGAGAAGGTAAACTTAGCATCGCAAACCATTTATTGATGCTGTAGTTAGAAGAGTCAACCCATTAACAGAGGCATCCCCCAGGGATCCATTCTGAGCCCTACGCTCTTTAATTTATATATATCTTCCCTGGCTGAAATGATCAAGGATCACGGCTTCGACACACTGTCGTATGCCGATGATACGCAGCTGTTAATCACACTTGGACCTGATGTCACTAATACTAAACTCAGAAATGGGCAAAGCATGCTGGATATAAACAACTGGATGTTAACAAACAGCCTCCAGTTAAACGCAAATAAAGCGGAAGTTGTTCTCTTCGGTAATGCACAGATGTTGTCGACAAACGATTGGTGGCCCCCTACATTGGGTACCTGTCCTCTTCCGCAAGTAACAGCCCGAAATCTCGCAGAATGATTGACAATCAACTCTCCATGCATGATCATGTCAATCTAGTAACACGTACTTGAAATGGGCTAATGCACGCCCTTCGTAAAATTTTCAAATGGGTGCCACTGCCTTCCCGTCTGCCATTGATCCAGGGTCTGATCGTCAGTCGCATGGACTATGGGAATTCTCTATTGGGTCCATAAATGTAGAACTGCTTGATAAGCTCCAGGGTTTGCAGAATACAGCAGCCCAACTG
This sequence comes from Triturus cristatus, assembly GCF_964204655.1. NCBI lineage: Eukaryota > Metazoa > Chordata > Amphibia > Caudata > Salamandridae > Triturus > Triturus cristatus. The sequence continues at coordinate 848,283,431 of NC_140595.1, forward strand.
GTCCTGAAACTCCCTGCCTCCTCTCCTTCTGCTCCTAGCTTCAGAAATCTCCATTGGCTGCCAACCAAGAAGCGAATAGATTTTAAAATCTGCTGTCTTGTTCATAAAACCCTAAATGGACAGGGCCCCAAGTACTTTGCAAATAAATTGAAGAAATATCAGCCATCAAAAACACTTAGTTCTGCAAATAAATACCTACTAATAATCCAGAAGGTTCGAACAGTCAAGTACGGCAGCAAATCTTTTTCAAGATTAGCCCCTACTGTCTGGAATTCCCTGCCATTGCCCCTACGAACCGAGACAGACCATAAAAAGTTTCGTAAGTCCCTTAAAACCTGGCTATTTTAATCTGTCCAACTCCAAAACATCTTCTTCTGTCTGTTGCTGAGTCTTGGCAAAGCGCTATGAGACCCTTGGGTGATATATGCGCTCAATAAGAAACGGTACATAGACATAGACATAGAAAGCAGATACTTTCTTGCAAAGTACTTTTTTCGTATAATTCCCAAAAACAAATGTTGCTAAATGTTGTGTGTTTTCTTGGTTCCCCCCAGGATAATCCACAAACCCACCCGAGGCACCACTAGAATCACCAGCATGCCAGCAACAAGGACAAGATTTGGTCTGTGCTCCTTTTGTTAACAAAAAGTTATAAAGGCTGAAGCTTTAAGTGCCCCAAAATTTCAAAAGAGGTCTCGGCACTGGAGGGGGTGGGGGATGGGGGGGTATGGATTGGAAAAGGAAGCCGTTTACTGGTTGAGGCATCCAATGAGATCAATATTTACTATAAAGACAAATAGAGAAAGCGCGCATGTGTGTTGACCACAGGCGATGTCACTTTTCAGGCACCAGGAGGGTCACTTCTGTAGAGTCAATTCCATGACACAATGCGCCATGACCGGGGTCGGCGGCTCTGGAGATGATCCAAGATCCTACCAATTCCCTCATCCCTTCACCCTTTTGGTACTGTAGAATTTGGAGATGAAGAATAAGGGGAAACAGGGAAATAGCATTAGCGTAGGTAGAGATATCAGCGCTGGTAGAGCAGCTCCGGTGACTCAAGAGCAATCCAGTTCCTGTCAAGTGAGGAATTCGTGAATCCCAGAGTAGACATTCTATAGTAGCCACGGTAGCTAAAAGCAGACACACCTACCACCATTACCCTGAGGGCAACTTGCACCAGGTGGGAGCTCGAGACTGACTCCTACTGGTATGGCTGCAAGAATAATCAAAGTAGTAGCAACCACACAAGAACCCGACCTGGAACCTAAAACCACAAAAAGGCGCACACAGAGCAAATTGGCTGGAATAGCAAACTCTGGCAGCTGAAAACCCCACCAACTCCAGACATTGCCAGGCTTACACGAGCAGACAATGTCGGCCTAAACATGGTGGAACCCCGTTGACCCCAAAGTAAAGGACCCTCAATCCAGAAGACAACGACGGCCATCTTAGATTGTAGAAAGGCCGGGAATGAGACGATTGTCTGCAGATAGTTTGTATGTAGCTTTGGCTTGCATGAGGTGTGAAACCAGGGGGCACATTTATTAAAGAGTTGTGTTGCCCTGGCGCCACGCAATAGGGTGCAAGAGTGACACAACTCATAAGTTAGATTTATCAAGCCACGCAAGGCCACCTTGACTGGCTTGATAGACATTGAGGAACACAGCACAAATCCCTGCGTACGAGTAGACCTGTAATGCGTCAACATGCTACGCCTCCGCAGGTGAGGCATAAAGAGGACAAATATCTTTATTTCTCCCCTTACTTTCTCTTTTTGCAGCACACATAGAAAGAGGAAAATGCCTCAGAGAATTGCTTCTGTGCATGAATGTGTCCCTTCCTGCACAAAAACAATCCTGCTTACAACGCGGGCAGCCTTGCACCATGGTGCAAGGGTGTATGCATCGGTGCTAGAAAGCACATCGTGCGCTGAGAAATGTTTTGATAAATATGTCCCCAGATCTTTATATATAGCCTGAGGGGAATAGAGAAATGGTGGAGAGGAATCTGAAATGTCTGTAGAAAGAGTCCATGGATGAAAACTATAAAAGCATTACAAGGGAGATGAGCAGAGGGCGCTGTGCAGCGAATTGATGTAGATGAATTCTTGGACTGGGAGCCATGATCCCCCAGTCATGAGGATCTTGGGTTAAAAACAGCGAGGGGATTGTTCCAGTGCATGATTGAGCGTCTCAAATCTAACAGGTGGACTTGTTACTCCTAACCCCAAGGCTGGAAAGAAGCTTAGACGAAAATTCAGAAGTGAATTGGAATCCTCTGTCTGTAACAATACTTGAAGGTGTCTTGTGCTGTTAACTGTAGGAAAGTGGGTTTCTGTTGCGGTAACACCCCCCACCCACTTTTTGCCAGATTTCTGATGCACTTTGACTGAATGTGCCCTGGGTCCCTGCCAATCAGGTACCCAGGCCCTGTGTTCTTTCCCATAACTGTATCTTAGTTTCCACAATTGGCACAACTCTGGCCCACATGTAAATCCCTTGTAAAAAGGTACCAGTGGTGCAAAAGTCCTTGTGGTCATAGAGCGTCTCTAAGGGCTGCAGCATGTATTGTGCCACCCGCAGACACCCCTCACCTAACATGACACAAATCCATGTGTGCCAGGCCCACAAACACTGCCTGTGGCATAGGTAAGTCACCCTCCTTGCAGCCCACACAGCCCAAAGGCAGGGTGCAATATGCCTCTACAATGTCTCTTAGACATTGTAAGTGCAGTGAAGCCATATTGAGTACATGGGCAGGGAGTTTGTCGTTACAAACTCTACTGCTCCATGATGGTTTTACTGAAAGCTGGGAAGTTTGATACCAAACCTTTCAGCACAATAAATCCACACAGATGCCTGTGTTGGATTTTATGTAAAATGCACTTAGAGGGCATCTTAGAGATGCCCCCTGAAAAATGACCAACACCCTAGTGTGCAGCTGACTGGTCTGCACCAGCCTGCCACACTCAGCCATGTTTCGGAACCCCTGAGGTGCGAGCCTTTGTGCTCTTGTGGATCAGGAACAAAGGCTGCTCTGGGTGGAGGTGCTTCACATCTAACCCAAGCAGGAACAGCGTTCAGGGCGGTGAGCCTCAAAGGCTTCCTGCCCAATGTAATGCTAGCCAGGGCCTCTCCAGCTAGTTGAGATGCCCACCCCATGACCAGTCAGCGTGAAAATTAGTAGTCAGGAGAGGTGTGCCCCCTTTCTGCCAGGATCACCCCTAAGGTGTCCAGAGCTGAAGTGAACCCCTCTTTAGGAAACCCTCCATCTTGAATGAAAGGACTTTATCCAATCATGTTAGGGGATGCTTCGTACTGAAAAAGGAGGTAACATACAAAGGGTATAGTCACCCTCTAGGCAAAGTAGCCCATTCGCTACTACCTGCCAGTACCTGTATCACCCCTAAATTCAGTATTTACGGCACCCCTGAACCTTAATCCTCAGATTTCAGTGACCTAATAAGAAAAGGACGAAGAAGATGCCGTGCAGCCGAGCCTGGAAGATGACTACTGATTTGGCCCAAGCCCTACCATCCTGTCTCCGTGTCCAAGACCCTGCGCAGAAGACAACACCTGTCCTGTGGCCAGTGACTTCCAAGAACCACAGGAAGACTGCCACTCTTCACCAAAGACCAGATCTCCCAAGGACAGCAGCCCTGTCCAGAAAACTCTAACTCCAAGGACTCCGGATCCAGGCCGATCTGCGACCTCTGTCCACTCTGCACCCGACGGCCATGGCCCGAGTCTGAGTGGCTTACCAGTCCAGTGATGTCTCCCCAGCAATCCTGACCTCAACTCAATTGGTGGCTGAGCTTTCCTGGACCCCACAAAGTCACCTGCAGCCTCAACATAAAGGGTCCTCCTAACCATGACCGGGTCCGGTAACAAAAATCTGACACCAAAAGGTACCCCAGCACCCTCAGCCCCCCAGCCTTGGGGAGCCCATCCAATGGTTCAGAGGCCTTGCCCTACATCCCAACATACTTGTCCAGCTGGTGGTCACCTTTATCCAGCCCCCTGGCCCGAGCCTGCAGCCTCTTGGTGCGACTGAGGTCCTCCGTTCATTTGCATTGGGCGCCAAATGCTGATTTGCACCCGGCCACCCCTGTGACGCTAGTGGTGTAGATTTGGTGCTGCCTTGTGCCTCCTCCCCCATGCTCACCACAACCCTCAGGGCCTGCACCCGGAAACTGCGGGTAGCTACCTGCAACCAGCAACTCTTGTGGGTGCCCCCAGTCTCCATTAAGTAACATGCGGCCCAGTGACCCCTGCACCCGGCCGCCCCGGTGCCGCCCCAGTGCCGCCCCAGTGTCGCCCCAGTGCAGCTCCAGTGCCGCTGGCGGTGCAGTGCCTACCTTGAACTGAGCCTTGCCTAGTGTTGGTCTAAACTCCCCAAGACTGGAAGAGTAAGTTGTGTACTTACCTGTTAATGCATATCACTGTTTTCCTTCCGTAGGATTGCGTTGCGTTTCTCCAATTCATTTAAACTGTCTATCTTTTACAAGTGCTAAGTTCTAATGTTTCCGATTGACACTTCAAAAGTAGTTCTATTACTGTAAAGCATTTCTACTGCTTTGCAAAACAATTCCTACTGCATATTGAAAAGTGTCACGGCTATTCTTGAAACGGATACTTACCTGCAACTGAGTTTCTCTTGGTTCTTAAACAAAACAACAAAGTAATGACTTTCTATACAAAACAATAGGTCTTGGATTCAGTCTTCAACAGATGCTTAACACTGCCCTCTGGTAAGCCTGACTGCTCAACCACACTACCACAAAGAGAGCTTCTGGTATTATCTACTCTAGCCTCTGTAAAGCGTCTCGTGATTCAGTGGACTCTGAGCACAGTACAGTGGACTCTGAGCACAGTATAGCTTACGTTGGTATCGTGTATACAGGGCCAGCTTCCTACATAAACGGGCCTGGCTTGTAAATGCACGGCACAGACGAGTACGTGTTGATTGACATCCTGGCACCATGGACAGCACCATGAACAATAGGCACTCAGATCTCTGATCCATGCGCTTCCAGGATGACCTGCCATAGGAGCCCGTGACACAAATGTAAAGTAATTGTGTAAGGGTTTGGCAGGTAAATAACTAATTCATTTAATTGAGCAGTTAATCTTGAATTCATAGCCTTTTGTTTGGCTGCTCTTCAATCCATGTATCACCGCTGGTCTTTTGTTGTTTTGCTTTGACTGACGCTGGAAAGGTTTCTGTTAGTGCAGGGGCAGACCTGGAAACTGTGGCATTAAGGAGAGGACTGGATGCTCTACTCCTGGAGTTTCTTCAGTATGAGGTAAGGCCTCAGTCTTTTCATATCAATGTCCAGAGCAGCAATAAATGGAAAGGATGAAGCTTGAAAAGCAAAGCATGTAGTGTGCATGACAGTGACTCTTATGTCATGGATTGAAAGAATCCTAAATACTTGTGTTAAATCCACATAGCCGTCACTCCCGGAGCCCCTTCTTGGGGCATGGTTGAGTCTTCAGTGGCGAGCAGTTCCTCGTCAAAGATCGCATATTGTTGTTTGGTTATGGATAAAGTTTTTGAATGAAAAACAATGGAAGGTAACTTCTGGAAATGAACATCTTATTGTTATAGTCCTGCTCTGATGGCTCCAGCAGAGGCATCTGTATCAACAATGAACAACAAAGAGAGATCTGGATTGGGGCTGATGTAAGGCAGCTTTCAGCACGTCAAAGGCTTCTTGTTGTATTGGACCCCACACAAAGGGGATGCGTTATCAAGTAAGTCATACTAGAGGTGGCGCAACGCTTCTTGATGTATTGGAACCCACACAAAGTCGATGCGTTATCGAGTAAGTCATACTACAAGTGGCACAAGGCTTCTTGTTGTATTGGACCCCACACAAAGGGAATGCGTTATCGAGTGTGTCATTACAAGAAGAGGCACAAGGCTAATTGATGTATTGGAACCCGCATAAAGGGGATGTGTTATCGAGTAAGTTATACTACAAGTGGCACAAGGCTTCTTGTTGTATTGGACCCCACACAAAGGGGATTCGTTATCGAGTGTGTCAATACAAGAAGAGGCACAAGGCTAATTGATGTATTGGAACCCGCACAAAGTAGGTGTGTTTTCGAGTAAGTAATACTAGAGGTGACAAAAGGCTTCTTTTTGTATTGACCCCGCAGAAAGGGGATGTGTTATAGAGTACGTCATACTAAAAGTAGCACAAGGCTTCTTGTTGTATTGGACCCACACAAAGGGAATGCATTATCGAATAAGTTATACTACAAGTGGCACAGCGCTTCTTGTTGTATTGGAAACCACACAAAGGGGATGCGTTATCGAGCAATTTACAATAGAGGTAGCACAAGGCTTCTTGTTGTATTGGACCCCACACGAAGGGGATGCGTTATCGAATAAGTCATACTACAGGTGGCACAACGCTTCTTGTTGTATTGGAACCTGCACAAAGGGGATGTGTTATCGAGTAATTCATACTACAGGTGGCACAAGGCTTCTTGTTGTATTGGAACACACGCAAAGTCGATGCGTTATCGAGTAAGTCATACTAGAGGTGGCGCAATGCTTCTTGATGTATTGGAACCCGCACAAAGGGGATGTGTTATCTAGTAAGTTATACTGCAAGTGGCACAAGGTTTCTTGTTCTGTTGGACCCCACACAAAGGGGATGCGTTATCGAGTAAGTCATACTAGAGGTGGCACAAGGCTTCTTGTTGTATTGGAACCCGCACAAAGGGGATGTGTTATCGAGTAATTCATACTACAGGTGGCACAGGGCTTCTTGTTGTATTGGAACCCACGCAAAGTCGATGCGTTATCGAGTAAGTCATACTAGAGGTGGCGCAATGCTTCTTGTTGAATTGGAACCCGCACAAAGGGGATGTGTCATCGAGTAAGTTATACTACAAGTGGAACAAGGCTTCTTGTTCTATTGGACCCCACACAAAGAAAAAGCATTATCGAGTAAGTCATACTAGAGGTGGCGCAACGCTTCTTGATGTATTGGAACCCACACAAAGTCGATGCGTTATTGAGTAAGTCATACTACAAGTGGCACAAGGCTTCTTGTTGTATTGGACCCCTCACAAAGAGAATGCGTTATCGAGTGTGTCATTACAAGAAGAGACACAAGAATAATTGATGTATTGGAACCCGCACAAAGGGGATGTGTTTTCGAGTAAGTAATACTAGAGGTGACAAAAGGCTTCTTTTTGTATTGACCCCGCAGAAAGGGGATGTGTTATAGAGTACATCATACTAGAAGTAGCACAAGGCTTCTTGTTGCATTGGACCCACACAAAGGGAATGCGTTATCGAATAAGTTATACTACAAGTGGCACAGCGCTTCTTGTTGTATTGGAACCCGCACAAAGGGGATGAGTTATCGAGCAATTGACACTAGAGGTAGTACAAGGCTTCTTGTTGTATTGGACCCCACACGAAGGGGATGCGTTATCGAATAAGTCATACTACAGGTGGCACAACTCTTCTTGTTGTATTGGAACCTGCACAAAGGGGATGTGTTATCGAGTAATTCATACTACAGGTGGCACAAGGCTTCTTGTTGTATTGGAACCTACGCAAAGTCGATGCATTATCGAGTAAGTCATACTAGAGGTGGCGCAATGCTTCTTGATATATTGGAACCCGCACAAAGGGGATGCGTTATCAAGTAAGTCATACTACAGATGGCACAAGGCTTCTTGTTGAATTGGAACCCGCACAAAGGGGATGTGTTATGAGTAAGTTATACTACAAGTGGCACAAGGCTTCTTGTACTATTGGACCCCACACAAAGGGGATGAGTTATCGAGTAAGTCATACTAGAGGTGGCGCAATGCTTCTTGATGTATTGTAACCCATGCAAAGTCGATGCGTTATCGAGTAAGTCATACTAGAGGTGGCACAAGGCTTCTTGTTGTATTGGACCCCTCACAAAGAGAATGCGTTATCGAGTGTGTCATTACAAGAGGAGGCACAAGATTAATTGATGTATTGGAACCCGCTCAAAGGGGATGTGCTTTCGAGTAAGTAATACTAGAGGTGACAAAAGGCTTCTTATTGTATTGGACCCCGCACAAAGGGCATGTGATATAAGCTAAGTTATATTATTGGGGGCGCAAGGCTTCTTGTTGTTTTGGACCCCACACAAAGGGGTGCTATATAGAGTAAGTCATACTAGAGGTGGCACAAGGCTTCTTGTTGTGCAGGACTCCGCACAAAGGGGATGAGTTATCAGACAAGTCATACTACAGGTAGCGTAAGGCTTCTTGTTGTACTGGTCCCCACACAAAGGGGAGGCGTTATTGAGGAAGTCATGCTAGGGCTGGCACAAGGCTTATTTTTATACTGGAGCCCACACAGAGGGGATGCGTTATCGAGTAAGTCATCCTACAGGTGGCACAAGTCTTCTTGTTGTATTAGTTCCCACACAAAGGGGATGCCTTATCGAGTAAGGTATACTACAGGTGGCACAAGGCTTTTTTGTTGTACTGGACCCCATGCAAAGAGGTTGCGTTATCGAGTAGGTCATCCTACAGGTAGCACAAGTCTTCTTGTTGTATTGGACCCCACACAGAGGGGATCCGTTATCGAGTAAGTCATCCTACAGGTGGCAGAAGTCTTCTTGTTGTATTGGACCCCACACAGAGGGGATGCATTATCGAGAAAGTCATCCTTCAGGTGGCACAAGTCTTCTTGTTGTATTGGACCCCACACAAAGTGGATGCCTTATCGAGTAAGGTATACTACAGGTGGCACAAGGCTTTTTTGTTGTACTGGACCCCATGCAAAGGGGATGCTTTATCAAGTAAGTTATGCTAGCGGTGGCACACCCTAAATAAGAAGACAGTAAAAGTTAGCGAAGCCCCGGAATCATTAGGTTAATTTGATGGTGGTAACAAGATTTTGGTGTCCCACTTGTTCTTTGTACTTTGTCTAGATCCATTACAGTGCCAGCACAGGAGGTGACACATCCTAGAGTTGTTACTGATTGTGCTTCAAACGCACATTTCTCCAACTTCGCATACACAAATAGGTCAAGAATGTGTTGCTGATCATTATTGATTGGATGCTGAAATGGTGCTATAGCATTGGCTAAACCCAATGGCATTATGAGGTATACATAGCGGCCATGTTACCATTCTTCCACCTCCTTTCACTGTACCAAATTGTATTCATTCCGAAGATCCATCTTTGTGAACCATTTTGCTTGTCACAATTGATTTGATAAGACACAAATATGAAGCATATTGATATTGAATGTGAATGATGATGGCATTAATTTTAGGATAGTCCATACAAGGTCTTAATTCACCATGTAATGTAGGGATGAAGAAGATAGGTGCACGAGTTGGGGGCGTAGAGTGTCGAAGACTCTTCGATTCACTTCTTCAGTTCTTGTCCAAGTGTGGTGAGGGCATGTATTAAACTGTGAGGAATGTGAGCTTCCGGAATCAATTACAAGGCCTGTGTTGTGATATGGTATTTGCCCCTTTTTTAAACTATAATCAGATAATCGCTTGATGGCGTAACACTAGCCAATGCAGTAGCGTTCTTCATGGCATGGATGAGAAAGGATGTAGTTTGGCAGTGAGGAGATGTAAATACAACAGATTGCTCACTCAGCCCATCTAGGGATTATGACATGGAGCTATGAGGTGCCCAAATTGAGTGAAAAAGAAGGAGTGTGATGATATTACTAACCAATGATTACACATGGCCAGAGAAGGTTTCAAATGTACACGGGTCCCTTTTGTAACATACCCCGATGATAGAGTAGGACCATCCACCACCCAGACATACTCTGCTGTCTTCTCCAAGGAGTAGGCCACTTGATAAGTCTGACCCAACTTGATGTCCATAAAGATATCAGAGGCTCCAGAATCCCCTAAATCAGACATATGAAATGGTCCTTTAGGCAAAGATAGCGACATGGATATGAAACAACGGGCAGAGTCTGCAGTAGGCTCATGAATGTGTGTATGCCTTCTGCTGCTCGTGTTTGGCAAATGGATCTTCTAACACATCCATTGTGGCCTGTCAATCTGTTATGACCAGAGGCCTGCATTGGATAGCCAACAGTCTATCATGTTCTTGATGCTCTCAGCCCTCTGTGTAATGCAGAAGTTGGGTGTGCAGGAGAAGGGAAATAAGGTTTGGACAGGCTGAGAAAACAATGTTGCCCCAGCAGCCTGGGTAACTACATCAGGCGCAAACCAGTTCCTGTAAAGTAAGGAATCATTAACACCACAATAAATGTAGGGGTGGGCTGAATTTGCGAAGTTGCCTTTTGCAAATTTCCACGAAACGGCAAGAAATCTCTGCGAAAACGCGACATTTTGCATGCTCGCGGAGATTTTACTGCGCCCGTCGAAAGTATCGCCTGTAAAGTGGCGCTACTGTGTTTGGCTGTTCCCCCAACAGCTCTATGGCATTTGGCTCTCTTTGCTGAAGCACACCACTAGCAGATTGACGCTGTATAAAGTGCACAAATATCTGCGATGTTGAACCTCAGCAAGCTACACTCAGACACCGAACAAGCATAGTACCCATGAGTCCGAAAAAAAGTTCTATTTAGCACGCCATGGGAGTTATTTGTCAACGTTTTCCGCAAAGTGAAGCGATGCAAAGCTGTGCATGTTTTTGGTTGCCATTTAACAAGCCAGTTAATGTAGTGCCAAATTTGAGCACCGCTGCGTGACCCATCGCGCAAACCTTAGTGAACATGGGACAATATTATTTCCAAACAAGGAACACCACCTCAAACCCCTTCTCGATGTTGGGCATTCTTTGTCTTCTCTTCGTGCCTGCAGCAACACCGTTGTTCATTCTCTCTTTAACCATTATGTTTTTCTGCCCTTCTCCAGCTCTCAGGCCTCCGTCGCCATCTTAAGTCCAAAGGAGAAAACCAAGGGGCATATTAGAAACAACCGGCGATAATTATCGCTAAGCGCAGTTAGCGCTAGGATAATTATCGCCGACTAGTGTGGATTTTTATTGCTGAGATAGCGTGCTATTAGCAACGCTTATCTCAAAAGCGATAAAAATCCTAGCGCTAACTGCCTAACGTGAGATTATCGCTGGAAACCCAGCGATAATCTCCCGAAATGTGGCGTTAGCTTGTTGATAGGGCCTCACATACTTAGCCATGATATCCACCTTCCATGGGAACGCACTTCAATTAGAACCGTTGTGGGAATCAGTCTTTTTGTGAACTGCTCCTCCTATTTAGTCTTGGTGGAGTTTGTTAGTCCTGTCTAGGGCTTACTTCATCCTTCAGGATATTGCAGTGTCTTCAAAGTAGTTGGCAGCAGTATTTAGCTCAGTGACTTATCCAGTCTCTCTTCCGAGTAACTTGTCACAGAAAGAGAGCAGCGTTTCTCTTCTGCGCAACTTCCGAGGTTGCTTTCATTTTTGGGAGAGTGGCGTCTCAGCGCGACCCTTGAGGTGACTCCAGTCAGAGAGCAGCGTTTCTCTCCTGCGCAACTTCCATGGTTGCTCACATAGTTGCTAAGGCAGCGCCTCTCCACAACGCGACCCTTGCTAGTGGACTCCAGTCAGAGAGCGGCGTTGATTTATTGATTGGGAGAAGATCCAAAAGCAAAGCCAGTAGTAGTCTCTTCTCATTCCCATTCCCCTTTCCCCCTTCATTGGTAAGACCACACTATACCTAGTGGGAACTGCCAGCGGGAGGGCATTGGGAGATAACATCTCTTCTGCTCCTGTGGAGAATTCAGGTACCTTGACAACACGCTGTCACCCTTCCAACCGCTTACCCTGCGTGCAAACTGGCTGGTGGGCAAAGATTGGACATATTAATGTATCAATTTGTGTTGCAGGCAGAGTTACAGGGCAATCCAGAGGCTGATGGTACATAGGGGTACCCTCTTCAGGAGGACAATAGGGGTGCCCTATGCTAAACCCTGTGAGTCTTTACGGCAGAATCCTGGATGAAAACGTTGGCGCCCCGCTAGTCATTCGGGCGGATGAAAGCCTGAGCAACCAGAGGCTTGCCTTGCAACGCTTGCTCTAAAAAGGCATGAGTAAAGTCATGGACTGGTATTTAAGGGGGATAATCCCCACATAAATGAAAGCACCGATTGGGTTGGCCATGGTGTAGTTTGGCTCATCAGGCGGGTGGGTAGCTTATGTTACTCACCGCTGCCTGCCCTGGGATCGCCCGTAAGTTAACCCACCACGTTGGCATACTTCTTGCATGAAATAACCCTGCAGCAAACTGTTTTCCAACCAAATTTGTGTGGCCTGATTATTTTTGCAGTACAACCAATTACTGCTAAGTGGTTGCCGATATCATCACTTTACCTATATTCATGGAAGGGGCTTACCATGTCTGCTACACTTAAAGGGGCAGTACGGTCCCCTTGTTCCGGATATGGACTCATCCTCATGTTATAAAGAGTGCTATGAGGACCTAGGATGGTAGGTTTTGAGAAAGTTCACCTGTGTTTACAGAATAACAATGTGGGAGCTGGCGCTATTGTTAGGTTTGAAAATCCCATTCCCACAATGCACTTGTTTCATGCTATATTAGGTTAGCAGTGTGTGGCTAAATAGATGCCATTTGCATTCATGTTATGCAACCCACTGAGTTATCCCTGCAATGTGCAAGCTTCAGTTTGCAAGTGTGACTCCATTTTGCATTTCGTAATCCCCATTAAGCTGCTTAGGCTGCGTCTGAACTAGGCCTCATCATTCGGATTGCTTGCCTCAGCAGAACACTGTATTTCGTTATTATTTTCTACCCTGTTCAAGGATGTTTTTCGACTTACTAATGAATTGGCCATTTTGCCTTCGCATACCTATCTGAGTGTGTAGTTCTGCTCCCACATTAGGAGACACTGAGACTCAGCGTAGTGACCTTGACTTTCAGATAACATGTACCCATCAGGCAGGTGGTAGCCCATCTCCCTGTGCCTTCTTTGTTCATGTTCGGCCCAGGCCAGTAAATTTCCATGCTGGGTGTGGTTGGTGACTTCTTCTGAAGAATTATTACTCACTGTGGACTGTTGGGGGGGGTCAGTCCCTCTGCCGACATCTTAGCCACTTCCTTCAGTTGGTGCCCGAACAGGGACCCCGCAAGGCGATCCGACTCACCCGTAATCGGGTTGCAGGGTAGGGGGTTCGTTTTGTCAGCCAGGCGGATCGGGGTACCCCACTCAAGACCGACCTTGGTTCTCACAGCTGCCCTGCCCGGCTGATCAGACGTCCCCTTGTCTAGTGGTCACCGGCTGGGGTCCTGAGAAGGCAAAACCTTGGTGTCGACCGTTTGGTCCGAAGAGTTGGCAGTGAAGAATAACTTGACTCGACCTGTGTGCATCAGGTGAGTGATTTGAGTTTTGGAAAAATGGCGCCATTCTTGGATGGCTCAAGCCTACGGGCTGTGTCTTGATACAGTCTCTGGACTGTCTTGTCTACAGTTTTTGAACTGCCTTGCTTGAACGACACGAGTCGACGGGCTGTGTCTTAGTATGGTCTCCGGACTGTCTTGTCTCGAACTTGGTGGGTTTGCGGACCCTTGAAAAGGCACAGAGTGGTTGCGAGCAGTCTACCTAACCGCCTGGAAATTTGGCCCGCGCTTGAAAAGGTCCGGAACTGTTCGCGAACAATCTGCCAGACCAACAGATAATTTGGCTAATGCTTGAAAAGGTCTGGGGCTGGAGCCTGTCTTCTTGAACTTGGTACAGTCCCCGGACTGTAGGGAGTAGTCTCTGGACTGTTAGGTTTGGTTCTTGAATAATATTTGTTATTTTATCTTTTCTTTATTTACTGTTGCTGGTGTTATACTTGTCCATTAGGGACAGTGCATGTGTCTTATATTAAGATGCATTGTTTAAGCAAATTGGGGTGTATTGGATGTTCACGTTGTTCTACTGACGCTCCATTGGAAGAGAGCCAGCATGCGCCTCCGGAGGGTTCTCCAAATTTTGACGTATACTTAAAACATGGTATTGGCCCTATTATGTTTAGCACATTGTGACATAAATATATGAGGGACAGTGGCCGCTTACTGGCTCATTTGAAGAACAGAAATTGAATTTCTTGCAGGACAAATTGTTCGCTAAAAACAGCAGGCAGTCGACTGCTACTCCCCCTTTCACCCCTACAGCCCTGTCTCCTACATGATGGTACCTGTTTCTGCGTCTGATCTTTTCCCCGTGAGTGTGACACCCCAAGCACTGTTGAATGTCAAAACTCCTGCTTGTGGGATACATGAAGCGAATTGGGCAGCAGCGCTAGACCAAATGGAGAAAGTGTTGGTGCGTTTTGCGGTGGGTGATGAGGAAAAGCAGATGTGGTGAATCAAGCAGCTCATTGGGCTCGAAACCCAATCTATAGTGTGGAGGATGTGTGGAGTGTGATGAAAGATTACGAGCCATCTATACAGCAGCACGCCCTTATGCACATGTCGGCCACGCTGATAGGGTTGTGGGAACAGTGTTTTCAAGGTGTGGCACCGCAAATCATCTATGACATACGGGACAGGGTATATGCTACAAGTATGGCTCCCAATGAGGTTTTTAGCAATGTAGCGACACAGGTGGGTTAATTTAGGAAGATTGCTCCAGAAGGTTCCGATGATAGAGACGCAGCATCCCATGAGGGATGTCCATCCCATATACCACCCTGAAATCCCAGAACTGCTCGATTCTACAGATACTGTGATTAGACCACGAGTCGACGCTCGGTTTCAGGAACAGTGGATATATACTCCTTGGAAGAGGAGTGAGATCCTATCCCTAAAGAGCCTGCTGGCACACCGCCGGAAAGACCCTACTGCATATTGTAAAGAATTGACAGAGGCGGCCTCCTCCACAGTGATGACGCCAGCTGACATAGAGTTGTTTTTTGGTCTGTTGGTATCGGTGGATATATGGAGGCAGGCTCATACGCAAGATCATGCACTAGAGCTGGCTGGCACATGGGATGAGATCAGGGCATGGCCTAAGGAACGTAAGCCTGGCGACAAGCCGAACGCGGAGCTCCTTGCTTTGCCGGGGCGTATCATAACATACATGCACTCCCTTATCCCACCGAAGCCAGTGGAGTGGGATAAGTTGACTGCATTTCGTCAGAAGAAGGACGAAAGTGTGTTGGATTTCTTTACCAGATTTGAAGGGGTGTTTTTAGATTTTAGTGGTCAGGACCTGTCACAGGAGGGTGGTGTTCGCGTTTGTGTGTTAACAGATTTGTCACTAACTTGCTTCCCAAGATTGCGACCAGGTTGTAGGCTTGGAAAGCACTTGGACTACCTCATCCCCGTCAGTGATATTGAGTATGGTACAGTACTACGAACATGGAGAGAATGAGGACAAGGAAAGGGTAGAGAAAAAGTCAAAGGATTTGAGGACGACGGTGTTGATGCAGCAAATTGCGAGGGGAAGTGGCAGAGGAAGAGGGTCACGCACAGTCCCACAGCTAATCCGGTCCAACAGGGGTGGTGCTTTAAGAGTGCCCCTGGGGCCTACTCAATGTGCGTATTGTAAGCATGAGGGACATAGGCAGACTGAGTGTCCGGAGTTGGTGCAGAAAGGTGAGACCCCGAGAGGTTGAGGGTTTCGAGGACGCAGACGAGGAGGTGGAGGCCGAGGGGGGACGCAGTCAGAGGATATATCACACAATAGGCAGAGCGGGAACTATTTTGACGACACCTGAGGGAGACAGTACTATCATAACCACTATGACATAGTTGAAGTGACAGGGTTGTCTCACAGCTAGGACAGTCAGGGACAGGGTGAGGGACCAGTTCAGGTGCCTACGGATCAGCGCGGACCTTATGTCACTGCTGATTTACAGGGTATGACCACATTTTGTTTTTAGTTGATACAGGGGCTATGAATAGCTCTGTTTGCCATTCACTGGTCCCGGGTGCAGCTCTGTCTGGCCAAAACAATGTTTCGGTTGGGTTCTCAGGCATGCTGGTTGTTAGCTCCATTTGCAAATCGATTCACCATTGTTACTGATGTCAAATTGTGGGGGAAATCTGTTAGTACTGAATTTGTTAAAAAGGTTGCATGCGTCAATTTTTTGTTCTCCACACGGAGTTTACATGACTGTTGGACTGCAGGTGGCTTGTGCAAAACAGTGTTTCGCAAAGGATGCCCCCCTTCCCGCTGAGTTCAAAGATGTGCCAAGCACTTTATGGGCTGCAGGAGGCACAGATGTGGGGTTACTCCAGATCCCACCAGTCTCTATACAGATCAAAGACAATGCTAAATTGCCACGTATTTCCCAGTACAAGATATCCCAGGCAGGAGAAAAGGCCCTATTGCAAATAATACAGGATTTGAGTACATCTGGTGTGGTTGAGGAGATTGTGGCGAATGTGTGTAATAGCCCTACTGTTCCTATCCTTAAAAAGGCACCTTTGGATTCTTCTGATGCCCACCCTGATGTTTACAACTTTGTAATCGACCTTAAAGCGGTGAACAAAATAGTGGTTCCCCAGTACCCTGTGGTCTCAGATATTACCACGATCTTGGCAATGATTCCTTCATCAGCAAAATAGTTTTCTGTGATTGATCTAAAAAATGCTTTCTTCAGCATCCCGATCCATACAGATAGTAGACATCTTTTTGGATTCTCAATAGCCGGTAGGAGCCTTAGATTCTGCCGTGCTCCACAAGGCTATACAGAAAGCCCAAGAATCTCTAGTCAGGCTTTGAAAGCTCAATTGGATTCCTTGGAGCTTCCCCCTGGTAATGGGCTGTTGCAGTACGTTGACGACCTACTTGTGGCTTCGGACACTGAGGATGGCTGCAGGGAGGCCACAGGTAAATTATTGTTACATCTGGCACACCATGGACATAAGGTGTCACTTTCAAAATGTCAATATTGTCGACAGGAGGTCACCTATTTAGGTAACCTACTGCCGAAGGAGGGTCGCAGACTAACACATGAACGCATAGCTGCTATTACTAATATGTCTGTTCCTAAGACTCAACGCGAGGTACGCGCATTTATTGGTATAGCTTTGTATTGTCTGCACTGGATCCCTATTTACTCCTTGCTAACAAAACCCCTTATTTACCTGACCACCACAGATGTGCATGAACCCTTGCCTTGGACATCTGCATGCCAGCAAGCTTTTGAGCAATTAAAGGTTGCGCTTTGCTCCGCTCCTGAGCTTGGTACTCCTGATTACCAGAAGCCTTCAGTGGCGGCTGGTGACATTTGAAAGTGGTGTTGCGTAAAATTATTGTCATACTGCACCGCAGCGAGCGAGCGAAGTGAGTGAGCCTGAACAATCTAAGGGTGAAAAAAGAGTGGACAAATGGTGCATTTTCAAGCAAATTTAAGAAAGCAGGAAGGTTAATAAAGCAACTGTGAAAGTGCTGTTATTACATTAATAAAGAGATGTCATATAACATAGGTAGCTGCTTATTCAGTATAACCACAGAGCTTCATAACAGACTTTGAGATACAATGCATTGCTGAGTACCTCACAGATGTTTTTTATTTAACAAACTACTAAACAGGTTGCAAACTAGCAGCATTCAAGATATTGCAAGAGGGAGTTGGGAACTGAAAAGTGAAATAAGGCAAGGGGAGAGTAAAAGAGAAAAGTGGGAAGGGAAATGGAATAGTAATGAAAGTGTGGAAGAGCTAATGAAAATATGGGGAAAATGGTAGAAATGTAAAACAAAGCAGTGAAGGAAAATAAGTGATGAGGAGTATGAAAAGGAAATAATAGAAGGCAATAAAATTGATAGGAGAGAGTGGGCGAAAGTTGGATGAGACTATAAAATGAGGGAGGAGGACAGAGGGAAAAGGGATACAAAGAGATGGAGAGTGACATCGGGAGTTGAGGAGAGGGACTGAGCGGCAGAATGACTAGAGGATAGATAGATAGATAGATAGATAGATAGATAGATAGATAGATAGATAGATAGATAGATATTGCACACTATACACAAAGTTATTTCTAGGCTCTCACACTGATAATGTAGCCTGTGAGGACCAGAGTTAGAACAGGTTAGCTTTACGACTTGTCTTGAAGATATAAAACTTTTCCGGTAAGAGCTTATCTAACAGGACTTTCCACCACCAAATCCCCAAACTTCCTAGTCTATGCCCTTTGACAGTAAAAGTTAAAAACCCTTCTGGCATAGGAAATTGCTGCCAACTGAAAGCAGCACTCTGCTAGGAAGGTACACCCAAATTTTCATTCAATGAAGAGGATGGGTTCCCTCTTACCTTTTTAGAGAGCACGCACTAGCGCTTTAAATGAATTCTAGTGCCTGCAGGGAGCCAGAGAAGAGCTTGTCTAACGGGTCTGTTTTAGCTGAGCCATAGACACAGCAGACTGCTGCCTGTTGACTTTTTGGGATTTGAGGCTCTTCCTAACAAAGTGCCAATATAGAACATTAGTGTGACCTAGAAAATAGGTAACCACTGCACCAATCAAGATGGCTCTAAAACCTGGTGGAAGGAGGGATGGTGCCCTTTTCAGGCTGGTGGAGAGATGACAACCACGGGGCAGAGAGACATGGAACAATGAAACAAGGTAAGGGACAGAGATAAAGAAAGAAGGGGAAAGGAGAAGACGGAGGGTGTGTGTAAAAGAGGGGAATAAGAGAAAGTATATAGAAAAGAAAGCAATACGAGTGAAAAGAGGGCGGGGAAAAGGAAAAGGAACATGTGGGGTATGCAGTGATAGGAGGGTAAGAAATGGGGGTGCCAAGCTACCTAGAGGGTGAGCGGGGGTTATTGTTAGAGTGTAACCCCTTACCCTGACTGGAAGAAGGACCGACCCCCTGCTTGTCCCAGGTACTCACCTGTGCCACCCAGGGAATCCGGCTTCTAACATTGGTGGTCAGCGGTGAGGATTCTGAATTTGCATTTGTGATTTATGTACAGCAATTTTTTGTGAAACACCACATAGTGAGTTCAGACCCATAACGTAGCCACATACTTTTTTTAATTTTCGTTTTGCTGGAAATCGCCATTGTTGGAAGAAACCATGCCTGATTCAGTCATTGTGGAGAGAGCAGCATCTGTTGTCTCTGAAATTAAGGATGTTGACTGGGAAGAGGAGAGACTAGAGAGCTACACCAAGGCCCAGCTGAAGGGTTTCTGTAAAAAGTTCAAAGTCCCCACTGTTGGATGTAAGCTCAAGGCAGATCTACTCAAGGCGCTGAGGGCCTGGATTGAGTCGAGGGCACCTGGAGATGTGGTAGTTGTTGAACCAGCAGAAAGCGTCCGGAGTTTTGGAAGAGGCCTGTCGCCAGGAGAATTGGCAGACAGGAAAGAAACCAGGATGCATGAAATGGAGATGGCAAAACTTAAATTGAGTGGGCAACTGGAGCTAGAAAGCAAAAAGCTGGCTCTGGAAGAGAGAAGAATCCAAATGGAGCATGAAATGAAGTTGAGGGAATTGGATCTGAAAGCTCAGGGCCCGATTCACAGAACTAACTTAAGACAAAATCCTAAATTTACTACCATTTTGGTATTCACAGAAGGCACTTACTCATTTTCGTATTCACAGAAGGCACTTACTCATTTCGGTATTCACAGAAGTTAGGAGTCCTAACTTTGGGACTCCTAAATGCCTTCTGTGAATACCGAAAGTCTGAAAATTAGAATTTTTCTCAGTTTAGTAGTAGTATAGTTAGGACTCCTAACTTTAGGACTCCTAAATGCCGTCTATGAATACCGAAAGTCTTAAAATTTGGATTTTTCTCAATTTAGTAGTAGTAAAGTTAGGACTCCTAACTTTAGGACTCCTAAATGCCTTCTGTGAATACTGAAAGCCTTAAAATTAGGATTTTTCTCAGTTTAGTAGTAGTATAGTTAGGACTCCTAACTTTAGGACTCCTAAATGCCTTCTGTGAATACCGAAAGCCTAAAAATTAGGATTTTTCTCAGTTTAGTAGTAGTAAAATTAGGAGTCCTAACTTTAGGACTCCTAAACTGAGAAAAATCCTAATTTTAAGACTTTCGGTATTCACAGAAGGCATTTAGGAGTCCTAAAGTTAGGACTCCTAACTTCTGTGAATACCGAAATGAGTAAGTGCCTTCTGTGAATACCAAAATGAGTAAGTGCCTTCTGTGAATACCAAAATGGTAGTAAGTTTAGGATTTTGTCTTAAGTTAGTTCTGTGAATCGGGCCCTAAAAGTTTAGAGTCTACTCCCTCTGGTGGCAGCACACCGTCAGTGCAGGCAGAATCAAGGGTGTACATACCTGTTAGAACCGGCGGTCTCTAGTTGGCAGAGGTATACACTTCTGACAAATAGGGACCCACCTCCTCTAGTCAGGGCAAGGGGATTACACACTCAGATAACCCCTGCTCACCCGCTTGGTAGCTTGGCAGAGCAGACAGGCTTATCTCAGAGGCAGTGTGTTAAGCATTTATGACCACATACAGTAATAAAGTGAATACACTACAAACGGACACAACACAGGAGTTATTATAAAAAATAAGTATTTTTATATAAGGCTTAGCACAAGACCAAATAACGATAAAAATATACCACAATCTTAATAAATACTCTTTGGAAGGAAAAATAATAGTTCAGGTAAAGTTTCTTTTTAGGAAATAGTTCTTTAGCAACAAAAGTAAGTATTCTTCATAAAAAAACAGAGTTCTTGGCAACAATGTGACCCCCACAGGATTCACACGACGTCGAGTTTACGATATTCCCACGGTTTGGCGTCGACCGCGAGGAGCGCTACGTCGAGCCTGGAGTTGCAACAGACCCCACAAACACAGTACCTTTAGAATGAAGAAAAACGATGATCCACGGCGTCGAGAGGTCGTCGTCGCTCGAGCTTCGGAGTCGGGGCGATCCGCAGCGGCGTCGAGAGGTGTTGGGCCGGAGCAGCGCTCACAGCGTTGAGAAGGGCGCAGCTTCGATGCGATCAGCAGCGGCGTCGAGACGGGATCACTTGGAGCTGGAGCCGAACTCACTACTCACTGGCGTCGCTACTGGCATCGATCGGGCCCGGCGGCCGGCGTCGAAGGGTCGGAACACTGGAGCCGTACTCACGATGTCGAGCTGGATTCGGCGGCGTCCGTGGACGTCGAGATTGCAGATTTCTCCTGTGCTCTGGAAACACCACGTTCCAGCAACAAGCAATTCAGCAGAGGGTGAAGTCCTTTAGCCCTGTGACTTCAACAGGAGGCTGGCACTCTTCCAGCCCTTGGAGATTTTCTTGCAAGCTTGAGAGTACACACTAAGTTCCTCTCTCCTTGTCCCTTGGCAAAAATAAAGAAGCAGCTTCAGGTTCCCCCCAGCAAACAGCACACTGGCAGAAGGGGGAGGCAAGTCCTTGGATCAGCAGGCTTCTTGTCCTTGGTAGAGGTTTCCTTGTCAGAAGTGATCTGAGTTCTTTGGTTCAGGGGTCCTTCTTTTATACCCCTTTTCTGCTTTGTTCCCTTTGTCCAAGCAGGGAAATTCCCCCCATCCCAGGTTTGTTGTGGGTGTTGCCAGGCCGAGGCACCTGGCCTATTCACTGAGCAGGGCAGGGTCATCAGCCGCCCAGCAGGAGGCGGAGCCAGTATTGTCACTGGCAGGGGCAGGGCCATCAGTCGCCCGGCAGGAGGTGGAGCCAGCATTGTGTCAGGCAGGGCAGGCTACCAGGGACTACTCTTCCCCCACTCTAAAGTTAAATGTCTCATTCACCCCACACTGACTCATTCAGACCTCTGGAGCCACCCAGCCCCTGACACACACACCAAACCAGCAGAGACCGGTGGATAGTCAGACAAGAAAATAGTCACTTTCTAAAAGGGTTATTTTCAAACACAGAATTTAAAAACCATCCATCCTAAAGGATGTGTTATTAAATTCTGAGTTCAGGGATACTAAACTCGAACCGCTTCCATGCTCCCTGAGTCAGATAAGATTATAATGGAGTTAATAATCAGTCTGCCCATTCTGGCCTATGGAAGGCAGGTAGCCCTTCAATAGTGAAAAACGAAAATGGCTGTAATTCACTATTAGGTCATGCCACACACATCAGGGCATGACCTACCTTTTATCAACAATGCACCCAGCCCTAGGGCCTACCATAGAGGTGTCTGAAATGTGGCAAAGGGAAGGTTTTAGAGACTGGCAAGTAGGTTTCCTTGCCAAGTCGACATGGCAGTCAGGGACGGCACACAGGCTCTGCGATGGCAGGCCTTGGACACATTTTACAAGCTGCTTCTGTGGGTGGCACAACCAGTGCTGCAAGCCCACCAGCAGCAGTTAACTTACATGCCCTTGGCACAAGCAGTGCACTAGACTAGGGTCTGAACAGTAAGTCAACCCAGCCAATCATGGTAACACCAATCAATGTATCAATTTAACATAGGGAGCACTTGCACTGTGGCACTGATCAGCAGTGGCACAGTGCCCAAAGCAATATTCCAGCAAAACATCATAAACAGAGGAGGCCAACAGGAAAGAAATGGAGGAGAGACTCATGCCAATGATGCAAGGTCTAACAATACCCAAGGATGTGGTTAAGGAATTTTTTAAGAATGATGACATAGGGCAGTGGTTCAAGGCCTATGAGGTTGCCATGTCTTCCCACTGGGTCCCTGAGAAAGATTGGGGAGCGGGGTTGTGGGGACGGTTCCTTAGTGAGGGGCGGGACACACTGCTAGACTTACCCTCAGATGTTTATAATTCTTATCCCCATATGAAGGCAGCATTGATGACTAGGTATGGGTTGACCCCTGAGTTGTATAGGCAAAGGTTCAGGGGTTGTACTAAGATTCCTAACAGTACGTATGTGGAGTATGTAACTTTTTTTGCAGAGCACTGGATGGTTGGGTGAAGGGTAGCAAGGTTGATGATTTTCAAGGGCTTCTTGATTTAATGGCATGGGAGCACTTGTCCATTAATTGTTTTCCTGAGCTACGCCAACACCTGATTGATAGTAAGCTGACTAACCCTAGGAAGCTTGCTGAGGAGGCGGACCGCTGGGTCAGTACCAGGGTCCACAAGGGTCATGTGGGAGATTCCGCCAAAGGTGGGCAGGGTCCCCAGCAGAAGAGTGGGGGGGGACAGGGGTAACCAGAGGGAGTTCCCTAAAAGGCCCCAAAGTAATCCCCAAGGGAACCAAGGGAAAGGTTCTCAGCCTCCCCCACCCCGAGACCGACCGGGGCCCGACAGGTCCTCCTGTTCAGAAGGGGCCCCTAAAATGTTACAAGTGTGGTAACCTGGGGCATTTTGCCTCTGATGTAAAGTGTCCTTTGTATGGTAAACCAGCACCCACTGGTGCTCCACCCCGGCAGGTGACTAGTGTAGCCTTGGGGGCGGAGATGGGTGTCCAAGGTTCCCTTTGAGTGGGGGGGGGGGGTCTCTGGTACTCTTCAGGTAGCTGTGAGGCCCGCCATGCCTGTAGACTGTCAGTTAGGGAGCGATTTTGAGAGCTCACCTTGGGCTAAGGTGGAGCGGAGTGCTCACCTGGAGATGTTGGGTATGCCGGATTGGGCGTGTGTCACCACACGGTCCATGGCAGCAAGTAGAGGTGCTACCTATTTGGTGGACTTGCGGTCTCCAAGGAACCCCTTAAGGGTCCTTCATGTCAACCGCCTTAAGCCCCACTTGGAGAGGTCCCAAGTGAGCATGCTCTTGGCAACAGATGCTGGGATGGAAGAGGAGACCGAGCCTCTTCCTGACCTCCTGTCAGCCCAGGAGCAAGATGGGTCAGTGGATGGTGTCATCCTCTTCCTCTCTTCCGCCCTGACCCCTGAGCAACAGAAGGATTGTCGCCAATTGCTGGGGCAATTTTCTGATCGTTTTCCCTGGTTCCCGGTGTCACTGATTGGTGCGTCCATGATGTGGACACTGGGGATAGTACACCTGTGAGGCACAAGGCCTACCGGGTGACTGACAGGGTGAGGGCATGCATCAAGGAGGAGGTCTCCAAGATGTTTGCACTCGGGGTAATTGAGTCCTCAAGCAGTCCTTGGTCCAGCCCAGTGGTCTTGGTCCCAAAGGCTGCAGCGCCGGGAGCCACACCTGAACTCCGGTTCTGTGTGGACTACAGAGGAATCAATTCAGTCACCAGGACTGACGCCCACCCCATCCCCAGAGCTTATGAGCTCATAGATCGGCTAGGGGCTGCCAACTACCTCAGCACGTTTGATTTAACGTCTGGGTACTGGCAGATCGCCTTGACCGATGGGGCCAAAGAGAGGTCAGCATTTTCCACCCCAGATGGGCAATACCAGTTCCGGGTTATGCCCTTTGGAATGAAGAATGCCCCTGCCACCTTCCAGAGGTTGGTCAACCAGGTGTTGGCTGGCCTGGATTCGTTCAGTGCAGCCTACCTGGATGACATCGCGGTGTTCAGCTCCACATGGGAAGAACACTTGCGCCACCTCTGGGAAGTGTTGATGGCACTGCGCAAGGTAGGCCTCGCGATCATGGCGAGTAAGTGCCAGATTGGGCAGGGTTCCGTGGTGTACTTGGGGCACCAGGTTGGGAGTGGCCAGGTGGCACCTGTTGGACTTGGCCCTTCTGGCAAGTTCACCCCTAGAACTTCTTGCATTATCCTAGCCTTTTTCCTATGTTGTACTAGTGGTTTTAGGCCTCTAGGCGCTTTCACACTGTGTCCCAGAGAAAGTGCGTGCGCTCTGTGTATGTTTTAGTGAGACTGACCTGCCCTCCCATAGGAATGCATGGGGGATCTAAGTGACCGTGTTAAGTCCTGATGTGAGAGGAGTGCAGGGTCGAGTTTGGTATGTGCAAACTCGTGAGAGTGAATGCTGCGCAATGATGTGTGCGGCGTTACGGTGTCTTGTGTAGAAATGCCACTTCTAGAAGCTGGCCTGTCTGTGTACTAAATGTGCAGTGACTGTCTGGCTTGCGATTGGCTGGTGTGTCTGTCTCCAGGAATCAAGTTAGGATGGGTCTGCCCCGGTGGTGAGTGGAGAGATCTGCATGTTGATGGCAGGGAGGAGTACACCTGGAACCTGAATAGGGCTGGGCTTTCCCTACACAATGCTGGCTCCGCCCCCTGTGGTGCGTCTGATGTCCAGGGCCTGTCCTGTGAATAGGGAGAGGGGCTGAGCAAAACAAAGTGCTCAGGAACCAGTTGCATCTGGTTCGCCCCTTCCCTGCACCTTTGGAGACAAAGGATTCTGTGTATAAAAGAGGGGCTGTGACCCCATGAAAATGTTCTTGTTCTGGACTTGAATCTACCAGGGGCGTGCTGCTGCTGGGGCTCAGGGGAAGGCTTGCCTCCCTGGGCCCTGCCCTGCCCCTGAATGCCTGGAGGACTGTTTGGGACCCTTTTTGCCTTGCTTGGGATCCTCCAGGACCTTGGAGGAGTTTTTGCTGCATCTAGCGACTTGGGAGCGCTGGGTGCCTTACTTTTGATTGCCCTGGTGCCCTGTGAGCGCCTTGTTTTATATTTACAGGAACGCCTTGGTGACCCTGAGGAGCGCTCCTGTTTAGGACCTGCAGCGCTGGGCTGCGATCGCCACCGAGGGAATCCCGATGTATTGCGGGTGCCCACCCCGCTGTACATTTTTAAATTGCAAGGGAGCCTACCCCTCTTTCCGCACTAATGCATAAATCACAGCGGGAGCCCACCCTGCTGTTCGCTGCCTTTAGTTATCTTCTGTGGATGCCCACCCCACTGTTGATGTAGTTATACGGGTGCCCACCCCGCATTGACCGAGAGAAAAATCACCGCTGCGGCCGGGAGGAAGTCAGGCAACGTGGTGCCTGCAGTGGGCGGGACTTCCAGTTTGTCAAGGAAAGTCCCGCGCACGCCCCCGCTGGAGAGAAGAGGCCGCCTAGAGCATCGTGGGGCTCCCATGAGCGAGGGAAGCCCCACGACCAGGCCAGCCGTGAGGAGGCAGAGTACACAGAGAATCCAGGCGGGAGCCCACCCCGCGCTGGACTGTGCAGGGAGAGGAGCACGGAGAGAAGACGCGCCGAGAGCCCCGCACGCCTTGAGATATGAGTCCCGGGTCCCAGGAGGCGTTCCTGATCATGGTGCCTGCCTGCGCGGGGCTCCCGTGAGTGAGGGAGAGCCCCGCTCGCACCAGCAGCCACAAGGAGACCAGCAGAAGTGCTGCAGGTCCCGTGCCGTGAGAGAAGTCAGGAGTCCTCGAAGCAGCCCGGTAAGTGAGGGCTGAGTCTTATGGTGGTTTGGGGGGTGATGTCGGGGCACATTGTCGGTGCCCGCCCCCTGAGCACGTGCCGGTGCTTTGGTCTCTTGAGCGGCCCCGCTTGCTAGAGGGCCGCTCCAACGTGGCTTGTTTTAGGGTCCCCAAGAAGGGTCCAGGGGTGCCCAGGCCAGTTCCTATATTCACAGTTGCCCCGCTGGACAGTGGGCAACTGCAATGCTTGGGGCCAGTATTATATGACTAAGTGAGCCACGGAGGGCCACAGTTCTTTGTGAGGCGTAATTGTTTTCAAGAGCCAGTGCGCTCCAACGAGAGGAGCATCTTCTGGTTGCAGAGCCGGTGTGGCTCTTACGTGAGGGCAGCTACCATTTTTGGGCGCAGTTGAGTTTTAGAGTCCCAGTGGAGAACTCTGGGCACGGAGTGCCCCTACCTATAGTTTTGCACAACTGCGCAACACTTAGTGCCAGTTGCAACGTTTAGGTCCGCGCTGAAGTGCGCACCTTGACCTTCGCTGCCTTTGCAGCGCGCCCTGACTGTTGGGACACAGGGCATTTGAGCCCCTCCTTTGAGATGGCGGTTGGCCAGGGGGACTGTTGGGATTGTAGGGTGCCAGGTCCTAATGTATTTTGGGTGCTATTGTGATTTATATACTAATGCTTTGGGTGTTAGGAAATTTACAGTGTGTAGTATGTTTTGCGCACCCTGTGGTAATGCTTATGGTGTTAGGAAATGTACCGTGTGTAGTATGTTTTGCGCACCCTGTGGTAATGCTTATGGTGTTAGGAAATGTACAGTGTGTAGTATGTTTTGCGCACCCTGTGGTAATGCTTATGGTTTTAGGAAATGTACTGTGTGTAGTATGTTTTGCGCACCCTGTGTTTTTTATATATTAATGCGTTGGGTGTTAGGAAATGTACCGTGTGTAGTATGTTTTGCGCACCCTGTGTTTTTTATATATTAATGCGTTGGGTGTTAGGAAATGTACCGTGTGTAGTATGTTTTGCACACCCTGTGTTTTATACCTCTAGATATGATTTCTGCATAGGAGGTTGTTTTACCTATTCAGGTTTATGTTAGGGAGATTATACTTCCCTGTGTGATATACGTCCCTAGTGTAATTATACTTAGGAGGTAAGGTCTAATGCGTTAGACTTGTGAGAAATTGCATAATGTGTTTATGTCCCTGTGATGTATACAGGATAGGTTTTATACCTGATTCCATTGTGATAATGCTGAGGTCATTATTGCGCCAGTAGTTACTGGTTGTGCTCTACAGTTATAATTTGTGTTACAGTTGGTATATGTTCTACATTTACAATTGGGGATTTGTGCTAATTCTGACAGTGATCCATGTGGCCCTGTCTTGTGTAAAAAGTCCCCTGTAAAATTCTGCCCAGTGCCAGTTGGCACAGTGTAAATTATGTGATTATCATCTAATGTGTTTATTATAATACAAAGGCTATTTTTTATATATAACCTTGTGTGGAGTTTCCTTTGTATACATGCAAAGGGGTTCAGCACTATTTAAAAAGAGTCCGTTGTATTGAAAGGAATGTCCAAGACGTCAAAATGATTTTCAAACGAATTCTTTTCTTTATTTGATCTTTTCACAGGCATAGAATATCACAGCCTTAATAGCATAAGAAAGCCATAGCCGACGCGTTTCGTCTCCTGCAAGGAGACTTCTTCAGGGCTATAGAAAAACATATACAAAGTATATTTTAATACCCAAAGCACCAACATATATGTGTACATCAAAATACAAAGACATTCTACATAAACAAATTTATACAAACAATATTTTTAACTATACAACATGTGTAGTCATAAAATGACAATGTAATGTTCACACTAAAAGAAGAAGGGCCTATATAGTAAGACAGAAAAAAAAGGGTTTAAGTGCCTATCGCTAAAATAGAGTTACCATGTATATAGATAATACAATGTTAAAAATGAGCTCATAATATGGACATGTTATCCCATTGATCATTCCTGTCAAAACTGATGTCAGTTTATGAACATGTGGTCCTCGCCACATGAATCGTAATACCAAAGATATATAAGGAGTTTATTTTATAAAAAAAGAAGAGAGCAGAGCACATGGAATGTATAAGGAAATTATTTAAAAAAAAGAGGAAAACAGAACACATGGACCAACATAATGAAAAATAAGATGCAAGGAATAACGCTCCCGTCAGTATTTGCCCGATAAATGGCTCATAAGATAAACAGATACCATATACAACTTACCAAACAAAAGACCTATTTCATAGAAATTCTTCAGTTAAGGAAAAAGTATTAGTGTAGATGGGGGCATGTGTAGACCTTCAATCAGTATCGGTTAATACCTAATGAGAAATATGTAAAAGCAAATGTTTTAATATAACAATTGAATATTCAGGTATGAGGAACAAATGTTCTCGAGTATATTTATTATATCAAAGAAGGTAGAGCACAAGACAAATCTAAGCAATCCAAAGTTTGTTACACACTGTCCAGAATAATGCTTATGAAATCAAATACTATATATCAACACTCTTAAAAGTTTATATCAAAGGTGAGTAAACCACAAGACCATTGTCTACAATAGCAGAAAACAACAACATGTCAAATTAGAGAAATAACAATTGATGTGTCCTAAATCAACTCACCCGAAAAAGATATGGTATCTCTAGCTATTTTCTGGTGGCACTCATGGATAAATAGAATACTCGTGCGAAAACTTCGTTAAATCTCCCGCTCCACGGTATTCAATACCTGGAGAAGGATATAAATAAAAAGCAACGAAGCAAAAAATCAAGCGCCCATCTTATAATGACAAAAACAAAGACATTATCCAGTAGATAACTATAATGATATCGTTTAATGAAAAAGTCTATTGCTAAAATCTGAGCAAACACACAGGGCAAAATACTAGTAGCATGTAAGCTTCAGAGTTCGTGGACCTTATGATAAAACCACGTCTCAATATTAGCACGTGGCGTGTAATAAAATCCCATGCATGGTAAGCACTCCATTCCCGGCACAAAGCGTTAAATAAAGCGGCCATCTTGTGATGACAGAACATTAGCTATTATCAAATGAATGACTATAACAATACCATAACATGATAAAATATATCGCTATAATCTGAGCAAGCACACAAGGCAAAAATACTGATAGCGTGTAAGCTTCAGAATTCATAAGCCTTACGATAAAATTGTGTCTCAGCATTAGCACGTACATAAAAAAAAACCTCCTACATAATAAACACTCATATTTGCATCACAAAACGTTAAATCTACGTGTCCTTACCTAAACGGCATGGTAGCCCGTATCCGTGTTTCTAAAGTCTCGAGTGATTAAAAGGAAGCAAGCGTTCGAGCGTATTTAAACCTATCCGGTTCCTTGATAAGTAACACCTGACAAATAGTAGAAATGGATGGCGTCCGCAAGCACAAAAAGCGCTAGTTAACGTCGCGGCCATCTTGAAACAACAATATATATATATTTTTATCTTAACGCTATTGTGCATATTAAAACACAAAACAAAACGCCTAAGGCAGATAAAACTAAAGAATGTGTAAATTCTATGTGCATTAATAAAACTTTTATTTCTACAAGTAAAGAAAGAGGAGGAAGAAAAAACTAAATCATAACGTTTCACGTATTCCGTATAAAAGTACCAGTAAACATTTAAGAAATTAAACCGTTTGCATATATAAGACCACAATAATCCACAAAAAACAGCGCTTAATGGACGAAAAAATGACGGCCAAGTGGGCAGAGGACACAAAGACATGGCGGCCATCTTAAGACGACGTGCGCTGCGAGAGACCTGCTAATAGATTGAAAAAATAATCAAGTGGTACTTAATATGGATCCAATATGAATGAAGAAATTATCATCTAGAGAAAAATGTATATGGCCTCTATGTGTCAGAGGTTCACAAGATGGTTAGAGTCCCTGAATGAATAAGGCATTGAAAAGCCTATTGGCCTATTATGTAGAAGAAATAATGGTTCACAATGTCAGTCCAAAAGCATCTTAAATTCCACATCAAGATAAACAAAAAAAGTGACTCAAAAAATGTCAGCCTAGTATGTCAGGGCACCAGGGCAATGGACACCCTACATCCGTCTGAAGCATCTTAAGCATAGATATACCAATAAAACCTTCAAACATAATTTGAAGTGCAACAAATCATGTTGTCAACTCATTACGTGGTTCCTCAATTTAGGTTAAATTTGTAAAAACGTGACCTCTCATAATAGACAATGTGTGCGAAGATTGTTTCGTAAGCACAGATTATATGAAAAAGAGGGAAATAAGAATAACCAACATCAAACTAATCATCAAAGGAAATCAGTGTAAATAATATTTCAAGATGGTAATAACAAGATTAAATAGACCAAAGTACTTTATATATTCTTGATCAGCATTGAATATATCCAATATTGAGTGTCCATGCAGGCTCACAAAATGTGGTACAGTCTATATGTTATTCCAATGGTGTGACATCAACACCATATTGATGACCTAGTTTCATCACAGGAAATTGTGTAATTCATCATTAATGTTAAGACCAAACTTGTTTGACCTGAGACGGCAAAACCAGGATGCCTCACGCTGTCTGAGTAGCAATTCTCTATTGCCTCCTCTCTCTGGCATTCTGACATGATCAATGCCACAAAAGGTAATGGTCTTGTTATTAGGATGGTCATGATATATATGTAAAGCAATAGGATATTTGGAGTCACAGTTTCTTATTGCTCGTACGTGTTCCTGAATTCGCAGCTTCAAACTACGAATGCTGCTACCAACGTATATCTTATCACAGGAGCATCTTATCATATATACCGTGAACGTCGTATTACAGTTGATAAAACAGTTGATTACAAATTCCCTCTATTTTCCACTCCCAAATTTTTTAAGTTTGTTTAGACCATATTTACATATGGAACAACTTTCACATGTATAAAAACCAATCGGTTTTTCTGGTAACCATGTGAGATTAGTGTTTTGTGCACCTTTGACATAACTGGGGCTGAGTATATCTTTGAAAGTTCTATTCCTACGATACACTACTCTGGGTTTATTTGATACTGTATTAGCTGCAAAATTTTCTTCAACCTTCAGCAAATTCCAATTTTTTCTTAGGATGTTATAAATGTGATTGCTGAAGTTGTTATATTTAGTAATAAATAAAACCTCAGAAGGTTGTTTTTTGACACATTGTCTACTTTTATTACTAATCATTAGCATCTCCTTTCTGTTCAAGGACAGAGCTCGTTTTTCTGCATTGTTCAAACATGAATGATCATACCCTCTCTTAGAAAAATTATTTTTAATTTGAACAATATTGTCGGTAAAGTCTTTATCCACACTACAGTTTCGTCTTGCACGTACCATCTCACCATAGGGTATGGCTTTGATGGTAGATTGAGGATGAGCGCTTGTGGCATGCAAATAGCTATTGCAAGATGTTTTTTTCTTGTACATGTCACTATGAATCTTAGTGTCACTTATGAACAGTTTTAAGTCAAGAAACTCTATACTAACGTCAGAGTATTGAATAGTTAATCTGACATTGAAATTATTCCTGTTCAAATAGTCATGGTACATGTTCAGACTCTCAACTGTTCCATGCCAGATCATAATAATGTCGTCAATGTACCGTCCATAAAAAATTATGCTGTCGCTCCATCCATGGGCCCCTGGGCTCCAGACATGCTCCACCTCATACAACCCCATGAAAAGGTTAGCATAAGATGGAGCAAACCTGGAGCCCATGGCGGTGCCCTGTACCTGAAGAAACCACTTGTCATTATGCAAAAAAGCATTGTGTGTCAGGATCATCTCTGTCATTTCAAGCAGCATATGAGTATGCTCCAGGTGCTGAGCACCCCGTTTGAACAAGAAATGTTTAAGAGCTCTCATCCCTTCCTGCATTTGAATGCAGGTATATAGACTTTCTACGTCCATGGTTACAAAAAGTAAATTATCCAAGTCCCATGAGAAGTCCTCTAATTTACAAAGGAGATCTGAACTGTCCCTCAAGTAAGATGGTAGATTTTTTACAATAGGTTGAAGGAAACCATCCACATATTGGGCAATATGTTCCGTAGGCCCACCATTACCAGAAATGATGGGCCTCCCTGGTGGAAAGGGGCCACCCTTATGAATTTTAGGTAGCATATAAATGCATGGTAGTCTGGAATGATGGGCTTGTAGAAATTTGTATTCATGGGTGGATAGCAAACATGATTCATGCCAATCCCACAACTTGGAGTTAACATTATTTTCAATCTGGATGGTTGGATTGCTCATTAGTCTCTTATAACAAGACGTATCATTCAACTGTCTGTCTATCTCTTTCAGATAATCATTGGTATTCATAAGGACAATGTTCCCGCCCTTATCAGCCTCTCTGATGACCAGATTTTTGTCATCTCTGAGAGTCTGTAAGAGTTTGTGATCCCCAGCACTAAGATTGCTTTTGTGCATACAAACTCTTCTCTTACGATGTAAATCCTCTAATTCATGAAGATCACTAGTAACTTTTTTATAGAAAGTGTCAATGGCTGATTCCCTAATCTGTGGAGGTATAAATTTAGAATTGGGACGTAAGCCACTATCTATAGTATGGTCTTGGGAGATACCCAAATCGTTAGCTACCTGCATGACATTGCCGACTTCTTCCTCGTCATGCAATGATGCAAGGAGATGTGTGTTATATACATCAGCAATAGAAAGTTCAAGGTTGTCATTCATGTTGAACATGGGAACACATTGGGCAACAGGATGGTCTTCAAAAAATTTCTTTATTTTCAATTTTCGAACAAATTTGAATAGGTCTGTATGTACATTGACAAAGTCACATTTACCAGTGGGACAATAGTTAAGACCCTTACTAAGAACAGATTCTTCTTGTGAGGAGAGACATTTAGAAGATAAATTGACAATGGTAAGTGCATTATTTACAGAAGAGGTGTCAGAGCATTCATTTGAATTCAGCACAAGCAAATTTAATTCTTGTTGACAACATTCTGTTCCCTTGCTTTTATTCCTGATCTTGTGTTTCTTGCCACCCCTCCGCCTACGTCTCCATTGTAAGTTTTTGTTCGATTCCCCAACCGGTATCTCCGTACTTCTTGTAAAAAAACGGAAGGTGAGTGTTGGACCCGGCCTCGTGGCGTGGTCCTGACTTCCCGGGGGTTGGGCCCGTTCCCCGCCCTAGCCTCCACGAGCTACCCGTTCGGGCCGCACGAGGTCACATACACCTCGGGGCTCCACCATTTTGTTGCCTGCCACGTGACCCTGCACACCAGTCCTCCTGACTCCGCTCAACCCGGCCTCGGCCCCAGCAAGGCCCAGACATTGAGGCACCAAGAACTGGCCAGGGGGTGTCACGTGAACACCTCATCGCCCTGGCGGAGGGCGGTATCGATGGTACCCCCAACCGTTCCCACACACCGAGGTGCGATCGGCCTCCATCTCTCCTGGGCCGGGCGCCTCCCCTGCTGGGCGTCTGGCCGCTTCCAACCCGGCCTCTCCGCCCCCCGGGCGCAAGGGTCCGGACATCAACGGGCTCCAGACCTATATCTGGGGCGACCCCGCCACAGACCGGCAGTTGTATCCCGGAGTCGAGAGCCCTGCTGATTGAATCGCGGCCGACCCCACGGAGAAGAACTCTTGCTTGAAACCACCACGAGCCCTGCAGACTGCGTCGCGGCTCCTTCTTGCTGAAACCTTGAAGCCCCCCCCCCCCCCGGAACATCGGGGCCCTGCTGACGCTGTCGCGGCCCAACCTCGCTGAAACCTCCCTCGGAGCCCTGCTGACGACGTCGCGGCTCGAGCTGAGTAGACACCATCTTGAGAGCCCTGCTGACCTGATCGCGGCTCTCCACGAACTGAACGCCAGAGTCCTGCTGACGCCGTCGCGGCTCGACCCCTCCGAGATCCGGAGGTCCTCCAGCTTGAGGATAAGAACTGGGCCCCAGGTACCCTCGTACCCAGCCCCGGCCAAAGACTGTCCCGCTACCCCTTGCCTTCTAAAAGAGACACTGAGACTTTTGCGGATCCCTCGATCCCCTTTTTGTGTAAATATTGAACCCGTAACCTTTTAACGTGCTGATAAAGAATTGCTCATCTTGAGGCAACCTCCTTGAGTCCGGTGGGGTGGTGTTACTGTGCTAGTACCTAATAGGAGAAGGATCTCTCAGGAGGCTTCTCTGCAGCGCTCGGCTACTTCATACAGTGTGGGGGCCCCCCTGAGTGGTCTCACCGACTCCTCGGGGTCCGCCTTCCAACATTTGGTGGCCAGCGACGGGATCCGAGCCGAACGCAGTACGTACCAGCCAGTAACCCACTAGATACCCATCCAGACAAACAGAAGTCATGAGCAACCAAGAAAATAACGCGACCACGGAGTTCCAGCCCGAACGGTTGGAGGAATATACGCACAAAGAATTGAAACAGTTCTGCAAGGACAAAGGCATTGCAACCACCAGCCTAGGTACCAAAGAGGAGATGCAGAAAGCCCTGAGGACCTGGCTGGAGGGCGAGGCAGGCCACTCCCAGGAAGAAGGTCCCCCGCCCCTGACTGTGGCCACATCAACCGCACCGACTCCGGCAACCGGAGGAGGAAAGAGCCTAGAAACCGGCCTCTCCGAAGAGGAGATACAAGAGCGGGAGAAGGTCCGGAACCACGAACTAGAGCTCGCACGACTGCGGCTGGACGGCGAACTCCAGCTGGCGGAAAAGAAACTGGCCCTAGAGCAGCTACGGCTACAAGAGGAGATAGAAGAGAAGAGACGGCACCGAGAGTTGGAGGAAAAAAAAATGACCCTTGAGCACGAGCGAAGTCTCAAAGAGCTCGAAATCAAGGCAAAGAACGGGGGGACCGACACCCCCAGCAATAGAGACACCCTACCGCCTGCCGAGGACAAGGTACATATCCCGAAAGATGTCGTCAAGGAGTACTATAAGAATGACGACATCCAACAATGGTTCAAGGCATACGAGGTGGCCATGACCTCCCATCGGGTGCCCCGAAAGGACTGGGGCGCCGGCCTGTGGGGTCGGTTCCTGAGTGAAGGTCGAGACACCCTGCTCCAGCTGCCAGAGGAGGTGATGACCTCCTATGACCACATGAAGGAGGCCCTGCTCACCCGCTACGGGCTAACCGCGGAAATGTACCGCCAGCGGTTCAGAGACTGCAAGAAGATCCCGGGTACCACCTGGGTGGAATATGTGGACTTTTTCAGCCGGGCCCTAGAAGGATGGATCAAGGGTAGCAAAGTCACCACCTACAGGCAGCTGGTCGACCTCATTGTTTGGGAACACCTCTCCAACAATTGCTTTGTGGAGCTAAGGCAACACCTCCTCGACAGCAAGATGACTGACCCACGAAAACTCGCCGTCGAGGCCGATCGATGGGTCAACAACCGAGTCCCCCGGAACTCGATGGGGGAGTACCAGAGGAACCCCACCGGACCTCCCCGCCAACGCGGTGGAGGGGGAGGGCCGAACAGGAACCGGGACCCCCCCGCCGGGGCCCCCAGGAGCCCACCTCGAGGGCCACCGCAGCAACCCCTCTCCCCGAGCCTAGCCCGAAGAGGGGCGACCCCAGCCAGAACCGGACCACGGCCCCCAGTAACATGCTACGGCTGCCAACAAACCGGACACTATGCCAGCGATCCGGTCTGCCCCCTGAACCGAAGAAGCGGGGCCGGCGGGCCCCCGCCCCGACAGCTGGCGGCCGCCGCCCTGGGGGAAGGAGAAGAAGAAGAAGAAACCCCCGACCGAGGTACCACCGAATGGGAACCGGCGGCCATGTCCCTGGTCTGCCTGGGCAGCCGAGAAATGGTGCCCCGCACCCCCATCCCAAGCAACACCCAGAAGTACCGGCAGCAGGTCACCGTCAATGGACAACGGGCCGAAGCCCTTCGTGACACCGGCGCCAGTGTCACTGCTGTCCGCTGCCACCTGGTGACCCCCGAACAGATCCTACCCAATGTGCTGTGCCCCGTCCGGACGGCCGACAACAGCGAAAGCCTGTGCCAGATGGCCCTGGTCCCCTTCGAGTGGGGAGGGGTGACAGGCCTACTAAAAGTGACTGTCCGCGACGACGCACCAGTAGACTGCCTCCTGGGGAACGACCTGGAGAGTTCCCCCTGGGCTCAAGTGGAGCGACGAGAGCACCTCCGAATGCTGGGACTATCCGAATGGGCCTGCGCCATCACCCGGTCCATGACCGCCCAGGCCCCCCGCTCGTCCTTGGCCCCCGGTGCCGCCCCGCCCGAGGGGCTCGCACCACCCCCCGCCGGCAGCGAGGGGGAGGCGGACACCGACACTGGGCCTACTGAACCCTCCTCCGAAGAGATTGCTTCCCTCGGCGACCTACCAGAACTTGCACAATGGCGCCACGAAGGGGGCCCCACCCGTGAGCAGTTCCAGCAAGAACAGCAGTCCTGTCCCTCTCTCGAAGGGGTCCGACAACAAGCATCCGCACAAGCTAACGGGGACCAGACCGGCACCCACTGGGTCTACTGGGCCGAGGGCCTGTTGTACAGTGAACAGAAAGTGGCAGAACTCGGGGCCAGCCGCGTGTTGGTGGTCCCCCTCCGCTTCCGGGAGTTCCTTCTCAACCTGGCACATGACGTGCCCCTCGCCGGACACCTAGGGCAAGACAAAACTTACAGCCGTCTGGTGACCCACTTCTACTGGCCCCGGATGCGGAGAGACGTGGACAACCACTGCTGGTCCTGCCAGACCTGCCAAGCCAGCGGGAAGACGGGGGGTCGGGTCAAGGCCCCCCTCCAGCCCTTTCCAGCCATCAGCACCCCATTCGAACGGGTCGGGATCGACATTGTGGGGCCCCTGGACCCCCGGACTGCCCTGGGCCACCGCTTCATCCTGGTCCTCGTGGACCACGCCACCAGGTACCCGGAGGCGGTCCCGCTAAGAACTGTAACGGCCCCCGTGGTAGGCCGGGCCTTGATGGGGATCTTCTCCCGAGTGGGATTTCCCCGCGAAGTGGTGAGCGACAGGGGCACAAACTTCATCTCCAAGTACATGCGGTCCCTGTGGCAGCAGTGCGGGGTCACGTACAAATTCACAACCCCCTATCACCCTCAGGGGAACGGGCTGGTCGAGCGCTTTAACAGAACCCTGAAGGGGATGATTCAGGGCTTGGAAGAGCCCCTCCGGCGGAGATGGGATGTCCTACTACCATGCCTCCTGTTCGCCTATCGGGAGGTCCCGCAGAAGTCCCTGGGGTTCAGCCCGTTTGAACTATTGTACGGACATCCGGTCCGCGGACCGCTCAGCCTGGTCAAGGAGGGCTGGGAGACGAAGCTCCAAGGCGCCCCTCCTGACGTCTACCGATACCTCCTGACCCTACGAAACCAGACCCGCAAGTTCCGAGCCATGGCCGAAGCCAACCTCGAGGCCAGCCAGGAGGACATGAAGCGGTGGTACGATCGGAACACCTCTACCATCAGAGTTCGAGCCAGGCCAGAGAGTCTGGGTCATGGCCCCTGTTGAGCCCTGCGCCCTCCAGGACAAGTGGACCGGGCCCTTCAAGGTGGTGGAGAAGAAAAGCCCCGTCACCTACCTAGTCGACCTAGAGTCCCCCCGGAACCCCCTCCGGGTTCTACATGCTAACAGGCTCAAGCCCCACTTTGCCCGGACCGAACTGAGCCTGCTGCTGGCGACCGACGAGGGGGGCGAGGACGACTCCGAGCCCCTACCCGACCTCTTGCAGAACAACGTCCACGACGGATCCATCAAAGGTGTCCAACTCGCCGCTTCCCTGACCCCGGAACAGCGTATCGACTGTCAACAACTGCTGCAGGACTACGCAGCCCTCTTCTCCCTCACCCCGGGGGTGACCCACTGGTGCGTCCACGACGTCGACACCGGGGACAGCCCCCCCGTGCGACACCGAGCCTACAGGGTACCCGACCGAGTAAAGGCATGCATCCAGGCCGAAGTAGCGAAAATGTTGGCCCTGGGGGTCATCGAGCCCTCCGACAGCCCGTGGGCCAGCCCTGTTGTCCTGGTACCAAAGGCCGCAGCCCCCGGCCATCCCCCGGAGTTACGATTTTGCGTAGACTACCGGGCCCTGAATGCTGTGACCA
Organism: Triturus cristatus; assembly: GCF_964204655.1. Classification (NCBI taxonomy): domain Eukaryota; kingdom Metazoa; phylum Chordata; class Amphibia; order Caudata; family Salamandridae; genus Triturus; species Triturus cristatus. The sequence continues at coordinate 848,321,656 of NC_140595.1, forward strand.
AGACGGACGCCCATCCTATACCCCGGGCCGACGAACTCATCGACCGCTTGGGGTCCGCCCGCTACCTGAGCACGCTGGACCTCACCACCGGGTACTGGCAGATCCAGCTCACCCCCGGCGCCCGAGAAAGATCCGCCTTTTCTACCCCGGATGGGCATTACCACTTTCGGGTGATGCCCTTCGGCATGAAGAACGCCCCGGCCACTTTTCAGAGACTTGAAAACAAGGTTCTGGCCGGGCTCGAGGCTTTCAGCGCGGCCTATTTGGATGACATTGCCGTGTACAGCAACCACTGGGCTGAGCACCTAATTCACCTCAAAGCCGTCCTGTTCGCCCTCCAAAGGGCCGGGCTCACGATCAAGGCCAGCAAATGCCAGATCGGCCAAGGATCAGTGACCTACCTGGGCCATCAGGTGGGGAGCGGTCAGGTGGCCCCTCTCCAGCCAAAAATTGATGCCATCCAGGCATGGGAGCCCCCCACTACCCAGACCGCTGTGCGGGCCTTCCTGGGCCTCACTGGATACTACCGGCGGTTCATCCGGGACTATGGGAGCATTGTTGGGCCTCTCACAGAGCTCACCTCGAAGAAACAACCCAAGAAGGTGCACTGGACTCCCCGCTGCCAGTCCGCTTTCGAGACTCTCAAGGCAGCGATGTGCACTGCCCCTGTACTCCAGGCCCCTGACTACAGTAAAGAGTTCATCGTACAGACAGACGCCTCCGAATATGGGATCGGGGCCGTCCTGTCTCAGGTTGATGAGAAGGGACTCGACCGCCCGGTGGCCTTCATCAGCCGACAGCTGCTGCCCCGGGAGCAACGATGGAGCACCATAGAGCGCGAGGCCTTCGCCGTAGTGTGAGCCCTTAAGAAGCTCCGGCCCTATCTCTTCGGTACCCACTTTCGGGTCCAGACCGACCACCGGCCCTTGCGGTGGTTAATGCAAATGAGAGGCGAGAATCCCAAGCTGCTGCGATGGTCCATTGCCCTGCAAGGGATGGACTTTTCGGTGGAGCACCGACCCGGCAATGACCACGCCAACGCGGACGGCCTGTCCCGCTTCTTCCGCCTTGACGAGGAGAATCCCCAAGAAGATGGGTGACTCTCTCCGCCTTCGGCTGGGGGGGACGCCTGTTGGACCCGGCCTCGTGGCGTGGTCCTGACTTCCCGGGGGTTGGGCCCGTTCCCCGCCCTAGCCTCTATGAGCTACCCGTTCGGGCCGCACGAGGTCACATACACCTCGGGGCTCCACCATTTTGTTGCCTGCCACGTGACCCTGCACACCAGTCCTCCTGACTCCGCTCAACCCGGCCTCGGCCCCAGCAAGGCCCAGACATTGAGGCACCAAGAACTGGCCAGGGGGTGTCACGTGAACACCTCATCGCCCTGGCGGAGGGCGGTATCGATGGTACCCCCAACCGTTCCCACACACCGAGGTGCGATCGGCCTCCATCTCTCCTGGGCCGGGCGCCTCCCCTGCTGGGCATCTGGCCGCTTCCAACCCGGCCTCTCCGCCCCCCGGGCGCAAGGGTCCGGACATCAAAGGGCTCCAGACCTATATCTGGGGCGACCCCGCCACAGACCGGCAGTTGTATCCCGGAGTCGAGAGCCCTGCTGATTGAATCGCGGCCGACCCCACGGAGAAGAACTCTTGCTTGAAACCACCACGAGCCCTGCAGACTGCGTCGTGGCTCCTTCTTGCTGAAACCTTGAAGCCCCCCCCCCGGAACATCGGGGCCCTGCTGACGCTGTCGCGGCCCAACCTCACTGAAACCTCCCTCGGAGCCCTGCTGACGACGTCGCGGCTCGAGCTGAGTAGACACCATCTTGAGAGCCCTGCTGACCTGATCGCGGCTCTCCGCGAACTGAACGCCAGAGCCCTGCTGACGCCGTCGCGGCTCGACCCCTCCGAGATCCGGAGGTCCTCCAGCTTGAGTATAAGAACTGGGCCCCAGGTACCCTCGTACCCAGCCCCGGCCAAAGACTGTCCCGCTACCCCTTCCCTTCTAAAAGAGACACTGAGACTTTTGCGGATCCCTCGATCCCCTTTTTGTGTAAATATTGAACCCGTAACCTTTTAACGTGCTGATAAAGAATTGCTCATCTTGAGGCAACCTCCTTGAGTCCGGTGGGGTGGTGTTACTGTGCTAGTACCTAATAGGAGAAGGATCTCTCAGGAGGCTTCTCTGCAGCGCTCGGCTACTTCATACAGTGTGGGGGCCCCCCTGAGTGGTCTCACCGACTCCTCGGGGTCTGCCTTCCAACAGTGAGTTGATATTTGTGGCACTACTAGTGCCCTCCCCTGGATCACTCTCCAAAGAGGAAATTGAGGTGTTGCTGGAGCTAAGACTAGCTGGTTTCTCACATACCTTTTCTTTTTCTTGGGGTTTTGTAACTAAATCATCGTATTTCCGCGCAAATGTGAAAATGCGTCCTCTTCTGTAGTCACCCTCATCTCTTAGTATTTTGTTCTGTTTCTTCTCCTTAAGATACAGTTGGTAGCTATTCAGCTCTTTTTTCAAAATTTCCATATTTTTTAATATTACATCCTTTAGGCTGCTCTCATTAATCTCTGTTTCCAACAGTTTAATCTCTTCTTTGATTTTCGATACCTTTCTTTCTGAGTTATTGATGAGTCTGCCCATCATTTTATAGGATGCTTCGTATAAGCCATCCTCCCATTCCTTAAGAAGGTCTGGATCTAAATCCTCAAAGATTGGGAAGATGAGGATCCTAAGTCCTCTTGGGATGCGTCTATTCTCAATATATTTTCTAAGGGTTGCTCCATCCCACCATTTGCTTAGTTCAGATTTTTTCAGTTTCTCTAGGCGCATGAATTTGCTTTTAAGGCCCTCATTCTTATTCAAACTTGGAAGTGAATGTACTGCATTACATTGAGTCTTATCGTTAAAGAGATCACCTAACAATTCTTCTCTCTTGTCATCATAATCCATGATCTAACTAATTCAAAACAGAATTTTTCAGAAATGTTTTTAACCTCAAATGACAGTGCTGGTAGCCCAGAACAAATTTTTAACAAATGCGAAGAGGGTGAAGGCTATATTACCGCACCTGACAAGTGAATAGTGTCATTAACATAAACTTCAATAGTGCAGCGACCTTTGTGGTGGGCCCAGGGTGTTGCTGTGTGCGCGCGCCAACGCTTTACACATGGCCTCCGGGATAAGCATGACTGCTCGTGCCAAGCTACCAAGGGGGTGAGCAGGGGTTATCTTTGGCGTGTAACTGCCCAGCCCTGACTTTGAGTGGTGGTCTCTGCCTGGCTTTGGTGCAAGCCTTAGCCAACCAGAAATCCCATTTCTAACAGCGCCCCTTCAACCCAAGATAGAAACCATCCTGAATTGGGAGTTGCCCAAAACCCAAACAGAGGTGAGAGCCTTCCTAGGTCTCACCGGGTACTACAGGAGGTTTGTCAAGGGGTATGGCAACATTGTTGCCCCCTTGACAGCGCTGACTTCTAGAAAACAGCCCAGGAAAGTGATTTGGACTGACACCTGTCAGAAAGCTTTTGAGGCCCTGAAAGCTGCTATGTGCACGGCGCCCGTGCTCTTGGCTCCCAACTTCTCAAAAGAGTTTATCGTTCAGACAGACGCTTTAGAGCATGGTGTGGGGGCTGTTCTTTTGCAGATTAATGAGGAGGGCCTAGACCAACCTGTAGCCTTCCTTAGCAGGAGGTTACTTCCACGGGAACAGAGGTGGAGTGCTATTGAGCGAGAGGCATTTGCTGTGGTCTGGGCACTGAAGAAGCTAAGACCATACCTGTTTGGGTCTCACTTCCGGGTTCAGACAGACCACAGGCCCCTCAGATGGTTGATGCAGATGAGGGGTGAGAATCCAAAGCTGTTGAGGTGGTCCATTTCCCTACAGGGTATGGATTTCACGCTGGAACATCGCCCTGGTACAGATCAGGCCAATGCTGGTGGTCTGTCCAGATTTTTCCGCCTTAGTGATGAGGAACTCCCTGGGGTAGGGTAGTTCTCCCCACTTTTCAGCTGAAGGGGACACGTGTTAGACCTGGCACCTTGGCGTGAGTCTCCCGTCCACTTTTTGTCGCTGTGCCTCATGTGTTTTTATGGTGTTGGCCGCTCAGAGCACTGTGCCACTGCCAACCAGTGCCACAGTGCTCCCTATGTAAAATGTATATGTTGGTTGGATTCCATGATTGGCTTATTTGGTTTACTATCAGACCCCAGTAAAGTGCACCAGGAGTGCCGGGGCGTGTAAATACAAATGCCGCTGGTGGGCTCGCAGCACTGGTTGTGCCACCCACAGAAGCGGCCTGGTAAAATCTATCTAAGGTCTGCCATTGCAGAACCTGCGTGCAGTCTGGTTCTGACATGCTGACTGGGCAAGTGCACACACTTGCCAGTCCATAAACCTTTCCTTAACTTCATATTAGTCACCCCTATGGTAGACCCAAGGGCAGGGTGCATTGTAAGAATAAGGTAGGACAAGCCCTGATGTGCGTGGCATGTCCTAGTATTGAATTACAGCCATTTTCGTTTTCACTATTGTAAGGCTACCCTGTTCTCATAGGCCAGAATGGGCTGTTAAGATTGTTACATCCTATGATCCTAACAGCCCAGGGAACATGGTAGAAGATCGAGTTTAGTATGCCTGAACTCAGAATAATAAGGTACATCTTTTAGTAAGGTTTACTTTAATATTCTGCGTTTGCAAATGCCGCTTTTAGAAAGCTGGCATTTGCTTGCCTGACCATTTCAGCCCGCCTCTGCGTGATGTGTATCTGCTGTCTGGCTTGCGCGAGTGACAGGCCTGGGGAAATCCAGATGGGCAGGGCTAGGTAGCCTGGTGGTGAATAGGACGATTGACAGGTAGATGGGTGGGAGGAGTGCACCTGGACTCTGAATAGGACTGTGCTCTGCCACCACAATGCCAGCTCCGCCCCCTGTGGAGCGTCTGATGACTCTGCCCTGCACCCTGAATGAAGAAGCCAGCATCGCGTAAACAAAGTGCTCCAAAACTGGACTGAACTAGGCAAGAGCCCCCCTGGCCTGGGGGAACAAAAGAAATGTAGTATAAATGTAGGAGCCCTGCTCCTAAGAAATCAGATCCTGCTACAAGACGAACCTCTGCCTGAGGAGAAGGAACCGGGAAAGCTGTGGGAGGAGTACAGTCCCTGACCTGGGGGATTGGCCTGCAGTGGTTGCCCTGCTACTGAAGGAGAGGAGAAAGATTGCTGATAAACTTTGCTTCAACTTGTGCTGTTTAAGATCTCCAAGGGCTTGTGCTGAGCTTGCCCCCTGAACGAAGTCCCAGGACCAGTGGACTTCACCGCCATGATAGAGCGCAGAAAAACGGACCGTTTTCTCTGTAATCTGGAAGAGAACTGCTGCGTGTGCTTCCCGAATGAAGCGTACTTTCCCTGAAGCTTGCACCCGCTGTCTGGCCCGAACAAAGTGACTGTGGCCCCTCTACGAGCCGTAGCTCGCACCGCAAAGGAAGGTCTCATCCAGCCTGAGCAACGTGACTATTGGCCCCTACGAGTCGCAACTCGCGCCGTAACGGAAGGACTGTGACCGTACTTGCTTTACCCCCCCTATGAACCACATTGCTTATGGACGCGCCTTCTCTCTGCTTTTGGGGAAAGCGTACGAGTGTTTGTGCCCCGCAGCGTGACCTTCAGTTTACCCCTCACAGGCGCGAACGCCGCAACCCGCTGGAAAGTGCTGCCCGTATGCCCGTCCCCTGAGCCTGCACGCCCAAGGTCTCCAAGTACCGTAGTACGCAACGCCAGGACGACACCGCATCAGAGATCGCACTGGATGCCCGCGCAGCCTTCGTGCCGACTTCCACAAGATAAAGGTACTGTGCCCGATCGCACCGTGAGGTGCACGCTCCCCCTTGGAGCACCCGCAGAGCGAGTGAGACCCGTTCCCCAACAAAGCCGGGAACGAATTGCACAGACCTTGTAACACTACGCTGAACTAAGAACTCTTTTGCCAAGTAATATTGTGGGCCCGTTTTACACGTTATTGGGTCTTGTGATAAATCTGAAATCTATAAACGAAGTCTATATTTGATACACCCAGTGTGGAGTCCATTTGTGGGGGTGACATTGGATTGTTGTATGTGATCACAAATGCTTAACCATTACGCCTAAGATAACGCCTTGTCTGCTCGCACCAAGCTACCTAGAGGGTGAGCAGGGTTTTTGTTAGAGTGTAACCCCTTACCCTGACTGGAAGAAGGACCCCCTGCTTGTCCCAGGTACTCACCTGTGCCACCCAGGGAATCCGGCTTCTAACATTTATTTTGTCTGTGGTGCACATGGTTATGTGTGGCTCCCCAAAGTATGGTCCAGGCGGTGCTATCTTTCCTATCTCAGTTTATATAGCCCCTCCCGACTACCACAAAACTCATCGCCTACAGCGTAGAGGTGTCCTAGCCTCCCGGTTTAAGAGGATGATTAGTACAGACGACATAGACCAGACTGACATGACCTTGCAACAGTTTGCTGATGCAATGAAAGGCATCCTACCCTTCTGGGGCCCTATGACCAATAGCCTCAATATTAGATGACGTAGAGGTGGTTATCAATATGACGTCAGGAATATTGACCAACATTACGGTAGAGCTTCAGGCTACGAGACTCGTTGCTCTTCAAAACCGGATGGTTTTAGACATCATTCTTGCAGATAGGGGTGGAGCTTGTCGCGTCATCGGTAGCAGTTGTTGTGTCTACTTCCCTGACCATGCCCCCACTGTCTATTCTGCTATACAGAAGCTTCACAAGCTTGCCTCTGACATCCACCAAGAAAATGGGTCATGGTCCTGGACAGGGTGGTTCTTGGGTCTACTGACTTCATGGAGTTGGAAGATATTACTTGTCATTATGGCGATCACAGGTACCATCTTTACGTGTTGCCTATGTATTAATTGTCTTCCAGCATGTTGCACCTATTGTGTTGGTAAACTCACCCCTACCCCTAAATTGCCAAGACGAGATAACAAGGTCTCCACTATGATGATGCAGGGCATCCAGGGTAACATGCTCATAGATGAGGGCATCTTTGAATATTGAGTGATTCTGATGCTCCTGTGTTGCTTTGTTCTCCTTCTTGACTTGAGTGAATATGCAATTCCTTTCTTCCCATTTAGAATTGTAAAGACCCTACCAGATAGCCCAATAAAGCATTTAGCCACCCATGCTAAAAGGATGGTCTGTTAGGTTTGAAAATCCCATTTCCACAATGCACTTGTTTCATGCTATATTAGGTTAGCAGTGTGTGGCTAAATAGATGCCATTTGTATTCACGTTATGCAACCCACTGAGTTATCCCTGCAACGTGCAAGCTTTAGTTAGCAAGTGTGACTCCATTTTGCATTTCATAATCCCTGTTAAGCTGCCTAGGCTACGTCTGAACTAGGCCTCATCATTCGTATTGCTTGCCTCAGCCGAACACTGAATTTCGTTATTATTTTCTCCTCTGTTCAAGGCTGTTTTTCGACTTACTAATGAATTGGCCATTTTGCCTTCGCATACTTATCTGAGTGTGTAGTTCTGCTCCCACGTGAGGAGACGCTGAGACTCAGCGCGGTGACCTCGACTTTCAGATAACATGTACCCATCTGGCAGGTGGTAGACCATCTCCCTGTGCCTTCTTTGTTCATGTTCCGCCCAGGCCGGTAAATTTCCATGGTGGGCATGGTTGGAGGCTTCTTCGTAAGACTTACTACTCACTGTTGACTGTTGGGGGGTCAGTCCCTCGGAAGACATCTTAGGGTGCAGGTATGATCGGACTCCTCTGCAGAGTATTGCTAATAAAATGTAAGTTTGTATTCGCTACTGTCTGACCAACTCTTCATTCTTGGGAAGGCATAGCAGGTGTTTGTAAGAAAACCCAAGTTACCCTTGAGGGCCACTTCCTTCACTATCATCTGGTAAATGAGGGCAACAGAAGTTTATCCCATAGTTTGTACACAAAGGACTTTGCTCCAAGCGAGGGGCCACTGAGGTGAAGTGAACCATGTACCATGTGGAGGAGGCTCTCTTGCTCCAAGTGAGGGGCCCCTGAGAGGAAGTGAATCATGCCCCGTGTGGAGGGGTCGCCCTTGTTCCAAGTGAGGGGCCACTGAGGTGAAGTGACCATGTCCCCTGTGGAGGGGGGCCCCTTGCTCCAAGCGAGGGGCCACTGAGGTTAAGTGAACCATGTACCATGTGGAGGCGACTCTCTTGCTCCAAACGAGGGGCCACTGAGGTGAAGTGAACTATGTCCCATGTGGAGGGGGCTCTCTTGCTCCAAGTGAGGGGCCCCTGAGATGAAGTGAATCATGCCCCATGTGGAGGGGTCTCCCTTGTTCCAAGTGAGGGGCCACTGAGGTGAAGTGAACCATGTCCCCTGTGGAGGGGGCCCCTTGTTCCAAGTGAGGGGCCACTGAGGTGAAGAGAACCATGTCCCCTGTGGATCACCTTGCTCCAAGTGAGGGGCCACTGAGGTGAAGTGAATCATGTCCCCTGTGGAGGGGCCCCCCTTGCTCCAAGTGAGGGGCCACTTAGGTGACGTGAACATTGTCCCCTGTGGAGGGGGCCCCCTTGCTCCAAGTGAGGGGCCCCTGAGGTGAAATGAAACATGTCCCCTGTGGAGGGGGCCCCCTTGCTCCAAGTGAGGGGCCACTGAGGTGAAGTGAACCATGTCCCCTGTGGAGGGGGCCCCTTTGCTCTAAGTGAGAGGACCCTGAGGTGAAGTGAACCATGTCCCCTTTGGAGGGGGCTACCTTGCTCCAAGTGAGGGGCCACTGAGGTGAAGTGAACCATGTCCCCTTTGGAGGGGGCTCTCTTGCTCCAAGTGAGGGGCTCCTGAGATGAAGTGAACCATGTCCCCTGTGGAGGGGGCTCCCTTGCTCCAAGTGAGGGGCCCCTGAGGTGAAGTGAACCATGTCCCCTGTGGAGGGGGCTCTCTTGCTCCAAGTGAGGGGCCACTGAGGTGAGGTGAACTATGTCCCATGTGGAGGGGGCCCCCTTGCTCCAAGTGAGGGGCCACTGAGGTGAAGTGAATCATGTCCCCTGTGGAGGGGGCTCTCTTGCTCCAAGTGAGGGGCCACTTAGGTGAAGTGAACATTGTCCCCTGTGGAGGGGGCCCCCTTGCTCCAAGTGAGGGGCCCCTGAGGTGAAATGAACCATGTCCCCATGTGGAGGGGGCTCCCTTGCTCCAAGTGAGGGGCCCCTGAGGTGAAGTGAACCATGTCCCCTGTGGAGGGGGCCCCTTTGCTCCAAGTGAGAGGACCCTGAGGTGAAGTGAACCATGTCCCCTTTGGAGGGGGCTACCTTGCTCCAAGTGAGGGGCCACTGAGGTGAAGTGAACCATGTCCCCTTTGGAGGGGGCTCTCTTGCTCCAAGTGAGGGGCCCCTGAGGTGAAGTGAACCATGTCCCCTGTGGAGGGGGCCCCTTTGCTCCAAGTGAGAGGACCCTGAGGTGAAGTGAACCATGTCCCCTTTGGAGGGGTCTACCTTGCTCCAAGTGAGGGGCCACTGAGGTGAAGTGAACCATGTCCCCTTTGGAGGGGGCTCTCTTGCTCCAAGTGAGGGGCTCCTGAGATGAAGTGAACCATGTCCCCTGTGGAGGGGGCTCCCTTGCTCCAAGGGAGGGGCCCCTGAGGTGAAGTGAACCATGTCCCCTGTGGAGGGGGCTCCCTTGCTCCCAGTGAGGGGCCCCTGAGGTGAAGTGAACCATGTCCCCTGTGGAGGGGAGCCCCTTGCTCCGAGCTTTAAACTGCTCTTGATGTCCTGGTGTTTTCATGATGTCTTCATTTTAAGGATTGTTCACATTTCCGCGGTTGAACGCGGTTCATCTTTGCCTCCTGGTATCATGATGCTACTAGGATGTCATCCGAATGCGCCTCTTTGGACAGGGTGCCGTCTCTGCTCCTTTGAGGATGGCGTCCCTCCAGGTTCCTTGATGGATGTTGTTGTGGTGTCAGGTTTGGACAGAGGCCGACACTCCTGGCTGAGGAAGCCACAGGCTGGCGGACAGATCAAGGAAGCGATCTTTATCAATAGTCTGAGATTACAAAACCATATCTGTATATTTCTCACCGGTATAACATAAAGTATTAACGGATTAAAAATGGATTACCCAGGGCATGTTTCATGCTTGCTTACTGCCTTGACTTGCAATGGTGGGAGGGATGTCCCAGTGGAGGGGGGACCCTTGCTCCAAGTGAGGGGCTACTGAGGTGAAGTGAACTATGTCTCATGTGGAGGGGGCTCCCTTGCTCCAAGTGAGGGGCCCCTGAGGTGGAGTGAATCATGTCCCAGTGGAGGGGGGGGCCTTACTCCAAGTGAGGGGCCCCTGAGGTGAAGTGAACCATGTCCCAGTGGAGCGGGGCCCCTTGCCCCAAGTGAGGGGCCCTTGAGGTGAAGTGAACTATGTCCCAGTGGAGGTGGGTGCCTTGCTCCAAGTGAGGGGCCCCTGAGGTGAAGTGAACCATGTCCCAGTGGAGGTGGGTCCCTTGCTCCAAGTGAGGGGCCCCTGAGGTGAAGTGAACCATGTCCCAGTGGAGCGGGGCCCCTTGCCCCAAGTGAGGGGCCGCTGAGGTGAAGTGAACTATGTCCCAGTGGAGGTGGGTCCCTTGCTCCAAGTGAGGGGCCCCTGAGGTGAAGTGAACCATGTCCTATGTGAGGGGCCCCTGAGGTGAAGTAAAATCAGATGGACACTTTAGTATTGACACACTGCAACTTCTTTTTCTTGGCCAATGAAAATGACTATACTTCCTCAGATTCTAGTGACAGATCTTGGGGAACCCTCGCCCCCTCCCCCCCATATACAATGTAGAGGTGGCGCGAGAAGCTGGCTCAAGCATGGAACTGGACAAGTTCCATGGACCTCATCAGGTCACTGAAACAGGACAGCCCCCAAAAAATCTAGAAATATGAAACGCGGAGGGCTGTCCCACTTACATTGCACGGATGCTCCAGGGTATAGCCAGTTTTAAGAACGCTTGAATGACGCAATATATGAAGTGGTTTATGTCAGCTGCAAGATCAGCCTTCGTCTGTGCGAAAGAGATATACATTGTGGAAGACTGATCAGGACTGCGGCCCAGATTTAGAAAGATGTCGCGCAATGCAACGCAGCGACCACAGCTGCTGTGGTGCGCTGCATGTGGGAGACAGCAGGAAAGCACCACCTCTACTGAGATATGGCCCTGATCTGCCCACCCCCCAGCGCTGACGCACAATCAGTGCTCACACACAATCAGCGCTGGCACACAATCAGGCCCAAAATCAGCACTGGCACACAATCAAGCACACAATCAGCTCTGGCACGCAATCAGGCGCACGATCAGCGCAGGCAGACAATCAGGCGCACAATCTTGCGCACAATCAGCGCTGGTGCACAATCAGGCCCACAATCAGCGCTGGTGCACAATCAATCAGACAATCAGCTCTGGTGCGCAATCAGGCCCACAATCAGTGCAGGCACACAATCAGGCCCACAATCAGAGCTGGCACACAATCAGCCCCACAATCAGCACTGGCGCACAATCAGGCCCACAGTCCACGCTAGCGTGCAATCAGTCCCACAATCAGCTCTGGTGCTCAATCAAGCCCACAATCAACGCTGGCGCACAATCAGGCCCACAATCAGCACTGGCATGCAATCAAGCACACAATCAGCTCTGCCGCACAATCAGGCCCACAATCAGAGCTGGCATGCAATCAAGCACACAATCAACTCTGGCGCACAATCAGGCCCACAATCAGAGCTGGTGCACAATCAGGCCCACAATCAGCGCTGGTGCACAATCAGGCTCACAATCAGCACTGGCGTGCAATCAGGCCAACAATCAGCGCTGGTGCACAGTCAGGCTGACAATCAGCGCTGCTGCACAATCAGGTCCACAATCAGCACAGGCACACAATCAGGCCCACAATCAGCACTGGCACACAATCAGGACCACAATCAGCGCTGGTGCACAATCAGGTCCACAATCAGCACTGGCACACAATCAGGCCCACAATCAGCACTGGCACACAATCAGCGCTGGCGCACAATCAGGACCACAATCAGTGCTGGCGCACAATCAGGACTGGCACACAATCAAGTACACAATCAGCGCTGGTGTACAATCAGGCCCACATTCAGTACTGGCACACAATCAAGCACACAATCAGCGCTGGCGTACAATCAGGAGCACAATCAGTGCTGGCACACAATCAAGCACACAATCAGTGCTGGCGCACAATCAGGCCCACAATCAACGCTGGCGTGCAATCAAGTACACAATCAGCGCTGGGGCACAATCAGGCCCACAGTCAGTGGTAGTGTGCAATCAGGCCCACAATCAATACTGGCGCAAAATCAGACCCACAATCAGCGCTGGTACACAATCAAGCACACAATCAGCGCTGGCGCACAATCAGGCCCACAATCAGAGCTGACGCACAATCAGACACACAATCAGCGCTGGCACACAATCAGGCCCACAATCAGTGCTGGCGCGCAATCAGGTCCACAATCAGGGCTGGTGCACAATCAGGCCCACAATCAGTGCTGGCACACAATCAGGCCAACAATCAGCGCTGGTGCACAATCAGGCCCCCAATCAGCGATGGCGCACAATCAGGCCCACAATCAGCGCTGGCGTGCAATCAAGCACAAAATCAGCTCTGGCGCACAATCAGTCCCACAATCTGCGCTGGCATGCAATCAGGCCTACAATCAGAGCTGGCGCACAATCAGGCCCACAATCAGCACTGGCGCACAATCAGGCCCACAATCAGAGCTGGCACGTAATCAGCCCCACAATCAGTGCTGGTGCACAATCAGGCCCACAGTCAGCGCTAGCGCTCAGGCCCAGAATCAGCTCTGGTGCACAATCAGGCCCACAATCAGCGCTGGTGCACAATCCGGCCTACAATCAGTGCTGGCACACAATCAAGCACACAATCCCTGCTGGCATACAATCAGGCCCACAATCAGTGCTGGCACACAATCAAGCACACAATCAGCGCTGGCGTACAATCAGGCCCATAATCAGTGCTGGCACACAATCAGGCCCACAATCAGCGCTGGCGTACAATCAGGCCCACAATCAGTGCTGGCACACAATCAAGCACACAATCAGCACTGGCGTACAATGAGGCGCACAATCAGAGCTGGCGCACATTCAGGCCCACAATCAGCACTGGCGCGCAATCAAGCACACAATCAGTGCTGGCACACAATCAAGCACACAATCAGCGCTGGCGTACAATCAGGCCCACAATCAGCGCTGGCGTACAATCAGGCCCACAATCAGCACTGGCGCACAATCAGGCCCACAATCAGCGCTGGCGTGCAATCAAGCACACAATCAGCGCTGGCGCACAATTAGGCCCACAGTCAGTGCTAGCGTGCAATCAGGCCCACAATCAATGCTGGTGCACAATCAGGCCCACAATCAGCGCTGGCACACAATCAAGCACACAATCAGTGCTGGCATACAATCAGGTCCGCAGTCAGTGCTGGCACACAATCAAGCACACAATCAGTGCTGGCGCACAATTAGGCCCACAATCAGAGCTGGCGCACAATCAGACACACAATCAGTGCTGGCTCACAATCAGGCCCACAGTCAGTGCTGGCACGCAATCAGGTCCACAATCAGTGCTGGCGCACAATCAGGCCCACAATCAGTGCTGGCACGCAATCAGGCCAACAATCAGCGCTGGCACACAATCAGGCCCACAATCAGTGATGGCGCACAATCAGGCCCACAGTCAGCGCTGGCGCGCAATCAAGCACAAAATCAGCTCTGGCGCACAATCAGGCCCACAACCAGCGCTGGCATGCAATCAAGCCTACAATCAGAGCTGGCACACAATCAGGCCCACAATCAGCACTGGCATGCAATCTGCCCCACAACCAGTGCTGGTGCACAATCAGGCCCACAGTCAGCGCTAGCGCTCAGGCCCAGAATCAGCTCTGGTGCACAATCAGGCCCACAATCAGCGCTGGTGCACAATCCGGCCCACAATCAGCGCTGGCACACATTTAAGCACACAATCAGCTCTGGTGCACAATCAGGCCCACAATCAGAGCTGGCACGCAATCAAGCACACAATCAGCTCTGGCACACAATCAGGCGCACAATCAGACCTGGCACACAATCAGGCCCACAATCAGCGCTGGCACGCAATGAAGCACACAATCAGAGCTGGAACGCAATCAGGCCCACAATCAGTGCTGGTGCACAATCAGGCTCACAATCAGCGCTGGCGTGCAATCAGGCCCACAATCAGCGCTGGTGCACAGTCAGGCCCACAATCAGCGCTTGTGCACAATCAGGCTCACAATCAGCGCTGGCGTGCAATCAGGCCCACAATCAGAGCTGGCACACAATCAGGCCTACAATCAGTGCTGGCGCACAATCAAGCACACAATCAGCTCTGGCACACAATCAGGCCCACAGTCAGCGCTAGCATGCAATCAGGCCCTGTTGGACTTGGCCCTTCTGGCGGGTTCACCCCCAAAACTTTTTGCAATTATCCTAGCTTTTTCCCTATGGAGTGTTAGCGGTTTTAGACCCCTAGGCACTTTAACACGGTGTCCCCGTGTAAAGTGCGTGCGCTCTGTGTTACATTGAATGAGACTGACCTGCCCTCCTATAGGAATGCATGGGGAATGTGTGTGTCCCTGGTAGTTCCTGATGCGTGGGGAGTGCAGGGTCGAGTTTGAGATGTGCGAACTCATGAGATTGAATGCTGCGCGATGATGTGTGCGGCGTTGCTGTGTCTAGTATAGAAGTGCCACTTCTAGACGCTGGCCTGAATGTGAAGTGACTGTCTGGCTTGTGATTGGCTGGTGAGCCTGGCTCCTGGAGTCAGGATGGGTCTGCCCCAGTGGTGGATAGGGAGATTTACATCCAGATAGGTGGGAGGAGTACACCTGGGACCTGAATAGGGCTGGGCTTTCCCCACACAATGCTGGTTCCGCCCCCTGTGGTGCGACTGATGACCCTGGCCTGTTCTGTGAATAGGGAGAGGGGCTGAGCAAAACAAAGTGCTCAAGATCCAGTTGCATCTGGTTCGCCCCTTCCCTGCACCTTGAGACAAAGGAAACCTGTGTATAAAAAGGGGCTGTGACCCCATGTAAAATGTTCTTCTACTGATCCTAATTGGAGGGTGGGCCTGCCACTGCTGCTGGGCGCCAGGAGAGACCGCCACTGGGGTCTGCCTCCCTGCCTGGAGGGCCCTGTGAGCTGGCCCCTGGGCCCAGCCTTTGCCCCCCTGCCTCCTGAACGCCTTTGTTCCTAAACCTGGCCTTATCTGGAGGAGCGCTGTGGTTTGGACTAAGGAGCGCCTCCGTGGTGACCAGCAGCGCTGAGCTGCGATCATTTACGAGGGAACCCGACGTAGGGATTCCCCCGCTTTTTGCCCGTGTTTTATAGCGGGTGCCCACCCCGCATTGTGGTGCTCGTTGGTGGGTGACCACCCCGCTTATTTCATCGTATCTAACTTTAAAACGAAGGCGGGAGCCCACCCCGCGCTTCGGTGAAAGGAAGAGGAAAAATCACCGCTGCAGCCCGGTCCGGGCAGGAAGCAAGGTAACCAGTGTGCGGACGTGGGCGGGGCGTGAGCAGGAAGCGGACGGGAGCCTACCCCGCGCTCCTGTAGCAGGAAGAGAAGAGGAGACAAGGAGTCCAGATGGAGGACGGGAGCCTACCCCGCCTCTGTCGGTGAAGGAAGCCCGGTGTCTGCCCAAAAGCCACCGGTGGGGAGAGAGAAGCAGCGCGACGCTGCTGCCCGGCCACGGGGGAAGCCGACACCAGGAAGAGAGGAGACGGCCCTGGTGCAGGAACACCCGAGACCCACAGTCCGGTGAGTGGAGTTGGGCGGGACTGCAGTTGGTGACAGAGCCCCGTGGGGCTCATTCGTACCAGGAAGTCATGCCTGCCGTTGGGCACATTGCCAGCGCCACCTTCGTTGTTGGGGGCATTTTTCTTAAGAGGGGAGCCCCGGGAAGCAGAGGCTCCCCAGCCCCTTCGTGACACCAGCTATTCTCCCCGCAGTCCGTTCGCTGCACATGAAGTGCACCATGGGGGCAAGCTGATATTTGGAAGTCCCGGAGTGGGACTTGCATATTATGGACTTGGGGCAATTTCAAGGAAGAATCAGGGCACAGGAGTGCCAGGGCTTATTTCCCCAGCTGCCCCGTCTGGCAGAGGGCAGCTGCAACGTTTTGCCCCATTGATCTAGAAGCCCCATTCTTTTCCTTGGGGGCATTTGCATTTAGAGTCCCAGAGAGAGAGGGTCAGGGGGCAAGCTGGTGCCCGCGATCATTTCAACAGCTGCCCAGCAAGTAGTGGGCAGCTGCCACGTTTAGCTCTGATCTTTTGCCCTGCTGTTTCTGCTGCGTGCGCAGCCCAGCCCTGACATTGTGGACACAGGGCGTGTGAGCCCCTGAGAGGCCAAGTTGGCCTGGGGGCAGTTTTCTGAGTTGTGCCCTCACCTAGGGTACATGATTATTCCTACATGGGTACTTTTGCGCAATGTGCATTGCCTTTATGCTTATTTTATTCCTAAACTGTGTCCATGCGTAGGAGACTGTTTTCCTAGTATAGGTTATGCTAGTGTGTTCATGGTTCCCTGCGTGATGTATGCCTAAGGTGTTTAGGAGTGCGTAGGGGGTACTTACCTGTTACCAGTGGTTACTGGTTGTGCGCTACATTTATTATTTGTTCTACATTTCTACATTTACAATTGGTGATTAGTGATGATTCTGACAGTGGTCCATGTGGCCCTGTCTTGTGTAAATAGTCCCATGTAAATTCCGCCCAGTGCCAGTGGCACAGTGTAAATTGTGTGAATATTATCTAATGTGTTTATTATAATACAAAGGCTATTTTTATATATAACCTTGTGTGGAGTTTCTTGTGTGGTGGGCCTTGGGTGTTGTTGCTGGGTGCGCGCGCAAACGCTTTACACATTGCCTCCGGGATAAGCCTGAATGCTCGTGCCAAGCTACCAAGGGGGTGAGCAGGGGTTATCTTTGGCGTGTAACTCCCCAGCCCTGACTTAGAGTGGTGGTTTCTGCCTGGCTTTGGCGCAAGCCCTAGCCAACCAGAAATCCCATTTCTAACAGGCCCACAATCAGACCTGGCGCACAATCAGGTACACAATCAGTGCTGGTACACAATCAGGCCCAAAATCAGTGCTGGCACACAATCAAGCACACAATCAGCGCTGGCGCACAATCAGACCGACAATCAGAGCTGGCACACAATCAGCATTTCATTAGGAAAAGATTGGCAGTTCATTAATACATCAAAACCTGGCATTGAATCAAAGCGCGACACCTGGTGATCCTGGGGAGCGTCAATCACAGCGATTAAGCACAGCGCTGCACATAGCCAATCACTAGCGCTTCAGAACATGCATCCAAGCAAAGCACTGCCCCTAGCACATCAATAGCGCTTCAAAACAGGCGTCTAAGGAAAGCGCTGCACACAGCAGAACAATAGCGCTTCAAGACTGGCATCCCAACATAGCGCTGCACATAACCAATCAATAGCGCTGCAGGTCATGACATTCGAACATAGCGCTGCACGAGGCAACTCAATAGCGCTTCAGTTCTGGCCGTTACTTGGAGCACTTCGCCGTCAGGCCGGAGTATGAGTGAACCAGTGTCTCCCAAGATATCCTGTCCCTCAAATCAGGCGCATAGTCACAGGGGCCGTGGCCCCGTTTCTTCCCGCCCCGTGGCAGTGGGGGCTCAGCAGCTCCACAATAGATCTCCCCGGGGCGGGGCGGGGCGTGCTCCGGGCCTTGTGGGCCTACCGCCCTCCTCCCCGGGGATTACCTGTATCTTCGGCCGTCTCTAGGCCCTTGCGCCGGTTTCTCCGTCGGGAGGGGATCCCTCCTCCTCCCGAGCCTCCTGCCAGTCCACACTCTACCCGGCGCTGTCCGGGGTGCCGGCGGGTACCTCGTGGCGGGATCTCCGGCCTCCCGGAGATGTCCGGGTCGAGGGACTCCCCAGCAGCGATGGACCAGCAAGGTGGTTGGGGGTTGAAGCGCGCCCTTGGCCGCCGTTGGCAGCGCGGCCTGTGGGGGCACGGCCTCTACTGCCTCAGGAGTCGGCGGGGCGGCGTCAGGCAGCTCGCCCCCGTCACGTGATGCTGGAGGCTGGCTTCCAGGCCTAGCGCGGCCTTCTTTACCCTACGGCGGCCCTCTCCCCGTTACGGGTGGCGCCGCGCTGACGTCTTTGGTTGCGGCGAGGACCCGGTCTTCCCCGCGGGCCCCGTGGTGGTCAGGGGATAATCTACTCAGCCCAGGGCCGCAGCGGTGAGCTGTTCCTTCTTGGTATACCCGGCGGGGGTGGCCGAAATTAAGGGTTGGCCTGTAGCCTGGGGGGTGGCGATTTATTCGGCGCCGAGCACCCCCTTACTCCCACAATGATGCCCTAGGTCAGGGTAGGT
The DNA here is from genome assembly GCF_964204655.1 of Triturus cristatus. Taxonomy (NCBI): domain Eukaryota; kingdom Metazoa; phylum Chordata; class Amphibia; order Caudata; family Salamandridae; genus Triturus; species Triturus cristatus. The sequence continues at coordinate 848,340,098 of NC_140595.1, forward strand.
AGGCTGGGAGGTGGCAGGCCACACGCCAGTGGCAGAACAAGCTAGGAAGGGTGCCCAGGTTAAGTCAGGGAGCGCAAGAGTGGCACAGCGCAGGTACCTGGTCGATCCCCCAGTGGTTCTGTGGTAAGTTTCTGTGGTGAGTTTCTGTGGGAAGTTTTGGTGGTAAGTTTATGTTGTCCTTTTGGCGCTTGTTGGATCTGGCGCCCTTAGCAGTTTTGTTCCTTGGGGGGGGGGAGGAGATTGAGTTGGTGACTGAAGGGAGTTCCCAGGCAGGCTTGGTAGGTTGTCCCTGGGTTCCCCTCCCGCTGGGCCAGATCAGTGGGCTAGTTCAGGATCCCTCACTCACTCACTTTCAGTGGCATAGGTCCCTGACTAGGCCCTACCGCCTAAAACTCCTGCGTAGGTTCCCCCAGGTCTGCGTCGCCCCAACTGACTAAAAAATGTTCCCTCCTTTCCTTAAGTATCCCTACGTCAGGTGACCACCCTCTAAGGCGGCAAAAGTAAACCCCACCCTTCTTCTAGAAGGTTCCAGCAAGTTCCAGGAGCTTCCCCACTCTAGCTATAGGACAAAAAGGCGGGCGGGTGTCGCAACAATGTTGTAGGGTCCCAGCCAGCTCCTGGCAACTAGGGTGCTACTAAAAAGGCCACTCCGCAGTAGCAGGGGCCTGTGGCAGCCATATTGGGGGAAGAGAGCACCTGCACCCTAACACTGATTAGCAATGGAAAGGCGCTCGGAGACCTAAGGCCAACGAAAAAGAGGGTGGAAAAAATGAGGCAAGGGCAAAAACACAGGGAAAGACCACCCTAGGGCTGACAGGTCTAACACGCGTCCCCCCCAGCCGAAAGAGGGGAGAGCTGCCCAACCTCTAGGAAGTTCTCGTCACTAAGGCGGAAAAACCGGGAGAGACCGTCGGCATTGGCGTGGTCAACTCCGGGCCGATGTTCCACCCGAAAGTCCATCCCCTGTAGGGAAATGGACCACCTTAGCAACTTGGGATTTTCGCCTCTCATCTGCATGAGCCAGCGAAGGGGTCGGTGGTCCGTCTGAAACAGGAAGTGAGAGCCAAAGAGGTATGGCCTCAACTTCTTCAGAGCCCAGACCACCGCGAAGGCTTCTCGCTCGATGGTGCTCCACCGTTGTTCTCGAGGGAGGAGTCTTCTGGAGATAAAGGCCACAAGTTGGTCTTGGCCATCGTTGTTGAGTTGCGAGAGCACCGCACCTATGCCGTGCTCAGAGGCGTCTGTCTGTACTATGAATTCTTTTGCGAAGTCAGGTGTTGCAAGCAACGGGGTGGTGCACATCGCGGGCTTCAGAGTCTCGAATGCCTCTTGGCAAGCAGCCGTCCAGATTACTTTTCGTGGCTGCTTCTTGGACGTCAATTCTGTCAAGGGGGCTACGATGGTACCATATCCCTTGACAAACTGGCGGTAATACCAGTGAGGCCGAGGAAAGCTCGGACCTCAGTTTGGGTCTTGGGGGGCTCCCAGGCCAGGATGGTTTCAATTTTGGCCTGGAGGGGTTGCACCTTACCCCCGCCCACCAGGTGTCCCAGGTAAACGACAGATCTCTGTCCAATCTGGCACTTGCTGGCCTTGATAGTTAGACCAGCACGTTGCAGAGCCTGCAGTACGTCCTGGAGGTGCTGCAGATGGTCCTCCCAGGTGCCACTGAAGACAGCTATGTCATCCAGATATGCCGCTGAAAAGGACTCCAGGCCAGATAGCACCTGGTTCACCAACCGCTGGAAAGTGGCCGGAGCATTCTTGAGCCCGAAGGGCATCACTCTGAATTGGAAGTGGCCCTCGGGGGTGGAGAACGCTGTTTTCTCCCTCGCTCCATTGGCCATGGCAATTTGCCAGTACCCTGACGTCAAATCAATGGTGCTGAGGTGCCGGGCTGCTCCCAGCCAGTCCACCAGCTTGTCTGCTCGTGGGATCGGGTGAGTGTCTGTCTTCGTGACAGAGTTCAATCCCACACATAACCGCAGTTCTGGTGTGGTGCCCGGCGGGGCCGCTTTCGGCACCAACACCACCGGACTAGCCCACGGGCTGCTGGAAGGTTCGATCACCCCCAGCTCCAGCATTTTCGCCACCTCACTCTGGATGCTGTTCTTCACTCCATCAGATAGCCGGTAAGACTTGTTCTTTACCGGTGGGCTGTCTCCTGTGTCCACATCATGGGTACACAAATGAGTGATTCCAGGCGTGAGGGAGAACAACGAGGCGTACTGCCCCAGCACCTGGCAGCAGTCCCTCTGTTGCTCTGGGGTCAAGGATGGGGAGAGGATCACACCCTCCACCGATCCATCCTTCTCCTGGGCCGCCAGAAGGTCAGGAAGAGTCTCACTCTCTTCCTCCTCGCTCCCATCCGTCACCATGAGGAGAGCAAGCTCAAATCGCTCATGGTGCGGCTTCAGGCGGTTGACGTGGAGCACCCGATGGGGCTGACAGGGGGTCTTCAAGTCAACGACATAGGTAGTCTGGCCTCGTCGCTCCACAATTTCGTACGGACCAGTCCACCGGTCCTGGAGGGCACTAAGCTGCCCAGGCTCCATGACCTTCTGTCCAGCGTCCAACTCTACCTTCCGAGCGTTGGGGTCATACCACTCCTTCATGACGGCTTGGCTAGCCTCCAGATTCTCTGAGGCTGCCTTCCACAGCTTGGCCATCTGGCTGCGGAATGCCAGCATGTAGCTGACAACACACAGGGAAGGTTCTTCGAAGTCTCCTCCCACCCCTCCTTCACTAGGCTGAGGGGCCCCCTAACGGGGTGGCCATAGAGCAACTCAAAAGGGCTGAACCCAACTCCCTTCTGCGGTACCTCACGGTAGGAGAACAGCAGGCAAGGGAGGAGGACGTCCCACTTACGCCTCAAGTCCTCTGGCAGGCTCCGGATCATCCCTTTTAGGGTTTTGTTAAAGCGCTCTACGAGCCTGTTAGTCTGGGGGTGGTAAGGAGTGGAGAGCCGATAGGTCACTCCACACTGCTTCCACATGGCCTGCATATAGGCCGACATGAAATTCGTGCCCCTGTCTGACACCACGACCTTGGGGAATCCTACTCGGGTAAAAATCCCCAACAGGGCCCGCGCCACCACCGGTGCAGTGATGGTCCTCAGAGGAATAGCCTCCGGGTACCGAGTGGCGTGGTCCACTAATACCAAAATGAACCGGTGTCCCGCAGAGGTCGGAGGGTCCAATGGCCCAACAATGTCGATTCCGACCCGCTCAAAAGGGGTCCCGACCACCGGGAGCGGTTCCAAAGGGACCTTCAGTTTAGTCCCAGTCTTGCCACTCGCCTGGCAAGACTTGCAGGTCTTACAATAGGTGTCAGAGGCAACTCTCATCCTGGGCCAATAAAAATGTGGGACCAACCACGCAAAGGTTTTGTCCTGGCCCAGGTGTCCGGCTAAGAGTATTTCATGCGCCAATTCCAACAGGAAGGCACGGTAGCATTGGGGGACCACTAAGGCCCTCAAAGATCCATGCACCGGAACCTTAGGCTCACTGTAAAGGAGGCCATCCTCCCAATACACGTGATAACCGCCAGTCTCCTGATTGGCCGCTTGGGCTTCAACCTGCCGCCGCATGCCATCAAGCGTGGGGCATTCCCTCTGCGCCTGACAAAATTCCTCCCGGGTAGGCCCTCCTTCCACATGCCAGTCGGCAAGGGTCGGCAAGTCCCCCACGGGAACGACATCCACCTCCGCGGACTCCGGGGGCACCTCTGCGGGCTCCCCATCCATCACACGGGGCGTGTCCTCCACCACATTCTCCTCTCCAAAATCGGCGTTGGGTTGGGCCATTATCCCAAGCTCCAACCCGGGTTGAGTTCCATGCCGGGCAGTCATGGACCGCGTGACTACGCAAGTCCATCCTGGTAACCCCAGCATCTCAGTATGGGCTTGAAATTCCACATCTTTCCAGTCGGTGTGCTCTAGACCGTTCCCTAGTAAGCACCCCACAGGAAAGGCAGGACTCACCGCAACTCTCAATAGGCCTTTGACTCCTCCCCACTCAAAGGGAACTTGAGCCACTGGATAGTGACTCACACTGCCGTCAGCCAACACGGCCGGATGGAACTCATCGGGGACTACCTGCTCTGGGGACACCAGCCGCCTCACTACGGTGGTCATGCTGGCACCTGTGTCCCTCAGAGCCTCCACCTCCTCCCCGTTAACTCTCACCCTCTGCTGGTACTTAGCAGTGTTCGGGGGTAGGGACACCACTGGGACCATCTCTCTATCCCCGAGTGAAACCAGGGTCAGGCCTGTCCACTCCCCTTCCCTATCTAGGGGCAGCTCCACCCCAAGCGCTACACTAGCCACCCCGGGGCTCTTCCCGCCCGTTGGGGCTGGGGGTCTCTTGAGGCACTTAGGATCGCCCTTGTAGTGTCCAATCTCCCCACATTCATAGCACCTCACAATCCTTGATTGCTGACTCTTGTCAGGGTAGGTGGGCTTTGGGGAATTGGACTGAGGTGGGGTCCCTACTCCTTTCCCCAACTGTCTAGTTTGTGGGCCTCGCGAGAACTCCACCTTTTTATCTCCCCCCTCTTTCTTCTGGGGGAAACCCTGTCCGCCTTTCGGGCCATCTCCCCCGGGGCCCCTGTGAGACACCCGGGTGCTAACCCAAATGTCCGCCTCCTACGCAAGCTCACGGGGATCAGTCAACTTGCGGTCCACCAGATGTTGGCGCAGCTCCGGAAAACACTTATCCAAGAGGTGCTCTCTCAAAAACAGATTGTACAAGCCCTCGTAATCATGCACCTCGCTGCCACGCACCCAACCATCTAGAGCCTTACGGGCATAATCAAAAAAATCCACCCAATTTTGCGTGGACAGCTTATGGCTGCCACGGAACTTCTGCCGATACCTTTCAGGGTTGAGGCCAAACATTTTAAGTAGCGCCTCTTTCATGGGGACATACCTGACTTGATCCGCCTTGGCTAGGTACAAAAGGGTGTCCCTGACATTGGGAGGTATGTAACGATACAGGCCACCCCGCCAGTTGCTTTCAGGCACCCCATGGGCTGTCAAGGCCACCTCATACGCCTCCAGCCACTTGGCGATGTCATCTCCCACCGTGTAACTGGCAATCACATCCTTGGGTAGATAAAATTTTGACTCCTGTTGAGCCTTTGGTACGCTGCCACCATTATCATTACCTGACGCATTCAACTGTAGAGCTCGCAGCTCCAACTCCTTAAGCTGAAGCTCATGCGCCAGCTTCTTCTCTTCCATCGCTAATCTTTTATTTTCCCTTTCGTGTTCTAGCTTGGCAAGCTCCCACTTCAACTGCCTCTCCTCCCTCCTGTCCACATACTCCTCTGGCGACGCACTCCTCCTAGACCCTGTCCTACTGCTTGCCCCGGAACGTCTCCCTGGTGGCAAGTTTTCAGAAACATCAACATTGAGCAGGTTTAGCTCCTCCTGCGCGCTCTCCTCCTGAGGTGCACCCTGCCCCTCCTGTCCCCCATCCCCTCTACCCTCTGGGTGGGCCTCTACCCATGCCCTCAAGGCTGCACGGAGTTCTGGTCCTTTGGCTCTCCGCACCCCAGGCACCCCCATCCCCTGCCCGAATTCTCTCAGCTGGCTTACTGTATACCCCTCAAGGTTGGCTAACTGGAACTCCATTGTGACAGGTGGGGCCCCAGACATCAAGGCAAAGAAAAATACTAGGATGTGAGTAACAGTGTTGGGCTAACCAGGACTCCACACACTCAGTCTAGACAGTGGGGGTCAATTGAAGCAGAAATACAATACACAATAGGCATCTAATTGCGGCGCCCTCCGTCTCACTGGAGGGTGCTGTATAGTCACAGGTCCTTATCCCACCGCTCGCCAACAATGTAGGACCGGGGGTCACCAGGCCCTAGGGGGGTAACGTGGCGCGAGCAGGTAGGCACCCAAAGGCTTACGTGTAAAGTGACCATACAGCACACACATCCACTGAGACAGGAAACACACGCAATAATTGACACCACACAGTAGGTTGAATAAAACCAATCAGGTTTATCTAAATCAACATTAGGATCAAAAGCATTTCATTAGGAATAGATTGGCAGTTCATTAATACATCAAAACCTGGCATTGAATCAAAGCGCGACACCTGGTGATCCTGGGCAGCGTCAATCACAGCGATTACGCACAGCGCTGCACATAGCCAATCACTAGCGCTTCAGAACAGGAGTCTAAGGAAAGCGCTGCACACAGCAGAACAATAGCACTTCAAGACTGGCATCCCAACATAGCGCTGCACATAACCAATCAATAGCACTGCAGGTCATGACATTCGAACATAGCGCTGCACGAGGCAACTCAATAGCGCTTCAGTTCTGGCCGTTACTTGGAGCACTTCGCCGTCAGGCTGGAGTATGAGTGAACGAGTGTCTCCCAAGATATCCTGTCCCTCAAACCAGGCGCATAGTCACGGGGGCCGTGGCCCCGTTTCTTCCCGCCCCGTGGCAGTGAGGGCTCAGCGGCTCCACAATAGATCTCCCCGGGGGAGGGGCGTGCTCCGGGCCTTGTGGACCTACCGTCCTCCTCCCCGGGGATTACCTGTATCTTCGGCCGTCTCTAGGCCCTTGCACCGGTTTCTCCGTCGGGAGGGGATCCCTCCTCCTCACGAGCCTCCCGCCAGTCCACACTCTACCCGGCCCTGTCCGGGGCCGGCGGGGACCTCGCGGCGGGATCTCCGGCCTCCCGGCGATGCCGGGTCGAGGGCCTCCCTAGCAGCGATGGACCAGCGAGGTGGTTAGGGGTCGAGGCGCGCCCGCAGCCGCCGTTGGCAGCGCGGCCTGCGGGGGCGCGGCCTCTACTGCCTCAGGAGTCGGCGGGGGTGGCGCCGGGCAGCCCGCCCCGTCACGTGATGCTGGAGCCTGGCTTCCAGGCCTAGCGCGGCCTTCTTTACCCTACGGCGGCCCTCTCCCCGTTACGGGCGGCGCCGCGCGGACGTCTTTGGTTGCGGCGGGGCTCCATTCTTCCCCGCGGGCCCCGTGGAGGTCAGGGGCTAATCTACTCGGCCCAGGGCCGCAGCGGTGAGCTGTTCCTTCTTGGTATCCCCGGCGGGGGTGGCCGAAATTAAGGGTTGGCCTGTAGCCTGGGGGTGGCGATTTATTCGGTGCCTAGTGCCCCCTTACTCCCACAATGACGCCCTAGGTCAGGGTAGGTAGGCTGGGAGGTGGCAGGCCACACGCCAGTGGCAGAACAAGCTAGGAAGGGGGCCCAGGTTAAGTCAGGGAGCGCAGGAGTTGCACGGCGCAGGTACCTGGTCGATCCCCCAGTAGTTCTGTGGTAAGTTTCGGTGGTAAGTTTCTGTGGTAAGTTTCTGTGGTGAGTTTCTGTGGGAAGTTTCTGTGGTAAGTTTCTGTTGTCCTTTTGGCGCTTGTTGGATCTGGCGCCCTTAGCAGTTTTGTTCCTTGGGGGGGGGGGGTAGATTGAGTTGGTGACTGAAGGGAGTTCCCAGTCAGGCTTGGTAGGTTGTCCCTGGGCTCCCCTCCCGCTGGGCCAGATCAGTGGGCTAGTTCAGGATCCCTCACTCAACTTAAAAGGCAGCACCTAAGTCCTGTCACTTTCAGTGGCATAGGTCCCTGACTAGGCCCTACCGCCTAAAACTCCTGCGTAAGTTCCCCCAGGTCTGCGTCCCCCCAACTGACTAAAAAATGTTCCCTCCTTTCCTTAAGTATCCCTAGGTCAGGTGACCACCCTCTAAGGCAGCAAAAGTAAACCCCACCCTTCTTCTAGAAGGTTCCAGCAAGTTCCAGGAGCTTCCCCACTCTAGCTATAGGACAAAAAGGCGGGCTGGTGTCGCAACAATGTTGTAGGGTCCCAGCCAGCTCCTGGCAACTAGGGTGCTACTAAAAAGGCCACTCCGCAGTAGCAGGGGCCTGTGGCAGCCATATTGGGGGAAGAGAGCACCTGCACCTTAACACTGATTAGCAATGGAAAGGCGCTCGGAGACCTAAGGCCAACGAAAAAGAGGGTGGAAAAAATAAGGCAAGGGCAAAAACACAGGGAAAGACCACCCTAGGGCTGACAGGTCTAACAATACCCACAATCAGCGCTGGTGCACAATCATGTCTACAATCAGCGCTGGCAGACAATCCGGCCCACAATCAGCGTTGGCGCACAATCAGTCTCACAGTCAGCGCTGACATACAGTCAGGCCCACAATCCGGGCTGGCATGCAATCAGGCTCACAATCAGAAGTGGCACGAAATCAGACCCACAATGAGAGCTAGCGCACAATCAGGCCCACAATCAGCGCTGGCACACAATCAGGCCCACAATCAGAGATAGCGCGCAATCAAGCACACAATCAATGCTGGTGTACAATCAGGCACACAATCAGCACTGGCGCACAATCAGCACTGGCACACATTCAGGTGCACAATCAGCGCTGGTGCACAATCAGGCTCACAATCAGCGCTGGCACACAATCAGGCCCACAATCAGAGCTGGAGCACAATCAGGCACATAATCAGTGCTGACGCACAATCAGGCCCACAATCAGCACTGGTGCGCAATCATGCTCACAATCAGCGCTGGCACAAAATCAGGCCCACAATCAGCATTGGCACACAATCAGGCCCTCAATCAGAGCTGGAGCACAATCAAGCACATAATCAGTGCTGGCGCACAATCAGACGCACAATCAGCGCTGACGCACAGTCAGCACTGGAGCACAATCAGGCCCAGAATCAGCACTGGAGCACAATCAGGCCCACAATCAGCGCTGTAGCACAATCATGTGCACAATCAGCTCTGGCACACAATCAGGCCCACAATCAGTGCTGGTGCGCAATCATGCACACAATCAGCTCTGGTGCGCAATCAGGCCCACAATCAGTGTTGGTGCGCAATCATGCTCACAATCAGCTCTGGCGCACAATCAGGCACACAATCAGCGCTGGAGTGCAATCATGTGCACAGTCAGCTCTGGCACGCAATCAGGGCCAAAATCAGTGCTGGCATGCAATCATGCATACAATCAGGCCCACAATCAACACTGGTGCTTAATCAGGGGCACAATCAGCGCTTGCACGGAATCAGGCACACAATCAGCGCTGGTGTGCAATCAGGTGCATAATCAGTGCTGGCGCGCAATCTTGCATACAATCAGGCCCACAATCAGCACTGGAGCACAATCATGTGCACAATCAGCACTGGCATGCAATCAGGCACACAATCAGCGCTGGCACGCAATCATGCTCACAGTCAGTGCTGGCGCACAATCAGGCGTACAATCAGCACTGGCGCAAATCAGCACTGCTGCACAATCAGGCACACAATCAACGCTGGTGCACAATCAGGCCCACAGTCAGCCCTAGTGCGCAATCATGCCCACAATAAGCCATGAAGCACAATCAGGATCAAAATCAGCGCTGGCGTGCAATCAGGTGCAAAATCAGCGCTGGCACACAATCAGGCACACAATCAGCGCTGGCACACAGTCAGGCCCACAATCAGTACTGGCATGTAATCAGGCTCACAATCAGCACCGGTGCACAGTCAGGCCCACAATCAGCACTGGTGCACAATCAGGCTCACAATCAGTGCTGGTGTGCAATCAGGCCTACAGTCAGAGCTGGTGCGCAATCATGCGCACAATCAGCTCTGGTGTGCAATAGAGCACCGAATCAGAGCTGGCACGCAATCAGGCCCACAATCAGCACTGGCGCACAATCAGGCTAACAATCAGCGCTGGTGTGCAATCAGGCCCACAATCAGCGCCGGTGCACAGTCAGGCCCACAATCAGCGCTGGCGCACAATCAGGCTCACAATCAGCTCTGGCGTGCAATCAGGCCCACAATCAAAGCTGGTGCGCAATCAGCCCTACAATCAGAGCTGGCGCACAATCAAGCACACAATCAGCTCTGGCACACAATCAGGCCCACAATCAGCTCAGGGGCACAATCAGGCCCACAATCTGCGCTGGCACACAATCAGGCCCACAATCAGCGCTGGTGCACAATCAGGCTCACAATCAGCGCTGGAGCGCAATCAGGACCACAATCAGTGCTGGCACACAATCAGGTCCACAATCAGCGCTAGCACACAATCAGGCCCACAATCAGTGCTGGCGTGCAATCAGGCCCACAATCAGAACTGGCGCGCAATCAGGCCCACAATCAGTGCTGGCGTGCAATCAGGCCCACAATCAGCGCTGGCGAACAATCATACCCACAATCAGTGCTGGCGCACAATCAGGCCCACAATCAGTGCTGGCGCGCAATCAGGCCCACAATCAGAACTGGCGCACAATCAGGCCCACAATCAGTGCTGGCATGCAATCAGGCCCACAATCAGAGCTGGTGCACAATCAGGCCTGTAGGAGAGTAGGATCTGCTTCACAAGGGTACCCCCACTTTTTGCTGGTGTTTCACTGTTTTTCGACGTTAGTCTGGCTGTGGCCCTGCTAATCAGGACCCCAGCCTAGCTGCTTCCTCTCTAAAATGGTTTCCATGTACATTAGGTACAGATCTAATTGGATCCTGGAGTGCCTTATAAGCCCCTAGTATATGGTATACTATGTACCTAGGGCATAGGTACCTCAGAGGCCTACCAGGGGCTGAAGCATTATTATGCCACCCCTGGGTAGCAGTCCAAAATGGCACCACAGGTCTGCTACTGCAGCCTGGGTAAGGTGGTGCTTGCACCCGTTACTGTGGTATAAGCTACCTATATCACTACCATTGCACACACATAAAACCTATAAGTCACTCCTATGGCAGGCCTTAACAATCCTGAAGGCAGAGTGCTTGGTTTTTATGTGAGAGGGTGCCCCTGCATGAGCAGAGCCCCTCTGCAGCGTTCGGAGTACCTCCTCTGATGCTGTTTGTGGTGCAGCCTGACCGTATACTCAAGTGCATTGTACCTCATGGTAGATGCTAACTTTGGGATGGCTGCAAGGAAACATGTCGTGTTTGGTGTCAAACGCTTTGGAATACTACCCCCCGCCAGTTCTGGTGGCGGGGGTAGCATTCCACCCTTCTAGAGGGAGAAACATGTTCACACTGGTCTAACCCGGTAGGACTTCCTACAGCCCTGGCATCACAAAATGGATGCCTCTGCCACAGACACGGGAAACTCTGGCAGGGGAGGCCTGGACAATAGGTTTCCTGTCCCAGGGAGGTGTAACCACCTCCCCAGACAGGCAGACCTGTATTGGGGCTGAGCAGGAGCACTCTCTGGTGCTTTGAAGTCTTGCACTGGGGGCACACTTGATGCCCCTGTGCATAGTCCAGTTCAAGCTGGTTGCAGGGGCTACCTGCATAGTATGGGAACCCAGCCCTTGCGACTTTAGATTACCCTGGACGAAACTCTCCAATATATATCCTGGACCTTCGACGTTCTACTCTGCTTAGAAGACTGAAGAAATCTCCCTTGGGGTCAAGGAGTGGCTCCCCTGATGGCAGGCACCAAAGAAGCAACTGACCGGTCTGCATCACTGAAGCTCCGCCGGACGCCGAAGTCTTTGCATCACCAGAGCTGGATTTCCAGACTTCTCAGAGGCGACCCTGAGTCCACAGCAAAGCTGAGGCCTGTGGCTATCGTTGGTGACTTGGAACCGTGACCCCTGGACACCATGAACTTTTGCAGCAGCATCATCTTCCTTGTCTTCCTCGAAGTTGTGCTTTGGGCTCCGAGTATCCCCAGCCTTGAGCATCTCCTGCACCAAAGATTTCTGGCCTCCACTTCACGAGTGCACCGTGGGCCAGTTTCCAGTGCGACCGCTCAAGGCTCCTTCGCGATCGCTAGCCCGTTGGCTAGTAGGTCCCCACGAAGGCAACTCCTCTTCTGATTGGGCTTTCCTGGTTGCTCCAGATGTGTCCCAACTTCCCCTCACTGATTGAGTTCCCTTAGACCTTGCTGGTCTTCACCGATGTCCTTTCTCTGCTTTCCAGTAACTTGCCGTTGCCAAGGCTTGTTGGGTCCAATCAGGTCGTGACACTGCAGCACTCGACAGACTTTGTGCGTCAGCTTGAATCCAGCTCCTGGTTGTTATTGGCGCCTCCTGGACCTCGTGGCTGAAGAGTCAAGACACCCATCAACTCACCTGAAGCACCCGACATCTGTGGGCATTGGTCTATAGTGCCCTTGGTCACTGGTAAGTGACCCAGACTCTGTCCCCTCTGCTTTCAGGTTCCTTCCATCCTAGATCCAGGCTTGGATTGCTTCAGACACTTCTTCTCTTCACGGCAGCAGCACTTCTTCGCCAGCTTCCACTGAAATCGACGACGCGACCTGACACAAAAAGACACCTATGCACCCGGCTTCCCTGGGTGAGGTAACACGAGTACTCCAGTGATCCCGTGGGCGATAGCCCTAGAACTTCCTAAGTCCAAAAGGGTTTGGTCCTGACTCGATTCTAAATGTCCCTAATCTTTAAATTTCCAAACCGCGACATTGCCCATAGAAGCTAACGGGAACCCGCGGCTGTGTTCACACACTGCACACGGCCCCCGTGGGTCCCCTGTGTCACTACCTTGGGTGGTTCCTTGGGGTCCCAGCGATTCTACAGGCTCTAGGCCTTGTGTCTAGTTCAGTCGTGGTTCTTATGCCACTTTATTGGTATATGGTTTGGTACGCCCCTAGGACCCAAACGTGTATTTGTGCTATTACTGTTGATTGCTAACTTGTAAATTAAGTACTTCGAACTCCAGTCTCATAAAGAGACTAGAGGGGTGTGTTTTATCTTAAATACATATATTTTAAATATATACCTGGTGTGGTTGTCCTTTCATTTGGTCATTCAAGAGATTATAGACTGGTAAAAAAAGCTGCTTTACATTCCTTCAAGACTTAGCCTGAAGGCTGCTCTCCATAGCTACCACTAGGATAGCTTTCAATAAAGGTTGACTTTAACCTACTCACCATAAGGGGTTGTTTGGACTGGTACAAGGTGCCCACTATAATTAGTGGACAGCATATACCAGGCCAACTTCTCACAAGGCCCACAATCAGCGCTGGCACACAATCATACCCACAATCAACGCTGGTGCACAATCAGGTCCACAATCAGAGCTGGCACACAAGCAGGCCCACAATCAGTGCTGGCGCACAATCAGTCTCACAATCAGTGCTGGCGTGCAAATACGCCCACAATCAGAAATGGCGCGAAATCAGGCCCACAATCAGCGCTGGCATGCAAATAGGCCCTGTAAGACCTGGGGTCACCGGGCCCTAAGGGGGTAACGTGACTCGAGCGGCTGGGCACCCGAAGGCTTATGTGTAAAGCGACCATACAACACACACATCCCCTGAAGCAGGAAACACACACAATAAGGGACGCCACACAGTAGGATCAATGCAAATCAATCAAGTTTTATCTACTCAAATGATAGGCAAGCACAGTTCCTTAGATGGCAATGGGCATCACTTGAACACATTAGCAGTGAATTCACCAGCATTTCATTATGGTCACATAGGCAGCACCTGAATACCTTAGCGTCAGATCCACCAGTACTTCATTACTATGCAGTAGGCCACTCCTGTATACCTTAGCGTTAGATTCAAAAGCGCTTCACCACAGCTCCAGTGGCAATACCTGGCGAATCTGGGGGAGCGGTAAACACAGCGGTTAACCAGAGCGCTGCGCCCCTCCCAGCACTAGCGTTTCACTCTGCCGTGGGTACCACGCGCGGTATCCAGCAATGATCAGCGCGGCGAACTAGGGCTGGGAACGTAGCGCCACCTCAGACAACTAATAGCGCTTCAAGGTAGGGCTTGCAATCATATCGTTACCCAGGGCATTACTAGCGCTTCGGAGCAGAACCTGCGAACACAGCGCTACTCGTAGCCATAAAGCATTAAACACTTCTGAGCAGAATGTGAGAACACAGCGCCACTCGTAATCATAAAGCATTAAACACTTCTGAGCAGAACTTGAGAATACAGCGCTACTCGTAATCAACAAGCCCTCAGTAAGCGGTCCCCTTATACGCGACAGTCTCAAGGCAAGGGGGCAATCCCACGGAGGGGAATCAGAGTCTCCGATGCAAGGGGGGAATCCCACGGAGGGGAACCAGAGTCTCAGAGTGCGGTGCCGCTCCCGATCGACAGGGGACGCACCGGGTCCTCCACCAGCCTCCCGGGGACCAGGGGGGTGAGTCCCAGGCCTCCGCACGGCCACGCTACCTCCCAGCCCCGGGGATTCTTCACCTCTTTGGGTCCCGCAGTCAGTGTGCTCAGCGGCGGGGGCGGCGACGCGCAGTCCGCCCTCGTCACGTGGGTGCCGGGGGGGGGGGGGGGGCGGCTTCACGGCCTCTCACGACTCCTGCAGCTGCTGCAACGGCAGCGACGGGGCCCCGGGCTTCTCCGCGGGCCCCGGATCGATGGGGGCAGGCTTCTGGTCCCCGCACCAGGGGGGGGTGACAAATTAAGCGGGATGACGGAGCGCTCAGCGCTCAACGGGGTACCTGATATCATCCCAGCCTGCCTTTTCACAGATGAATGTTCTCTGTGCATCATCAGAAAATCATGAAATGAATATTTGTAAATCCCTAAGGGACTGGCCTATCTGTAAAACTGGTGCCACTATGAACCATGACCAGTTTTACTAAGGATACCAGAATGTGTAATTAATTGGTTATTGAATTTGCCTTTTGGATTCCCCTCCTTTAGATCTGTCCTACTTCACGAGCACTTTCCTTTTTCACACTCCCCTTGGAGCAACCTCTTTCTCTATTTGGAGCATTGAATATGGTGATCCGTTATAAAAGTAACTAAATAATAAACAGTCACTATTGAAGCGATATTTTGTGCCTTTGTGTCTTTGAGGATATACTTATTTGCATTGTAAAGAAAATGGTGGTACATTAATGATACAATGCTAATTCTATATGTACCAGATGCCCTTTGACTAATGAATGTTTTTCATAACTGAATTGTAGCTTTAAAGAAGTCTAGGACCGTTGTTTCCTATACCAATTGTTACCCAGGTCCGTGGACAATTGTGGGTTACCCCATTATATCATAATGGGTGCTCACCATAGCACCACGGATGCCTGGATTATGCCAGTAATGTCCACCATTATACTAGGGCCGCAGTTGTGCCAAGGCTGGAAACCAGAAGGATCAGGGATAAGACCACATATCAGTCATGACCATTAATATGCCAGGAATAGGTACATATAGGCCAATCATGCTCAGAGTAGGTCTATGATGGCTGCCAGCATACCACAACTAGACCAAAAATACTAAAATAGTCAAGGATGACCATAATTATGCCATTGGCACTATTATGTCAGGAATCGACACAATTATGCCAAATATAACACTCTTATGATGGGGCTAGCATATATATTTGGTGGTTCTTGGCACCAGGCATAGTTTCAGAAAGCAATAGTGTTTATTATGGGCACACACATAAATGTTGATGAATCTCTTAATTTTCTCTGGTCTGGATCATACCCTGTTCTCCTCAGGTTTTGAGCTGATCATGCATCTAACAGACACATTTTCACTCTGACTCCTGCAGTCCCGCACCTTGGTGAGTAAGCACTGATTACAGCTCAGGCTACTGCTGCCATACTTTTTTGATGGTTCACTGTTCACACACATGTTGTGACTGATAAAGGAGGGACTGCAACATGGTCAATCTCCTTGTGTCTTAATTATATTGAGATTGCATACATACTGTCATGTAGTAGGTCCTATCAGCTGGCACAGTGTGTGTTTGAGTGTTAGTATGAGTCACTGTGATAAGTTTGGCTGGCTGTCACTCTTAGGGTCTTGAGATGATCAGTGCTGCCTTCTTTAATAGACACCTACTTTGAAATTGATACTGGGCTTGACTTCACCTCAGAGAGCTACTTTGAAGGTACTGGCGAGCTACCAGTAGCTCCCGAGCTACTTGTTGGAGACCTCTGGTCTAGTACTTCCTGGGCGCTCTCCTCCTGAGGTGCATCTGGCGCCTCCTATCCCTCATCCTCTCTCCCCTCTGGGTGGGCCTCTACCCATGCCGTTAAGGTGGTACAGAGTTCCGGTCCTTTGGCCCTCCGCACCCCAGGCACCCCCATCCCCTGCCCGAATTCTCTCAGCTGCCTTACAGTGTACCCCTCGAGGTCGGCTAACCGGAACTCCATCGTGACAGGTGGGGACCTAGATACCAAGGAAGAAAAAATTCTAGGAAACGGGTGACAGTTGCCAGCTAACCAGGATTTTACACCCTCAGTCTGGACAGTGGAATGTGACAAATGCAGCAATAAACAGTTGCGGAGCTTAAATACAATAGGCGTTTAATTGTGGCGCCCTCCGCTTCCCGGAAGGGTGCTGTATGGTCACAGGTCCTAATCCCACCGCTCGCCAACAATGTAAGACCTGGGGTCACCGGGCCCTAAGGGGGTAACGTGACTCGAGCGGCTGGGCACCCGAAGGCTTATGTGTAAAGCGACCATACAACACTCACATCCCCTGAAGCAGGAAACACACACAATAAGGGACGCCACACAGTAGGATCAATGCAAATCAATCAAGTTTTATCTACTCAAATGATAGGCCAGCACAGTTCCTTAGATGGCAATGGGCATCACTTGAACACATTAGCAGTGAATTCACCAGCATTTCATTATGGTCACATAGGTAGCACCTGAATACCTTAGCGTCAGATCCACCAGTACTTCATTATTATGCAGTAGGCCACTCCTGTATACCTTAGCGTTAGATTCAAAAGCGCTTCACCACAGCTCCAGTGGCAATACCTGGCGAATCTGGGGGAGCGGTAAACACAGCGGTTAACCAGAGCGCTGCGCCCCTCCCAGCACTAGCGTTTCACTCTGCCGTGGGTACCACGTGCGGTATCCAGCAATGATCAGCGCGGCGAATTAGGGCTGGGAACGTAGCGCCACCTCAGACAACTAATAGCGCTTCAAGGTAGGGCTTGCAATCATATCGTTACCCTGGGCATTACTAGCGCTTCGGAGCAGAACCTGCGAACACAGCGCTACTCGTAGCCATAAGGCATTCCACACTTCAGAGCAGAACTGGAGAACACAGCGCCACTCGTAACCATAAAGCATTAATCACTTCTGAGCAGATCTTGAGAACATAGCGCTACTCATAATCATAAAGCATTAAACACTTCTGAGCAGAACGTTAGAATACAGCGCTACTCGTAATCATAAAGCATTAAACACTTCTGAGCAGAACGTGAGAACACAGCGCCACTCGTAATCATAAAGCATTAAACACTTCTGAGCAGAACTTGAAAACACAGCGCTACTCGTAATCAACAGGCCCTCAGCAAGCGGTCCCCTTATACGCGGCAGTCTCAAGGCAAGGGGGCAATCCCACGGAGGGGAATCAGAGTCTCCGATGCAAGGGGGTAATCCCACGGAGGGGAACCAGAGTCTCAGAGTGCGGTGCCGCTCCCGATCGACAGGGGACGCACCGGGTCCTCCACCAGCCTCCCGGGGACCAGGGGGGTGAGTCCCAGGCCTCCGCACGGCCACGCTACCTCCCAGCCCCCGGGGGTTACCTTGATCTCGGCGTCCTTGGGGTCGGGCAGTCGCTCGGAGATTCTTCACCTCTTCGGGTCCCGCAGTCAGTGCGCTCAGCGGCGGGGTCGGCGACGCGCAGTCCGCCCTCGTCACGTGGGTGCCGGGGGGGAGGGGGGGCTTCACAGCCTCTCACGACTCCTGCAGCAGCTGCGACGGCAGCAACGGGGCCCCGGGCTTCTCCGCGGGCCCCGGATCGATGGGGGCAGGCGTCTGGTCCCCGCACCAGGGGGGGTGACAAATTGAGCGGGATGACGGAGCGCTCAGCGCTCAACGGGGGACTGGCTCAGGATATCCCAGGCAAGGTCGGGGAGCGCAGGGGTCACAGCGCTAGTACCTGGTTGATCCCCAGCAGTCCAGCAGTCACTGTCAGCTTGGGTTTCAGTATTCCATTTCAGCGTTCAGTTTCAGCTTGAAGGCTCAGCATTCGATTTCAGCATTCCGTTTTAGCATTCCGTTTTAGCATGAAGTTTCAGCCTTCAGTTTCAGCTTGCAAGTTTAGCAGTCTTAATGGCGCAGATGTCTCTGGCGCCCTTGGGGGTTCTGTTCCTTGGGGATAGGGATTGAGTTGGTGACTAGTTCCCTCCTAGTCAAGCTTGGCAGATGGCCCCTGGATTCTCCTATCGCTGGGCTAGATCAGTGGGCTGTACAGGGTCCCTCACTCACTTAAAAGGCAGTACCTAAGTCCTGTCACTTTCAGAGGCATAAGTCCCTGGCTAGGCCCTACCGCCTACAACTCCTGCGTGGATCCTCCAGGTCTGCTTTACCCCAACTGGCCAACTGACTAGAAGAAGTTCCCTCCCTCTGTTAAGTAGCCCTAGGTCAGGTGACCACTATCCAAGGCGGCAAAAGTAAAAACCCCACCTCCCTTCTAGAAGGTTCCAGCACATTCCAGGAGCTTCCCCATTCTACCTATGGGACAAAAAATGCGGGCTGGAGTCGCAACATTGTTGTGGGGTTCCAGCCAGCTCCTGGCAGCTAGGGTGCTACTAGAAAGGCCACTGTGCAGTAGCAGGGGCCTGTGGCAGCCATCTTGGGAGAAGGGAGCACTTGCACCTTAACATTAATTGGCAATGAAAAGGCGCCCGGAGACCTAAGTCCAACATAAAAATGAGGGTGGAAAAAATAGAGGCACGATCAAAAATAGAGGGGGAGACCACCCTAGGGCTGACAGGTCTAACAGGCCCACATTCAGAAATGGCGCACAATCAGGCCCACAATCAGAGCTGGCGCGCAATCAAGTACACAATCAGCGCTGGTGCACAATCAGGTACACAATCAGCACTGGCGCACAATCCGTGCTGGTGCACAATCAGCGCTGGCACACATCAGGTACACAATCAGAGCTGGTGCACAATCAGGCCCGCTATCAGCGCTGGTGCAAAATCAGCGCTGGTGCACAATCAGGTCCACAATCAGCGCTGGCACACAATCAGCACTGGTTGACAATCAGGCTCACAGTCAGCACTGGCACACAATCAGCACTGGTGCACACTCAGACCCACAGTCAGCGTTGGCACACAATCAGCGCTGGTGCACAATCAGGCCCACAGTCAGTGCTGGCACACAATCAGCGCTGGTGCACAATCAGGCCCACAGTCAGCGCTGGCACACAATCAGCGCTGGTGCACATTCAGGCCCACAATCAGTGCTGGCACACAATCAGGTCCACAATCAGAGCTGGCACGCAATCAGGTGCAAAATCAGCCCTGGCATGCAATTAGGCTCACAATCAGCACTAGCGCACAGTCAGGACCACAATCAGGGCTGGTGCACAATCAGGCGCACAATCAGCGCTGGGGGGAATCATGCACACAATAAGCTCTGGTGTGCAATCAGACCCACAATCAGCGCTGGCGCACAATCAGGCCCACAATCAGCGCTGGCGCACAGTCAGGCCCAAAATCAGTGCTGGCATGCAGTCAGGCTCACAATCAGCGCTGGTGCACAATCAGGCCCACAATCAGCTCTGGTGCACAATCAGGCTCACAATCAGCACTGGTGTGCAATCAGGCCCACAATCAGAGCTGGCACGCAATCAGGCGCACAATCAGCGCTGGCAGGCAATCATGCGCACAATCAGTTTTGGCATGCTGTCAAGCACACAATCAGAGCTGGCACGCAATCAGGCCCACAATCAGCGCTGGCGCACAATCAGTCTCACAATCAGCGCTGGCGTGCAATCAGGCACACAATCAGGGTTGGTACACAGTCAGGCCCACAATCAGTGCTGGCACACAATCAGGCCTACAATCAGTGCTGGCGCAATCAGTCTCACAATCAGTGCTGGCGTGCAAATAGGCCCACAATCAGAAATGGCACGAAATCAGGCCCACAATCAGCGCTGGCGTGCAAATAGGCCCACAATCAGAAATGGCTCGAAATCAGGACCACAGTCACCGCTAGCTCACAATCCGGCCCACAATCAGAGCTGGTGTGCACTCAAGTACACAATCAGCACTGGCGCACAATCAGGTGCACAATCAGCACTGGTGCACAATCAGCGCTGTTGCACAATCAGCGCTGGCACACAATCAGGTGCACAATCAGTGCTGGTGCACAATCAGGTCCACAGCCAGCGCTGGTGCAAAATCAGCGCTGGTGCACAATCAGGTCCACAGTCAGCGTAGGCACACAATCATTGCAGGTGCACTATCAGGCCCACAATCAGTGCTGGCACACAATAAGCGCTAGTGCACAATCAGGCTCACAGTCTGCGCTGCCACACAATCAGCACTGGTGCACACTCAGGCCCACAGTCAGCGCTGGCACACAATCAGCGCTGGTGCACAATCAGTCCCACAGTCAGCGCTGGCACACAATCAGCGCTGGTGCACAATCAGGCCCACAGTCAGCGCTGGCACACAATCAGCGCTGGTGCACAATCAGCGCTGGTGCACAATCAGGCCCACAGGCACCAAATACCTTTCCTCCGTAGTGCAAAGGTGTGTGCACGATGTTTAGGAAAGATTTTGTACTACAAAATACTATGCCTGGAGAAACTTTAAAACCCTTCCCTCGTCAGATGCGAGCTCGACCGTGGAGGACACAAGCAAAGGCGGAAAAGGTAGGTGAAAAAATCATTTCTTCTAAGGAAGTAGGAGTACCTGGAAAACATTTCAAAACCCATTTTGTTTTAATGCACATCACAGAAAAATAGGATTATTATTTGTTCAAGGAAAAGGCGTTGAATTATTGTGACCTGGAGACACAGAATAAGGCACACAAGAATAACAAAAAAAAATAAAAAAAGGTAAAGAGTAGAAATAGATAATTGTTGGCAAAGTAAAGTATTTGACCGCCTGCCCTGCCACTGAAGTGGCCTTCTTTAGAGGTGGATGTGACGTCATAAAGCTAAAGCTTTCACTCACAGAGCAAGAGAGCCAATGGATGACTCGGGCCCCTTGCTGTGTGCTGTGGTGGGCGGGAGCAAAGTGTGAGTGGCAGTTAAATGCACCAATGGATGAAGAGGACTAACCCAAAGCGCGCCCCCACTATTTATACATATATATTACACAGAGGCCGTCGCCACTATGTACTTACAGTTAGGTTATAGTTTCCAAAGAAAGAGCGTTTTACTTTTGTTGATAACTTTGGTGCAGTTTGATGAATCTTCAAAAATCTTTCACAAAAAAGCTCATGCGCCTCATCTTCTTTCTGAAAAGTTTCAGGGTTTTTTGGGAAGTGGGGGCTGAGAAGAAAGGGCATCCCCAAAATGTTGATTTCCCATGTTAACCCCATGAGGAATTTTGGAAAGTGATAGAGAAAGAACGACTGAATGAAATTGCACCAAATTTGGTAGACATTTTGAATTCTGCTCAGTAAATGTGCTTTTCATTTTGTGGTGTAAATCCGTTCAGCTCTTTTCGTATGGATGGTTGGCCCTGCGCAGAGGCGCAACTAGAGCCAAATTTCGGGGGGGGCTGAGCAAAAATTTCGGGGGGGGCTGAGCAAAAATTTCGGGGGGGGCTGAACTTATAGCAATAGGCAGAGTGGAGCTGCAGGGGCTCTTAGAAGGGCTGAAACAACAGCGAGGCCTCATTAACATGCAAATGGTCTTTTAAAGACCTGTGAAGTGCTCGGGTGCGGCTTCTTTTTTGCCCGGGAAGGTGTCTCATCCCGGGCTGCCACACACGACGGGGGGGCTGAAGCCCCGTGAGTCCAATGGGTGTTGCGCGCCTGGCCCTGCGGGAGTCCCACAGTAATGAACATTTTAAAAATAGGGCCCTCTGGCCGAGGAAACATTTTATCCCATTGACCTTTTTGGTATGGTGGGGCTGGTACCTCTCCAGTGGTACTAAGAGATCTGATTGGCTGGCTGCTGCTAAGAAAACATTTTGTGGTCCATTACAGGACTTCGGGACTTGGTCTCCATGATCTGAAGTATAAAAACAAGATATAAGGTGTGGGAAGTAGACCTGGTATATGCTGTCCACTAATTAAAGTGGGCACCTTGCACCAGTCCAAACAACCCTTATGGTGATTTAAGAGGTCAGAGATAACCTTAGAAAGCTATCCAAGTGGTAGCTGTGGGGAGCAGCCTTCAGGCGTAGTCCTGGAGGAATGTTAAGCAGCTTGTTTCACACGAATGCAACCTTATTGTATTGGTTAAATGAAAGGAGAACAACACAGTAGTTATAAAAATATGTATTATTATAACGCACCTTAAATACCTCACGGTATCTGCTACATGCAGATAAACGCAAAGGACACAATACTGTAGCACAGAAACAATCGAAACTAGAACTGATACACAGTGGGCTCCCGGGGGAGACCAAACCATTTACGAAAATAGTAGTATAAGATCCACAACTCAAGTCAAGACAGTGTCTAGATGATGTAGAATCGCTGGGACCCCAAGAAACCACCTAAGGTGAGTAAGTAGGAACCCCATGGAGGACGGGTGCAGTTTGAGAACACAACCAGGTGCTACTTACAATTCAATGGGAGAGTCGCAGTTGTAGTTTTACAGTTTAAGGATCCTTCCCAGTGGATTACGAAGAAACCCTTTGGAACTTAGAAGTTTGGAGAGCCACCTCACCTGTGGATACTGAAGTACCAGAGTTACCCATCCCAGGGAAGCCAGGTGCATAGGGCCGAAGTGGCGTCGGAAACTGCAGTCGTTCTCAATGGGAGTCTTCAAGGAAATGCCACAGGTAGATTCTTGATGGAAGGAATCTGAGAGCAAAGGGGACAGAGTCTGGGTCACTCAGGAGTGACCATGGGGCTCGATAGACGATGGCCACCGATGTTGGGTGCTTCAGGTGTGAAGATGGAGACCTTGACTCTACAGCTGCAGGGACCAGGAGACGCCAAGGACGACCAGGAGCCGGATACGAGCTGTCCCACGAAGGATGTCGAGTGCTGAGGGGTCGGTGTCCGGCGGGAGCACCAACAAGCCTCGGCAGTGGCAACCCACGAAGAAGGTCAGAGAAGGTTACGGTCTGGCCCAGTAAGGACTATGGGACTCATCACAGCAAGGGTAGTCAAGACAGGCCAGGAGCAATCAGGGAAGCCTAAGAAAAGCAGTGCTGTCCCTCAAGTGGACCCACAGGCCAAAGGCACAGGAGTAACGAGGGACCTCTAGCAGTTTCACAAAGTAACAGCTTGCAGGGCACAGAGTGCAAAGAGCCCAAAGTCTGCTCAGGTGTGTACAAAACTCTTCTCTGCTCAGTGGGTAAAATACACCACTCCGCTCAGGTGTGTACAATACACTGCTCTGCTCAGTTGTGTACAATACACCTCTCTACTCAGGTGTGTGCAGTACACCGCTCTGCTCAGGTGTGTCCAATACACCGCTATGCTCAGGTGTGTGCAATACACTGCTCCGCTCAGGTGTGTACAATACACCGCTCTGCTCAGGTGTGCACTATACACCGCTCTGCTCAGGTGTGTACAATACACCGCTCTGCTCATGTGTGTACTATACACCGCTCTGCTCAGGTGTGTACAATACACTGCTCTGCTCAGGTGCGTACAATACACCGCTCTGCTCTGTTGTGTATAATACACCGCTCTGCTCAGGTGTGTACTATACACCGCTCTGCTCAGGTGTGTACAATACACAGCTCTGCTCTGGTGTGTACTATACACCGCTCTGCTGAGGTGTGTACAATACACCGCTCTGCTCAGGTGCGTACAATACACCGCTCTGCTCTGGTGTGTACAATACACTGCTCTGCTCAGGTGTGTACTATACTCCGCTCTGCTCAGGTGCGTACAATACACCACCCTGCTCTGGTGTGTACAATACACCGCTCTGTTCAGGTGTGTACTATACTCCGCTCAGGTCTGTACAATACACTGCTCAGCACAGGTGTGTACTATACACCGCTCTGCTCAGGTGTGTACTATACACCGCTCTGCTCTGGGGTGTACTATACACCGCTCTGCTCAGGTGTGTACTATACTCCGCTCTGCTCTGGTGTGTACTATACACCGCTCTGCACAGGTGTGTACGATACACCGCTCTGCTCAGGTGTGTACTATACACCGCTCTGCTCTGGGGTGTACTATACACCGCTCTGCTCAGGTGCGTACAATACACCGCTCTGCTCAGGTGTGTACAATACACTGCTCTGCTCAGGTGTGTACTATACACCGCTCTGCTCAGGTGTGTACTATACACCGCTCTGCTCTAGTGTGTACTATACACCGCTCTGCTCTAGTGTGTACTATACACCGCTCTGCTGTGTACAATACACTGCTCTACTCAGGTGTGTACTATACTCTGCTCTGCTCTGCTCAGGTGTGTACTATACACCGCTCTGCTCAGGTGTGTACAATACACCGCTCTGCTCAGGTGTGTTGAATACACTGCTCTGCTCAGGTGTGTACTATACACCGCTCTGCTCAGGTGTGTACAATACACCGCTCTGCACAGGTGTGTACTATACACCGCTCTGCTCAGGTGTGTACTATACACCGCTCTGCTCTGGTGTGTACTATACACCGCTCTGCTCAGGTGCTTACAATACACCGCTCTGCTCAGGTGTGTACAATACACTGCTCTGCTCAGGTGTGTACTATACACTGCTCTGCTCAGGTGTGTACTATACACCGCTCTGCTCTAGTGTGTACTATACACCGCTCTGCTGTGTACAATACACTGCTCTACTCAGGTGTGTACTATACTCTTCTCTGCTCTGCTCAGGTGTGTACTATACACCGCTCTGCTCAGGTGTGTACAATACACCACTCTGCTCAGGTGTGTTGAATACACCGCTCTGCTCAGGTGTGTACTATACACTGCTCTGCTCAGGTGTGTACAATACACCGCTCTGTTCAGGTGTGTTGAATACACCGCTCTGCTCTGGTGTGTACTATACTCTGCTCTGCTCAGGTGTGTACAATACACCGCTCTGCTCAGGTGTGGTGAACACACCGCTCTGCTCAGGTGTGTACAATACACCGCTCTGCTCAGGTGTGTACAATACACCGTTCTGTTCAGGTGTGTTGAATACACCGCTCTGCTCTGGTGTGTACTATACTCTGCTCTGTTCAGGTGTGTACAATACACCGCTCTGCTCAGGTGTGGTGAATACACTGCTCTGCTCTGGTGCGTAGTGTACTCCGCTCTGCTCTGGTGTTTACTATACACTGCTCTGTTCAGGTGTGTACTATACATTGCTCTGCTCAGGTGCGTACAATACACCGATGTGCTCTGGTGTTTACTATACACTGATCTGCTCTGGTGCGTACAATACACCACTTTGCTCAGGTGTGTACAATACATTGATCTGCTCAGGTGTGTACAAACACCGCTCTGCTCTGGTGTGTACTATACTCCGCTCTGTTCAGGTGTGTACAATACAGCGCTCCTCTCTGGTGTGTACTATACACCGCTCTGCTCTGGTGTGTACTATACACCACTCTGCTCAGGTGTGTAAATACACCGCTCTGCTCTGGTGTGTACTATACACCGCTCTGCTCTGGTGTGCACAATACACCGCTCTGCTCAGGTGAGTGCTTCTCGGACATGAATCTGTTAGGACAAACTAATCAGGTAAGGAAGGTCCTGTCTAACACTCCTTTCAGGTGGGCGGCTGGGGGGAGGGGCAGTAAAGCTCCTACGAGCCGCCCCCACGCAGAGGCGCTTGAGGGATCCAGAGATGTTTTTACATCAGATCGAATGATCCGGATGATTGGGTAATCCCTCGCTTCATGGCGCTGCCAGACACAGTTATGTCCATAATCTGTGTGTTTTATCAGCAGTTTCAGCCCCGGCTTTGCCAGACGTGAAACCTGGTACGAGCTATCGGCCTCTCACCTGCAGCTGACAGCGCCAGCTTCTCCCACCGAAACCAGCGCTGCGGGTCGCAGGCCGCGCCAAGGAGCTCTGCTTGTAACGGAGCCGGCTCCTCTCAGACGCCTCGTGTGAGCCTCGTCCTCGCCCCGCGGCTGCACTTTGAATCCCCTTCACTCTCCGGAGCGTCCGTGCCACATTCTCCCACACACCAGCATGGGATGCACCGTTGGCGTGCACCTCACCTCATTCTAAAAACGCAATTAAATACAAAAAAGACGTGGATTCAGCTGGGAGGGAGGGGTAAGAGGGGACAGGGAGGGTATTGACAAAGAGGGGCGTTGGTTCCATTAGTGCAGCAGGTGGAGTGGCACCGGGGCCCAGAGGCAGACACTGATTATTGCTGTACTTCACAGTCAAACAACAGTCAGGGAGTCCGTGTCCTTCCTTTCCCCAGGGCCCGCGACCCACTGGCGGTGCCACTCGACACAAGTTACCCTGGCTGGCTTGGGTACCTTTGATGTTCGGCATGTGGTGCGTATGGGAGGGGGCGTTAGGTAATTTAAGGTATTAGTAAGGTGGGGTGTTAATTTGTCATGCTGGATTTCTGGTAGACAAACCTGTCCTGTTAAAGTGGCCTTTTACACCTTCAGAGGCTCCGGTTCTGTGTGTGGTCTCATCCACGTGCATGGTGAGGTCCTGGACTAGAAAGAGAGATGGGACATTACCAGGAACCAGATCCCCTTGCCTATGAAAAGGTGGCTAATACGCTGAACAACAACAGTTGGAGATTTACCGACTTCAGAGAAGAAAGCTGAACGTAGAGCTCTGGACTAGGGTAGACAACACCATTCTAGGACTAATATGGCGACTCCTGAGCAAAGAACAGAGGCATGAACCAAAGTACAGTCTGCAAGAGGAGGAATGATGGGAGAAGCGCCAGGATGGAGTCACGTGCTTAGATGCACCCCAAAGAAAGACTTTGTCATCATGGGAGGCTAAGCCAGAGCACTGATCTCCATGCTTTGGTCCAACGTCTTTCAGCATCTGGTGTCCTTGCCACCAGGGACTCCTGGGTCCATCTGTTGCCACTTCATCCAGTGAGGCAGATCAGAGCCAGTGCTTGAGAAATAAATGGGTTTAATACCACTTAGCTTGGCTTTGGCAATTCTCTGATATCAACCTTGCAGAATGAGCCCTGGAGACAGGACTAGCTGCTAGAGTACAAAGTATGGATGCTTCTTAGTGGTAGATGGGAGAGTCCAAAGTGGGAAGACAACAAACAAAGAAAGTGAACAATGTAACTTTATGGAGTGATCCTGTCGTGATGACTCTCCCCAATGGTTGTGGCCTGAAAATGAAATAGTGATGTGAGGATGGGTGTGGATTTAAGAAATCTCAGGAGATATTTCGTATCAGACTGGTATATGATGAACAAAGTATGTGGCGGAATTGATTTTCTTGCCTGAAGCCTCTGTTTCTTTTATTTTAGACAAGCTGAGGCTAGTGGATTACTGTGGCTATATAAAACAGAGCAATGGCCTTCAGCTGACTCCTTGGAGGTCAGGTGAATGTGTTCAGTAAAGTTTGCTTTACCTATGGAGATTGTATGCATGATAGCAGTAAGGGTGCTTCATATTATTCTGAGCTATTTTGCACTTTTGTAGTTCTAATGCTATACCCGTTTGTAGAGCAATGTGTGCAAAAGAAGCTTGGATAGTCTCACCAGTGATGTCATCAATGATGTCATTTGAGATGTCATAAATGATGTCATGGAACATGTTATGAGTTATGTAATATGTGCGGTCATACGCAGTGCTTGACGGGGGTGCAAGGTATAGTTAGCTCTGCTAACTCTAACTGTTGAATTTCTATGTTTTTAGGTCTCGTCCTAAACTGCCTCTGGTCCTTCCACCTGGGGTCCACACCCTTAGGCTGACCAGCCTTCAGGGGCGAGGCTCTCCTCCCCCTAACTCTCCTTCTGGGGTTCCTCACCCTACCCTGCGAGGCACCCTCAGACCACCACTGTCTCCTCAGTACAGGGCCTTGACCCTTCAACTGATTCCTCAACCTAGGGTCTAAACCCTTAGGCTGAGCCGGTGCCCGAGGCGAGACCTTCCTCCCTCTGCACCCCCTTCCAGATTTCAGCACCCTCCTAACGGGAAAAGTACCCCTGGAAGTAAATTTCAGGGGGACCCTGTTAACAGAGGCCCCACCCGCCAGGTCAGGCAACCCCTGAGCCTGGCATCCCAGCACAGGATCTAAACCCTGCGACTGGGCCAACCCCAGAACCTCAGGCGCGCTGGTTACAGTCGCCCTGGGTCCTCCTGACACTAGGGGCTCCCTTTCCTCGGGCGGCACATCGGGACAGCCTAGGCTCCCAACCTGGGGCTCCCTTGCGGAACTCTCCAGGCCCTGAGACTGCGGTTGGGGCACCTCGGGACACCTCCCCGTCTCACTCCTTCCTATGGATAGGTCGTGAGGCCCTACAACCCTCTCTCCCTGGGAGCTAGCTGGGCTATCTGCCACCTCTCCCACCTCGCTGGGTTGGAAGAGCCCTGCACCACCCCCTTCAGGGTCACCCACCAATGCCTCCTCCGACACCCTGGTGATGTCATCCTGGGGTAAATAAAATTCCAGCTCCTGTGGAGCTTTCGGTATGCTGCCACCAGTGTCCTCACTGGACACATTCATCTGGAGGGCACGCAACTCCAGCTCTTTTAGCCGAAGCTCGTGCGCCATCTTCATTTCCTCCATTGCCCATCTCCTGTTTTCCCTTTCTTGTTCCAATCGGGCCAATTCCCTTTCTTTCTCTTGTTCTAACTTGGCCAGCTCCCACCTTAACTGCCTCTCTTCCCTCCTGTCCTCGTACTCCTCTGGAGACGCGCTCCTCCTCGACCCTGTCCTACTACTGGCCCCAGAACGTCTCCCTGGGGGCACATTTTCAGATACATCTACATTTAGTATGTCGATCACTTCCTGGGCGCTCTCCTCCTGAGGTGCATCTGGCGCCTCCTGTCCCTCATCCCCTCTCCCGTCTGGGTGGGCTTCTACCCATGCCCTAATGGCGGTGCGGAGTTCCGGTCCTTTGGCCCTCCGTACCCCAGGCACCCCCATCCCCTGCCCGAACTCCCTTAGTTGCTTCACTGAGTACCCCTCGAGGTCAGCTAACCGGAATTCCATTCTGGCAGGTGGGGACCTAGACACTAAGGAGAAAAATTCCTAGGGTATAGACAACAGTTATCAGCTAACCAGGCTCCTTGCACTCTCAACCTGGACAGTGGAAATAATAATGCAGCAATCAATGGTTTTCAAGCTCTGGAACAAATAGGCGTTTAATTGTGGCGCCCTCCGCCTCACGGAAGGGTGCTGTATGGTCACAGGTCCTAAGGATCCCACCGCTCGCCACCAATGTAGGACCTGGGGTCTCCAGGCCCTATGGGGCGGTAACGTGACACGAGCGGTCGGGCCACCAAAGGTCTGTGTGTAAAGCAACCATACAACACGCACCTCACATGCGACGAGGAACACCCACAATAAGTGACGCCACACTGTTGGAGTTATGTAAATACTCAAGTTTATCAAAGTAGATCACGTTAGATGCAGTTCATGAGGTAGCAGTACATTTCATATGCTGATAATGCAATAGCTAGCGATGTACACATCAATCAGGAGCTATAAAGGCTGTTCATACTACCTATGCATTTCATGAGATAACAGTACTGCCTGGGGCACAACTACCAAACACGTAGCTGTACACGTGCTCTTCACCTTCCTGTTGCGTTGTGCGCGCTAACTGGTGACGACCTCAGAACGGGGCATCTAGCATGGAGAGCTACTCGCAACTAAGGATATTTAGCACTTCAAGGTAGACCAGGAGCAGCAGAGCGCTACTCGTAACTTCTGGCACTTAGCACTGCAGTAGGAAACATGAATAACAGAGCGCTACTCGTAATCAATAGCGCGTAACATTTCAGTAGGGCATATGGATAATAGAGCGCTACTCGTACTCAATAGCACCTAACACTTCAATATGGCATATGAACAACAGAGCGCTACTCGGAATCAATATCACGTAACACTTCAATATGGCATATGAATCACAGAGCGCTACTCGGAATCAATATCACGTAACACTTCAATATGGCAGATGAACAACAGAGCGCTATTCGGAATCAATATCACGTAACACTTCAATATGGCAGATGAACAACAGAGCGCTACTCGGAATCAATATCACGTAACACTTCAATATGGCATATGAACAACAGAGCGCTACTCGGAATCAATAGCACTTAACATTTCAATATGGCATAAGAATCACAAAGCGCTACTCGGAATCAATAGCACCTAACACTTCAATATGGCATATGAATCACGGAGCGCTACTCGGAATCAGTAGTACGTAACACTTCAATATGGCATATGAATCACGGAGCGCTACTCGGAATCAATAGCACCTTTCACTTCAATAGGGCATTTGAATCACAGAGCGCTACTCGGAATCAATAGCACCTAACACTTCAATATGGCATATGAATCACAGAGCGCTACTCGGAATCAATATCACGTAACACTTCAATATGGCATATGAATCACGGAGCGCTACTCGGAATCAATATCACGTAACACTTCAATATGGCATATGAATCACGGAGCGCTACTCGGAATCAATAGCACCTAACACTTCAATAGGGCATTTGAATCACAGAGCGCTACTCGGAATCAATAGCACCTAACACTTCAATATGGCATATGAATCACAGAGCGCTACTCGGGCTCGGGTGCAGTCAGTGTTTAACACGGGGCTGTCCACAGGGAGCACACGGGACTTGCGGAGCGAGTCTCTTGCTCCGGTGCAGTTCGTGGGCACCGCGCTTCAGGGCAGACACGGGGGGTACCAGGAAGGGATCCCTCGGCGGGGTCTCTCCGTCGCGATGACAGGGGGAACTCCCACGGAGAGGGAACCCGGGCCCAGGGTGCGGTGTGGCTCCCAACCAGCAGGGGGCGCACCAGGGGCGATCCCAGCCTTCGGGCTTACCTCCATCTCCGCGCTGGAAGGCGTCCGTTCCCGCGATGATGGGGGCACTCGTTCTCGACCTCGTGCACTTCTCCTCACAGCTGCGACGGCAGCGACGGGGCCCTGGGCTTCTCCACGGGCCTCACGACACGGCAGGGTACTTCTTCCGGCCTCATGGTCGCGGCGGTGAGTGCGCTGGCTTGCACAACACGGGGGGTGCTAAAGTTAAGGATGGGGTACTGTGTTCAGCGGAGCCCGCTGCCGGGGGTCCCAGACCAGGGCAGGGAGCGCACGGGTCACAGCGCTAATACCTGGTCGATCCCCGGTGGTTCTCCAATCAGCTTCACATCAGAGTTCAGGGGTCAGTCTGGACACGCAGTCTCAGTGCTTTGGCTTGTAAGTTTAAAGTTCAGTCTGGACACGCAGTCTCAGTACTTGGCTTGTAAGGTTGAAGTTCAGTCTGGACACGCAGTCTCAGTGCTTGGCTTGTAAGTTTCGGTTCTTAGATGTCAGATAAGGTCTTGTTGGCGCAGATGTATCTGGCGCCCTTAGGGGTTCTGTTGCAGGGGGGTAGGGATGGAGAAGGCGACTAGGTCCTTCCTAGTCAGGCTGGGCAGAGGTTCTCTGGGTCCTCCTACTACTGGGCAAGATCAGTGTGTTTCACAGGGTCCCTCACTCACTTAAGAGGCAGCACCTAGATCCTGTGACTCTCAGAGGCATAAGTCCCTGGCTAGGCCCTACCGCCTACACTCCTGGTGGATTCTTCCAGCTCTGCTTCACCCCAATGGCCAACTCACCACAAAAGTTTCCCTCCCTCTCTTAAGTAGCCCTAGGTCAGGTGACCTCTAGCCAAGGTGGCAAAAGAAAAACCACACCTCCCTTCTAGAAGGTTCCAGCACATTCCAGGAGCTTCCCCACTCTACCTATGGGACAAAAAGGCAGGCTGGAGTCGCAACATTGTTGTGGGGTTCCAGCCAGCTCCTGGCAGCTAGGGTGCTACTAGAACAGGCCACTCTGCAGTAGCAGGGGCCTGTGGCAGCCATCTTGGGTGAAGGGAGCACCTGCACCTTAACACTACAAAAACGACAAAATTCAGGGAAAAAGGGCCAAGTCCAACACAGTACATTTCCTAACACCATAAGCATTAACCCAGGGTGCGCAAAACATACTACACACGGTACATTCCCTAACACCATAAGCATCAACACAGGGTGCGCAAAACATACTACACACAGTTCATTTCCTAACACCATAAGCATTAAAACCCAATAGTACTTCAATCACATTAGGGTCCAGGTTGCGCCAGAACCTAAACGTAGCAGCTGCCCACTACTTGCTGGGCAGCTGGGGACAAGAACAGGGCCTAAACGCTGCAGCTGGCACTAAGTGCTGCGCAGCTGGGGAAGTCAAATGAGGCATGGGCTCTCAATGGCCCTTGAAATAATGTCCAAAACGTTGGAGCCACCTAGGCTCTAAAAACGATATGTCCCCCAGTACTGTGGAGCGCACTGGCTCCTGAAATCATTGGGCCAAACAGAAAGAGAACTTGCCCCCAGCGTTGGAGCCAACTGGGGCTCTAGAATAATAATGCCACTTTGGAGCCACGCTGGCTCAGAAATGCAGGAATGCCCCTTTGGAGCCACGCAGGCTCAGAAATACAGGAATGCCCCTTTGGAGCCATGCAGGCTCAGAAATGCAGCAACGCCCCCGTTGGAGCCACGGGGCTCTTAAAATAAACATGCCCCCGTTGGAGCCAGCTGGGGCTCTTAAAATAAACATGCCCCCGTTGGAGCCAGCTGGGGCTCGAGAAACAATCGTGCCCACATGGGAGCGGCCCGCAACGGCGGGACCTCTCTTGCCCCCCACACGGTGTCCAAAGCGAGCCCCCACTCACAGGCTGCCTTGGGGATTCCTGGCTTCTCCGGCTGCTCCTCTCTTCGTCGGGGGGGGGGAAATCGGTCTCCTCTTCACCCGGTCCCTCTTCTGGGACCGGGACTTCACCAAGGCTGCACACGCGGGGCTCTCTCCATCAAGGAGAGCCCCGCTAGGAATATGGAAATCTGTGGTGGTACGCGGGGCTCCCTCTTCATGACGGGAGCCCCGCAGGGGAAAACGGGTACAGGCGCTGCTTGCTCCGGCCGCTTCCTCCTGCAGCATGGGCGTGCGCGTGGCTTCTCCGTCAAACCGGAAGTCGCGCCCGCCATCAGGCACCACGTTGCCTGACTTCCTCCCAGCGATCGGGCCATGGCGGTGAAACGCGGGGTGGGCTCCCGCTTCAATTAGAAATCACAAATGCGGCAATGAGGGGTAGGCTTCCTCCGAATTACGATATAAAAGCAGGGTGGGCTCCTGCTATGAAAATATAAAACTAGGCGGCCATGTGGGGTGGGCACCCACTATTAAAGGCACAATGGGGTAATCTCTACGCTGGGGATTCCCCCGGGGCAGCGGAGCTTCAGCGCCCCAGGGGAATCCATGTCGAGCGCTCCCAGTGTGCAGAAGCAAGAAGGAGCAAGAAAGCGCTCACCAGGCGCTAGAAGTACAGCACAAAGTCCTTCATAGATCAAGGAAAAAAGGTCCCAAACGTCCATCAGGCATCCAGGGGCTGGGCAGGGCCCAGGGAGGCAAGCCTTCCCCTGGGCCCCAGCAGCAGCACGCCCCTGGCAGATTCGAGTCCAAGAACAAGAACCTTTTCATGGGGTCACAGCCCCTCTTTTATACACAGAATCCTTTGTCTCCAAAGATGCAGGGAAGGTGCGAACCAGATGCAACTGGTTCCTGAGCACTTTGTTTTGCTCAGCCCCTCTCCCTATTCACAGGCCAGGGACATTAGACGCACCACAGGAGGTGGAGCCAGCATTGTGTGGGGAAAGCCCAGCCCTATTCAGGTCCCAGGTGTACTCCTCCCTGCCATCAACATGCAGCTCTCTCCATTCACCACCGGGCAGACCCATCCTGACTCCTGGAGCCAGACACACCAGCCAATCGCAAGCCAGACAGTCACTGTACATTTATTATACAGACAGGCCAGCTTCTAGAAGTGGCACTTCTACAGGAGACACCGTAACACAGCACGCATCAATACGCAGCATTCACTCTCACAAGTTCGCACATACCAAACTCGACCCTGCACTCCTTTCACATCAGGACTTAACACGGTCACTCAGATCCCCCATGCATTCCTATGGGAGGGCAGGTCAGTCTCACTAAAACATACACAGAGCGCACGCGCTTTCCACTGGGACACAGTGTAAAAGCGCCTAGAGGCCTAAAACCACTAGTACAACACAGGACAAAGGCTAGGCTAATGCAAAAAGTTCTAGGGGTGAACTGGCCAGAAGGGCCAAGTCCAACAGGAGCCCATGTGAGTGCAGGGTGAGAGTGGAGCCCATGTGAGTGCAGGGTGAGCCGACACGCGGTGAGAAGGGGGCACGTGTGAGTGTAGAGTGCAGCCCATGTGAGTGTAGAGTGAGAGTGCAGCCCATGTGAGTGCAGGGTGAGAGCATGCTGCAGATCAGGGCATACAAATTCTCCCTACTTCCACGGATAGAGTAATTTCACAGTCACACGCACACACACTCATCACACGCTTGGGCCCATTTCACTAACATACGCTCGATTACTCTATCAGCTCTGAACCTGGAAAGAGAAAACTCCTAAACACCCTGTATCTACAGTAAGGTCAATGTGATCAGTTTGATACCGTCCTGAGTCATGATTTAAACAACAATAATCACATTTGAGTTCTCAATAATCGACAAGAAATAACCACCAACACTGTAATTCATAAATGATATTTTATCTAAAATTAGTTCAAATGAAAGTCAATCATTAGCAAAATCATTATTCTCATAGTTACCTAGTCTAGCTAAATGTCATAAAGGGTCAGGACAGGTCTCTCAGTAAAGTCTCCCGAGTCGCCGTCCTCACTGCATCGATCCTCACCAACGCAGGTTTGGGAAGAAGTGGCCTTAGACCCTCCCTAGTCTAACAATATTTATAACAAAACTTACAAAATAGAGCAACATAAAATGTTCTGAATATCCGTTAAACCACTGAGCAGAGCGAGCAGGAAAGGATGTAGCATCGCTACATTTGGAAAATCTCCGCTCAGAAAAATCACAAAAATAAAAAGACGGAAGAAGGAAACTCGAGTTTTGCAAAAGATACTTTCGCCAACGCATTTCCTCGGAACCATAGCGAAACCACCGCTGTAATCACAAAGTTCATTGTGGCTTTCTTTCCTCCAAGGTTATTTGGACGCTTGCCTGGAGTCGCTGTCATCACGGAAACTTTCAAAACTTCCAGCAGAAGCCATGGTCAGGTGACTGTCAACCATGTTCAGCAAGGCTCTCTCATCAAAATTCGGTCACTCGAGTGCAGGCTGTAAAAATCAGCCATTTTGTTACAGGCCAAAACGGACCATCTTAATTAAAAGAGACAAAAACAACGTTACCACAGCATAGTGATTGAACAGTGTTAACCCCACTAATACCCTTATGTGTATGTAATTATCTAGCCTTTTGCAACACAATAATGCATTAGTACACGTTATTTCAGAAGCATTTTGTACTTTTAAACAAACAGCACTTTGCAACATTCATTTAATTAAACCCGCACATTATTATTAAGCAACATATATGCATTCCCACGTGTAGTTTCTCCAGTTAACTATGTTGGTTAGTAAATGTTTTCACACAAAACCAATAATTATCGATTACAGATTAGTAATTTTAGTCTCGATTTATAGACAAAACTGGAGCTTAAAACCCGATAAATTTTCAACAGAAAACCCTGCTCCAGCAATCCCCCCTTTGGTGATATCATCACCAAATAAACAACCCAAAAAAAAAATTTAGTCCCATTTTAGGAGAAATTGGAAATGTCTTTTTTCTTCTCCACAACACTACACACCAGACTCCCTTTCATCATCCCTCTTCGTCTCCAAGTACACACTCTCCCTCAATTCTTCTAATTCTATCTCTTGTGGATCTCTCCTTGACCTCTTTTGTTTCTTTTCAGCATTACTTCTAATTATTCTCTTTTTCCCTCCCCTGTTTTTACAACACAAACACACCAATCTTAGTATCAACAAAGCAACAATTACACATGTCAAAGGAAACAATATCTTACCTATAATAGTACTACCTTTCTTAGCAATAAAACTCTTAACAGCTATCACTTTTTTAGCTAATTTAGTCCAGATACTTTCAGCTTCCAGTGGTACTAATTCTTCATGCAAATCAGTAATATTTTTGATATAGACCCTCAGGTCTTTGCTTTCGTCGGGAATGTAAGTGCAACAATGTTGAACTTTCAGCATTCCACAGACCCCACCCTCCTTGGCCAATAGAATATCAAGGGCAAGTCGATTTTGCATAGACATGGCACGTACGGCAATCATCTCCGTATTCACCAAAAGAAACCCTCCAGCAGTACTTGTCGATAAGCGATCCACCACTGTTGACAGTTTCCGAATCCCATATGCATTTAAAGAAATTCCCACTGCTGGAATTAAAGCTCCAAAAATATCACCTACAATTTCTGACCAAGTTTCTCTCTTAAAACGTGTTAGTAAATTAATATGTTCTACATCTTCTATCTTATCTATATGAAAGATCTTTGGAAAGACCAGGCCCACATAACACGTGCCATACCAATGGTCAGGCAACCTGTAATAAGCCTTGTTCCCACAAACATAATACACTCCTGGGAAAACTGGATCCTCTCCTCCCTTGAAACCCCATCCTGTTGCAATGAAGTATGTATCATGACATTCACTAGTCCCAACAAAATATGTATCATATTGGGATTTCTTTCTAGTAATGCATAGTTTACCTTTCTGTGGTGCATCCAGAGCCAAAGTCGGACTGGCCCCATTCTTCAACTCCTTTCCCATCTCAATGTCCCAAATTGTCTCACTTACTCTATATTTCCCTGCCTTTTCATGCATGCTCATTCTCCTTTCCTCCACCATATTTAGGAAAGCCTTCTCCTCTTCTTTCAAACTGCAAGTTAAATTGTTCTTAAAAATGTAATCTAATGTTAATTCTTCTTTTTCAACAAAAATCTCACCAAAAATGTTAGCATCTTTAGCTGGATTCAGCCTTTTGTTCATAGGCAATTGCCCAAAAATGTTATCTTTGTTAGACATCTCATAATCTATTTTCCCTAGCAAATAAAAAACACTACTCAGCACACTACAAGAAATTCCATACGTAGCTGGTAAATGGTGATAAGTAACACCCTCTGAAACGGATGCAGGTAATTGCATACATACGTAGCAATCCCTAACTTCCATCGTCTTCACATATTCATACAACAACTTTGAAAAAACATTACTAGAAAAATCATTAATCGACCTATCTTTATGTATGTAAGTATTACTAATTCTAGTTGGAATTACTTTATGCGAACTCTTCTCTGCATTAGTCACATTCTCAGTGTGTATTCCTAAAGCGTCTAATGTAACCCTAAAGGTAACTAATAAAGCTAAAACACCCCATAACAGCATTAATAATCCAGTACAGCAGCAGCACATTCTACACCATCTTTTTAAGAAGGCACATCTACTTTGCTTATTCTCCATGTTAGCCATTTTACTACTTTGACCGTGTCTTTTGACTTAGCCTCTATTATTACACTACTTGCACTTCTAGAACTTTGGATTACTTCAAAACAGCTTAATTTCAGACTTTCCTTTCTTCACTTTGCTCCAAGTGACTCCTTAGGTTCACTCAATTTGGATATTCATCACTCTTCACTTCAACTTCTTCGACATCAAATTGTATTAGATCATCAACAACATCCTCAGTATCTGACTTTTCTTCAATGTCAGTCAAGATTACTTTCAGGATTTCACCTGTATCTTCCTCAACCACTTCTTGTACGGTCTCCTCTGGATTTCCTCGACTATCTGCCTCTTCACCTTCAGACAGTGCCACGTACGTCCATTCCGGCGACCTATACTTCTGGTTAGGTTTTCTGATTCTTTTGATCTCCTCTAGTTCTTTTGAAACCTTTTGTTTTTCACCTTTTGCTTGATTCTGACTCGACACCTCGTTCACTTGTTCAGCTTTTGATGTATTTGCTCGTGTCAGTCTGTATCTCAGCCTCTTTATCCTGTTGTTAGGCCAAAGATCTCCTCTCACAACCTTTTTCGGTCTTACTTCTTTATTATTCCTCTCTCCAATCCAAGTTCTCTTTCTCAGAACTCGACCCTCTGATTTCTCATTCTCACTTTCATCTGATTCTGTCTCATTTGCCTCTTGTTCTTCAGCAGTTTTCCTTAGCACCACAGTTTTTCCCACCACCGATTGAGATTTCCCTAACTCTTTCCCTCCTCGGGTCTCCGACACGCAATCTTCCTGCTGCCTACTTGTCCCTTCACCTAACTTATCAGGAATGTTCCCTACACCTCCTCGGGGGTCTTCCGCAAATTGTCCCTCTCTAACTTCTACTGACCCTGCTTCTTCAGGTGTAATCTCAAGTGGATTCTCAACTTCTTCATCTGATTCAGGAGTAGTCTCTGTGGAGTTGTTCTTTTCTCTTCTGTTTTCTCCACTGCTCGTTGGAACTTCAGGCACTCTTACAGAATCTGATCTCCCTTCTGAGACTCTCAATTGTTCTCTTGAAGCCTCCTCTGATTCTCTTCCTGAATTTCGATTTCTTCTCACCGACTCAGCTTCCTCATCATCGCTGGAATCTGACTCTTCAAAATACTCCTTACCAGTCCCATCCTTTGGATTAGGAACTCTCAGAGTATGACTTGCATGCACCCAGTTTTTCACACCGGCACACTTTACTGCAGTCGTCGTAGTTAGAATGACTTGTCTTGGTCTTCCCCACCTTGGCACCAAGCAATTTCTTCTTCTGTGTACCTTAATCCTCACCCAGTCTCCTGGACTCAGATCATGGGCTTGCTTCTTCTCAAGTGTGGTAGCGTCTTCTCCAACCTGGTGAAACACAGAATGAACTGCGTCAGCCAGGCCTTTACAGTAATCCAAAATCATGTCATCAGTTATTGTCATCAACTTATTGACAGGCACAAATGCATGTCGCATTGCGCGTCCCATCAAAATCTCATGTGGACTCAAACCAGTAGTTCTATCTGGAGTAGATCTAATAGTCATTAGCACTAGAGGCAAGACATCAGGCCATTTCATTCCAGTGGCTAAACACATCTTACCAATCCTGTTTTTGATTGTGCCATTCATCTGCTCCACCACGCCAGAAGCCTCTGGTCTGTATGCACAATGTAGCTTCTGCTGTATGCTCAATGCTTCACAAATTAAACTCATGAGCTCATTATAGAAGTGTCCACCTCTATCAGACTCAATCGTTACTGGAAACCCGTACCTAGGAATCAACTCTCTTAACAGTAACTTTGCAACTGTTATTCCATCATTTCTCCTAGTTGGATAGGCCTCCACCCATCTCGAGAACAAACAGACTACCACTAGAACATACCTCAGTCTGTTCACTTGGGGCATTTCAATGAAATCAATCTGCATTCTCGTAAAAGGACCACCTTCTCTGCCTATCGTTCCCAGACTCACCACTGTCTTTTTCCCAGTGTTAAATTGCTGGCAAATCAAACATCTTTGGCAGGTGCTTTCTGCAATCATCCTGAACTTTGCATTATACCAAGTCTGCTTAAAAGACCTGATCATCGCATCCCTTCCCAAGTGTCCCTGGCCATGATACATTCTTGCCATTGTCGACAGCATAGAGTTGGGCATGACTGGTCTACCATCTTTATAGATCCAGACATGATCTGCTTCTTTTGGGGCACAACCTGCCTTGATCCAATCTTTCTTTTCTTCTTTTCCTGCCTCATCCTGCAACTGTTTCACTTCATCCCACGTCTCTAGGACATTAGTAAACATCACAGAACACAAAGACATTTCCCTTTCTCGTTCCCTGTTAATCGAGTGATTATTTTTAGCACAATACTGTGCAATGTCGTTTGCGAAACGATTTCCAAGTGTAACAAAATCATCTCCTTGTCCATGAGCAGCACATTTTACAACTGCTAATTCTTTAGGCAGCTGTATCGCCTCAAGTAATTTCCCAATCACTTCAGCATTCTTTATTGGAGTCCCACTCGACGTCAAGAAACCTCTCTGTAGCCAAAGCTGGCCAAAATCATGCACAACTCCAAATCCGTACTGACTATCAGTCATTACAGTCACTCTCAGATTCTTTCCAATCTTGCAAGCTTTCGTCAATGCCACCAATTCAGCAACTTGAGCAGACTTCACTCCTTTCAAAGACGAAGCTTCCATAACTTCTGAAACCTTACACACTGCATATGCTGCACACAGTACACCATCATCATTTCTCAGACATGATCCATCCACAAACAGCACATGGTCACTTTCAGGCAATGGAAGATCTCTTATGTCTGGTCTCGGCTTTGTACAGAAATCAAGCACATCCAAACAATTATGATCATCTTCGTTCTTTACACCCTCGTTTTCAGTATCTGGCAACAATGTTGCTGGATTCACATTCACACATCTCTCAAGAGTCACATTTGATGCTCTCAGAATGACTTTCTCATATTTAGTCAGTCGACTATGTGACATATATTGAGTTCTGCTTCTCGTCAAAAGGATTGCCACATTGTGAGGTACAAATACCCTTACAGGATATCCCATTATTATACCCTCACTCTGTTCCAAGCTTCTGCATGTAGCAGCTACTGATTTCAGACAACCTGGCAAACCCACAGCTACAGGGTCAAGTGTCGATGAGAAGTACGCAATAGGCCTCCTCAGTTGTCCGTGCTTCTGGATTAACACCGAAAGTGCACATCCATTTCTCTCACTACAGTACAACTCAAACTCTTTTTCATAGTCTGGCATTCCCAAAGCAGGGGCTTCACACATTCTGCTCTTCGACTCCTCAAATGCTGCCCTTTGTTCTCCATCCAGTTCTAATGGATCTTTCACCTCACTTTTTGTCAGCTTAATCAATGGCTTTGCTATCAGGGAGAAGTTACTAATCCACTGACGACAATAACCCACCATCCCCAGAAACATTCTCACTTCTCGCTGGGTCCTTGGGGCTCTCATTCCCCTGATAATTTTGATCCTGTCATCTGTCACTTTCCTCAGACCTTTTTCCATATTGTGTCCAAGATAATGCACCTCTTTCTTGCAAAATTGCAGTTTGGCTGGAGATACCTTTAACCCTCCATCTGCCAGATGATTCAGTAAAGCTATGGTATCTACTTCACAAGCTTCACGTGTCTTTGATGCCACAAGTAAGTCATCAATATACTGCACTAGCACTGAGCTCTCAGGCATGATCAAACTCTCCAACGACTTTTTCAACAACTGATTGAATATCGAAGGACTCTCCGTATACCCCTGTGAGATACGACACCATGCTAAAATACGCTGGCCAAACCGGAATGCAAAAATCGGCTGGCTGTCATGATGCAATGGAATTGAAAAGAAAGCATGACACAAATCAATCACTGTGTACCACTCAGCATCATGTGGAATCTGATACAAAATCACTGACGGATTTGGCACAATGGGACAACATGCCACCACAATTTTGTTAATCTTTCTCAAATCTTGTACAATCCTGAACTTCCCATTCGGCTTCTTTAGCCCCATGATCGGTGAGTTACACGGGCTACTCAATAGTTCTCTCAAAACTCCCTGCTGAATCATTTTCTCAATAATAGGAGTTATTCCCTCAATTATTTCTGGTGTCATTTTGTACTGAGGGATATTAGGATAAGTAATTCCCTTTTTCACTGATATTTTCACAGGATCTACATTATTCATCAATCCCACGTCTTCTCCTGTAAAATCCCAAACTGCTCTTTTCACTGTGTCTCTCAGCTCTTGAGGCAAATCCTCCGGATTAAACACAGCATATGTACCAACCATCTCACTCTCTCTATTATCTAGAGTCATTCGGTACAAAACATCCTCATCTGGTGTTTCAAAAGCTATTCCATCCGGTGTACAGAAAATTGTACAATTCATCTTGCACAGCAGGTCCCTGCCTAACAAGTTCACTGGACTAGTGTCACAGACCACAAATCTGTGCATGTCTGAAAATTTCCCTATTTGTACCCTTACTGGTTCGGTAAGACGTGTCTTGATTTGTGTATTTGCTACACCAACTACTTGGATTGCTTCATCCGAGAGAGGAAGATTTCTAATATCTGCTGACCTGACAGTTGATCTCGTCGCTCCTGTGTCTACTAAAAAAGTAACACCTTCTTCATTTACTTTCCCATCTACAAATGGTCCTGCCTGGTCTATTTCTAGAGTTGCACCAAGTATGCACTCTTCCTCCTCTCTTCGGCACCGTCAATATTCACCTTCGGACTCACTCCCTTCATTCTTTAACAAATACTGTTGTACCGGGTTAGAACGCCTTGCTTTGTTTACCTGCTCATCATTG
The DNA here is from genome assembly GCF_964204655.1 of Triturus cristatus. Classification (NCBI taxonomy): domain Eukaryota; kingdom Metazoa; phylum Chordata; class Amphibia; order Caudata; family Salamandridae; genus Triturus; species Triturus cristatus. The sequence goes on from NC_140595.1 coordinate 848,382,296, forward strand.
TAGAATCCCGAATCCTGATTGTACTTTTGTGACCCTCTATTCTGCGGCAAGGGCGGTCTTGGCTCCTGACTCTGCTGTTTAACAACCTTCTGCTGTTGCTGCTGTTGATTACACCCCTCAGTCTGCACCTGTTGATTTAAGGGTTTACTTTCATTATTCACTAATGATGGATTGGTACACTCGGATCTCCAATGTCCCAGCTGACCACAGTTGTGGCAAGGAAACTTTTTCTTTGCCTCATCTAAATTTCCCTTTCCTTTCCCCACATATCTGGGCCTATTCCCTGGATTATTTGCCTGTTCCACCAACTGTGCTTCTTGTCTTTCCGCAACTTTCACCTGTGCCCACATTGCCTTTTCTTTCAGCTTTCTTTGCTTTGCTTCAATTTCATCACTGAAGTATTTCGCATGTCTCAGGATCTCATCTATTTTCTTACTCTGCCAGTCCACTGTATGCTCACGAATTCTCTCACTAATCTCAGGTCTCAGACCATATACAAATCTGTATACAAAATGACTCAAATCCTTGTCACCCAGGTGTTCATCCCCACTGAATTGTTTGAAAGCCAGTATCAGCCTCTCATAAAAAGCATGAACTGATTCTTTTGCTTCCTGATGTGTTCGATCTATCTTAACCCAGTCTGTCTCTTTTGGAGGTACTTTATTTTTCAGGAATACAATTACCTGATCGTATTTTTTCATTACTTCTGGATCTGGTGCTCCTGTTTTCTGATCTCTTGGATATTCCTCAGTAGGCCAACTCACAACTATTTTACACTCAGCCCACAAGTCTGCGTGAACAATTATATCAAACAGACTATTCAGATCAATCCACAGCACTTTTGACAATTTCACAAATCTATCTACCTGCCTATACCACTCGACGGGCTTTTCTCTCAGTCGAGGGAAATCATTTGTAAATGATAAAATATCCTGTCTGGTCCATGGAACATGTACATATCCTCCTCCAGGTATTTCTCTCATTGGATAAGCATCCACTGTTTTCTCTTTTTCTCTCACAGGAAATGCTGAATAAGTCCTATCCACTGATTCTTCCCTTTTCTTGTACCACCTATCCTTCCATCTTTCTACATCACCCCATTTTCGCAACAGTGCAATCATCTCTTTAATCTGTCCTGTTCTGCCAGCACCATTTAGATTTTCAATATCCTTATCCGTGTAATCCACCCTGTAAGGTTTCTGCAAAACTTTCACCTTATCCATGTCAACTCCCTGTTCACTCGCTATTGTTCTTAACCTTTCATGTGTATTCTTTAACCCTCCAAGTGATGCTTTTGCACATGATTAACAGTTCTCCATCATGATGGTTTTTGAGTATGTCTGTAGAAATTGTCCCTGCAACAAGCTCCTCCAATTCAATGCGCAACCTGGCCACATCAATTGCCTGTGAATCTTTATCTCTCTTTTGAAGAACTCTCATCCAATCATTCAAATCCTCAGCTGTTATTTCTGTAGACTTTTTCACTGTACCCACTTTCTCTGGCATCCTTTGCGGTTCCAAAATCGGCATCCCTGAACTACTAGTATCACTAGTATCCATTCTCGAATTAGACTGCACCTCTATTCCTCCACTACATGTGTCACGTCTTGATTGTCTCAAATCATTATTTTCTATCCTTATTCCTGACTCTCCTGAAGGACCAGCCAAATTTGTTAATTTATTCCCAACATATGGAACCATCAAACCCTTCTCACCCGTCCTCTGCTTATCAAAAATAGGCATAACCGGACCTATGGTTACAGGCACCGTAACAGCTTCCAAATTCTTCGTCAGCTCTCTAATCTTTTCAGTCAGTTCAGATGTAGTTCTGGCTAATTCTCTCGTATTCTCATCACCACATTGACTCTCTCTCGCTTTTTCTCTGAAAGAGCTACCACTTTTTAAATCAGGTGTCACAACTTCTGTCTCAATGATACGCAAAGTATCTCTTATGGGGAACAACCTTTACAACGCAACTTTTACAACGCACTACCTTTACAACGCATTTTTTACAACGCATAATCCATTACAACGCATGACATTACAACGCATGACACTACAACGCATTTTTAAAAACTACCTTTACAACGCATTCCATTACAACGCATACTACCATTACAACGCATACCATTACAACGCATAATATTACACTACACTATCCAACACTTACCCTACTGTTGCACCCCCTGGAGTTAGAATAGTAATTTTTACCCCTATTCTATCCAACACTTACCCTACTGTTGCACCCCCTGGAGTTAGAATAGTAATTTTTACCCCTATACTATCCAACACTTACCCTACTGTTGCACCCCCTGGAGTTAGAATAGTAATTTTTACCCCTATACTATCCAACACTTACCCTACTGTTGCACCCCCTGGAGTTAGAATAGTAATTTTTACCCCTATACTATCCAACACTTACCCTACTGATGCACCCCCTGGAGTTAGAATAGTAATTTTTACCCCTATACTATCCAACACTTACCCCACTGTTGCACCCCCTGGAGTTAGAATAGTAATTTTTACCCCTATACTATCCAACACTTACCCTACTGTTGCACCCCCTGGAGTTAGAAAAGTAACTTTTACCCCTATACTATCTAATACTTACCTTAAATGCAATTTAACATTATGCGTTGTAATGGTATGCGTTGTAAAGGTAGTATGCGTTGTAATGGAAATGCGTTGTAAAGGTAGTTTTTAAAAATGCGTTGTAGTGTCATGCGTTGTAATGTCATGCGTTGTAATGGATTATGCGTTGTAAAAAATGCGTTGTAAGTGCATGCGTTGTAAAAGTGTGCGTTGTAACGTCATACATCCATCTCTTATTGGAGTAGCAACCGGTGTGCTCTCTTCTGGTTCTGGTCTATATGGAGGGGGTCTCTTGTAAATCATGTCATCCAAGACCTCATCCTCATAATCATTAACTCTATACCTTTTCACTTCTGCTTCAGGTACCCCTCTTTTTTCCTTTCTTTCTTCCTTCTCTTCAATCGCCCTCATAGGATATAATCCTTCTGCCATGCTAGCAAGGTTATTTGGACGCTTGCCTGGAGTCGCTGTCATCACGGAAACTTTCAAAACTTCCAGCAGAAGCCATGGTCAGGTGACTGTCAACCATGTTCAGCAAGGCCCTCTCATCAAAATTCGGTCACTCGAGTGCAGGCTGTAAAAGTCAGCCATTTTGTTACAGGCCAAAACGGACCATCTTAATTAAAAGAGACAAAAACAACGTTACCACAGCATAGTGATTGAACAGTGTTAACCCCACTAATACCCTTATGTGTATGTAATTATCTAGCCTTTTGCAACACAATAATGCATTAGTACACGTTATTTCAGAAGCATTTTGTACTTTTAAACAAACAGCACTTTGCAACATTCATTTAATTAAGCCCGCACATTATTATTAAGCAACATATATGCATTCCCACGTGTAGTTTCTCCAGTTAACTATGTTGGTTAGTAAATGTTTTCACACAAAACCAATAATTATCGATTACAGATTAGTAATTTTAGTCTCTACTTATAGACAAAACTGGAGCTTAAAACCCGATAAATTTTCAACAGAAAACCCTGCTCCAGCAAGCACACCCTGTGAGAGGGGAGCTTGTATGAGTGCAGGGTGAGAGTACACCCTGTGAGAGGGGAGCTTGTATGAGTGCATGGTGAGAGGACACCCCATGAGAGTGGAGCCCATGTGAGTGCAGGGTGAGAGGACAACCTGTGAGTGTAGGGTGAACGGACACGCCGTGAGAGTGGAGCCCATATGAGTGCAGGGTGAAAGTTGCCCATGTTAATGCAGCGTGCAATGAAACCCCGTAAAAGAGGAGGTAGAGTGGGTGCAGAGTGCGATGACACCCCGTGAGAAGTGAACCCATGCGAGTGCAGGGTGGGAGGACACAGTGTAAGGGGGAGCCCATGTGAATGCAGCGTGCAATGACACCCCATGAGATGGGAGCCCCAGTGAGTGCAGGGTGAGAGTGGAGTGCATGTGAGTGCAGGATGAAAGGACACCCCGTGAGAGGGGAGCCCACATGAGTGCAGGGTGAGCGGGGAGCCCCTGTGAGTGCAGTGTGAAAGGACATCCTGTGATAGGGAAGTCCACGTGAGTGCAGGGTGAGTGGAGCGCATGTGAGTGTAGGGTGAGAGGACACCCCGTGAGAGGGGAGCCCATGTGAGTGCAGGGTAAGAGTGGAGCGCATGTGAGTGTAGGGTGAGAGTACACCCTGTGAGATGGGAGCCCATGTGAGTGCAGGATGAATGGACACCCTGTGAGAGGGGAGCCCATGTGAGTGCAGGGTGAACGGACACCCTATGAAAGTGGAGCCATGTGAGTGCAGGGTGAAGGGACACCCTGTGAGAGGGGAGCCTATGTGAGTCCAGGGCGAACGGACACCCTGTGAGAGGGGAGCCTATGTGAGTGCAGGGTGAACAGACACGCGTGAGAGTTGAGCTCGTGTGAGTGTAGGGTGTGATGACACCCCGTGAGAGGGGAGCCCATGTGAGTGTAGGGTGAGAGTGGACCCCATGTGAGTGCAGGGTGTGATGACACCCCTTGAGAGGGGAGCCCATGTGACAGTAGGGTGAACGGACAACCCGTGAGATAGGAGCCCTTGTGAGTTCAGGGTGCGATGACACCCCTTGAGAGGGGAGCCCATGTGACAGTAGGGTGAACGGACAACCCGTGAGAGAGGAGCCCATGTGAGTTCAGGGTGCGATGACACCCCGTGAGAGGTAAACACAAGCGAGTGCAGGGTGGGAGGACACAGTGTAAGGGGGGAGCCAATGTGAGTGCAGGGTGAGAGTAGAGCCTATGTGAGTGTAGGGTGAGAGTAGAGCCCATGTGAGTGCAGGGTGCGATGACACCCCATGAGAGGTAAACACATGCGAGTGCAGGGTGGGAGGACACAGTGTAAGGGGGGGGCCAATGTGAGTGCAGGGTGAGTGGAGCCCATGTGAGTGCAGGGTGAGAGTAGAGCCCATGTGAGTGCAGGGTGCGATGACACCCCATGAGAGGTAAACACATGCGAGTGCAGGGTGGGAGGACGCAGTGTAAGGGGGGAGTCAATGTGAGTGCAGGATGAGTGGAGCCCATGTGAGTGCAGGCTGCGATGACTTCGTGTGAGAGAGGAGCTTGAGCGAGTGCAGAGTGCGATGACACCCCATGAGAGGTGAACCCATGAGAGTGCAGGGTGGGAGGACACAGTGTAAGGGGGGAGCCCATGTGAATGCAGCATGCAATGACACCTGTGAGAGGTGAACCTGTGTGATTGCCGGGTGAGAGGACACCCCGTGAGAGAGGAGCTTGTGTGAGTACAGCGTGCGATGACACCCCGTGAGAGAGGAGCTTGTGTGAGTACAGGGTGCGAGGACACCCCATGAGAGAGGAACTTGTGTGAGTACAGGGTGCGATGACACCCCGTGAGAGGTGAACCTGTGTGATTGCCGGGTGGGAGGACTCCCCATGAGAAGGGAGCCCAAGTGAGTGCAGAGTGGAGCATATGGAAACCTGACCTGTTAGCACTGCCAATGCTTGTTTTAAATGCCCCCTTTTCAGTCCTTTCTGCTATGCCAAGGGTGGGAAGTGGAGCTGCCAGGACAACTGGGATCTAATGGAGGCGAAAATGCACCAGGCATCTTGGCCTGAGAGTGCCAATTACAGTGGAAATTCCGTTCCTTCTCCTTCAGCCCTGGCAGCCGCCTGAGGGCGCTTGGGGTGACCTGCGAATACCTCTTGCACAAGGGTGCCCCCAGATAAACCCGCTAATGAGGAGGCCTGAGCCACCCTGCTCCTGGTGTGTGGGGTTGTGTGCTTCCAATCACTCACTGAAAACATCTGTCTGCCCTGCCCCGCACTCTGAGAGGGGCAGCTGAATTCCCAAATTCCAGGTGCGTTTCGAGGAATGAACCCTTCCCACCACAACACATGCCACAGATTGATGTGTCTGCCTCTCAGAGCTGGAAATGTGCCCTTGGTGCAGAGAGAACCACTGATCAGATGGGCAGAGGAGGGCACAGGGGAAAGGCTGGCTTTTGTATAGTGTGTGTACTGAGGTATGCAGTAGAAATGCACATGCACACATATGTGGACACAGAGAACACATCTGCAGGATTCGAGTATACCCAGTTCAAGACACAGTGGGTGTTCACACCCTCAGAAAACACGCACACAGATGCCCATGCACACACAGCACACATGCAAATATCTAGGATTACAGTATGCACAGCTCAACACACATGTGGGTATCCACACATGAGGAAAACACATGTCCAGCTACACACACACACATATGTACACCCACACGCACACACACACACACATATCTAGGATTACAGTATGCACAGCTCAACACGCATGTGGGTATCCACACATGCATAGACAACACACACTCACAGACACCCAAGATTATAGTATGCACAGCTCAACACATATGTGGGTATCCACACATGAGGAAAACACATGCCCAGCTGTACGCACACATACGCACACACACATGCACAACCACACACACGCACACACACACATATGTAGGATTACAGTATGCACATTTCAACACACACACGGGTATCCACACCTGGGATAGGATAGGATAACATGTATAGAGCGCACTGAAACCTGAAGGTGGCAAGCGCTATAGCAGGACAGATGAATCAGGAAGAGGAGCGCAGCCGAGAATCGAGGACTCGAAAAGAGCCAGCCAGGCTTTCAGATGACGTTGAAAGGACATGAAGGAATCTGCTCCTGAGATGTGGCCGTCAGAGTGTTCCGGAGTGTGGCGGCGGCCACCGAGAAGGAGCTCCCGCCCCTTCCAGTCTTCCTGAGTCTGGGGACCCGGAGTTTTTCACAGCCGGAGGATCGAAGTGGTCCGCCAGGAGTGCACCAATGGGAAGGAGCAGTCATGCGGCTGGGCCCCCTCCGATGAAGAGCCTTATACCCTAAGCACAAAGCCTTGAAGGAAACGCGCCTCCTGACAGGGAGCCAATGAAGGGAACGAATCCTGGGGCATATTAACACACACACGGGTATCACCAAAAAGCGGCGATAATTTTATCGCTATATCAGCAAAGACACGCTATCGTGTGAATCCTTGCCTTAGCGCCCTTTCCCGTAATGCCCACTTTTGCATCTCTAATGAGATGCAAAGTGGGCATTCCTTCCCAAAATAACGTGAGAAATGTCGCTAACCGACATTTCTCCAATTATCAATGGGCACGCTAACAAGCATAGCGAAAAGAAAAGTAGCGCTAAACCTGGTTATCGCTACTTACCTTACACCTGCTTTTAGTTTGACTTAGCCATGATATCCAATGGAAGGTGGATATCATGGCTGAGTCTGCCCTGCCCTATCAGCAAGCTATCGCCAAACGTTGTGCGATTATCGCTGTATTTCCAGCGATAATAGCACAATTGGCAGCGTGTGCCTGGAATTTTATCGCTTTTCAGATAAGCATTGCTAATAGCACGCTATCTCAGCGATAAAATTTGGCGATAATTATCCTAGCGCTAAGTGCGCTTAGCGATAATTATCGCCGGTTGTTGCTGATATGCCCCCCTGTCTCTAACCGGCTGCTGTTTGGGTATGTTCAGAATAAGGCGGGCAGCAGCTGTCTGTACAACCTGACGTTTGTTCAGGGAGGAACTATCGATGTTAAGGTAAAGTGCATTACAGGAGTCCAGCTGTGAGGTGGCAATGGCCACAGTGACTGTCTGCTGCAATTCCGAGGAAATGTAAGGAATGATCTTTCTCAGGGTCCTAATGATGTAAAACAAGTTCTGATAATGCGTTTAACCTGTGCATCAAAACTCACAGAGTATTATCGAAAATGACTCTGAGGGTTTTAACTGACTTGACAGGGGTGCGGAGAGGTCCTCGGGCATCTGGACGCCAGGTGTTTGCCCAACTGGAGTTTTGAGAGCCAAACACAAGCACTTGAGCCTGCATTCATCTTCGGGAGTTGTCGTCCATCCAGCAGATAATGCTGAACAGACACTGATTGAACCTCCTCTCCACCAAAGACAGGTCGCAGGAAATGGATACAATAATTTGAGTATGATCTGCATACGACAGCTCTTGAAACCCAAATGAGCGCAGCAGGTCATCCAGAGGGCCCCCACAGAGGATACAGAGTGTTGGGCTCAAGGAGGAGCTCTGAGGCAACCCACAGGAGAGGCTAAACCCCCCCACAGCTGACAATATGCACCCTGTTCGATAAAAAAGAGCAGAAAAGCTGCAAGGCGGACCCACTAACCCCAGCTTGCAGCAGGCCCTGAACCACCCGTGCAGGCGAGACAGTATCGAAAGCTACCGGCAGGCCAAGCATTACCAAGATATCCGCCCGCCCTGATCGACCTAGCCACTGATGCTATACTATGGCCGGCACGAAAACCCATTTTGAGAAGGTTCAAAGATCCCCTTGGTATAAATGAATTTCATCAGCTCCTGATTGATACATTTTTCTAGGATCTTAGCAGGAGCTGGCAACAACGAGATGGGACGAAGATTTTTCATATCTTCAGGTTCAGCACTGGCTTTCTTAAGGAGCGGAGTGACAACAGCTTCCTTCCAGATAGCAGGAAAAATACCCGATTGAAGCTTGCAATTAAAAACCTTCTGAAAACTGTAAGCAATAGGATCCCGTGCATGTTGTAATGTTTTGGGCATGCAAGGATCACACGACGACCCTGACATTAGACTCAACAATAAGTCCTTGGTTTGCTGGACTGAGATAGCGGAGTAAAGATTGTCAGAAGGGCAAAATGCAGATTGATTAAAGAATGTTTCATCTGCAACAGGCAAATTAAAACTCAAGAAGATGTTAATAACTTTACCTTGAAAATATGCTTATACTTTGTCGCAAAACTCTTGAGAAGGATTAAGCGCTGGCTGAGTAGGAGTTTCCGAAAGCTCCTTCACTGCCTCAAACAGCTGCTGAGAAGTATTATTCGAGGACCTGATTTTCTCTGTAAAGAAGGATGCGTTAGCCGGTACTATGGCCTGTACAAAGTCCAGGAGAAGTACTTTATGTTTCTTTTTCTCACTAAGACATGTTCTTGCCCTTCATTTCCGCTCTTGTCTGCGGCATTCCTGCCTGAGGGCCATAAGTTCTGTTGAAAACCAAGGTGTCGAAGGCTTGCTTCTAGCTGCAACCTTAGGTTTAAAGGGAGCAACAATATCCAGAGCTGTGTTTACCCGATCTTGGAAGCCTTCCGTAGACAAGAGCCGTCCTTGGCTGCTGGCGAGGGTTCAAGGGCCTGTTCCCAACAGTCAACAGTAATCTTATTTAGGTTCCTACAAAGTATTTGCTTAGAAACGGTAAAGACCATTCCGATTGTAAGGCGCGGGAGAAAGAATTTAAACTGGATCACCCGGTGATGTGCCCAGCTAAGGGGTTGGACTTCCTCAATAACCAAATTATTGCGGTTAGTGAATATCCCCGTTTGAGGTATGGCCCGCTGTGTGAGTAGGAGATAGCACCATCTGTTCAAATCCAAAATTGGACATAAAGCTCAAGGGGCAGAGTCTTTACAAGGAGAGTCATCGAAACGGAAATTGAAATCCCCTGGAATGGTGAATGGAGAGGGCATCAAATGTGGTTCCAAGGTCTGGCACCAAGCCTCGGTGAAGTTGCCTCATGGGCCAGGCAGAAGGTATACCAGGAGACCTGAAAAAGTGTATGTGGCTGAGAGTTTGAGCCTGAATAGGGCTGCCTCCAGAGGGTTCACCTGTCCTCCTCTTGGCCACAGGATTGAGGGTGCAGCTAAAAGCCTCACGTAGACTAGGACATACAATTAGGATAAAACATGCATATCTGACAATGCCCTAATGCACTATCCAACAAATTAAGTTTAACTGAACATGCCGCCTTGGGGTTTCTAGGTCAATTGTGAGGGGACTTGCAACTGTGCCCCTGGCGCCGTCAAGGTGCAGAAGGCGCAGCCACTGTGCGCATACGCTGCGCGGCGGCACCAGACTGCAACTAAATGGGAAACGATCTTTACATTGTGGTGATTACACCGCGATGCCATTACAACGCAGTCATTACCACGATCGTGTTGTTACCATGCAATGCCATTACTACGCAAGTCATTACATGGACTTGCAGTAGATGGCGCGCTAACATTATGAATAGTATAGTTTACTATTTCAACCCCTTCCCTACTGCTGCGTAGGCTGGAGTTGGAATAGTAAATTATACATTTCTAATGTCAGCGCGCCATCTACTGCAAGTCAATGTAATGACTTGCGTAGTAATGGCACTGCGTGGTAACAACGCGGTCGTTGTAATGACTGCGTTATAATGCCACGCGATGTAATGACTCGCGTAGTAACGAGTCATATTCCAAATAAATAGGGGGCCAACGCTAATGGAAATCAGCTGGAGCGCAGCCGTGCAAAATGGCGGCCGTAACGATCCAGCTAACAAATCAAAATTGACGTTTCAGCTCCCTCCGCTCAATGGGAAGCCGCAGCGGACCAGGGAGCTAAAAAAAACACACAAGCACACAGATGAGGCAAAGAAGGCACAGGTAAGAACAGTGTATGAGGGGAATCTCTAGGCTAGGAAGAGGCAGCTGTTCTCAAATATTAAAAAATATCACATTAAGACTCAATATGAAAATAGTAAAACCGGAACAGAAAGCAGGAAAACTTGAAGTGGCAGTAGCCCCACTTGACTAGCAACTGCCTGTTGCCTGAGGAGAACACATGCACAGCTACCCATGCACACGCAGTGTTGCAGGGATTCTGCACATACACAGAACTATGTGCAGGAAAATGGGTCCTCGGTGTATAGGGTCTAAGACATCCCACCACCTTAGTGCCCACAAACCCAGCACCGAATAGCTATAGTGTCTCACTTGCTCATCTAAACACCCATAAAGAAGCAAATGAATAGACACCCCAGAACACAACGCTCCCGATCTCTCAGGAATCACGGTAACAAGACATACCTTTTCGTTGACACTTTTGTTCCTCTCCGCAATAAGAACTGACCAATACATGAATATTGTTTAAAATGTTTATTATAACCATTGTGCTCTAAACGCAGAATACAAGCCACAACCGGCAGAAAAATGCATACAATCAACACAGGTAGCATTGCAGCTCGGCCATATATCATAAAGGGAGATGTCGTCATATAAAGACAGTGGAGAAAGGACTATAAGGCCTATCCACACTCGCCTTGGCAAGAAGAATTATTATTATATAATAGAAGATCTCTGGGCTTTGTCGGCAGACCCCATACCTTAGTGCCTAGATGGTATATCTAAATCGTAGGACCCGCATGACTCTTCTCCCTGGAAAGATCCCTCTCCAAGTGTGTTTTACCTAAGCATGCATCCCCATAATATTGAAAGACGAGTCTCCAGCAGCAGCTGTGTTAGCATGCTTTGTGTAGGTGCTAGGGACCGACCAGAACAGAATAACAAGGGGCATTGTTTATCGACCCTGCTCACGGTGTTCAGACTAAACTCCAGGCAGAGAACAAACAAAGCAGACGCTTCTCATGTGAACGGCATAAACAGCATCCTGCAAAAACAAAGCCATGTAGTAACATGCGCAAAAGCAGCAGCATGATTGCTGGGCTCATGCTAACTTAGCGATGTCGACAGTGTCCCTATCGGCCATGTGACACCCTCTTCTTGGCCAGGTCTTAGCCCATAGAAAAAACTGAATGCAACTGTAGGCAGAATAAAAAATGTGAGGAAAAAGGCCAAATTGGAAAATGGCAAAATTCTATAATAAAATGTTTTTAAGGCGAGTCTGCAAAAGACATCAAATTACATGAACTGAGGAATGCAAGCTCTTCCAAAAGGTCATCCCTGTCGTTTATAGCAAAGAGGGATGCCATCCAGTTGAGCAGTTCGAACGAACACTCATGCTCCTCATAATCGCAGGCTTTGTGGTAAATATTTCATTACCGGTACTATTTTTTATGCGGTAAAGTCTATTAAGAATAACTCAGTAAATATAAGAGGCAGAATCCGTGGTATTAGAGGGTTTAAAAGGCTTTATTCCTATACAAAGGAATACAATTCGAATTGTAGGCATTCTATTCCATCACCACGAAAGTTCAGGAAGGAAGGGCATACATTATTGACAGATAGGCAGTTTTATAGAAAATACATTACAGTGAAACAGATGCAAGAGGCGTAACAGCTGATAGTATAGATAAAAGGTGCATACGTAACTAATAGAGGCGGTCATAGGGGCGTAATTTAATAAACGTCATCATACATGATGTCACAAGTGGGTGGATCCATAAGAGAATCCTGCAATGTCAGCAGAAATATTTGGCAAAGATGCGCGCGCAGCCGCATGACGTGTGATTGACGTGCAACTAGAGGGTGAAGGGGACTTGACATTTAGCTCTACATGTGGAGACAGAAGTCTGGGGTTATGTCAACCTAATCCCAAATCATATCTAATATCCTATGTTTAAAGAACTGTGTTATCCAAAAGGAGAGGTCTCTAGGATAGAATCTATTCTATACTGACTGTTAGTGCGTGTACAAGCGTCTAAGTGTCTACACTAGATGCGAGGGGGTAGGAATATTCCATGGTAACGGGGCTATGAATTACTTGCATGAGGACAGCGAGGCCTGGCCCTTTGCACGGTAGCTGGAGGAATGTTTACCTAAACTACTAGACAGGAATGCATCGGATAAGGAGCGGAGTAGATAATCTTGAAGGTGAAATACAGTTTTTGGCAGGCGACAGGCTGGATCAGGCACCGTTAGCCGCGCAGGGAGTAGGACAAAGTTCATGGATACAGATGCAGGCTCAGACTGGAGCTTTCAGAGGCAGAAGGCAGGAAAAGGCTTGATGACAGAATTCAGGCCTACTCGCCTGAATCTGTAAAATGTGGAAAGTGAACCACATAAAGTCGGTGGCCTTTCATACTTAGGAATGGAATATCTGACCCATTCATGGCGGATCTGAAAGAGGAAAGGTTGACGGTGGACGCACATATATTTGCGTCTTCAAAACTGGAGCAGGAGGGAACATACATGTACTTATAGCATGCACATGGAGCCGTTGGGGTCTACGATAGGGGACATAACTGATCACAAAATTCATATTTCCTCATTCCCTCCTTGTCCCCTACGGACCCTCAGGAGATATCGATCTTCATCAATCCATCGATCTGTTCATATAGCATCATTTGTTCTTCTTTCTTCTTCCGGGATCTCGAACGAAAACTTGGATGTGGGATACACGATGTGGCACACAGACCACAAATCGCTGGCCCACATTGTAGACATAAGCAGCAACTGAATAGTATGAGAAAGCCAATACCTAGGAAGGATAGGATTCTCCATCCCCAGGCTGACAACACGCCCCAGAACCAACCGGACCAAGTCCAGGTGCCTGGACTCTGGTGTATCTGGCTTACAATCTTATGAAGGCGAGTTATGGCTTTATATACTGACGGCGAATTTTCTGGTATGAAAATGCAACAACTTGATCCGATGACCCTACAAGCTCCGCCCCTATCGGCCAGAATGACGTCAAGGACAAGACGATTTTGAAGCACAACAATCCGCATAGCAGACTGCTCTTCTGTTAAATTGCCTAAGGCGGAAATAGTTTCGTTCACTACTGCTTCAAGGGTTCTGGTTAATCTACGTATCAGCTTACTATTAGTGACTGTACCTATATAGGGAAAGAAACCTTTATTGAAATCTGTGTATTTTTCCCATGCAGTTTCAGTGTAATCGACAATTGGGAGATCTCTCTGCTGTCTATTGTGTACTAAATGGGTATTTCTATGATAATCAGGAGGAGCTAGGAAAACAGGTGGCAGAAGGAATGCTATGTAACAGGTACCATCCCAATCTAGAGGTAGACGTATATATGCGGTCTGGCCACATATAAAGTAGGAATGGCGAGAAGCTCTAAATGTAGACTTGCCTTGATCACTGAATTTTATTACAGTGGTGCATTTACTATGGCCCATGTGTATGGAACCATTCTTTCTTACACATAATTCCCCTTTTACTGGGAATACTGACATGGCGGGCAAGATTGGTGTAGCTTCAGATTCAACGTTCAGGATCATAAGGTTAAGTGTAAAATTACCTAATCCATATACTTCATTTTCTAGATCAGTTCCTGTTCTTCTGGGAAGTCCCTCCTTGTTAGGGTAGCAGACTTTAAGCAAAACTAAGTTCAGGTTTCCCTATACCCAGTTGTCTTGATAAACTGCGGAATTTGAATCTAGGGAATTAATCAAACTAAACCATGCTCCACAGGAGCCATTGTGTGTGAACGGATAGGGAAAGAGGGGCAAAACTCCCTTATAGTTCTGATAGGGAGGGAGTCGGCCACATATCCAACAATTCGTGGCATTGCTGGTTTGATGGGAATGATGTAGCATACTAATGAATGTGTTGTTGCGCAGCGCAAATCTATAGGACAACTCATGCGGAGGTAATTCGCTACAAGAATGTTCTGCAGTTACATTGTAAGCACGCTTAAGAATAGGGTAATACATGTGCAATAGTATGCTGACAATGATGATCAGAAGACTTAGAAAAAACAAAATTAATAATGTTACTGTGCAGTGACTACGAAATGATTTACAATACGCATGCTTCTTAAGCTGCATCTGATGATTTCTTTCTCTATTCCGGTCTAGAGGATACATGTCAGAGACAAATTCAACCGATTCACCTTGGAGAGGACTTAAACAATCAAATTGTCTGACTTACTAGACCTTAATTTTAGTTTGTAAAGTTCTGGTTTTGACGGCTCAACCAAGGGGAGCTTTGAGTCTGTCTGTGAGGGAATACAGGGTTGAGTATTCACACTGGATGGTAGTCCATAAAATTTCTTGATATGACTCGAGTGCAACCACCCTTTCCGTCCCTCGATCTTCACGGCTGTCCTTGTAGTCAGTAGAACCAACTTCGGTGACTTCCACCTAGGATCCAGTTGGGTCTTCCGGTCAAAATTCCTGACCAGAACCAGGTCACCAGGGACCATGTCATGGGGCTTCACCTCAGTATTATCGGGAAAAGCTGCGGTTACCTGTGAACGACAAGATTGTAGTGCAGACATCAAGGAAGCCAGGTAATCTGTCAGCATATTACAGTCAACATCAGTGATTTTGCGAGGTATAGGCGTCCCCCACATATTTGGTGGTCTACCGAAGATCACCTCGTACGGGGATAGCCCTGTTCGAGAATGTGCTACCATTCTCATGTAAAAGAGCGCAACTGGTAAGGCTACTATCCAATCGACTCCTTTTTCTCTACATATTTTGGACAATCTAATTTTCAGAGTTTGATTATGGCGTTCCACGAGACCTGCTGCCTCGGGATGTCGGACACAGTGGAATTTCCATTGGCAGCCTAACAGAAGGGAAACGTGTTTCATTAGTTCGGATGAGAACGGCTGGCCGTTATCTGAATAGACAACACGTGGTAAACCGTACCGTGGGAAGAATTCTCGAACTAACTGTTTGGCAGTAGTCGGGGCAGTGTAATCTGAAACCGGGTAGGCTTCTGTCCAACGGGAAAGAGCACAGACAACTACGAGAACATATTTGAATCCTCGACATCGTTCCATCTGGATATAATCCATCTGGAGGACTTCAAAAGCATGATCGGGAGTTTGGAATCCACCCTGCTCTACGGAGATGCTTTTACCTGGATTAAACTGACAACATATCATACAGGTACGAACTTTTTGTTTAGCTGCGGCTCGTAAATGTTTGTTGAACCAAATGTGCTGAATGCTGTCTAGCATAGCTTTTTCTCCTAGGTGCGCTGGACTATGTATAGTGTTAATGATGACTTGAACCATTGAGTCGGGAAGAAACCATATAGATTTTTCCTTCGTCATCCATCCTTGATCCGTTTGGATCCCTCCTAATTCAGTCCATTTCTTTATTTCTTCTGGTGTAGCATGTGTCTGTATGTCAATTACATCAAGGGCGGGATCCTTAACTGTCATGCAATGTGTTGGTGTCGGAACTATTGTCTTTGTCATGTCATTTGTGTGAGTCTGATTCTGAGCAGTCTGTTTAGCTGTTCTGTCAGCTAGGTCATTACCCTGAGAAATGATATCGGTAACCTTTGTGTGCGCTTTGCATTTCATAATCGATATTGCAGTAGGTAGATGAATCGCGTCTAATAGGGCTTGAATGAGGGGTCCGTGTTGGATGTGGGCACCGTGAGAAGTTAAGTAACCTCTCTCTCGCCACAGTACGCCGAAGTCATGGACGACTCCGAATGCATAACGTGAATCTGTGTATATATTGACTTTCTTATTTTTGGCTTGAATACAGGCTTGTGTTAGAGCGATGAGCTCTGCTGCTTGAGCTGACAAAGTGTTAATACAATTTGTTTCAATGACTTCAGTGTCTGTTGTGACTGCGTAAGCGGCCACTAACTCTCCTGTACTTGTTCTCATACATGACCCATCTACATATAATGTCAAGTCTGGATCTGACAAAGGGATATCTGTCAAGTGTTGTCTGGGTTTCGTCGTGATAGTAATGACTTCGACACAATCATGTGCCAATGGATCTGTTCCGCCTACTGGTAACAGTGTGGCAGGATTTAACGTATTACAACGTCTGATTTCTATATGTGGCTGAAACAATGTTAATTCGTAACCGGTGAGTCTCGCTATAGTCAAGTGTTGTGTTTGTGTGCGGTTCAAGAGAACCTCTACTGCGTGTGGTACTTGTACTGTCAATTGGTGTCCTAACACTATGGCATCGCTTTGTCTGATTGCTAAAGCTGTTGCTGCCACCGATTTCAGGCACGCAGGAAGAGCCTGAGCTACTGGATCTAATGTACTAGAGAAATAAGCACATGGTTTGTGTGATCCTGCTTGTTCCTGAGTGAGTACTGACAAGGCAGTACCTTCGCGTTCTGTAACAAAGAGTGTAAACTGTTTACTGTAACATGGTGTTGCTAGGACAGGTGCTTGGCATAAAGCTTTCTTTAAGCTTTCAAAGGCATGTGTATGTTCTTGAGTCCAAGGGAGGACAGTCGACGTGGCTGCCTCCTGTGTTGTCAACTGGATGAGTGGTTTTGCTAGAAATGCATATTGAGGGATCCACTGCCTACAGTATGAAGTGAGGCCTATAAAAGCCCGCACCTCCTTTTGTGTCTTGGGTGGTGGCATGTTAGCAATTAACTGGATGCGGTCGGGTGTAAGCTGCCTTCCCTCCTTGGACAGTGAGTGCCCAAGGTAAACAACTCGCTGGACACAGAATTGCAGCTTAGAAGGGGACACCTTGTGCCCCTTGTCGGCCAGAAATTTCAAAACCGTCAGTGACGCTTTTTCACATTCAAGTTCGCTTCGGGCGGTGATCAGCAGATCATCGACATATTGAAGCAAGGCAGTGTTAACTGGCATGTGGATACTGTCAAGTTCTCGTTTCAGTGCTTGGCTATAGATGCTGGGGCTTTCTGTAAACCCTTGAGGTGCGCGTGTGAATTTAAAACTTCGTCCATTTAAACTAAATCCGAACAGATATTGACTTTCCGGATCGATTGGGACACTAAAGAAAGCATTCTTGAGATCAATTACAGTGAAGAACGTTGCTTCTGAATCAATAGCTGTGAGTAATGAAGAGATATCTGGGACCACAGGGTATTGTGGTACAATACATTTGTTTAATTCGCGCAGATCAATAACTAATCGATATACTGGTGGTGCTTTTGGATCCGTTCTTTTAAGAATCGGAATTATCGGGGAATTGCATACATTGGAGTCGGTTTCGACAACCACTCCTTGTGTAATGAGCTCGTCAATGATTTGCAGTAAAGCCACTACAGCATCTGGTGGTAACTTGTATTGTCGCATTCGTGGTAGTACTATTCCTGTTTTCAGTGTAACTCGATATGGTGTAATGTTCATGCAACCAACATCAGTGGGGCCTTGTGCCCATAAATGTGTAGGTAAGTTCTGCAGTCGGTGATCCATGTCTCTGGACACGTAGTGACCTTTAAAGTCACGTAAAAATAGTCGTACTCCTTCCGGAGAACAACATATTATGGCTCCTAGAGCTTTCAATGTTTTTATACCTAACAAGTTTTCTGGACATGATTTAGTAAGCAATAAATCTGTAGTACGTGTCAATGGACCGACCGTAAGTGGAAGAGGTTGTGTTACGTCATTTATTACAGGTTTTCCTGAGAATCCAAGGGAAATATTCTGTGAGCCTGAGAGGGGTGCCCCTGGAACTTCACTGCGTCTTATAGTTGTTCTGCTTGCCCCTGTATCAAGTAAACACTTTCTGTCTTCCCCTAATAGTTCACTATGTACATAAGGTCCCTCTTGGTCTACAGGAACCTCAATAAGGGGTAAGCCAACTTCCCTCTCTAGGCTATCTCATGAGTATCGCTGATAATCGGGATAATCTGTTTGTGCATACTGATACATCTGTTGTGTCGTTGCTTGTGTTGCAGCAATAGGCTGCGCTTGTGGTGGTGCTACGATCTGTTGTGGAGCTGCCTGTTGTGGAGCTAGTTGTTGCGGAGCTAACCTAGGTTGTGCATGCTGAGGGATTTGTTGTTGATTCTGATCCTGTCTAGGTGGACGTGGTCTTTCCTGCGTTCTACCTGTGGCAATATTATGTTTCAGGACTGGACAATCGTGTATATAATGACCTTGCTGTTTACAATAGTTGCATGTCCCTTTCGCAGGACCTGCGGAATCACCCTTTTGATGACTATCGGCTGGAACTGACTGTGCAACAAGCATTTTCATTTTTGTATCTTTCATACGTCTTTGTTCGTGTTCTTGTTCTTCTCTAATTCTATTGTGGTGATATTGTAACATCTGTAACATCTGTGATGGGGTATTACCTTGCCAGGTACTTTCGAACTTCAATACTCTATTCTTGACTTGCAGCAGAGAATTCTCAACTAATTGTGTCACAAACAGATGTGGATATGACTCACTACTGGCTTTTATGCCACTATTTATACCAAAACATTTTTCAAATCGGGAATAGAAATCACTAGTGTCTTCATCTGGCTTTTGTTTACAGGCTGAGATTGCACCCCAGTCTTCCTTTTTCGTAGTTAATAAACGTGGCAGTACCTGTATTAGTAATCCTGCTAGTGCTGTAGTCTTTTCCCCAAGCCCTGCTCCTGCAGCTCGGGCCTTTTCTTCGTCTTCTAATGCTGTCCAATCTATCTTTTGGTCTCCCACCTCCTATTCCTTTTCTTTGAGTTTCTCATAAACACCGGCTGGTAATAGGACTTTTAATATTTTCATAATGCCGGGGTAGGTATACTCTCCCATGAGTAACATGTCCTTTATTTCACGGTGGAAACCTGCTGGGTCCTTGTCATGGCTGGGTACTACTTTCTTCATTTCTAATAATTCCAATTTAGTTATAGGCGTGTACACAAATACGCGTGTAAAATTATCACCGTCACCTCTTATTGGGTGCACTTCGCGTAACGGGTTCTGTCTATCTATGTGATACATTCTTCTTCCCATTATGGGAACTGGAACGTGTTCTGGGCATACGAAATTTAAATATTGGTTTCGGGATTCTAGAATTTCTTTAATCAAATCAGTACCTGACCCTCTCCATATATTCGTGAGTAGTTCTGTCAATATGTCAGGTAAGGGTCCTGGATCGGAGTGTTGGCTTTTATATAATATAAGGAGGTGTTGAATCATGTATATACTAGCTAAACGCTGTTCGTATGGGTCAAGATTCAGAAACGTGTGTGCAAGTACATCATCATTGTATTCGCCGGGACTGTCAGCCCATTGTACTGCTGACCTGGCTAATTCTTGTTCGTCCATGGAATCAAGCATGTGGTACCCCCTTCGATCTCGGAGTAATTTATCAGCGGCTTGGAATAGGTGTTCAGGGGATTTTGTATTTAACATAGGGTTTGGAAAATGTCTATTATATTCTGGACATATTGGACGTATCGGGTCGTTAAAACCTCTGGTATTATTATGGGGTCTTCCTCTACCTACATAAGCTATCGTTTCTAATTGCTCTGATTCTTGCTCCTCCTCTTCTTCTGATTCTACTCTGTCTGTTTCTCGTCTTTCTTTATGTATTCGTTCTACTTCCTTGCGGATCTTTCGACACATGGCGATTATACACGCCTGTCTATCATGTTTCTCTTCTGATATGTTCTGACCCCATTTGGCAAGTCTTTGCATGGTATCGTGATCTGCCCCAGGCCTGTCTTGATTCCTAATTACACAATTTATGAAAAAACGTAGTAGTTGTCTTTGGACATCCACTTTCTGGTATTCCATAGCTTCGTTAATACTTTCTGGACCTCGCCCTGTGTGGACAAAGCGATATATTTCGTCTAGGTCTTCACCCATTCCTGGTATCGTCATTAAATATAATGTAGCTCGTCTTATACGTAGTGATGATATGAGCAATTTATCCTGTCTACCCGGTACTGGGTCGTATCTACAATCCACAAGCTGTTCTTTAAACATGTCGGATGTCGCTAGTTGGGGTGTACGTTGGAGTGCTAAATCTCTAAGGGTCTGTTTATTTCGCGGCGGGGTGGCAAACATGCCTGTCGTACCTCCTGTAGCACCATCTGAGGTGCTAGGCACGAAAGGATTCGTTGGGCGTAGGATAGAGATTGTAGATGCGGGAAAAACTGTAGAAACGGACGGGCCTGTTGGAACTTGCGTAGGAGTTTGTAGTTGCGGGGATACAGACGAATGCTCTTGGTGTTGAACAGAACACCATCGGCAAGCGGCGTGGGTGGTATGGCATTAGCATACTCGGGAGCTACGTCATCTAAATAGGAAGAAAGGAAAACGTCCTTTGCTGTTTTGGGATGTGTTTTGGGATGTGCTTTTATCGGGAGCAATGGAGGAGTTAAGTCTTTTGGTATTTCCGGGGTAGCCTTAGGTAACCCTTCGGCCAGAAGAGGATACATACCATTCATAAGAGTGTTTCTTTGTCTATCTACTTGTTCTGATTTTACTCGGGTACCTTCCTCAAGTAGTAGATTTTCTCGCGTTTTATTTGAATTCTCTCTACCTTTCTCCTCCTGTCTGAGTGCTTTTTCTGTACGTCTATATGATTCTTTACGCCATAATTCAATGGCATCTTTCTGTGACTGTCTGGCTTTCTTTTTCCATAATTCTTCTTCTACTCTCATGATGCAATCTGCATCCCAGGTCCCCGCTGCGGGCCATCTCTGACTCTCTGGTAATTCTTTGGTGTAGTCCACCCATAAATCAAGGAATAATACGGCATCTAGGCCATGCTTATGATACATAAAGTACCCTGGAGTGTCCCTAGGTGGGATGGGAACAGCTTCTTCGAGTACACCTTTTCTAGTTTTGATCTGTCTTAGTTTCGAAAAGAGCGGCATTTTTAGACCTTATTACTAGAACACACTTTATACAAGAAAACACAATAATGAACAGTCATTCGCACCACAGTATATAGAACGTATTTTAAAACATTTAACACTTAACAGTTTTACGAACAATGATAACTAATAGAAAACTAGTTACTGACATAATACTGACACTAGATAGTACTTATTTATATGCAAGACATACTATATATACTGCTAAACAGTACAGATACACCGCTAAAACAGTGCAGACCGGATTTGTGTACCCAAACCCGTCTTGACCGGCACAGACTATGTGCACGTTAAATGCCTCCCCGGTAATGGTACTCACCGGGTAGCTCGGAACGGAAGGCCTCGGAACGGAACTGAAACTGGACCGGACTGGACTCGACTCGACTAGACTCGGAACTTCGGAACCTGGTGGGCCTCTGTATACCTCGGATCTTGCTCTCTCAGCTAGGCTCTGGTCGGGATACTTCGCACTTCTCACCGCCTCGTCTGGGTGTTGATCGCAGCCTCAGTCGTCCCCGCTTGGCCGGAGGGAGATACAGGAAATCCTGCAGGTACGCGTTTTTGTCCGTTCAGCTGTGGCAGGAGACCGGGCCTGCAACGCACCGCCGGCGCGTGAGATGAGAAAGTGTCCCTATTCGGGCGCCAATTTATGTGGTAAATATTTCATTACCGGTACTATTTTTTATGCGGTAAAGTCTATTAAGAATAACTCAGTAAATATAAGAGGCAGAATCCGTGGTATTAGAGGGTTTAAAAGGCTTTATTCCTATACAAAGGAATACAATTCGAATTGTAGGCATTCTATTCCATCACCACGAAAGTTCAGGAAGGAAGGGCATACATTATTGACAGATAGGCAGTTTTATAGAAAATACATTACAGTGAAACAGATGCAAGAGGCGTAACAGCTGATAGTATAGATAAAAGGTGCATACGTAACTAATAGAGGCGGTCATAGGGGCGTAATTTAATAAACGTCATCATACATGATGTCACAAGTGGGTGGATCCATAAGAGAATCCTGCAATGTCAGCAGAAATATTTGGCAAAGATGCGCGCGCAGCCGCATGACGTGTGATTGACGTGCAACTAGAGGGTGAAGGGGACTTGACATTTAGCTCTACATGTGGAGACAGAAGTCTGGGGTTATGTCAACCTAATCCCAAATCATATCTAATATCCTATGTTTAAAGAACTGTGTTATCCAAAAGGAGAGGTCTCTAGGATAGAATCTATTCTATACTGACTGTTAGTGCGTGTACAAGCGTCTAAGTGTCTACACTAGATGCGAGGGGGTAGGAATATTCCATGGTAACGGGGCTATGAATTACTTGCATGAGGACAGCGAGGCCTGGCCCTTTGCACGGTAGCTGGAGGAATGTTTACCTAAACTACTAGACAGGAATGCATCGGATAAGGAGCGGAGTAGATAATCTTGAAGGTGAAATACAGTTTTTGGCAGGCGACAGGCTGGATCAGGCACCGTTAGCCGCGCAGGGAGTAGGACAAAGTTCATGGATACAGATGCAGGCTCAGACTGGAGCTTTCAGAGGCAGAAGGCAGGAAAAGGCTTGATGACAGAATTCGGGCCTACTCGCCTGAATCTGTAAAATGTGGAAAGTGAACCACATAAAGTCGGTGGCCTTTCATACTTAGGAATGGAATATCTGACCCATTCATGGCGGATCTGAAAAAGGACAGGTTGACGGTGGACGCACATATATTTGCGTCTTCAAAACTGGAGCAGGAGGGAACATACATGTACTTATAGCATGCACATGGAGCCGTTGGGGTCTACGATAGGGGACATAACTGATCACAAAATTCATATTTCCTCAGCTTCCAGAAGCATATCTGGGCAACTTGCGTGATACTCGATGAAATCTCGTTGTAAGAGGCGTTGTGCAGCCTCACAGGTATTCCAGCCTCATGCATCAAGCAGCCGTCCCCAGAACAGGCCTGGTCATGGGCCAGTAATGGACCCATCAACAGATCATAATCTAGGCCAGTGCCGGACGCATTGGAGCGGCATATATTCGAGGCCCAATAGGAAGGGCACCATCAGCAATAGAACACAGGTTGCACACAAGTGAAGTAGGCAAAGCTAAAAGTAACTACATAACTCACTTCAAGCGTCGCCTAAGGCAAACATCCAAACAGTTGTTGCATTCAGTCACAGTACAGTTGCAATTGGTCGGATCTGTGCAGTACCACAAGATGGGCAGCCACTGTGTAACAGGAGCAGAAGTACCAGCACGCCACACGCCAGCAAGAGGATCAATGGAATCCCTCCAAACGCGCTGGAAAAAATAGAATGAATAAAGGCTGGTGTTACTCCAAAAATCGCCTGACAAGAGGAAACAAGGCCGGATCCCACAGTTTAAAAAAATGAGCAAAGCCTTCAGTATCAGACGCATTACATATTAGGTGTATTAAGTCTCCAAAATGGAGTGGGAGATGGGTGTTTAGTAGTGAGTGTCTCTCACTTGCGGGTCTTGCCACCTGCAATACGAAGTTCTCTCGCGCAGTTGTGACAGCCACTTCTTCTTGAAACAATAGCGCTTTGAGTCTGCTTAGTTTATTGAAATCTGTTTTCAGAGTTGGAATGGAAGGCCAAAGCGAACTAGCTACAATCCCATGCGGCGTGGAAAAAGGACATTGCTGCAACAAGTAAAACATTGCGAAACCATTACTACAAACGGAATACCAGCCCGTAAACCACAGCAGTTGTGGTTATTTAAAATAAGATAACTGCCATTTGAAAGCAACGTGAGCGTGGGAATAATAACTGGGCTGGCGTTCCTTTAAAAAAACAAGCCAGATTAGGTGCTGATACGTTACAGGCCATTAGCTGCAGAGCGTGAGACGGACACAGACGTCTGTGCGGAGAAAACTATTAAGTGGCGATCGTTTTGACGGCACCACTATTATCCAGTTGAATAATTCACTGTAAGGAACTCCTGATTAATTCAGATGTCGGCTGACATCTCTAATGAGAGATAAGGAAATTAAAATCCTATACTAATCTGACTCCAGGCAGCCAGCCCTACCTTTTGTCCTGAGGAAGACCCGCTCTAGATGCACACAACCCAGCACTACTATATAGGGTCGAAACGTCGACGTGCTTTGTCCAAATTGTCCACGCACTTCCACAATCAGAATTAGGAAATCATGTCCAATTGTGGTTAATGCTCTTGATTTTTGGACTTTGTCTGTATTACTTTATTTTTGTTATTCTTGTTATTTGTATATATGGTAAATGTGATTTTATGTCAATGCGTTTATGTAAGCACTGAATGTTCTATGTTGTATTTGTATTTGGGTTGGTCAGACCTGTAAATACACACCTTTTTGAGAGAAAAATTTCCGGACACTAAATATAGAGTAAAAATTAATTTCTGAATCCTTTTGTTCATGTGTGTACACTTTTCTCGCTCTGTGAATGAAAATTTACTTAATGAGAATTAGCATTTATTGCATATTTAACTAAGCTTACCAATTCCCAACAGAACCATTTTTGCCTTTATCACAAATGCCCAGGTTCTGAGGGTTACTGGGTTACCCCATTATCTTTAATGGATACGTTACAGGCGCCGAGCAATTTAACTTGTTTACAAACTAGGGAATGACCTACTGTGGAATCCCAATCCTCCCCTGTTAGGAAAACTTCCTTATCCGCGCACTGACATCTGTAGGTGAAAGGCAAGGACCACAATTCATGGATATAAGCACTTCCTGGGGGCTCAAAGCGGCCAACCAGGAAGTGTTCCGTGCACAATGTGAACTGAAATAGTGAGATGGGCAGTGAAATAGCCCCATGTAGTAACCGCAGACTGAATCTGTCTCAGCCACAGAAAAAGATAGCTGTTCTAATTTTTCAATATGTAACAGTGTGTAAGTTTGCATCTTTCATGGACATAAATTTCTGTTTATCAGTCAAATTAAATGGCAAAAACAGTGCAGAAGCATTCAAATAATCCCACAGAACCTTTCCCATTTTGAGTTTTTGTAACATCCATGCAAATTGCATTACAGAGCGCAATTGATTTTGACCATGATATAACACATATACATCATTCTGTACAATATCAATAACAGAGGAAACAATATTATCCAAGGTATAAATACAGGAAGATAATGTATTAATGCTGTTATCGATCACTGCCAGAACGTTTTCCAAATTAGCTTGGTCAATTTGGACGTACCGCAGCTTCCATCTGCGATAGTTTCCACAATTCGTTATATGCTTAAAAATAAATCGTTTTGATCTAGGTGATTTTAGTCCTAAAATAAAATCAGCCAAATTGATGTTACTCGACAAAAGGGACAGATGGTGTTTCACAGATGACAACGTGGAGTGTTCCAACCAATGCTGACACAATTTCCCCACTGAATACGTGGTGACTGAATGAGAATGTTGTAAATGTGGATCAGGTCTAGTTTGTGTGAAACCTTTTGTTGCATTAAGAAGGCACAGTTGACATGCATTGGAACTTGTTGGCCCCAACAACCATCCCAAAGTGTCGACGTCAGAAATATTTATACTACCAATTCTGAACAGGGCAAGCAGTATATCAATCGTATGATTGGTGAGTTTACGCCATGTATCGTACTCAGCCAATGAAGGAATGGAAGGAATATTCACATTTTTGGCTGTGGCCAAACCAGAAGAAGTAGTCTGCTGCACCGTGTCATTTAAAAACAAGGTTAGAGTTGGAATCAGCACACACGATGCAGAGCCTCAACACCTTGGCTATGCCAATCTTTAGTGCCCCAAATGGATTTCAAATCAATGGTATCTTTCCAGCGTTCGTAACCAAGTAAAGCCAAATCAGTTCTAAATGAATTAGAATAAATCAATGTTGTGTGAGTCAACATGAATTTAGATTGAAATGGCAATTTTAACTTACAGAAATAGGACTCTGGACTGGATTGTAATCTATAAAGAGTGTGAACTTACTCCGGAGAATATTAGAACTCCCCTGTAAAGGAGGCAGACAATGTTCCGACTGGGTAAAATTAAAAATCGGTCTTAATGTGTTTTTTTAATGCAAGAAATGATGGCCATAATGTTGGTAACAGAATAAATCTGCATAATTGGCTGAATTCAAATACAAATCCTCAGCATCAAACGCAGCATAATATTTTAAATCAGAAAACAATGAATGAACTGCCTGAACATCCCAGTTGTCTGAATGCCTGTCCTGCGATACCACATCTCCTCATATGCAAACGTTTAGAGCGGAATTGGAGGAAAGAATACAAGGAAGCAGAGAAGCAAATATACAAACAGAACTTCGTGATCTATAAACACTCTTATTCAGTGCAAAGCAAGTGTTCTTTGCAAATCGAATTAACTGAGCAAAAAATTCTGCTAAAGAGCTCTTCAAAACTGTATCTAGCTTGGCATCCCCCTGCTCAGCTAAAATTCAGACGAGCCAGGATTTATGTGAGAAAATCGCCAGTTTCTTTCTGAATAAAGTAGAGGTCATCTTCTCGGCGCTTAACTGTCCAAATACAGTAGGGACGGCTGTCCCAACGGAGATGTACAAGCCAGAATCCAACTCTCTCCCTATTTTTGACAAGTTTGCTCCGTTATCCATTATAGACACTCAGAGGCTCCTCATGTCAGCAAGATCAAGCTCTCCCTACGATCCCTGTCCAGTCTCTCTGGTCAAGCTGGCCCCAGGACCTGTTGCCCTCTCACCTCCCTATACAATGCAATGTTTGAAGCAGGGCACTTCCCTAAACTTTGGAAGAGAGCCTAGATATTGCCATTGCTAAAGAAGCCCAGCTTGGATCCCAAGGATCCTAACAATTTTCGACCAATCTCATGCCTTCTGCTCCCAGCAACACTTGTGGAGAAAACAATGAATGTGCAACTCACTGCCTTTCTACGTGAAACTCAGGCACTGGACCCCACTCGATACGGTTTCAGGGAGGGACACAGCACAGAGTCCGCTCTCATAAAATGTACCGCAAACATTAGGGTAGCCTTGGATCGGGGAGGCAAGTCCGCTCTGATTATGCTGGACCTTTCCGCGGCCTTTGACATAGTCCACCATGACATGTTGATGGATCGTTTGATGGCATGAGGGGTCCAGGATAAAGCTTGGAAGCTCTCAAAGTCCTTCCTAACTCACAGACTACAAATTGTGTCATTGGGCGAATTCTACTCCAAACCGTTCGCCCTGCCCTGTGGAGTTCCGCAGGGGTCATCCCTGAGCCCTACACTTTTTAATGTGAGGTCAACCTATAAGGAAACGATCCCAGTTTCTGGACCCCAAATTGGTGGCCAGATACACTAGGCACTCTTCCTACTCCCACCAGGAAAATAAAATTTTGGGAATTATAGTGGACAAGCTCAACTTTGGTGACCAAGTTAATGCAGTGACATCTGCCACCTCGTACGTTCTTAGAACAATCAAGAAATTATTGCCCTTTTTGCCAGCCAACAGTCGGCGGACAGTGATCACAGAACTTATCCTGTCAAGGCTGGACTTCTGCAACAGTATTTATTTGAATATTGAAGAACGTTTTCTGAACAAACTCCAAATGTTGCAAAATGCGGCCGCTAGACTTATTACCGGCACCTCTAAATTTGCATCAATTTCCATGGAAATTAAAAGTCTGCACTGGTTACCTGTCAGGAATCAGGTGCATTTTTAAATCCCTCTGCACCGTTAACAAGGCCCTTCAAGGAACAGGACCATACCATCTGAAGTGACAGTTTTAATGGTATCTGCGCAAAAGAACTCTCTGGTCTCTTGTAGCCAAATTGGTGACAGTTCCACCCACTAAAAAAGCAACGTACAGAGGGAGAAGCTTTTATTGTTTGTGCTGCAAAGGCCTGGAATGACCTTCCTTTCCATCTGAGGAATGCCCCTGACCTCCTGGCATTCAGGAAGGGATTAAAGACCCGGCTCTTTGATATGTAATTTGTCTACAAACGCTTATCGCTCAGAGGACAGTAGCTAGCCCCAGGACACCTCTGGGTAACTGCTGCCCTTTAGAAATATCAAAAATAAATAAATAATAATCTCCTAGTGAAACGTGGAACAGCGTATGGGATGTTCTGGACCTCCGTCGGATCACGGATATCGAATGCGACTTCATCCCAAACGAAGCCATCTGCAATAGGGAAGGCTGAATTGTTCCCGAGGGCTTGATCATGTTTCATGATATGGGGATCATGGGGAGCTAGAACTCCAGCAACCAATTTCACAGCAGAGCTTCCCGGCAAAAAATGACCATTGATTAGCAAGAAGAATACAGTCACAAACCCAATCCACATGAAAAGGAAGATAAGTGTGAGCACCATCCAGATGTATGTCCAGGGTGGGACCAGGTAAGTCTTTTTGAACCAGGTAATGAAAAGACTGGTAAGTGTGGATGGAGTTGTCACTGATATGGACGAAGAAGATGAATCTAGGAGAAACATGTGCGATCCATGTAATAACCGCTTGCTCCCAAACGCAACAATGGAGGCTGTACAGCATCAGATAGATGATGTATTGTACTAACTGGAACGTCAATGAGGACCTCAACAGGAGGAGAATCATACTCAACGTCTGCTTTAGGGGAAGATGAAGGTACAACAGGCAAGAAATCAATAGAAGTTTTCAACTCCCCTTCCATAACGCGGAGAGTAGTCGAAGAAGCTGAAGCCATTGGATTCAGTGAAACAGCTTGGCTTGGAATACTGGGAATCATACTATTCAGTAATGGCCATATGGTGTAGCTTGACATTGTCAATTGAAATAAATCTGTTATCCTTGCATCCACGCAACGGAGGTAAAATTACTTTACGAGTAACTGGGACAGGTGCACGATAAGAGGGACCAAATTATTTTTTGTTCTCCTGCTTTACTCGTACCAGATCACCAACTTTAGGAAGCCAGACAGTTACAGGAATCAGCACCAACGCTGCAGTGGACGAGGGTAAATGATCATTAGCCAGTCTGTCACGGGTATTTTGTAGTTCCTGCAACATAATAGGATGGTTATCTACATCAAATCTTGCGGCAACCCCCACAACGTCTAGAACATCAAGGTCTGCCACAAACATTGTAATGCCAAAGAGCATTTTGTATGGGGTCTTCCCACCCACAGATCTACTTGGGAGATTATTAAGTGCACGTTGAACCCCATACAAATGAGTCAGCCAACCCCTGCCAGTGCCTAAGACTCTAGCTGTGAAAGATTGCTTTAAACCGCGGTTAATTTGCTTCACTATAGAATTGCGATCAGGCCTGTATGGAGAAGAAAACTGCACCAACATCCCCAAAGACCTCATTGCATCCTTCTATGCCTTAGAGGCAAGCGCAGGACCTGGGTCATAATGGAAGGTGCCACAGGCAAAAGTCCCGACAAAGACACGCAAATCTTTAATGACATTTCGAGCATCAGCACTGCATTGTGGCCAAACCCAAAGGAATCGAGTGCACGAATCAACTGCAACTAAAATATGTTTATATGCAGTGTCAGAAGTCAAAGAACTGCAGTGATCAAGATAAATTCAACCAAACAATTGATTTGAAATGTATAGCTGTGTATGTGGTGGACTTGCAACTGTATATGGTTTAAATCTGTTGACAAATATCACAAGATAGTACAAAATTATGGGTTTGTTACCACGCCACCAATAACATTGCTGTAAAATAGAAACAGTTGCAGAAGCTCTGGCATGTGCAGATGCCATGCCTTCATGTGCAGCTATGATCAAAGGAAGTCTGTGGTCCTCATTGGGAATCAGCTAATGCCCAACAGACGGTATCGTAGCAAATGGGACTTGCTCAGGCGATAAATGATAAGAATACTTAGAAGGGGAAAATTGTGGCAAGCCTGCTTCAACCTTCGCAGCAGCCATCGCCACAAGAATATCACTATCAATCTTAGTCATGTACCTAGTAACTGCTGTTACTAAACATGTGGCTACTGCAGATTTGGCTGCCTCATCAGCCAAAGAATTACCAACATCATGTGTTCCCACATGCTGATGGCCAAGAGTATGAATAAACTGTGTGAGCCGCAGACGTTCCTTAAGTTCTGCCACTCAGACCCAAAGCATTTTATGCTTTATTGCACTACCTTTAGAGTCCCGATAATCATTCTGAAACCAGATGAACAAATTGTCATTGAAAGCTTGCACACAGTAGCATGAATCGCACACAAGAGTGTTCACATTAGGATCGGCGAATTCGAGAGCTAAAATCAAAGCACAAAGCTCTATTTCTAGGTTTCATAGGGTCTCTCGGAGAGCCTGACTTAATGTTCAAAGCTGTGGTTTTGAGGTCGTCCAAGGAGGGAAGGTTAAAGCTGGAGAGGCAGAGAGCCTCCTACAGGTTACGCACTCCCGTCTTATCTGACCGCCTGTTACGCGCCTCCTCCGGGAAGGTTGAGTAAATCTTCTCTAACTTATCAGCAAAATAATCTGCTATCAAGTTGCAAGATTCCACTGAATCGTTACTAGGAGCAGAGGTTCTGTCAAAAGGCGATAATTGCGGGGATTCTGAACATACACAGAACCTCGGTGTATAGGGGCTAAGCCTTCCCACCACCTTAGTGCCCATGAACCCAGGACCGACTAGCTATAGTGTCTCACTCGCTCTCCTACATGCCCATGAAGAAGCTAATGATTAGACACCCCAGAACACAACCCTCCGGAATCTCTCAGGAATCACTGTAACAAGACACACCTTTTCGCTCACACTCTTGTACCTCTCCACAATAAGAGCTGACCGATACACAAATATAGTTTAAAATGTTTATTTTAACTATTGTGCTATAAAACGCAGTATACAAGCCACAACCAGCAGAAGAATGCATAAAATCAACACAGTTGGCACTGCAGCTAGGCTGTATATCATAAAGGGAGATGTCGTATAAAGACAGTGAAGAAAGGACTATAAAGCCAAACCACCCTCCCTTTCGCAAGAAGAAGTATTATTACATAATAGAAGATCTCCGGTGTTAGACCTGGCACCATTGGCGTGGGTCTCCCTTCCATTTTTTGCTGTTGTCTCCTCTTGCTGGTATTAGATGCTCTGGGTGCTGTGCCACTGCAGTCCAGTGCCACAGCGCGAATGCTCCCTGTGTAAACATGACATGTGAATTGGTATATCCATCATTGGCTTATTTGGTTTACCTCTTAGTCCCTAGTAGCGTGGCCTGTGTGTGCCCAGGGTTGGTAAACCAAATGCTGCTGGTGGGCCTGCAGCACTAGTTTGCGCCACCCACAGAAGCAGCTTGTAAAGCATGTTGCAGACCTGCCACTGCAGAGTCTGTGTGCAGTCCAGGACTGACATCTTGGCTGTGAAGTGCACCCACTTCCCAGCCCCTGAACCTTCCCTTGGCATCATGTGAGTCACCCCTATTGTAGGGTGCATTGTATGTGTAAGGTAGGACATGCCTTGCTGTGTGTAGCATGACCTGGTAGTAAATTACATCCAATTTCGTTTTTCACTACTGTAAGGCTACCTGTTCTCCATAGGCCAGAATGGGCAGTTTGACTATTACATTCTATAGTCCTAACTGACCCAAAGAACATGGTAGAAAAACGAATTTAGTATGCCTGAGCTCAGAATATTAAAATACATATTTTAGTGAAGTTTATTTTTATATTCTGTGTTTGAAAATACCACTTTTAGAAAGTAGGTATTTTCTTGCCTAAGCCTTCCAGTGTGCTCTGCTGTTATGTGTATTGGCTGTCTGGTTTTGGAGGGACAGGGCAGGCTGAGTCAGACCTGGGTTGAATAGAGAGATCTGCATTGGAGTATGGGGAGGGGTAGCTCCTGGACCTGAATAGAGCTGTGCCTGGCAAGGTGAATGCTGGCTCCACCTCCCACTGTGCGTCTGATGACAGACCCCCTCTTTCTGAAAGGAAGGATGCAGCCTGGTAAACAAAGTGCTCCAGGGCTGGGCAGAACTGGTTCTGGCTGGGTTCAGTGACTTGTAGCTTCTGAGAACAAAAACTTTTGGGGTATAAATATCTGTGCTGAAACCCCTACAATTTCTATTGCTCCTGGACAACAAGAAGAACCTCTGTCCGTGTAACTGTAGGAATCTGCAGGAGAGGACTGTCCTTGTGCTTGTGTGCTGTTTCTTGCATTGGCCTGCAGTGGTTACTACTGGACTTGGAAGAAGAGGGAAAAGGACTTTGAGAGAACTTTTATTAATCTTGCTAAAGCAATCACCAAAGGGCTAGGAGACAGCTAGCCTCCTGCTGAAGTCTCAGGCACATCAGACTTCACCACCAGCCTCCTGTTTCCTCCCAGCGAGGATTTCGATCTGCAGGTGAGGCTCCTGTGAGTTCCAGGGCCCCTAGTTCTACTACAGAGAAGAGAGTGCTGAAATCGTCGTTAACAGCCGTTTGCGAGTCGCCGCAGCTGAAAGCGCATGGAAAATGCTTGCTATGGAAGATCATCGCATTGCACGTTTGCGGGCTGCCAAGTGCTCGCTAAACCTAAAGATCATCGCATCGCACGTTTGCAGGCTGCCAAGTGCTCGCTAACCAAAGATCATTGCATCGAGATCATCGCATCATGACATCGCAGTGCAGATGCCGGGCGTCCGCCATTTTCATCGCATCGCATCAGGATCGTCGCTCCCTCGTGGAGCGCCATTTCTATGCATCGCAACCCGATCGCACACGCAACAGGATCGTCGCCATCGCATCAACGGCCTAGCGTGCAGAAGTTTGTCGCCTGGTCCCTGCACGCATCAGCAGATCGGTGCATCGTCTCCTCCCTCACGGCAAGGATTCATCGCATCGCAGGTCTCATGTGCAGAAAATCATCGCTAAAGCTTCTTTGCGACATTTTGTTGGTTTTGCTATGAAATCCAGGTACTTTGTAAGTAAAAGGGTCGCAGAGACCACTGCTTTGAACTGAACTCCTCTTTGCACACTTTGAACTATTTTTGCAGCATTTCAAGAATAACCCTATTTTCCAGTATTGTGACTTTTTACCATTATTGGTCTTGTGTTAAGTCTATATATAAAGATACTTATTTTTTATAACTACTTGTGTGGTGTCCCTTTGTAGTGTTCCTCACTGTGTTACTGTGTATGGTCATAAATGCTTCACACACTGCCTCTGAGATAAGCCTAGCTGCTCATGCTACGTTACCAAAGGGTTGAGCAGGGGTTATCAAAGGGTGTAGCCCCCTTACTCTGACTTAGGAAGAAGGGTCCCTACTTGGACAGTGGCCAGCCATTTCCAACTAGAGACCCCCATTTCTAACATCCGGGCTTTGTGAGCAGACCCCATTCCTTAGTGCCTAAATGGTATATCTAAATCGTAGGAACCGCATGGTCTACTCCCTGGAAAGACCCCTCTCCAAGTGTGTTTTACCGAAGCATGCATCCCCATAATATTGAAATACGAGTCTCCAGCAGCAGCTGTGTTAGTATGCTTTGTCTAGCTGCTAGGGACTGACCAGAAGAGAATAACAAGGTGCATTGTTTATCGACCTTGCACATCGTGTTCAGACTAAACTCCAGGAAAAGGCAGAGTATGAACACAGCAGGCGGTTCACATGTGAAAGGCATAAACAGAGTATTGCAAAAACAAAGCCATGTAGTAACGTGCGCAAAAGCTGCATCATGATTGCTGGGCTCATGCTAACTTAGTGATGTCGACAATGTCCCTATTGGGCATGTGACAGCAGCACACATACAGACGTCTAGCATTACAGTATGCACAGGTCAACACACATGTGGGTATCCTCACCTGAGTAAAACACATGCATACACACACACAAACATCTAGGAATATAGTATGCACAGTTCAACACACACGTGGGCATCCACACCAGAGAAAAACAAATGCATAGCTGTCCATGCACACACACCACACACACCCACACACAGGCATCTAGAACTACAGTATGCACAGTTCAACACACATGTGGGTATCCACACCTGAGGAACACACATGCAATGCCCCTGCCGATCTTGGCATGAAGCAAAGCCCCCTTCCAGGCCAATGTCCGGCATCCAGAGAACCAAGCCAATGTCCCGCGGAAGCCGGTAAGCCACAGGGGAGGAGGGAGCCATGTCAAGACTTAGGTGTTCCTCCAACCCCACCGTGAGGCAGGACTTGGCAGCTCAATGAATAAGACATAGGCACGGCAACTCACAGCGTCCGCTAGAGCAGGACTGAGAGGAAGGCTCAGAAGTGCCAAATGAAGGGGGAGACACCGAACATCAACCCCCACCCCCCCTTAACAGGGCCCATGAGTCCACTATAGTGGGACCGCTGCCCCCAACTTACCTGGTCAAACAGGAACTGGAACAGCACTCGGAGCAGTGCAGAAACAAAAAACAGGTAGTGCTCTGACTTTTGTGTTCTTTTATGTGATTGGTTGTTGCCACTGGGGGCCATATTGGAGGGATAAGGAGACTAGTATGTAACTTTTTACTTGGAGTTTCTGCAGGAGCAAAATGCTCACCGGTAATTACTGTGGCGAGGAAGACGGATGAGGAGGTTAAGTACACTTATCTCTTGTGTAGATTTACAGGACCCCACAAAGCCTTTCCACGATCAGTGCATTCTCCTCTTTCACAACCAGCCCAAGTACAAGACGCAGCTCTCACCCACTCACAACAGCAGCACCTGCTGCCGCTCACCTGCAAAGATCTCAGGGGCATATTATCTACAAACTGCAAAATATCACAAAACGTGTTTAGCGCGTTTTTCAGTATTACCCTCTATTGCTGAATGTTAGCAGCGTATTAGCAACACATTGCTAACAGGCGAAGTACAATCCAGCGATAGACTGCGATACTCCTCATTAGCGTGTGAAATCCAGCGATGATTTTTCACAGCGCTAATGAACAGCTTGGTAATAGGGCAGTGTGTACTTAACCCTACAATCCACCTCCCATAGGCAACAATGCTAAGTCAGGTTTTAATCAGGCATTAGGATCATGCGATAATGGGGGCTTAGCGTGCCTTTTCAGATCGCTCCGCGGGTCCGGGGCAGCGTTGATAATACAGTGAAGTTGTGTTTGCAACGTTTTTCAATGAAGTTATTGTAAGGAACGCCTACTTTGCATCTCATTAGCAATGTATATCGCTAAGATGCGTAGCGTTCGAAAATCTGCTTCTAACATGCGCTGATGCATGTTAGCGCCGCCTTGTTAATAGGGCGATGAGAATATCGCCGCTTTAGTGGCAAAAAGTGCCGCTGAAGCGGCGATACTGCCCTTGATAATATGTCCCTCAGTCTCTGTCATTCAGTCTATGAAAGAAGGCGGAGCTCTAATGAAGGTGAAAACAAGTGAGGGCGGTGGAGGGATTCGCGCCATGGAGGCTCTTGTCTCAGCCAATCCGCGTGCAGCAAGGGAGGGTCTCCTCTGTGGAAAGTCCTGTGGAGGGGGGTTTTATTTCTTTTTGAAAGTACATTTTCTCATGAGGAAACCCCTTCCCCTGCACACCCCCAAACTTGGCAAGGACCCCTTTCCCTCACTGCCCTGGAATCCTATGGTGTAACATAGGTCCCTGCTACACCTGCAGTGCGGGGGGGTGGCAAGCTCCAGGGGGCCCCTCGGCACAGTACCCCGGCCTGAGAGTTCCTGATTGAGTCTGGAGGGGCCACCCTCCATGTGCCTTGCAGGGGCCCCTCGCCATTTGCCTTGCAGGAGCCCCCTCCATGTGCCTTGCAGGGGTGTGCCTTGCAGGGGGCCCCCTCCATGTGCCTTGCAGGGGGCCCCTCAAGTTTCGGTACGTCACTGCTGGAACTGGATTTCACTTAAGCCTGTGCTAGGCCGAGGTGAAGATGCGGGGCTAGGAACGCTGGAAAAGGGAAAGTACGAGTCTGCAGGGCCGGACTGGGATCACAAACCAGCCCTGGCAATTACATCTGACCGCCCCCTGGGGAGTGGGGGGTGGAGGCCAACACTGCTGCTGCACTGTTACAAGAGCTGAGTTTGCACTGTCTGTCACACATGCCAACGCTGTCTGTCAAACATGCCAATGCTCTCTGTCACACATGCCAACTCTATCACACATGCCAACTGTTGGACTTGGCCCTTCTGGCAAGTTCACCCCTAGAACTTTTTGCATTTATCCTAGCCTTTTCCCTATGGTGTATTAGTGGATTTAGGCCTCTAGGCGCTTTAACACTGTGTCCCAGTGTAAAGTGTGTGCGCTCTGTGTTACATTGAGTGAGACTGACCTGCCCTCCCATAGGAATGCATGGGGGATCTGAGTGACCATGTTAGTTCCTGATGCGTGGGGAGTGCAGGGCCGAGTTTGGTATGTGCGAACTCGTGAGAGTGAATGCTGCGCGATGATGTGTGCGGCGTTACTAGGGCTAGTGTAGAAGTGCCACTTCTAGACGCTGGCATAAATGTGCAGTGACTATCTGGCTTGTGATTGGCTGGTGTGTCTGTCTCCAAGAGTCAGGATGGGTCTGCCCCGGTGGTGGGTGGAGGGATCTGCATGTTGATGGCAGGGAGGAGTACACCTGGGACCTGAATAGGGCTGGGCTTTCCCCACACAATGCTGGCTCCACCCCCTGTGGTGCGTCTGATGACCCTGGCCTGTCCTGTGAATAGGGAGAGGGGCTGAGCGAAACAAAGTGCTCAAGAACCAGTTGCATCTGGTTCGCCCCTTCCCTGCACCTTGAAACAAAGGTAACCTGTGTATAAAAAGGGGCTGTGACCCCATGTAAAATGTTCTCTTTTGGATCCTGACAGAGGGGGGCTTGCTGCTGGTGGGACCCAGGAGGGACCGCCATGGGGGCTACCTCCCTGCTGGAGGGCACTGTGTGCTGGCCCCTGGGCCCTACCTTGCCCCCCTGATGCCTCCAGGGACTTCTTGGACCCTTTACGTGTTCTTGGACTTTGCCAAGGCTTGATACAGCCTTCCAGCGCCCTGGGAGCGCTTTGTCTGGAGCATTTTCCTAGGAGAGGGAGAGCTGGGGGCCGAGCAGCGCTGCGCTGCAGCCCTGGCTGACGGAATCCCCCTCGTAGGGATTCCCCCCTCCTTGTGAGCTTTTGCGGGTGCCCACCCCGTTATATCGCTATTTTTAATGGCGGGTGCCCACCCCGCATTTAGCCTGTCCGGCGCGGGAGCCTACCCCGCGTTATGCATCCTTTAAAAAAGAGCGGGTGCCCACCCCGCGATTTGCCGTGTTCGGCGGGTGCCCACCCCGCCTTATATCTTGAATTTAGAGGGAGCCTTCCCCTCTTACGAAGAAATTATCACCGCCGCTGGCCCGATCGCGGAAGGAAGTCCGGCGCGTCCGCCTGACTCTGGGCGGGACCTCGCCGATGTTATTTCCGCCTTTCCCGGCCGGAAGAAGGCGACGCGGAAGTCCCGCCCACCAGAGAACGCAAAGGAGAGGGAGTGCGGCCCGGAGCCTCGGCGGCTCCGTGACTAAGCCCCGGGTCCCAGGAGGGGGCCCGGGTGAAGTAAGAAGTGGCGGCAATGGCCGCCGATGCCTGGGCAGGGCTCCTGTGTTGGAGAGAGAGCCCCACCCGCTGCCACCTCCAGAAGAGGAGTCCCCTGCGCCGGAGCCTGGTGAGTAAGGGCTGGGCAGGGGACAGGGCTGCACATCCCTCACGCTCCACCGAGGGAGCAGGTTTGGTGTTCGGC
The DNA here is from genome assembly GCF_964204655.1 of Triturus cristatus. Classification (NCBI taxonomy): domain Eukaryota; kingdom Metazoa; phylum Chordata; class Amphibia; order Caudata; family Salamandridae; genus Triturus; species Triturus cristatus. Next base: position 848,420,252 of record NC_140595.1, read on the forward strand.
GCGAGGCACCGAGTCAGAGTGGCCCCGTGTGTGCAGTGGGCCGCTCCAACAACGGGCATTATTGTTTCTCGAGCCACAGATGGCTCCAACGCTATGAGGGCATGTTTGTTTTGAGCGCTACTGCGCTCCAACGTGGGCCATCTTGGTTTAAAGGGCCCCGGGGGGGGGTCCCAAGGGCCCGCGTTGCCCCATACTGGCCAGTGTTCTCCAGCTGCCCCACTTCGCAGGGGTCAGCTGCAACATTTTGGGGGCATCTTTTCCTTCTAAAAGCGCCAGTGCGCTCCACAGTACTGGGGGACATGGTGTGTGTAGAGCCTAGGTGGCTCCAACGTTTTGGATAGTGTTTCAGGGGCCATTGAGAGCCCAAGCCTCATTTTACTTCCCCAGCTGCGCAGCACTTAGTGCCAGCTGCAGCGTTTAGGCCCTGTTCTTGTCCCCAGCTGCCCAGCAAGTAGTGGGCACCTGCTACGTTTAGGTTCTGGCGCAACCTGGACCCTAATGTGATTTAGGTGTTATCGAGCTTTATAAACTAAGGCGTTGGGTATTAGGAAATGTACTGTGTATAGCATGTTTTGCGCACCCTGTGTTTTGTACCTCTAGATAGGCTTTCTGCCTAGGAGGTTGTTTTACCTGTTTAGGTTGATGTTAGGGAGATAATACTTCCCTGTGCGATGTACGCCCCTAGTGTAATTATACTTAGGAGGTAGGTCTAACGCGGTAGATTTATGAGAAATTGCATAATGTGTTTATGCCCCTGTGATGGATGCAGGATAGGTTTATAGCTGATTCTAGTGTGATGACGAGAGTTGAAATGCCAATAGACCCACTGCAGGCGACTGCCTTCTATTTCATTATAAGTCAATGGGGAAAATCCATTCTCTTTATTATTTTTTTTAATCTCCGTTGCCTGCTGTCAAATGTTGGCCTGTGTGCTCTGCATACATTAAACAGGGATTGTAAAGGTTTCCTTGTAGGGTGGGCCCCTCACGTGCGTCAGTCACTGGAGACACTTCATCCGCTGTAATGGGGAGGGAGTCGCCATGCTCACCTTAATGATGACACATGGCTGAGTACTGCAGCCAAGGTGTCGGCTCTGACGTCTGAGCCGTGTGAACCTGGGCAGAGGGTGCTGCCCCGTGTCTCCCCCACCCCACAAGGGCGTCCTCCTGCGTCACTGGCCCCTCATGGGGAGGGCCAGGCACCACCCAGTCCGTGGCTTCCTGGTGGGGGCTGCTGAGGGAGGGGCGCGTGGCAGCTCCAGCACAAAGCACCCCCTTTGAGGGAGTGAGGCAACGAGGAAGTGGGGCCGCCCAGAGGACACCTGAATGGGATCACAACTCCACAACAGTCCACGCCCCGGGGGCGAGGGAAAGTGCTGTCACCACAAAGAGCAAGAATTCCGGAAGTGGCATTAGACAGGGGTTTCACAACTGGCAGAGTCCGGGTGTGGTGGGCAAAGACTCGTGCCAGGAGAAAGCCCGGCTTTCATTCAGTCAGCTTCCTGCACCGCCTGCCTTGTGGTTACACAATAACACACAATAAGGAGTGCGTAGCAAGGGTGCCCTGGGCCACGCTGCAAGCTGGGAAAATACCTCTGGTGGGTCCTTCCTGCCCCTGGGCTCCGGTGCCACTGCACCTGCTGCACTAATGATAGCTGTGCCCTGACTCTATGGAGGCCGCTTCTGTGTCACCATGACCAGCATGTCGGGCTCAGTGACTGAAATGTGTGCGGTCACCACACCATGAGGGTGGAAATGGGGTTCCGGGATACTGTGGTAGGAAGGGGGACCCAGCTGCAGAGGACTCTTTCAGAAGAGCTCTCACAGCGCCTACAAGCGTCATCCACGTTTCATCCATGTAAGGAAGATATGACGGACTACAGAGGTGTTGATCACTGTATGAAAGAGGCACAGGCAGTCTGGAGGCACACGAGGAGAGTGTGAAGAGACTTGGGGTCTGATGGACAGGTCACTCCATCACACACATGACGGATATGGACAGGTCACTCCATCACAAACATGACGGTTACAGACAGGTCACTCCATCACACACATGACGGATATGGACAGGTCACTCCATCACACACATGACGGATATGGACAGGTCACTCCATCACAAACATGACGGTTACAGACAGGTCACTCCATCACAAACATGAAGGATGCGGACAGGTCACTCCATCACAAACATGATGGATACAAACAGGTAACTCCATCACAAACATGAAGGATGCGGACAGGTCACTCCATCACAAACATGACAGATCCATGGTCTGACCACAAGGACCCCACGCTGGACACACAGAGCGAGCCCAGGCCATGGTCTGACCACAAGGACCCCACGCTGGACACACAGTGCCAGCCCAGGCCATGGTCTGACCACAATGACTCCATGCTGGACCCACAGAGCCAGCCCAGGCCATGGGCTGACCACAAGGACCCCACGCTGGACACACAGTGCGAGCCCAGGCCATGGTCTGACCACAAGGACCCCGTGCTGGACACAAAGAGCCAGCTTTGACCATGGCCTGATCACAAGGACCCCACGCTGGACACACAGAGCCAACATAGGGCATAGTCCGATCACAAGGACCCCACGCTGGACACACAGAGCCAACATAGGGCATAGTCCGATCACAAGGACCCCACGCTGGACACACAGAGCCCACATAGGCATAGTCCGATCACAAGGACCCCACGCTGGACACACAGAGAGCCCAGGCCATGGTCTGACCACAAGGACCCCACACTGGACACACAGAGCCAACATAGGGCATAGTCCGATCACAAGGACCCCACGCTGGACACACAGAGCCAACATAGGGCATAGTCCGATCACAAGGACCCCACGCTGGACACACAGAGCCAACATAGGGCATAGTCCGATCACAAGAACCCCACGCTGGACACACAGAGCCAACATAGGGCATAGTCCAATCACAAGGACCCCACACTGGACACACAGAACCCACATAGGGCATAGTCCGATCACAAGGACCCCACGCTGGACACACAGAGCCAACATAGGGCATAGTCCAATCACAAGGACCCCACGCTGGACACACAGAGCCAACATAGGGCATAGTCCGATCACAAGGACCCCACGCTGGACACACAGAGCCAACATAGGGCATAGTCCAATCACAAGGACCCCACGCTGGACACACAAAGCCAACATAGGGCATAGTCCGATCACAAGGACCCCACGCTGGACACACAGAGCCCACATAGGGCATAGTCCGATCACAAGGACCCCACGCTGGACACACACAGAGCCCAGGCCATGGTCTGACCACAAGGACCCCACGCTGGACACACAGAGCCAACATAGGGCATAGTCCGTTCACAAGGACCCCGTGGTGGACACACAGAGCCCACATAGGGCATAGTCCGATCACAAGGACCCCATGCTGGCCACACACAGAGCCCACATAGGGCATAGTCCGATCACAAGGACCCCACGCTGGACACACAAAGCCAACATAGGGCATAGTCCGATCACAAGGACCCCACGCTGGCCACACAGAGCCAACATAGGGCATAATCCATTCACAAGGACCCCACGCTGGCCACACACAGAGCCAAGGCCATGGTCTGACCACAAGGACCCCACACTGGACACACAGAGCCAACATAGGGCATAGTCCGATCACAAGGACCCCACGCTGGCCACACACAGAGCCCAGGCCATGGTCTGACCACAAGGACCCCACGCTGGACACACAGAGCGAGCCCAGGCCATGGTCTGACCACAAGGACCCCACGCTGGACACACAGAGCCAACATAGAGCATAGTCCGATCACAAGGACCCCACGCTGGACACACAGAGCCAGCCCAGGCCATGGGCTGACCACAAGGACCCCACGCTGGACACAAAGAGCCAGCCTAGGCCAGGGTCTGACCACAAGGACCCCCTGCTGGACACACAGAGCCAGCCCATGCAATGACCACCTCCCTGAACCCTGGGCCTCCCTGCACTCAGCTCTTAATTGAACACTTGTTTGTGTTTCTAAATGAAATACATCCGCTGCTCTGCACCTGAGGCAAAGGACAGACTGAAAAGCGCCTTTGTTCTCCCGCCAGCTTCCCTCCGTAAAGCGCCCTGATTTCCCTGACAGCCAGGGGCCCCGCAGCGCCTCGTGCTGGGTCCGCCTCCCTCACAGCGCCAACCAAGGGCAGCCAATGGCTCCGCTCCAGGACACCATGGGCATGGGGCATGGGGCATCAGTCCGTGACGTCAATATATGGAGACACCCTGAGGTCTCCACATATTCCATGGCCCTTTCTTCTTCTGTTAATTAAATACTTCGGGTCGGATTGGGCAATCGGCGCTCCTGAGCTCTGGCCTTACATTTTAATCCGCTGAGCGCAGCTGAGGAGCGACGCGCGGCGCGGGACGAACAGGTTTTTCTTCTTATGAAAGAAGCTTCCTTCTGTAGTGTTAATGCGCCCCAGGAGCAACAGCCTCACTGTGAGCATGGAAGGCCCCCCCCCCCCCCCCCCTGTACCTGCTCCCAGAGGCTGGAACAGCCCCCCGACCCCCCACATCAGAGCCCCCTCCTCCCTCCTTGACTTCCACAAGGTAAAGACCTTTATCTCGGGAACACACCCGACAGCACAGTCACCTCCTATCTAGCGCCTGGATACCCTCCTGGGTGAGAAGCAGAGGCGCAACTAGAGGCAAATTTCGGGGGGAGGGGGGGGGGGGCTAAGAAAAAAAATCGGCTGAATCTCAAAGCAATAGGCAGAGTGGAGCTGCAGGGGCTCTTAGAAGGGGTGAAACAACAGCGAGGCATCATTAACATGCAAATGGTCTTTTAAAGAGCTGTGAAGTGCTCGGGTGCGGCTGTCTGTGCGCCGGGAAGCTGTCTCAGCCGGGCTGCCACACACGAGGGGGGGGGGGGGGGGGGCTGAAGCCCTTTGAGTCCAACGGGTGTTGCGCGCCTGGTGAGAAGCACCCCACTGATAGAGGTGAATGATGGGCTAGACCCAGACGTATGATCGCTAACCCTCATCATGCCGTGTCCTCCGCATCTCTAGTAAACTGGCCGGCAGGCGGGCAACTAGAGCCAAATTTCGGGGGGGGGGGGGGGGGGGGGGCTGAAAAAGATTTCGGGGGGGCTAAGTCTTCTAGCCATAGGCAGAGTGCCGGTAAAAAGGGGTAAAAACACAACAAAAGCCTCATTAACGAATAAATGGTCTTTTAAAGACCTGTGAAGTACTCGGATGCGGCTGCAATTAAACGGACGCCAGCCCGCAAGGCTGTCTCAGCCGGGCTGACACACTTGAGGGGGGGGGGGGGGGGGGGCCTGATGCCCGGTGAGCCCAATGGGTGTTGCGCGCCTGCTGGCCGGGGTCATTCAGAGTGACTAGAGGCAGGGTTTACCATGCGCATCCTCACAGAGGGCACCGTGGGCACCAGGTACTGACCCAAGAACATCTCAAGAGCCAAAGAAGGGCCACAGAACTACGCCATGGACCGAAGAGCGTGTTGAGGAAGATGGCTAGTGTCTACAGGTCAACGTGGTGCCTGCTCGGACTCCCATCCGCGGCCCCCCAGTGATCACAAGAGCTCCAGACGTCATCGGACAAGAGCAGACACACCTCCGGAGGTGTATCACAGCCAGGACCTCCTCGAGACAGGGCTTCTAAGACTAAGGCGCTCACAAATGAAAGCTCTCAAGGAGCTACCTTTGACTGCTCCCCAAAAGCAAGCCTTCTCCAGCTCCACACTCGAGCTCACCAGAAGCGCGGGCTTGCATCATCCACCTGAGAATCTCTACTCAGGGCACCAGCTCACCAGAAGCGCAGGCTTGCATCGTCCACCTGAGAATCTCTACTCAGGGCACCAGCTCACCAGAAGCGCTTGCACCATCCCCCTGAGAGAATCACAGCTCCACGACACCAGCTCACCAGAAGCGCTTGCACCATCCACCTGAGAGAATCACAGCTCCACGACACCAGCTCACCAGAAGCGCTTGCACCATCCACCTGAGAGAATCACAGCTCCAGGAACCAGCTCACCAGAAGCGCTGGAACCATCCACCTGAGAGAATCACAGCTCCACGCACCAGCTCACCAGAAGTGCTTCCACCATCCCCCTGAGAGAATCACAGCTCCAGGCTCCAGCTCACCAGAAGTGCTTGCACCATCCTCCTGAGAGAATCACAGCTCCAGGCACCAGCTCACCAGAAGCACTTGCACCACCCACCTGAGAGAATCACAGCTCCAGGCACCAGCTCACCAGAAGCGCTTGCACCATCCTCCTGAGAGAATCACAGCTCCAGGCACCAGCTCACCATAAGCGCTTGCACCATCCACCTGAGAGAATCACAGCTCAAGGCACCAGCTCACCAGAAGCGATTCCACCATCCACCTGAGAATCTCTGCTCAGAGCTCCAGCTCACCAGAAGCGCTTGCACCATCCACCTGAGAATCTCTGCTCAGAGCTCCAGCTCACCAGAAGCGCTTGCACCATCCACCTGAGAATCTCTGCTCAGAGCTCCAGCTCACCAGAAGCGCTTGCACCATCCACCTGAGAATCTCTGCTCAGAGCTCCAGCTCACCAGAAGCGCTGGAACCACCCACCTGAGAGAATCACAGCTCCAGGCACCAGCTCACCAGAAGCGCTTGCACCACCCACCTGAGAATCTCTGCTCAGTTTTCCAGCTCACCAGAAGCGCTGGAACCACCCACCTGAGAGAATCACAGCTCCAGGCACCAGCTCACCAGAAGCGCTTGCACCACCCACCTGAGAGAATCACAGCTCCATGCACCAGCTCACCAGAAGCGCTTGCACCACCCACCTGAGAGAATCACAGCTCCATGCACCAGCTCACCAGAAGCGCTTGCACCACCCACCTGAGAGAATCACAGCTCCATGCACCAGCTCACCAGAAGCGCTTGCACCATCCACCTGAGAGAATCACAGCTCCACGCACCAGCTCACCAGAAGCGCTTGCACCACCCACCTGAGAGAATCACAGCTCCACGCACCAGCTCACCAGAAGCGCTTGCACCACCCACCTGAGAGAATCACAGCTCCAGGCACCACCTCACCAGAAGCGCTTGCACCACCCACCTGAGAGAATCTCCGCTCAGAGCTCCAGCTCACCAGAAGCGCTTGCACCACCCACCTGAGAGAATCACAGCTTCAGGCACCAGCTCACCAGAAGCGCTTGCACCACCCACCTGAGAGAATCACAGCTCCAGGCACCAGCTCACCAGAAGCGCTTGCATCATCCACCTGAGAGAATCACAGCTCCATGCACCAGCTCACCAGAAGCGCTTGCACCATCCACCTGAGAGAATCACAGCTCCAGGCGGCACCAGCTCACCAGAAACGCTTGCACCATCCCCCTGAGAGAATCACAGCTCCAGGCACCAGCTCACCAGAAGCGCTTGCACCATCCACCTGAGAGAATCACAGCTCCAGGCGGCACCAGCTCACCAGAAACGCTTGCACCATCCCCCTGAGAGAATCACAGCTCCAGGCACCAGCTCACCAGAAGCGCTTGCACCATCCACCTGAGAGAATCACAGCTCCCAGCACCAGCTCACCAGAAGCACCTACACCATCCACCTGAGAGAATCACGGCTCCAGGCACCAGCTCACCAGAAGCGCTTGCACCATCCACCTGAGAGAATCACACCTCCACGTACCAGCTCACCAGAAGCGCTTGCACCATCCACCTGAGAGAATCACAGCTCCCAGCACCAGCTCACCAGAAGCACCTACACCATCCACCTGAGAGAATCACGGCTCCAGGCACCAGCTCACCAGAAGCGCTTGCACCATCCACCTGAGAGAATCACACCTCCAGGCACCACCTCACCAGAAGCGCTTGCACAATCCACCTGAGAGAATCACAGCTCCCAGCACCAGCTCACCAGAAACGCTTGCACCATCCACCTGAGAGAATCACAGCTCCAGGCACCAGCTCACCAGAAGCACCTACACCATCCACCTGAGAATCACACCTCCACGCACCAGCTCACCAGAAGCGCTTGCACCATCCACCTGAGAGAATCACACCTCCACGCACCAGCTCACCAGAAGCGCTTGCACCATCCACCTCAGAGAATCACAGCTTCAGGCATCAGCTCACCAGAAGCGCTTGCACCATCCACCTGAGAGAATCACAGCTCCAGGCACCAGCTCACCAGAAGCGCTTCCACCATCCACCTGAGAGAATCACAGCTCCAGGCACTAGCTCACCAGAAGCGCTTGCACCATCCACCTGAGAGAATCACAACTCCAGGCAGCAGCTCACCAGAAGCGCTTGCATCATCCACCTGAGAATCACAGCTCAAGGCACCAGCTCACCAGAAGCGCTTGCACCCTCCACCTGAGAGAATCACAGCTCCAGGCACCAGCTCACCAGAAGCGCTTGCATCACCCACCTGAGAATCACAGCTCAAGGCACCGGCTCACCAGAAGCGCTTGCACCATCCACCTGAGAGAATCACAGCTCCAGGCACCAGCTCACCAGAAGAGCTTGCACCATCCACCTGAGAGAATCACAGCTCCAGGCACCAGCTCACCAGAAGCGCTTGTACCACCCACCTGAGAGAATCACAGCTCCAGGCACCAGCTCACCAGAAGTGCCTGCACCATCCACCTGAGAGAATCACAGCTCAAGGCACCAGCTCACCAGAAGCGCTTGCACCATCCACCTGAGAGAATCACAGCTTCAGGCATCAGCTCACCAGAAGCGCTTGCACCATGCATCTGAGAGAATCACAGCTCAACACACATGTTCACCAGAAGCGCTGGCTTGCATCATCCACCTGAGAGAATCACAGCTCCAGGCACCAGCTCACCTGATGCGCTTGCACCTTCCACCTGAGAGAATCACAACTCCAGGCACCAGCTCACCAGAAGCGCTGGCTTGCATCATCCACCTGAGAATCTCTACTCAGGGCACAAGCTCGCCAGAAGCGCTTGCACAATCCACCTGAGAGAATAACAGCTTCAGGCATCAGCTCACCAGAAGCGCTTGCACCATCCACCTGAGAGAATCACAGCTCCAGGCACCAGCTCACCAGAAGCACCTACACCATCCACCTGGGAGAATCACAGCTCAAGGCACCAGCTCACCAGAAGCGTTTCCACCATCCACCTGAGAGAATCTCTGCTCAGAGCTCCAGCTCACCAGAAGCGCTTGCACCATCCACCTGAGAGAATCACAGCTCCTGGCACCAGCTCACCAAAAGTGCTGGACCCACCCACCTGAGAGAATCACAGTTCCAGGCAACAGCTCACCAGAAGCGCTTGCACCATCCACCTGAGCGAATCACACCTCCACGCACCAGCTCACCAGAAGCGCTTGCACCACCCACCTCAGAGAATCACAGCTTCAGGCATCAGCTCACCATTAGCGCTTACACCTTGCATCTGAGAGAATCACAGCTCCACGCACCAGCTCACCAGAAGCGCTTGCATCATCCACCTGAGAATCAGAGCTCAAGGCACCAGCTCACCAGAAGCGCTTGCATCATCCACCTGAGAATCACAGCTCAAGGCACCAGCTCACCAGAAGCGCTTGCACCATCCACCTGAGAGAATCACAGCTCCAGGCACCAGCTCACCAGAAGCGCTTACACCATGCATCTGAGAAAATCACAGCTCAACACACATGTTCACCAGAAGCGCTTGCACCATCCACCTGAGAGAATCACAACTCCAGGCACCAGCTCACCAGAAGCCCTGGCTTGCATCATCCACCTGAGAATCTCTACTCAGGGCACAAGCTCGCCAGAAGCGCTTGCACCATCCACCTGAGAGAATCACAGCTTCAGGCATCAGCTCACCAGAAGCGCTTGCACCATCCCCCTGCGAGAATCATGGCTCCAGGTATCAGCTCAACAGAATCACTTGCACCATCCACCTGAGAATCACAGCTCAAGGCACCAGCTCACCAGAAGCGCTTGCACCATCCACCTGAGAGAATCACAGCTCAAGGCACCAGCTCACCAGAAGCGCTTGCACCATCCACCTGAGAGAATCACAGCTCCACACACCAGCTCACCAGAAGCGCTTGCACCATCCACCTGAGAGAATCACAGCTCCAGGCACCAGCTCACCAGAAGCGCTTGCACCACCCACCTGAGAGAATAACAGCTCCACGCACCAGCTCACCAGAAGCGCTTGCACCATCCACCTGAGAAAATAACAGCTCCAGGCACCAGCTCACCAGAAGTGCTTGCACCACCCACCTGAGAGATCCACAGCTCCACGCACCAGCTCACCAGAAGCGCTTGCACCATCCACCTGGGAGAATCACAGCTCCAGGCACCAGCTCACCAGAAGCGCTTGCACCATCCACCTGAGAGAATCACAGCTTCAGGCACCAGCTCACCAGAAGTGCTTGCACCATCCACCTGAGAGAATCACAACTCCAGGCACCAGCTCACCAGAAGAGCTTGCACCGCCCACCTGAGAGAATCACAGCTCCAGGCACCAGCTCACCAGAAGTGCTTGCACCATCCACCTGAGAGAATCTCTGCTCAGAGCTCCAGCTCACCAGAAGCGCTTGCACCATCCACCTGAGAGAATCACAGCTCCACGCACCAGCTCACCAGAAGCGCTTGCGCCATCCACCTGAGAGAATCACAGCTCCAGGCACCAGCTCACCAGAAGCGCTTGCACCATCCACCTGAGAGAATCACAGCTTCAGGCATCAGCTCACCAGAAGCGCTTGCACTATCCACCTGAGAGAATCACAACTCCAGGCACCAGCTCACCAGAAGCGCTGGCTTGCATCATCCACCTGAGAATCTCTACTCAGGGCACAAGCTCGCCAGAAGCGATTGCACCATCCACCTGAGAGAATCACAGCTTCAGGCATCAGCTCACCAGAATCGCTTGCACCGTGTTGGACTTGGCCCTTTTTGCAGGGTCCTCCCTAAACTTTTTGCCTTCCTCCTGTATTTGTTCTGACCTGTTGTTGGCTGTTTTATGACTCTGGGCACCTTACCACTGCTGACCAGTGCTAAGGTGCATATGCTCTCCCTATGGTAAAATGTATACATTGATTGGTGTCCATGTTTGGCTTATTCGGTTTACTATCAGCCCCTAGTAAAGTGCACCAGGAGTGCCAGGGCTTGCAAATGCGAATGCTGCTGGTGGGCCTGCAGCGCTGGTTGCGCCATCCACAGAAGCGGCCTTGTAAAATGTGTCTAGGGTCTGCCACTGCAGACCCTGCGTGCAGTCTGGGACCGTCGCGCTGACTGCGCAAGTGCCCCCACTTGCCAGTCCCTAAACCTTCCCTTACCTACATATTAGCCACCCCTCTGGTAGGCCCAAGGGCAGGGTGCATTGTAGGCATAAGGTAGGACATGCCCTGATGTGTGTGGCATGTCTTAGTAGTGAATTACAGCCATTTTCGTTTTTCACTATTGAAGGCTACCTGCTCTCCATAGGCCAGAATGGGCTGCTGGAGTCACTACACGTTGTGACCCCAGTGGACTCAGAGAGCATGGTAGAATGTCAAGTTTAGTATGCCTGAACTCAGAATAATAAAATACTTCTTGTAGTCAAGTTTATTTTAATATCCTGGGTTTGTAAATACTACTTTAAGAAAGTTAGTATTTACTGACCTGGCCATTTCAGTCCGCCTCTGCTGTGTGTGTGCGTTCTGCCCAGCAACAGTAAGGAGCAGGGTTGGGGAATCCCCAGAGACAGGTTGGCTGCCTGGTGGTGGGTAGAGAGATGGCACCAGGATGGCTGGGAGGAGTACACCTTGACTCTTGAATAGACCTGTGCTCTGCCACCACAAAGCCGGCGCCGCCCCCTGTGGAGCGGCTGATGTCTCTGCCCTGCTGCTGAAAGGAAAGAGCAGAGTCACCATAACAAAGTGCTCCAGAACTGGACTGAGCCAGGCCCAGGCCCCCTGGCGCTAAAGAACAAAAGAATCATGGTATAAAAGTAGGAGCCTGGCTCCTAAGAAATCAGAATCCTGTTTTACCACAAAGAACCTCTGCCCGACTAGAAGGAGAAGGAGACGCTGGAGGAGCTGGCCTGCTGCTTGCCTTGCTGAGAAAGGAGAGGAAGAGACTACTGAGAAGACTTTGCTGCTTTGTGCTTGAAACATTCTCCAAGGGCTTGATCTGAGCTTGCCCCCTGAACTGAACCCCAGGACCAGTGGGTTCTCTGTGCTTTTGCTCGTCCTCCGATTCGAGCCGTGTGTGCATCCCGCTGGAAAGAGACTGCGCCCCTCAACGCCCCTCCTAGGGCCGTGACACTCAGGAGCTCGCCTGCCGCAACCCCGTGAGAGCCCCGCTCCGTCCGGAGCCGCTCTCTGTCCCCGGGCTAGGCCGCCTGCGCCCCTGTCACCGCCTGCCACTGGAGCGCGCTGAACGCGCTATCACCCCTCCCGCCGAAATCGTCCGACGACTGTGATCTACGCCGGGTCATCCAGCTGCACTGACCGTGCCCTGTGACCCCCCTTCGCTATCCCCGGACATCTCAGGCCGCGCCGCCCCCGCTGTGGAGACCCCCCCTGCACCGCCGTGCTGAGGGTCGCTGGCCACGCCTGCCTACCTGCCCACACCCGCTGATCGAGGACCCAAGACCACTTCCCAAGCTGAGAGTCGCACCGACCTGTGCCGACTCTCCCCATCACTGAAGAAGTTCCAGTATCGGGCTCGGGGCCCGCAACGCCTTATTTCCCCGTTCGCCGGAGTCGATCTCTGTAAGTACTGGAACCACAAGTAACATTTGCAAGAGACTACACAGTATCCATTTGAAGCTACGAACAAAGAACATTTGCCTGCTTTATAACCTGGTGGCATAGCGAAAACGTTATTGGTCTTGTGATAAGTCTGCTGAGATATATATACCTATTTTTACATAAAGAAGCGTATTTTTCTACATATCCAAGGCTGGTGTCCGTTTCTGGGGGGATTGATGTATTTACTGTGTGTGTGATTGTAAGTGCTTAACCAACAACGCCTGAGGAATCGCCTTGGCTGCTCACACCACGCACCTAGAGGGTGAGCAAGGGTCATTCACAAGGGGTTATCCTGCGCCCTGACGTAGAGGAGAGGGTTCCTGCTTGACACAAGGGCAACCTTGCGCCAACCGGAGATCCCCGTCTCTAACACACCATCCACCTGAGAGAATCACAGCTCCAGGCACCAGCTCACCAGAAGCACCTACACTATCCACCTGGGAGAATCACAGCTCAAGGCACCAGCTCACCAGAAGCGTTTCCACCATCCACCTGAGAGAATCTCTGCTCAGAGCTCCAGCTCACAAGAAGCGCTTGCACCATCCACCTGAGAGAATCACAGCTCCTGGCACCAGCTCACCAGAAGTGCTTGCACCATCCACCTGAGAGAATCTCTGCTCAGAGCTCCAGCTCACCAGAAGCGCTTGCACCATCCACCTGAGAGAATCACAGCCCCTGGCACCAGCTCACCAAAAGTGCTGGAACCACCCACCTGAGAGAATCACAGTTCCAGGCACCAGCTCACCAGAAGCGCTTGCACCATCCACCTGAGAGAATCACACCTCCACGCACCAGCTCACCAGAAGCGCTTGCAGCATCCACCTCAGAGAATCACAGCTTCAGGCATCAGCTCACCATTAGCGCTTACACCTTGCATCTGAGAGAATCACAGCTCCACGCACCAGCTCACCAGAAGTGCTTGCACCATCCACCTGAGAGAATCACAGCTCCAGGCACCAGCTCACCAGAAGCGCTTGCACCATCCAACTGAGAGAATCACAGCTCCATGCACCAGCTCACCAGAAGCGCTTGCACCATCCACCTGAGAGAATCACAGCTCCATGCACCAGCTCACCAGAAGCGCTTGCACCATCCACCTGAGAGAATGACAGCTCCAGGCACCAGCTCACCAGAAGCGCTTGCACCATCCACCTGAGAGAATCACAGCTCCAGGCACCAGCTCACCAGAAGCGCTTGCATCATCCACCTGAGAATCACAGCTCAAGGCACCAGCTCACCAGAAGCGCTTGCACCATCCACCTGAGAGAATCACAGCTCCAGGCACCAGCTCACCAGAAGCGCTTGCATCATCCACCTGAGAATCAAAGCTCAAGGCACCAGCTCACCAGAAGCGCTTGCACCATCCACCTGAGAGAATCACAGCTCCAGGCACCAGCTCACCAGAAGCGCTTACACCATGCATCTGAGAAAATCACAGCTCAACACACATGTTCACCAGAAGCGCTTGCACCATCCACCTGAGAGAATCACAGCTTCAGGCATCAGCTCACCAGAAGCGCTTGCACCATCCCCATAAGAGAATCATGGCTCCAGGTATCAGCTCAACAGAATCACTTGCACCATCCACTTTAGAATCACAGCTCAAGGCACCAACTCACCAGAAGCGCTTGCACCATCCACCTGAGAGAATCACAGCTCAAGGCACCAGCTCACCAGAAGCGCTTGCACCATCCACCTGAGAGAATCACAGCTCCACACACCAGCTCACCAGAATCGCTTGCACCATCCACCTGAGAGAATCACAGCTCCAGGCACCAGCTCACCAGAAGCGCTTGCACCACCCACCTGAGAGAATAACAGCTCCACGCACCAGCTCACCAGAAGCGCTTGCACCATCCACCTGAGAGAATCACAGCTCCAGGCACCAGCTCACCAGAAGCGCTTGCACCATCCACCTGAGAGAATCACAGCTCCACGCACCAGCTCACCAGAAGCGCTTGCACCATCCACCTGGGAGAATCACAGCTCCAGGCACCAGCTCACCAGAAGCGCTTGCACCATCCACCTGAGAGAATCACAGCTTCAGGCACCAGCTCACCAGAAGCGCTTGCACCATCCACCTGAGAGAATCACAACTCCAGGCACCAGCTCACCAGAAGAGCTTGCACCGCCCACCTGAGAGAATCACAGCTCCAGGCACCAGCTCACCAGAAGTGCTTGCACCATCCACCTGAGAGAATCACAGCTCCAGGCACCAGCTCACCGGAAGCGCTTGCACCATCCACCTGAGAGAATCACAGCTCCAGGCACCAGCTCACCAGAAGCGCTTGCACCATCCACCTGAGAGAATCACAGTTCCACGCACCAGCTCACCAGAAGCGCTTGCACCATCCACCTGAGAGAATCACAGCTCCACGCACCAGCTCACCGGAAGCGCTTGCACCATCCACCTGAGAGAATCACAGCTCCAGGCACCAGCTCACCAGAAGCGCTTGCACCATCCACCTGAGAGAATCACAGTTCCACGCACCAGCTCACCAGAAGCGCTTGCACCATCCACCTGAGAGAATCACAGCTCCAGGCACCAGCTCACCAGAAGCGCTTGCACCATCCACCTGAGAGAATCACAGCTCCAGGCACCAGCTCACCAGAGGAGCTTGCAACATACACCCGAGAGAATCACAGCTCCAGGCACCAGCTCACCAGAAGCGCTTGCTCCATCCACCTGAGAGAATCACAGCTCAAGGCACCAGCTCACCAGAAGCGCTTGCACCATCCACCTGGGAGAATCACAGCTTCAGGCATCAGCTCACCAGAAGCGCATGCACCATCCACCTGAGAGAATCACAGCTCCAGGCACCAGCTCACCAGAAGCACCTACACCATCCACCTGAGAGAATCACAGCTCCAGGCACCAGCTCACCAGAAGCGCTTGCACCATCCACCTGAGAGAATCTCTGCTCAGAGCTCCAGCTCACCAGAAGCGCTTGCACCACCCACCTGAGAAAATCACAGCTCCACGCACCAGCTCACCAGAAGCGCTTGTACCATCCACCTGAGAGAATCACAGCTTCAGGCATCAGCTCACCAGAAGCGCTTGTACCATCCACCTGAGAGAATCACAGCTCCAGGCACCAGCTCACCAGAAGCGCTTGCACCATCCACCTGAGAGAATCACAGCTCAACACACATGTCCACCAGAAGCGCTTGCACCATTCACCTGAGAGAATCTCTGCTCAGGGCACCAGCTCACCAGAAGCGCTTGCACCATCCACCTGAGAGAATCACAACTCCAGGCACCATCTCACCTGAAGTGCTTGCACCATCCACCTGAGAGAATCACAGCTCAAGGCACCAGCTCACCAGAAGCGCTTGCACCATCTACCTGAGAGAATCAAGGCTCAACACACATGTTCACCAGAAGCGCTTGCACCATTCACCTGAGAGAATCTCTGCTCAGGGCACCAGCTCACCAGTAGGGCTTACACCATGCATCTGAGAGAATCACAGCTCAACACACATGTTCACCAGAAGCGCTTGCACCATCCAGCTGAGAGAATCACAGCTCAAGGCACCAGCTCACCAGTAGCGCTTGCACCATGCATCTGAGAGAATCACAGCTCAACACACATGTTCACCAGAAGCGCTGGCTTGCATCATCCACCTGAGAGAATCACAGCTCCACGCACCAGCTCACCTGAAGCGCTTGCACCTTCCACCTGAGAGAATCACAGCTCCAGGCACCAGCTCACCAGAAAGGTTTGCACCATCCACCTGAGAGAATCACAGTTCCATGCACCAGCTCACCAGAAGCGCTGGAACCACCCACCTGAGAAAATCTCTGCTCAGAGCTCCAGCTCACCAGAAGCGCTTGCACCATCCACCTGAGAGAATCACAGCTCCAGGCACCAGTTCACCAGAAGCGCTTGCACAATCCACCTGAGAGAATCACAGCTCCACGCACCAGCTCACCAGAAGCGCTTGCACCATCCACCTGAGAGAATCTCCGCTCAGAGCTCCAGCTCACCAGAAGCGCTTGCACCACCCACCTGAGAGAATCACAGCTCCACGCACCAGCTCACCAGAAGCGCTTGTACCATCCACCTGAGAGAATCACAGCTTCAGGCATCAGCTCACCAGAAGCGCTTGCACCATCCACCTGAGAGAATCACAGCTCCACGCACCAGCTCACCAGAAGCACCTACACCATCCACCTGAGAGAATCACAGCTCCAGGCACCAGCTCACCAGAAGCGCTTGCACCATCCACCTGAGAGAATCACAGCTCCACGCACCAGCTCACCAGAAGCGCTTGCACCATACACCTGAGAGAATCACAGCTCCAGGCACCAGCTCACCAGAAGCGCTTGCACCATCCACCTGAGAGAATCACAGCTCCAGGCACCAGCTCACCAGAAGCGCTTGCACCATCCACCTGAGAGAATCACAGCTCCAGGCACCAGCTCACCAGAAGCGCTTGCACCATCCACCTGAGAGAATCACAGCTCCAGGCACCAGCTCACCAGAAGCACCTACACCATCCACCTGAGAGAATCACAGCTCCAGGCACCAGCTCACCGGAAGCGCTTGCATCATCCACCTGAGAATCTCTGCTCAGGGCACCAGCTCACCAGAAGCGCTTGCACCATCCACCTGAGAGAATCACAGCTCCACGCACCAGCTCACCAGAAGCGCTTGCACCATCCACCTGAGAGAATCTCTGCTCAGAGCTCCAGCTCACCAGAAGCGCTTGCACCACCCACCTGAGAAAATCACAGCTCCACGCACCAGCTCACCAGAAGCGCTTGTAGCATCCACCTGAGAGAATCACAGCTTCAGGCATCAGCTCACCAGAAGCGCTTGTACCATCCACCTGAGAGAATCACAGCTCCAGGCACCAGCTCACCAGAAGCGCTTGCACCATCCACCTGAGAGAATCACAGCTCCAGGCACCAGCTCACCAGAAGCGCTTGCACCATCCACCTGAGAGAATCACAGCTCAACGCACCAGCTCACCAGAAGCGCTTGCACCATCCACCTGAGAGAATCACAGCTCAACACACATGTCCACCAGAAGCGCTTGCACCATTCACCTGAGAGAATCTCTGCTCAGGGCACCAGCTCACCAGAAGCGCTTGCACCATCCACCTGAGAGAATCACAACTCCAGGCACCATCTCACCTGAAGTGCTTGCACCATCCACCTGAGAGAATCACAGCTCAAGGCACCAGCTCACCAGAAGCGCTTGCACCATCCACCTGAGAGAATCAAGGCTCAACACACATGTTCACCAGAAGCGCTTGCACCATTCACCTGAGAGAATCTCTGCTCAGGGCACCAGCTCACCAGTAGGGCTTACAACATGCATCTGAGAGAATCACAGCTCAACACACATGTTCACCAGAAGCGCTTGCACCATCCAGCTGAGAGAATCACAGCTCAAGGCACCAACTCACCAGTAGCGCTTGCACCATGCATCTGAGAGAATCACAGCTCAACACACATGTTCACCAGAAGCGCTGGCTTGCATCATCCACCTGAGAGAATCACAGCTCCACGCACCAGCTCACCTGAAGCGCTTGCACCTTCCACCTGAGAGAATCACAGCTCCAGGCACCAGCTCACCAGAAAGGTTTGCACCATCCACCTGAGAGAATCACAGTTCCATGCACCAGCTCACCAGAAGCGCTGGAACCACCCACCTGAGAGAATCTCTGCTCAGAGCTCCAGCTCACCAGAAGCGCTTGCACAATCCACCTGAGAGAATCACAGCTCCAGGCACCAGTTCACCAGAAGCGCTTGCACCATCCACCTGAGAAAATCACAGCTCCACGCACCAGCTCACCAGAAGCACTTGCACCATCCACCTGAGAGAATCTCCGCTCAGAGCTCCAGCTCACCAGAAGCGCTTGCACCACCCACCTGAGAGAATCACAGCTCCACGCACCAGCTCACCAGAAGCGCTTGTACCATCCACCTGAGAGAATCACAGCTCCAGGCACCAGCTCACCAGAAGCGCTTGCATCATCCACCTGAGAATCAGAGCTCAAGGCACCAGCTCACCAGAAGCGCTTGCATCATCCACCTGAGAATCACAGCTCAAGGCACCAGCTCACCAGAAGCGCTTGCACCATCCACCTGAGAGAATCACAGCTCCAGGCACCAGCTCACCAGAAGCGCTTACACCATGCATCTGAGAAAATCACAGCTCAACACACATGTTCACCAGAAGCGCTTGCACCATCCACCTGAGAGAATCACAACTCCAGGCACCAGCTCACCAGAAGCGCTGGTTTGCATCATCCACCTGAGAATCTCTACTCAGGGCACAAGCTCGCCAGACGCGCTTGCACCATCCACCTGAGAGAATCACAGCTTCAGGCATCAGCTCACCAGAAGTGCTTGCACCATCCCCATGAGAGAATCATGGCTCCAGGTATCAGCTCAACAGAATCACTTGCACCATCCACCTGAGAATCACAGCTCAAGGCACCAACTCACCAGAAGCGCTTGCACCATCCACCTGAGAGAATCACAGCTCAAGGCACCAGCTCACCAGAAGCGCTTGCACCATCCACCTGAGAGAATCACAGCTCCACACACCAGCTCACCAGAATCGCTTGCACCATCCACCTGAGAGAATCACAGCTCCAGGCACCAGCTCACCAGAAGCGCTTGCACCACCCACCTGAGAGAATAACAGCTCCACGCACCAGCTCACCAGAAGCGTTTGCACCATCCACCTGAGAGAATCACAGCTCCAGGCACCAGCTCACCAGAAGCGCTTGCACCATCCACCTGAGAGAATCACAGCTCCACGCACCAGCTCACCAGAAGCGCTTGCACCATCCACCTGGGAGAATCACAGCTCCAGGCACCAGCTCACCAGAAGCGCTTGCACCATCCACCTGAGAGAATCACAGCTTCAGGCACCAGCTCACCAGAAGCGCTTGCACCATCCACCTGAGAGAATCACAACTCCAGGCACCAGCTCACCAGAAGAGCTTGCACCGCCCACCTGAGAGAATCACAGCTCCAGGCACCAGCTCACCAGAAGTGCTTGCACCATCCACCTGAGAGAATCTCTGCTCAGAGCTCCAGCTCACCAGAAGCGCTTGCACCATCCACCTGAGAGAATCACAGCTCCACGCACCAGCTCACCAGAAGCGCTTGCACCATCCACCTGAGAGAATCACAGCTCCAGGCACCAGCTCACCAGAAGCGCTTGCACCATCCACCTGAGAGAATCACAGTTCCACGCACCAGCTCACCAGAAGCGCTTGCACCATCCACCTGAGAGAATCACAGCTCCAGGCACCAGCTCACCAGAAGCGCTTGCACCATCCACCTGAGAGAATCACAGCTCCAGGCACCAGCTCACCAGAAGCACCTACACCATCCACCTGAGAGAATCACAGCTCCAGGCACCAGCTCACCAGAAGCGCTTGCATCATCCACCTGAGAATCTCTGCTCAGGGCACCAGCTCACCAGAAGCGCTTGCACCATCCACCTGAGAGAATCACAGCTCCACGCACCAGCTCACCAGAAGCGCTTGCACCATCCACCTGAGAGAATCTCTGCTCAGACTTCCAGCTCACCAGAAGCGCTTGCACCACCCACCTGAGAAAATCACAGCTCCACGCACCAGCTCACCAGAAGCGCTTTTACCATCCACCTGAGAGAATCACAGTTTCAGGCATCAGCTCACCAGAAGCGCTTGTACCATCCACCTGAGAGAATCACAGCTCCAGGCACCAGCTCACCAGAAGCGCTTGCACCATCCACCTGAGAGAATCACAGCTCCAGGCACCAGCTCACCAGAAGCGCTTGCACCATCCACCTGAGAGAATCACAGCTCAACGCACCAGCTCACCAGAAGCGCTTGCACCATCCACCTGAGAGAATCACAGCTCAACACACATGTCCACCAGAAGCGCTTGCACCATTCACCTGAGAGAATCTCTGCTCAGGGCACCAGCTCACCAGAAGCTCTTGCACCATCCACCTGAGAGAATCACAACTCCAGGCACCATCTTACCTGAAGTGCTTGCACCATCCACCTGAGAGAATCACAGCTCAAGGCACCAGCTCACCAGAAGCGCTTGCACCATCCACCTGAGAGAATCAAGGCTCAACACACATGTTCACCAGAAGCGCTTGCACCATTCACCTGAGAGAATCTCTGCTCAGGGCACCAGCTCACCAGTAGGGCTTACACCATGCATCTGAGAGAATCACAGCTCAACACACATGTTCACCAGAAGCGCTTGCACCATCCAGCTGAGAGAATCACAGCTCAAGGCACCAACTCACCAGTAGCGCTTGCACCATGCATCTGAGAGAATCACAGCTCAACACACATGTTCACCAGAAGCGCTGGCTTGCATCATCCACCTGACAGAATCACAGCTCCACGCACCAGCTCACCTGAAGCGCTTGCACCTTCCACCTGAGAGAATCACAGCTCCAGGCACCAGCTCACCAGAAAGGTTTGCACCATCCACCTGAGAGAATCACAGTTCCATGCACCAGCTCACCAGAAGCGCTGGAACCACCCACCTGAGAGAATCTCTGCTCAGAGCTCCAGCTCACCAGAAGCGCTTGCACCATCCACCTGAGAGAATCACAGCTCCACGCACCAGCTCACCAGAAGCGCTTGTACCATCCACCTGAGAGAATCACAGCTCCAGGCACCAGCTCACCAGAAGCGCTTGCATCATCCACCTGAGAATCAGAGCTCAAGGCACCAGCTCACCAGAAGCGCTTGCATCATCCACCTGAGAATCACAGCTCAAGGCACCAGCTCACCAGAAGCGCTTGCACCATCCACCTGAGAGAATCACAGCTCCAGGCACCAGCTCACCAGAAGCGCTTGCATCATCCACCTGAGAATCACAGCTCAAGGCACCAGCTCACCAGAAGCGCTTGCACCATCCACCTGAGAGAATCACAGCTCCAGGCACCAGCTCACCAGAAGCGCTTACACCATGCATCTGAGAAAATCACAGCTCAACACACATGTTCACCAGAAGCGCTTGTACCATCCACCTGAGAGAATCACAACTCCAGGCACCAGCTCACCAGAAGCGCTGGTTTGCATCATCCACCTGAGAATCTCTACTCAGGGCACAAGCTCGCCAGACGCGCTTGCACCATCCACCTGAGAGAATCACAGCTTCAGGCATCAGCTCACCAGAAGCGCTTGCACCATCCCCATGAGAGAATCATGGCTCCAGGTATCAGCTCAACAGAATCACTTGCACCATCCACCTGAGAATCACAGCTCAAGGCACCAACTCACCAGAAGCGCTTGCACCATCCACCTGAGAGAATCACAGCTCAAGGCACCAGCTCACCAGAAGCGCTTGCACCATCCACCTGAGAGAATCACAACTCCAGGCACCAGCTCACCAGAAGAGCTTGCACCGCCCACCTGAGAGAATCACAGCTCCAGGCACCAGCTCACCAGAAGTGCTTGCACCATCCACCTGAGAGAATCACAGCTCCAGGCACCAGCTCACCGGAAGCGCTTGCACCATCCACCTGAGAGAATCACAGCTCCAGGCACCAGCTCACCAGAAGCGCTTGCACCATCCACCTGAGAGAATCACAGTTCCACGCACCAGCTCACCAGAAGCGCTTGCACCATCCACCTGAGAGAATCACAGCTCCACGCACCAGCTCACCGGAAGCGCTTGCACCATCCACCTGAGAGAATCACAGCTCCAGGCACCAGCTCACCAGAAGCGCTTGCACCATCCACCTGAGAGAATCACAGTTCCACGCACCAGCTCACCAGAAGCGCTTGCACCATCCACCTGAGAGAATCACAGCTCCAGGCACCAGCTCACCAGAAGCGCTTGCACCATCCACCTGAGAGAATCACAGCTCCAGGCACCAGCTCACCAGAGGAGCTTGCAACATACACCCGAGAGAATCACAGCTCCAGGCACCAGCTCACCAGAAGCGCTTGCTCCATCCACCTGAGAGAATCACAGCTCAAGGCACCAGCTCACCAGAAGCGCTTGCACCATCCACCTGGGAGAATCACAGCTTCAGGCATCAGCTCACCAGAAGCGCATGCACCATCCACCTGAGAGAATCACAGCTCCAGGCACCAGCTCACCAGAAGCACCTACACCATCCACCTGAGAGAATCACAGCTCCAGGCACCAGCTCACCAGAAGCGCTTGCACCATCCACCTGAGAGAATCTCTGCTCAGAGCTCCAGCTCACCAGAAGCGCTTGCACCACCCACCTGAGAAAATCACAGCTCCACGCACCAGCTCACCAGAAGCGCTTGTACCATCCACCTGAGAGAATCACAGCTTCAGGCATCAGCTCACCAGAAGCGCTTGTACCATCCACCTGAGAGAATCACAGCTCCAGGCACCAGCTCACCAGAAGCGCTTGCACCATCCACCTGAGAGAATCACAGCTCAACACACATGTCCACCAGAAGCGCTTGCACCATTCACCTGAGAGAATCTCTGCTCAGGGCACCAGCTCACCAGAAGCGCTTGCACCATCCACCTGAGAGAATCACAACTCCAGGCACCATCTCACCTGAAGTGCTTGCACCATCCACCTGAGAGAATCACAGCTCAAGGCACCAGCTCACCAGAAGCGCTTGCACCATCTACCTGAGAGAATCAAGGCTCAACACACATGTTCACCAGAAGCGCTTGCACCATTCACCTGAGAGAATCTCTGCTCAGGGCACCAGCTCACCAGTAGGGCTTACACCATGCATCTGAGAGAATCACAGCTCAACACACATGTTCACCAGAAGCGCTTGCACCATCCAGCTGAGAGAATCACAGCTCAAGGCACCAGCTCACCAGTAGCGCTTGCACCATGCATCTGAGAGAATCACAGCTCAACACACATGTTCACCAGAAGCGCTGGCTTGCATCATCCACCTGAGAGAATCACAGCTCCACGCACCAGCTCACCTGAAGCGCTTGCACCTTCCACCTGAGAGAATCACAGCTCCAGGCACCAGCTCACCAGAAAGGTTTGCACCATCCACCTGAGAGAATCACAGTTCCATGCACCAGCTCACCAGAAGCGCTGGAACCACCCACCTGAGAAAATCTCTGCTCAGAGCTCCAGCTCACCAGAAGCGCTTGCACCATCCACCTGAGAGAATCACAGCTCCAGGCACCAGTTCACCAGAAGCGCTTGCACAATCCACCTGAGAGAATCACAGCTCCACGCACCAGCTCACCAGAAGCGCTTGCACCATCCACCTGAGAGAATCTCCGCTCAGAGCTCCAGCTCACCAGAAGCGCTTGCACCACCCACCTGAGAGAATCACAGCTCCACGCACCAGCTCACCAGAAGCGCTTGTACCATCCACCTGAGAGAATCACAGCTTCAGGCATCAGCTCACCAGAAGCGCTTGCACCATCCACCTGAGAGAATCACAGCTCCACGCACCAGCTCACCAGAAGCACCTACACCATCCACCTGAGAGAATCACAGCTCCAGGCACCAGCTCACCAGAAGCGCTTGCACCATCCACCTGAGAGAATCACAGCTCCACGCACCAGCTCACCAGAAGCGCTTGCACCATACACCTGAGAGAATCACAGCTCCAGGCACCAGCTCACCAGAAGCGCTTGCACCATCCACCTGAGAGAATCACAGCTCCAGGCACCAGCTCACCAGAAGCGCTTGCACCATCCACCTGAGAGAATCACAGCTCCAGGCACCAGCTCACCAGAAGCGCTTGCACCATCCACCTGAGAGAATCACAGCTCCAGGCACCAGCTCACCAGAAGCACCTACACCATCCACCTGAGAGAATCACAGCTCCAGGCACCAGCTCACCGGAAGCGCTTGCATCATCCACCTGAGAATCTCTGCTCAGGGCACCAGCTCACCAGAAGCGCTTGCACCATCCACCTGAGAGAATCACAGCTCCACGCACCAGCTCACCAGAAGCGCTTGCACCATCCACCTGAGAGAATCTCTGCTCAGAGCTCCAGCTCACCAGAAGCGCTTGCACCACCCACCTGAGAAAATCACAGCTCCACGCACCAGCTCACCAGAAGCGCTTGTAGCATCCACCTGAGAGAATCACAGCTTCAGGCATCAGCTCACCAGAAGCGCTTGTACCATCCACCTGAGAGAATCACAGCTCCAGGCACCAGCTCACCAGAAGCGCTTGCACCATCCACCTGAGAGAATCACAGCTCCAGGCACCAGCTCACCAGAAGCGCTTGCACCATCCACCTGAGAGAATCACAGCTCAACGCACCAGCTCACCAGAAGCGCTTGCACCATCCACCTGAGAGAATCACAGCTCAACACACATGTCCACCAGAAGCGCTTGCACCATTCACCTGAGAGAATCTCTGCTCAGGGCACCAGCTCACCAGAAGCGCTTGCACCATCCACCTGAGAGAATCACAACTCCAGGCACCATCTCACCTGAAGTGCTTGCACCATCCACCTGAGAGAATCACAGCTCAAGGCACCAGCTCACCAGAAGCGCTTGCACCATCCACCTGAGAGAATCAAGGCTCAACACACATGTTCACCAGAAGCGCTTGCACCATTCACCTGAGAGAATCTCTGCTCAGGGCACCAGCTCACCAGTAGGGCTTACAACATGCATCTGAGAGAATCACAGCTCAACACACATGTTCACCAGAAGCGCTTGCACCATCCAGCTGAGAGAATCACAGCTCAAGGCACCAACTCACCAGTAGCGCTTGCACCATGCATCTGAGAGAATCACAGCTCAACACACATGTTCACCAGAAGCGCTGGCTTGCATCATCCACCTGAGAGAATCACAGCTCCACGCACCAGCTCACCTGAAGCGCTTGCACCTTCCACCTGAGAGAATCACAGCTCCAGGCACCAGCTCACCAGAAAGGTTTGCACCATCCACCTGAGAGAATCACAGTTCCATGCACCAGCTCACCAGAAGCGCTGGAACCACCCACCTGAGAGAATCTCTGCTCAGAGCTCCAGCTCACCAGAAGCGCTTGCACAATCCACCTGAGAGAATCACAGCTCCAGGCACCAGTTCACCAGAAGCGCTTGCACCATCCACCTGAGAAAATCACAGCTCCACGCACCAGCTCACCAGAAGCACTTGCACCATCCACCTGAGAGAATCTCCGCTCAGAGCTCCAGCTCACCAGAAGCGCTTGCACCACCCACCTGAGAGAATCACAGCTCCACGCACCAGCTCACCAGAAGCGCTTGTACCATCCACCTGAGAGAATCACAGCTCCAGGCACCAGCTCACCAGAAGCGCTTGCATCATCCACCTGAGAATCAGAGCTCAAGGCACCAGCTCACCAGAAGCGCTTGCATCATCCACCTGAGAATCACAGCTCAAGGCACCAGCTCACCAGAAGCGCTTGCACCATCCACCTGAGAGAATCACAGCTCCAGGCACCAGCTCACCAGAAGCGCTTACACCATGCATCTGAGAAAATCACAGCTCAACACACATGTTCACCAGAAGCGCTTGCACCATCCACCTGAGAGAATCACAACTCCAGGCACCAGCTCACCAGAAGCGCTGGTTTGCATCATCCACCTGAGAATCTCTACTCAGGGCACAAGCTCGCCAGACGCGCTTGCACCATCCACCTGAGAGAATCACAGCTTCAGGCATCAGCTCACCAGAAGTGCTTGCACCATCCCCATGAGAGAATCATGGCTCCAGGTATCAGCTCAACAGAATCACTTGCACCATCCACCTGAGAATCACAGCTCAAGGCACCAACTCACCAGAAGCGCTTGCACCATCCACCTGAGAGAATCACAGCTCAAGGCACCAGCTCACCAGAAGCGCTTGCACCATCCACCTGAGAGAATCACAGCTCCACACACCAGCTCACCAGAATCGCTTGCACCATCCACCTGAGAGAATCACAGCTCCAGGCACCAGCTCACCAGAAGCGCTTGCACCACCCACCTGAGAGAATAACAGCTCCACGCACCAGCTCACCAGAAGCGTTTGCACCATCCACCTGAGAGAATCACAGCTCCAGGCACCAGCTCACCAGAAGCGCTTGCACCATCCACCTGAGAGAATCACAGCTCCACGCACCAGCTCACCAGAAGCGCTTGCACCATCCACCTGGGAGAATCACAGCTCCAGGCACCAGCTCACCAGAAGCGCTTGCACCATCCACCTGAGAGAATCACAGCTTCAGGCACCAGCTCACCAGAAGCGCTTGCACCATCCACCTGAGAGAATCACAACTCCAGGCACCAGCTCACCAGAAGAGCTTGCACCGCCCACCTGAGAGAATCACAGCTCCAGGCACCAGCTCACCAGAAGTGCTTGCACCATCCACCTGAGAGAATCTCTGCTCAGAGCTCCAGCTCACCAGAAGCGCTTGCACCATCCACCTGAGAGAATCACAGCTCCACGCACCAGCTCACCAGAAGCGCTTGCACCATCCACCTGAGAGAATCACAGCTCCAGGCACCAGCTCACCAGAAGCGCTTGCACCATCCATCTGAGAGAATCACAGTTCCACGCACCAGCTCACCAGAAGCGCTTGCACCATCCACCTGAGAGAATCACAGCTCCAGGCACCAGCTCACCAGAAGCGCTTGCACCATCCACCTGAGAGATTCACAGCTCCAGGCACCAGCTCACCAGAAGCACCTACACCATCCACCTGAGAGAATCACAGCTCCAGGCACCAGCTCACCAGAAGCGCTTGCATCATCCACCTGAGAATCTCTGCTCAGGGCACCAGCTCACCAGAAGCGCTTGCACCATCCACCTGAGAGAATCACAGCTCCACGCACCAGCTCACCAGAAGCGCTTGCACCATCCACCTGAGAGAATCTCTGCTCAGACTTCCAGCTCACCAGAAGCGCTTGCACCACCCACCTGAGAAAATCACAGCTCCACGCACCAGCTCACCAGAAGCGCTTTTACCATCCACCTGAGAGAATCACAGTTTCAGGCATCAGCTCACCAGAAGCGCTTGTACCATCCACCTGAGAGAATCACAGCTCCAGGCACCAGCTCACCAGAAGCGCTTGCACCATCCACCTGAGAGAATCACAGCTCCAGGCACCAGCTCACCAGAAGCGCTTGCACCATCCACCTGAGAGAATCACAGCTCAACGCACCAGCTCACCAGAAGCGCTTGCACCATCCACCTGAGAGAATCACAGCTCAACACACATGTCCACCAGAAGCGCTTGCACCATTCACCTGAGAGAATCTCTGCTCAGGGCACCAGCTCACCAGAAGCTCTTGCACCATCCACCTGAGAGAATCACAACTCCAGGCACCATCTTACCTGAAGTGCTTGCACCATCCACCTGAGAGAATCACAGCTCAAGGCACCAGCTCACCAGAAGCGCTTGCACCATCCACCTGAGAGAATCAAGGCTCAACACACATGTTCACCAGAAGCGCTTGCACCATTCACCTGAGAGAATCTCTGCTCAGGGCACCAGCTCACCAGTAGGGCTTACACCATGCATCTGAGAGAATCACAGCTCAACACACATGTTCACCAGAAGCGCTTGCACCATCCAGCTGAGAGAATCACAGCTCAAGGCACCAACTCACCAGTAGCGCTTGCACCATGCATCTGAGAGAATCACAGCTCAACACACATGTTCACCAGAAGCGCTGGCTTGCATCATCCACCTGACAGAATCACAGCTCCACGCACCAGCTCACCTGAAGCGCTTGCACCTTCCACCTGAGAGAATCACAGCTCCAGGCACCAGCTCACCAGAAAGGTT
The DNA here is from genome assembly GCF_964204655.1 of Triturus cristatus. Classification (NCBI taxonomy): domain Eukaryota; kingdom Metazoa; phylum Chordata; class Amphibia; order Caudata; family Salamandridae; genus Triturus; species Triturus cristatus. The sequence goes on from NC_140595.1 coordinate 848,448,697, forward strand.
TGCACCATCCACCTGAGAGAATCACAGTTCCATGCACCAGCTCACCAGAAGCGCTGGAACCACCCACCTGAGAGAATCTCTGCTCAGAGCTCCAGCTCACCAGAAGCGCTTGCACCATCCACCTGAGAGAATCACAGCTCCACGCACCAGCTCACCAGAAGCGCTTGTACCATCCACCTGAGAGAATCACAGCTCCAGGCACCAGCTCACCAGAAGCGCTTGCATCATCCACCTGAGAATCAGAGCTCAAGGCACCAGCTCACCAGAAGCGCTTGCATCATCCACCTGAGAATCACAGCTCAAGGCACCAGCTCACCAGAAGCGCTTGCACCATCCACCTGAGAGAATCACAGCTCCAGGCACCAGCTCACCAGAAGCGCTTGCATCATCCACCTGAGAATCACAGCTCAAGGCACCAGCTCACCAGAAGCGCTTGCACCATCCACCTGAGAGAATCACAGCTCCAGGCACCAGCTCACCAGAAGCGCTTACACCATGCATCTGAGAAAATCACAGCTCAACACACATGTTCACCAGAAGCGCTTGTACCATCCACCTGAGAGAATCACAACTCCAGGCACCAGCTCACCAGAAGCGCTGGTTTGCATCATCCACCTGAGAATCTCTACTCAGGGCACAAGCTCGCCAGACGCGCTTGCACCATCCACCTGAGAGAATCACAGCTTCAGGCATCAGCTCACCAGAAGCGCTTGCACCATCCCCATGAGAGAATCATGGCTCCAGGTATCAGCTCAACAGAATCACTTGCACCATCCACCTGAGAATCACAGCTCAAGGCACCAACTCACCAGAAGCGCTTGCACCATCCACCTGAGAGAATCACAGCTCAAGGCACCAGCTCACCAGAAGCGCTTGCACCATCCACCTGAGAGAATCACAGCTCCACACACCAGCTCACCAGAATCGCTTGCACCATCCACCTGAGAGAATCACAGCTCCAGGCACCAGCTCACCAGAAGCGCTTGCACCATCCACCTGAGAGAATAACAGCTCCACGCACCAGCTCACCAGAAGCGCTTGCACCATCCACCTGAGAGAATCACAGCTTCAGGCACCAGCTCACCAGAAGTGCTTGCACCATCCACCTGAGAGAATCACAACTCCAGGCACCAGCTCACCAGAAGAGCTTGCACCGCCCACCTGAGAGAATCACAGCTCCAGGCACCAGCTCACCAGAAGTGCTTGCACCATCCACCTGAGAGAATCTCTGCTCAGAGCTCCAGCTCACCAGAAGCGCTTGCACCATCCACCTGAGAGAATCACAGCTCCACGCACCAGCTCACCAGAAGCGCTTGCGCCATCCACCTGAGAGAATCACAGCTCCAGGCACCAGCTCACCAGAAGCGCTTGCACCATCCACCTGAGAGAATCACAACTTCAGGCATCAGCTCACCAGAAGCGCTTGCACTATCCACCTGAGAGAATCACAACTCCAGGCACCAGCTCACCAGAAGCGCTGGCTTGCATCATCCACCTGAGAATCTCTACTCAGGGCACAAGCTCGCCAGAAGCGATTGCACCATCCACCTGAGAGAATCACAGCTTCAGGCATCAGCTCACCAGAATCGCTTGCACCGTGTTGGACTTGGCCCTTTTTGCAGGGTCCTCCCTAAACTTTTTGCCTTCCTCCTGTATTTGTTCTGACCTGTTGTTGGCTGTTTTATGACTCTGGGCACCTTACCACTGTTGACCAGTGCTAAGGTGCATATGCTCTCCCTATGGTAAAATGTATACATTGATTGGTGTCCATGTTTGGCTTATTCGGTTTACTATCAGCCCCTAGTAAAGTGCACCAGGAGTGCCAGGGCTTGCAAATGCGAATGCTGCTGGTGGGCCTGCAGCGCTGGTTGCGCCATCCACAGAAGCGGCCTTGTAAAATGTGTCTAGGGTCTGCCACTGCAGACCCTGCGTGCAGTCTGGGACCGTCGCGCTGACTGCGCAAGTGCCCCCACTTGCCAGTCCCTAAACCTTCCCTTACCTACATATTAGCCACCCCTCTGGTAGGCCCAAGGGCAGGGTGCATTGTAGGCATAAGGTAGGACATGCCCTGATGTGTGTGGCATGTCTTAGTAGTGAATTACAGCCATTTTCGTTTTTCACTATTGAAGGCTACCTGCTCTCCATAGGCCAGAATGGGCTGCTGGAGTCACTACACGTTGTGACCCCAGTGGACTCAGAGAGCATGGTAGAATGTCAAGTTTAGTATGCCTGAACTCAGAATAATAAAATACTTCTTGTAGTCAAGTTTATTTTAATATCCTGGGTTTGTAAATACTACTTTTAGAAAGTTAGTATTTACTGACCTGGCCATTTCAGTCCGCCTCTGCTGTGTGTGTGTGTTCTGCCTAGCAACAGTAAGGAGCAGGGTTGGGGAATCCCCAGAGACAGGTTGGCTGCCAGGTGGTGGGTAGAGAGATGGCACCAGGATGGCTGGGAGGAGTACACCTTGACTCTTGAATAGACCTGTGCTCTGCCACCACAAAGCCGGCGCCGCCCCCTGTGGAGCGGCTGATGTCTCTGCCCTGCTGCTGAAAGGAAAGAGCAGAGTCACCATAACAAAGTGCTCCAGAACTGGACTGAGCCAGGCCCAGGCCCCCTGGCGCTAAAGAACAAAAGAATCATGGTATAAAAGTAGGAGCCTGGCTCCTAAGAAATCAGAATCCTGTTTTACCACAAAGAACCTCTGCCCGACTAGAAGGAGAAGGAGACGCTGGAGGAGCTGGCCTGCTGCTTGCCTTGCTGAGAAAGGAGAGGAAGAGACTACTGAGAAGACTTTGCTGCTTTGTGCTTGAAACATTCTCCAAGGGCTTGATCTGAGCTTGCCCCCTGAACTGAACCCCAGGACCAGTGGGTTCTCTGTGCTTTTGCTCGTCCTCCGATTCGAGCCGTGTGTGCATCCCGCTGGAAAGAGACTGCGCCCCTCAACGCCCCTCCTAGGGCCGTGACACTCAGGAGCTCGCCTGCCGCAACCCCGTGAGAGCCCCGCTCCGTCCGGAGCCGCTCTCTGTCCCCGGGCTAGGCCGCCTGCGCCCCTGTCACCGCCTGCCACTGGAGCGCGCTGAACGCACTATCACCCCTCCCGCCGAAATCGTCCGACGACTGTGATCTACGCCGGGTCATCCAGCTGCACTGACCGTGCCCTGTGACCCCGCTTCGCTATCCCCGGACATCTCAGGCCGCGCCGCCCCCGCTGTGGAGACCCCCCCTGCACCGCCGTGCTGAGGGTCGCTGGCCACGCCTGCCTACCTGCCCACACCCGCTGATCGAGGACCCAAGACCACTTCCCAAGCTGAGAATCGCACCGACCTGTGCCGACTCTCCCCATCACTGAAGAAGTTCCAGTATCGGGCTCGGGGCCCGCAACGCCTTATTTCCCCGTTCGCCGGAGTCGATCTCTGTAAGTACTGGAACCACAAGTAACATTTGCAAGAGACTACACAGTATCCATTTGAAGCTACGAACAAAGAACATTTGCCTGCTTTATAACCTGGTGGCATAGCGAAAACGTTATTGGTCTTGTGATAAGTCTGCTGAGATATATATACCTATTTTTACATAAAGAAGCGTATTTTTCTACATATCCAAGGCTGGTGTCCGTTTCTGGGGGGATTGATGTATTTACTGTGTGTGTGATTGTAAGTGCTTAACCAACAACGCCTGAGGAATCGCCTTGGCTGCTCACACCACGCACCTAGAGGGTGAGCAAGGGTCATTCACAAGGGGTTATCCTGCGCCCTGACGTAGAGGAGAGGGTTCCTGCTTGACAGAAGGGCAACCTTGCGCCAACCGGAGATCCCCGTCTCTAACACACCATCCACCTGAGAGAATCACAGCTCCAGGCCCAGCTCACCAGAAGCACCTACACTATCCACCTGGGAGAATCACAGCTCAAGGCACCAGCTCACCAGAAGCGTTTCCACCATCCACCTGAGAGAATCTCTGCTCAGAGCTCCAGCTCACAAGAAGCGCTTGCACCATCCACCTGAGAGAATCACAGCTCCTGGCACCAGCTCACCAGAAGTGCTTGCACCATCCACCTGAGAGAATCTCTGCTCAGAGCTCCAGCTCACCAGAAGCGCTTGCACCATCCACCTGAGAGAATCACAGCTCCTGGCACCAGCTCACCAAAAGTGCTGGAACCACCCACCTGAGAGAATCACAGTTCCAGGCACCAGCTCACCAGAAGCGCTTGCACCATCCACCTGAGAGAATCACACCTCCACGCACCAGCTCACCAGAAGCGCTTGCACCATCCACCTCAGAGAATCACAGCTTCAGGCATCAGCTCACCATTAGCGCTTACACCTTGCATCTGAGAGAATCACAGCTCCACGCACCAGCTCACCAGAAGTGCTTGCACCATCCACCTGAGAGAATCACAGCTCCAGGCACCAGCTCACCAGAAGCGCTTGCACCATCCAACTGAGAGAATCACAGCTCCATGCACCAGCTCACCAGAAGCGCTTGCACCATCCACCTGAGAGAATCACAGCTCCATGCACCAGCTCACCAGAAGCGCTTGCACCATCCACCTGAGAGAATGACAGCTCCAGGCACCAGCTCACCAGAAGCGCTTGCACCATCCACCTGAGAGAATCACAGCTCCAGGCACCAGCTCACCAGAAGCGCTTGCATCATCCACCTGAGAATCGGAGCTCAAGGCACCAGCTCACCAGAAGCGCTTGCATCATCCACCTGAGAATCACAGCTCAAGGCACCAGCTCACCAGAAGCGCTTGCACCATCCACCTGAGAGAATCACAGCTCCAGGCACCAGCTCACCAGAAGCGCTTGCATCATCCACCTGAGAATCAAAGCTCAAGGCACCAGCTCACCAGAAGCGCTTGCACCATCCACCTGAGAGAATCACAGCTCCAGGCACCAGCTCACCAGAAGCGCTTACACCATGCATCTGAGAAAATCACACCTCAACACACATGTTCACCAGAAGCGCTTGCACCATCCACCTGAGAGAATCACAGCTTCAGGCATCAGCTCACCAGAAGCGCTTGCACCATCCCCATAAGAGAATCATGGCTCCAGGTATCAGCTCAACAGAATCACTTGCACCATCCACCTGAGAATCACAGCTCAAGGCACCAACTCACCAGAAGCGCTTGCACCATCCACCTGAGAGAATCACAGCTCAAGGCACCAGCTCACCAGAAGCGCTTGCACCATCCACCTGAGAGAATCACAGCTCCACACACCAGCTCACCAGAATCGCTTGCACCATCCACCTGAGAGAATCACAGCTCCAGGCACCAGCTCACCAGAAGCGCTTGCACCACCCACCTGAGAGAATAACAGCTCCACGCACCAGCTCACCAGAAGCGCTTGCACCATGCACCTGAGAGAATCACAGCTCCAGGCACCAGCTCACCAGAAGCGCTTGCACCATCCACCTGAGAGAATCACAGCTCCACGCACCAGCTCACCAGAAGCGCTTGCACCATCCACCTGGGAGAATCACAGCTCCAGGCACCAGCTCACCAGAAGCGCTTGCACCATCCACCTGAGAGAATCACAGCTTCAGGCAACAGCTCACCAGAAGCGCTTGCACCATCCACCTGAGAGAATCACAACTCCAGGCACCAGCTCACCAGAAGAGCTTGCACCGCCCACCTGAGAGAATCACAGCTCCAGGCACCAGCTCACCAGAAGTGCTTGCACCATCCACCTGAGAGAATCACAGCTCCAGGCACCAGCTCACCGGAAGCGCTTGCACCATCCACCTGAGAGAATCACAGCTCCAGGCACCAGCTCACCAGAAGCGCTTGCACCATCCACCTGAGAGAATCACAGTTCCACGCACCAGCTCACCAGAAGCGCTTGCACCATCCACCTGAGAGAATCACAGCTCCACGCACCAGCTCACCGGAAGCGCTTGCACCATCCACCTGAGAGAATCACAGCTCCAGGCACCAGCTCACCAGAAGCGCTTGCACCATCCACCTGAGAGAATCACAGTTCCACGCACCAGCTCACCAGAAGCGCTTGCACCATCCACCTGAGAGAATCACAGCTCCAGGCACCAGCTCACCAGAAGCGCTTGCACCATCCACCTGAGAGAATCACAGCTCCAGGCACCAGCTCACCAGAGGAGCTTGCAACATACACCCGAGAGAATCACAGCTCCAGGCACCAGCTCACCAGAAGCGCTTGCTCCATCCACCTGAGAGAATCACAGCTCAAGGCACCAGCTCACCAGAAGCGCTTGCACCATCCACCTGGGAGAATCACAGCTTCAGGCATCAGCTCACCAGAAGCGCATGCACCATCCACCTGAGAGAATCACAGCTCCAGGCACCAGCTCACCAGAAGCACCTACACCATCCACCTGAGAGAATCACAGCTCCAGGCACCAGCTCACCAGAAGCGCTTGCACCATCCACCTGAGAGAATCTCTGCTCAGAGCTCCAGCTCACCAGAAGCGCTTGCACCACCCACCTGAGAAAATCACAGCTCCATGCACCAGCTCACCAGAAGCGCTTGTACCATCCACCTGAGAGAATCACAGCTTCAGGCATCAGCTCACCAGAAGCGCTTGTACCATCCACCTGAGAGAATCACAGCTCCAGGCACCAGCTCACCAGAAGCGCTTGCACCATCCACCTGAGAGAATCACAGCTCAACACACATGTCCACCAGAAGCGCTTGCACCATTCACCTGAGAGAATCTCTGCTCAGGGCACCAGCTCACCAGAAGCGCTTGCACCATCCACCTGAGAGAATCACAACTCCAGGCACCATCTCACCTGAAGTGCTTGCACCATCCACCTGAGAGAATCACAGCTCAAGGCACCAGCTCACCAGAAGCGCTTGCACCATCCACCTGAGAGAATCAAGGCTCAACACACATGTTCACCAGAAGCGCTTGCACCATTCACCTGAGAGAATCTCTGCTCAGGGCACCAGCTCACCAGTAGGGCTTACACCATGCATCTGAGAGAATCACAGCTCAACACACATGTTCACCAGAAGCGCTTGCACCATCCAGCTGAGAGAATCACAGCTCAAGGCACCAGCTCACCAGTAGCGCTTGCACCATGCATCTGAGAGAATCACAGCTCAACACACATGTTCACCAGAAGCGCTGGCTTGCATCATCCACCTGAGAGAATCACAGCTCCACGCACCAGCTCACCTGAAGCGCTTGCACCTTCCACCTGAGAGAATCACAGCTCCAGGCACCAGCTCACCAGAAAGGTTTGCACCATCCACCTGAGAGAATCACAGTTCCATGCACCAGCTCACCAGAAGCGCTGGAACCACCCACCTGAGAAAATCTCTGCTCAGAGCTCCAGCTCACCAGAAGCGCTTGCACCATCCACCTGAGAGAATCACAGCTCCAGGCACCAGTTCACCAGAAGCGCTTGCACAATCCACCTGAGAGAATCACAGCTCCACGCACCAGCTCACCAGAAGCGCTTGCACCATCCACCTGAGAGATTCTCCGCTCAGAGCTCCAGCTCACCAGAAGCGCTTGCACCACCCACCTGAGAGAATCACAGCTCCACGCACCAGCTCACCAGAAGCGCTTGTACCATCCACCTGAGAGAATCACAGCTTCAGGCATCAGCTCACCAGAAGCGCTTGCACCATCCACCTGAGAGAATCACAGCTCCACGCACCAGCTCACCAGAAGCACCTACACCATCCACCTGAGAGAATCACAGCTCCAGGCACCAGCTCACCAGAAGCGCTTGCACCATCCACCTGAGAGAATCACAGCTCCACGCACCAGCTCACCAGAAGCGCTTGCACCATACACCTGAGAGAATCACAGCTCCAGGCACCAGCTCACCAGAAGCGCTTGCACCATCCACCTGAGAGAATCACAGCTCCAGGCACCAGCTCACCAGAAGCGCTTGCACCATCCACCTGAGAGAATCACAGCTCCAGGCACCAGCTCACCAGAAGCGCTTGCACCATCCACCTGAGAGAATCACAGCTCCAGGCACCAGCTCACCAGAAGCACCTACACCATCCACCTGAGAGAATCATAGCTCCAGGCACCAGCTCACCAGAAGCGCTTGCATCATCCACCTGAGAATCTCTGCTCAGGGCACCAGCTCACCAGAAGCGCTTGCACCATCCACCTGAGAGAATCACAGCTCCACGCACCAGCTCACCAGAAGCGCTTGCACCATCCACCTGAGAGAATCTCTGCTCAGAGCTCCAGCTCACCAGAAGCGCTTGCACCACCCACCTGAGAAAATCACAGCTCCACGCACCAGCTCACCAGAAGCGCTTGTACCATCCACCTGAGAGAATCACAGCTTCAGGCATCAGCTCACCAGAAGCGCTTGTACCATCCACCTGAGAGAATCACAGCTCCAGGCACCAGCTCACCAGAAGCGCTTGCACCATCCACCTGAGAGAATCACAGCTCCAGGCACCAGCTCACCAGAAGCACTTGCACCATCCACCTGAGAGAATCACAGCTCAACGCACCAGCTCACCAGAAGCGCTTGCACCATCCACCTGAGAGAATCACAGCTCAACACACATGTCCACCAGAAGCGCTTGCACCATTCACCTGAGAGAATCTCTGCTCAGGGCACCAGCTCACCAGAAGCGCTTGCACCATCCACCTAAGAGAATCACAACTCCAGGCACCATCTCACCTGAAGTGCTTGCACCATCCACCTGAGAGAATCACAGCTCAAGGCACCAGCTCACCAGAAGCGCTTGCACCATCCACCTGAGAGAATCAAGGCTCAACACACATGTTCACCAGAAGCGCTTGCACCATTCACCTGAGAGAATCTCTGCTCAGGGCACCAGCTCACGAGTAGGGCTTACACCATGCATCTGAGAGAATCACAGCTCAACACACATGTTCACCAGAAGCGCTTGCACCATCCAGCTGAGAAAATCACAGCTCAAGGCACCAACTCACCAGTAGCGCTTGCACCATGCATCTGAGAGAATCACAGCTCAACACACATGTTCACCAGAAGCGCTGGCTTGCATCATCCACCTGAGAGAATCACAGCTCCACGCACCAGCTCACCTGAAGCGCTTGCACCTTCCACCTGAGAGAATCACAGCTCCAGGCACCAGCTCACCAGAAAGGTTTGCACCATCCACCTGAGAGAATCACAGCTCCAGGCACCAGCTCACCAGAGGAGCTTGCAACATACACCCGAGAGAATCACAGCTCCAGGCACCAGCTCACCAGAAGCGCTTGCTCCATCCACCTGAGAGAATCACAGCTCAAGGCACCAGCTCACCAGAAGCGCTTGCACCATCCACCTGGGAGAATCACAGCTTCAGGCATCAGCTCACCAGAAGCGCATGCACCATCCACCTGAGAGAATCACAGCTCCAGGCACCAGCTCACCAGAAGCACCTACACCATCCACCTGAGAGAATCACAGCTTCAGGCACCAGCTCACCAGAAGCGCTTGCACCATCCACCTGAGAGAATCTCTGCTCAGAGCTCCAGCTCACCAGAACCGCTTGCACCACCCACCTGAGAAAATCACAGCTCCACGCACCAGCTCACCAGAAGCGCTTGTACCATCCACCTGAGAGAATCACAGCTTCAGGCATCAGCTCACCAGAAGCGCTTGTACCATCCACCTGAGAGAATCACAGCTCCAGGCACCAGCTCACCAGAAGCGCTTGCACCATCCACCTGAGAGAATCACAGCTCAACACACATGTCCACCAGAAGCGCTTGCACCATTCACCTGAGAGAATCTCTGCTCAGGGCACCAGCTCACCAGAAGCGCTTGCACCATCCACCTGAGAGAATCACAACTCCAGGCACCATCTCACCTGAAGTGCTTGCACCATCCACCTGAGAGAATCACAGCTCAAGGCACCAGCTCACCAGAAGCGCTTGCACCATCCACCTGAGAGAATCAAGGCTCAACACACATGTTCACCAGAAGCGCTTGCACCATTCACCTGAGAGAATCTCTGCTCAGGGCACCAGCTCACCAGTAGGGCTTACACCATGCATCTGAGAGAATCACAGCTCAACACACATGTTCACCAGAAGCGCTTGCACCATCCAGCTGAGAGAATCACAGCTCAAGGCACCAGCTCACCAGTAGCGCTTGCACCATGCATCTGAGAGAATCACAGCTCAACACACATGTTCACCAGAAGCGCTGGCTTGCATCATCCACCTGAGAGAATCACAGCTCCACGCACCAGCTCACCTGAAGCGCTTGCACCTTCCACCTGAGAGAATCACAGCTCCAGGCACCAGCTCACCAGAAAGGTTTGCACCATCCACCTGAGAGAATCACAGTTCCATGCACCAGCTCACCAGAAGCGCTGGAACCACCCACCTGAGAAAATCTCTGCTCAGAGCTCCAGCTCACCAGAAGCGCTTGCACCATCCACCTGAGAGAATCACAGCTCCAGGCACCAGTTCACCAGAAGCGCTTGCACAATCCACCTGAGAGAATCACAGCTCCACGCACCAGCTCACCAGAAGCGCTTGCACCATCCACCTGAGAGAATCTCCGCTCAGAGCTCCAGCTCACCAGAAGCGCTTGCACCACCCACCTGAGAGAATCACAGCTCCACGCACCAGCTCACCAGAAGCGCTTGTACCATCCACCTGAGAGAATCACAGCTTCAGGCATCAGCTCACCAGAAGCGCTTGCACCATCCACCTGAGAGAATCACAGCTCCACGCACCAGCTCACCAGAAGCACCTACACCATCCACCTGAGAGAATCACAGCTCCAGGCACCAGCTCACCAGAAGCGCTTGCACCATCCACCTGAGAGAATCACAGCTCCACGCACCAGCTCACCAGAAGCGCTTGCACCATACACCTGAGAGAATCACAGCTCCAGGCACCAGCTCACCAGAAGCGCTTGCACCATCCACCTGAGAGAATCACAGCTCCAGGCACCAGCTCACCAGAAGCGCTTGCACCATCCACCTGAGAGAATCACAGCTCCAGGCACCAGCTCACCAGAAGCGCTTGCACCATCCACCTGAGAGAATCACAGCTCCAGGCACCAGCTCACCAGAAGCACCTACACCATCCACCTGAGAGAATCATAGCTCCAGGCACCAGCTCACCAGAAGCGCTTGCATCATCCACCTGAGAATCTCTGCTCAGGGCACCAGCTCACCAGAAGCGCTTGCACCTTCCACCTGAGAGAATCACAGCTCCAGGCACCAGCTCACCAGAAAGGTTTGCACCATCCACCTGAGAGAATCACAGTTCCATGCACCAGCTCACCAGAAGCGCTGGAACCACCCACCTGAGAGAATCTCTGCTCAGAGCTCCAGCTCACCAGAAGCGCTTGCACCATCCACCTGAGAGAATCACAGCTCCAGGCACCAGTTCACCAGAAGCGCTTGCACCATCCACCTGAGAAAATCACAGCTCCACGCACCAGCTCACCAGAAGCACTTGCACCATCCACCTGAGAGAATCTCCGCTCAGAGCTCCAGCTCACCAGAAGCGCTTGCACCACCCACCTGAGAGAATCACAGCTCCACGCACCAGCTCACCAGAAGCGCTTGTACCATCCACCTGAGAGAATCACAGCTCCAGGCACCAGCTCCCCAGAAGCGCTTGCATCATCCACCTGAGAATCAGAGCTCAAGGCACCAGCTCACCAGAAGCGCTTGCATCATCCACCTGAGAATCACAGCTCAAGGCACCAGCTCACCAGAAGCGCTTGCACCATCCACCTGAGAGAATCACAGCTCCAGGCACCAGCTCACCAGAAGCGCTTACACCATGCATCTGAGAAAATCACAGCTCAACACACATGTTCACCAGAAGCGCTTGCACCATCCACCTGAGAGAATCACAACTCCAGGCACCAGCTCACCAGAAGCGCTGGTTTGCATCATCCACCTGAGAATCTCTACTCAGGGCACAAGCTCGCCAGACGCGCTTGCACCATCCACCTGAGAGAATCACAGCTTCAGGCATCAGCTCACCAGAAGCGCTTGCACCATCCCCATGAGAGAATCATGGCTCCAGGTATCAGCTCAACAGAATCACTTGCACCATCCACCTGAGAATCACAGCTCAAGGCACCAACTCACCAGAAGCGCTTGCACCATCCACCTGAGAGAATCACAGCTCAAGGCACCAGCTCACCAGAAGCGCTTGCACCATCCACCTGAGAGAATCACAGCTCCACACACCAGCTCACCAGAATCGCTTGCACCATCCACCTGAGAGAATCACAGCTCCAGGCACCAGCTCACCAGAAGCGCTTGCACCACCCACCTGAGAGAATAACAGCTCCACGCACCAGCTCACCAGAAGCGATTGCACCATCCACCTGAGAGAATCACAGCTCCAGGCACCAGCTCACCAGAAGCGCTTGCACCATCCACCTGAGAGAATCACAGCTCCACGCACCAGCTCACCAGAAGCGCTTGCACCATCCACCTGGGAGAATCACAGCTCCAGGCACCAGCTCACCAGAAGCGCTTGCACCATCCACCTGAGAGAATCACAGCTTCAGGCACCAGCTCACCAGAAGCGCTTGCACCATCCACCTGAGAGAATCACAACTCCAGGCACCAGCTCACCAGAAGAGCTTGCACCGCCCACCTGAGAGAATCACAGCTCCAGGCACCAGCTCACCAGAAGTGCTTGCACCATCCACCTGAGAGAAGCTCTGCTCAGAGCTCCAGCTCACCAGAAGCGCTTGCACCATCCACCTGAGAGAATCACAGCTCCACGCACCAGCTCACCAGAAGCGCTTGCACCATCCACCTGAGAGAATCAAGGCTCAACACACATGTTCACCAGAAGCGCTTGCACCATTCACCTGAGAGAATCTCTGCTCAGGGCACCAGCTCACCAGTAGGGCTTACACCATGCATCTGAGAGAATCACAGCTCAACACACATGTTCACCAGAAGCGCTTGCACCATCCAGCTGAGAGAATCACAGCTCAAGGCACCAGCTCACCAGTAGCGCTTGCACCATGCATCTGAGAGAATCACAGCTCAACACACATGTTCACCAGAAGCGCTGGCTTGCATCATCCACCTGAGAGAATCACAGCTCCACGCACCAGCTCACCTGAAGCGCTTGCACCTTCCACCTGAGAGAATCACAGCTCCAGGCACCAGCTCACCAGAAAGGTTTGCACCATCCACCTGAGAGAATCACAGTTCCATGCACCAGCTCACCAGAAGCGCTGGAACCACCCACCTGAGAAAATCTCTGCTCAGAGCTCCAGCTCACCAGAAGCGCTTGCACCATCCACCTGAGAGAATCACAGCTCCAGGCACCAGTTCACCAGAAGCGCTTGCACCATCCACCTGAGAGAATCACAGCTTCAGGCATCAGCTCACCAGAAGCGCTTGCACCATCCACCTGAGAGAATCACAGCTCCACGCACCAGCTCACCAGAAACACCTACACCATCCACCTGAGAGAATCACAGCTCCAGGCACCAGCTCACCAGAAGCGCTTGCACCATCCACCTGAGAGAATCACAGTTCCACGCACCAGCTCACCAGAAGCGCTTGCACCATCCACCTGAGAGAATCACAGCTCCAGGCACCAGCTCACCAGAAGCGCTTGCACCATCCACCTGAGAGAATCACAGCTCCAGGCACCAGCTCACCAGAAGCACCTACACCATCCACCTGAGAGAATCACAGCTCCAGGCACCAGCTCACCAGAAGCGCTTGCATCATCCACCTGAGAATCTCTGCTCAGGGCACCAGCTCACCAGAAGCGCTTGCACCATCCACCTGAGAGAATCACAGCTCCACGCACCAGCTCACCAGAAGCGCTTGCACCATCCACCTGAGAGAATCTCTGCTCAGACTTCCAGCTCACCAGAAGCGCTTGCACCACCCACCTGAGAAAATCACAGCTCCACGCACCAGCTCACCAGAAGCGCTTGTACCATCCACCTGAGAGAATCACAGCTTCAGGCATCAGCTCACCAGAAGCGCTTGTACCATCCACCTGAGAGAATCACAGCTCCAGGCACCAGCTCACCAGAAGCGCTTGCACCATCCACCTGAGAGAATCACAGCTCCAGGCACCAGCTCACCAGAAGCGCTTGCACCATCCACCTGAGAGAATCACAGCTCAACGCACCAGCTCACCAGAAGCGCTTGCACCATCCACCTGAGAGAATCACAGCTCAACACACATGTCCACCAGAAGCGCTTGCACCATTCACCTGAGAGAATCTCTGCTCAGGGCACCAGCTCACCAGAAGCGCTTGCACCATCCACCTGAGAGAATCACAACTCCAGGCACCATCTTACCTGAAGTGCTTGCACCATCCACCTGAGAGAATCACAGCTCAAGGCACCAGCTCACCAGAAGCGCTTGCACCATTCACCTGAGAGAATCAAGGCTCAACACACATGTTCACCAGAAGCGCTTGCACCATTCACCTGAGAGAATCTCTGCTCAGGGCACCAGCTCACCAGTAGGGCTTACACCATGCATCTGAGAGAATCACAGCTCAACACACATGTTCACCAGAAGCGCTTGCACCATCCAGCTGAGAGAATCACAGCTCAAGGCACCAACTCACCAGTAGCGCTTGCACCATGCATCTGAGAGAATCACAGCTCAACACACATGTTCACCAGAAGCGCTGGCTTGCATCATCCACCTGAGAGAATCACAGCTCCACGCACCAGCTCACCTGAAGCGCTTGCACCTTCCACCTGAGAGAATCACAGCTCCAGGCACCAGCTCACCAGAAAGGTTTGCACCATCCACCTGAGAGAATCACAGCTCCACGCACCAGCTCACCAGAAGCGCTTGTACCATCCACCTGAGAGAATCACAGCTCCAGGCACCAGCTCCCCAGAAGCGCTTGCATCATCCACCTGAGAATCAGAGCTCAAGGCACCAGCTCACCAGAAGCGCTTGCATCATCCACCTGAGAATCACAGCTCAAGGCACCAGCTCACCAGAAGCGCTTGCACCATCCACCTGAGAGAATCACAGCTCCAGGCACCAGCTCACCAGAAGCGCTTACACCATGCATCTGAGAAAATCACAGCTCAACACACATGTTCACCAGAAGCGCTTGCACCATCCACCTGAGAGAATCACAACTCCAGGCACCAGCTCACCAGAAGCGCTGGTTTGCATCATCCACCTGAGAATCTCTACTCAGGGCACAAGCTCGCCAGACGCGCTTGCACCATCCACCTGAGAGAATCACAGCTTCAGGCATCAGCTCACCAGAAGCGCTTGCACCATCCCCATGAGAGAATCATGGCTCCAGGTATCAGCTCAACAGAATCACTTGCACCATCCACCTGAGAATCACAGCTCAAGGCACCAACTCACCAGAAGCGCTTGCACCATCCACCTGAGAGAATCACAGCTCAAGGCACCAGCTCACCAGAAGCGCTTGCACCATCCACCTGAGAGAATCACAGCTCCACACACCAGCTCACCAGAATCGCTTGCACCATCCACCTGAGAGAATCACAGCTCCAGGCACCAGCTCACCAGAAGCGCTTGCACCACCCACCTGAGAGAATAACAGCTCCACGCACCAGCTCACCAGAAGCGATTGCACCATCCACCTGAGAGAATCACAGCTCCAGGCACCAGCTCACCAGAAGCGCTTGCACCATCCACCTGAGAGAATCACAGCTCCACGCACCAGCTCACCAGAAGCGCTTGCACCATCCACCTGGGAGAATCACAGCTCCAGGCACCAGCTCACCAGAAGCGCTTGCACCATCCACCTGAGAGAATCACAGCTTCAGGCACCAGCTCACCAGAAGCGCTTGCACCATCCACCTGAGAGAATCACAACTCCAGGCACCAGCTCACCAGAAGAGCTTGCACCGCCCACCTGAGAGAATCACAGCTCCAGGCACCAGCTCACCAGAAGTGCTTGCACCATCCACCTGAGAGAAGCTCTGCTCAGAGCTCCAGCTCACCAGAAGCGCTTGCACCATCCACCTGAGAGAATCACAGCTCCACGCACCAGCTCACCAGAAGCGCTTGCACCATCCACCTGAGAGAATCAAGGCTCAACACACATGTTCACCAGAAGCGCTTGCACCATTCACCTGAGAGAATCTCTGCTCAGGGCACCAGCTCACCAGTAGGGCTTACACCATGCATCTGAGAGAATCACAGCTCAACACACATGTTCACCAGAAGCGCTTGCACCATCCAGCTGAGAGAATCACAGCTCAAGGCACCAGCTCACCAGTAGCGCTTGCACCATGCATCTGAGAGAATCACAGCTCAACACACATGTTCACCAGAAGCGCTGGCTTGCATCATCCACCTGAGAGAATCACAGCTCCACGCACCAGCTCACCTGAAGCGCTTGCACCTTCCACCTGAGAGAATCACAGCTCCAGGCACCAGCTCACCAGAAAGGTTTGCACCATCCACCTGAGAGAATCACAGTTCCATGCACCAGCTCACCAGAAGCGCTGGAACCACCCACCTGAGAAAATCTCTGCTCAGAGCTCCAGCTCACCAGAAGCGCTTGCACCATCCACCTGAGAGAATCACAGCTCCAGGCACCAGTTCACCAGAAGCGCTTGCACCATCCACCTGAGAGAATCACAGCTTCAGGCATCAGCTCACCAGAAGCGCTTGCACCATCCACCTGAGAGAATCACAGCTCCACGCACCAGCTCACCAGAAACACCTACACCATCCACCTGAGAGAATCACAGCTCCAGGCACCAGCTCACCAGAAGCGCTTGCACCATCCACCTGAGAGAATCACAGTTCCACGCACCAGCTCACCAGAAGCGCTTGCACCATCCACCTGAGAGAATCACAGCTCCAGGCACCAGCTCACCAGAAGCGCTTGCACCATCCACCTGAGAGAATCACAGCTCCAGGCACCAGCTCACCAGAAGCACCTACACCATCCACCTGAGAGAATCACAGCTCCAGGCACCAGCTCACCAGAAGCGCTTGCATCATCCACCTGAGAATCTCTGCTCAGGGCACCAGCTCACCAGAAGCGCTTGCACCATCCACCTGAGAGAATCACAGCTCCACGCACCAGCTCACCAGAAGCGCTTGCACCATCCACCTGAGAGAATCTCTGCTCAGACTTCCAGCTCACCAGAAGCGCTTGCACCACCCACCTGAGAAAATCACAGCTCCACGCACCAGCTCACCAGAAGCGCTTGTACCATCCACCTGAGAGAATCACAGCTTCAGGCATCAGCTCACCAGAAGCGCTTGTACCATCCACCTGAGAGAATCACAGCTCCAGGCACCAGCTCACCAGAAGCGCTTGCACCATCCACCTGAGAGAATCACAGCTCCAGGCACCAGCTCACCAGAAGCGCTTGCACCATCCACCTGAGAGAATCACAGCTCAACGCACCAGCTCACCAGAAGCGCTTGCACCATCCACCTGAGAGAATCACAGCTCAACACACATGTCCACCAGAAGCGCTTGCACCATTCACCTGAGAGAATCTCTGCTCAGGGCACCAGCTCACCAGAAGCGCTTGCACCATCCACCTGAGAGAATCACAACTCCAGGCACCATCTTACCTGAAGTGCTTGCACCATCCACCTGAGAGAATCACAGCTCAAGGCACCAGCTCACCAGAAGCGCTTGCACCATTCACCTGAGAGAATCAAGGCTCAACACACATGTTCACCAGAAGCGCTTGCACCATTCACCTGAGAGAATCTCTGCTCAGGGCACCAGCTCACCAGTAGGGCTTACACCATGCATCTGAGAGAATCACAGCTCAACACACATGTTCACCAGAAGCGCTTGCACCATCCAGCTGAGAGAATCACAGCTCAAGGCACCAACTCACCAGTAGCGCTTGCACCATGCATCTGAGAGAATCACAGCTCAACACACATGTTCACCAGAAGCGCTGGCTTGCATCATCCACCTGAGAGAATCACAGCTCCACGCACCAGCTCACCTGAAGCGCTTGCACCTTCCACCTGAGAGAATCACAGCTCCAGGCACCAGCTCACCAGAAAGGTTTGCACCATCCACCTGAGAGAATCACAGTTCCATGCACCAGCTCACCAGAAGCGCTGGAACCACCCACCTGAGAGAATCTCTGCTCAGAGCTCCAGCTCACCAGAAGCACTTGCACCATCCACCTGAGAGAATCACAGCTCCAGGCACCAGTTCACCAGAAGCGCTTGCACCATCCACCTGAGAAAATCACAGCTCCACGCACCAGCTCACCAGAAGCGCTTGCACCATCCACCTGAGAGAATCTCCGCTCAGAGCTCCAGCTCACCAGAAGCGCTTGCACCACCCACCTGAGAGAATCACAGCTCCACGCACCAGCTCACCAGAAGCGCTTGTACCATCCACCTGAGAGAATCACAGCTCCAGGCACCAGCTCACCAGAAGCGCTTGCATCATCCACCTGAGAATCAGAGCTCAAGGCACCAGCTCACCAGAAGCGCTTGCATCATCCACCTGAGAATCACAGCTCAAGGCACCAGCTCACCAGAAGCGCTTGCACCATCCACCTGAGAGAATCACAGCTCCAGGCACCAGCTCACCAGAAGCGCTTGCATCATCCAGCTGAGAATCACAGCTCAAGGCACCAGCTCACCAGAAGCGCTTGCACCATCCACCTGAGAGAATCACAGCTCCAGGCACCAGCTCACCAGAAGCGCTTACACCATGCATCTGAGAAAATCACAGCTCAACACACATGTTCACCAGAAGCGCTTGCACCATCCACCTGAGAGAATCACAACTCCAGGCACCAGCTCACCAGAAGCGCTGGTTTGCATCATCCACCTGAGAATCTCTACTCAGGGCACAAGCTCGCCAGAGGCGCTTGCACCATCCACCTGAGAGAATCACAGCTTCAGGCATCAGCTCACCAGAAGCGCTTGCACCATCCCCATGAGAGAATCATGGCTCCAGGTATCAGCTCAACAGAATCACTTGCACCATCCACCTGAGAATCACAGCTCAAGGCACCAACTCACCAGAAGCGCTTGCACCATCCACCTGAGAGAATCACAGCTCAAGGCACCAGCTCACCAGAAGCGCTTGCACCATCCACCTGAGAGAATCACAGCTCCACACACCAGCTCACCAGAATCGCTTGCACCATCCACCTGAGAGAATCACAGCTCCAGGCACCAGCTCACCAGAAGCGCTTGCACCACCCACCTGAGAGAATAACAGCTCCACGCACCAGCTCACCAGAAGCGCTTGCACCATCCACCTGAGAGAATCACAGCTCCAGGCACCAGCTCACCAGAAGCGCTTGCACCATCCACCTGAGAAAATCACAGCTCCACGCACCAGCTCACCAGAATCGCTTGCACCATCCACCTGGGAGAATCACAGCTCCAGGCACCAGCTCACCAGAAGCGCTTGCACCATCCACCTGAGAGAATCACAGCTTCAGGCACCAGCTCACCAGAAGCGCTTGCACCATCCACCTGAGAGAATCACAACTCCAGGCACCAGCTCACCAGAAGTGCTTGCACCATCCACCTGAGAGAATCTCTGCTCAGAGCTCCAGCTCACCAGAAGCGCTTGCACCATCCACCTGAGAGAATCACAGCTCGACGCACCAGCTCACCAGAAGCGCTTGCACCATCCACCTCAGAGAATCACAGCTCCAGGCACCAGCTCACCAGAAGCGCTTGCACCATCCACCTGAGAGAATCACAGTTCCACGCACCAGCTCACCAGAAGCGCTTGCACCATCCACCTGAGAGAATCACAGCTCCAGGCACCAGCTCACCAGAAGCGCTTGCACCATCCACCTGAGAGAATCACAGCTCCAGGCACCAGCTCACCAGAGGAGCTTGCAACATACACCCGAGAGAATCACAGCTCCAGGCACCAGCTCACCAGAAGCGCTTGCTCCATCCACCTGAGAGAATCACAGCTCAAGGCACCAGCTCACCAGAAGCGCTTGCACCATCCACCTGGGAGAATCACAGCTTCAGGCACCAGCTCACCAGAAGCACCTACACCATCCACCTGAGAGAATCACAGCTCCAGGCACCAGCTCACCAGAAGCGCTTGCATCATCCACCTGAGAATCTCTGCTCAGGGCACCAGCTCACCAGAAGCGCTTGCATCATCCACCTGAGAGAATCACAGCTCCACGCACCAGTTCACCAGAAGCGCTTGCACCATCCACCTGAGAGAATCTCTGCTCAGAGCTCCAGCTCACCAGAAGCGCTTGCACCACCCACCTGAGAAAATCACAGCTCCACGCATCAGCTCACCAGAAGCGCTTGTACCATCCACCTGAGAGAATCACAGCTTCAGGCATCAGCTCACCAGAAGCGCTTGTACCATCCACCTGAGAGAATCACTGCTCCAGGCACCAGCTCACCAGAAGCGCTTGCACCATCCAGCTGAGAGAATCACAGCTCAACACACATGTCCACCAGAAGCGCTTGCACCATTCACCTGAGAGAATCTCTGCTCAGGGCACCAGCTCACCAGAAGCGCTTGCACCATCCACCTGAGAGAATCACAACTCCAGGCACCATCTCACCTGAAGTGCTTGCACCATCCACCTGAGAGAATCACAGCTCAAGGCACCAGCTCACCAGAAGCGCTTGCACCATCCACCTGAGAGAATCAAGGCTCAACACACATGTTCACCAGAAGCGCTTGCACCATTCACCTGAGAGAATCTCTGCTCAGGGCACCAGCTCACCAGTAGGGCTTACACCATGCATCTGAGAGAATCACAGCTCAACACACATGTTCACCAGAAGCGCTTGCACCATCCAGCTGAGAGAATCACAGCTCAAGGCACCAGCTCACCAGTAGCGCTTGCACCATGCATCTGAGAGAATCACAGCTCAACACACATGTTCACCAGAAGCGCTGGCTTGCATCATCCACCTGAGAGAATCACAGCTCCACGCACCAGCTCACCTGAAGCGCTTGCACCTTCCACCTGAGAGAATCACAGCTCCAGGCACCAGCTCACCAGAAAGGTTTGCACCATCCACCTGAGAGAATCACAGTTCCATGCACCAGCTCACCAGAAGCGCTGGAACCACCCACCTGAGAAAATCTCTGCTCAGAGCTCCAGCTCACCAGAAGCGCTTGCACCATCCACCTGAGAGAATCACAGCTCCAGGCACCAGTTCACCAGAAGCGCTTGCACAATCCACCTGAGAGAATCACAGCTCCACGCACCAGCTCACCAGAAGCGCTTGCACCATCCACCTGAGAGAATCTCCGCTCAGAGCTCCAGCTCACCAGAAGCGCTTGCACCACCCACCTGAGAGAATCACAGCTCCACGCACCAGCTCACCAGAAGCGCTTGTACCATCCACCTGAGAGAATCACAGCTTCAGGCATCAGCTCACCAGAAGCGCTTGCACCATCCACCTGAGAGAATCACAGCTCCACGCACCAGCTCACCAGAAGCACCTACACCATCCACCTGAGAGAATCACAGCTCCAGGCACCAGCTCACCAGAAGCGCTTGCACCATCCACCTGAGAGAATCTCCGCTCAGAGCTCCAGCTCACCAGAAGCGCTTGCACCACCCACCTGAGAGAATCACAGCTCCACGCACCAGCTCACCAGAAGCGCTTGTACCATCCACCTGAGAGAATCACAGCTTCAGGCATCAGCTCACCAGAAGCGCTTGCACCATCCACCTGAGAGAATCACAGCTCCACGCACCAGCTCACCAGAAGCACCTACACCATCCACCTGAGAGAATCTCCACTCAGAGCTTCAGCTCACCAGAAGCGCTTGCACCACCCACCTGAGAGAATCACAGCTCCACGCACCAGCTCACCAGAAGCGCTTGTACCATCCACCTGAGAGAATCACAGCTTCAGGCATCAGCTCTACAGAAGCGCTTGCACCATCCACCTGAGAGAATCACAGCTCCAGGCACCAGCTCACCAGAAGCGCTTGCACCATCCACCTGAGAGAATCACAGCTCCACGCACCAGCTCACCAGAAGCGCTTGCACCATACACCTGAGAGAATCACAGCTCCAGGCACCAGCTCACCAGAAGCGCTTGCACCATCCACCTGAGAGAATCACAGCTCCAGGCACCAGCTCACCAGAAGCGCTTGCACCATCCACCTGAGAGAATCACAGCTCCAGGCACCAGCTCACCAGAAGCGCTTGCACCATCCACCTGAGAGAATCACAGCTCCAGGCACCAGCTCACCAGAAGCACCTACACCATCCACCTGAGAGAATCACAGCTCCAGGCACCAGCTCACCAGAAGCGCTTGCATCATCCACCTGAGAATCTCTGCTCAGGGCACCAGCTCACCAGAAGCGCTTGCACCATCCACCTGAGAGAATCACAGCTCCACGCACCAGCTCACCAGAAGCGCTTGCACCATCCACCTGAGAGAATCTCTGCTCAGATCTCCAGCTCACCAGAAGCGCTTGCACCACCCACCTGAGAAAATCACAGCTCCACGCACCAGCTCACCAGAAGCGCTTGTACCATCCACCTGAGAGAATCACAGCTTCAGGCATCAGCTCACCAGAAGCGCTTGTACCATCCACCTGAGAGAATCACAGCTCCAGGCACCAGCTCACCAGAAGCGCTTGCACCATCCACCTGAGACAATCACAGCTCCAGGCACCAGCTCACCAGAAGCGCTTGCACCATCCACCTGACAGAATCACAGCTCAACGCACCAGCTCACCAGAAGCGCTTGCACCATCCACCTGAGAGAATCACAGCTCAACACACATGTCCACCAGAAGCGCTTGGACCATTCACCTGAGAGAATCTCTGCTCAGGGCACCAGCTCACCAAAAGCGCTTGCACCATCCACCTGAGAGAATCACAACTCCAGGCACCATCTCACCTGAAGTGCTTGCACCATCCACCTGAGAGAATCACAGCTCAAGGCACCAGCTCACCAGAAGTGCTTGCACCATCCACCTGAGAGAATCAAGGCTCAACACACATGTTCACCAGAAGCGCTTGCACCATTCACCTGAGAGAATCTCTGCTCAGGGCACCAGCTCACCAGTAGGGCTTACACCATGCATCTGAGAGAATCACACCTCAACACACATGTTCACCAGAAGCGCTTGCACCATCCAGCTGAGAGAATCACAGCTCAAGGCACCAACTCACCAGTAGCGCTTGCACCATGCATCTGAGAGAATCACAGCTCAACACACTGTTAGAAAAGGTAGACGGACCGGGAGGGTCGGCCGGGGTCAGGAGGAGAGGTCTCCGGGGAGAAGCGTCTCCAGCGATCGTACAGACAAGTAACTTCCCCCCCACAGACAGATACCACACACGGATAAGGTTCAGTGTTCTTTATAAGCACTTCTTAAGGTACGGTTGAATGGTACAAGGAGGTCTGGACTCAGGGGTCCCCTCGATTCGAGTCTCGCAAGGTAGGAAAGGGGGTAGCGGGACAGTCTGTTTACCAGTCAGGTAGTTCGGATGAGATGATGAGCTCACAATCCTCGAGCTTGGTGGTTAGGTGGTACGGGCCGCGGCAGCGCCAGCAGGTCCCGGTGATGATGGTCGTTACAACGGGCCGCGGCAGCGCCAGCAGGTCCCAGGAAGATGGTCGATGTACGGTCCGCGGCAGCGCCAGCAGGTCCCGGTGAAGATGGTTGGTACAACGGGCCGCGGCAGCGCCAGCAGGTCCCAGGAAGATGGTCGATGTACGGTCCGCGGCAGCGCCAGCAGGTCCCGGTGAAGATGGTTGGTACAACGGGCCGCGGCAGCGCCAGCAGGTCCCAGGAAGATGGTCGATGTACGGTCCGCGGCAGCGCCAGCAGGTCCCGGTGAGGATGGAGATTGCAGAAGGCCGCGGCAGCGCCAGCAGGCAGAACGATGGGTCACAAGAACGGGCTACGGCAGCGCCAGTAGACCGTCAAGGCTGAGTTCACTCGGTGTCTCTCGACTCCAGGATACAACTGCCTTCCTGCTCCGGAGCTGCCCCAGTTATAGGGCTGGTGCCCTTTGATGTCCGGACCCTCGCACTTGGAGGTCGGAGGGTCCGGGATGAAGGTGTCCAGACACCCAGCAGGGGGTGGAGCCAGTGCCTGGGGGAGCTGGGGGCGATCGGCACCTGGCGGGGGAGAGCCTTTGACACCTCGTCCTCCCATTGACCTGCCAAGTGGTCCGCTCACCTCCTGGGTGGATGGTGGTGCCGGGATGTCGGGGCCGGCCAGGCCCGGGGTTGGGGTCGGGGTGAGGCCACGCGGCCGCGTGGTGCAGGGCCCAAGATGGAGGCTTGACCCGGCCGGGGAAGCCGGTGGGGCTGGACCCCGTGATGAGTAGTGGTCCGAGGGCAGGAGATCCGTCGGGAGACGGGGTACAGGTGCGTGTCGCGGGGGTATGCCTGGTGGGCCGGAGCTCGGGCCCTGTCGTGCGGGGAGGGAGCAAGCCCTCTGTGTGGCCTGTCCAACATGCGTCCCCCCCAGCTGAAGGCGGGGAGAGTCACCCATCTCCTTGGGGACTCTCTTCGTCGAGGCGGAAAAAGCGGGACAGGCCATCCGCGTTGGCGTGGTCTTGGCCTGGTCGGTGCTCCACGGTGAAGTCCATTCCCTGCAGGGAAATGGACCAGCGCAAGAGTTTTGGGTTCTCCCCCCGCATCTGCATCAGCCATTGCAGGGGTCGATGGTCGGTTTGTACCCGGAAGTGGGTACCGAAGAGATAGGGTCGGAGCTTTTTGAGGGCCCACACTACTGCAAATGCCTCCCTCTCGATGGTGCTCCAACACTGTTCTCGGGCCAGGAGACGTCGACTGATGAAGGCCACCGGCTGGTCATGACCTTCGGGGTTCAACTGAGAGAGGACGGCCCCGATGCCGTGGTCGGAGGCGTCGGTCTGCACCACAAATTCCCGACTGTAATCGGGGGCCTGGAGCACAGGGGCGGTGCACAGGGCGGCCTTCAGCTTCTCGAAGGCCGCTTGACAATCAGGAGTCCAGTTAATCCGCTTCGGTTGGTTCTTGGACGTGAGACCCGTGAGGGGCCCCACGATGCTGCCGTAGTCCTTCACGAACCGCCGGTAGTAGCCGGTGAGCCCCAAGAAGGCTCGGACCTCGGTCTGGGTGACGGGGGGCTGCCAGGACTGGATGGCCGCAATCTTAAGTTGTAGGGGGGCCACCAGCCCGCTCCCCACTTGGTGCCCAAGGTAGGTCACAGACCCTTGGCCAATTTGGCACTTGCCGGCCTTAATGGTGAGGCCGGCCCGCTGGAGGGCTTGTAGGACCTCTTGGAGGTGACGGAGGTGGTCGGACCAGTGGCGGCTGTATACAGCGATATCGTCCAGGTAGGCAGCGCTGAACTCTTCGAGCCCCGCCAAGACCTGGTTCACAAGGCGTTGAAACGTGGCGGGGGCATTCTTCATGCCAAAGGGCATGACCTTGAATTGATAGTGGCCATCGGGGGTAGAGAAGGCTGACCGTTCCTGAGCCCTGGGTGTGAGGCCGATCTGCCAGTAGCCCGCTGTTAGGTCGAAGATACTAAGGTAGCGGGCAGCCCCCAGCCGGTCGATCAGCTCGTCTGCTCGGGGGATGGGATGAGCGTCGGTCCGGGTGACAGCGTTCAAGCCCCGGTAGTCGACGCAGAATCTCAGTTCAGGTGCGGTGCCGGGGGCAGCGGCTTTGGGAACCAATACAACCGGACTGGCCCAGGGACTGTCCGAGGGCTCGATGACCCCGATCGTGAGCATCTTGGCCACTTCCTCTTGTATGCAGGCCCGTACCCGATCTGGTACGCGGTAGGCCCGGTGTCGGACAGGGGGACTGTCCCCGGTGTCTACGTCGTGCAAACACCAAGGGGTGACCCCGGGGGTGAGGGAGAACAGGGCAGCGAACTGCAGCAGGAGGTTCCGGCAGTCCTGGCGTTGCTCCGAAGTGAGGGCGTCAGAGAGCCGGACCCCGTCCACGGAGCCGTCATTCTCCTGAGTCTTCAGAAGATCCGGGAGGGGTTCGGAGTCTTCCTCTGCCCCACTGTCCGTAGCCATCAGGAGGCTGAGTTCTGAGCGCACAAAGTGTGGTTTGAGTCGGTTGGTGTGGAGGACCCGAAGGGGGTTCTGGGAGGTCCCCATGTCGATGAGGTAAGTGACGGGGCTTTTGCGCTCGACCACTTTGAAGGGCCCCGTCCACTTATCTTGCAAGGCACATGGTTCGGTGGGGGACATCACCCATACCTGCTGACCAGGCTCGAATTCAACGGAGGAGGCATTGTGATCATACCACCTCTTCATGTCCTCCTGGCTGGCCTCGAGGTTCGCCTTGGCCATCTCCCTGAAGTGCCGGGTCTGGTTTCGTAGGGCCAGGATGTATTTGAAGACGTCTGGAGGGGTTGTTAGGGGGGCCATCTCCCAACCTTCCTTGACTAGGCTGAGGGGCCCTCGCACAGGGTGCCCGTACAGGAGTTCGAAAGGGCTAAAACCGAGGGACTTCTGGGGAACTTCCCGGTAGGCGAAGAGGAGGCACGGGAGTAGTACATCCCACTGGCGACGGAGGGGCTCTTCCAATCCCCCAATCATCCCCTTGAGAGTGCGGTTAAAACGCTCCACTAGTCCGTTCCCTTGGGGGTGATAGGGGGTCGTGAATCTGTAGGTGACCCCGCATTGTTGCCAGAGGGACTTCATGTATTTGGATATGAAATTTGTGCCTCGGTCGCTGACGACTTCTCGGGGGAAGCCTACCCGGGAGAAGATCCCCATTAGGGCCCGGCCAACCACCGGAGCTGTCACGGTCCGTAGGGGCACCGCCTCGGGATAGCGGGTGGCATGGTCCACTAGCACTAAGATGAACCTGTGTCCTTGTGCCGTGCGGGGGTCCAGAGGCCCCACAATGTCTATCCCCACCCTCTCGAACGGGGTGGTGACCACAGGGAAGGGTTGCAGAGGGGCTTTCAGCTTCCGACCACTCTTCCCGCTGGCTTGGCATGTGGGGCAAGATCGGCAGTGGTTCAGGACGTCATTCCTCATTTTTGGCCAGAAAAAGTGGGTCACTAGGCGACTGTACGTTTTGTCCTGGCCCAGGTGTCCAGCCAGGGGGACATCGTGGGCTAAGTTGAGCAGAAAGTCTCTGAAGCGGAGAGGTACCACCAGAACTCGACCGGCCCCCAGCTCGGCGATTCTTTGCTCGCTGTAGAGCAGGTCGTTATCCCAGTAGACCCAGTGAGTTCCGGTGGCGTCCCCTGCGTTTTGGGCGCTGGCTTGTTGGCGGAGTCCCTCGAGGGAGGGACAGGTCTTTTGTTCCTGGCGGAACTGTTCTTGGGTGGGCCCCCCTTCTTGACGCCACTGAGCCAGATCCGGAAGGTCCTGGGGTTGCGCGTCCTCTTCGGTCGTCGGGTCCGGGAGGCCGGCCTCGCCGTTGCCCTCTACTGGGGCGACCGGGGGCGGAGGTGCTGGCCATTCGGGTTCTTCTGATCGAGGGGCGGCACGGGCGGCCATGGACCGGGTGGTTATGCAGGCCCAGTCCGGGAGGCCCAGCATCCCCAGGTGCTCTCTTCTCTCGACGGTGGCCCACGGGGAACTCTCGAGATCATTCCCCAGGAGGCAGTCCACGGGGGCATCGTCCCGGACCGTCACTTTCAGCAGGCCGGAGACCCCTCCCCATTCGAATGGGACGCAGGCCATTTTACACATACTCTCAGAGTTATCTGCCGAGCGGACGGGGCAGAGAATGTTCGGCAGGATCTGCTCGGGCTTCACCAGGTGACAGCGGACGGCCGTCACACTGGCGCCGGTGTCACGCAGGGCCTCGGCCCTCTGTCCATTAATGGTCACCCACTGACCGTATTTCCTGGTGTTGG
Source organism: Triturus cristatus (assembly GCF_964204655.1). NCBI lineage: Eukaryota > Metazoa > Chordata > Amphibia > Caudata > Salamandridae > Triturus > Triturus cristatus. The sequence continues at coordinate 848,476,425 of NC_140595.1, forward strand.
CGGGTAGGGGAGCCCGCGGGACCATGTCTCTTCCCCCTAAGCACGCCAGGACCATGGCGGCCGGTTCCCACCCTTGCTGGGCCGGCTCATACTCTTCGGGTTCCTCCGATAATCGCTCTTCCCCCAGGGCGGCGGCCGCTACCTGGCGGGGCTTGGGTGTTTGGTTTAGCGGGCAGCTCGGGTCATTGGCGTAGTGGCCTAGTCGCTGGCACCGGTGGCACGTGACGTTGGCTCGAAACCCGGGCCGCAACGGGGGGTTGCCCCGGCCGGCCGGAGGCGGGGTGCTGGCCACGGGGGTTGCTGGCAAGGCGTCTCTCCCTCGACCCTGGCCCCCTCCTCCTCCCCGAGGACGGTGCTGGCCTTGGCTGCTTCTGTTCTGGTCGTGTGGCCCCTTCCGGCCCACTCGGGTGCTTTCCCATCGGTCAGCTTCGGCGGCGAGCTGCCGGGGGTCAGTCAGCTTACTGTCGAGGAGGTGCTGCCTGAGCTCGACGAAACAGTTGTTTGACAGGTGCTCCCATACCATAAGGTTGAAGAGTTGTTCGTAGGTGGTGACCTGACTCCCCTTGATCCAACCCTCGAAGGCACGGCTGAAATAGTTCACGTATTCTACCCAAGTTGTACCTGGGATCCGGGTGCAATCTCTGAACCTCTGGCGGTACATCTCGGGTGTGAGGCCGTAGCGGGTGAGGAGGGCAGCCTTCATGTGGTCGTAGGACGACATTTGGTGATCTGGGAGCTGCAGTAGGGCATCGCGACCCTCGTTGATAAACCTCCCCCAAAGTCCGGCTCCCCAATCACTCCGGTCGATCCGGTGGGAGGTCATGGCGATCTCATAGGCTTTAAACCATTGCTGTATGTCGTCTTCTCGGACATACTCGCGGACAACATCCTTGGGGATATGGACTTTTTTCTCAATTGGCCCCGGGGTGTGTGGTCGCTCAGGCACCCCCAGTTCCTTATTCTGTTTTCGCAGTTCTATCTCCGCTAGTCGGCGCTCGTGCTCGAGCGTTATTTTTTTCTCCTCCAGCTCTCTCTGTCTCTGCTTCTCTTCTCGTTCATCTCGGAGCCGCATGTGCTCGAGGTTGAGTTTCTGTTCAGCTAACTTGAGTTCCCCATCCATCTTGAGTCGTGCCATCTCCAACTCGTGTAATCTGATTCTGTCTCTTTCTCGGATCTCCTCTTGTGAGAGGCCCGTTCCCCGCTCCTCGGGAGCCGTGGCGTTCCCCTCTGGTGTGATGCTGTTTTGGTCTGGTGTGACGCTGCTTTGGTCGGAGGGTCCTGCGACCCCAGTTTCTGTCCATGACTCAAGGGCGCGCTTTAGATCATCCTTGGTACTTAGGCCGGTGGTAGCAATGCCAAGTTCTATGCAAAATTGTCTTAGTTCGCGGTGGTTGTATTCTTCTAATTTCTCCATTTGGAATTTCTCGGTGGGGCTGCTATCTTTGGTCGACATCGTGTTTTTGTCGTGGGGTGAGCTACTCTCTGTACGATTACGCGTTGATTCGGATCGCGCCGCTGGCCACCAATGTTAGAAAAGGTAGACGGACCGGGAGGGTCGGCCGGGGTCAGGAGGAGAGGTCTCCGGGGAGAACCGTCTCCAGCGATCGTACAGACAAGTAACTTCCCCCCCACAGACAGATACCACACACGGATAAGGTTCAGTGTTCTTTATAAGCACTTCTTAAGGTACGGTTGAATGGTACAAGGAGGTCTGGACTCAGGGGTCCCCTCGATTCGAGTCTCGCAAGGTAGGAAAGGGGGTAGCGGGACAGTCTGTTTACCAGTCAGGTAGTTCGGATGAGATGATGAGCTCACAATCCTCGAGCTTGGTGGTTAGGTGGTACGGGCCGCGGCAGCGCCAGCAGGTCCCGGTGATGATGGTCGTTACAACGGGCCGCGGCAGCGCCAGCAGGTCCCAGGAAGATGGTCGATGTACGGTCCGCGGCAGCGCCAGCAGGTCCCGGTGAAGATGGTTGGTACAACGGGCCGCGGCAGCGCCAGCAGGTCCCAGGAAGATGGTCGATGTACGGTCCGCGGCAGCGCCAGCAGGTCCCGGTGAAGATGGTTGGTACAACGGGCCGGGGCAGCGCCAGCAGGTCCCAGGAAGATGGTCGATGTACGGTCCGCGGCAGCGCCAGCAGGTCCCGGTGAGGCTGGAGATTGCAGAAGGCCGCGGCAGCGCCAGCAGGCAGAACGATGGGTCACAAGAACGGGCTACGGCAGCGCCAGTAGACCGTCAAGGCTGAGTTCACTCGGTGTCTCTCGACTCCAGGATACAACTGCCTTCCTGCTCCGGAGCTGCCCCAGTTATAGGGCTGGTGCCCTTTGATGTCCGGACCCTCGCACTTGGAGGTCGGAGGGTCCGGGATGAAGGTGTCCAGACACCCAGCAGGGGGTGGAGCCAGTGCCTGGGGGAGCTGGGGGCGATCGGCACCTGGCGGGGGAGAGCCTTTGACACCTCGTCCTCCCATTGACCTGCCAAGTGGTCCGCTCACCTCCTGGGTGGATGGTGGTGCCGGGATGTCGGGGCCGGCCAGGCCCGGGGTTGGGGTCGGGGTGAGGCCACGCGGCCGCGTGGTGCAGGGCCCAAGATGGAGGCTTGACCCGGCCGGGGAAGCCGGTGGGGCTGGACCCCGTGATGAGTAGTGGTCCGAGGGCAGGAGATCCGTCGGGAGACGGGGTACAGGTGCTTGTCGCGGGGGTATGCCTGGTGGGCCGGAGCTCGGGCCCTGTCGTGCGGGGAGGGAGCAAGCCCTCTGTGTGGCCTGTCCAACACACACATGTTCACCAAAAGCGCTGGCTTGCATCATCCACCTGAGAGAATCACAGCTCCACGCACCAGCTCACCTGAAGCGCTTGCACCTTCCACCTGAGAGAATCACAGCTCCAGGCACCAGCTCACCAGAAAGGTTTGCACCATCCACCTGAGAGAATCACAGTTCCATGCACCAGCTCACCAGAAGCGCTGGAACCACCCACCTGAGAGAATCTCTGCTCAGAGCTCCAGCTCACCAGAAGCGCTTGCACCATCCACCTGAGAGAATCACAGCTCCAGGCACCAGTTCACCAGAAGCGCTTGCACCATCCACCTGAGAAAATCACAGCTCCACGCACCAGCTCACCAGAAGCGCTTGCACCATCCACCTGAGAGAATCTCCGCTCAGAGCTCCAGCTCACCAGAAGCGCTTGCACCACCCACCTGAGAGAATCACAGCTCCACGCACCAGCTCACCAGAAGCGCTTGTACCATCCACCTGAGAGAATCACAGCTTCAGGCATCAGCTCACCAGAAGCGCTTGCACCATCCACCTGAGAGAATCACAGCTCCACGCACCAGCTCACCAGAAGCACCTACACCATCCACCTGAGAGAACCACAGCTCCAGGCACCAGCTCACCAGAAGCGCTTGCACCATCCACCTGAGAGAATCACAGCTCCACGCACCAGCTCACCAGAAGCGCTTGCACCATCCACCTGAGAGAATCACAGCTCCAGGCACCAGCTCACCAGAAGCGCTTGCACCATCCACCTGAGAGAATCACAGCTCCAGGCACTAGCTCACCAGAAGCGCTTGCACCATCCACCTGAGAGAATCACAGCTCCAGGCACCAGCTCACCAGAAGCGCTTGCACCATCCACCTGCGAGAATCACAGCTCCAGGCACCAGCTCACCAGAGGAGCTTGTAACATCCACCCGAGAGAATCACAGCTCCAGGCACCAGCTCACCAGAAGCGCTTGCTCCATCCACCTGAGAGAATCACAGCTCAAGGCACCAGCTCACCAGAAGCGCTTGCACCATCCACCTGGGAGAATCACAGCTTCAGACATCAGCTCACCAGAAGCGCTTGTACCATCCACCTGAGAGAATCACAGCTCCAGGCACCAGCTCACCAGAAGCGCTTGCACCATCCACCTGAGAGAATCACAGCTCCAGGCACCAGCTCACCAGAAGCGCTTGCACCATCCACCTGAGAGAATCACAGCTCAACGCACCAGCTCACCAGAAGCGCTTGCACCATCCACGTGAGAGAATCACAGCTCAACACACATGTCCACCAGAAGCGCTTGCACCATTCACCTGAGAGAATCTCTGCTCAGGGCACCAGCTCACCAGAAGCGCTTGCACCATCCACCTGAGAGAATCACAACTCCAAGCACCATCTCACCTGAAGTGCTTGCACCATCCACCTGAGAGAATCACAGCTCAAGGCACCAGCTCACCAGAAGCGCTTGCACCATCCACCTGAGAGAATCAAGGCTCAACACACATGTTCACCAGAAGCGCTTGCACCATTCACCTGAGAGAATCTCTGCTCAGGGCACCAGCTCACCAGTAGGGCTTACACCATGCATCTGAGAGAATCACAGCTCAACACACATGTTCATCAGAAGCGCTTGCACCATCCAGCTGAGAGAATCACAGCTCAAGGCACCAACTCACCAGTAGCGCTTGCACCATGCATCTGAGAGAATCACAGCTCAACACACATGTTCACCAGAAGCGCTGGCTTGCATCATCCACCTGAGAGAATCACAGCTCCACGCACCAGCTCACCTGAAGCGATTGCACCTTCCACCTGAGAGAATCACAGCTCCAGGCACCAGCTCACCAGAAAGGTTTGCACCATCCACCTGAGAGAATCACAGTTCCATGCACCAGCTCACCAGAAGCGCTGGAACCACCCACCTGAGAGAATCTCTGCTCAGAGCTCCAGCTCACCAGAAGTGCTTGCACCATCCACCTGAGAGAATCACAGCTCCAGGCACCAGTTCACCAGAAGCGCTTGCACCATCCACCTGAGAAAATCACAGCTCCACGCACCAGCTCACCAGAAGCGCTTGCACCATCCACCTGAGAGAATCTCCGCTCAGAGCTCAAGCTCACCAGAAGCGCTTGCACAACCCACCTGAGAGAATCACAGCTCCACGCACCAGCTCACCAGAAGCGCTTGTACCATCCACCTGAGAGAATCACAGCTTCAGGCATCAGCTCACCAGAAGCGCTTGCACCATCCACCTGAGAGAATCACAGCTCCACGCACCAGCTCACCAGAAGCACCTACACCATCCACCTGAGAGAAAGACAGCTCCAGGCACCAGCTCACCAGAAGCGCTTGCACCATCCACCTGAGAGAATCACAGCTCCACGCACCAGCTCACCAGAAGCGCTTGCACCATCCACCTGAGAGAATCACAGCTCCAGGCACCAGCTCACCAGAAGCGCTTGCACCATCCACCTGAGAGAATCACAGCTCCAGGCACTAGCTCACCAGAAGCGCTTGCACCATCCACCTGAGAGAATCACAGCTCCAGGCACCAGCTCACCAGAAGCGCTTGCACCATCCACCTGAGAGAATCACAGCTCAACGCACCAGCTCACCAGAAGCGCTTGCACCATCCACGTGAGAGAATCACAGCTCAACACACATGTCCACCAGAAGCGCTTGCACCATTCACCTGAGAGAATCTCTGCTCAGGGCACCAGCTCACCAGAAGCGCTTGCACCATCCACCTGAGAGAATCACAACTCCAAGCACCATCTCACCTGAAGTGCTTGCACCATCCACCTGAGAGAATCACAGCTCAAGGCACCAGCTCACCAGAAGCGCTTGCACCATCCACCTGAGAGAATCAAGGCTCAACACACATGTTCACCAGAAGCGCTTGCACCATTCACCTGAGAGAATCTCTGCTCAGGGCACCAGCTCACCAGTAGGGCTTACACCATGCATCTGAGAGAATCACAGCACAACACACATGTTCATCAGAAGCGCTTGCACCATCCAGCTGAGAGAATCACAGCTCAAGGCACCAACTCACCAGTAGCGCTTGCACCATGCATCTGAGAGAATCACAGCTCAACACACATGTTCACCAGAAGTGCTGGCTTGCATCATCCACCTGAGAGAATCACAGCTCCACGCACCAGCTCACCTGAAGCGCTTGCACCTTCCACCTGAGAGAATCACAGCTCCAGGCACCAGCTCACCAGAAAGGTTTGCACCATCCACCTGAGAGAATCACAGTTCCATGCACCAGCTCATCAGAAGCGCTGGAACCACCCACCTGAGAGAATCTCTGCTCAGAGCTCCAGCTCACCAGAAGCGCTTGCACCATCCACCTGAGAGAATCACAGCTCCAGGCACCAGTTCACCAGAAGCGCTTGCACCATCCACCTGAGAAAATCACAGCTCCACGCACCAGCTCACCAGAAGCGCTTGCACCATCCACCTGAGAGAATCTCCGCTCAGAGCTCAAGCTCACCAGAAGCGCTTGCACCACCCACCTGAGAGAATCACAGCTCCACGCACCAGCTCACCAGAAGCGCTTGTACCATCCACCTGAGAGAATCACAGCTTCAGGCTTCAGCTCACCAGAAGCGCTTGCACCATCCACCTGAGAGAATCACAGCTCCACGCACCAGCTCACCAGAAGCACCTACACCATCCACCTGAGAGAAAGACAGCTCCAGGCACCAGCTCACCAGAAGCGCTTGCACCATCCACCTGAGAGAATCACAGCTCCACGCACCAGCTCACCAGAAGCACTTGCACCATCCACCTGAGAGAATCACAGCTCCAGGCACCAGCTCACCAGAAGCGCTTGCATCATCCACCTGAGAGAATCACAGCTCCAGGCACTAGCTCACCAGAAGCGCTTGCACCATCCACCTGAGAGAATCACAGCTCCAGGCACCAGCTCACCAGAAGCGCTTGCACCATCCACCTGAGAGAATCACAGCTCCAGGCACCAGCTTACCAGAGGAGCTTGCAACATCCACCCGAGAGAATCACAGCTCCAGGCACCAGCTCACCAGAAGCGCTTGCTCCATCCACCTGAGAGAATCACAGCTCAAGGCACCAGCTCACCAGAAGCGCTTGCACCATCCACCTGGGAGAATCACAGCTTCAGGCATCAGCTCACCAGAAGCGCATGCACCATCCACCTGACAGAATCACAGCTCCAGGTACCAGCTCACCAGAAGCACCTACACCATCCACCTGAGAGAATCACAGCTCCAGGCACCAGCTCACCAGAAGCGCTTGCTTCATCCACCTGAGAATCTCTGCTCAGGGCACCAGCTCACCAGAAGCGCTTCCACCATCCACCTGGGAGAATCACAGCTCCACGCACCAACTCACCAGAAACGCTTGCACCATCCACCTGAGAGAATCTCTGCTCAGAGCTCCAGCTCACCAGAAGCGCTTGCACCACCCACCTGAGAGAATCACAGCTCCACGCACCAGCTCACCAGAAGCGCTTGTACCATCCACCTGAGAGAATCACAGCTTCAGGCATCAGCTCACCAGAAGCGCTTGTACCATCCACCTGAGAGAATCACAGCTCCAGGCACCAGCTCACCAGAAGCGCTTGCACCATCCTCCTGAGAATCTCTTCTCAGGGCACCAGCTCACCAGAAGCGCTTGCACCATCCACCTGAGAGAATCTCTGCTCAGAGCTCCAGCTCACCAGAAGCGCTTGCACCACCCACCTGAGAGAATCACAGCTCCACGCACCAGCTCACCAGAAGCGCTTGTACCATCCACCTGAGAGAATCACAGCTTCAGGCATCAGCTCACCAGAAGCGCTTGTACCATCCACCTGAGAGAATCACAGCTCCAGGCACCAGCTCACCAGAAGCGCTTGCACCATCCTCCTGAGAATCTCTTCCCAGGGCACCAGCTCACCTGAAGGGCTTGCACCATCCACCTGAGATAATCACAGCTCCAGGCACCAGCTCACCAGAAGCGCTTGCACCATCCACCTGAGAGAATCACAGCTCCAGGCACCAGCTCACCAGAAGCGCTTGCACCATCCACCTGAGAGAATCACAGCTCAAGGCACCAGCTCACCAGAAGCGCTTGCACCATGCACCTGAGAGAATCACAGCTCAACACACATGTTCACCAGAAGCTCTTGCACCATTCACCTGAGAGAATCTCTGCTCAGGGCACCAGCTCACCAGAAGCGCTTGCACCATCCACCTGAGAGAATCACAACTCCAGGCACCATCTCACCTGAAGTGCTTGCACCATCCACCTGAGAGAATCACAGCTCAAGGCACCAGCTCACCAGAAGCGCTTGCATCATTCACCTGAGAGAATCTCCGCTCAGGGCACCAGCTCACCAGTAGGGCTTACACCATGCATCTGAGAGAATCACAGCTCATCACACATGTTCACCAGAAGCGCTTGCACCATCCAGCTGAGAGAATCACAGCTCAAGGCACCAGCTCACCAGTAGCGCTTGCACCGTGCATCTGAGAGAATCACAGCTCAACACACATGTTCACCAGAAGCGCTGGCTTGCATCATCCACCTGAGAGAATCACAGCTCCAGGCACCAGCTCACCTGAAGCGCTTGCACCTTCCACCTGAGAGAATCACAGCTCCAGGCACCAGCTCACCAGAAAGGTTTGCACCATCCACCTGAGAGAATCACAGTTCCATGCACCAGCTCACCAGAAGCGCTGGAACCACCCACCTGAGAGAATCTCTGCTCAGAGCTCCAGCTCACCAGAAGCGCTTGCACCATCCACCTGAGAGAATCACAGCTCCAGGCACCAGTTCACCAGAAGCGCTTGCACCATCCACCTGAGAGAATCACAGCTCCACGCACCAGCTCACCAGAAGTGCTTGCACCATCCACCTGAGAGAATCTCCGCTCAGAGCTCCAGCTCACCAGAAGCGCTTGCACCACCCACCTGAGAGAATCACAGCTCCACGCACCAGCTCACCAGAAGCGCTTGTACCATCCACCTGAGAGAATCACAGCTGCAGGCATCAGCTCACCAAAAGCGCTTGCACCATCCACCTGAGAGAATCACAGCTCCACGCACCAGCTCACCAGAAGCACCTACACCATCCACCTGAGAGAATCACAGCTCCAGGCACTAGCTCACCAGAAGCACTTGCACCACCCACCTGAGAGAATCACAGCTCCAGGCACCAGCTCACCAGAAGCGCTTGCACCATCCCCCTGAGAGAATCACAGCTCCACGCACCAGCTCACCAGAAGCGCTTGCACCATCCACCTGAGAGAATCACAGCTCAAGGCACCAGCTGTCAAAGTACCAAATCTCCACAGGAGCCGATGATGGTCCCAACGCCCCGCCACCTCAGGCACCACCCAAGATTAACTCGAGGTAGCGACTAAAGCAGGGGGGAAAGGGGAAGTGGATGAGAAACAAGAGAGACTGCCTGGTAAGTTGGTGGTACTTCACTCGGTCATCTGGGTGGATCTTCTTACTGCACCTGGATTTAAAGACATACATGTAAAAACTGCCTAAACATGTTTAATGCTAGATGTAACACTACAACACTAATTTTACCCTGTCGACCCCAGGCTATTGCTTCTCTCTGTGATATTTTATAATTGGGTTAATTTTCTGCATCTGAATGTAAAGGAAGAAGACAGCACTTGTAAATCGTTTTTGTTTTCCCAAAGAACTAAACACTCTGAATGTGTACTCTTAGTCTACTATTCACCTTAGCTACGAGTAGTAGCTCTTTAGTTTATCTGTCCGTAATTAATTCTGGAAGAAGTTATAACTCCCTGAGGTTCCCTCTAATACACCAGTAACTGGAAACCCCAAGTCTTTTTAAAGTCTCGGTTTCATGTGCTTCAGGCAAGAAAGCTTTTATAATGTCAAATAAGCACTTTAGTTCTTTTAGGTTGAAATTACCACTCTGTCCTCGGGAACATAAGCGTTACAAAGGTGTTACCTTAGAAATGCTAGGAAGGTTGGAACAAATACCGCAACTGGAACATGTAGGCTGAAGCGTTGCTTGAACTTCTCTTCCTTCGATAAATTCTTGTCAGGATAGTCGAATCCCACGTTGCGCATGCGTTATAGAACCAAAGAATTGTGTTTACGTTATTTCCTGAGGTAAATACCAAACAAGTTCTGCGCCTCACAGTGACGCTACTCTCTTCCAGAAAACTACAGTTGAAGTGCGCAGTTCTTCTGTGGAACGCGCACCTTGAGCTCCCTAATTGTCGCGTGAGGGGAAACACTAGACCGCTGACCTGCTTTGGATCTGTACCCATTTGCGCGGCCATTTTCCTCACCTGAGTTTCTTATCATAGTTAAGCATTGTCTCAACAGGATTTTGGGCGTCACACACTTTCGTTTCCTACATGGATGCTTAATTTGTTTTGTCCATGAGTTGCCTCTCGCTTTGGCTGTAGTAGTGGCCAAAGTCTTGACAGTACCTCCCTCCAAAAGGGGCTCCCCCAATTTTGGTTTCATGGGATTGATCTTATGGAATTCTCTAATTAACTTGGGTGCATGCACATTAGAATGAGGCTCCCACGATCTTTCCTCAGGCCCAAACCCTTTCCAATCAACCAAGTAATGCAATGTATTTCTGGAGATTTTTGAGTCTAAAATTCTGCTCACTTCGAATTCATCTCCGGACTCCACTCTAACTGCGGGGGGGTCTGGTTTCAGCCTTGCATTAGGAGGACTCTTTTTTAGCAGTGATATGTGAAAAGCTGGATGGATCTTTAACTGTTTAGGCAGTTGTAACCTCACTACTACTGGATTAATGATCTTAAGGACCTTGAAAGGACCGAGGAATCTCGGCTGAAACTTCCTATTCCCTTTTAGTCGCAGATGTTTGGTGGACAACCAGACTTGATCTCCCACCACGAACTGGGTGCCCACCCGTCTCTTCTTATCAGCCTGTCTTTTGTAGGACTCTTTTGCCTTGAGTAAGTTTGCTTGTGCCCTTTTGTATGAGTTCTTCAACTCCCTCACCATTACTGTGACTGCTGGCACTGTTTCGTTTAATTTTCCCATCATTAAATCTGGGTGTCTTCCAGAGTTCAGATAGAACGGGGAATACCCAGTTGAACTATGCACTGCGTTGTTGTAAGCAAACTCCGCAGTCCACAAAAGATCCGACCAGTTTCCATCCTGCTCCAACAAATAAAGTCTCAGATATTGCTCCAGCTCCTGATTGACTCTCTCAGTCTGACCATCGGTTTCAGGATGATAACTGGTAGAATATCGTGTGTCAATCCCTAAACTGTGCATGAAAGTTTTCCAAAATCTGGAAATGAATTGAGTTCCTCTGTCAGAAATGATTATTTGTGGAATTCCATGTGCTCGAACTATGTGTTGATTGAATATCTGAACTAGTTGGGGGGCAGTTGGTAATCTCTTTAACGGAATGAAATGGCTCATTTTGGAAAATGAATCCACTAACACCACTATGACTGTATGACCCTGACTATCTGGTAGATCTACTATCAAGTCTAAAGACACAGTGTGCCATGGGTATGGTGCATTAGGCAGGGGCTGCAATAGCCCCTGTGGAGCCTGTCTACTGGGCTTTCCTTTTATGCAAGTCTCACACGTTGAAACGTACTGTCCCACCTGAGCTGCCATGCCCGGCCACCAAAAATTCCTTTCAATCAACTCCAAAGTTTTCTTTACGCCTTTGTGGCCCGCCAAACGATCATCATGACAACCTTTCAGAGCCTTGATCTGCAAGTCTTCAGTGGGTAGATACAATTTCCCATCATAGTATGGAAGACCTTCTGATATAGTTTTCTTGTTGTCCTCTCCGACCCATTCTTCCCAAACTCGGTCTGAGCAGTTTTCTCGGATTTCCTGAGTAAGTTCTTCCAGATGGACAGCTCCTACAATTTTATCCAACGGAATGATTGGTTCCACCTTAGGGACTCTCAATTCTTCTGGTGCATTCATTCTGGACAGGGCATCCGCTTTTCCGTTTTTTATTCCAGGTTTATAGGTGATCACGAAGTTAAAGTCTGAAAAGTACAAAGACCATCTTAATTGCCGTGGAGTGAGTGTTTTAGCTGATTTCAGAAACTGCAAGTTACGATGATCTGTGAATACTGTCACGCAATGCTTGGCTCCCAATAAATAGTGTCGCCAATCCTGGAAGGCTTCTTTTACCGCCAACAGTTCTTTGTCTGCAATTGAATAGTTAATTTCCGGTTCTGATAATTTTCTTGATCTAAATGCCACTGGATGAAGCTGCCCCGTCAGTTTGTCCCTTTGTGACAGAATCCCTCCTGTAGCGAAGTCTGACGCATCGGTTTCCACAAAGAAGGCCTGCTCTGGGTCTGGGTGCATCAAGATTGGGGCTGTAATGAAGGTTTTCTTAAGGAATTGAAATGCTTCTTCAGCTTCGTTGGACCACTCAAATTTTTTCCCTTTCTTCAGGAGTTGGGTAATAGGGGACACCTTGGCCGAAAAATCTGGAATAAATCTTCGATAAAAATTGGCAAAGCCAAGAAAACTTTGTATTTCCTTCACATTTTTCGGTGAAGACCAGTCTTGAATGACTTGCACTTTTGCGGGATCCATAGCAACTCCTTCAGCGGAAATTATGAAACCGAGGAACTCCACACGCTCCACATGAAAAGAGCACTTTTCCAATTTGACGAATAGATGGTTTTTTAATAATGTTTGTAAGATTGCTCTCACATGTTTCACATGGTCTTCCAGGCTGTTCGAAAAAATTAGAATGTCATCGATATAAACCACGGCTACTCGATCCAGATATTCCCGAAGAACATCATTTACAAGATGCTGGAATGCCGCAGGAGCATTGCTTAATCCATATGGCATCACCTGATACTCGAAAAGGCCATATTTTGTCCTGAAGGCTGTTTTCCACTCATCACCTTCAGCCACTCTCACCAAATGATAAGCGCCACGTAAATCAAGTTTAGTAAAAACTTTAGCTCTTTTGACCTGATCCAATAGAGGTGAAATAAGAGGTAACGGGTATCGGTTCTTCACAGTTACCTGATTCAATGCTCTGTAATCAATACAGGTGCGAAGAGTTCTGTCCTTTTTGGGTCGAAAAAATAGCGGCGATGACACTGGCGATTGGGAAGGTCGAATGAAGCCAATCTTCAAGTATTCATCTATGTATTCCTTGAGATAGACATTTTCAGCTTCAGTCAAGGCGTAGATACGACTACACGGCAAGGTGGCTCCGGGTTCTAACTCGATCTTGCAGTCGTATTCTCGATGTGGCGGAAGTCTCTCCGCATTTCTTTTGTCGAATACGCTTGCCAAATCTTGATATTCCACTGGAATTTCTTGTGTTCTTAAAGTACATATGCAATTGGTGAGTTGAGCCAATTCTGTAGCTGGAGTTCCTTCTGACCTGGTTTTTGTTCCTGCGAAACAATTCTGGATACAATGCGCAGAGTTCATTTTGACTGTTCTTCTTTCCCAGTCAATTGTGGGGTTGTGCTCCGTCAACCAGGGTAAACCAAGAATCAGTTGAAACTGTGGAGCATCAATGAGATTGAATCTTATGTACTCTCGGTGACTCTGTAATCCAACTAGCTCTAAAGTCTCAGTTTCATCTGTAATGGGCCCTGACGTGAGGTTTGAGCCATCTACTGACTTGACCACTTCTAGATTCTTCTTTCTGATTGCTCTTACTCCTATTTCTTTTGCGTAGCTCAGGTCACAAAAATTCCCTGTGGCTCCAGAATCGATCATGACTGACACCCCTGCAACCTCCTTGTGCCCAAACTTAATTGTAAATGACACAATCAAATGCGGAGCTGACGATTGTAGTGTATTAACCAATTGTTGGTGTTCTGGAGTCGACTGATCCTTGTTTCCCACCAGGGCAACTCCCTCTACTGATGGGATCTGTCTTTTAACCCCGAGTTGGTCTTGGGTTTTTTGAGACAGTCTTTGACAAAATGTCCAGAATCTCCACAATACATGCATAGATTTTTTGTTCGTCTTTTCTCTCGCTCTTCTTTGGTAAGAGGCCCTCTAATGGATCCTATCTGCATAGGTTCTTCTCCACTAACTGCATCTGTTTTGCTACTGTCTGTCTTGACACGGTCCCAACGGGGAACAAAAGACCGGAACTCTTTCTTCTTCTCCGAACGTCTTTCATATAATCGATGATCGATTTGAAGGACTAGGTCAATCAACTCTGAAATTTCTTGAGGTCTCTTGGGAATTTGGGCTAGAGCGTCTTTTAAGTCGTCCTTTAGACCTCGATAGAATAAGGCTGAACGTTTATCCTCTGGCCAGTTGGTCTCCACAATCAGTTTGTTAAACTGTGCGATATACGCTACCAAATCACGACTCCCTTGTTTCAGATCCAGCAGTTCATTGTCTGTGGCTTGGTTGGCGGTTCTCCGATCAAAAATTCTCAGAAATTCCTTCTTAAAAAGCTCATAGTCGTACAGGGCTGGGTCATTCCGAGAGATCAAAGGCATTGACCAGGCGGCAGCATCACCACTCAAGTAGGACAGCACGAATGCAACCTTAACCTGCTCTTCCTTAAACACTACTGATCTACACAAAAAGTGTAAGGAACACTGTGTTAGAAATATCTGTGCCTTGTGAGGATCCCCATTGAATCTTTCAGGATTAGCTAAAGGTACTATTGGGGCAACTGAATGAATAACTTGTGTAGCTACCTCTGCCGCTGACCCACGGGTTGTCTCCAATGGAGTGGTTCCAGCAAGGAACTCTTCCATTTTCAATTTAATTTGATGAGTCTCCTGTTGAGACCTCCTAATCTCATCCCTAAGATTTCGATTTTCATCAGCTGATTGAGTCAATTGGTTTTGTAAACCTTCAAGCACTCCAGCCAAAGCCTTTAAATCGAAACCCTCAGCCATATCGACTCAGGTGGATTAGCGGGCACTTCAATCTGTCAAAGTACCAAATCTCCACAGGAGCCGATGATGGTCCCAACGCCCCGCCACCTCAGGCACCACCCAAGATTAACTCGAGGTAGCGACTAAAGCAGGGGGGAAAGGGGAAGTGGATGAGAAACAAGAGAGACTGCCTGGTAAGTTGGTGGTACTTCACTCGGTCATCTGGGTGGATCTTCTTACTGCACCTGGATTTAAAGACATACATGTAAAAACTGCCTAAACATGTTTAATGCTAGATGTAACACTACAACACTAATTTTACCCTGTCGACCCCAGGCTATTGCTTCTCTCTGTGATGTTTTATAATTGGGTTAATTTTCTGCATCTGAATGTAAAGGAAGAAGACAGCACTTGTAAATCGTTTTTGTTTTCCCAAAGAACTAAACACTCTGAATGTGTACTCTTAGTCTACTATTCACCTTAGCTACGAGTAGTAGCTCTTTAGTTTATCTGTCCGTAATTAATTCTGGAAGAAGTTATAACTCCCTGAGGTTCCCTCTAATACACCAGTAACTGGAAACCCCAAGTCTTTTTAAAGTCTCGGTTTCATGTGCTTCAGGCAAGAAAGCTTTTATAATGTCAAATAAGCACTTTAGTTCTTTTAGGTTGAAATTACCACTCTGTCCTCGGGAACATAAGCGTTACAAAGGTGTTACCTTAGAAATGCTAGGAAGGTTGGAACAAATACCGCAACTGGAACATGTAGGCTGAAGCGTTGCTTGAAATTCTCTTCCTTCGATAAATTCTTGTCAGGATAGTCGAATCCCACGTTGTAGAACCAAAGAATTGTGTTTACGTTATTTCCTGAGGTAAATACCAAACAAGTTCTGCGCCTCACAGTGACGCTACTCTCTTCCAGAAAACTACAGTTGAAGTGCGCAGTTCTTCTGTGGCACGCGCACCTTGAGCTCCCTAATTGTCGCATGAGGGGAAACACTAGACCGCTGACCTGCTTTGGATCTGTACCCATTTGCGCGGCCATTTTCCTCACCTGAGTTTCTTATCATAGTTAAGCATTGTCTCAACAGGATTTTGGGCGTCACACACTTTCGTTTCCTACATGGATGCTTAATTTGTTTTGTCCATGAGTTGCCTCTCGCTTTGGCTGTAGTAGTGGCCAAAGTCTTGACACCAGCTCACCAGAAGCGCTTGCACCATCCACCTGAGAGAATCACAGCTCCAGGCACCAGCTCACCAGAAGTGCTTGTACCATACACCTGAGAGAATCACAGCTCCAGGCACCAGCTCACCAGAAGTGCTTGCACCATTCACCTGAGAGAATCACAGCTTCAGGGCCCAGCTCACCAGAAGCGCTTGCACCATCCACCTGAGAGAATCACAGCTCCAGGCACCAGCTCACCAGAAGCGCTTGCACCACCCACCTGAGAGAATCACAGCTCCAGGCACCAGCTCACAAGAAGCGCTTCCACCATCCACCTGAGAGAATCACAGCTCCAGGAACCAGCTCACCAGAAGCGCTTGCACCATCCACCTGAAAGAATCACAGTTCCAGGCCCCTGCTCCCCAGAAGCGCTTGCACCATCCCCCTGAGAGAATCACAGCTCCACGCACCAGCTCACCAGAAGCGCTTGCACCATCCCCCTGAGAGAATCATGGCTCCAGGCACCAGCTCACCAGAAGCGCTTGCACCATCCACCTGAGAGAATCACAGCTCCAGGCACCAGCTCACCAGAAGCGCTTGCACCATCCACCTGAGAGAATCACAGCTCAAGGCACCAGCTCACCAGAAGCGCTTGCACCATTCACCTGAGAGAATCTCTGCTCAGGGCACCAGCTCACCAGAAGCGCTTGCACCATCCACCTGAGAGAATCACAACTCCAGGCACCATCTCACCTGAAGTGCTTGCACCATCCACCTGAGAGAATCACAGCTCAAGGCACCAGCTCACCAGAAGCGCTTGCACCATTCACCTGAGAGAATCTCTGCTCAGGGCACTAGCTCACCAGTAGGGCTTACACCATGCATCTGAGAGAATCACAGCTCATCACACATGTTCACCAGAAGCGCTTGCACCATCCAGCTGAGAGAATCACAGCTCAAGGCACCAGCTCACCAGTAGCGCTTGCACCGTGCATCTGAGAGAATCACAGCTCAACACACATGTTCACCAGAAGCGCTGGCTTGCATCATCCACCTGAGAGAATCACAGCTCCAGGCACCAGCTCACCTGAAGCACTTGCACCTTCCACCTGAGAGAATCACAGCTCCAGGCACCAGCTCACCAGAAAGGTTTGCACCATCCACCTGAGAGAATCACAGTTCCATGCACCAGCTCACCAGAAGCGCTGGAACCACCCACCTGAGAGAATCTCTGCTCAGAGCTCCAGCTCACCAGAAGCGCTTGCACCATCCACCTGAGAGAATCACAGCTCCAGGCACCAGTTCACCAGAAGCGCTTGCACCATCCACCTGAGAGAATCACAGCTCCACGCACCAGCTCACCAGAAGTGCTTGCACCATCCACCTGAGAGAATCTCCGCTCAGAGCTCCAGCTCACCAGAAGCGCTTGCACCACCCACCTGAGAGAATCACAGCTCCACGCACCAGCTCACCAGAAGCGCTTGTACCATCCACCTGAGAGAATCACAGCTGCAGGCATCAGCTCACCAAAAGCGCTTGCACCATCCACCTGAGAGAATCACAGCTCCACGCACCAGCTCACCAGAAGCACCTACACCATCCACCTGAGAGAATCACAGCTCCACGACCAGCTCACCAGAAGCACTTGCACCACCCACCTGAGAGAATCACAGCTCCAGGCACCAGCTCACCAGAAGCGCTTGCACCATCCCCCTGAGAGAATCACAGCTCCACGCACCAGCTCACCAGAAGCGCTTGCACCATCCACCTGAGAGAATCACAGCTCAAGGCACCAGCTCACCAGAAGCGCTTGCACCATCCACCTGAGAGAATCACAGCTCCAGGCACCAGCTCACCAGAAGTGCTTGTACCATACACCTGAGAGAATCACAGCTCCAGGCACCAGCTCACCAGAAGTGCTTGCACCATTCACCTGAGAGAATCACAGCTTCAGGGCCCAGCTCTCCAGAAGCGCTTGCACCATCCACCTGAGAGAATCACAGCTCCAGGCACCAGCTCACCAGAAGCGCTTGCACCACCCACCTGAGAGAATCACAGCTCCAGGCACCAGCTCACAAGAAGCGCTTGCACCATCCACCTGAGAGAATCACAGCTCCAGGCACCAGCTCACCAGAAGCGCTTGCACCATCCACCTGAAAGAATCACAGTTCCAGGCCCCAGCTCCCCAGAAGCGCTTGCACCATCCCCCTGAGAGAATCACAGCTCCTCGCACCAGCTCACCAGAAGCGCTTGCACCATCCACCTGAGAGAATCACAGCTCCACGCACCAGCTCAGCAGAAGCGCTTGCACCATCCCCCTGAGAGAATCACAGCTCCAGGCACCAGCTCACCAGAAAGGTTTGCGCCATCCACCTGAGAAAATCACAGTTCCATGCACCAGCTCACCAGAAGCGCTGGAACCACCCACCTGAGAGAATCTCTGCTCAGATCTCCAGCTCACCAGAAGCGCTTGCACCATCCACCTGAGAGAATCTCTGCTCAGAGCTCCAGCTCACCAGAAGCGCTTGCACCACCCACCTGAGAGAATCACAGCTCCACGCACCAGCTCACCAGAAGCGCTTGTACCATCCACCTGATAGAATCACAGCTTCAGGCATCAGCTCACCAGAAGCGCTTGCACCATCCACCTGAGAGAATCACAGTTCCACGCACCAGCTCACCAGAAGCGCTTGCACCATCCACCTGAGAGAATCACAGCTCCAGGCACCAGCTCACCAGAAGCGCTTGCACCACCCACCTGAGAGAATCACAGCTCCAGGCACCAGCTCACCAGAAGCGCTTGCACCATCCACCTGAGAGAATCACAGCTCAACACACATGTTCACCAGAAGCGCTTGCACCATTCCCCTGAGAGAATCTCTGCTCAGGGCACCAGCTCACCAGAAGCGCTTGCACCATCCACCTGAGAGAATCACAACTCCAGGCACCAGCTCACCAGAAGCGCTTGCACCATCCACCTGAGAGAATCACAGCTCCAGGCACCAGCTCACCAGAGGAGCTTGCAACATCCACCCGAGAGAATCACAGCTCCAGGCACCAGCTCACCAGAAGCGCTTGCACCATCCACCTGAGAGAATCACAGCTCCACGCACCAGCTCACCAGAAGCGCTTGCACCATCCACCTGAGAGAATCTCCGCTCAGAGCTCCAGCTCACCAGAAGCGCTTGCACCACCCACCTGAGAGAATCACAGCTCCACGCACCAGCTCACCAGAAGCGCTTGTACCATCCACCTGAGAGAATCACAGCTTCAGGCATCAGCTCACCAGAAGCGCTTGCACCATCCACCTGAGAGAATCACAGCTCCACGCACCAGCTCACCAGAAACACCTACACCATCCACCTGAGAGAATCACAGCTCCAGGCACCAGCTCACCAGAAGCGCTTGCACCATCCACCTGAGAGAATCACAGCTCCACGCACCAGCTCACCAGAAGCGCTTGCACCATCCACCTGAGAGAATCACAGCTCCAGGCACCAGCTCACCAGAAGCGCTTGCACCATCCACCTGAGAGAATCACAGCTCCAGGCACCAGCTCACCAGAAGCGCTTGCACCATCCACCTGAGAGAATCACAGCTCCAGGCACCAGCTCACCAGAAGCGCTTGCACCATCCACCTGAGAGAATCACAGCTCCAGGCACCAGCTCACCAGAGGAGCTTGCAACATCCACCCGAGAGAATCACAGCTCCAGGCACCAGCTCACCAGCAGCGCTTGCTCCATCCACCTGAGAGAATCACAGCTCCAGGCACCAGCTCACCAGAAGCGCTTGCACCATCCACCTGGGAGAATCACAGCTTCAGGCATCAGCTCACCAGAAGCGCATGCACCATCCACCTGAGAGAATCACAGCTCCAGGCACCAGCTCACCAGAAGCACCTACACCATCCACCTGAGAGAATCACAGCTCCAGGCACCAGCTCACCAGAAGCGCTTGCATCATCCACCTGAGAATATCTGCTCAGGGCACCAGCTCACCAGAAGCGCTTGCACCATCCACCTGGGAGAATCACAGCTCCACGCACCAACTCACCAGAAGCGCTTGCACCATCCACCTGAGAGAATCTCTGCTCAGAGCTCCAGCTCACCAGAAGCACTTGCACCATCCACCTGAGAGAATCACAGTTCCACGCACCAGCTCACCAGAAGCGCTTGCACCATCCACCTGAGAGAATCACAGCTCCACGCACCAGCTCACCAGAAGTGCTTGTACCATCCACCTGGGAGAATCACAGCTCCAGGCACCATCTCACCAGAAGCGCTTGCACCACCCACCTGAGAGAATCACAGCTCCACGCACCAGCTCACCAGAAGCGCTTGTACCATCCACCTGAGAGAATCACAGCTGCAGGCACCAGCTCACCAAAAGCGCTTGCACCATCCACCTGAGAGAATCACAGCTCCACGCACCAGCTCACCAGAAGCACCTACACCATCCACCTGAGAGAATCACAGCTCCAGGCACCAGCTCACCAGAAGCACTTGCACCACCCACCTGAGAGAATCACAGCTCCAGGCACCAGCTCACCAGAAGCGCTTGCACCATCCCCCTGAGATAATCACAGCTCCACGCACCAGCTCACCAGAAGCGCTTGCACCATCCACCTGAGAGAATCACAGCTCAAGGCACCAGCTCACCAGAAGCGCTTGCACCATCCACCTGAGAGAATCACAGCTCCAGGCACCAGCTCACCAGAAGTGCTTGTACCATACACCTGAGAGAATCACAGCTCCAGGCACCAGCTCACCAGAAGTGCTTGCACCATTCACCTGAGAGAATCACAGCTTCAGGGCCCAGCTCACCAGAAGCGCTTGCACCATCCACCTGAGAGAATCACAGCTCCAGGCACCAGCTCACCAGAAGCGCTTGCACCACCCACCTGAGAGAATCACAGCTCCAGGCACCAGCTCACAAGAAGCGCTTGCACCATCCACCTGAGAGAATCACAGCTCCAGGCACCAGCTCACCAGAAGCGCTTGCACCATCCACCTGAAAGAATCACAGTTCCAGGCCCCAGCTCCCCAGAAGCGCTTGCACCATCCCCCTGAGAGAATCACAGCTCCACGCACCAGCTCACCAGAAGCGCTTGCACCATCCACCTGAGAGAATCACAGCTCCACGCACCAGCTCACCAGAAGCGCTTGCACCATCCCCCTGAGAGAATCATGGCTCCAGGCACCAGCTCACCAGAAGCGCTTGCACCATCCACCTGAGAGAATCACAGCTCCAGGCACCAGCTCACCAGAAGCGCTTGTACCACCCACCTGAGAGAATCACAGCTCCAGGCACCAGCTCACCAGAAGCGCTTGCACCATCCACCTGAGAGAATCACAGCTCCAGGCACCAGCTCACCAGAAGTGCTTGCACCATCCACCTGATAGAATCACAGCTCCAGGCACCAGCTCACCAGAAGCGCTTGCACCATCCACCTGAGAGAATCACAGCTCAACACACATGTTCACCAGAAGCGCTTGCACCATTCACCTGAGAGAATATCTGCTCAGGGCACCAGCTCACCAGTAGTGCTTACACCATGCATCTGAGAGAATCACAGCTCAACACACATGTTCACCAGAAGCGCTTGCACCATCCAGCTGAGAGAATCACAGCTCAAGGCACCAGCTCACCAGTAGCGCTTGCACCATGCATCTGAGAGAATCACAGCTCAACACACATGTTCACCAGAAGCGCTGGCTTGCATCATCCACCTGAGAGAATCACAGCTCCAGGCACCAGCTCACCTGAAGCGCTTGCACCTTCCACCTGAGAGAATCACAGCTCCAGGCACCAGCTCACCAGAAAGGTTTGCGCCATCCACCTGAGAAAATCACAGTTCCATGCACCAGCTCACCAGAAGCGCTGGAACCACCCACCTGAGAGAATCTCTGCTCAGAACTCCAGCTCACCAGAAGCGCTTGCACCATCCACCTGAGAGAATCACAGCTCCAGGCACCAGTTCACCAGAAGCGCTTGCACCATCCACCTGAGAGAATCACAGCTCCACGCACCAGCTCACCAGAAGCGCTTGCACCATCCACCTGAGAGAATCTCTGCTCAGAGCTCCAGCTCACCAGAAGCGCTTGCACCACCCACCTGAGAGAATCACAGCTCCACGCACCAGCTCACCAGAAGCGCTTGTACCATCCACCTGATAGAATCACAGCTTCAGGCATCAGCTCACCAGAAGCGCTTGCACCATCCACCTGAGAGAATCACAGTTCCACGCACCAGCTCACCAGAAGCACTTGCACCATCCACCTGAGAGAATCACAGCTCCAGGCACCAGCTCACCAGAAGCGCTTGCACCACCCACCTGAGAGAATCACAGCTCCAGGCACCAGCTCACCAGAAGCGCTTGCACCATCCACCTGAGAGAATCACAGCTCAACACACATGTTCACCAGAAGCGCTTGCACCATTCCCCTGAGAGAATCTCTGCTCAGGGCACCAGCTCACCAGAAGCGCTTGCACCATCCACCTGAGAGAATCACAACTCCAGGCACCAGCTCACCAGAAGCGCTTGCACCATCCACCTGAGAGAATCACAGCTCCAGGCACCAGCTCACCAGAGGAGCTTGCAACATCCACCCGAGAGAATCACAGCTCCAGGCACCAGCTCACCAGAAGCGCTTGCACCATCCACCTGAGAGAATCACAGCTCCACGCACCAGCTCACCAGAAGCGCTTGCACCATCCACCTGAGAGAATCTCCGCTCAGAGCTCCAGCTCACCAGAAGCGCTTGCACCACCCACCTGAGAGAATCACAGCTCCACGCACCAGCTCACCAGAAGTGCTTGTACCATCCACCTGAGAGAATCACAGCTTCAGGCATCAGCTCACCAGAAGCGCTTGCACCATCCACCTGAGAGAATCACAGCTCCACGCACCAGCTCACCAGAAACACCTACACCATCCACCTGAGAGAATCACAGCTCCAGGCACCAGCTCACCAGAAGCGCTTGCACCATCCACCTGAGAGAATCACAGCTCCACGCACCAGCTCACCAGAAGCGCTTGCACCATCCACCTGAGAGAATCACAGCTCCAGGCACCAGCTCACCAGAAGCGCTTGCACCATCCACCTGAGAGAATCACAGCTCCAGGCACCAGCTCACCAGAGGAGCTTGCAACATCCACCTGAGAGAATCACAGCTCCAGGCACCAGCTCACCAGAAGCGCTTGCTCCATCCACCTGAGAGAATCACAGCTCAAGGCACCAGCTCACCAGAAGCGCTTGCACCATCCACCTGGGAGAATCACAGCTTCAGGCATCAGCTCACCAGAAGCGCATGCACCATCCACCTGAGATAATCACAGCTCCAGGCACCAGCTCACCAGAAGCACCTACACCATCCACCTGAGAGAATCACAGCTCCAGGCACCAGCTCACCAGAAGCGCTTGCATCATCCACCTGAGAATCTCTGCTCAGGGCACCAGCTCACCAGAAGCGCTTGCACCATCCACCTGGGAGAATCACAGCTCCACGCACCAACTCACCAGAAGCGCTTGCACCATCCACCTGAGAGAATCTCTGCTCAGAGCTCCAGCTCACCAGAAGCGCTTGCACCACCCACCTGAGAGAATCACAGCTCCACGCACCAGCTCACCAGAAGCGCTTGTAACATCCACCTGAGAGAATCACAGCTTCAGGCATCAGCTCACCAGAAGCGCTTGTACCATCCACCTGAGAGAATCACAGCTCCAGGCACCAGCTCACCAGAAGCGCTTGCACCATCCTCCTGAGAATCTCTTCTCAGGGCACCAGCTCACCTGAAGCGCTTGCACCATCCACCTGAGAGAATCACAGCTGAAGGCACCAGCTCACCAGAAGCGCTTGCACCATCCACCTGAGAGAATCACAGCTCCAGGCACCAGCTCACCAGAAGCGCTTGCACCATCCACCTGAGAGAATCACAGCTCAAGGCACCAGCTCACCAGAAGCGCTTGCACCATCCACCTGAGAGAATCACAGCTCAACACACATGTTCACCAGAAGCGCTTGCACCATTCACCTGAGAGAATCTCTGCTCAGGGCACCAACTCACCAGAAGCGCTTGCACCATCCACCTGGGAGAATCACAACTCCAGGCACCATCTCACCTGAAGTGCTTGCACCACCCACCTGAGAGAATCACAGCTCAAGGCACCAGCTCACCAGAAGCGCTTGCACCATTCACCCGAGAGAATCTCTGCTCAGGGCACCAGCTCACCAGTAGGGCTTACACCATGCATCTGAGAGAATCACAGCTCATCACACATGTTCACCAGAAGCGCTTGCACCATCCAGCTGAGAGAATCACAGCTCAAGGCACCAGCTCACCAGTAGCGCTTGCACCGTGCATCTGAGAGAATCACAGCTCAACACACATGTTCACCAGAAGCGCTGGCTTGCATCATCCACCTGAGAGAATCACAGCTCCAGGCACCAGCTCACCTGATGCGCTTGCACCTTCCACCTGAGAGAATCACAGCTCCAGGCACCAGCTCACCAGAAAGGTTTGCACCATCCACCTGAGAGAATCACAGTTCCATGCACCAGCTCACCAGAAGCGCTGGAACCACCCACCTGAGAGAATCTCTGCTCAGAGCTCCAGCTCACCAGAAGCGCTTGCACCATCCACCTGAGAGAATCACAGCTCCAGGCACCAGTTCACCAGAAGCGCTTGCACCATCCACCTGAGAGAATCACAGCTCCACGCACCAGCTCACCAGAAGTGCTTGCACCATCCACCTGAGAGAATCTCCGCTCAGAGCTCCAGCTCACCAGAAGCGCTTGCACTACCCACCTGAGAGAATCACAGCTCCACGCACCAGCTCACCAGAAGCACTTGTACCATCCACCTGAGAGAATCACAGCTTCAGGCATCAGCTCACCAGAAGCGCTTGCACCATCCACCTGAGAGAATCACAGCTCCACGCACCAGCTCACCAGAAGCACCTACACCATCCACCTGAGAGAATCACAGCTCCAGGCACCAGCTCACCAGAAGCACTTGAACCACCCACCTGAGAGAATCACAGCTCCAGGCACCAGCTCAACAGAAGCGCTTGCACCATCCCCCTGAGAGAATCACAGCTCCACGCACCAGCTCACCAGAAGCGCTTGCACCATCCACCTGAGAGAATCACAGCTCAAGGCACCAGCTCACCAGAAGCGCTTGCACCATCCACCTGAGAGAATCACAGCTCCAGGCACCAGCTCACCAGAAGTGCTTGTACCATACACCTGAGAGAATCACAGCTCCAGGCACCAGATCACCAGAAGTGCTTGCACCATCCACCTGAGAGAATCACAGCTTCAGGCACCAGCTCACCAGAAGCGCTTGCACCATCCACCTGAGAGAATCACAGCTCCAGGCACCAGCTCACCAGAAGCGCTTGCACCACCCACCTGAGAGAATCACAGCTCCAGGCACCAGCTCACAAGAAGCGCTTGCACCATCCACCTGAGAGAATCACAGCTCCAGGCACCAGCTCACCAGAAGCGCTTGCACCATCCACCTGAAAGAATCACAGTTCCAGGCCCCAGCTCCCCAGAAGCGCTTGCACCATCCCCCTGAGAGAATCACAGCTCCAGGCACCAGCTCACCAGAAGCGCTTGCACCATCCCCCTGAGAGAATCCTACCTCCACGCACCAGCTCACCCGAAGCGCTTGCACCATCCCCCTGAGAGAATCACAGCTCCACGCACCAGCTCACCAGAAGCGCTTGCACCATCCACCTGAGAGAATCAAAGCTCCACGCACCAGCTCACCAGAAGCGCTTGCACCATCCCCCTGAGAGAATCATGGCTCCAGGCACCAGGTCACCAGAAGCGCTTGCACCATCCACCTGAGAGAATCACAGCTCCAGGCACCAGCTCACCAGAAGCGCTTGTACCACCCACCTGAGAGAATCACAGCTCCAGGCACCAGCTCACCAGAAGCGCTTGCACCATCCACCTGAGAGAATCACAGCTCCAGGCACCAGCTCACCAGAAGCGCTTGCACCATCCACCTGAGAGAATCACAGCTCCAGGCACCAGCTCACCAGAAGCGCTTGCACCATCCACCTGATAGAATCACAGCTCAACACACATGTTCACCAGAAGCGCTTGCACCATTCACCTGAGAGAATCTCTGCTCAGGGCACCAGCTCACCAGTAGTGCTTACACCATGCATCTGAGAGAATCACAGCTCAACACACATGTTCACCAGAAGCGCTTGCACCATCCAGCTGAGAGAATCACAGCTCAAGGCACCAGCTCACCAGTAGCGCTTGCACCATGCATCTGAGAGAATCACAGCTCAACACACATGTTCACCAGAAGCGTTGGCTTGCATCATCCACCTGAGAGAATCACAGCTCCAGGCACCAGCTCACCTGAAGCGCTTGCACCTTCCACCTGAGAGAATCACAGCTCCAGGCAGCAGCTCACCAGAAAGGTTTGCACCATCCACCTGAGAAAATCACAGTTCCATGCACCAGCTCACCAGAAGCGCTGGAACCACCCACCTGAGAGAATCTCTACTCAGAACTCCAGCTCACCAGAAGCGCTTGCACCATCCACCTGAGAGAATCACAGCTCCAGGCACCAGTTCACCAGAAGCGCTTGCACCATCCACCTGAGAGAATCACAGCTCCACGCACCAGCTCACCAGAAGCGCTTGCACCATCCACCTGAGAGAATCTCTGCTCAGAGCTCCAGCTCACCAGAAGCGCTTGCACCACCCACCTGAGAGAATCACAGCTCCACGCACCAGCTCACCAGAAGCGCTTGTACCATCCACCTGAGAGAATCACAGCTTCAGGCATCAGCTCACCAGAAGCGTTTGCACCATCCACCTGAGAGAATCACAGCTCCAGGCACCAGCTCACCAGAAGCACCTACACCATCCACCTGAGAGAATCACAGCTCCAGGCACCAGCTCACCAGAAGCACTTGCACCACCCACCTGAGAGAATCCCAGCTCCAGGCACCAGCTCACCAGAAGCGCTTGCACCATCCACCTGAGAGAATCACAGCTCCAGGCACCAGCTCACCAGAAGCACTTGCACCATCCACCTGAGAGAATCACAGCTCCAGGCACCAGCTCACCAGAAGCGCTTGCACCACCCACCTGAGAGAATCACAGCTCCAGGCACCAGCTCACCAGAAGCGCTTGCACCATCCACCTGAGAGAATCACAGCTCCAGGCACCAGCTCACCAGAAGCGCTTGCACCATCCACCTGAAAGAATCACAGTTCCAGGCCCCAGCTCACCAGAAGCGCTTGCACCATCCCCCTGAGAGAATCACAGCTCCAGGCACCAGCTCACCAGAAGCGCTTGCACCATCCCCCTGAGAGAATCATAGCTCCACGCACCAGCTCACCAGAAGCGCTTGCACCATCCACCTGAGAGAATCACAGCTCCACGCACCAGCTCACCAGAAGCACTTGCACCATCCCCCTGAGAGAATCACGGCTCCAGGCACCAGCTCACCAGAAGCGCTTGCACCATCCACCTGAGAGAATCACAGCTCCAGGCACCAGCTCACCAGAAGCGCTTGTACCACCCACCTGAGAGAATCACAGCTCCGTGCACCAGCTCACCAGAAGCGCTTGCACCATCCACCTGAGAGAATCACAGCTCCACGCACCAGCTCACCAGAAGCGCTGGAACCACCCACCTGAGAGAATCTCTGCTCAGAGCTCCAGCTCACCTGAAGCGCTTGCACCTTCCACCTGAGAGAATCACAGCTCCAGGCACCAGCTCACCAGAAAGGTTTGCACCATCCACCTGAGAGAATCACATCTCATCTGACGCTCTCACATTCAAAGACCATTCACTGATATCTCACAGAACAGGCAATGCCTGGTAACAATATTTAGCTGGCTGCAGGCTTTTTATTGTATTGTATTATACTGTAGGGCAGCATTTTTAAAGTGCTTACTATCTCCATGTGGTGTGTTGAAGCGCTTGCCTACATGAATAGCACGCCACACCTTGTAGGGTGTGTGGATGGACGGTTGTTGTCTTTGTTTTGATCCTATGTGGGAAGTGTTTCCATGTGGTGCTCTGATTACCACTGAGGTGCAGTTATCGTGTGATGGGGGCAGCACTTAGCGGGGTGCTGGAGGATGAAGTGTGCGAGACAAACATGAGTTTTTGTGGTTTTCAGCCCTGGTAGCTGTGAACAGATCTGCGGCCGCTTTGTGGCATTTGTTATGATTATAGTCTGCTTAGCTGATTCAAGCACCAGGCTGTCTCATCTGAGATTTTGTGTGCAGGTGTGGTCCTGAGCTGGCTTGTCGGAGGGAGAGGAGTAGAGAGATCTGTTGGAAAGGCGTTCGCCGGAGGGGGGTTCGATACACGTCTTGCCCACCCCTTTCACCCACCTCTCCCAAGTAGGCCGAACCAGGCGCGCACACCCTGAGCTTACACTACGAACAGAGTGACACCATACGTATTCTTTGTAGGACGATAGGTTCTTTTATCGAAGGTTTCAAGGGATCTTTATGATCCAAGGTGCAAGTAGTACATCAGCGGCATAAGATACTACAAATCGGTGGTAAGGGAATGGGGGTAGCGGGACAGTCTTTGAAGGTAGTGTCTCTGCAAAGTACCCTGCGGATAGCTCACAATCCTCGAGCTGGAGGGTGTTGTTTCTCTGGGCGATCTCTTGCCAATTCGTCCTCGAGGGGAGCGCCGCGAGTCACTCAGCAGGCACAGGTAGTCGGAGTTCGGGAGCCGCGATCTCGTCAGCAGGGCTCAGATGGTTCAATGGCTGGGGGCCGCGAGTCACTCAGCAGGCCCAGGTGGTTCAGAGTTCGGGAGCCGCGATCTCGTCAGCAGGGCTCAGATGGTTCAATGGCTGGGGGCCGCGAGTCACTCAGCAGGCCCAGGTGGTTCGGTATTCGGGAGCCGCGACAGCGTCAGCAGGCTTCGATGGTTCCAGGTCTTCTCTGCCATTCGTTCCTCCGGCACCCCCTATTATACTCCCCCTGCCCTTTGAAGTCCGGAGTCCTCGCAGAGAGGGGCCTTTGGTGACTGAGGGGGTTCGGCGGGATTTCCTGCCGCTCGTTTCCTTAGTCTTTTCAGGTGGGTCTGGGAGGGTCCCCAGACGCTCGGCAGGCGAGGCGCCTGCTCCCCAGGGGCCTGGTGGCCGATCGAGTCCTCCCGGGGGAAGGCGATCCGAGGTGTGACTGGGCTGGCGCCTCTTGGTCTGGCTCGGGGGTTCCCGCTCCCTCGGTTGGACATGCGTGGTAGGGTGTCGAGTCTGTCGGGGACTCTGGCCGGCCCTCGGGTCTGTGTGGCTGGGGCGGCCGGAGTCGGAGATGCCGTGTCTTGGTGGTGGTTGCAGGTGGGCTGGATGTTCGGGAGGGCATACGCCGTGAGGCCGGTCTCACACGCGTCCCCCCCAGCTGAAAGGCGTGGAGAACTACCCATCCACTGGGGGGTTCTCCTCGCTGAAGCGGAAGAACCGGGACAGGCCGTCGGCGTTGGCATGATCCGCCCCGGGGCGATGCTCGACAGTGAAGTCCATCCCTTGGAGGGAGATTGACCATCGTAATAGCTTGGGGTTCTCTCCCCTCATCTGCATCAGCCACCGCAAGGGCCGGTGGTCCGTCTGTACTCGGAAGTGGGTTCCGAACAAGTAGGCCCGTAGTTTCTTGAGGGCCCAGACTACGGCGAAGGTCTCTCGTTCTATGGTACTCCAACGCTGTTCTCGAGGCAGCAGCCTTCGGCTGATGAAGGCTATGGGCTGATCTATGCCCTTGTCGTTGAACTGCGAGAGGACGGCTCCGATGCCGTGTTCGGATGCGTCGGTCTGGACCACAAACTCTTGGGAGTAGTCGGGGGCCTTGAGTACTGGGGCGGTGCACATGGCGGTTTTCAAGGCGTCGAACGCCTGTTGGCACGGGGGGGTCCACTGCACCTTCTTCGGGAGCTTTTTGGAGGTCAACTCCGTGAGAGGCCCTGCGAGGCTACCATAGTTTTTAATGAACCACCGGTAGTATCCTGTGAGGCCCAGGAAGGCCCAGGGGCTATCGGAGGGTTCGATCACTCCAAGGGTTAACATCTTCTGTACCTCGGTCTTGATGCAGGTGCGGACCCGGTCAGGCACCCGGTAGGCTCGGTGTCTCACAGGTGGGCTGTCGCCGGTGTCCACGTCGTGGACACACCAGTCGGTGACCCTTGGGATGAGGGAGAAGAGGTCTGCGAATTGTCTGAGCAGCTGGCGACAGTCGTCGGACTGTTGGGGAGTGAGGGTGGTCGACAGTTTCACTCCCTCCACGGAACCATCCAGGTCTTTAGCGCACAGGGGGTCGGGCAGGTGTTCAGTGTCTTCTTCCGCCCCATCATCGGTGGCCAGTAGCAAACTCAACTCCGTTCTCACAAAGTGGGGCTTGAGACGGTTCACGTGGAGAACCCGGAGGGGGTTCCGTGGGGACTGTACATCGATCAGGTACGTGACCTGACTCTTCCTCTCGATCACCTTGAAGGGGCCAGTCCATTTGTCCTGTAGGGCGCAGGGTTTCACCGGGGCCATGACCCAAACCTGCTGGCCCGGCTGGAACTCGACCAGAGTTGCGTTCTGGTCATACCAACGCTTCATTTCTTCTTGGCTGGCCTCGAGGTTAGCCTCCGCGAGTTCTCTGAACTTCCGGGTCTGGTTGCGGAGCGCCAGGATGTAGCGGAACACATCAGGGGGGGTCCCCCGGGGGCTTGTCTCCCAGCCCTCTTTGACCAGGCTCAGGGGCCCCCGGACGGGGTGTCCGTATAGTAGTTCGAATGGGCTGAACCCCAGGGACTTTTGGGGAACTTCCCGGTACGCGAACAGGAGGCAAGGGAGGAGGACGTCCCATCTTCGGCGCAGGGGCTCCTCGAGGCCCAGGATCATCCCCTTCAGGGTTCGGTTGAAGCGTTCCACCAGGCCGTTGCCCTGGGGGTGGTAGGGGGTCGTGAACTTATATGTTACTCCGCACTGCTGCCACAGGGACTTCATGTAGCGGGATATGAAGTTAGTGCCGCGATCACTCACAACCTCGCGAGGGAATCCGACACGGGAGAAGATCCCCATGAGAGCCCGGCCCACCACGGGAGCCATCACGGTGCGGAGGGGAACAGCCTCGGGGTAGCGGGTGGCATGGTCCACCAGGACGAGGATGAATCTGTGGCCCTGGGCGGTCTTCGGATCCAGGGGTCCCACGATGTCGATGCCGACCCGCTCAAACGGGGTACTCACAACGGGAAAGGGTTGTAATGGGGCCTTGCGCTTTCCGCCACTTTTCCCACTGCCCTGGCACGTGAGGCAGGATTTACAGTGGACTTCTACATTCGCTCGCATCTTGGGCCAATAGAAGTGGGTAACTAATCGCTGATATGTCTTGTCTTGGCCTAAGTGTCCTGCCAAGGGTACATCGTGGGCCAGGCCCAGGAGGAGGCTTCGGAAGCGCAGGAGTACCACCAGTACTCGGGCTGCGCCTAGCTCGGCTGACTTTTGTTCGCTGTATAGGAGGCCATTGTCCCAATAGACCCAGTGGGTTCCGGTCCGGTCACCGGCGGTCTGGGCTTCGGCTTGTTGTCGGAGTCCCATGAGGGAAGGGCAGGTGGCCTGTTCCTGGCAGAACTCTTCACGGGAGGACCCTCCCTCACAGCGCCACTGGGCCATCTCGGGCAGTTCTCCGAGCTCAGTCAGTGCCTCAGGGGCGGAAGGTTCCGGCCCTTCTCCCGGGTTAGTGTCTTCTTCTCCCTCCGAAGGAGGGTTGTCCGTTTCTGGTAGGGTGTCCCGGTTCTCGGGGACAGTGTTCGGTGGGAGGGCCTCACCGCCCTCGGAGAGAGGCAATCGCGCGGTCATGGAGCGCGTGGTGGCGCAGACCCATTCGGGTAGGACCATCATCCCGAGATGGGCTCTTCGTTCCACTTGCCCCCACGGGGAACTCTCAAGGTCGTTGCCCAGGAGGCAGTCTACGGGCTGTGATGTTCGGACGGCTACCTTCAATTCTCCGGAGACTCCTCCCCACTCGAAAGGCACCAGAGCCATCTGGCAGAGGCTCTCGGAATTGTCGGAAGATATGACCGGACAGAGGGCACCGGGTAGGATCTGGTCTTCAGAGATTAGGTTGCGGTGGACCGCGGTGACACTTGCCCCGGTATCGCGGAGGCCCTCGACTCGGTGGCCGTTGATGGTCACCTGCTGTCGGTACTTCTTTGTGTTGGCGGGCAAGGGTGTCCCAGGGACCATTTCTCGATCACCAAGGGAGACCAGGGCCATGGCAGCTGGTTCCCACTCTTCGGAGTCTTCTATCTCTTCCCCTAGGGCCACGGAGGCCATCTGCCGGGCCGGGGGGTTGGTCGTTGCGGTTCGTTGATACTGGGGACACTGGGGGTCATTGGCGTAGTGTCCGGGCTGTTGGCAGCGGAAGCAGGTGATCCTGGTTCGAGGCCCTAGCCGCCCCGGGGCTCCGGTGCTGGCCGGGGACGGGGCTGGACCTGCCGCTGGTGGGCTGCTGGGAGGGCTGTGCGGGGGCCCCCCTGGGAAGTCTCTCGGTCGGCTGTGGTTTCCTCCGCCCCTCTGGCGGGGGGGTCCTTGACTGTGGCAACCGTAGTCTCCCACGGGGCCTCGGGCGTCCCGGGTGTTCACCCAATGGTCAGCCTCGGCGGCCAGCTTTCGAGGGTCGGTGAGTTTACTGTCCAAGAGATGTTGGCGCAGTTCTACAAAGCAATTGGCCGCTAAATGTTCCCAGGCGATCAGATCAAACAGCTCTTCGAAGGTGGAGACCTTGCTGCCCTTGATCCACCCGTCCAAGGCCCGGCTGTAAAAGTTCACGTATTCTACCCATGTGGTGCCCGGTATCTTTTTGCAATCTCGGAACCGTTGCCGGTACATCTCGGGGGTGAGTCCATACCGGCCCACAAGGGCTTCTTTCATGTGGCTGTAGGAGTTCATGACCGTGGAGGGCAGATCCAGCAGGGTATCTCTTCCTTCGCTTAAGAACCGGCCCCATAGGCCAGCCCCCCAGTCCTTCTGCGGGACTCGGTGAGAGGTCATGGCGACATCGTAGGCCTTAAACCACTGCTGGATATCGTCGTTTTTGTAATACTCCTTTACCACATCCTTGGGGATGTGGACTTTGGCTTCCACGGTGGGAGCGGATGATAGATTCCCGGAAGGTTGTGACTTTTCGCTTTTAGCCCTCAATTCGATCTCTTTCAGGCTGCGTTCATGTTCCAGCTGGAGTTTCTTTTCGTCGTGCTCTCTTTGGCGTCTCTTTTCCTCGAGTTCCCCTTGTAGCCGTAACTGCTCGACGGCTAACTTTTTCTCGGCCAGTTTTATTTCTCCCTCGATTTTCAGCTTGGCCAGTTCAAGTTCGTGGTTGCGGCTTCTCTCTCGGTCTGCTAGTTCCTCGGGGGACAGGTTCCCCTCTGGCCCGTTGTTTCTCACCGGGATGCTTTGTGGTTCATGGGCGGAGTCTCCTTCCGTTTGGGTCGGGGGCGCCCCCGTCTCGACCCAGGTCTTCAATACTTTCTGGAAGTCTTCCTTTGTGCTTAATCCGGTGGTAGCGATTCCAAGGTCTTTGCAAAATTGTTTTAATTCTCTATGCGTATAATAGTCCAATTGATCCTCTCGGAACGGTGAGCTCATTTCGGTACCTGCGGCACCCAGGGAGGTTTCTCCTTCCATCTCTGTTTGGTAGTGCGTCAGTCGTTCACTGCACGCTCTCTTTCGGTGTCGGCTCGGATCCCGTCGTCTGCCACCAAATGTTGGAAAGGCGTTCGCCGGAGGGGGGTTCGATACACGTCTTGCCCACCCCTTTCACCCACCTCTCCCAAGTAGGCCGAACCAGGCGCGCACACCCTGAGCTTACACTACGAACAGAGTGACACCACACGTATTCTTTGTAGGACGATAGGTTCTTTTATCGAAGGTTTCAAGGGATCTTTATGATCCAAGGTGCAAGTAGTACATCAGCGGCACAAGATACTACAAATCGGTGGTAAGGGAATGGGGGTAGCGGGACAGTCTTTGAAGGTAGTGTCTCTGCAAAGTACCCTGCGGATAGCTCACAATCCTCGAGCTGGAGGGTGTTGTTTCTCTGGGCGATCTCTTGCCAATTCATCCTCGAGGGGAGCGCCGTGAGTCACTCAGCAGGCACAGGTAGTCGGAATTCGGGAGCCGCGATCTCGTCAGCAGGGCTCAGATGGTTCAATGGCTGGGGGCCGCGAGTCACTCAGCAGGCCCAGGTGGTTCAGAGTTTGGGAGCCGCGATCTCGTCAGCAGGGCTCAGATGGTTCAATGGCTGGGGGCCGCGAGTCACTCAGCAGGCCCAGGTGGTTCGGTATTCGGGAACCGCAACAGCGTCAGCAGGCTTCGATGGTTCCAGGTCTTCTCTGCCATTCGTTCCTCCGGCACCCCCTATTATACTCCCCCTGCCCTTTGAAGTCCGGAGTCCTCGCAGAGAGGGGCCTTTGGTGACTGAGGGGGTTCGGCGGGATTTCCTGCCGCTCGTTTCCTTAGTCTTTTCAGGTGGGTCTGGGAGGGTCCCCAGACGCTCGGCAGGCGAGGCGCCTGCTCCCCAGGGGCCTGGTGGCCGATCGAGTCCTCCCGGGGGAAGGCGATCCGAGGTGTGACTGGGCTGGCGCCTCTTGGTCTGGCTCGGGGGTTCCCGCTCCCTCGGTTGGACATGCGTGGTAGGGTGTCGAGTCTGTCGGGGACTCTGGCCGGCCCTCGGGTCTGTGTGGCTGGGGCGGCCGGAGTCGGAGATGCCGTGTCTTGGTGGTGGTTGCAGGTGGGCTGGATGTTCGGGAGGGCATACGCCGTGAGGCCGGTCTCACAAGATCTCTTATACATTTTATTATCATGCCATTTCTGAGTGTCATTGTGAGATGTAAAGAAGCGATCAGAGTGTAGCTGCAGTGAATGGACTATTGTAAAGTCCTCCAAATTGTCCAGTGATGTGCGATAGATCTCAGTTTGGGAATGTTTGATTTTTGGCTGCACAATGCTGGGGATTGACAACCCTTGTAGCAGGTATGTCTTTCGTGAATGTAAGAGGTGCAAGTGAGAGTTTGCTGCTAACCGCTGCATATTATGGTTTTAGTATTATTGTCAGCCATGACTCTTATCTATGCAAATGTATATCTATGTAGAGGTCAGCTCTTCTCGGCTATCTTGCATATCAAAGTAGTTTGCTGGTTGGGTTATTTCCCATCTGTGGCTTCCAAGCGGATGCGACTGTGTGCTGGGCTCTGTTACCAGGGAGTAGACGGTGCAGTTATCCAAGGAACAACCATGTTATAAGCTGTCTTTGGAAGTGTAGATGCTTCTGGATGCTTCCAGTGCTGGCTGGCAGTGAGCGCCAGAGCTTGGCGGCTTGTACTGAGAAAGCTGCGCCTCCTACAGATTTCTCGTGTTAAGGCGGTACAAGTGGTGCTGAGAGATGTGTATTCAGCAGTGATGTCACACTGAGAGATGAGCATTCAGCAGTGATGTCACACTGAGAGATGGGCATTCAGCAGTGATGTCACACTGAGAGATGGGCATTCAGCAGTGATGTCACACTTGCAGCTGTCCATACAGCAATGACTTCACTGGGAGCTGTCCATACACCAGTAATGTGACGTCACAGTGGGAGCTGTACCAACAGCAGTAATGTCACACTGACTGCTGTTCATTCAACAGTGATGTCACTCTGGGAGCATTTCATTCAAGCAGGGATGTCACACTCGGAGGAGCTGTCCTCACAGCAGTGAAATCACCATTTGAGTTATCCTTAAAGCAGTGATGTCACACCGAGCGTGCCCTTTAAGCACTTACGTCTCACTGGGTAAACCTCCACAGAAAATCTGATTCAGCAAAGTTTGTTGAAGTACTTGAAGCAAGAAAAGCTGTTATCTGTCTATAGCTCCAAGAGACCTCGCAAGGGGTGAATATTGCTCTTTACTCACACATGTTATTTTATTCATTTGAGGACACTCCTGAAGAAGGACTTATACAAGCTTATTGTGTAAAGGGCCTTGTGGAGTGCCAGGACCGTTATCTCAGAACATAATTCTGATCAGACGCTTCCCCCCTTTGCTGCTCTATTCTGCTTATTGTGGACTTTTGGAACCTTCATCAGGTGCTCAGAAGTAGCTGAAACGTATACACTTAAACATATACACTCCACACATTACACAATTCCCCAAGAACTACATACACCTCCCTGAAGCAGAGACACAGATATATAGCTTAGCAAATATTGCAAGAATAATGTAGTGAAAGAAATGGTCAAGAAGATTCTGGGAGCAAGTGTTCGACAGACAATGTGTACCAGCATGAACCCACAACCACATGTGTACCAGCATGAACCCACAACGTAATGTGTGCCAGCATGAACTCACAACCACATGTGTACCAGCATGAACCCACAACCACATGTGTACCAGCATGAACCCACAACCACATGTCCACCAGCATGAACCCACAACCACATGTGCACCAGCATGAACCCACAACCACATGTGCACCAGCATGAACCCACAACGTCATGTGTACCAGCATGAACTCACAACCACATGTGTACCAGCATGAACCCACAACCACATGTGTACCAGCGTGAACCCACAACGTCATGTGTACCAGCATGAACTCACAACCACATGTGTACCAGCATGAACCCACAACCGCATGTGTACCAGCGTGAACCCACAACGTCATGTGTACCAGCATGAACTCACAACCACATGTGTACCAGCATGAACCCACAACCGCATGTGTACCAGCGTGAACCCACAACGTCATGTGTACCAGCATGAACTCACAACCACATGTGTACCAGCATGAACCCACAACCGCATTTGTACCAGCGCGAACCCACAACATCATGTGTACCAGCATGAACTCACAACCACATGTGTACCAGTATGAACCCACAACCACATGTGTACCAGCGTGAACCCACAACGTCATGTGTACCAGCATGAACTCACAACCTCATGTGTACCAGCAGGAACCTACAACCTCATGTGTACCAGCATGAACCCACAACCACATGTGTACCAGCATGAATGAACCCACAACCACATGTGTACCAGCATGAACCCACAACCTCATGTGTACCAGCAGGAACCTACAACGTCATGTGTACCAGCATGAACCCACAACCACATGTGTACCAGCATGAATGAACCCACAACCACATGTGTACCAGCATGAACCCACAACCTCATGTGTACCAGCAGGAACCCACAATGTCATTTGTACCAGCATGAACCCACAACCATGTATACACCAGCATCAACCCTCAACACAATGTGCACCAGTGTGCACTCACAACCTCAAGTGTACCACCATGAACCCTCAACCACATGTGTACGAGCATGAACCCACAACCATATGTGTACAAGCATTAACCCACAAGTATGTGTGTACCAGCAGGAACCCACAATGTCATGTGTACCAGCATGAACCCACAATGGCAAGTGTAACAGCATGAACTCTCAACCACATGTGTACCAACATGGACTCACAATGTCATGAGTACCAACATGAACCCACAACTTCATGTGTACCAGCATGATCTCACAAACGAATGTGCACCAGCAGGAACCCACAACGTCATGTGTACCAGCATGAACCCACAACCGCATGTGTACCAGCATGAACCCACAACGTCATGTGTACCAGCATGAACACACAACTGCATGTGTACCAGCGTGAACACTCAACCACATGTGTACCAGCATAACCCACAACTTCATGAGTACCAGCATGAACCCACAACTGCATGTGTACCAGCATGAACATACAACATCATGTGTTCCAGCATGAACCCACAACGCCATATGTACAAGCATGAACCCACAACCACGTCTGTACCAGCATGAACCCACAACGTCATGAGCACCAACATGAACCCACAACTGCATGTTTGCCAGCATGAACCCACAACCACATGTGTACAAGCATGAACACACAACCTCATGTATACCAGCATGAACCCTCAACCACATGTGTACCAACATGAACTCACAATGTCATGAGTACCAACATGAACTCACAACCATATGTGTACCAACATAAAGCCACAACTGAATGTGTACCAGCATGATCCCACAAACGCATGTGTACCAGCATGAAACCACTGTAGGAGAGTAGGATCTGCTTCACATGGGTACCCCCACTTTTTGCTGGTGTTTCACTGTTTTTCGACCTTAGTCTGGCTGTGGCCCTGCTAATCAGGACCACAGCCTATCTTCTTCCTCTCTAAAATGGTTTGCATGTACATTAGGTACATATCTAATTGGATTCTGGAGTGCCTTATAAGCCCCTAGTATATGGTATACTATGTACCTAGGGCATAGGTACCTCAGAGGCCTACCAGGGGCTGCAACATGTATTATGCCACCCCTGGGAAGCACTCCAAAATGGCACCACAGGTCTGCTACTGCAGCCTGGGTAAGGGTGTGCTTGCACCCCTTAAAGTGGTATAGGCTACCTATATCCACACATATATACAGACACATATAAACCTATAAGCCACTCCTATGGCACGCCTTGAAAATCCTGAAGGCAGAGTGCTTGGTTTTGTGTGAGAGTGTGTCCAAGCATGACCTGAGCCCCTCTGCAGCTTTCAGAAATACTTCCTTATGGCTGTTCTGTGATACAACCATGCCATATACTCCTAAGTGCATTATAACCTCGCGGTAAAATGCTAACTTTTGGATGGCTGCATCAAAACATGTCGTGTTTGGTGTCAAACACTTTGGAATACTACCCCCCCCCCCGCGAGTTCCGGCGGCGGGGGTAGCATTCCACCCTTCTAGAGGGAGAGACATGTTCACACTGGCTAAACCCGGTAGGACTTTCCTGAGCCCTGGCATCACAAAATGGATAGAAGAGAATGTTCCCTTGATCCAACGATTAAGAGAGCATAACATATTATGTCAGAAAGGGAGTTCTCTATGGGAAATTTTTCTTTATTTAAAAAAACATATTTATCATTATAGATCATACAAATTCATTTAACATTTCATAGTACATCAAATTGTTAAAAACCTCATAAAATACATAACAGTTCAATTTCAATCACATAAAACTATGTAGCACAATTATGACCAGCATAATGTGGAGACAGACACAAATTGTAAGATTCAAATACTCCTCTTTACGGGTGCACATCAGATTCAATTTCTATAGATACAGCACATTATACATTTGTAAATTTGGCGCCATCTGCACCGATAAAGGGGGCTAGTGCTTGGAGCCCCGAGTTGATGTTCGAGTGCACCTCAAGCCTTTTGGACCCAAGCCTGAGCATTGATATTTGGCGGTGGCCATAACCGCCGAGTGTGCACCACCTCAGTAACCCATGGGGGCAACGGGGGCAAGTATACTACAGCCTCTGCATGTGGAGCATCAATGTTGGATTGAGGTGACGCTTGCCAGCTGAGAACTCATTCAGCGTTCTTTTTTACCCACAGATAATGCACGCACGGATTGAAATGCATCTGGCACTGCAACCTCCAGGATGCCTAGCGCGGACTCATTCAGAGCAGCCCATCAGAGGGCGCGCTTATTTTGCATAAAGAGAGACAGCTGCTGGTACGTGCCTATTCCCTCACCACGAGCCCTGGAAGAAGAAAAGATATTTTCGAAACGCGTCGGAGAGAGTGGTGTTTGACTGTGAAAGGGAGCTGGTTGGCGCCATCTGCACCGATAAAGGGGGCTAGTGCTTGGAGCCCCGAGTTGATGTTCGAGTGCACCTCAAGCCTTTTGGACCCAAGCCTGAGCATTGATATTTGGCGGTGGCCATAACCGCCGAGTGTGCACCACCTCAGTAACCCATGGGGGCCACGGGGGCCAGTATACTACAGCCTCTGCATGTGGAGCATCAATGTTGCATTGAGGTGACGCTTGCCAGCTGAGAACTCATTCAGCGTTCTTTTTTACCCACAGATAATGCACGCACGGATTGAAATGCATCTGGCACTGCAACCTCCAGGATGCCTAGCGCGGACTCATTCAGAGCAGCCCATCAGAGGGCGCGCTTATTTTGCATAAAGAGAGACAGCTGCTGGTACGTGCCTATTCCCTCACCACGAGCCCTGGAAGAAGAAAAGATATTTTCGAAACGCGTCGGCGAGAGTGGTGTTTGACTGTGAAAGGGAGCTGGTTGGCGCCATCTGCACCGATAAAGGGGGCTAGTGCTTGGAGCCCCGAGTTGATGTTCGAGTGCACCTCAAGCCTTTTGGACCCAAGCCTGAGCATTGATATTTGGCGGTGGCCATAACCGCCGAGTGTGCACCACCTCAGTAACCCATGGGGGCTACAGGGGCCAGTATACTACAGCCTCTGCATGTGGAGCATCAATGTTGGATTGAGGTGACGCTTGCCAGCTGAGAACTCATTGAGCGTTCTTTTTTACCCACAGATAATGCACGCACGGATTGAAATGCATCTGGCACTGCAACCTCCAGGATGCCTAGCGCGGACTCATTCAGAGCAGCCCATCAGATGGCGAGCTTATTTTGCATAAAGAGAGACAGCTGCTGGTACGTGCCTATTCCCTCACCACGAGCCCTGGAAGAAGAAAATATATTTTCGAAACGCGTCGACGAGAGTGGTGTTTGACTGTGAAAGGGAGCTGGTTGGCGCCATCTGCACCGATAAAGGGGGCTAGTGCTTGGAGCCCCGAATTGATGTTCGAGTGCACCTCAAGCCTTTTGGACCCAAGCCTGAGCATTGATATTTGGCGGTGGCCATAACCGCCAAGTGTGCACCACCTCAGTAACCCATGGGGGCCACGGGGGCCAGTATACTACAGCCTCTGCATGTGGAGCATCAATGTTGGATTGAGGTGACGCTTGACAGCTGAGAACTCATTCAGCGTTCTTTTTTACCCACAGATAATGCACGCACGGATTGAAATGCATCTGGCACTGCAACCTCCAGGATGCCTAGCGCGGACTCATTCAGAGCAGCCCATCAGAGGGCGTGCTTATTTTGCATAAAGAGAGACAGCTGCTGGTACGTGCCTATTCCCTCACCACGAGCCCTGGAAGAAGAAAAGATATTTTCGAAACGCGTCGGCGAGAGTGGTGTTTGACTGTGAAAGGGAGCTGGTTGGCGCCATCTGCACCGATAAAGGGGGCTAGTGCTTGGAGCCCCGAGTTGATGTTCGAGTGCACCTCAAGCCTTTTGGACCCAAGCCTGAGCATTGATATTTGGCGGTGGCCATAACCGCCGAGTGTGCACCACCTCAGTAACCCATGGGGGCCACGGGGGCCAGTTTACTACAGCCTCTGCATGTGGAGCATCAATGTTGCATTGAGGTGACGCTTGCCAGCTGAGAACTCATTCAGCGTTCTTTTTTACCCACAGATAATGCACGCACGGATTGAAATGCATCTGGCACTGCAACCTCCAGGATGCCTAGCGCGGACTCATTCAGAGCAGCCCATCAGAGGGCGCGCTTATTTTGCATAAAGAGAGACAGCTGCTGGTACGTGCCTATTCCCTCACCACGAGCCCTGGAAGAAGAAAAGATATTTTCGAAACGCGTCGGCGAGAGTGGTGTTTGACTGTGAAAGGGAGCTGGTTGGCGCCATCTGCACCGATAAAGGGGGCTAGTGCTTGGAGCCCCGAGTTGATGTTCGAGTGCATCTCAAGCCTTTTGGACCCAAGCCTGAGCATTGATATTTGGCGGTGGCCATAACTGCCGAGTGTGCACCACCTCAGTAACCCATGGGGGCCACGGGGGCCAGTATACTACAGCCTCTGCATGTGGAGCATCAATGTTGGATTGAGGTGACGCTTGCCAGCTGAGAACTCATTCAGCGTTCTTTTTTACCCACAGATAATGCACGCACGGATTGAAATGCATCTGGCACTGCAACCTCCAGGATGCCTAGCGCGGACTCATTCAGAGCAGCCCATCAGAGGGCGCGCTTATTTTGCATAAAGAGAGACAGCTGCTGGTACGTGCCTATTCCCTCACCACGAGCCCTGGAAGAAGAAAAGATATTTTCGAAACGCGTCGGCGAGAGTGGTGTTTGACTGTGAAAGGGAGCTGGTTGGCGCCATCTGCACCGATAAAGGGGGCTAGTGCTTGGAGCCCCGAGTTGATGTTCGAGTGCACCTCAAGCCTTTTGGACCCAAGCCTGAGCATTGATATTTGGCGGTGGCCATAACCGCCGAGTGTGCACCACCTCAGTAACCCATGGGGGCCACGGGGGCCAGTATACTACAGCCTCTGCATGTGGAGCATCAATGTTGGATTGAGGTGATGCTTGCCAGCTGAGAACTCATTCAGCGTTCTTTTTTACCCACATATAATGCACGCACGGATTGAAATGCATCTGGCACTGCAACCTCCAGGATGCCTAGCGCGGACTCATTCAGAGCAGCCCATCAGAGGGCGCGCTTATTTTGCATAAAGAGAGACAGCTGCTGGCACGTGCCTATTCCCTCACCACGAGCCCTGGAAGAAGAAAAGATATTTTCGAAACGCGTCGGCGAGAGTGGTGTTTGACTGTGAAAGGGAGCTGGTTGGCGCCATCTGCACCGATAAAGGGGGCTAGTGCTTGGAGCCCCGAGTTGATGTTCGAGTGCACCTCAAGCCTTTTGGACCCAAGCCTGAGCATTGATATATATATTTTCATTCAAATCCGTCCACAGGCGAAGCGGCACACAAGGGCTGGCAAACCCCTCCAGCAGGAGAGAATTCTTTATTAGGCAGGCTGCTACACAATCCTCGTATTTCATGAGTACTGGCCCAACGCGTTTCGGAGCCTCAATGCTCCTTGATCACGGGCAAAATCGGCTGGCAGACGCAGCCAATCACCAGTCTCTATGCGTCATATATAGCCCTACATGGGCCGCTGCATTGCCTTCTGGGACTTGTGGTTGGATGCCAAAATATTACACTGAATGTGTTCCGCCTTCACCTTCATTATTTTCACGGTTCTCCATAGAACCTCGGGAATCGTGAACGGCCTCATTAATGCACAAACCAGCCTTCCTGCATAGCGGTCTCAAGAATCCAAGACCTACAGTCCACATAACTAATCCCAGTGGTGGTGCTCGCTTCCCGACCTGGACCGGCCGGTAAAAATTCATTCAAATCCATTCACAGACGAAGCGGCACACAAGGGCTGGCAAACCCCTCCAGCAGGAGAGAATTCTTTATTAGGCAGGCTGCTACACAATCCTCGTATTTCATGAGTACTGGCCCAACGCGTTTCGGAGCCTCAATGCTCCTTGATCACGGGCAAAATCGGCTGGCAGACGCAACCAATCACCAGTCTCTATGCGTCATATATAGCCCTACATGGGCCGCTGCATTGCCTTCTGGGACTTGTGGTTGGATGCCAAAATATTACACTGAATGTGTTCCGCCTTTGCCTTCATTATTTTCACGGTTCTCCATAGAACCTCGGGAATCGTGAACGGCCTCATTAATGCACAAACCAACCTTCCTGCATAGTGGTCTCAAGAATCCAAGACCTACAGTCCACATAACTAATCCCAGTGGTGGTGCTCGCTTCCCGACCTGGACCGGCCGGTAAAAATTCATTCAAATCCGTCCACAGACGAAGCGGCACACAAGGGCTGGCAAACCCCTCCAGCAGGAGAGAATTCTTTATTAGGCAGGCTGCTACACAATTCCGCGGAACACATTCAGTGTAATATTTTGGCATCCAACCACATTCCCCATGATGGTTTCTTTGAGGGCCGAGATTACAGCGGTGCCGGCTTGGCTATATATTTTAGTGTTCAACAGGACACTAGTTGTAACATACTCCCTATTTCCTGGCCCGGGCAGGGTATGAAGCTGTGTTATCCTTTTATGTGACAGAGTCCCTAGTGTCTTTACTGTCCTTTGGGAAGGTTAAGATGGCCGCCTCTTTGGCTCATCCATTTGACCTGTTTTCAGATTCTCCACAGCTGTGGCCCGTTTGGTGCCTCTCCCGCGTTTAGGAGCAGATATAAGGCAAGGAGTTTGGCATCTTTAGTTGACATACGTCGCTCCCAAGATGAGGTAAAGGTATCCACGTTCTTGGAACCAGGTAAGAGTATCCCTCTATATCGGTTGGTCGAGTCTCAGGCGTTAATTCGTGGGGTCCTGGTCTTTAGAATTGTTTACTGACCAGCGGACTGACTGTGTATGTTGATGTCTCTTTTCCAACACACACATTACGTGGCTACATTTTAGGGGCGATGCGGTGTTAGATTTTGACTAAGAGTGTTATGGTTTTCCGCTAAGGGAGGTTTTATTTTCGTGTTCTATTTTTATGACAGTCAGTGGGTATCCGGAAACCATGAGTTACATAACAGTGTTGGAAAGAAGAACAACCTTGGGTACGGATAGAGGGTAACCGATTCCCTCTCCTAACTTTATTTAGTCTTGTCTTTTCATTTTCTATAGAAATCGTAGAATCTCTAAAATCGAAGCGTCATCGAGAGCTTCCAAATTCATCGGGGATCTATGTAACGGCTCCTCATGAAGGTTTTTTTTTAACAAGTAGAGCATCAGTCGTATCCTACAGATGAGCAATATAGGTAACGACATTTAGCTTAAAGTAAGTGTTAAAACACATTTTCTTTTGACTCGATTATGAGTATGTCTACATGCAACTCATGTGTATACTTTTCCTTATAGTATATAAACCTGCCTATATACCCTCGGAACCCAAATGATATCATACAGTAGAAGGCAG
Source organism: Triturus cristatus (assembly GCF_964204655.1). Lineage (NCBI taxonomy): Eukaryota > Metazoa > Chordata > Amphibia > Caudata > Salamandridae > Triturus > Triturus cristatus. The sequence goes on from NC_140595.1 coordinate 848,520,905, forward strand.
TAAGGCAGGTAAATGAAAACATAGAGATCTATACACAATATAAACTATAGCAGGTAAGGAAAGGCTCTAAATTCTACAAATACTTTTATCCCCTCAGAATAAAAGTCCTCATGCCTCCGCTACATTCAGCGCATTCCGCTTGATAATTATAAAGAAAGAAGTCAACTAATACCTACCTCTTGGATGTATTAGTCAACTTATAAGGTAATAATAACCTTTATCCTCTAAAGATATCTGAGAGAAGAAGTATGTGAGGAGGGTATGATTCGACGTTGTGTTTTAAAGAATGGCTGCGCAGGGATGTTATGAATGCTCAATCACCAGAAGAACTACACTGTTTATTTGTCTAAGTGGCTCTTTGGGGGAATTCGACTATTTCTCGGGTTGAACCAATTGCCTTAGATAACATTTGTTCTTTTACCTAAGATTACTGTGAGCAGTTGTAAATAATGATACTCAAAGTCATTACATGTATATAGAATGCGTGCATTTTAAATGGCTCTAATGTTAAATAATGTTTTATTATTTACGTAGATTGTCTGTACCGTGGGAGATTAGAATAACATTGTCCTGAAGAAGGTGGTCCTATATCTCTAGCCCTCCACCGAAACGCGTCGACGCAAGTTCAAAAGGCAGACTGTAGACTGGAGTGACATCTGTTCTCGCTAAAAATAATTAACAGTATCTATACTGTGGAGAATAGTTGATTTGGGTCTTTTGTCTTCCTTTATATTTGGGATTAGAAAATATTTTTTTCTTACCTGTGTTCTCCCTTTGTTTTCAATTGTTTTTTACTGTAATTTGTACTGTCTGCTTATTGCACAACAAGCTCAATGTCAAACACTGATTTTATTGGTTTGTAACTGTCTTACAATTTTTATTATGTGATGTTTTTAATAAAATAGAGTATTTTGTACATACAACAATGTGTGACTAAGGTTCAGAATTTAGTGTCTTGTTCTGGTGATTGATTCGGTCTGATACTTGTATGTGTTTGTGAGGTTATTTGTACGTGTGCCGAAAAGGGGCATATTTCTTTTGACTACTGTCATTTGGTTCTCTACCCCCTTTTTGTGGCATAGAGCCCCTCTCTCTTATTTCACGCTACCACAGCACGGCCTTTGGCCGGAGAGTCTCCTTTTGGAGGTGTGCTTGTCCGGAGCTTAAAGGCCATGGACCATTTTAAGACATTTGGTTTTAGTGACGACCAATTTAATAAGATTATTAATACTAAGAACGGCAATAAAATCACAGTTATGTCCGGGAAAGGGGAAAATTGGGGCAAATTGGTTAGTCTAAAAAAGAAACTGATTCGCACAGAAGCACATGCTGATTTCATAATAGAATATGTGAAGTCTGGGACAATCCCTATTGGCCTACAGGTGAGGAATGAACCTGGTCTATTTATAGAGAATAAGAGATTCTTAGAAGTATGGACACAGATCTCCAATAGATGTAGTAGGGACTGGATGCTCCTCATTATAGAGACAGCGCAGGAGCTCATTATTATTGACAAAGAATCCATAGAAAAGTTGGAGTTGGAGTTGAGAGATAGCACAGGAGTAGAAGATGCTAAACGGAAACTGGAAGAGATTAATAGAGATATTGAAGGCTATAGAGACTACCTTATTAATAAAAAAAACAACAAACTTAAAAAAGATATAGAAAGATTCAGTGCAGAGGGAGTCTACCCATTCCTTAATGAGAAATATTACCAACAGAAACAGGAGCAAGGATGGGATAGACCTTACAATAGACCCATATACAGGAGAGAAGGTAGAAAACAGGTGACCTTTTCCGATACCTCTGGGTCCAGTAGCGAGGATGAGACCACCCACAAAGAAGACAACAGCAATAGGAATAACTTTGTGGAATCAGGTCCACCGTCTTTTTTAGATCAATGACCAAGGCGGGGACAGAGATTCAATCCAAATCAGGGGAGGGGTCAACAATTTCGAGGCCCTCCTCCTCCTCAACAAGAATATTTGAGAACGAGAAACCAACGCTACTGGCGTCAGACGGAACACCAGTAATAAATTTGTCTAACAGAATCCTCACTGAAATAGAGATGAAGGTGTTGAGTAAAGGGTTCAGTTTTGTTCCAACTACAGGTATCAATAAATATCAACTGGAGAGAGACTTAAGAGCTTTCTTTAGGAAAATTAGACTTAAAAGATTCTTTGAGGATCGTCCAGCTAGGGCTAGTAGTAATGTGTCTGGCCTTAAACCTAGGTCGTCTTTCACGCCCACATTAGCCATGGTGAGCAAGAATCATGAGATTTTCGAAAAAGCTGTTGAAAGTGGCATACAAGTGATTTTAGCTCAGAACCCAAGACAATTGGACTTTAACATGACCAGAGAGGAAAAACTATCGTTGAAATCTTTGAAAGATGATCTTAGGCTCACAATAAAACCTGCAGACAAAGGGGGTGGTGTTGTGGTGTTTAACACCACCGATTATGAACAGAAGATGCTAGAAATGCTAGCTGTGACACAACACTATGAACCTATCTCTAGAAACAAACTAGCGAAGCTGACTAGTGACTGTCGTCAACTTTTGATGGAAGCTAAGGAAAACCAATGGACCTGCGAAGAAGAGTTTAAATTCCTAAATAATGAAGAACCTGTAATTCCCGCCTTGTATGGTCTCCCCAAGATTCACAAACATCGGGCAAATCCTCCTATGAGGCCTATTGTCAGCAGCATTAACTCTATAACAGAGCCTCTCAGCAAGTACGTAGATCATTTTCTGCGACCAATTGTGACTAATCTTCAATCATATGTGAGGGATTCTTCACATATGATTTCCCTCTTAGAGGGAAAGCCCTTCTGTGGGGAGACTCAATGTCTAGTCACCCTGGACATTGAGTCTTTGTACACAAACATCCCTCAACATGAAACCGTCGAGGTGGTTCGCAGAGCGATTGAGGGGATTGACCTGGAAGGAGTAGAGAAGAATTTTGTGGTTGATTGTGTCAGGATGGTACTTATGAATAACATCTTTCTATTTAAAGACCAGCTTTTTAAACAAAAGAAAGGTACGAGCATGGGGGCTACCTGTGCGCCGAGCCTGGCCTGTCTTTATGTCGGTGAATTCGAGAACAAACACATTTTTAACGAACTGGCTCCGTTCTTTGAAAATGTGGTGGGTTGGTACCGCTATATAGACAATATCTTTTTTATCTGGGATGGGGCACTTGATCTCTTGGATGCCTTTTTGCTTTGGATCAATCTGGGGGATCCTAATCTGAAATTCACATCTCAATCCAGTAGATCTAGGGTCGATTTTCTAGACATTTCTATTAAGGATGTTGACGGTTTTCTGGCGGTTGAACTTTTCACAAAACCAATGGCCAAAAATACTCTTTTACATTATTCCAGCTTCCACCCTAAATCGCAGCGTGGCAATATACCTTTTAGTCAGTTTCTCCGTTTGCGGAGAAATTGTTCTGATCTTAATGACTTCTATAGACATGCGGAGACCATGAAAACGAAATTTAAGGAAAGAGGTTACCCTAAAAAACTCATTACCCACTCCTTTAAACGTGCTAGATTCTACAACAGAGAAGCTATGCTCCACAAGACAGCTAAAAAGAACAAGGCGTCTGAGAAAGTGGTCTTTGTCAGTAACTTCTCACACATTAGTAATCGTATTAAAAATGTAATTAATAGTAACTGGCATATCATTAACAATGAGGAAGAAAGAAAACTTGAGAGACCTATCTTTGCTTTCAAAAGAAATAAGAGTCTGAGAAACGAGCTAGTCCATACTTATAGAGTCAGTGGGGGCAAAGTACAACACATCTAGACAGAACACCCACGTTGGGAAATGTGAAATGTGGTACGTGTAATGTCTGTTCTTTTTGTGTTGAATCAGACATGCTGGAACACAATGGACACAAGATCTCCTCTAGATCTTTGAACAACTGTAGGAGCAAAAACGTGGTATACTTTCTCCGTTGCCCATGTGGGAAGGGCTATGTTGGTGAAACCGGCAGCGAGCTCAGAATAAGACTCCAAGAACATCGGTCTGCCATCAGAACTAGGAAAGCCAATGCCCCCCTAGTAACCCACTACAGTGAAATGGGCCACAATGAGTCAGACATAGAGTGGTTTATATTAGAAAAGGTTTGGATAGGGCCCCGTGGTGGAAACATGGAATAAAAAAGGAAACTTAGAGAGCAATGGTACATCTCGCTCTTTAATACAGTTAGAAATGGGCTCAACTCCAGGGAGGAATGGGACCGTATGATCAAATAACATGATTTCTTTTCATCATAGTCATTCAACATTAGTGAGATGTGGTTCAACAACCCTTTGCCCCACAGCTATGTGTATCATACCGTATGGTCGTTCAAAAATGGCCGTTGCGGTTAATCCACTTTGCCTCTTCTCGGTGGGAATCTTCGAGATTTTTGATGACAGTGTTACCGGTGCCTGCTGTGGCCCACATTTTTGGGGTCAGGAGTGTATTAGTTGTACTACACTCTCATTCTGTTGTGTTGGGGTAGATTTAAGTTTTATTAGGTCTGTGCGCCTAAGAACCTTCGGCCTCTTTTTGGGTAGTTCAAGATGGCCGCCTCTTTCTTGCTCCCTTACGACTTGATCTCAGTTGCCCCATTCCAATATGACCGCCGTGTGTGCCTCACTCTGCCAGTCCTCGGATGATCAAGAGTGTATTAGTTCTCTGACACCCCCATTGTGTTGGTTTAGGTACATCCTTAAGGTTTACAAGCTTTGTATGCTTAGGTACCTTCGGCTCCTCTTTGTGGGAAGTGTAAGATGGCCACCTCTTTTTTGCTCCTTCACGATTTGGTCTTAGATGCCCCATTCTAATATGGCCGCCGCGTGTGCCTTACGCTGCCATTCCCCTGATGGTTTCTTTGAGGGCCGGGATGACAGCGGTGCCGGCTTGGCTGTATATTTTAGTGTTCAACAGGACACTAGTTGTAACATACTCCCTATTTCTTGGCCCGGGCAGGGTATGAAGCTGTGTTAACCTTTTATGTGACAGAGTCCCTAGTGTCTTTACTGTCCTTTGGGAAGGTTAAGATGGCCGCCTCTTTGGCTCATCCATTTGACCTGTTTTCAGATTCTCCACAGCTGTGGCCCGTTTGGTGCCTCTCCCGCGTTTAGGAGCAGATATAAGGCAAGGAGTTTGGCATCTTTAGTTGACATACGTCGCTCCCAAGATGAGGTAAAGGTATCCACGTTCTTGGAACCAGGTAAGAGTATCCCTCTATATCAGTTGGTCGAGTCTCGGGCGTTAATTCGTGGGGTCCTGGTCTTTAGAATTGTTTACTGACCAGCGGACTGACTGTGTATGTTGATGTCTCTTTTCCAACACACACATTACGTGGCTACATTTTAGGGGCGATGCGGTGTTAGATTTTGACTAAGAGTGTTATGGTTTTCCGCTAAGGGAGGTTTTGTTTTCGTGTTCTATTTTTATGACAGTCAGTGGGTATCCGGGAACCATGAGTTACATAACAGTGTTGGAAAGAAGAACAACCTTGGGTACGGGTAGAGGGTAACCGATTCCCTCTCCTAACTTTATTTAGTCTTGTCTTTTCATTTTCTATAGAAATCGTAGAATCTCTAAAATCGAAGCGTGATCGAGAGCTTCCTAATTCATCGGGGATCTATGTAACGGCTCCTCATGAAGGTTTTTTTTTAACAAGTACAGCATCAGTCATATCCTACAGATGAGCAATATAGGTAACGACACTTAGCTTAAAGTAAGTGTTAAAACACATTTTCTTTTGACTCGATTATGAGTATGTCTACATGCAACTCATGTGTATACTTTCCCTTATAGTATATAAACCTGCCTATATACCTTCGGAACCCAAATGATATCATACAGTAGAAGGCAGTAAGGCAGGTAAATGAAAACATAGAGATCTATACATGATATAAACTATAGCAGGTAAGGAAAGGCTCTAAATTCTACAAATACTTTTATCCCCTCAGAATAAAAGTCCTCATGCCTCCGCTACATTCAGCGCATTCCGATTGATAATTATAAAGAAAGAAGTCAACTAATACCTACCTCTTGGATGTATTAGCCAACTTATAAGGTAATAATAACCTTTATCCTCTAAAGATATCTGAGAGAAGAAGTATGTGAGGAGGGTATGATTCGACGTTGTGTTTTAAAGAATGGCTGCGCTGGGATGTTATGAATGCTCAATCACCAGAAGAACTACACTGTTTATTTGTCTAAGTGGCTCTTTGGGGGAATTCGACTATTTCTCGGGTTGAACCAATTGCCTTAGATAACATTTGTTCTTTTACCTAAGATTACTGTGAGCAGTTGTAAATAATGATACTCAAAGTCATTACATGTATATAGAATGCGTGCATTTTAAATGGCTCTAATGTTAAATAATGTTTTATTATTTACGTATATTGTCTGTACCGTGGGAGATTAGAATAACATTGTCCTGAAGAAGGTGGTCCTATATCTCTAGCCCTCCACCGAAACGCGTCGACGCAAGTTCAAAAGGCAGACTGTAGACTGGAGTGACATCTGTTCTCGATAAAAATAATTAACAGTATCTATACTGTGGAGAATAGTTGATTTGGGTCTTTTGTCTTCCTTTATATTTGGGATTAGAAAATATTTTTTTCTTACCTGTGTTCTCCCTTTGTTTTCAATTGTTTTTTACTGTAATTTGTACTGTCTGCTTATTGCACAACAAGCTCAATGTCAAACACTGATTTTATTGGTTTGTAACTGTCTTACAATTTTTATTATGTGATGTTTTTAATAAAATAGAGTATTTTGTACATACAACAATGTGTGACTAAGGTTCAGAATTTAGTGTCTTGTTCGGTGATTGATTCAGTCTGATACTTGTATGTGTTTGTGAGGTTATTTGTACGTGTGCCGAAAAGGGGCATATTTCTTTTGACTACTGTCATTTGGTTCTCTACCCCCTTTTTGTGGCATAGAGCCCCTCTCTCTTATTTCACGCTGGCAAACCCCTCCAGCAGGAGAGAATTCTTTATTAGGCAGGCTGCTACACAATCCTCGTATTTCATGAGTACTGGCCCAACGCGTTTCGAAGCCTCAATGCTCCTTGATCACGGGCAAAATCGGCTGGCAGACGCAACCAATCACCAGTCTCTATGCGTCATTTATAGCCCTACATGGGCCGCTGCATTGCCTTCTGGGACTTGTGGTTGGATGCCAAAATATTACACTGAATGTGTTCCGCCTTCGCCTTCATTATTTTCACGGTTCTCCATAGAACCTCGGAAATCGTGAACGGCCTCATTAATGCACAAACCAGCCTTCCTGCATAGCGGTCTCAAGAATCCAAGACCTACAGTCCACATAACTAATCCCAGTGGTGGTGCTCGCTTCCCGACCTGGACCGGCCGGTAAAAATTCATTCAAATCCGTCCACAGACGAAGCGGCACACAAGGGCTGGCAAACCCCTCCAGCAGGAGAGAATTCTTTATTAGGCAGGCTGCTACACAATCCTCGTATTTCATGAGTACTGGCCCAACGCGTTTCGGAGCCTCAATGCTCCTTGATCACGGGCAAAATCGGCTGGCAGACGCAACCAATCACCAGTCTCTATGCGTCATTTATAGCCCTACATGGGCCACTGCATTGCCTTCTGGGACTTGTGGTTGGATGCCAAAATATTACACTGAACGTGTTCCGCCTTCGCCTTCATTATTTTCACGGTTCTCCATAGAACCTCTGGAATCGTGAACGGCCTCATTAATGCACAAACCAGCCTTCCTGCATAGCGGTCTCAAGAATCCAAGACCTACAGTCCACATAACTAATCCCAGTGGTGGTGCTCGCTTCCCGACCTGGACCGGCCGGTAAAAATTCATTCAAATCCGTCCACAGACGAAGCGGCACACAAGGGCTGGCAAACCCCTCCAGCAGGAGAGAATTCTTTATTAGGCAGGCTGCTACACAATCCTCGTATTTCATGAGTACTGGCCCAACGCGTTTCGGAGCCTCAATGCTCCTTGATCACGGGCAAAATCGGCTGGCAGACGCAACCAATCACCAGTCTCTATGTGTCATATATAGCCCTACATGGGCCGCTGCATTGCTACTGCGACCAGCACAGAATTTGCAAGTTAATCAGCCAGCATGACAGATGGGGGCATACTGAAATGCAAATAAATGTTTTTTAATGAAGACTACACGGAACCTACTAAGGTCATTAATTCCCTCCGATCCCAGCATGCACTGTACTAAACTAATGCACTTACCACGATCCACTCCGGATCTTAGCATGCATCTTTAAATGCGATTGGAGTCATCTGTGCAGAACTTCTACCTGTCCATGAGGAAGAGGCTGCTGCCTTGAAACGCGTCGGACAAGAACTTTTAACCTCACCTGAAAATGCCGACTTTCCATGTTTACAAGCCTCACGGCTTCGCAAGTACTGTCGAGTGCGCCTTCAAACCTCCTGGGTCCTTGGTATAAAATATGACAACACGGCTGCCCGGCCGTGGAAGGCTGCACCATTTCCGTCAATGTCAGGAAAGGCTGCGCGGGATAGGAACTATGCCGCTACCGCGACCAGCACAGAATTTGCAAATTAATCAGCCAGCATGACAGATGGGGGCATACTGAAATGCAAATAAATGGTTTTTAATGAAGACTACACGGAACCTACTAAGGTCATTAATTCCCTCCGATCCCAGCATTGCACTGTACTAAACTAATGCACTTACCACGATCCACTGCGGATCTTAGCATGCATCTTTAAAAGCGATTGGAGTCATCTGTGCAGAACTTCTACCTGTCCATGAGGAAGAGGCTGCTGCCTTGAAACGCGTCGGACAAGAACTTTTAACCTCGCCTGAAAATGCCGACTTTCCATGTTTACAAGCCTCACGGCTTCGCAAGTACTGTCGAGTGCGCCTTCAAACCTCCTGGGTCCTTGGTATAAAATATGACAACACGGCTGCCCGGCCGTGGAAGGCTGCACCATTTCCGTCAATGTCAGGAAAGGCTGCGCGGGATAGGAACTATGCCGCTACCGTGACCAGCACAGAATTTGCAAGTTAATCAGCCAGCATGACAGATGGGGGCATACTGAAATGCAAATAAATGGTTTTTAATGAAGACTACACGGAACCTACTAAGGTCATTAATTCCCTCCGATCCCAGCATGCAATGTACTAAACTAATGCACTTACCACGATCCACTGCGGATCTTAGCATGCATCTTTAAAAGCGATTGGAGTCATCTGTGCAGAACTTCTACCTGTCCATGAGGAAGAGGCTGCTGCCTTGAAACGCGTCGGACAAGAACTTTTAACCTTGCCTGAAAATGCCGACTTTCCATGTTTACAAGCCTCACGGCTTCGCAAGTACTGGCGAGTGCGCCTTCAAACCTCCTGGGTCCTTGGTATAAAAAAAAAAAATATATATATATATATATATATATATATATATATATATATATATATTACCTACTGGCGGTCGCCAGTAGGTAGTTATAGTTAGGACCAAGTTTCCATAGGAAATCCGCAACATTCTACTTTGAATAACTTTGGCGCCAGTCGACGAATCCTCGCGAATTTTTCAAAATAGGTGGGGCGCTACGCTCTGCTCCTACCCTGAAAGTCTCGGGGGGATTCGTCAAGCGGGGGCTGAGATAAAAGGGGGGGTCCCAAAACGCACGGAACGAACTGCGTTAACTGGGCGCGCACACCACGAATGGCGTAAAGTAACTTAGCATTTAAAAAAACGTACAAATTCACTGAAAAAACCATAGGTTTCACACACGTTATAGTTAGGAATTAGCATTTAAAAAACCTTGCAAATTCACTGAAAAAACCATAGGTTTCACACATGTTATAGTTAGCTGTACATTTCACTCGTAAAAAACCAATGAAATTCCCCCGTTATAGTTAGTGCAGGCAACTATAACTCACGCGACCGCAATCTTCTGCTGATGACATATGTGTCTTTATGAAAAAAAAATATTTGTAATATATGTATAGCTAAAATTTAATGGAAGAAGACATGGGCAAATAAGTGTCTAAATACAGTATTAGCATCAGCAGAAGATTGCGGTCGCGTGAGTTATAGTTGCCTGCACTAACTATAACGGGGGAATTTCATTGGTTTTTTACGAGTGAAATGTACAGCTAACTATAACATGTGTGAAACCTATGGTTTTTTCAGTGAATATATATATATATATATATATAAAATATGTTTTTTTTACTAAACGCACCGTCCTAGTCTCTTTATGAGACTAGAGGTCAAAACACATAAGTTACACTTCAATAATCACAGTAAAATAGCACAAATACACGTCAGGCCCTAGGGGCGAGCCAAACCATATACTAAAATAGTGGTATAAGAACCACGACTTAACTAGACACAAGGCCTAGAGCCCGTAGAATCACTGGGACCACAAGGAACAACCCAAGGTAGTGACACAGGGGACCCACGGGGGCCGTGTGCAGTGTGAGAACACAGCCGCAAGCTCCCGTTAGCTTCTATGGGGAAAGTCGAGGTCAGATTTTTAAAGATTAGGGACAATTAGAAATGAGTCAGGATCAAACCATTTTGGGCTTAGGAAGTTCTAGGGCTAACACCCACGGGAGCACCAGAGTACTTGTGTTACCTCACCCAGGGAAGCCAGGTGCATCGGTGTCTTTTGGTGTCGGGTCGTGTCGTCGATTTCAATGGGAACTGGCGAAGAACTGCTGCTGCCGTGAAGATGCGAAGTGTCCGAAGAGATCCAAGCCTCGAACGAAGATGAGAAGTACCTGAAAGCAGAGGGGACAGGGTCTGGATCACTAGCCAGTGACCAGGAAGGCGATGGACAGATGCCCACCGATGTTGGGTGATATCAGGTGGAAGAGGTGAAGCTTGACTCTTCAGCCACAAGGACCAGGAGGCATCGAAGACAACCAGTAGCTGGATTCGAGCTGTCTCATGAAGGATGTCGAGTGCTGCAGCATCGGTGCCCAGATTGGACACAACAAGCCTTGGCAACAGCAACCCATGCAGAAACAAGAAAGATGCTTTGGTGCAGACCAGCAAGGTCTGTGGGACTCACCACTTGGTAGGGAGTCAGGGCACATCTGGAGCAGGGAAGCCCAAGGAAATTCAAAGTTACCCCCTCAGGGACCCATCAGTCAACGGACCAGGGATCGCGAAGGGATCTTGAGATGAAGCACAAAATGGTGGACCACGGGTCACTCGGAATGACCAGGCCAACAATCTTCGGTGGATTCAGTGCTCAAGGTGGGGGCTATAAGTCAGTCCAAGAACGACTTGAGGAAACGCCGAGAAGTCAATGCACTTGCAAAAGTGCACAGTGAGCAGGAGTTCCAGTTCCACACTACTCACGAGGGCTGTGGGTCTCAGCTTTGCTGGGGACTCGGGTTGGCCTCTGAGATGTCTGGAAATCCTCTTCCTAGGCTGCAAATACATCGGAGTCCGGCGGGAGCTTCGGAAATGCAGATCGGCAAATTGCTTTGTTGGTGCCTGCCAAGCAGGGGAGTCACTCCTTTACCCCAAGGGAGATTTCTTCAGTCCTCTGGTCTTTAGCAGAGCGTCGAAGGTCCAGGATTCAGCTTCAGAGTTTCGTCCAGGGTAATCTAAAGTTCTGTTTACAGCGGTTCCTTACTTATACCTAAGGAAGGGGTTGGACTAGCTCTGGGGACCCACCTATGGGAGTGTTTGGAAAGAGGGGTAGCTACACCCATTTCCTTTGTCCAGTTTCACGCCAGAGCAGGGGCTGGTAGCCCCTGAACCAGTTTGAGCTGAACTATGCACAGGGACACCAAATGTGCCCCCCAGTACAGGACATCGAAGCACTCAGAGAGTGCTCCCACCCAGCCCCAATACACATAATTCTGTCTGGGAGGTGGTTACACCTCCCTGTGACAGGAAACCTATTGTCCAGGCCTCCCCTGCCGGAGTTTCGGTCAGCAGTAGGAGGCCAGACTTGTGTCTGTGTCTGCAGCATCCATTTTGTGATGCCAGGGCTCTATTAAGTTTCTACTGGGTATACCAGTGCTGCCATGTCTCTCCCTCTAGAAGGGTGGGATCATACTCCCACACCACACCAGTTACTGGTGTGGGGGTATGATTCCAAGGTGTTTGACACCAAACACAACATGTTTCCATGCAGTCAGTCCAAAGTTAGCATTTACCGTTTGGTTATAATGCACTTAAGAGTATATGGTCAGGCTGCACTACAAACAGCATCAGAGAAGGATCTCTGAACGCTGCAGAGGGGCTCTGCTCATGCAGGGGCACCCTCTCACATAAGAACCAAGCACTCTGCCTTCAAGATTGATAAAGCCTGCCATAAGAGTGACTTATAGGTTTATATGTGTGTGTGTATATATATATATATATATATATATTCAGTGAAAAAACCATGGGTTTCACACACGTTATAGTTAGGAATTAGCATTTAAAAAACCTTGCAAATTCAGTGAAAAAACCATAGGTTTCACACACGTTATAGTTAGCTGGATATTTCACTCGTAAAAAACCAATGAAATTCCCCCGTTATAGTTAGTTAAGCTAACTATAACTCGCGCACCCGCAATCCACTGCTGATGACGTCACATATTACATCACTCATGACATGGTCAGTGACATCACTCATGACATCACTGATGACATCTCAAATGACATCACTGATGACATCATCCAGTGAATGTGTATTTTTCTGAAAATTAAATATGTTTTATATATGTATATCTCACGGACGATGGAAGAATAAATGGGTATATAAGTGTCTAAATGGATGATTTGTTTTTGAAAAATTGATTGTATAACTGACTGATTAAGTGTATCTTAGTGAATACATGGCTTAGTGAGTAATGTTTAAATATGTAAATATCTGTATCAGTCTCTCACTTTGTGTATAAGTGGCTGCATGGGTTGGTGAGTAGCTACATGGGTGTTTATATAGGTTATTAGGTGGTTTTTTAGTATCAGTGTGAGTGTCTGCATGGTTCGGTGGGGGGTATTACGTACTGCATAGGTACATGAATGAGTGACTCACTTTTTTTATGTGTTGAAGACAGCATGTGTGCAGGACTGTATGGGTGGATGAGTGTGTGCATGGGTGTGTTAGTGAGTGAATGACTGTCTCAATAGTGTCTCTATGAGTAACTACATATGTTTTAAACTAGTATATGTGACTATTGGTGTATATAACTGAGTATATGTGAGAGTGAGAGTTTGAAAGAGTTCCTGTATGAATAAGTATGTGTTTCTATAAGTGATTGTTTAAAAGACTAAGTATGTGTAAGTTTTCGTAGAAGTAAGTGTGGTGGTGTGTGTATTAATGTATATGCAAGTAAATGTATGTTTCTTTCTTTATTTTCATGAGTGAGTATGTGTGTCAGTAACTCTGTGGATGAGTGGCATTGTGTAGCAGGATGTATAGGTGTTTGAGTACATATGATGAGTGAGTACATGTATGAGTGACTGTATAGGACTGTTGGTGAATGAGTGGATCTGTATGTGGATCTTAGAATTACTGAATAGGTTGTTGTAACTGATATTGGTATGTCCATTGTTTTGAAAATTTTAGTCTCTATTTTTGAATGTGTGTATCAAAGGTTATATTAGGGTGAGAGGAGGTCTGCCACTCTGTCACAAGGATGATGTCATCAGTGATGTCATTTGAGATGTCATCAGTGATGTCATGAGTGATGTCACTGACCATGTCATGAGTGATGTAATATGTGACGTCATCAGCAGTGGATTGCGGGTGCGCGAGTTATAGTTAGCTTAACTAACTATAACGGGGGAATTTCATTGGTTTTTTTACGAGTGAAATATCCAGCTAACTATAACGTGTGTGAAACCTATGGTTTTTTCACTGAATTTGCAAGGTTTTTTAAATGCTAATTCCTAACTATAACGTGTGTGAAACCCATGGTTTTTTCACTGAATTTGCAAGGTTTTTTAAATGCTAATTCCTAACTATAATGTGTGTGAAACCCATGTTTTTTTCACTGAATTTGCAAGGTTTTTTAAATGCTAATTCCTAACTATAACGTGTGTGAAACCCATGGTTTTTTCACTGAATTTGCAAGGTTTTTTAAATGCTAATTCCTAACTATAACGTGTGTGAAACCCATGGTTTTTTCAGTGAATTTGTATGGTTTTTTAAATGCTAATTCTTACCTATAACGTGTGTGAAACCCATGGTTTTTTCAGTGATTTTGTATGGTTTTTTAAATACAAATTCTTATATTAAACGTGTAATTTTTTTTTTTTTGCAAGGTTTTTAACATCTTTTTATTTTTACTTTATATTCTATTTAAACACTATGCTTAAATTTAAAAAATTCTGCAATATATTATTTTTTCACATTTTTTTTTTACCAAACAGGTAAGATATATTAGTATAACATAGTGATTCTTTTTTTCCAAATTATTATTATTTTTTTTTTTTTTTTTTTTTTTACGTGCGCGTACGGTAAGCTTACGGTAAGCGTACGTTTTGCATAATGTACGTAATATTTCTACTCTTTTTGCGTATGGTTACGCAATTTATGTAGACGTGCGTACTGCGTACACGGCGCGTAATCGCATACGTTACGCGCGCACGTTACGCGGAAGTGTTGGGGCGTGCCTGTTATGCGCATGCGCGCGTGCGCGTGTCTTTTATACGCGCATGAGTACTTTTACCGTAAGCGCTCCATAAGCGCTCCGTAAGCGTAATGTACGCGCACGGTGGGTCATGTGATCAAGAAACAACACTTTTGATTGGTTTAAAGTACTTTCAGTTCTAGAACTCTCCTACACCACACCCATTCCCCTCATTTCTGCTTGTGATCCCTTAGGAGAAGGAGCTGAGTTGTCTTTGGGATACGATGGCAGACCAGCACTCCTCTCCTGAGAGTGAGGCTAGCAGCACCACCATCAGGCAGAGAAGGAGGAAACAGAAGAGCTCTTTTATATGGGAGTATTTTACATTTCCTGAGGGCCAGAAAAAAGTAAATGCTGCTTTAGTGACTTGCAAGCTTTGCCAGCGTGTACTTTCTAGAGGTAATCCTAACAAGAAGTATTCCTTCGGGAATCACACTATGTTAAGACACCTTGAGGATGTACACCCTAGGACAAATGCTCGACATACTAGAGGAAACCCTTCAGTAAGTCGACCGAGCACATCCACAGCAGCTCAGCCGAGTCCATCTTCGGCAGCTCAGCTGAGCCCTTCATCTGTGGGGGGAGATTCACCTTTTTCTGGTCCTCTGGAAACTAACCATCGATTTGCGAGGGTTACAATGCGGTGCTCAAATTGCCATGGTCTAATTGTTCGAGGGGAGACCAGTGTTCCCCTAATTAACAACAGAATAGACCAGCACATTTGTCCTACCAGCTAATATACCCATTCTTTCTTTCCTCTGTCCCTGCATGAACACAACGGCTCTTTTAAGAGCCAACCTTACCTTTCAACTTTTTTTAATTTTTTCTTTAAAACTTTTTTTTTTTTTTACCGTACGCGTACGGTAAGCGTATTTTTTTTTTTGTTGAAAAAAAAACACTAAAAAACAATTACCACATTACAAGGTCCTGCCATCATTTTAGGCACATAACACAGGCTGCCCCTTTCCTGGGACTGCATTTCTTACTGAACAACATCTTCACAAATTAAATCTCTGCCCACAATTCCTGTGTGCACACAGACTCATGTGTTGGTAGGCACAAAACACAGGCTGCCCCTTTCCTGGGTTATCAATTCTTACAGAACTAATGCTTTTTTCAAATGTGCTGCCATTTTCCTCTCTTTTCTTTCAAAGTGATTTCTGCTAAATGCTAACCATCACAATTAATAAGAAGCTGTCCTTTTCTTTCAACTGCAAGTCTTACTTTTCAATAGCAACACAAATTAAATCTCTGTCAACAATTCTTCTCTGCACACAGACTCATGGTTTGATGGTAGGCACAAAACAGTATTCCTCATTGTTACCAGTACACATTAACTTATGGTGAAAACATACACCATAATATTTTACATATTCAAAACAGTTAAATATCTCCCAAAACAGAAAATGTAAATCACAACTTTAAACAAATAATCACAATTCTTTTTTTTATATCTAAATTAACCACAAACACCCCCTCTCAAACTCATAACTCACTTTTAAAATTAGTTAGTTGTGAAAGAAATGTGGCACTCAAACAGCAGATTAGCAGAGCCAGGATCTCAGAGCTGTACACCTCTCTCCTCTCAGCAGAACCAGATAATGGCAATGTTTCCCTCTCTTTTTCCACACATATACATGTTAATTTCAAATCTCAGTGCTTCCCCCTTTTTTTCAAATGTAATCACACATTTCTATTGGTTGAAAACCAACCCTTTTCCAAAAGTACCCTTCCCCCAACTTGACTTCTGCCTGCTACCATAGCAACAGCTCATGGAACACTGCTGTGTGGAGTCAGGTCAGAAGTTCACCACACAATGTTTCATTTCCAAACAGCAAGAGTGCTTCACTTTTCTAGCCTAACAACAAATCCATAGTAATGTTCTTTGGTAACACATTTTTCTGTACCAATACAAAACATGCTTCTATAAATTTACACATACAGCCTAGTTTTTAGTGTAGAATGGTATGAAACAGCCAATGTGTTCTTTTTAATTTAAAAAAATATGTATTCCTCCATTTCCAAACTGTCTTTCATTTCTTTTTCCCAACACTTTTCCAAAAGTACCCTTCCCCCAACTTGACTTCTGCCTGCTACCATAGCAACAGCTCATGGAACACTGCTGTGTGGAGTCAGGTCAGAAGTTCACCACACAATGTTTCATTTCCAAACAGCAAGAGTGCTTGACTTTTCTAACCTAACAGCAAATCCATAGTAATGTTCTTTGGTAACACATTTTTCTGTACCAATACAAAACATGCTTCTATAAATTTACACATACAGCCTAGTTTTTAGTGTAGAATGGTATGAAACAGCCAATGAGTTCTTTTTAATTTAAAAAAATATGTATGCCTCCATTTCCAAACTGTCTTTCATTTCTTTTTCCCATTCTACTGAAATACACCTCCTGAGTGCATCCAGATCTCCTTGAAAGATGTTCACAGTGTGGATTGTAGGGCACAGCTATGTCTTCTGGAGTGAAAAGTATGCAGAGAAAACAGGTATGGTGAGAGACCTTGCTTTGCCAAATGTAGACATTAAATGGATTGGTCAGAGAGGGTTAAAGTGGCACCAATTGATGCCATTGGTGAAATCCTTCATGCAAATCCAACACCCTGACCTCATAATTGTGCACTGTGGTGGCAATGACCTAGGCACTTTGACTGGGGTAGGTCTGGAAATGCTTATGAAGGACACCTTTGTGCAATTGATGTCGCTTTTTCCTCAATCTGCCTTTGTATATTCTAACATATGCCAAAGGCAAAAATGGAACTGGTCCAATCAATTTTGTCCACAGATTGACAAAGCAAGAAAGCACGTCAACAAATCTGTTTCTGCTTTCCTCCGAGACTATGGTATGGGTTCCATTTACCACAACAACTTGCGTTACAACATGCAAGACATTTATAGAGGAGATGGTGTGCACTTCACTGATGAAGGGAACAGAGTCTTCCTCTTGAACCTTAGACTCTGCATTGGTACTTACTTGTAGGTACCACTAAAAAATCACTTCATAAACACAACGGCTCTTTTTAGAGCCCCCTAATATCTAAACACTTAAATCTGAATTTTATTTCTTTTTTTATTTTTTTTTTACCGTACGCGTACGGTAAGCTTACCGTACGCGTACTCCGCGATTTTTTTTTTAAATTAAAAAATTTATTTTTTGTACTTTTGTGTCCTTCTTTGACCCCCTTTCAAATGTTAGGGGGTCTGTAACTCTCTTCCTTGCCCCCTTTTCACGTTATCTCCCTTTTTTTTTCTGTGTGAAACACACGAAATGGCGGCTGACACTTCCTGATTTCGTCCGATTCGAATGTTTACAGTCATGTGACAACCAATCAGATTTGAGCTCACGCACTGCACCGTACGCGTACGGTAAGCTTACCGTAAGCGCACGGAGCGCGCTTACAGATATATATTGATTTAAATGCTATTTTCTCAGGAACTACTGAACAGATTTACACCAGACCTACAAAAGGCACATCCTTGACCTGCGGACTACCTCTCTGCCAAATTACAAGTAATTCTGTTCAGCCGTTCGGGCTGTAGCTCGGACTAAAGGTCCTATGGAAAAATGCATGGGGAAAACGTGTTTTGGGACCCCCCTTTTTTCTCAGCCCCCGCTTGACGAATCCCCCCGAGACTTTCAGGGTAGGAGCGGAGCATAGCGCCCCATTAGTTTTGAAAAATTCGCGAGGATTCGTCAACCGGCGCCAAAGTTATTACAAATAGAATGTTGCGGATTTCCTATGGAAACACGGTCCTAACTATAACTATCTACTGGCGACCGCCAGTAGATAATATATATATATATATATATATATATATATATATATATATATATATATATATATAGTAATATAGGTAACCTATATCACAGTAAGGGGTGCATGCACCACCTTACCTAGGCTGCAGTAGCAGACCTGTGGTGTAATTTTGGGTGGTTTTCCAGGGGTGGGATAATACATGCTTTAGCCCCTGGTAAGCCTCTGGGTACCTATGCCCTGGGTACATAGTATACCATATACTAGGGACTTATAAGGGCACCTCAGATCCAATCTGTAATGTACTTAAAGTACTTGGAATCAATTTAGAGAGAACGCAGCTAGGCTGGGGTCCTGAATAGCAGGGTCCCAGCCAGACTAAAGTCGAAAAACAGTGACACACCAGCAAAAAGTGGGGGTGAACATGTGAAGCAGATCCTACTCTCCTACATTCACCAGACAGATTTGTGTGTTGCTGCATTCTTGCACGCTGAGTGGGACACACTGAAGAGAGAGCCAGGCTCCCCAACTGCACTTCAAAGGGTGCTCTTTGATTCAGAGAGAGGTCACTCAGAAGGAGCCTGGACACATCTCAGGAGGTGATGGGCTGATGAGAGAATCATAATGAGTAGAGCCTGGAGACAGGATTAACCTTTTCATACACATATCACTGTGGCTGACATCCAGGTGTGAACCTCTAGTCACTCCCATGACATCAGCTTTGGAATCGCCCCTGCTGTGACAAACTGCTGTCTGGAAGAAGGGCAGGGTAGATGAGAAGGCACTGAAAAAAACCCAGATCCTAAACATAAACGCCTGAAACGTATTATGAGAAGAGGCTTGAAACCCCACTGTCAAGCAGACAGTCCGGGTCTGTGAGGAGGAGGAGAAGCTCTGTAAGACTTCTGCCTGTGATCAGGACTGGGGGCTGAGGCCTGCTAGCCGCCCAGCTGTGTAAGGTGACATAACTAAGGGAATCCAAGACTACTTGCCCTAGACCCTGGAGCACCAGCACCTGCCTGCTTGCCAAGATCAGTGTGCCCTGTGAGGAACAGGAGAGCATTGGAGGAAGCGAGGTTCAGTGGGGAATCCTAGTAATGGACACATTTAGCAAGGTGCCAATCAGGTTGTTGCCCGTGTGCAGGGAAAGTTGGTGACCCTCGATTGCCAGAGGAGGGCCGCAGTGAAGTGAGCCATCATTGTTGAGATGCTGAACGGTCATCGTCTATGTGTAGTGAGAAACCAGCTATGCTTTATGCTAGAAAGGGCCTCCGTGAGGAGATTGCTTCATGGCATGGGCCATAGCCCAGGTGGGGTGGAGATCCAGTGACCCTGTATGCCCGAAGAAGCTGCAGTGAAGAAACCTGCTTTGCTGACCGGGTTAGAGCCCATGTGCAGTAGGGAGGTGGGGACTACGTATGAAAGGGCGGGCAGAGAACTCTGCTCCGCCAGCGGAGTGTGTGTGAATTTGCCTACTCCGTGCTCCGCTGAGAACGTGGAGTTTAAGCAAAACTCCGACTCTGCAGTGGAGCTGAGTTAGCCAGCCCCCACTGCTAAAATAGGCTCTCTGCATGCAGGAGAGAAACGGCAAGGAGGAGGGCAGCCTGGGGTCGCTGCAGTACAGGTAAGTGTGTTTATTTCTTTTAAAATAATTTTAAATATTTTTTTAGGGGGTGGAGTTGGGGAGCAGAGCGGAGTTCCACAGAGTTTTTTCCCAACTTCGTGGAACTCCGTGTAGTGGCACTACGCCAGCTCTGTCCGGGGTTATAGGTATGCCAAGGAGGGCCAGTTGGGACCAAGAAATAAGTGTGTCCTCATCAGGATGAACAATGGAGGAGAGAGGCCGCCGTGGTGACCCCTAAGGGCCTGCAACATAACTGACGATTAGCATCAGGACTTTCACATCCTCTCCCCAACCACCGAGGGAAGGACCAAAGAAAGTACTCACCTTGGAGTCACCACGAAGAACCTCTGGTCTTTGTGACTGCACGAGCATGTGTGAGAACTTGAGGCCCGCCAAGCGCAGCCTGCCTGGGCTGCGTGCAACAAAGTTACAGGAGACAGCTGCTGCAACTCTAGCACCAGTGGATGGGCGTGCTCAGGAACCACAGTTGATCTGATCCTGCAGGTGTGGATAGTATGGATTTCAGGCCAGTCGTACTCGGAGGAACTTGCTTCAGCTCGGTAACACTTTGACTTAAATGCAGAGTTGGAGTGGGGCTCAGGAGTACTTTTGGGGCTTCACCTGAATGTTGCTTCTAGTGAATTGGGAAAACCCACTACCACTAGAACGAGGAGGGAGTTAAACTCAGGGAACTGCCTAAGAAACACCGGAGCCCTGCCCCCCGGGAACTGTGCAAGTTCTTTGCGAATGTCTAATTTTACTTTGTATAGCAGTAAAATGAATACTTATTTTTTCATAAAAGCAAATATTTGACTGGACAATCATTTATTGCTGCTGCTGTGCGTAGTTTGAGATGTGAGCCAGTGTTCACCCCGTAATGACCTCCCTCCAAGGTTGCCTTGGAGAGCTTGACCCACTTGATCACTGAGAGTCCAGTGCAGAAGTGGTTCTTGACCCACTTGCTCAAGATCCATAGTAGGTCGGGCCCCGGGACATCGGGAGTAAAAGGCCTCAAATACCACAGATGGACCCATTTGCCCCAGCGCGCGCCCCGGCCCTCTGAAAGGGGTTCTGACAATGCCAATGACATTCAAATCTAATGCCTATTAAAAGAACTGTCCAGCAAACCAGGATAACATCACAACATGCCTGAACCACACCTTCGACTGTATGAAAGGGAGGCTCCGATGCTAACCAGACATGACTTGGGTCAGAGACCAGGGCCCGGATTTACTAAAACTCATGCAATGTTGCGTTGCATCAGAAAAAGTTACGCTGTGTTACATAACATTTTTGCCTCATGGATGCAGAGTGTTTTCAAAATGCCGCACTATGACTCAAACCTACATGTTGCAGCTTACCGTAATGCAACTCATTCTTACGTGCCGTAAATCAGACTTGATTGCTGCAAGGCAGTGTTCATCGCTCAAGAGGCATTTGCATCACTGTTGCCTTTAAAAAGGATGCAAATATCATGCAACAGTTCTGCACTTTCACCATGGCAAGGTCGGGAAAATCTAAAACCGGGGTGGGTCTTTTCCAAGAAGGAGGCGCTGTTCTGGAGGGTAGCAGAAACAGGATGGTGTATGAGATTTTGATTTCTGAGGTAACAAAACAAGAGAAGTATATTTTGCCACTTCGTAGTCATGTAAGGCAGGGGCTAAAACACAAACATCATCGCATTAGTAAGCAGTGGCGGCTGCTGCCTAGAAGCAGCAGTGGGGCAGGGTGGGGTTGAAGGGGCGGGGGTACGGGTTAAAGAAAAATAATCACTTACTGGTCGGCTGGCTGGCTGGCACCGCCTCTCCTGCGCCCTCTTCCTGGCTTCTTGGGGGAAGCAGGAAGCACCAGGGCTCCCATGCTCCCTGCAGCCAATCACAACGTTGCAATACAGCGTTGTGACTGGTTTGAGTGCCATGACACAGCACTCAGCCAGGGCTGGAGGACTGGGCATATTCTTCATGCAGGCTGTAATGCAGCCTGCATGAAGAACATGGTATGTGTGCATGACTGTTTGGCCGGCCAATTACTCATGCTCACATAGGGAGTGCAAACCACTCCTGCCCCTGGTCTGAGAGCATCCCTGCCCCACAAAGACTCCGCAATGGGAAAAAATTCAATGATAATAACCTTAAGTTATTATCATTTTATGATTCCTTTTTTTACACTGCATAAAGCAGTGGGACGACGCTCCTCCGCCTTAGCAGAGGAGCTGCCACTGTTAGTAAGGCACCTCATCTTTAATCTCCTAACTATACAACTTTCCACTCTGTCACTATACTAAGGGAAGGATGTGGGAGGAAGGACTTGTGTATACACCGCTAGCTGTTTGTTTCAGTAAGCTAGGTCTCTCAGGCATTTCGTGGGTACATGCCTCTGCCACCACCTCATTGCTGCCAGCTACATTGTCCCAACAGGGTCCTCCCTAAGACTCCCCAACAGGCGTATTTCCAGTTCCATGCTACTTGGGTGCATCACCATTGCAGTCAGAGCTTTAGCTTATTGTTCCAATAGTTCAGGATCTGGGTCGCCACTGTGTATAGAAAGGAGTTAGATACTACTATGAAAAGCTAACTGTAATCATTGTGATGTTGTGGGCACGGTGATATTTGTGCACATATTCAACATTTTTTTTCTGCAAGGCAACGCTTCACAAAGGTTGTTTCACGATCTTATGTAAAAGTGTGAACTTTGAAATGAATCAATGAATAAGATATGGGCCATTATTCATCTCACCCTGAGCTGCCATACCTTTGTCGGTCGTGTGCCCAATAAAGCAGCCTTGCATCACAGTGGAATGCTTTGCGGTTAAGATAAGGCAGTGCTTGTTTCCTTTAAACTGTTCCTTACAATAAAAAATATATGTTGTAACCCCATTACCACTTTCTACGTGTTGTGTTTGAAGTCTCTTGAGGCTAATTTTAATTACCATTCATGCAAAATACCTGTGAAGGGACTAACTTAATGGCCTGAGGAAAACTCCTTCTGCAGCCACAACAAAGGGGTGGGTGTGTAGAAGCGGGTTGTTATCTGTGACAGGAAGAACATTTTTTATTTGCTCAGGGATGCACTTAAATTAACAAGCATTTGCAATGCAATAGTTCTTGCATTTACGAAAGTTTGAACTATGGACATTACAAATGACAATTCCTTTTACTTATGTGTTTTGAAAACCTGCAAGCGGTGCAAAAACATGCACTTAGTACTGATAGTTGTTGCTTACAAGAAGCAAGGCTGGCAGTAACTGCACCTCTTTTACTGCCAGTCTTGCTTCACGTAAGCAAGGACTTTAAGTACAAAGTCCATGTTTAAGCACCGCTTGCAGGTTTTCTAAGAGAAAAAGTAGCACATTTTAGGAAAGTTTCTTGGAAATTCATCAAACGGGCCAAACTTATTAACATCACCCAAAAAACCCTCACCTAACTATAACTACCCCTGTGTGAGATAGATATATATATCTGTCTCACACAGTGGGGGTCACCACTGGGTCCTATCTATAACTACCTACTTGCAACCGCCAGTGGGTAATATGATGTATATATCTCACACAGTGGGGGTCACTACATCATATTATCTACTGGCAGTCGCAAGTAGGTAGTTATAGTTAGTACCATGTTTCCATAGAAAAAGCGTTTTTTGACTTGCCTATATCTTTGGGGTTGTTTGACGAATCATCCTTACATTTTCCCATATAAACTGTGCCTGTGATTCTATTTGTGAATGGACAATTTTGGGGTGATCCATCAAGTGGGAGCTGAGAAAAAGGGGGAGGGGGGGTCAAAAAAAAATGTGGGTCCCATGTTAATTCCCATAGGAGTTTTGAACACAACTACAGCCCAAACTGCTAAACAGAATTACACCAAGTTTGGCAGAAAGGTCTATTTTGTTCCCCAGATCAGGCTTTTGATTATTTGGTGTAAATTCATTCAGTAGTTTTGGAAAAATTAAAGGAAATCCAAATTTGGATGTCTTGATCTACAGATCCTCAGCGGATCCGACAGACTTCATGCTGATATCTGATTGGCTGCCAACACTTCAACCAGGAAGTGTTGGCAGCCATTCCGAGTGCACCAAAAAAGTAGAAAAGGGGGCAAAGTAGGAATACCCTGACCCCTTAGCTCTATTCCTGGTGTCCCAAAGGGACGCCGCCAGGGCAAAAAAAGTACTCTCCTTAAAAAAAACTATTGTGGCAAAATTGCAAAGGATTCACAAATCTGTGGCAAAAACTATAAAAAACAAGCACGGTCTCCGGTGCATGTTTACATTATAGCCCCCGGGTGGGTCAGGTCCTGGGAACATGAGGGCATTAAAAACAAAAAAGGAAGGGGGATCACTAGGCCTCTCTCCTGAGGTTCTTTGAGCCCTGGGGACCATCATGTTCCTAGGGTTTTATTTACAAAAAGGAGGGTGTGTGCTGACCCCCCTCTTTATGGGCTCTTTTGAGTCTCAGGGAACATCACATGCCAGGGCTTTAGTGTATTACTTAATGAGGGCTGGGCATACCCCCCACACCCTAGGGACCACCCCTTCCCATCGCCAGCTATGATAATATGTGGGAGGGGGTCTTGTGGCCCTCCTCCCAGGCCACATACAGCCCCGGGTACCAACACTTCCCGGGGGCTTGCCCGTGGAAACAGGAGGGGGACCGCACAAGCCCCCTCTTGCAGTCATTAATGGCCCTATGGACTGCCAAGCCACAAGGCCAGATTCTACTATGTCTCGGGGAAAGACGCGTAGGAAAGACAAAACAGAGTACAGAAAAACAAGCAGAAAAGGCAAAACCGAGCAGAATAGGACAAAACAGAGAACCCTCAGACATTAACACACCCGCTCACAGACCCACTCAAACTCCTGCACCCACTCACCGATCCACTGAGAAACTCATGCACCCACTCACAAACCAACCTGAGACTAATGCACTCACTCACAGACCCACTCAGACACTCACGCACCCACTCCCTGACCCTCTTAACATTCACGCGCTCACTCCCAGACTGTCACAAAGTCATTCAGTGCCCTGGGCACCCCATTTTTTACCGACTGGTACTGGTGGTAACTGACTCTGACTGTCCCTGGGCTCTGCCTAACCAGACCCAGGGCAAGTGCTATGCTGAAAACACACTTATAATATAGTGAAAACACGTACATACACTAGGGTACACTATGGGTTAGGGTACCCATATGATTGCCATGGCTTCGACTATAAGGCCCTAGTAGATAATAGGGCAGAGGGTATAAAACTACCTTTAGGTCCATAGTATATAATAAGGCAATGCAGTTTAGAGGGCAGCAGCCTTTTTGCACTTGCATGTGTGTAATCTGAAAGCCCCAGGCCAGTTTAAAAGCAGCCCTGTGTTGCAGGACTGATTTTAAAATGTAAATTGTGCCCAACTCTACTTTAGTGTTTTTGGTGCTTAAGAATTGATAAACTACAATAGTTTGGTATATTAGAGACCTCCAGGGTCTCCCCTATGTGTCCCTGGGGTGGGATGGGGGGGGGGGGGGTCAGGTATGTATAAGGAGGACCCTTATTAAAGAAGTTTTATATTCCTTCTGGATAGAGAAATTGCACATTTCACTTCCCACATTTTAGTAAAGTGCTTCCCAAAATCGACGTTTGTGCTAGGAGCACTGTGAAGTGAGGATCTACAATATCTTTTCATATTCAGTACCCTTAAAGTCTCCCCTAGGTGTTCCCGGGGTGGGGAGTCCAGTAGATATACGCAGGGTCCTCATAAAAGACATTTTATAAGCCCTGGTGTTGGAGAAACTGCCTAGTACACTTTCCCCATTGCAAATCCCCAGTCACATAGGTTAACATGGCAATATGTTATTAATCAATAACTAATACCAGGGACTGCAGCAAAATATCATTCAAAGACTGAGTAGTATGTATTGATAAATTCAACAACATGGCATTGTTAAATTTATCATAAAATATACAGAAAATAAGTTTTGAGACTTTCTAGTCTGTAAGGCAAAATGTAACCTTCTATTGGTCTGCTCCGATTGGTCAGAGTTAAGTGGACTAGCCAGGCTGCTATGATAAGTGATAGAGGGCACCCTGTCCAAGGAACCATCCTTGGAGGAGAGAGTCCTGCTGCCCAGGAATTGCAGAGCAAGGGGGAGGGGTATTAAACCATGACCTTCAAAGTAAGAGGAGGACAGGCAGAAGAAGCAAGTTTCATTTACACCTGTAGTCTTTGAACCCAGACAGTGGCAGGCTTGAGAAAGGAATGTGCAGATACGATACCAGGGGGAGGGAGAAATTGGAGATGGGCCATCCTGGAGGTTGGTTTAGCTAGTTCTTGCCTCTCTGCTGAGACGACTTCAGCCATATTGAATTTTGGAAGAATAGTGCTTTCTGGTAGACCATAGTGCCACACTTTGGAGGAAATGGTCATATTATGGGGTGTTGCCCTGCACCTCATTGGATATGATTGCCCTCCTGCTTGCCTGCAGAGAACACTGAATAAGTATCTGAGAGGGGCAGAGCCTCTCAGCTCTGATGCTTGAAACTTAGAAGAAAATTTGCCAATCTGGAAACTTGATTTGCGCCATATGGCACTGCATTCTGACTGACTGTGCCTGCTGCATTATCTGGAACTACAGCCCTTTGGATATACCTTGCTCCAAGAGGAATAAAGAATGGGCTCCCTGCAAGCTATAGGTTAACAGAGCTGACCTGCATCAACTCCACCAAGAGTCCCCTGACTGGAGTGCGTCCAGGGGACTTTTAACCCCTTCCCTATGGGGGTAATTCCCCCGCGGTGTGGGGGGGGGGGGGGCGGCGCCGCTGTGCTTGTGACGAGCTCAGCTCGTCATGACTCACAGTGGAGCTGTGCTCATGACGAGCTCAGCTCGTCACGACCCCGCCCACTGATTGATTCTCCCACACAGGCGGGGAATTAATCGCGCGTGGGCGGGCCGTGGCAGTTTTGACGAGCTCAGCTCGTCATGAGCACAGCTCCACTGTGATTCATGACAAGCTGAGCTCGTCATGAGCACTCAACGGGTTAAGGGTTTTGGCCAGGTGTGTTGTGGGAATTCTGGTCCCAAACTTTCCAGGACCATCTTGGAACTTCCAGACCCTTGGGTTGTGTTTTGGACCATTTGGACCCTCAAGAGGAAATTCAGGAAGAAGTTCAGAAAGTTTGAGCAACTTTGGGAAAAGAACTCCATAAGTGTTAGAAAGTGTTTATTCTTTAAAAAAGCATATGTCAGGTTCCTTACATTGGATTTGTTTTGTTGTCATTTTAAAGATAAATATATTTCCTATTTTTATAAATTCGTGATGGATTTTTATTATGTGTTGTGTCTTAATTATTTACTGAATTGGGCTTTTTAAATACATACCTGCCTCTAAAGTCTAACCTACCTGCTCGCAGCCAAGCTACCAAGGGTTGAGAATGGGAATGATTTTCTGAGACCTATTTTCAGACCTAGGCTGTGTTAGTGGTCTTATTTACAGTGGTAGATCAATATTTACCACTACTAATAATCCACTTTCCAACACAGATCCACTCAGACACCCACTCGCAAACCCAGTCAGAGACTCACACACTCACTCACAGACCCACTCAGAGACTCATACACTTGCTCACAGACCGACTCAGAGACTGATGCACTCACTCACAGACCCACTCAGAGACTCATGTATTCACTCACAGACCCACCCACAGCCTCACACACCCAATCACAGACTCACTCAAAGACTCCCACACCCATTTACAGACCCACTCCTGTACTCACTCACAGACTGATGCACATACTTTTAGAGGCACTCGCACACCCACTCAGACACTCTGATACCCACTCAAAAACCCACTCAGACACTCATGCACCTACTCATACACCCACTCACAGACCCACTCAGACACTCATGCATCCCCTCACACACCCAGTGAGACACTTATGCATCCTCTCCCAGGCCCACTCAGACACTCACACACCCACTGACAGACCCACTCAGACACTCTCACATCCATTCTTAGACTTACTGAGACACTCATGAACTCACTCACACACTCACTGTGAAAGGATACTGGTTACAGTTAGGAAATACAATTTTAAAAACCTTAGATATTCACTGAAAAAATCAAAGATTACAGGTATGTTATAGTTAGGCTCAGATTTCACTTATACAAAACCATAGAATTTCAGTAGTTATATGGACCTGAGCTAACTATAATTTATGCCCCCTGCAATGCACGGGTGATGACCTCACATATTACATCACTCATGACATGGTCAGTGAAATTACTGATGATATCACTGATAACATCTCTAATTACATCACTGATGACATCATCCACAGAACCACTCACACAGCCACTCATACACCCATAGACCCTCTCATACACCCACTCCTACTCACATAGGTTAACAGGGGGAAGTGGTTGACATTACTTCTGGCTGCAATAGTGGATTGCAGTGGAGCAGTCTTGTGATGTTTCCTATAAATTAGTTCACCATGCCAAACCATTTCAAGTGGTAAAGGGGGTGTTGGCATAGCTCACCTGGAAATGCCACTTACAGAAAATGGACATTTCTATGTTCTAAGAATTTTGTGTGCCATGGTGCCTGTCTCGGGTGGACACCAAGGGTTGGGGGAGCACATCTTTGCATTCTCCAGTGACGGTTATAAACCATGGGCATACCACTAGAATGATGGACCTCTGCCATTTGAGGGACACATGGGATAGATTGGAGAGAGATGTTTTGACACTTAGACTCTAGGGGCTGGATCATGGCCCCACTAAAGATTAAGATCTACATTCCACAGCCCTATGGCATATAGGCCTGCAATTTAAGAGAGACATCTGTTGTTCAAAGGGAAGCACCTTAAACGACCCCTACCTTCAAAGAGACACAACAGTATGACTACTGGTGCTATCCTGCAGCAAAGGGTGAGATACGACTGTGGGGAGGAGAGCCCGGACTGCGTGGTGCATACTGCCAGTGGAATCTGTTGTGCACTTGCAGGATTACTGGCTGTTATGTAGACTGTGTGCCCCTTCTGAATAGTGGCTGGTCTCGGCCAAAGACCTGCTGAAGTATGGCACCCTGTAGTGTGCTCTTCAAGGGCCCTACTGCGGGCCTCCTGTTTTCCCGAGATCTCAGGGACATTAATGATCTCCTGCGAGGGACCTACACAATCTACCTGTGTCATCTGGAGAGCGGTGCCCTCTTGAGTGTCCACATCGGCTACTGAATCCCAAATGGTAGCGCGGTGTGAGCATGGAAATAAGACTTGTGCCTGGACACCAGATTGTCTAGTGTGGAGCCCCAGATTCTTGTTTGTATCTCTAGTGTATGGTTCCTGCACCACAGGGACTCTGACACTCATAAGCATCATGTTGGTGGTGAACAGATTCACTGGGTACGTGGCCCCGCGTGGCTTATTTAGTTGATCATGCTGCATCTCTCTTGTGCGATACGCCAACTGCATGCTCATTGCATGCCGTGTCCGATTCACGGGGTGCGACCCTCGGAGGTGCCGATGCACCCGTAGTAGTGTCTCATTCTACCTTATGTGGCTCTGCTGAATGTGCACCCGTGTGTTGACCAGACTGGCCTGGGGCAGCCTGTATCATTGTGCACTGGATGTTGTGCCTCATTTCCAGGGAGGTACAGAATTTGCAACTCTTCACTGTGTGTGACCAGAATTGCCTGGTGCAACCCATCTAAATGTGCACCAGTCATTGTGCCTCATCTCCAGTGAGGTAAAGGATTTGCAACTCTTCGGGTTTGAGACCTGAAGTATCTGGAGCAACCCATACCAACGCACACCAGACGCTTTGCCCAGATTGCCTGGGCTTGACCCTGATCAACATGTACTTGTTGGGGTGCCTCCTCCCATCGAGGGGCTCTGCTGTGTTACTCCCCATTCATCGGTTGTTCCCCTTTGACCCACAGCATGGCGGAGCAACTGCTCTCTTCACACCTGGCCCCAGGTAGAAGCAAAAGAGAGATTGACGGGGGTAGAAGCAAAAGAGAGATTGACGGGGTTGCAGGAATGCCTCAGAGACAGTTGGAAGCGGGTCTAGAGACTGCGTGACTCCTTTGTGTTTTGAGACCTGTGGGTGAACTTCCCAAGTGGTTGCTAAACTTCCCTTGTTTACGTCTACCTCCTAATAAAAACTTGGTACATTTCCCCACCTGCCTCCTGAGGACCCAGACTAAGGGTGACTTTGGCCGCATTCGGCCCAGTATCCGGGAGGGGGGCTGGTTATCTTCCATCCAGGGGTAGAGGGGTAGAGGATGGAGCGAGGCCAGGGCCACTGAGTCGGAAGAGTGTTTTCCAATACTCTGCCGGGTACCAGTAACACCGCATTAGGGTGCTGAGTGCGTATGTGTGCAAAAGTATCCGTACAGACTGGGCTGAAACCTGTAGCTACAAAACATAGAGATCAACCCGCAGATAGATGTAGAGCCGTGTCCTCCCAGACTATGCGTGTTTCCTACAGTGGTGGAAAACACACAGTTTTGTTTAAATACCCCTCACACACGAAAAGGGCCCTTGGTGTCATGCTTCATAATAGGGGTCTTCCCGCCCCGCTGCGGGACGGGGCGTGCTGTGACCTACGACTACGTGGGAGCACTGTTTTTGGAAAAACAAGACTATGTGTTGTGTAGGACTGTGAGAGGAAGGGTCAGGAGTAACCCTGGACGTAGTGGGGCTACGCGGAGCATCACGGAGTGGGGGCAAATCTACGCACACCCGCACACTCCGCGTAGCCCCACTATGCACCACCCGCCTCCCTCCCACCCGCTTTTAAAATGCAGTGAGAATGTTCCAAAACTTAAAAAAAACAAGTTTAAAGTAATTTAAATAACCTACCTGAACTGCGGCGTCCCGGGGCTCCCTCTTCCTTTTCTCTCGCCGACTTCTTCCTCACAAATGCACAAGCGCGGGCACCCGCGCATGCGCATTTGTCGCTCTACATATATCTGAGGGCGGATCTCTATGTTTTGTATCTATTAACTTGAGGAGGACGTATCCACCTCTGTTGCTCCTGTAAGCAGAACCTCTACACTCCCCTGTTTGGTTTTTTTCTGAAATCTGTAGCACCATGTAGTGGTGCAGAGTGAGTGTGTAGGAGGGAATGATAGTCAGTGGACCGCCTGTGATTCACGACACTGGTCAGTGGTGCCGCTTTATGCGTTGATATCATGCCAACAGCACAGTACATTTGACATTCGGTTTACCCGCATGGTTTCGGCCTGCGGTGCTGCTAAAAGTGTTCTAGTTTCTTATATGTACTTACTTATGATATCCTCATGACCCTGGGTGTACCCAATAACTGTGTGGGACTGTATTATCAGGATTGCAAAGGTGGGCCTGGGGTAGACAGTGTTTCGCACCGCATTAGGGTGCACTCTTTCTGTGGGGGGGGGTTAGATTAGGAACTGTCCACAGTGTGCATACTATTGATTACTGTTGATATCATGACAATATGAGTGGGCCCAGTACTGCTTGTAATATTTCCAAATGTGTTTTATGCCCAAAAGTAGTTAATGTTCATGTTATAATGATTGAATATGTGTGTTTAATACAAACATTATTTATATACATACTGTGTGACGTCCCTTTTGTGACTATCAGTGCATTTATCATGAGTGAAAGCTGCGCGTTTGCTTTTCACAATGCCTCTGAGATAAGCCTGACTGCTCAGTGCCAAGCTACACAAGGGTGATCACAGGTTATACCACAGGTGTAATAACCCGCCCTTGTTGGGAGTTGTAGCTTCTGCCTTGCCGGGGGCATCTCTTCAGCCAGCCGGAAAGTGTCATTTCCAGCATTTGGCAGTCAAACTGTGGGAGAAGACTTGCATTTGCACAGCTGCGCACACTGAATTGATGACTTCACAAAGGCAAGTATTCCTTTGTTTCCTAAGGTCTCCGTAGAAGGTGTTGTGTGTTTCTTGCATGGCCCATTGTAGCTTTCCCTGTGTTAGCCTAATTGTACATTGTTGGGTCGCATTTTATTTTGCACGTTACTATATAAACACGCTTGGTTTTGTGCCACATTGTACTTTCACACGGAACCTGCATATGTTTTTGTGTTCTGTTCTTTTCCTGGGATTTAGTATGAATACCACAGACAATGTCAAACAACAATTCCCCTTGTTATTCTCTTTGGTCAGAAACTAGCACCTCGACACAACACGAGAATGCAGCTGCTGTTTATGATCCAGCATGTCTTGTCTATAACTGAGCACAAGAGTTAAAGCAAACTCTCAGAGCCTTACAGAATATCCAAAGTAGGGAAAAATGTGGTCCAACTGGAAAATGGACAAATCTGGAGCATGGACAGAATCATTCACCACAATCAAGGGGGTGACGCTGACCTCAGCACTGACCCGGGGAGAGTATCAGTTTCGCCCATACCCAGGAGATCCTTGAGAACCAAGTCTGCTCCTGTGTGGGTCAAGGATTATAGTGTAAAGTGAAAATGTATGAATATCTCTGTACTTTCTGGTTCTCTCCCTACCATTTTACTGTCTCTCTCTCTCCTCCACCTTTCCCCTCCTGCTCGTCTTTCCTTTTCTCCCTATGCAAGGAGGTGTGTTGGAATCTCTTCTTCATGGTACATTCCGGACCCCCTTCGCCTCGCTGTCCCAGTTGGTACAGTCCTGTCCTCTGTGTGCCAACATTCCACAGCGCACTCCAGCTGACTGGAAACTGTGGTGGTGAGAAGACTAATAAAGAAGAATTCCATGCTTACCTGCTCTTTGTCTTCATTTTAACACAAACACACTGAGCGAGGGTTCTGAGACAAGATTGCTATGTCAGCTGAGATGTAGAACGTCCATCTCTGTATGCTAAGGTACATGATCCGCCACTAGTCCCAGAGATCTTTAATATATAATTATTTAGCTTCAGTAGAAGGGGCAGGCAGTTTAGGCTACTCTGTTCTACAACATGACATAACTTTTTATGGTATGCAGTTTATTACCCACGCTAACAGTATTTTTGCCATGCATTTGTCTTCTAATTTTGGCAGAGATACTGCATTTTAGTAAGTCCGGGTAACGAAAAAGTCCGCCAAGCTACAAGGAGCTCCGCGAGTGGCAGAGAGGGTTACCTCGCGCCATTCGCACTGATTTTTAGCGCCGGGTATTTGTTCCGCACAGTAAAATCAGCTGGAAAAATCATACTGGGACTAGTTTCAGGGTAACACCCCTCATCAGCCAGGCTAGCTTGAATCCAGTGGCAAAGTGAGCAAGGGACCCAATTCTGGGCATGCCCTGCCAACTTAGGCTGAATAGGTAGCAGATCACCATCAATAGGCAGGGGGTAGATGCTTTGATGGATACAGGGCCAGTATGACTATGGTAAGGAGTCCACTGGTCTTCTCAGAGCAGGTGATCCCCCAGGCCACCCACCAGGTGGTGGTGGCTGACAACAGAGAGTGCTGTTTCCCAGTGGACCAGGTGCCTTTTTGATGGGAGGCTGTTGGGCCTGTTGAAGGTCCCCTTAAGCCCCGCCATGCCACTGTCTTGTCTGTTGGGTAATGACCTGGAGCGCAGTATCTGGAAGGAAGTGGAGCTCTGGGCTCATGTGGAGATGTTGGGGTTACCTGACTAGATCTGTGCTACGGTCCATTGCATCCCGAGACGGAGAGCCAGAAGGGGCTGCAGTCTGGAACAAAGGCCCAGACAGGGACAGAGGAGGCCTGCCTCGGAATGTACCTGCAGTGAGATGAATGGGGAACTGGCTGAGACACCCCGGAGTCCACTGAAGAGAGCATTACTTTCCTTGGTGCCCTAGCCAAGCAAGCTGGTTGGCAATTGGGAGGAGGCCCCACCAGGGAGGAGTTTTGTAGGGCACATGGAGAGTGCACCACCCTCGAGGGCCTACGGCAACAAGCTAAGGCCCAAGCAGCCGGTGATGAATCCATGACTCATCACCTGTAGTGGGAGAACAGCCTTCTGTACACTGAGTCTAAGGCTCCCGACCAGGAGTCTCGCAGGGCCTAGGTTGTCTCCTAGTATTATCAGCTCTTCCTATTGAAATTGGCCCATGACATCCCCCTGGCAGGACATTTGAGCCAAGACATTTGCCCAGCTTTCTCCTAATTTTTTGGGCCCAGACTCAGGGCATCTTTTGATGCATTCTGCAGGACCTACATGACATGCCAGGCCAGTGGCAAGACGGGGCAGAAACTTAAAGCTCCCTTTAACCCGTTGCCCATCATTGACACACCATTTGAACGGGTGGGCATTGACATAATAGAGCCTATGGACCCATCAACAGCAGCAGGGTACAATTACATCCTGGTGCTGATGGATCATGCCACACGGTACCCAAAAGCAATCTCCCTGAGGATCACAACCACATGTGCGGGGGCAAAGGCCCCGATGGAGATTTTTACATGAGTTGGTTTCCACAAGGAAGAGCTGTCTGACAGGGACACACACTTCATGTCTGCTTACATGCAAGCTATGAGGAGGGAGTGTGGAGTGACATATAAGTTCTGCACCCTGTGCCATCCTCAAACTAACAGACTTGAGGAAAGATCCAACAAGACTCTAAATGCATGATCCAGGTCTACCAACGGCTCTGAGGAAAAAGTGGGATGTCCTCTAGCCATGCACGTTGATCGCCTACCGGGAGGACCTTCAGAAGGGAGTGGGGCTCAGCCCCTTTGATCTCCTGTTTGGGCACCCGATCAGGAGACCTTTAAGTTTGGTCAAGGAGAGCTGGGAGCAGTCTTCCAAGCGAACTCCCCAGTATGTATTAAGCTACATGCCTTCGGGAGCCAAATGGCCTGGTTGCGGAAGCACAACTTAGGAGCCAGCCAGGATGACATGAAGGAGTGGTACAACAAGAACACCACACCTGTGAAATTGACACAGGGATAACATGTGTGGGTGATGGAGGCTGTAGAGCCGGGAGCTCTTCAGGACGAATGGGCAGGACCCTATGGGGTGATGAGGAAGGGTGAGACCACCTACCTTGTGGATCTCCAGACCGAAAGGCAGCCCCTTCGGGTACTGCACATCAATTGCCTCCAGCCACACTTTGAGAGGTTTGAGGTCACCATGCTAATGCTGATGAGTGGGAAGAAGGAGGAGGAGAGTGAGCCTCTCCCCAACCTCCTGGACTCCAAGGAGATGGATGGGCAGTGGAAGGAGTAATTCTATCCACCACCCTAATTCCTGACCAGCAGAGAGACTGTCACAGTTTCCCACTCTGATCTCCAGTATCCCGGGGACAACCGACCGGTGCACCCATCACGTGGACACAGCCGACAACCTCCCTGTCAAGAGCATATCTTATAGGTTGTCAGATAAGGTGAGGGCTGGCATCAAGGCGAAGATGCTAGAATTGGGGGTCATGGAGCCCTCGAGCAGCCCTTGGCCCAGTCCGGTGATTCTGGTCCCAAAGGCTGCTCCGGTGGGCACCCCACCGGAATTAAGGTTCTGTGAGATCTATAGGGGGCTGAAATCTGTGACCTGGATGGATGCCCATCCAATCCCGTGGGCTGATGAGTTGACTGATAGGTTGGGCGCGGCCAGGTATCTAAGTACCTTCAACATCACCTCCAGGTACTGGCAGATTGCCCTCATCAAGGGAGCCAAGGAAAAAACTGCCTTCTACACTCCGAAAGGGCATTACCAATTCCAAGTCATGCTCTTTGTGCTCCAAAATGCTCCTGCCACCTTCCAGAGGCTGAGGAACTAGATCCTTGCTGGGATGGAGACCTTCTGAGCTGCATATTTGGACAACAGCGCAGTCTTCAGTAACAGTTGGGAGGATTATCCCTTTCACCTCCAGTCACTACTTCAGGCCCTGTAACAAGGAGGCCTGACTATAAAGGCCAGTTAGTGCCAGGGCAAGGATCAATAGTGTACTTGGGACACCGGGTGAGTCGGGGCAAGTTGGAACCCCTCCAGGCCAAGGTGGAAGTCATCCTGATCTGAGAGCCCCCACAACCCAAACGGGCATCAGAACCTTTTTGGGCCTCGCCGGGTACTACGGAAGTTTCATAAAGGGATATGACACCACTGTCACCCCCTTGACAGAACTAACTTCAAAGAAGCAGCCCAGAAATGTAATCTGGACCTAGGCCTTTTTCCACATGGGTTTTGCTGATTCTCTTGTGTGGCCTCCTGGCTCTGGGCACTTTCCCACTATAAATACAGTGTGAAAGCGTGCGTGCCCTTCCTACCCATGTTGGGAAGTAGCAGTGACTCAATGTTCTGAAACTTGCCATCGCAGACTGCTGTGTGCACACTGGCATCTATCATGAGTAAGCTCATGGACAGCCTGCCATAGCAGGCCGTGTATGTGCGCATCCACACCTATGGTGCCTGTGATTGCGTATGCAGCCTGCCATCACAAGCGGGTGTATGCACCCTGACACCTGTTTAGTTAAACCAGTGTCCAGTCTGCCATTGCAGACTCTAGCAGGTGCACTTGCACCCCTGGTGCTGGGTACTATGTGTCCAACCTGCCATCGCAGGTCTGTGTGCGCAGTAGCACACGTCCCGCAGGTAGTGAGAAATACCTGTGTGTGTCTTCACTACCTATGAGGCTTGCTTTTCCCATAGGTTAACAGGGGGACATGGCTGACATTACTTCGGGCTGCAATAGTGGATTGCAGTGGACCAGCCTCATGATGTTTCTTATCAATGAATTCGCCATGCCACACCCTTTCCAGTGTTAAAGGGGGTTTTACCATAACTCGCGTAGAAATGTCACTTAAAGAATATGGTCATTTCTGTGCTCTAAAAGTCTTGTGTGCCGTGATGCCTGGCTTTGGTGAACACCAGGGGTCGGGAGAGCACATCTGTGCATTCCCCAGCGGCAGGCATAAACCATGGGCATACCACTAGAACGACAGACCTCTACCATTTGAGGGACGGATGGGATGGATTGGAGAGAATTAAGTTGTCACTTAGCCTCAATGGGCCGGATCATGGCCCCACTAAAGATTAAGATCTACATTCTATGGCCCCATGACAGACAGGCCTACAATTTAGGGGTGACATCTGTGGTTAAGTTGAACCTCTAAACCACCCTTAACTTCAAAGACACAACAGTATAACTAGTGGTGCCATACTTCAGTAAGGGATGAGATACGCTTGTAGGGACGTGGGACCAGAGAACCTGTACTGCGTGGTGCACATTGCCAGAGGCCTTGGATGTGCACGTGAAGGATAACTGCCCTTTCTCAATAGTGGCTGGGGTGGGCTGAAGGCCTGCTGAAGTGTGGGGACCTTAAGTGTGCTCTCCAATGGCCCGTCGGCAGGCCTCCTGTTCTCCCGGAGATCTTAGGGACATCAAGGATATCCAGTGAGGAAGCTACACCATCTGCCTGTATGCCCTCTTAGGTGCCCACATCGGCAACTGATACCCAACTAGTTGCAAGGTATGAGCGTGGAAATAAGACTTGTGGCTGGAGAACGGATTGTCTAGTGCAGAGCCCCAGGAATCTTGCCTGCATCTCAAGTGTGTGGTTCCTGTACCGCAAGGACCCTGACATTCATAAGCGTCTTGTTGGTGGTGAGTGGATTCACCAGTTGCAGGACACCGCGTGGCCCATTTCATTGATCCTGCTGTATCTCTCTTGTGCGACATGCCGACTGCATGCTCATTGCTTGCGGTGTCCGATTCAGGGATGCAACCCTTGGAGGTGGGGCTGTACCTGTGTTAGCACCTCCTTCTACCTTATGTGGCTCTGCTGATCTTGTGCCTGTGTGTCTAACCAGACTGGTCTGGTGCAGCCTGTATCATTGTGCACTGGACATTGTGCTTCATTTCCAGGGAGGTACAGAGTTTGTAACTCTTTACTGTGTGTGAAAGGGATTGTCTGGTGCAACCCATCTCAATGTGCACCAGTAATTGTGACTCATTTCCATGGAGGTATGGAATTTGCAACTCTATGGGGCAGATTTATGACGACTGGCGCATCCCTGCATACCAGCAGGGATGCGCCAGTTATTATGCGCCACAGCTGCGCCACCATGGATGCGCCGCATTTATAATGAGGCGCACCATGGGGCAAAAACGGCACAGATGCGTGACGCATCTGTGCCGAAAAGTGGCGCATTGCTGGAGTTTCGTCGCAAGCGCGACGCAGCTCCAGCAATGATCTGGGGGGCCCTATCTGTACAATGCTGCGTCAATCCTTACGCCTGCTTCAAGCAGGCGCAGGGTTTTGACGCAGCATGGGCCTAAAAGTGACTGAGTGAAATCTTGTAGGCCCCCACCTGCCCTGGAACGCCTACATGTGGCGCAGGGCTTTACAACGTGACGCATCTGGGAGATGCGTCACGTTTGTAAATGCCCCGCACCATGGCACAGGATTTGCGCCGCTGCTGCGTCACAAAAGTGACGCAACGGTGGCGCAAAAGTGACGCAAGTGCAACATAAATCTGCCCCTTTGTGTTTGAGACCAGAAGTGTCTGAGGTGACCCATACCAACACACACCAGACGCTATGCCTGGATTTCCTGGGCATGACCCTGATCGACGTGTATCCGTCGGGGTGCCTCGTCAAATCGAGAGGCTCCCCTGTGTTATTCCCCTGTGTTATTCCCCATTCATTGGTTGTTTCCCTTTGACCCTCATCGCGGCAGACCAACAGCCCTCTCCACTCATGGCCCCGCCTGAAGACATCTTGGCACCAGCTAGCAGTGAGTGAGAGATTGACTGGGTTGAAGGAGTGCTTCTGAGAAAGTCGGAAGCAGGTCAAGAGACTGCGTGACTCTATTGTGTTTTGAGACCTGTGGATGAGCTTCAGAGTGGGTGCTAAACTTCCTTAGTTTACGTCTCTGTCGCGGGGCAAACAGATACAGTGAGGCGGGGCTGATGTTAAACGTTTTGTTCTTTTCTTTTTATTAGCCGTTTCACTCCAATAGTCTTTAAACTGACCCTGAGCGCGTAACTACGCTCCGCCAGTGGAGTTTGCGGAGATTTGCCTACTCCGTGCTCCGTGGCGAAGGCGGAGTAGGCAAAAACTCCGCCTCAGTGGCGGGGCGGAGTTACAAACTCCCTCCCCCCTCCCTATTGCCTTAAAAATATATAAAGAAGGCACTTACTTGTATTTCTGCCGCCTCTCCTGCTAGGCCGCTCTCCTTCCTGCTCCTCTCATGTCCTGGACGACGTCCTTCATACAAAAAAACTACGTTGTAAGTCTTGTGCGTACACAATTATAGAAAAGCTGTTGCCTCATTTGATTTGTTTTTTAAATTGGAGTGGGCTAGTTCCCTTAAATTCCCGATTCTGGTCTTTAGTTTTTTTGTGTAATCTCGGAGTTCACTGGTGTCGTCCTCCCCCTTTTCCCACACCTCCTTCGTCATCTCAAGCAATGAACGGGGTTGTCTTCCGTATAATAACTCGAATGAGGAGCAACCTAGGCTGTTCCAGACCTGTCCTCTGATGATGAACAAAGCGAGGGGAAGGAGTTCATCCCAGTTTCTCCCTTCACCTGTTAACATTTTTTCAGTCAAATGTTCCGTTATATCTTTCAACCAACCCATCGGTTTGGGGGTAATATACTGAACTTCTTATATGAGTTAGGTCGAGTGTTTTACATGCTTGTGACATGAGCTTATAAGCAAAAGGTGTACCTTGGTCCGTCAACATCTGACGAGGGAAGCCCACCCGGGAGAAGTACTTGACCAGCTTATCAGCAATGTTGGTCGTATTCGGGGTCCGTAAAGGAAAGGCTTCGGGAAATCTCGTGCTATAGTCGACCCACACTAATACATGCTGGTACCCTTTTGATGCTTTATGGAGGGGTCCTATCAAATCCATACCAACCCTTTCGAGTGGTACTGGTATTGGCCTGTATGGGTTTTTCCGTTGGCAAATGGGACATTCTCAGCAGTATTTCTTTATTTGGGCATAAATGCCTGACCAATAAAAGTGCCAAAGGATTTTTTGAGTGGTTTTAAGGGCCCCTGAATGGCCTGCTAGCAAATGAGAGTGGGCGAAAAACATGATTTGGTCCTGGAAGACCCTTGGTACACGAAGCTGGGGAGGATCACTGGTCCCTCCTTTTCAGTTTAAAAGTCCATTCTTCTCAAAGAAATACGGATATAGATGGGTGTTTGTCGGGTCTCTCTTCCTGGGCTCCTGCCAGGCATGTTGGAAGGAAAGACCACTTGTGCTAGCCAAAAATTATTATCGCTTTGCCAGGGTTCTTGAGTCATAAGGGTATTAGGCACTCTAGGTGTGGGGGTCTGTTGGGGAACAGTCCTAGCATGGTTTTCCATACCAAAGCTAAAAAACAGGGTTGTCAGTCCCTATGATGAGATCTTCTGGACGGGATGGGAGAAGCCCGACGGTTACCGTGGTTTGAGGCCCATCCGGTGTTTGTATGGGTATACGTGCTACTGGGTAGGTTTTTACATCCCCGTGCAGCGGATTCGTAACCTCCTCCCCTGGAGTACCTGCTTTGTCCCCACTAGGTCTGTCTGAACCACCGATTGACGGCAGCCCGAATCTAACAGAGTGGTCACTTGGGTCCCATTAACAAAAACACTCCCATAAAAGCATGTTCCCAGTTCCTCAGTGTACAGAAGGGGTCGAGGAATGCAGCTCACATCCATGGGTTCTTCTCCTGTCTTTTTGTGGGGACAGGCCCGGGCAATGTGGCCCCACTCGTCACAGTCGAAGCATTGCGGGCTCCAATAGGGGGGAGCTTGGTTTTATGTACGCGGGTTTTTTGTGTTTCCGTAGGGAGGGGGAGGACGTAGGCTTTTCTTGGGAGTCGGACTGTTTTTCATCTTCTCTTGCTCCCAGGGGAACATTCGGGGGAGCCCGAGAGAAAGAAGTGGCCATCTCAACCGCTTGCTCTACGGTGAGACGGGAATGCTGCCTAAGCCATCTCTAGGTGGAGTAGGGCAAGGCTTCAAGATACTGTTCTAGGTAGATTAAATCCATAATCTCCTCCTTGGTCTTTTTGGCTGGTTTCACCCGTCATGCAGGGTGGTGTAGAAAGCACTGCCACCAGTGAGTAGATAGGGCATGGGGCCTAGGTAGGTCGTGTGAGGTAGCAGGTAGTATATTCTCCTACCCACCACCGTTGCACCCGGAATAGAGCATGCACCTGGGCGAGCCACGGTCCCCTGGGAGCGTTCACGGCACCTTGTGGGTTCGTTGGCCTCCTGGCTCCCTCGCCGACTCCTCCGGGGAGTTCATCTCCTTGGGTCTCTCGTCCCGGTCCTCAGTCTCCGCCACATTGGAGTTTCTGGTTTCCGCGGTCCTCCGAGTGCCATCTTTGGTCCTCCACGCTGAAGCCGAACGCCTCTCTCCTTCCTCCGCGTCGCTTTCGCATTCTGGGTCCGCCAGCTCCTCCCACCAGGGGGTGGTTCCAGTCTCTTCGGATTCGCCTGGCCTCCAAGTCTTAAAGGTCCCGTAGAGAGGTTTCTGTCAGTCATCCCCGGCATACAAAACGGAAGAGGAAGAAGGGCTCGAGGGCTGAAAGGAAAACAAAGGCATGGGGCTGTAAGGTATTCCGGCATCCTCCTCAGCATAGTCAGGGTTACGGTGTCCCAGACAGTATACCTCCTAATAAAAACTTGCTACATATTCCCACCTGCATCCTGAGGACCCAGACTAAATGTGACTTTGACCTTGTGCAGCCTAGTACCCAGAAGGAGGAGGTAGTTATCTTCCATCCAGGAGATGTAGGGCCATCGGGGTGAACTAGAGAGTGAACGAAGTCTGGGGCAACGGATCCTGCAGAGTGTTATCCATTGACCTGCTGGGAAACAGTAGGTGCTGAGTGCGTATGTGTGCAAGAGCACTCCGTACGGACTGGGTTGAAACTTGTCGAACCGCCTGTGATTCACGACACTGGCCAGCAGTGCTGCTTTATGCATTGATTTCATGCCAAAAACACAATACATTTGACATTGGGTTTGCCCACGTGACTCCAGCCCACGGTGCTGCTGAAAAGTGTTCTAGTTACTTGTATGTACATATTTTTGATATCATTGCGACCCTGGGTGTACCCTTTAACTGCGTGGGACTGTATTATCAGGATTATGAGGGTGGGCCTGGAGTGGACAGCGTGTCGTCCCACATTAGGGTGCTCTCTCTCTCTCTCTCTCTCTCTCTCTCTCTCTCTCTCTCCATATGGGGTGGGAGGGTTAGATTAGGAATCCTCCACATTGTACATACTTTTGATATCATAACAATATGAGTGGGCCTAGAACTGCTAGTAATATTTCCAAATGTTTTTATGCCCAAAATTATATGATGTTCATGTTATAATGATTGAATATGTGTGCTGAATACAGACGTTATTTACATACGTCCTGTGTGAAGTCTCGCTTGTGACGCTCAGTGGATTTATCGTGAGTGACTGCTGTGCCTTTGCTTTACACATTGCCTCTGATATAAGCCTGACTGCTCAGTGCCAAGCTACCCAAGGGTGAGCACAGGTTATACAGCGAGTGTAATCACCTGCCCTTGATGGGAGTGGTAGGTTCTGCCTGGCCGGGGGCCTCCCTTCAGCCAACCAGGAAGTGTTGGTTCCAACATTTGGTGGTCAAGTGGTGGGATAGGACTTGCATTTTCACAGCAGTACGCAGTGAATGGGCGAGTCTAACAACCCTGGGCTGAGTGTCACGGACAGTGTGTTTTTCTCTACCTGACCTCGGTGCTGAGATTAGTCCTCCACGTTTCCTGCCGCCGCTGCAGCCACGTTCTCCCGCGGCCGCTGTGTGCAGGACTACACTACCCAGAAGCCTTGGAGGCGGAAGTCCGCTCCCATCACCACCGCGCACGGACGCGCATAAATTCAAACAGAGTCCCGGCAGAGCGGGCGAGTCTAACAACCCTGGGCTGAGTGTCACGGACAGTGTGTTTTTCTCTACCTGACCTCGGTGCTGAGATTAGTCCTCCACGTTTCCTGCCGCCGCTGCAGCCACGTTCTCCCGCAGCCGCTGTGTGCAGGACTACACTACCCAGAAGCCTTGGAGGCGGAAGTCCGCTCCCATCACCACCGCGCACGGACGCGCATAAATTCAAACAGAGTCCCGGCAGAGCGGGCGAGTCTAACAACCCTGGGCTGAGTGTCACGGACAGTGTGTTTTTCTCTACCTGACCCCAGTGCTGAGATTAGTCCTCCACGTTTCCTGCCGCCGCCGCAGCCACGTTCAACCGCGGCCGCTGTGTGCAGAACTACACTACCCAGAAGCCTTGGAGGCGGAAGTCCGCTCCCATCACCACCGCGCACGGACGCGCATAAATTCGAACAGAGTCCCGGCAGAGCGGGCGAGTCTAACAACCCTGGGCTGAGTGTCACGGACAGTGTGTTTTTCTCTACCTGACCCCGGTGCTGAGATTAGTCCTCCACGTTTCCTGCCGCCGCCGCAGCCACGTTCTCCCGCGGCCGCTGTGTGCAGGACTACACTACCCAGAAGCCTTGGAGGCGGAAGTCCGCTCCCATCACCACCGCGCACAGAGATGGAGTGGGAATAGTGGTTCTATTGTTCAACCTGCGACTTTGGCCCTTAGTAACAGATACAAGGCCCTTAGCTCTCTGGATATAAATGACTGACTCTATGTAGTTCATACCCAGTCTCTGGATATTGAATCCAGTTGGTCGTGTATGGAAGAAGAGGGAAACGTGATGCCGGTTAATTATAATACCGTTCTTTACGGTTCTGGTGATTGTCCCGCTACCCGAAAAACTTATCGGGATAACGGTACTATCCGGCCGATAATTAAGTTCACTCAAGATGATCAGGCCAAGGTTCCCGCTGGCATATTCAATCATGTGCCTGTTGGGCCCCTTGTCAGCGAGGAGGTAGTGGACCCCTTTTCCCAACCATTGTCCTTGGGAAATAGTGTGGTACAAGTTAATGGTCTTGAGGGGGCAAACTTATCAGTAAATAAGGTCACAACTTTGTCATGGAATATAGCTGGGTTGAGAGCAAAAAGAGAGGATATATGTTGGAAGTCATTTCTCTCTACCTTTCACATAATTTCACTGCAAGAGACGTGGGAGGCTAGAGATTCTTTTTATTTGGACGGGTTTGAGTCATTTATTAAATATGCTGTGTCCTCATCCTCGGGGAGACCTAGGGGTGGTCTCTTGTTGTTATTCAGTCTTAAGTTGATGTATAGCACTGAACTTGTAGAGACTAGTTCACCCAATATATTGGCGGTTAAAGTTGCAGGTGATAATCTTCCGTCAATATTGGTTGTGAATTTTTATAACTCATATACGAGGACGGATGAATTGGAGCATTTAAAGGCCTTATCCTCCTTTTTGGATGATTTTGATGCAAACAATGTTACACCTTATTATTTGTTATTGTTTGGCGATTTTAATATTCACATAAGCCAATCTAATTGTACTGGAAATTTTAATCAGGTCTATTGCCCGCAGGAGGAAGCCCATTTTGATCATTCAAAGGGGGGGACGTTTCTAGACAGTATTGTATCTGCCTTCAATTTACTTGTGCCAATGCAGAATTTATTATTTCCTGTTCCCACATTTACTGGTCAGGGCCACAACAGTATTATTGATCATATATTAATTTCCTGTACTTTGAAGGATCGGATAGGTCCTTTTTGTGTCATTCCAAATGCCCTAAGTGATCACAATCCCCTATCTTTGGAATTAAATATTAATGTGGTGATTAGGCCTAATTATAGGACTATAATTTCTAATTCAAACATAGTCCCTATTAAACAGGGAACACGCCTGAGATGGGATGTTATCACTCCGATTGATTTTCTAGATAAATTATATCACAGTAATTTGGAGGATTTTAATATCTGCATAGCAACAGAATCTAAACCAGGGGATATTCTTGGTGCCTTTGAGAGAATAACCAGCCATATTATGGATAATCTAACCCTCATCGGGAAACCAAGACCTAAGAAGCATAAAAATTGGTTTGATCAGGCATGTAGTAGTGCGCACTCCGCTCTTTTACTGGCCTTAAAAGA
The DNA here is from genome assembly GCF_964204655.1 of Triturus cristatus. Classification (NCBI taxonomy): domain Eukaryota; kingdom Metazoa; phylum Chordata; class Amphibia; order Caudata; family Salamandridae; genus Triturus; species Triturus cristatus. The sequence continues at coordinate 848,565,858 of NC_140595.1, forward strand.
TGGTGCGAAAGATACCAGCAGGATTGCGGAGGCAAGAAGATCCTTCAAAAAAACACTAAAGGCAAGGAAAATTTGTCTAAAAACAATGGCGTGGGAAGAATTGTCAGACGCTAGTGTCTTAAAAAGTAGTTCCCAATTCTGGAAAGTAATTAATAGCCCACTTTTTAATGAATTGGAAAATACTATTAATGATTGTCTTATTTCCCCAGACAAATGGGTGTCTCATTTTAGTGGGCTTTATTCTGAAATTCCAGAACAGAATACAGTAAATTTTGGGGATATTAATCAGTCATCGAAAATTAATTTCAATGAGGCTGAAGTTCGGGACGCCATCGAGTCAATGGCAAAGGGCAAAGCACCTGGCCCCGATGGCGTTCCCGCAGATTTGTACAAGGCAGATTCAAAGTACTGGGCGAAACTTTTAACCTCAGTTTTTAATGCGGCAGCAAAGGAGGGTGTTCCCCGTTCTTGGGGTAAGGCCGTGATAGTACCAATATTTAAAAAGGGTGCTAGAGAGGATCCGGTTTGCTATCGGCCTATTTCTCTTCTAGATTCTGCCATGAAAATAATGGGCAAAGTTGTCCTAGCAAGGTTAACAACTTGGTTGGAGGACAACTCCATTATTTCGGACCTCCAATATGGGTTCAGAAAGGGAAGGAGCACGGTGGGTCAATGCCTTAATTTGCATCTTATTATTGGGAAGTACACGATTGCGAAGCAGGGGGTCTTACACTTAGCATTTATGGACCTGTCTACTGCTTTTGATTTGGTTAATCGACAAAAATTATGGGCTTCCCTGGCACTTATGGGTCTTGACCCTGTGCTGATTTCCTTTTTAGCACTCATACACGAAGATACTACTGCGGCGGTCCGTTATAATAAGGACGGGAATCTATCTGAAGCCTGGCAGGTGAAGCGTGGGGTAAGACAGGGGTGCATTCTTGCGCCCCTGCTTTTCTCGCTTTATATTAACAACCTGGGGGAAGTTTTGTCCTCATCTAGTAAAGACATACCAAGAGCAGGTACTAAGTTGATTCCCGCTTTGTTGTATGCGGATGACACGGTCTTATTGGCAAGAACTGCGAGAGGCCTTCAAGCCCTTTTAAATGGTTTTAACGATTTTATGGTCTCCTTGGACTTAGTAATAAATTTTAAAAAATCACATTCAATGACAATAGGAGATGGAGCTGCAAAAAAGGTCAAATTCTTCTGCAACGCGCAGGAGCTTACCAAAGTGCAGACCTTTCCATATTTGGGGGTCACCTTTGATGACAGAGGATCATGGGTCACGCAACGTGCTCAGAAACAGAACATTCTCGCTAGGGCAACCGGAGCCTTGTTGGGTTTTGCAAAACGGTTGGGCTGCAAACCCTTGCCTGCGATTTTGAAGATATATAATGCTAAGTGCGTGCCTATGGCCCTGTATGGCAGTGAGGTCTGGGGCTATACGTCGCCAGTTCAGATTCAATTAATTGAGAATGCCTTTTATCGGAAACTATTGTCATTACCCGTTTCTACTTCAACCTTTAATATCCATGAAGACTTGGGGGCTAAGTACTTAATGGATCAGATTTCTGTTGCCCCATTAATGGGTTGGTTAAGGGTTTGGGCGCAGCACCCTCCAAGCCTAAACCAGCTCATTATACAAGATTGTCTGGTTCTTGACAAAACCTTGTGTATTCCTTGGCTGCGTTATATTAAATCTAAACTGGAGACTCTTGGCTATTTAGAATTATTTGATAGACCATGCGAGTTGTCTAAATCAGAAATAAAAGATTTTAAGTCTCAGTACATGTGCAGGGCAAAGTTGTTGAGAGAAGGCGAGGAAGTGTGCAAACCATCTGTTAGGAGATTTGTCATGTTAAGTATGGGCAATGTGATTCAGCCATACTTGACCTATATAAATAATCCATTTCACTTGTTTTTATTGATTAGGTTTAAACATGGCATGTTACCTTGGCTCCTAGCACACCCGAAGGGCTTTTTTAAAGAGGGCACCTTGGGCCTTTGTCCTTGTGATAATGCCTCTGAACAAAATACGCTGCATATGATTTTTTTCTGTAAATTTTATATTTTGCAACGTAAAAAATGTATTTGCCCCATTTTTAAGAACTGTCACTTTGAGCAAGTGAGGCCTGCGTTGGTATACTTGCAAATGCTGGGTTCTCCTTTTGTCTGTTTTGGAGTTGCCAGCTACCTTACTGGGGCTATTAGAAGTAGAAACCGAATGTAGTTTAATATATCTTACCCCCATTTTTAGTACGTTTGATAGTCTGAGACTGGGCCTTTTTTTCTTTCTTTTTTGAAACTATAAAATAGTTTTATAATTTCTGGCTTGTCTTACTTTTTAATGTCAATGTTCGCCAAACATGTTTTATGTATAATTGTAAATTGTGTATTTTTTTAAATTACTTTGTAAATTATTCTCAAGTGTAACTATTTGCAAATGAAATTTTGTGTATGCTTTGATGGTTTTAATTATTAACCGAATAAAGCTATTGTTGACTGACTGACTGACTGACTGACTGCACACCATGACTTCACCAGGGAAAAAGTGTTCCTTTGTTTCCGAAGGAGTCCCTAGATGGGACAGAGGAGTTGCCGATGGTGAGCACCTATGTCGTTGTTGATCTCACCAACATGTCTGAGCCTGAGAGCCGACCTTAGGTAGAGTTTCAGGGGCTGAGTTGGAAACCTGTAAGGTGGGATAGCTCAAGGAGGCCTACCAGGCAAGGGGGGTAGCCTGCAAGGGTAAAGCCAGGAAGGCAGGGTTGCAGGAGGTCTGGAACTCCTGGGCAGGGGCCCACCCCGAGGGAGAGGTGACCAGTGGAGGGTGAGGAAGAGTTAGTGCCTGGTCCTGATGTACAACTTATAGAGGCGGAGTACACTCTTATCCCAGACCTGGGGAACTGCTCTAGAACCGGCACAGCATGTCCCCTTGGAGCTTGTTCTCCAAGGAGCTAGAGGACAGGAGAGAAGAAAGGAAATTGAAGTAAGAACTTGCCAGGCAGGACAAGAAGCAGGAACTAGCCCTTGGCAAACCAGACAAAGGGCAATCTTCGGCTGAGGAAAGGCTAGCCTTGGAAGAGAAAACGATGCCCCAAGAGCTGAGCCTCAGAGAGTTGGACCTTATAGCCCTGCAAGGTGGTCCAACCACAGTAATGGTGGCAACGCCCCGCAGTGTCTAACAGCGAGGATCGAGGTCAAATCCCAAAGGACATGGTCCAAGATTACCAGGTGGGAGATGACGATCATGAGCTGCTAGTGGCCTATGAAGTGCTGTGAAGGTGCACCAGGTCCCCAAAGAAAGCTGGGGCGGTAGTTTATGGAGGTAAATGCCCCGAGTGGGGAGGGACCCCCTCTGAACACTAGACATGGGTGACCAGACTAACTACCCTGCCATGAAGATGGCCCCCCCTCTCTTAAAAAGGGACCTCCCATGTCTCAAGCACGTCAGATGATATTTGAACCTGGCCATTGTGTGTGCACAGTGATGCAGACAACAATTCCATTGTCAGAATATCTGTCCCTAGAACTGGTGTCTACTGAACACACCGGAAGGGCGGCTTAGTCTCAACTCCACGCGTACCTTTGCAAAGAGGCTGCACAGGCTTATCGCAAGTGGAAAATGCTTTTCCCATGGTCGGTTTTGAGAGTGAGGGAAATGTATGGTTGTTTGTTTTATGACACACAAGACCTGCAGCAAAAGTGTTTAGGGAATAGTCTGGGAAGTTTTGTCACCTGCTTTACATTTAATCCAGGGGAAGTAGCCACACATTGACTAGTGGCAGGCATGACTGTTTGATCAGCAGCAACTCCCCTCCGGCACTTAAGACACCTGAAGAAAAAACATTCAAGTCAGGAGCAGCTCTCTTGGACCACAGAGGACACATGAAAGAATCAATTCTAGGAGTGTTGCGAGCAGGCAAAGGGAGTGGATGTGAAGGGTCAGTCAGTCAATAGTCTTTACTTCGCTATATTTCGTAGCATATAAAGTGCAAATACAAAGATTATATTGTAAATTGACAAAAGTATTTAAAACAATATTACACAACACAGTTCATAAATGGAGCTATTGGGAATTCATAAAACGTTTTATATAAGTTAAAAAGTTATAACATTACAGATTACCATATCATTAAAATCATGTAAACATCGGCTCTTGGGAGCGCGAGGCAGCCTTTGTGATCAATGTCATGAAGTAACTAATCGTCTATTCTTTATGGCATGAGAAACATCCCAAAGGGGTCGGCCAGCCTTTGGAACGAATGAAGGGCTGGTGCACAGCGACTGAAATTATATTTTTTCAAATGTGAATTATAAGACTTCCCTTTGAGCGATGCAAAAGGAACACAAAAAGAGTCCGCAGCTCTGATGTGAAAGGAACACAAGAAGAGTCCGCAGCTCTGATGTGAGAGGAACACAAAAAGAGTCCGCAGCTCTGATGTGAGAGGAACACAAAAGAGCCCTCAGCTCTAATGTGAGAGGATCACAAAAAGACTCCGCAGCTCTAATGTGAAAGGAACACAAAACGAGTCTGCAGCTCTAATGTGAGAGGAACACAAAAAGACTCCGCAGCTCTGATGTGAGAGGAACACAAAAGAGCCCTCAGCTCTAATGTGAGGATCACAAAAAGACTCCGCAGCTCTAATGTGAGAGGAACACAAAAAGAGTCCGCAGCTCTAATGTAGAGGAACACAAAAAGACTCCGCAGCTCTGATGTGAGAGGAACACAAAAAGACTCCGCAGCTCTGATGTGAAAGGAACACAAAAAGTGTCCGCAGCTCTAATGTGAGAGGAACACAAAAAGAGTCCGCAGCTCTGATGTGAGAGGAACACAAAAAGAGTCCGCAGCTCCGATGTGAAAGGAACACAAGAAGACTCTGCAGCTCTAATGCGAAAGGAACACAAGAAGACTCTGCAGCTCTGATGCGAGAGGAACACAAAGAGAGCCCGCAGCTCTGATGCGAAAGGAACACAAAAAGAGTCCGCAGCTCTGATGCGAGAGGAACACAAAAAGAGTCCGCAGCTCTGATGTGAAAGGAACACAAAAAGAGTCCGCAACTCTGATGCGAAAGGAACACAAAAAGAGTCCGCAGCTCGGATGCGAGAGGAACACAAAAAGAGCCCGCAGCGTCGATGCGAAAGGAACACAAAAAGAGTCCGCAGCTCTGATGCGGGAGGAACACAAAAAGAGTCCGCAGCTCTGTTGTGAGAGGAACACAACAAGAGTCCGCAGCTCTGATGCAAGAGGAACACAAAAAGAGTCCGCAGCTCTAATGTGAGAGGAACACAAAAAGAGTCCGCAGCTCTGATGTGAAAGGAACACAAAAGAGCCCTCAGCTCTAATTTGAGAGGAACACAAAAAGACTCCGCAGCTCTGATGTGAGAGGAACACAAAAAGAGTCTGCAGCTCTGCTGTGAAAGGAACACAAGAAGACTCTGCAGCTCTAATGCGAAAGGAACACAAGAAGACTTCGCAGCTCTGATGCGAGAGGAACACAAAAAGAGCCCGCAGCTCTGATGCAAAAGGAACACAAAAAGAGCCCGCAGCTCTGATGCGAAAGGAACACAAAAAGAGTCTGCAGCTCTGATGCGAGAGGAACACAACAAGAGTCCGCAGCTCTGATGCGAGAGGAACACAAAAAGAGCCCGCAGCTCTGATGCGAAAGGAACACAAAAAGAGTCCGCAGCTCTGATGCGAGAGGAACACAAAAAGAGTCCGCAGCTCTGATGCAAGAGGAACACAAAAAGAGTCCGCAGCTCGGATGCGAGAGGAACACAACAAGAGTCCGAAGCTCTGATGTAAGAGGAACACAAAAAGAGTCCGCAGCTCTAATGTGAGAGGAACACAAAAAGAGTCCGCAGCTCTGATGTGAGAGGAACACAAAAAGAGTCCGCAGCTCTGATGTGAAAGGAACACAAAAAGAGTCCGCAGCTCTAATGTGAGAGGAACACAAAAAGAGTCCGCAGCTTTGATGTGAAAGGAACACAAAAAGAGTCCGCAGCTCTGATGTGAAAGGAACACAAGAAGACTCCGCAGCTCTAATGCGAAAGGAACACAAGAAGACTCCGCAGCTCTGATGCGAGAGGAACAAAAAAAGAGCCCGCAGCTCTGATGCGAAAGGAACACAAAAAGTGTCCGCAGCTCTGGTGCGAGAGGAACACAAAAAGAGTCCGCAGCTCTGATGTGAAAGGAACACAAAAAGAGTCCGCAACTCTGATGCGAAAGGAACACAAAAAGAGTCTGCAGCTCTGATGCGAGAGGAACACAAAAAGAGCCTGCAGCTCTGATGCGAAAGGAACACAAAAAGAGTCCACAGCTCTGATGCGAGAGGAACACAAAAAGAGTCCGCAGCTCTGATGCGAGAGGAACACAACAAGAGTCCGCAGCTCTGATGTGAAAGGAACACAAAAAGAGTCCGCAGCTCTAATGTGAGAGGAACACAAAAAGAGTCCGCAGCTCTGATGTGAGAGGAACACAAAAAGAGTCCGCAGCCTTGATGTGAAAGGAACACAAAAGAGCCCTCAGCTCTAATGTGAGAGGAACGCAAAAAGACTCCGCAGCTCTGATGTGAGAGGAACACAAAAAGACTCTGCAGCTCTGATGTGAAAGGAACACAAAAAGAGTCCGCAGCTCTAATGTGAGAGGAACACAAAAGAGTCCGCAGCTCTGATGTGAAAGGAACACAAAAAGAGCCCGCAGCTCTGATGTGAAAGGAACACAAGAAGACTCCGCAGCTCTGATGCCAGAGGAACACAAAAAGAGCCCACAGCTCTGATGCGAAAGGAACACAAAAAGAGTCCGCAGCACTGGTGCGAGAGGAACACAAAAAGAGTCCGCAGCTCTGATGTGAAAGGAACACAAAAAGAGTCCGCAACTCTGATGCAAAAGGAACACAAAAAGAGTCCGCAGCTCTGATGCGAGAGGAACACAAAAAGAGCCCGCAGCTCTGATGTGAAAGAAACACAAAAAGAGTCCACAGCTGTGATGCGAGAGGAACACAAAAAGAGTCCGCAGCTCTGATGCGAGAGGAACACAACAAGAGTCCGCAGCTCTGATGCGAGAGGAACACAAAAAGAGTCCGCAGCTCTAATGTGAGAGGAACACAAAAAGAGTCCGCAGCTCTGTTGTGAGAGGAACACTAAAAGAGTCCGCAGCTCTAATGTGAGAGGAACACAAAAAGAGTCCACAACTCTGATGCGAGAGGAACACAAAAAGAGTCCGCAGCTCTGATGCGAGAGGAACACAATGTTAGAACCGGCGGTCTCTAGTTGGCAGAGGTATACACTTCTGACAAATAGGGACCCACCTCCTCTAGTCAGGGCAAGGGGATTAAACACTCAGATAACCCCTGCTCACCCCCTTGGTAGCTTGGCAGAGCAGACTGGCTTATCTCAGAGGCAGTGTGTTAAGCATTTATGACCAGATACAGTAATAAAGTGAATACACTACAAACGGACACAACACAGGAGTTATTATAAAAAATAAGTATTTTTATATAAGGCTTAGCACAAGACCAAATAAAGATAAAAATATACCACAATCTTAATAAATACTCTTTGGAAGGAAAAATAATAGTTCAGGTAAAGTTTCTTTTTAGGTAATAGTCCTTTAGCAACAAAAGTAAGTATTCTTCTTAAAACACAGTTCTTGGCAACAATGTGACCCCCACAGGAGTCACACGACGTCGAGGTTACGATATTCCCAAGGTTCGGCGTCGACCGCGAGGAGCGCTACGTCGAGCCTGGAGTCGCAACAGACCCCACAAACACAGTACCTTTAGAATGAAGCAACACAATGATCCATGGCGTCGAGAGGTCGGCGTCGAGAGGTCGGCGTCGAGAGGTCAGCGTCGATCGTGCCTCGGAGTCGGGGCGATCCGCAGCGGCGTCGAGAGGTGTCGGGCCGGAGCAGCGCTCACGGCGTCGCGTCAATGCGATCAGCAGCGGCGTCGAGACGGGGCCACTTGGAGTTGGAGCCGAACTCACTACTCACTGGCGTCGATCGGGCCCGGCGGCCGGCGTCGAAGGCTCGGAACACTGGAGCCGTACTCACGATGTCGGACTGGATTCGGCGTCGTCCGGCGACGTCGAGATTGCAGATTTCCCCTGTGCACTGGAAACACCACGTTCCAGCAACAAGCAATTCAGCAGAGGGTGAAGTCCTTTAGCCCTGGGACTTCAACAGGAGGCTGGCACTCTTCCAGCCCTTGGAGATTTTCTTGCAAGCTTGAGAGTACACACTAAGTTCCTCTCTCCTTGTCGCTTGGCAAAAATAAAGGAGCAGCTTCGGGTTCCCCCCAGCAAACAGCACACTGGCAGAAGGGGGAGGCAAGTCCTAGGATCAGCAGGCTTCTTGTCCTTGGTAGAGGTTTCCTTGTCAGAAGTGATCTAAGTTCTTTGGTTCAGGGGTCCTTCTTTTATACCCCTTTTCTGCTTTGTTCCCTTTGCCCAAGCAGGGAAATTCCCCCCATCCCAGGTTTGTTGTGGGTGTTGCCAGGCCGAGGCACCTGGCCTATTCACTGATCAGGGCAGGGTCATCAGCCGCCCAGCAGGAGGCGGAGCCAGTATTGTCACTGGCAGGGGCAGAGCCATCAATCGCCCGGCAGAAGGTGGAGCCAGCATTGTGTCAGGCAGGGCAGGCTACCAGGGACTACTCTTCCCCCACTCTAAAGTTAAATGCCTCATTCACCCCACACTGACTCATTCAGACCTCTGGAGCCACCCAGCCCCTGACACACACACCAAACCAGCAGAGACCGGTGGATAGTTGGACAAGAAAATAGCCACTTTCTAAAAGGGCTATTTTCAAACACAGAATTTAAAAACCATCCATCCTAAAGCATGTGTTATTAAATTCTGAGTTCAGGGATACTAAACTCGAACCGCTACCATGCTCCCTGAGTCTGATAAGATTATAATGGAGGTAATAATCAGTCTGCCCATTCTGGCCTATGGAAGGCAGGTAGCCCTTCAATAGTGAAACACGAAAATGGCTGTAATTCACTATTAGGTCATGCCACACACATCAGGGCATGACCTACCTTTTACCAACAATGCACCCAGCCCTAGGGCCTACCATAGAGGTGTCTGAAATGTGGCAAAGTGAGGGTTTTAGAGACTGGCTAGTAGGTTTCCTTGCCGTGTCGACATGGCAGTCAGGGACTGCACACAGGCTCTGCGAAAGCAGGCCTGGGACACATTTTACAAGCTGCTTCTGTGGGTGGCACAACCGGTGCTGCAAGCCCACCAGCAGCAGTTAACTTACATGCCCTTGGCACACGCAGTGCACTAGACTAGGGTCTGAACAGTAAGTCAACCAAGCCAATCATGGTAACACCAATCAATGTATCAATTGAACATATGGAGCACTTGCACTGTGGCACTGATCAGCAGTGGCACAGTGCCCAAAGCAATATTCCAGCAAAACATCGTAAACAGAGGAGGCCAACAGAAAAAAATGGAGGAGAGACTCATGCCAATGATGCCAGGTCTAACACACAACAAGAGTCCGCAGCTCTGATGTGAGAGGAACACAAAAAGAGTCTGCAGATCTAATGTGAGAGGAACACAAAAAGAGTCCGCAGCTCTGATGTGAGAGGAACACAAAAAGAGTCTGCAGCTCTGATGTGAAAGGAACACAAGAAGACTCTGCAGCTCTAATGCGAAAGGAACACAAGAAGACTTCGCAGCTCTGATGCGAGAGGAACACAAAAAGAGCCCGCAGCTCTGATGCGAAAGGAACACAAAAAGAGCCCGCAGCTCTGATGCGAAAGGAACACAAAAAGAGTCTGCAGCTCTGATGCGAGAGGAACACAACAAGAGTCCGCAGCTCTGATGCGAGAGGAACACAAAAAGAGCCCGCAGCTCTGATGCGAAAGGAACACAAAAAGAGTCCGCAGCTCTGATGCGAGAGGAACACAAAAAGAGTCCGCAGCTCTGATGCAAGAGGAACACAAAAAGAGTCCGCAGCTCGGATGCGAGAGGAACACAACAAGAGTCTGCAGCTCTGATGTAAGAGGAACACAAAAAGAGTCCGCAGCTCTAATGTGAGAGGAACACAAAAAGAGTCCGCAGCTCTGATGTGAGAGGAACACAAAAAGACTCCGCAGCTCTGATGTGAAAGGAACACAAAAGAGCCCTCAGCTCTAATGTGAGAGGAACACAAAAAGACTCCGCAGCTCTGATGTGAGAGGAACACAAAAAGACTCCGCAGCTCTGATGTGAAAGGAACACAAAAAGAGTCCGCAGCTCTAATGTGAGAGGAACACAAAAAGAGTCCGCAGCTTTGATGTGAAAGGAACACAAGAAGACTCCGCAGCTCTAATGCGAAAGGAACCCAAGAAGGCTCCGCAGCTCTGATGCGAGAGGAACACAAAAAGAGCCCGCAGCTCTGATGCGAAAGGAACACAAAAAGAGTCCGCAGCTCTAATGTGAGAGCAACACAAAAAGAGTCCGCAGCTCTGATGTGAGAGGAACACAAAAAGAGTCCGCAGCTCTGATGTGAGAGGAACACAAAAAGAGTCCGCAGCTCAGATGTGAGAGGAACACAAAAAGAGTCCGCAGCTCTAATGTGAGAGGAACACAACAAGAGTCCGCAGCTCTGATGTGAGAGGAACACAAAAAGAGTCTGCAGCTCTGATGCGAGAGGAACACAACAAGAGTCCGCAGCTCTGATGTGAGAGGAACACAAAAAGAGTCTGCAGCTCTAATGTGAGAGGAACACAAAAAGAGTGCGCATCTCTAATGTGAGAGGAACACAACAAGAGTCCGCAGCTCTGATGTGAGAGGAACACAAAAAGAGTCCGCAGATCTAATGTGAGAGGAACACAAAAAGAGTCCGCAGCTCTGATGTGAGAGGAACACAAAAAGAGTCTGCAGCTCTGATGTGAAAGGAACACAAGAAGACTCTGCAGCTCTAATGTGAAAGGAACACAAGAAGAGTCTGCAGCTCTGATGTGAGAGGAACACAAAAAGAGTCCGCAGATCTAATGTGAGAGGAACACAAAAAGAGTCCGCAGCTCTGATGTGAGAGGAACACAAAAAGAGTCTGCAGCTCTGATGTGAAAGGAACACAAGAAGACTCTGCAGCTCTAATGCGAAAGGAACACAAGAAGACTTCGCAGCTCTGATGCGAGAGGAACACAAAAAGAGCCCGCAGCTCTGATGCGAAAGGAACACAAAAAGAGCACGCAGCTCTGATGCGAAAGGAACACAAAAAGAGTCTGCAGCTCTGATGCGAGAGGAACACAACAAGAGTCCGCAGCTCTGATGCGAGAGGAACACAAAAAGAGCCCGCAGCTCTGATGCGAGAGGAACACAAAAAGAGTCTGCAGCTCTGATGCGAGAGGAACACAAAAAGAGTCCGCAGCTCTGATGCAAGAGGAACACAAAAAGAGTCCGCAGCTCGGATGCGAGAGGAACACAACAAGAGTCTGCAGCTCTGATGTAAGAGGAACACAAAAAGAGTCCGCAGCTCTAATGTGAGAGGAACACAAAAAGAGTCCGCAGCTCTGATGTGAGAGGAACACAAAAAGACTCCGCAGCTCTGATGTGAAAGGAACACAAAAGAGCCCTCAGCTCTAATGTGAGAGGAACACAAAAAGACTCCGCAGCTCTGATGTGAGAGGAACACAAAAAGACTCCGCAGCTCTGATGTGAAAGGAACACAAAAAGAGTCCGCAGCTCTAATGTGAGAGGAACACAAAAAGAGTCCGCAGCTTTGATGTGAAAGGAACACAAGAAGACTCCGCAGCTCTAATGCGAAAGGAACGCAAGAAGACTCCGCAGCTCTGATGCGAGAGGAACACAAAAAGAGCCCGCAGCTCTGATGCGAAAGGAACACAAAAAGAGTCTGCAGCTCTAATGTGAGAGCAACACAAAAAGAGTCCGCAGCTCTGATGTGAGAGGAACACAAAAAGAGTCCGCAGCTCTGATGTGAGAGGAACACAAAAAGAGTCCGCAGCTCAGATGTGAGAGGTACACAAAAAGAGTCCGCAGCTCTAATGTGAGAGGAACACAACAAGAGTCCGCAGCTCTGATGTGAGAGGAACACAAAAAGAGTCTGCAGCTCTGATGCGAGAGGAACACAACAAGAGTCCGCAGCTCTGATGTGAGAGGAACACAAAAAGAGTCTGCAGCTCTAATGTGAGAGGAACACAAAAAGAGTGCGCAGCTCTAATGTGAGAGGAACACAACAAGAGTCCGCAGCTCTGATGTGAGAGGAACACAAAAAGAGTCCGCAGCTCTGATGCGAGAGGAACACAACAAAAGTCCGCAGCTCTGTGTGCTGAGTGCCACAATAAGATGGCTGCAGGGCGCCCTGCATCCATATATATGGCCAGGTGCATCGAACTCTAAAGGCATTTGTAAATTGAACATATGGGCGGCAAGAATAACAGCTTTTTGAAGAATCCATCTTCCTTGCACTGCAAGGAACCAGTCTCTACAAAGTGCCGTATGTGGCTACCGAAAGTGCTTTGGCCATGCACACTTTCAATAATTCAGGGATAGGTTTAGAACCAAGCTTCTAAGCCAAAGTGGAAATGGCCGCCATACTGTTCTCTCAATGGAGAGCTCTATTGATTACCATATTTTTCCAAGCAGGTTTACTATCAAATGGGATCCCCAAGTAGGAGAATGAGTCCACAACCTTCATGCTACTGAAGTGTATCCGAAAGTTTGGAAGCTTCTTTGGGTAGTTCCCTTCCTCCATGACATAGGATTTTTACTCATTGACCCGTAGGTCCAAGCTAAGCATACATCTGGTGTACTTCTCTATCAGCGCCTGCAGTGCCCCCTGGGTTCTAGCTATAAGCGCTGCTTTCGCATAGAGAATTATAGGTAGTGGAACAGAGCTGAGGCATGGCACATCTTCAGGTACCCTTGTAAGCGCTGCCTCCACCCCCTTGGTATATAATGAGAATAGAAAGGGGGCCAGGACGCGGCCCTGTGTAACTCCTCGGCAAACCTCGAAGGGACTGACCCACTCTCCATTCTTCCCATATCGGTCACAGGCAGTGGCCTGAGAATACATCTGTCGAATAAAACAATAATGGATTTATCTATACCCATGTCTTCCATGAGTGACCCTAACTTCGAGTGGGAGACACAGTCGAAAGCAGCCGAGAGATTGTTTGTTTTATAACACACAGGACCTGCAGCAAAAGTGTTCAGGGAATAGTCTGGGAAGTTTTGTCACCTGATTTATGTTCGGCCCAGGAAAAGCAGCCACACATTCACTAGTGGCAGGCATGAATGTTTAATCAGCAGCAACTTCCCTGCTTGTGGAACCTGAGGAAGAAATGCACAATTCAGAACCAGCCCTCTTTGACCACAGCGGACACATGAACGGATCCATTTTAGGAGTGTTGTAAGCAGGCAACGGGAGTGGATGTGAAGAGTCAGTTGTGTGGCCTCCTCTGTGTCCAAACCATAGAAGAAGCTACAAGGGCACTTTTACCACACTAACAAGTGGCCAGGATGTTTTCACTGCTGGAGGGCTCTGCTCGATTGCTCCCTGATTCACACTACTACTTGTGGGGTCCTGGTACCCATCAATGTGTCAACCTGGACTTCTCCTACCAACCACGTGAAGCCAGGACTTGTATTTTGACTTCCAGACTTCTGGAGGACTGTGGGAAGCCTGTCAGGCCACTCCACACAAGCTGCAACCTCACAGGGCCAAACAATACACACCTTTCAACCTATGATCTTCCCTGTAGCATGAAATCGGAATCTACAGACTGTTGTGAATGTTGTCGTTTGAGATGTCATCAGTGATGCCATAAACGATGGCATAGAACATGTCATGAGTGATATAATATGTGAAGTCATGAGCAGTGCATGGCGGGGGCGCAAGTTATACTTAGCTCTGCTAACTATAACTGGTGAATTTCTGTGTTCAAAACATTAATGTTGTCACTGACATAATATGCGAAAGGAGAAAACGAGGTAGTGGTGGATGCACTGCAAAGCCTCACAGAAAACTGGGCTAGTATGCACGATTTATCTTTATATCAAAGTGTACATTTGGTGCCTCTCAGGGTAAGATACCCCACTACCCAAGGTATCAGTGATACAAGAAACAAAAGTGACTTGTATAGCGTAATTAACAGAGGGAAAACCCGGTCACTCCTAAAGTTTCACGTAAATTCAAATGTAGTACATTGTTTTACACCAAAAAACACCAGGATGAAGAAAGATTCCTACTATTTCAGGAAACCACGAAAATTATTCCATAGATCATTCATTAATAGATTTATTTACGATAACATAGAAGGGAAACAAGGGACTGGCACATGGATATTAAACAATACATTATACAACAGAATTTTGTGTGGAATGCATAATGGTCCAGTCTTTGTCGTGAAGGAAACCGATCACAGCCAACGCGCGTTTTGTCACCACCGTAACTTTCTCAAGGCTTCTTAGTTGGTCGAATAGATGCTGGAAATGTCAGCGGCTCGATAGTCACAAAGACGGATCCTCAGTAGTTCAAAATTGAAGGCTTGTGTCCTCCTTCCTATTCAATTCCGAGATAAGAAATTCGTCCTCCAGACGAGTTCTAGAGACACGTGCACAGTCTCAGAGATGCTTTTTAAGGGTCTTATCACAGTGCCCTAATCATTTGAATAGTGTCTGACCACGCTACAAGGGATCAGTGATGTTACAGTCTATACATCTTTAGAACTTTTTCCTTGGAGGATGAATCTCTTGATTGAGAATGGAATAGGAAAGGAAGGAATGAACCTTTATGTTTTAACTACTGACTACTATTTCGAAATGAATACTGTTTGACTACGCGACAAGGAATCTTTGAAGTTACTGTGAACATGTCTCTAAAACTCGTCTGGAGGACGAATTTATTATCTCGGAATTGAATAGGAAGGAAGACACGAGCCTTTACGTGAAACTTTAGGAGTGCCGGGGTTTTCCTTCTGTTGTCACTGACATATTCATGTAACTAAAATGTTACTTTAACCTTTGTTTTTTTCAGTAAATTCCAAAGATTTTTAAAAAACAAACATATCTTTTTATCCCACCTACCTATAATGTTACTTTAAACTTTGACTTTTTCAGTGAATTTCTGTTTTTTTATGCAAAGTACTAGAACAGTGTTTCCCAAACTGGGGTCCGAGGACCCCCAGGGGTCCGTGGCACATTCTCAGGGGGTCCGCAGGCAGCAGTTTTAAAAGCACTGCAAAGTTCATTGTAAAATTAACAGTTTTCCAGCAACTATAAAAGTGTCAAGAAAATGCCAGTGATTAATGTACCTGCTGGAGAGAGATGAGAGTTTTGTCCAGTGGCAGCTTTGACTTATCTAATGTGACACAGAGGGTTAATATACCTACTGCACAGAATGTGTACAATGCATTTTAAAAAACAGATTTTATGTGCATAGGTCAGTGGGTTACTGATTTTGTCAGAGAGATTCTTTTGTTACTATGAAGTTCATAAGTGACAATCGTAATCTAGCACAGTGACCTTTAAACTGTCATCAAAGAGCTGCTTGCAAACTGCATGGTAAAAATTAGTAACATATGTTTATTCCCAGTCTATCATTATCCTGATGCTGCTAAAAAGGTTTATTAGGGTGGAAATACATTTTTCTTGTTAAAGTCAATGCTAACCACTGTGTTATGTTCTGAATCCTGAGTTTGTGCTTCTCCAGACCAAGCACTCTTTAAAAATGCCTACCAGTATGAATGACATGTGAATCCTACACCTTGTAGTCCCCTTTGCCTTATGTAACATTTTCTATACACTGATTTACACGTATGATTCTTTATCTCTATATGTGTGTGATGTAAAGTGCTCTGACATCCTACAATGGTATGAGAGATGCTAAAATAAATTAAATACATGTGACAGCGGGGATATGGAGAGATGAGAGGCACCATTGGAGGGTGATAATAAGAGAATCATTGAAGAACCCCAACAAAGATTGTCGTATCGTGGTGCATAGTAAGGTCTTTATTTACAATTCTTTAAAAGCTAATACAATTCATTATATAATGATTATTGTGTTGTAGACAGCACCATTGTTTCCTAAATTGTTTTGGGGGGAGAGCCTCGCAAAGCCCTCTTTGTAGTGGTGAGGCTCATTCACTGCACTTTGTGTGCACCGTATAGGGACTGGTCTGAAAACATTTGTCAGGGCTGCTTTGGGTTTCCAGTCAGGCCCTGGCAGGAGCAGGAGCCTCGTACTGCGAAATAAAACCAAACATTTAAAAGTTAGTCACGGAGATGCAGCACCAACCGTCCCATTGAAAGTTTCCGTTTCTTTGCAAATTCTTTCAATATAAAATACGAAGGGGGATATTTACAACAGAATTGGCGGAGCGTGTCATTAGTCTCCTTGGCTTAACAACACACTCCGCCACTTCAGAAATGCAGGGCTGCACCATATTTACAAGAATATGGTGCAGCCTTGTGTTTCCCCCTGCGCTGGCACTACACTTAGCAGTGTAGCGCCAACGCAGGCACCCTTGCACCATAGTGCAAGAGTGTCTGCGTGCAGGGGAAGATTGTTTATGTGCAGGAAGTTCCCACTTCCTGCACATGAACAGTTTTGAAATGCCGTTTTGTCACCTCTATGTGTGCTGCCTAATGCAGCACACATGGAATTTACAAACCGTAATTTTTATTAAAGATTATTTATGTGCAGGAAGGGTCAGCTTCCTGAACATAAACAATCCAAAGTGTCTTGCTTTTTCCGTGGGAAAAAGCAAAAACGAGGAGAAATAAGGCATTTCCCCTCGTTTCGCCAAGTTAAGACCAGGTTTTTCATGGTCTTAAGTTAGGTGCTGTCTCCTATTTAAGCTGCCCTTGTAAATATGGGGCAGCATCAAAATCAATGGGTGTTGGGGTGCCCACTGCAACTCCCACTGCCCACCTCTTTCACGCTAAGCATTTCGTGAAAGGGGGCCTTATTTACAAGGCAGCGTTTAGCCACAATAAGTGGCTTAACGCTGCCTTGTAAATAAGGCGAAGCCCCTGTCGCCACAGGAACATCGCAAAAAGTAACATTCCCATGGCGATAGGGACTTGTAAATATGCCCCTAAAATCCTTAGTAATTCGAGTATTTGTTTTGTGTGCACCCATGTGTTTATTTTTTTCGAATTACTGTTTTAATGTTTGAAATTTAAATTCGACAAATTGCTTGGGGGTCCCCGGCTTCCAGTGGTGACTCAATTGGGGTTCTCAGGAGTCAAAAGTTTGGGAACCACTGTACTAGAATATGCCTCTTCACTCCGCATACCATTATCCCGCATGCTGTCACAACGCGGTCGTAACAACGACCGCGTTGTGACAACGCATACCATTACCCCGCAAGTCGTTACAACGATTTGCGGAGGGGGGCACTGGATGTTTGAATAGTAAAATTTACTATTCCAACTCCAGTCTGTGCGGACAGTAGGGAAGGTGTTGGATTTTAAGTCCAACACCTTCTCCCCCCTCCGCAAGTCTTTGTAAAAACATTAATAAATACATACATGTATTTATTTTATTTCCTACCCTATAAGACCACACCAACAACAGACTTCAACTTTTTCAATTAAATGTACTTCCATAATTAACATAATTATTAATCAATAAAAAAAATTTATTTAAAAAAACGAATAAACATTAGTTTACTACACACACTTCAACACTATAATGTCTACAGCACACACCTAAATTTAACTATAAAATATTAAAACACAATTCAAATGTATATTTAAAATAAAAACTATTACTATTAACAACTAATTATAAAGTAAGAATATGTATTTAATACCCACCCTTTAAAAACAATTACCCAAAATAAATATCAAATAATTAACATTAATTAACAGCTATATATTAATTAATTAAACTCAAATTACTTCCCATCCATAACCCTTATAAACACCACAACACACACCTAAAATTAATTTCACAATTGCCATAATACATTTATCATTAATTTAATTATTATTAATTAACAAATACTTATTGATAAAAAATAAATAAACTACTTAACACCCTTTACCCATATAAACCCCAAAACACACACCTAATATTAAGTACACAATTACCATAATTAATTGACAATTAATTAATTATAATAATTAACAACCAACTAATAATTAATCAATTAACAAATAATGGCCAGAACCCAGCTTGGCCTTCAGAGGGCCCTGTTAACTTATATTGATTTTATGGATAACAGGGGTCTAAAAATAAATGTTACAAAGACTTTTGTGATGTCCTGTGGGAAGGGGAAGAATTAGTGTAGAAGCCTAGCTACGGGGGACGGCAGAATTGAATCAACTAAAAGTTTTCTTATCTTGGAATTTTACTGGAGGATTTGGGTTCCTGGGGATCAGCGGTTAAGAGAAGGACGTTTTTGTTTAAAAGGTCAACCGGGGCATTGATGCTTTTTTCAAGAAAAATGGGGAAAAGGCCCCCGGGAATATTAATGAAAATTTACCAAGCAAAATGCATTAGCATTGCCATATATGGGGCGGGGATCTGGGGTTTTCACTACGTTTCGTCAATCCAAGTGGTTGAAAACGCTTTTTTAAGGTTCATTTTAGCCGTTCCCCGGAGTTCTTCCATTTTTAATTGTCATAACGAACTGGGAATTTCCCATATCTCAGATTTGATTAGAATCCAACCAATTTTACTTTGGCACAGAGTTTGGACCTCTCCTAGTTTAGGCCTTAATCGTGAGATTATAAAAGATTCTATGGGATTAGATCAGGCCCAAAAAAAATCCCCTGTTTAAACTATATAAGTAATTTATCGCATGATTTATGTAGACCTGATTTTTACTCTAATCCAGACACTATGAGCACTTTATCGAGAAAGGAGCTTAAATCCTTATGCTTAAATCATTTTGAATCCCTTAGATTAGAGGCAGAGATAAGTAAAAATTCTGTGATTCAGCATCAACTGAGTCTGTCTAGTAATTCTATTCAGCTCTATTTAGTGTGCTGCTTACAGGAATTTGATAGATATATACTGCCAAGGCTTAGATTTGATTGTTTCCATCGCTTGGTTTCTTTTCCTGCTATAAATGAATGGTCCAGGAATCTCTGCCACTGTCCTTGTGACAACGTTGCATCACAAACTACAATGCACGTTGTTCTTTTTTGCAAATTTTATGTTAAAGAAAGAGCTAGATGGATTAAGCCTATTTTAAAGCAGGGAGGTTGGCAGCAATGTCGCCCGGCATTTCTTTTTTTTAAACTATTGGATAATGTGTACGGTATTGGAGAAATGACGGGGCTCTTGAAAAGTATCTTGAGGAAATGAAGAAGTTTAACCTGTTAACTCTCGTGCCGTAAAATTATGTATAATTGGATTAGCTGTATTTACTAAGGTATTTTTATTGTAAATCTCAAAGGATTTGTTGTTATTCTATTTTGTGCTTTTATGATTTTATTATTTTTAAAGTCGAATAAAGCATTTACTGACTGACTGACTGAAAATTAATCAATTAAAAAGAAATTACATCCCAAACTTGACACCTATTAACACCAAAACACACACCTAAAATTTATTACACAACTACTATAATTAATTACCAATTTATTAATTAACTTAATTACCAACAAATTATTAATTCATCAATTAAAAATAAATTACTTCCCACCCTTTACACCTATAAACACCAAAACACACACCTAACATTAATTACACAATTACCATAATCAATTACAAATTAAATAATTATTATTGACGATCAACAAATTATTAATGAATTAATAATAAATTACTTTACAGATTTAACACTATAACATCTACATTAAACAAATACTAATAAATAAAAAATAATCAATACATTTAATATAATTAAGTCACTTCCCATCCTATTCCCCTATAAACCCACAACCCACTACGGAACTAAAAACGCAACATTCAAATAAAACAAAAATTTTATAACTACTAAAAATTTAGCACATATATTAAAAAAACAAACCAATTCTTAAACAAAAAATATACATCAAATACACTTAAAACGCACTAAAATACATAATACGAATTCAAAAGTCGATATTTTTAACAACTATAGTTTTGCAAATAATATTAAACACTTCAATATTTTTAAAATCTAAACTACTTACCTTAAGTCGATATTCTTGACCACGATATTCTTGCTGTCGATATTTCTGAACCACGATATTTCTGATTCGACATTTGTGCAACTCGATATTTTAAACTCGATATTCTGTTTGCATACCACGGGGAAGGAGGCCATGCGGTCCCCTGCCCCATTTCATATTGCATCTCGGGGGCCAAAATCAGCCGGGATAGTGGTGCCTCACAGTCCTTTTCCTCTAATAAAAAAATTAATAAATATAAGGCCAGGCCCTGGGGAATGGGGTCCCTGGGGCCGAAATCATCCCAGCGAGGGGGGCTGTGCAGCCCTACTTCCTCATTTATTAATTGGCAAGCCCCAGGTAAGGGGTCACCGGGGACAAAACTGGCTGGGGCGGTTGGCCACGCGGCTCCCATCCCCTATTAATATAATAAAATGCCGGTCCCTGGGGGATGCGATCCCATGGCTGAAATCAGCCCTGCCCCCCCCCCCATGGTATAATATCCAGGCCCCGGGGGATGGACTCGCTGGGGCTGAAATTGGCCCGGGGTGGAAGACTGGGCGGCCCCTCTCCCCATTCTATTGTGCCTGGGTACTGTGGGATGGGGTCCCCGGGGTCGAAATCAGTCCAGGGCGGGGGACTGAACAGCCCCCTCGCCATTTAATTATGGCCAGGCCCCGGTGAAGCCAGTGAAATTCAGCAGTTATAGTTACTTGAGGTAACTATAAATTACACCCCCGTAATGCACTGCTTATGACCTCACATGTAGTACCTTGGGATATATGTTTAACACTCATAAACTTTGAGAAAACACACACTCATTGGATGATGCCATTAGTGATATCATCAGTGATGTAACTGACATGAGTGATGCAATATGTGTGGTCATAAGCATTGCATTGCTGGGGCGTAAGCTATAGTTAGTTCAGGTAACTATAATGTCTGAATTTCATTGGTGTTGTACAAGTGAAATGTGATACTAACTACAACGTCTCTGTAACCTTTGTTTTTTCAGTGAATATATATATATATATATCCACTTCAATTAGTTTGGGCAGAAACCCGAGCCACTTTTAATGGCGGGCCATGACGAGGTAGCAAACCCTGAACATCCAAAACAATTGTTATCCAAACATCCAAGAAACGATGTCACGGCCACAAACAATCCTTAACAGCGTGATTTTTATTATTTAAGCCAAGTCACTAGAGTGACTTGGCTTGAAGATTCAAAATCACGCTGTGAAGGATTGTTTGTGGACGTGACATCGTTTCTTGGATGTTTGGATAACAATTGTTTTGGATATATATATCGCCAGTAGGTAGTTATAGTTAGGACCAAGTTTCCATAGGAAGAGCATTTTTTGTTTTGCTTATAACTTTGGCGTCGTTTGATGAATCTTCATGAACTTTTCCAAACTAATTCTTTGTTCATATCAGCTCCTATGTGAGAAGTTTGGGGGTGATTCGTCAAGGGGGGGGCCGAGAAAAAAGTGGGGTCCCAAAACGTGTTTTCTCCATGTTAATTTCCATAGGAACCTTTAGACAAGGATACAGGTCGAACGGGTGAACGGAATTGCCCCAAATTTGGCAGGAAGAAGGGTCTTGGTCTAGAAAGCCCACTTTTGTCTATTTGGTGTAAATCCGTTCAGTAGTTTTGAAGAAGTATCAAAATTTACAGATATTCTCGTGCAGCTGGGGGCGGGTCCACCTGGGCCTTTACTCTTGGCCTACGCCGCCTGGGGTCGCTGGCGCGCTGCCCTGGGGAGGCGGCGGGGGACATGTCAGAGCGACGGGGTGCCGAGAGCAGCCGTTGCCGCCGCCCCCTTTCCGGTGCCCCTCTGGGTGATCGTCCCTGGGCTCACAAAATCTACGGGGTGATTAGGTGGTGCGGCCGGATCCTTCCTGCACGCCTGGTGCTCCCGCTGTGACTTTATCATCCAGGCCTCCGCCATCTGTGGTCCACCTGGTGAGACGATCGCTTGCCCGGGGGGTGAGGACCATCGCCCCCCCCTTACTCCCTCACTGTTAAGACTGACTTTCATCCTCATGGGCAAGGGTGGGCCGAGTGGGGCCGGCCCCAAACAGGGCACCATGTACCAGTACGCCACGGCGCCGGGTGGTGCGCCCGGCGGTAGTGTGAGCAGCACGGCCCCTGACAATGCAGCCCTCTTGGCAGAGATCAACAGTGCCCGGGACATTTTGGACGCCAAGATTGGTGCGGTGGGTTCGGAAGTCTCTTTTCTGCGACAGGACCTCCGCAAAGCAGTGGACCGGATAACTGAGGCCGAAACAAGAGTGTCCACAGTTGAAAATTCGGTGACCTCCCTTCAAAAGAAAGTAAACAAGCTATCCGTAGTCACGCAGGAACTGGCTTCTAGGGTGGAGGATGCAGAGGGGCGCGCACAACGGAACAACCTGCGCTTCGTGGGCCTGGCCGAGGGTTGTGAAGGGGCGTCTATGACAAACTTTATCACCACGTGGCTCAAAGACATCCTGCCTAAAGATCTCTTATCCTCCGCCTTTGTTGTTGAAAGGGCACAGAGGGCCCTGACGTGGAGGCGCCCCCCCCAGGTGAGGCCCCAAAGCCTGTCATCGCCAAGATCATGAATTATGCTGACCGAGATGCTCTTTTGCGATTCGCCAGGACGCACAAAGACTGCTATATACACGATTCCCGCTCCATTTTAATATTTCTGGTCTACACACACCTGGTCCAGCAACAACAACAATCCTTCATGGCCGCGAAGCGCAGATTTAGGGAACTAAATGTTAAATACATGTTACTATATCCAGCTCGGATGCGAGTAATTTATAACTCCAAGTCATAGTTTTTCGATACCCCCGAGGCGGTCTTCGCATGGTCAGACGAGCGCCCTCAGCTCCGTGCAGACTGTCCACCAGTTGTAGACTCGGACTCCTCCCGCAGCTCTCGCACTCAGAGGCCACGTCGCAACAAGTCCCAGAAGCGTCGGGGTCCTGGCTCGGATAGAGTGTTACCGAGCCCCGAGCGACAGCCGTGAAGTCTCCGGACTGCTTCGTACCTCATGAGGCGATTTAAATGACACTGCATTGGGCAAATGTTATATTGGTAATGCCGTTCTCAGGGCGGGCGTGGGGTTTGACCACGGGCTGTCAGGCCACGGACGCCGTACAGTTCTTGTTCTCATAGGTTCATGGGGTGGGGGGGATCCCTTGGTGTAAATTCTGTGGGCTACCCGTTGGGGGTCTGCCACTGTTTACACCTCGACAGATGCTCCTTGTTTCTGGTAGTGGCAGGTGGGGGGATATCCGTGATGATGTGTTGTTGGTGTTTTTTGTTTCTTTTGGTTTGTTCTATATGCAGGCGATGGTGTGTCTTTTCAGCAGCTCTGCTAGCTCTACTCAGCTGATATTGCAACTCCCATGACACCCGGTGCTGACAGCTTCCTCGGGGACCTTATGGTGGTATCATGGAACGTCCGGGGGCTATTGAACAAGGTGAAACGAGGAGCCATACTGCGACAGGCGAAGAGGTATGGGGCAGATGTCCTGCTTTTACAAGAAACTCATTTAATGGGTACGAAGGCCCCGTGCCTAGCTCGCTTTGGGTTTTGTCACGTTTACCACGCAGGGTTCACATGAGGCTCTAGGGGGGTGGCGATGCTCGTACATCGTAGAGTTCCATTTGCGTACCTGGCACATAGGGTGGACCCTGGAGGCAGATTTCTCTTTGTCACGGGCACGTTCTGTGGCGAACAGATTACGATTGGTAGCGTTTATGCCCCTCCCCCACTAGGAGCCACCTTTATCGAAAAGTTACTTGGGGTATGGGGCTCCCTTCCGACTGGGTTGACACTGCTGGATAGGGATTGGAACGATACAATGGGGCCGCTGGACCGCAAGCGGGTCGGTGACGCCCCTAAATCATCGGGTCCGACCAAACTATATACCCTGACATCCACAATGAACTGGGCACATATGGCGCGAATTCCACCCTTCGGAGCGTGAATACACATATTTGTCGACGGTCCATGGGTCCCTGTCCCATTTGGATTATTTTTTCGTCCCCCGGCTTTATCTTCGTAGATTCTCTCAGGTACGGCATCAACCCCGGGGTCTGTCCGATCATTCTCCGGTCACAATGCAATTCCACACGGCCTCCCGCAGGCCCCCGTTCTGCTGGAGGATGTCCCCGAGGCACCTCTGCACTCCGGCTTATCGTGATATGCTCCATACAGCGATTACTACTTACTTAGCAGAAAACAGCCCCTCAGCTCCCTCGAATATTGACCTCTGGGAGGCGCTCAAGCCCACTGTCCGTGGATACGAAATTAGCTATTGCACGCAGGAGAAACGTACACGTCGTGTGCAGCTCGACGCCCTTGAAATGCGCCAGGCGGACTTGGCTTCCCAACTCAGTGCCAATCCCTGCCCCATTATTCGACGCAATTTAGTACTCGCCAGTATTTGCTTAGCGAAGCCAAAGAGATATGTGAGGCTTCGCAACATCAGATATACCAGTGGGGGGATAAGTCCAGTACAATGCTGCCAAGATTGTGCCGGGCGAACAGTGCCCCGGCCGTCACGCCGGTTATCCGAGGCCTGGACGGGTCCCTGCATACATCGCCGGTGGGTGTAGCAGAAGAATTTTCAAATCACTTTACATCACTCTACGCCCGGAAGGAGCAGATTTCTGCGGAACTCATAGCGGAGTTCCATGTGGGTATCCCCCCTCGTAAGCTCTCGGACTCTGTCCGGGAGCGCCTGGAGCTTCCTATTACATTAGAGGAATTAACTGGCGCCCTTAGCGCGATCCATCCAGGCCGAGCCACGGGTCCCAACGGGTTCCCCATGGAATTTCTTAGATCCCATATGCCTCTCTTGGGACGGCATCTGCTGGCGACCATTGGTGACGCGTCGGGCAAGGCTTCCTAGAGACTGGCGTCACACGGAAATCGGGCTTTTTCTCAAACCAGGCCGCCCCCCGAAGACCCTTCTTCATATCGGCCCATATCGCTGATCAATTTCGAACCTAAACTGCTAGGGAAAGTTTTGGCAGACCGCCTTCGGGGTGTATTACCGATTTGATACACCCCGACCAGTCGGGCTCCATGCCGCGGAGAGCCACTAGGCATAACATCAGAAGAGTTCATAATGCTATCGCGGCTGCCCCCACATTAGGCCGTCCAGCTGCCCTATTGCTAGCCGATATTGATAAAGCATTCGATTCACTGAGCTGGGTTTACCTTTTCCAGCTGCTCAAAGCTATCAACTTTGGACCTCGGTTCCTGTCATATGTACACCTACTATACACTGACCTGACGGCATCGGATCGAATCGCGGGACACCGCTCTCGCCCATTCCCCATACAGAGGGGTACACGTCAGGGATGCCCACTGTCTCCTCTGCTGTTCGCTCTGGAAGTCGAGCCCCTGGCGGCATGGGTCAGGAGTGACCCAGTGCTCAGGAGATTCGAGTGGTCCCGCTCACGATCAGATCGGATTGCGTTGTATGCTGACGACGTTCTTTTCTTCATGACGGAACCGTGGTTTTTGGGCCCTCGTATATTGGAGATCCTCAGGGTATTTGGTGGCACCACCGGCCTCCACGCCAATCCAGCTAAATCTATCCTGTTCCCAGTATGTGGACACCAAGGCTGCGAATCGTGGGCAGTACAATTATCCCGGGCCTCAGAGGGTTTTAAATACTTAGGGATTTTTATCTCCCCGTGCCCCAAGATTTCATGGGCTCATAACATCACCCCTCTGTTGGTTAGCCTTAAAAATGAAACGAGAGTATGGTCCGCTCTTCCATTATCCCTATATGGGTGCTCAGCCATTTTTAAAATGGTCTCTCTGCCTCGGATCCTACTTCGCACTTGCGTTCAGTCTACGTATTGCGGGGGGATTGCGGCTGCAGACATTTACTCATACTACGTCGCATCTCACATCCTTGTAATCAACGAACTTTGGTATAATTCTCCCACTGATCCGGCCTATGGTATCGGGCAGGCCGCAATGGAGCGGGTCCCCCTGCTCCATTTGCTCTACAGCTACAGAAGGCTAGATCATTTACCGCCTGCTAGTAAACAAGCCGTCCAGCTATGGAGGGCCAAGACCAGACAAATGGGTTGGAGGGGGCGTCTTACTAGACAGACTTCCTTGTGGCAGGGTACGTACCTGAGATCTGCTGACACGTTGAGAGGGTTCCGGGGTTGGGACCTGGTGGGGATCTCTACCCTGGGCTATGTTATGAAGGGCTCGACCTTAAAATCATTCCAGCAACTACAGACCGACTTTAGCCTCCACAAGTTGCAATTTTATTAATTTTTACTGCTCCGACACACACTCACACCCCAGATCCGCAATATGGAGGCCCTCCCTGAGTTTTCACCCCTTGAGGGTCGCCTGTTGATGGGGGACCTCGGATTGCACAAAATCAGGCAAATATACCAAACGTTGACGACACACACCCCCACCACCCTAGCCAATACCCGGCTAGCCTGGACTGCAGACATTCCCGAATTGGCGGATGACGATTGGGCGGAGGCGATCGCAAGTCCGCGGGGCACAGCCGTTTCCACCCGGTTCAGACTCATCCAATTCAAATACTTACACAGAGTCTACTACACGAGGGTGCGATTGTGGCGAATGGGGGTCATTCAGTCCCCTGAGTGCCTGCGGTGTGGCAGAGAGGAGGGATCCATCTTCCATACGGTTTGGACTTGCACAGCCCTACAGCCCTTCTGGAACAGAGTCAGGATGTGTCTTAATGAGGTGCTGGGGTGGATGCTTCCACTGGACCCACGGCTGTTCTTGTTACATTCCACTGACGATATAGGGGGGAACAGATACAAACAGCACCTGCTGTTCCTCGCCCTTAATATAGCCAAGCGGGACATAGCGCAGGGATGGAAGGCATCCTCTCCCCCGACTATAGGCAAATGGAAGTCTGAATTGGATAAGTGTATGGGTGCTGAGATGGCTGTATTTGAGGCTAGGGGCTGCCCATGGAAACATCGCAAAGTATAGGCGCGATGGGCAGCTTACCGCGGAATTGATTTGCCCCCTGTCCCTGAGGACGACCCCTGATTTGCTCTCCCCGCTCTTCGTCATGCGTCCCTTAGGGTGGTAACGATGGCCTGCTTTAATATTTTACTGGGTTGTCTGCTGTGAATCTGCTGAATCATGTATTTTTATTTAGACACTGGTTCATTGTCTGCACAATGTTTAGATTTTTATTTTCCCTGCACGTTCTGCAAGGTTTTGTTTTTTTCATAGAAATGGTTATCGATGCGCACATTATTCAACTGCTTCACTGTACGATTGAGGGGCCGTTGCCCTGTGTATCGGAATATGACCAAATACATTTTGTTATTACATTTTTTTTTTTACAGATATTGATATTTGGGAATTTTGCCATCTGATTGGCTGAGGCGTTACGAGCACGAGCTTGCTGCTTATTGGCTGTGAGCGGTGCGAGCGGTTGCAACTAGGAAGTGTTGACCGCCATTCTGATTCTGTTGAAGCGAGTAAGGGGGAAAAAGGGCAAAAAAAGTAGGAAAGAGGAGGGTAGGAGCACTGTAACGTCTGTGGGGTGTTTAGGGTGTGCTATACAGCGAGTGTGAAGCGAAGTATTTAGTTCTACCGGTGTGAAAGTGCTGTTTTGCTGAGAGTGAGAGGGTGCTGAGGCGAGGTGCCGGTACACTCAGGGATGAAAGCGTTCACCTAAACCGTGAGCTGAGTGCTGTAAACTGATGTGCTGAAGTATTTATCCCTACTGGTGTGAAAGTGCTGTTTTACGCAGTGAGATGGTGCTGAGATGAAGTAGCGACGGCGAATACGCCTGTGCCAAAGTTTTAAGTGAAAGTAAGTGTCGCGTTAGCCATCCCTGGACACGTGTTTCGAGGTAGTTGCCTCTCGTCAGCAGGGAGTAGGTATATGTGTGGGGTTGCCGCGTAGACTGCCAAAAAAGTATTCTCAGGTAAAGTACCACTCATCGTGCGCAGGTGCTGATCCATGGGCTCGTCAGCCCCACCGGCTCAAGGGAGCCTGAATACAAACAAAAGTCCGATTGGCCGCACTCTGCTCGTCCTACCAGCGTGTTACCCCAAGGAATTGTGGTCCATGAAGTAGCAACGGCGAATACGCCTGTGCCAAAGTTTTAAGTGAATGTAAGTGTCGCGTTAGCCATCCCTGGACACGTTTTCGAGGTAGTTGCCTCTCGTCAGCAGGGAGTAGGTATATGTGTGGGGTTGCCGCGTAGACTGCCAAAAAAGTATTCTCAGGTAAAGTACCACTCATGGCGCGCAGGTGCTGGTCCATGGGCTCGTCAGCCCCACCGGCTCAAGGGAGCCTGACTACAAACAAAAGTCTGAATGGCCGCACTCTGCTCGTCCTACCAGCGTGTTACCCCAAGGAATTGTGGTCCATGAAGTAGCGACGGCGAATACGCCTGTGCCAAAGTTTTAAGTGAAAGTAAGTGTCGCGTTAGCCATCCCTGGACACGTGTTTCGAGGTAGTTGCCTCTCGTCAGCAGGGAGTAGGTATATGTGTGGGGTTGCCGCATAGACTGCCAAAAAAGTATTCTCAGGTAAAGTACCACTCATGGCACGCAGGTGCTGATCCATGGGCTCGTCAGCCCAACCGGCTCAAGGGAGCCTGAATACAAACAAAAGTCCGAATGGCCGCACTCTGCTCGTCCTACCAGCGTGTTACCCCAAGGAATTGTGGTCCATGAAGTAGCGACGGCGAATACGCCTGTGCCAAAGTTTTAAGTGAAAGTAAGTGTAAGCTACTAAATGGACCACACACTTACCTACTCCCTGCTGACGAGAGGCAACTACCTCGAAACACGTGTCCAGGGATGGCTAATGGACCAGCACCTGCGCACCATGAGTGGTACTTTACCTTATAATACTTTTTTGGCAGTCTATGCGGCAACCCCACACACTCACATACTCCCTGCTGACGAGAGGCAACTACCTCAAAACACGTGTCCAGGGATGGCTAATGCGACACATACTTTCATCGAACACTTTGGCACAGGCATAATCGCCGTCGCTACTACATGGACCACAGTTCCTTGGGGCAACATGCTGGTAGGACGAGCAGAGTGCGGCCAATCGGATTTTTGGTATTAAGGCTCCCTTGAGCCGTTGGGCTGACGAGCCCTGGACCAGCACCTGCGCGCCATGAGTGGTACTTTACCTGATAATACTTTTTTGGCAGTCTACACGGCAATCCCTCACACTCACCTACTCCCTGCTGACGAGAGGCAACTACCTCGAAACACGTGTCCAGGGATGGCTAATGCGACACATACTTTCATAGAACACTTTGGCACAGGCGTAATCGCCGTCGCTACTACATGGACCACAGTTCCTTGGGGCAACATGCTGGTAGGACGAGCAGAGTGCGGTCAATCGGATTTTTGGTAATAAGGCTCCCTTGAGCCGTTGGGCTGACGAGCCCTGGACCAGCACCTGCGCGCCATGAGTGGTACTTTACCTGATAATACTTTTTTGGCAGTCTACGCGGCAACCCCACACACTCACCTACTCCCTGCTGACGAGAGGCAACTACCTCGAAACACGTGTCCAGGGATGGCTAATGCGACACATACTTTCATCGAACACTTTGGCACAGGCGTAATCGCCGTCGCTACTACATGGACCTTAGTTCCTTGGGGCAACATGCTGGTAGGACGAGCAGAGTGCGGCCAATCGGATCTTTGGTATTAAGGCTCCCTTGAGCCGTTGGGCTGACGAGCCCTGGACCAGCACCTGGGCGCCATGAGTGGTACTTTACCTGGTAATACTTTTTTGGCAGTCTACGCGGCAACCTCACACACTCACCTACTCCCTGCTGACGAGAGGCAACTACCTCGAAACACGCGTCCAGGGATGGCTAATGCGACACATACTTTCATCGAACACTTTGGCACAGGCGTAATCGCCGTAGCTACTACATGGACCACAGTTCCTTGGGGCAACATGCTGGTAGGACGAGCAGAGTGCGGCCAATCGGATTTTTGGTATTAAGGCTCCCTTGAGCCGTTGGGCTGACGAGCCCTGGACCAGCACCTGCGCGCCATGAGTGGTACTTTACCTGATAATACTGTTTTGGCAGTCTATGCGGCAATCCCACACACTCACCTACTCCCTGCTGACGAGAGGCAACTACCTCGAAACACGTGTCCAGGGATGGCTAATGCGACACATACTTTCATTGAACACTTTGGCACAGGCGTAATTGCCGTCGCTACTACATGGACCACAGTTCCTTGGGGCAACATGCTGGTAGGACGAGCAGAGTGCGGCCAATCGGATTTTTGGTATTAACCCCTTCAGTGCCCATGACGAGATAGTCTCGTCATGGAGCGCGGTTGCGCTGTGCCCATGACGAGACTATCTCGTCATGAACCCCGCCCGCTAATGAAACGCCCGGCACAGGGCGTGGAAAGGGCGGGGCACTGAAGAGGTTAAGGCTCCCTTGAGCCATTAGGCTGACGAGCCCTGGACCAGCACCTGCGCGCCATGAGTGGTACTTTACCTGATAATACTTTTTTGGCAGTCTACGCGGCAACCCCACACACTCACCTACTCCCTGCTGACGAGAGGCAACTACCTCGAAACACTTTTCCAGGGATGGCTAATGCGACACATACTTTAATCGAACACTTTGGCACAGGCGTAATAGCCATCGCTACTACATGGACCACAGTTCCTTGGGGCAACATGCTGGTAGGACGAGCAGAGTGCGGCCAATCGGATTTTTGGTATTAAGGCTCCCTTGAGCCGTTGGGCTGACGAGCCCTGGACCAGCACCTGCGCGCCATGAGTGGTACTTTACCTGATAATACTTTTTTGGCACTCTACGCGGCAACCCCACACACTCACCTACTCCCTGCTGACGAGAGGCAACTACCTCGAAACACGCGTCCAGGGATGGCTAATGCGACACATACGTTCATCGAACACTTTGGCACAGACGTAATCGCCGTCGCTACTACATGGACCACAGTTCTTTGGGGCAACATGCTGGTAGGACGAGCAGAGTGCGGCCAATCGGATTTTTGGTATTAAGGCTCCCTTGAGCCATTGGGCTGACGAGCCCTGGACCAGCACCTGCGCGCCATGAGTGGTACTTTACCTGATAATACTTTTTTGGCAGTCTACGCGGCAACCCCACACACTCACCTACTCCCTGCTGACGAGAGGCAACTACCTCGAAACACGTGTCCAGGGATGGCTAATGCGACACATACTTTCATCGAACACTTTGACACAGGCGTAATCGCCGTCGCTACTACATGGACCACAGTTCCTTGGGGCAACATGCTGGTAGGATGAGCAGAGTGCAGCCAATCGGATTTTTGGTATTAAGGCTCCCTTGAGCCGTTGGGCTGACGAGCCCTGGACCAGCACCTGCGCGCCATGAGTGGTACTTTACCTGATAATACTTTTTTGGCAGTCTACGCGGCAACCCCACACACTCACCTACTCCCTGCTGACGAGAGGCAACTACCTCGAAACACGTGTCCAGGGATGGCTAATGCGACACATACTTTCATCGAACACTTTGGCACAGGCGTAATCGCCGTCGCTACGACATGGACCACAGTTCCTTGGGGCAACATGCTGGTAGGACGAGCAGAGTGCGGCCAATCGGATTTTTACTCACTGGTTCTGGTCTGAAGACTCAGGATGAAACCGTGAGTGTAAGCCATGAGCTGATTGCTGTAAAGTGATGTGTGTGGGCGTTGTAGGATACTGGCCGCTTTAGCATATCTGTGTAAGTAGTGTTAGTATACGTTTATACGATACAGGGAGTGGGAAGCAAACTACTCACCTCTACTTTCTGAAGACTCGAATGCAGTATTTTAGGAAGCAGGAATAAAGAAATAATCATGAAGAATATAACGCAGAATGTTGCAATGCCACTGAAGAGCAATGGTGTAATCAAGTGTGTCTAAGAAAGTGGGTGTGTGTAATAGGATGGAGGAATAAATAAATAATCGTGAAGAATATAATGCAGAATGTTGCAATGCCGCAGAAGAGAAATGGTGAAATCAGGTGTGTCTAAGAAAGTGGCTGTGTGTAAGAAAGCGATGGAGTTTGAAAGTCATATAAAGAGTGTCTTTATTTAAGTGCCATAAATGGATCCACTGGTTCAAGAGGTAAGGCATTCAGTTGAGGCAAATTCCAACCGCTTCTGCTGTATTCAAACGTAAGCTCCTGCATTAGTGAATTCCACATTACATGTTACAGTTCCGTGTGACATAAACAATACCTATAAGACATGAATGACTGTAAATTCTATAATGAAAATAAAGGTAGGATACGATTAGCACATGTATCCTTTAAGAAAAGAAACAAAAAAAAACATTGCAAAGTGTAATCATCAAACTTCTTCGGTACCCTGGTACTCCTTTGTTGTAACACAAAATTATCAACAGTAGAACAGTCAGCATCTATTGTATGGTGGATTCAATCTGGTGCGTGTCAGAATTGGTAATAGTTCTAGTCACATCGGAACTTTGAGGAGGAACACAAAATTGTGCTTCTGAGAAGCACATTAGGTACCCTTCTCGTCAAACCATACATTATTGTCTTCAGCTCTTTCAAAAAAAAATTCTTGTGCAAAGAGCTAAGGCACCGAGCTGAGGCAATCTCCAACCGATTCTGCTGTATTCAAACCTAAGCTGCTGCATCAGTGAATTCCACATTACATGTAACAGTTCCATGTGACATAAACAATACCTATAAGACATGAATGACTGTAAATTGTAGAATGAAAATAAAGGTAGGATACGATTACCACACTGTGCCAACCAGTTCCTAAACAATGCCGTGTTTTTTTATCTTGATCGCCAGTTCGTGAGCAGAGGCTGAGGATGAGCTAATTTGTGTGAAAGGGCTTTGTGGATAACAGGCAGGCAGAGAGACGTGTGTACAAAGAATAGATATGGTTTCAAAATGGATGTCGGGCTTAGGCTAATTTAGGAAGTAAATAGCGTATTTGGATAGGCCATGCATCACCCATCCCTGGTTAGACTGGAGACGTAAGGGGCAATAATGAAAACAGAGTTCAAATGCCTGAGCATACTTAGAAAGTTATTATATGAAAATAGTTCAATTGAAGTGTATTAAAAAAATTGAAAGTAAAAACTCAAAAAAGTTGGTAAAAATCAATCTAAGAAGAACGTGAATTTCTTACAAGTCTTGGAGATTGCAGTACGGAAGTTCTTCGGCAGCTTGAGATGCGTAATGTTCCAAGAGGTCATTGTTGCCATCGTGTGAGAAAAGGGAAGCGATCCAATTCATATCTTTGAAGGGACAGTAATGTTCCTCTAATGTTGGAGCGGCAATTTGAATTGGCATGCAATCTGCGATGTTGTCAAAGGTCGTACATTGCAGTAGATCCTTCGCGACTGCGCAGAAATCCCATTCCGCCACGATACTTTTTTGCGTTGCATCCGCCATTGCTCTACTGCCTGAACAATCGAGTTCATGGATTTCAAGATACTCCATTACCTGCTGAATATCGGGAGCGATTGTTGGGATGTTGGCAAAGCATACATCCATTTGCCAGTCGAATGGGCAAGTTTTGCAATAGAAAGATGGTTGCACGCAGATTGTATATGTGTAAATAAATGTCATGTTGTAGCTGGTCATGATAATAGATAGAGGCAGGCAGCCGAAAAGTTGTTCCATTTTTTCACGGTATTGATGTAGCTTCGCGTAGAGGCGTATTCTGTTGGAGATGCTTGTTGCCAAAGGGAGAGCAGTCATTTTTTACAAGCAAAAATAGTAGTAGGATGGCCGCAAAGAGAGCGAGAATTTTGGGCACTGTTCCTGTTATTCCAGAGATGATCGAATGAATGAAGTGCGGTATTATACAAACACAGTTTGAAAGGCTGTGAGAAGCCCGGAGGAGACCATATTAAAAAAGTGTGTCAGATCTTGAGTGTGAGATGTGTTGAAAATTGAGTAACAATTCACAAAGTGTAATGGGAGGTTCGAATTTAAAAGGGACTGTATTTTACTGGAAGTTCGTGCTATCTGCAGACGATAAATTTCTTTTGCAGAAGTGAGGGACACTTCGGCTGTGAAGAAAAGCGCTTTAGTTTCGTTAGTTTAATGAAATCTGTTTGCAAAGTAGGGATTCAAGGCCAAGTTGAAGTTTGGGAGTTAGTTTGTGTGGGTGGGAATAGACATTGCTACAGGAAGTTACTCGGTTTGAAACAGTAAGGACATACGGTATGCCACCTCACATTCCGTAGGAGTGCATGTTATTGAGAAGCAGATAACTGCCGTTAGAAAGCTGTGTGAATGTTGATGTGATTGTGAGAGTTGGTGTGCTTTCAAGAAAGCAGGCAAGATTGGGGGCTGTAAGCTTAGAAGTGTTGTGCAGTTGGAAATTCTTGCATAGTAATGAATGACTGCCATTGTGGTCACAGTTTGCACCTGTGAGAAAAACTTCTGTATGCTTTTTAAGACAGCGATATGTAAATGGGAGAAACCACTGCTCGTGAATAAACGCGCTACCTTATATAATCGCATACAACATGACAAACAATATGTATGTACACCTAGCAGACACAACGACACTACATACTGTGGGAACCGTGGATAGCCATGTACACAAACCAAACATGGCATGGCACCTCTGCTACATAATGCAGAAAATGGGGAGAGATGGGAGCAAAGTATGTGTGAAGGTGGCAAGTGATTCTCGATTATAAAAGTATACAATGCAAAGTGTTGAGGGGATGTGCCGGACAGACTTGAGTATGCAGAGCACACACATGTACATGTGAACATACACTTATAGTCTATTGAGTGAAGTAGATAGTGGGCAGAACCATAATAGTACAGTCAGTAGGGAAGATTTCGAAAACATAGTGCGTACGTGCCCATTCCCCCCCCCCCCCCCAAATCTTTAGTGTAGTGGGCTGGCTCGGCGTACGCAAGGCTAGTGTAGGGGTGTGAATAAAAGGCACGTTTCTCTGGGTGTGGTTCTCTTCCGGAATGGCGAACGTGTCTGCCAGGTCTGCGCAGCTTACACCGCCACAAGGTTGACGTTGTGAGTGAAGGTGGCTGCGTGAATGATGCTCTCAGCCTGCTGGTAGTCAGAAACCGTCGTGGCCGCTGCGATGCACATATGCCCCACAGTTCATCTTTCGCTACCGCATTATGTGAAAGGGGGCCCACCACGTGCCGGCGGAAGCTCCTGGGGCGAGGTCTGCGAGGTCGGAAGGGTCCTCAGATCAACGCTGGCTACCGCAACACAGGCACACAGCATTCAGTTTGAGGCCCAGCAGCGTGGAGTGCTCTGTATACTACTAACACAGTAGTTGAACAGGTACCAATAGTGGAACGGTGTCTTGATCCCACAATGGGCGATGTTAGAACTGCATCTGAGAGTGGAGATGAAGGTACTCTCTTGGAGCAGGTGCAACCAACTCCAGGTCATAATAGTGGAACGGTGTATTGATTCCAGAATGGACGATGTCCGATATTACTTGCTAGTGGGTTTTCACAGAACTCCTTCTGTTCGCGTGCATCAGACTCTGTGCTTCCGTAGGTAATTGCTGCACATGATTATTGGGATTGGCTGACTGCAGTGGCTGGAGTACACCGCACTATAGCAGGTCCGAACAGTGAAACGGGGTCTTGATCCCACAATGGACGATGTTAGAACTGCATCTGAGAGTGGAGATAAAGGTACTCCCTTCGAGCAGGTGCTATCAACTCTAGGTCCCAACAGTGGAACGGTGTCTTGATCCCACAATGGACTATGTTAGAACTGCATCTCAGAGTGCAGATAAAGGTACTCCCTTCCACCAGGTGCAACCAACTCTAGGTCCCAACAGTGGAACGGTGTCTTGATCCCACAATGGACGATGTTAGAACTGGATCTGAGAGTGGAGAAGAAGGTACTCCCTTCGAGCAGGTGCTACCAACTCTAGGTCCCAACGGTGGAACGGTGTCTTGATCCCACAATGGACGATGTTAGAACTGCATCTCAGAGTGCAGATGAAGGTCCTCCCTTTGACCAGGTGTTACCAACTCTAGGTCCCAACAGTGGAACGGTGTCTTGATCCCACAATGGACGATGTTAGAACTGGATCTGAGAGTGGAGATGAGGGTACTCCCTTCGACAAGGTGCAAGCAACTCTAGGTCCCAACAGTGGAACGGTGTCTTGATCCCAGAATGGACAATGTCCGATATTACCTGCTGCTGGGTTTTCAGAGAACTCCCTCCGTTGAAGTGCATCAAACTCTGTGCTTCCGTAGCTATTGCTGCACATCAATCAATCAATCAATAGTTCTTTATTCGGATGTTAAAAACACCATAAAAGCACATGTACACAATACAGAATCTCATTCATTTTTTTTTTTTTTTAAAAAGCAATTAAATCAATCAAGAAGAACATTTGATGAAGATAAAACAGAATAAAAAAGTCATATCACCTAGCAGATACACCACTTCTAAACGGACGCAGTTTAAACCTGATCTTTAGTTAATCTTAGTCTCAGTGCTACTTTGATAAAGTTCAGTATACAACACAGAGTCAGTGGGTCAGCTGCCCTTTGTAAAAACAATAATGCTGAGTATGCCTGAGTCATTTTAGCCCTTTTTCAGAATATCAATTAAACAAGCATTTACAATGCAACGGTCTCGGCATTGTTAAAGTTAGAGCTATTGGCAATGCTCATGACAATGCCGTTTCTTTAAATGTTTTAAAAACAAAAACATAAACAAAAATAATGTCATGAGCAATGCCAATAGCTCTAACTTTACCAATGCCGAGACCATTGCATTGTAAATGCTTGTTCTTCTAGTTTGTGCATTGGGCAAACTGTAGGATCTATTCACTGGCTCTACGAGGGTGGCAGGATTCTGCATGATATTTGGGCCATAAGTCGGTTGTTTGTTGAACTTTGCTAGTTGTCCGTTGGCTTTGTTTTTGATAATTGGACTGCATGATTTTCCTTTGGTGATGTTAGATGTTCTACAAACTTGAATCTGGGGCAGAGCTTCCACGGCTGAATAATCTTTACTAGCTCATGTTTTTAGTGCTATGGAGAGTGTGTTGATCATACCGTTTAGTTCATTAACTTCCTCCATAAGTTGCTTAGTCTGGGCCTTTAAATCAGTTATCTGGTTTCTAAACATAGCTGTACAAGAACACAAAACCCTATTAGTTGTATCATCACAACTGATACTTTCACCTTCTGGCCTCTTGGAACTCTGTGTTCCTCGGGGATTTCCAGTAGGGGTAAAAATCTATTTGAACATATAATGTCAGACTCAGTGGTGCATGTTAAGGGAGTGTATGAGCTTGGCAGAGAGGAGTTATTACTCTCTTCAAGCAAAGTATGTTCGTGAATAGAGGCTTGTTGGCCCTTTGAAGAGGATTTTTTAAACATATCAGAAATTGCCGGAGTAGCTTTTTTGGAGATTGTGGCTAAAGAAAGGGGGGTGCACTGGCCACGTTGGAAAAACTGCACGGTCCGGATGGGGCAAGTAAAATCTCCTCACAATCACCAACGAGGTTAACAATGCAATCCATGACAGCATGGGTTTTACAGAACGATTGTTTCGATGTTTTTTTTGCTTTTTTGCCTTTCTTCACAAGCACCCCCCCCCCCACACTATCCAGAGCTTTCCTCTTCCCCATTAGGTTATTCCAGAATTGTTAATTAGAGACAGGCAACACTGTATTGTTAGAAGGAAGAAATTAAGTAAAATGCAGTGGCAAAGACAAAGACAGTAAGTTGTAAACCAGAACTTGCCTCGCAATAGGGTTAAGACTACTTAAAGCATTGACCACCAGCCAAAGGAATGCATAAACTAACATATACAATGATTGAGGATATGGTTCCGTTGCCCATGGCAAGGAGAAAAAGTACATTTGGGGTCGTGGTCCGGAACTGCAAATGAAAAGCGAGTCACAGAGGGGTCGCCCTGCCCTGTCTCAGACAGGCGCAGACGGGCCCGCGCACGACCCGCAGCCAAATTTAAAGCGCCTCCTGGTGCTTTCGGATGACATGGATGTCGTGGTGGCCGGACAAGGCAGGCTGGGCGATGTAGTCCCCCTGGACCTCCCGGTAACAGCAACAACAGTAGGGGTGTAGGTTGAAGCGGGACCCGTGCTGGATTTCGGGTGACACGGTGGCCGGGCAAAGCAGGCTGGGCAATGTAGTCCCCCTGGACCCCCCGGTAACAGCAGCAGGGATGTAGATTGAAGCGGGACCCGCGCTGCGGGAGCCCACTGCTGGATTTATAGCGCCTCCTAGCGCTTTCGGATGACACCGTGTCCGGGCAAGGCAGGCTGGGCGATGTAGTCTCTCTGGACCTCCTGGTAACAGCAACAGGGATGTAGGTTGGAGCGGAAAGGCTAAACAGCTCTGCTGGGGGAGGGGCACTGTGCTATGTCACAAATGGCAGCTTCGATCGAAAACAATAAATAAAAAAAAGGCCCAAATTATCCTAAACTGAACGGTGGTATCAAAACTCACATCGAAGGGATGAGGGAAACCTCCCGAGTCCATTCCAAAATCCGAGGGAGCGTTGGAGGTCGAGTAATGGTGCCCGCTTGACTTCAGATCTTCTTGCGCATTCCGGAGCCCACCCGGCTCAGCCCCGCCAACGAACAACCAACAGGGACACCACCAGCACCTCTGTATTTCCCCTGTGTTTCTCCCGTCGCCCAGAGCCAGCCACGCCGTAAGCAGTGCGCCGGCTGCAGCAGCGGGTCTCTGTTGTAGAGTGCCTCTGGACCAGTATCACGTCTTGTGTGTCTGTCCTGTGGCTGACGGGTCTGCTTCTGCTCACCAACGTACTTGATTCCTTTAATGTTACTGGCAGCTGTGTGTTAGCTGGTTCTGGCAGTGGTCTGCTGCAGGACGTGGGGAAATGAGGCAGCCCTGTCGCAGAAAATGCTGATCAATCCGCGCCCTAGAGGTTTGTGTACCTCGAAACCAACGAGAGTAGTCCAGCTGTCCAGTTCCCATCTCCAGGTCAACCCCAAAAGTGCGAGCCTACAACACAAGCTGCCCGCCAGACAAAACACATCTACACCCGAGCCCGAGTCTGAGCCTACTAACGGTGCACCATTGCTCCAGAGACCTTCAAAAACCAAGGCAGAGCAAAATGCACACCACCGCCTTTCGCCAAGGCACAGCGAAAATGCCTCGGAGAAAGGGAGCCTCATTTTCGGATCTGGGGGCGTGTTTTGCTGTTGTCTCCTCCCTGAGACTTCTCGCAAAAAACACGCCCCCCGATCCGAAAAAGACGGGGCTTCAACGGAGTGACTGGACCTCTTCTCCAGTGGCTGGCCAGCATTTAAGAGGCCAGCCAATGAAGAACAGGAGCGAAGAGGGGCGGGTGCAAGCCCCTCTTCTCAATGACATTAAATCTCCGGACTTCCGGTCTGCCGACCGGATGGTCCCGAGACCTAAAAACTTCGCCTGGGTGTGGAGTAATAAGAACAGAAAAGTACAAAATGAAGGGTGTCCTGCGGAGACCGATTGTCACAGCCGCAGGCACCCTTCTGCTCAATCGGTACCGTGTACCCTTGTGGGTCCGCCAATAAATAAGGTAAAAGATTGAGCCTAAAACGGGATATTAAAAATCTATCCTGTGCATTATACAATAAACAGAGATAGGGTTCCATTCCCACTGTGCTCTTGATCTGACTGTGCAAATTCACTGACCTCTTGGACCCTTCTTCCATCATTCTGGTTGTGTTCCTTTGGGCCGCAAACAGACTTTTTACCATTAATTTGTCCTGGGCTCTAATCACTGATGGATTGGTGAAAAGTTCTAAGTGACCCAACTTCTCTAAAGTAACCATAACATATTTAAATCAGGGTATCTTCATGCATTTCTCTCTTCCTAGACAGTCGCTCACTATTAGTCTGCTTAACTTAGCTTCTGTGTTTAACCAAATATTGAGCCACGCCAGGATCGGTCTGAGCTTGACACGCTCAGACCGATCCTGGCGTGGCTCAATATTTGGTTAAACACAGAAGCTAAGTTAAGCAGACTAATATTGAGCGACTGTCTAGGAAGAGAGAAATGCATGAAGATACCCTGGTTTAAATATGTTATTGTTACTTTAGAGAAGTTGGGTCACTTAGAACTTTTCACCAATTGCTGCACATGATTATTTGGCTTGGCTGACTGTACTGGCTGGCGTACACCGCGGAACAGCAGGTCCGAACAGTGAAACGGGGTATTGATTAGGGGTGGGCGGAATTTGCGAAATCGCGTTACGCAAATCTTCGCAAAAACGTCAAAAATCTCCGCAAACGCGCGGAAATATCACGAAGGCACGGCAGCGCTTTTCCCTCCTGACCGCGATGTTTTTTGCGTGATCGCGTTGGAAATGTGTCGCCAACTTGCCCATGCGGTCGCAATGGGCGCGGCCATCTTGTTTTTCACTCTATTGCTATAGTTCTGGGGCCTGCTTTTCAATCCTCCCTCTATCTTTTCAATCCTTTATTTCTGAAAACTTTTTTGGGATCTTTTTTATTTATTATCCCTCTCTCTATTTTCCTGATTCTATATTTTTTGTTTTTGTCTACTTTTTGTGTGTTTTTCAACTACTTTTTCACTCTTTTTTTATTACGTGCTTTTTTCATTTCTTTTACTTACTTTTTTAATTTTTACCTTTTCTTTTCCGCCCCCCAGAACCATGGCAAAGGGCCACAGCAGGGCTCATCATCGCAACCAGAGCCGCGACCGTCTTCCTTGCGGAAGGCGGCGTCCACAAGGGGTGCAGGCACGGGCCTTATTTGGGGAGGTGGAGTTCAGCGCACTGGTTTTTTTTGTACAGCGCCACCTCCCCTTAACCCTGGCAGCAGGCGGCAGGCCTGGGTCTGGGTACGGGCTCCGGGAGCGTCGGCAGCGGTGTGGAAAGGTGCGCCGGGCAGTGTTCCGCTGCTCTGGTGTCCGGCGCCGCCAGAACCAGTTTACGCACTGGTGGTCCAATATCCTGGACCGATGAGCAGGACCTGCTGGACCTGCTTGGAGTGGAGGTACCGGGTCTTGGTGAGTAGCTATTTAATTATTACTACTTTGTGTCTGTTCTTCTGCTCTGTGTTATATATTGCGAATCTATTTTTTTTCTGACCAGCTAGAATGCTGCTGCTTACATTACAGGTAAATTGCGTTTAAAAGTCTTCTGTGCTTGTTATGACACTGGTGCTCTGCGCTACTAATCTTGTTATTTGCAACTTTGCATTTGCGCTCGTTTTGCGTGATTATGTGAGAGTTTATTTCAGAGAACTTAAGTTAGGTAATGCTAGAGTGACTCTAGTCCTTCCTTTGTCTTGTCACTAAGAGATAGGGGTGGATTGATACATAGGTTTAGTTACTTATTATGAGTTTGTAATTTTTTAGTGGTCTGCGTGACACCCCCTCTGTTACGTCACGTGCTGCTAGTGCTTACCCCAGTCCTTAGTAGAACCTTTTGTAGTTTGTTCAGTGAGTGGTAATAGGCCTAGCACTAGCAGAACATCAGCATCAACCAACCAACAATTTTGTGTATACAAAAATGTAGGCATGTGTCCTCCATTTATGCATTTTTGAGGACTAAAAGAAGTGTAAATGCTTACTTAATGTACAATTGGCACGCCTGGAATAGGTGGGCTAGGTCAGGTGGTACGTACTACTTAGGCTTAGTTAGTATTCTGGAATCAGAATGGAACACTGGATTAGTGTTGATAAATAATAACTAGTCGGTCCGTGAATCCCCCGATACTACTTGTCGACCAGATTAGATAGGTCAATTTTATTGCAATTGTTGATTACATTAATGTTTTTTGACCGTGTTTTAAAAATATTTTATTTGTTTCACACCAATCATCAATGTTTGTCTCTTTCTTTCTTATATCTTTCATGATCAGCACCCAGGGGCAAGAAGACGGGGTCAGAGTCGACAGAAGCAGTTCAACACCAAGGACAGGAGGACCAGAACGAGGGCTCTTCTGCTGGCCCCAGTAAGTCTTCCTGTTTTTAACATTAATAATTCTTATTCACTATCTTTTACTGCACCGTATGTTTTCCGAACTATTGTTTCCGTTTCCTAATGCTATTTTCTACCAACAATTATCCTTTGATCTAGACTATCTGTTTCTAAATTCTTGTTATCCCTGCCTCTAACTGCCTCTGCTATGACTCTCTGTACTACTACTATTAGTCTGTCTGTAGCTATGCTTGCCCAGTTGGCCACTCTTTATTTAAAAGGTTTTAAATAAAACTCAGATTCACCAGTAGCTCTAGCCATTGAGTCCAGTCCTTTGGGTTGTCCTCTTGTACTCCTTCTAGTCTTCTTAATCTTGAGGCTTTATTAATCTTGATGTTTTTCGACAATTCCCATCAACAAAATAGCCAACCAGATTTTACTAGGACATACTACTACTGCTGTAGGGATTTTGCACATACAGAACTTTGCACAAGAAAATAGGATGTTGGTGATGGGAGGTTGGACCTTCCTTACACCTCAATCAGAACAGAACCCACCACAATCCCCTGCCCGACTAGTTATAGTAGTGTTTCATTACTATTATCTCTCCAAACCACCCTCCCAAGATACCCAATGAGGAGACAACCCAGAACATAACACTCCCAACCTCTCAGTCATGGAAGCAATGTACATGCACACCCTTCCTTTCACTCGCTCACTCGTGTAAGTCCATCCACACCAAATACCATGAGTCTATGTAAGCTCAAAAGTTTTATTTGCAACTGACAAGCTCTGTACATTGTTCTATAATGCAGCACCAACAGCAAAATGCATAAGATTAAAATTATAAACATTGCTACACCTAGTTACACTTACAACAACTACAAGTCCATAGAACCAAGAATTTTTGGGGGGAAATCATGATAACTGAACAGTGGTGGAAGCACCACCATCCCCTTGGTAGGAATATAGTTCATATAAAATTATAAATGAAGATCTCTGAGCGAATTCTGTGGACCCCACACCTTAGAAGAACCTAGTACTGGTTACATCATAAGCTCCGCAAAGCTCTGGTTCGTAGAAGGGAATCTTCCGTCTGTTATGAGAAAAATGGTGCG
Source organism: Triturus cristatus (assembly GCF_964204655.1). Lineage (NCBI taxonomy): Eukaryota > Metazoa > Chordata > Amphibia > Caudata > Salamandridae > Triturus > Triturus cristatus. Next base: position 848,609,015 of record NC_140595.1, read on the forward strand.
CGCTAGTATATTGCAAGCATTTCTCAGTCGTGCCAAAAAGTGTAGCATTTTTATGGATAAGCAATATGGACTAACACCAGAACTCCATAACAAAGTGGCTTGTTTTGATTGACCTTGTACGCAGCGCTTAGACAGTAGCAGTATGAGCTCATGTGGGCTCAAAGGCGTCTTTATACAACAAGCTGCGAGGTAACGACGCGTGTGCAAAAATAAAAGACACAAAGGTAAAATGGTTGCATGGCTCGGGCTAACTAAGCAAAGACTAGAATGACCCTAGGGACCATATAACTACTAGTGTCTACGCTACTACTACCTGATTTGTACTAGTGATGTATGTTGTATATGTATGTATTACTATTAACTCATTTTTCAATCTTGCTAGTGAAAAATAGGGGGAGGTGTATATGACGACTAAATAATGTGTAATGTTTTTTCTAGGCGTACTACCAACCTCCAGTGCCGGGGCCAGCGGCGAAGGCGACGCGGCTGCTGATGGAGGAGAGGATGCAGCAGTTGCAGGAAGAGCTGCAGGGGGTGAGCCAGCAGCAGTGGCGGGCGGTGGTAAGTTAGATTCCTAATCCTTACTTATTGACATTACACTCACTGCAAGGGTGTACTGTATACTGTACAGTTGGGACTTACTAAGTAAGAAGTTGTTGTGAACGGTTGAAGACACCCTTTACCTAGCTTTAGTAAAAGCATTAGCAGCGGGAGTGTTGAGTAACCAATGGCCTCTTCTATCTGATTTCAACTCAGCTGTGAAAGTTTTATGGAGAAGACTAAAAGTCAGATCAGATGACCTTGATGGATGGGTTGAACGAAAAGGGAAAGAAGAGTGGAAGGAAGAAGGACGGGCGAAATTTAATATTTATGACTGGCAGAGAAGGATACGTGGGATGCATGCATGCATAGGTGGCTGATAGGAATCAGATGCATGGTTGATTGAATGCCTGAAACTCCCACAAATGTTAAAGTCCAAGAAAGTGGGAGGATAGATACATACCACAAATGTTATGTACTGTGCTTGCTAGTGCTACCGTGCCACTATGTGTAGAATTAATTTGTCTTACTGCTTACCTAAGAGTATATTTTACAATAGTCTTGTTTTTTCTTCTTGATATATAGCTACTCCTTCCAAGGGGAAACCTGACAGGAAGGAGTTGGCAGCCAAGGCCCGGCGCCGGAAGCTGGAGGCCATAAGGCATGAATACCGTCGGCTGGTGGTTCTGGAAGAGGAGGAGGAGGAGGCGGCAGCAGCTGTAGCCTCCTCCAATGCCCCGGGCCCCAGCCACCGCCCTCCAGTGGTACAGCACCACCGGCTGGCAGCCGCCCGCCACCGCCACTCCTTTAACATCACTGCTGCCCCCCCCTATTGATGCAACTGCTGGGCATTGAAGCTTCGTGTTGCCCGCCTAGAGGAGCAAGTACGTGTCCTCCAGAGTCGAGCCCGCCGAACATAAGACCCTGTTCATTGCCCCATTTTTATTTATTCTTTTGGTGGGTGGGAATCGGGCGTTGGGTTTTCTCTTTTCATTGGACAATTGGACATTATGTTGGACTTTTTCTTTACGGACATTGGCTGGGGTTAGGGAGAAAGGTGGGTCAGGTGATGTGGGATTTTTTTACATAGTTTATTTTTGTTAGGGGATTAAATAATATATTTACGATGTTGTTAATGTTTTCTGGGTGGAGTTACTGTTTTACATCACACTGTTTCCTTGCTGGTGCAGGGCCGCCACAGCCAGTGTTTGATTTAAATAATTGGCTGACTTTGTAAGACACAAACAGATAGATGCGGCACCCCTCACTGAGTGACTTGTCCTACTAGTACTGTCAGTCTCTTCTACTCTATGCATTCTGCAACTGGACTCAAAGGGGTGTGTGAAATTGAATTAATAAAAACATGTCCATTATTAATTATGCTGATGTATACTATTAGGTTCCTTTGGGAAAAAAATTACCTCACAAATAAACTGCTCATGGGTGGGCAAGCAGAAGTACTGTTGCTTTTACCACATCCGCCCCAGCAAGCGTGTGATAAATTATTGGTGTACATTTAATTTAGTCACACCTCAATAAGTCACACAGCTAGGGTTTGTTGAATGGTTGGGAAGGGGGGTTTGGGGAAAGGTTTGAGAAAGAAAAACAGTACGCATGGACCAACAGCAAACAACAGAATCTTTGTAGACTACCATATCCATATCATGAAAAATGAAATGCATGCACGATGATGATCAGGAGACCTGGATTACAGTTTGTGTTCAGTGTTACTGGGCTTACTTTTACAGATAGCAATGACATTTTTTAAATATCTGTAGGGATGAATTATAAACAGGTAGCGAACCTAATGATAATAATAACAACATGAACACACCGTTGTAATGATTGTAGACAAAAAAATGAATCGAATTATTTAAAAGATGATGAAAGTTGATATTGCTCCTGTGATATCCTGGTCAAATGGGGAGTTGAATCTCGGCATTCCTCTTGGTCCTTCCTTCCATGGATGCTCCGCCCATCAATCTTGGGTGATGCCACTGCCTGCCTGGCAGATGTAGATTCATTGTAAAGGTAAGTGTGCATTGTTTTCCCAAGTATAGCACAGGGTAAGGCCCGGCCTGTAATTGTAGATGGAAAATCAAAAGGGATATTGAGAAACCAAGTTGAAAAAAATGCACAAGTTATGGTGTAGTGCAACAAGAACACATTCCGAGGCGGCATGGATGCATCATCTCTACTCTAGTCTGTTTCCAGCATTAACCTACAACACCAACAGGACAGAGCAGGCCCACGGTGATGGCACCCTTTGCACATCCTCCATTTAGTGTACATTTTTTGAAAGAGTTGGACAAAGCACATATCCAGCAACATAGCATTTTACAATTTAAGTGACTAAATCAATGCACCGCAGTCATTCCACCGCTACACTCGACTCCACCGCTACACAGACATTTAGGTCTGCTGTGGTTGTTGTTTACTTGTTTACCTTTTATGCCACTCATGAAATGCCCTGACTTATTCCATCAATTATCTCCGATCCTTGTACTGAGTGACTGTGAAGATACAATGTCACTGTGGTCATCATGATGGTGTTGTCCAACTCAGTCTGCAGTGTACCGAGTGAGTCCAGATTCCATATTCAAAAATGCATTGGATCGGCCTGCAGTAGAATTACAATTTTGTTATTAAACAACAAGAGTGGAAATATTGACTTGAGTCACTGTTAGTGTGTGGAGTAAATACTAGTACACTTTGACTTCACTTCATGCACAACAAACAACAAAAACACAAACACCAATCACTCAGAGTCGGTGTCCAATGCATGCCATTCATTACCTGTTCCTTCTCATCTTAAGTGAAGGGGCCATCTCTCTCGCCATCATCATGATGGTGTTGTCCTACTCAGTGTGCAGTGTACAGATTGATTCCTCTTCCTATATTCAAAATGTAATGTATCGGCCTGCAGTAGAAGTACAAATTTGTTATTAAAAATACAAGAAAGGAAAAAATGCCTTGAGTTACTTTTAGTGTGTAGATTATTACAGATAGTACACAATGAAGTAACTTCATGCACAACAAACAACAACAAAATAACCCAGTCAGCGTCCAATGCATGGCATCATTCATTACCTGTTCCTTCTCATCTTCAGTTAATGGGCAGTCTCTCTCGGATCACAAAGGAGGATAGCTATAGTAGTCATCATCAATCATGTTCCACTTCTTTTGGAGGGACTAGGAAAGATTTTCTTTTTTCTTCTATTTTGCATCATCCAATCATCATCTGTCTTCTTGAGGGCAATGGATTTATGGAGATTCAGGAGGATGGAGGAGCAGGATTCGGAGGAGTGTACTGTGAAATGCAGACAGCTGAAACTTGTATATGGCAATAAAACGAGTAGAAGACGGTAGTGATGGATTTGTTGTGATTCAAAGTTTCTAACCAGAAAGACAGACACACAAATAAAAGAAAATAAGAGAGGAAGACAGTAAGAAGTGCAAGCCTAATTGTCAGGGAAGTATAGCTCGTCCTCAAACTCTGGGGGTTCAACCAGAAGTAGTTAATCATCATCTAACACACCACTTCCGTCACCTGAGCCGCTGTCCTCATCTTCCTCCCTTGATTCATGTATTGTGTAATTTGGTGGTATAAAGTGCTGATTCATTTTGATAATTGTTAACCTCTCCACGTTTTTGGGTGAGAGACTGGTCCTTCTCACTGTTACAATGGAACCAGCAGCACTGAAAACACATTTAGAAGAGACACCTGCAACAGGGCAAGCCAGATAGTTTATCACCAGCCTGCTGAGCGTGGCCATTGGCCCCTTTTCCCATACCAATACCGCAATGGGTTTTGATCAATGTACACCTCTGTTGGGTCGTCCAGATAGGCCTGGACCATCCGCTCAATGTTCAGGGGTGCTAAACTTTTTTCGGGCTCTTTTCTCATTGCATCAGCACTGGACTTACCAATGCCTTGCTGTAAATACCAATCGTTTAACGATTTTACTTGGCCTAATGATCCAGTACTTGCTGTTGTCGATAGTGTTGGTGAGTGTTCTGAGCCAAACGCACTGCCCTCAGGCTCCGAAGTTGAACTTGACGCCGGATGCCCTGCTGCAGTACTTGTTGTGGGTTTATCTAGCGGGCTTTTAATTAGCAGCCGTTCATTTTCCAACTTACTCGCTGACTCAGCTAACCAAGTTTTGTACCGGGCAACATCCATTTCTGAAAAAGGAATTAATGTCTTCAATGCCCATTTTGTCCGTGGATCCAGAATTGTGGCACAAATGTAATGTTTTTGTGACAAAATCTTATTTTGCACCCTTGTATTGTCAGCTAAGCGACGGGCTCAGCTCTCCACCAACTCATAGGCTTCTTTTTTTCCCTCTAAATCTTTGTATGCTTCAGACACCTCTTTCAGCTGATGCTCTAGCATTTGCAACAATGGGATAGCTTGGCCCATAGTACAGTCCTCCTTGCTGACTTCATGTGTGAAGACCTCGAACGGAAGCAGCATCTCAGACAGGCATTTAACTAGGCACCATTGGTCCATCTGAAGGGTCATGCCTTTCACAGTAGCATCCCCTCTTCGCATGACATATTCATTGATTGGCCTGTACTGCTCAAACAGACAGTCAAGCATGTATTTAAGTTGAGTTCTAACGTGTTGCCACCTCCTGGATGAGTGCTTTGACTGGCATTCTATAGTCACGTTGAATGATCCTCAGCTGCTTCCGAGCTTTAAAAGAATGGCTGAAATTAGTGCATATTCTTCGGCAGGTGGTCAGTAAGTTGCTGACTATGGCTTCTTTTTTCAGAAAGTCTTGAACTATAATGTTAATGCAGTGCGCCAAACACGGAACCCTGAAATAGGAACCAAGCTCCATGGCCTTAAGTACATTACTGCCATTATCTGTGGAAACAAAACTAATCTTAAACCCTCTTGGGCGCAGCCATTCAAAAACCTTGCTGTGAAACTCTTCCAAAATGTTTACAGCAGTATGAGATTTCTCCAGGGCAAACATGGATACAGTTGCATGTTTCCGAGTAGCTTTAAAAATCTCAGCTGTGTCAACAGCACCTACGTCAGATAGCTTATCTCTAACCCCCACAAAAGAGACCCAGTGTGCAGTGATGCACATGTAATCAGTGGCTTGGCAACTGGTCCACATATCTGTTGTCAGGTGGATATTGTGAACAGCACTCTGCTGCAAAGCTTGTCCAACCAATTCCAGCACATCATGATGTAGTGCTGGAACAGCAACTCTTGCGAAATAGGACCAGCTGGGAACCTTCCATTTAGGGCAGATGGTTGACACAAATTCAAGGAAACCCACCCCTTCCACAAATGAAAAAAGGAGAAGGTCCAGCGCTAACGTTTTAGCCAGCTTCGCATTGTACAACCGTGCCGTTGGGTGGTTGCGTTGGTACTGCCCCTCCAACCTAAGCATGCTGTCAATGGTAGGCCTGATTATTTTCCTTTGTGGTGCAGTTGTTTTCTTTAACCCAGTTAGGCTCAACGACGCACTTTGTTTCATTGCAGTACTACTCAGTCGTCTTGATGTCTCAGCCTGACTCTGACTCTTACTGCAGTGCCACTGAGATGTTGCTGAGGATGTGGGCGGTACTACTACACTACTGGGGACAGGGCTAGAAATGTCTCCCTCTTGTTCACCTTCCACCGGGATAATATCGTCCCCTGATTCTTCATGCCCAACAACAATGGGTTGAGTCTTACTTTGTTCTAAGCGAAGTAGGTGAGCCTCCCACACGATAGTGTGGTGTATTTTGAGATGACTTGTTTGGCCTCCGGTACCATAGTTTGGACCAAGCTTACCCCGCTTAACAGCATGTCGACAAACTGAGCATATAGCTATGTTTTCCTCCTTATTGCTAACCGAAAAGAAGTCCCAAACTGGGGAGGAGAACTTTCTGGTGCTGCTGGATGTGCCACTTTCAATACCAGATGAACTGGAGGGTGTGCTTGGAATGTGACTCTGAGCAGCTACACTGCAACTTCTACCACTACCTACTGAGGTGGTGGTTGAGCTGGATGTAGGTCCCTGCCTTTCCTTTGCAAATGAAAATATGGAAGCTGAAGGTCGTGGTGGTGTTACCTGTGTTGGTGGTATCTGTGCTACATCCCTTGCAGCCATTATGGATAGGTTAATAATGTTGGTCACCATCTCCTTCGGGCCACAAGTGATGTCCGTGATGACTGGCTCGTCCTCATCATCATCCCCCTCTTGTACATCTACCTCCATAACTCTAAGGCTTTCTGGAACCTTCCTTTTCACTAGCCTTGTCTTGTGGCGTGCATCACTCTCAGACTGAGCTGGTGGCCTCCAAGTGGCATCAAGATCATCAGAAGCGGGGCTTGAAGATGAAGATGATGGACTAACCCTCCTTTTCCTTGCTGGGGGTGTGGAAGACAATGGATCTTCTGAAACAGTGGTTTGCTCCACTTTCTCTGCAGGAAGCTCGATTTCCTGAAATGCCCCTACTTCAGGAGGAACAACTAATATTGTGGGCTGTTGTTGTGGCTGCTGCTGTTCTTGTGGTGGCTGCTGTTCTTGCAGCTGCTGCTGTTCTTGCGGCTGCTGCTGTTCATGTGGCTGCGCCTGCTACTGCACACGTATCTGCTGAGTTTCCGCCTGCGTTGATTGTGTACTACTTTGTGATTATGACATTTCAACATTGCTGCTCGTTAGTAGACTGGCTACCTCTGCGACACTCATGGGCTTGGGCCTAGGATGGTGGGGTTGGCCCGCTGGTGCAGAGGTGCTGCTCCCAGCTTGGTCCCCAGACAACGCTGCTGCAGGTGTAATGTTTTTGGTCCCAAAAACACATTTGCTGGCACACCAGTCGTGGTTAGTACTTCTTCCTTTTTCTGTTCCTTCTTCTTCTCACCGGCAACTTTCTTGGTACTGGAGGACCTGGTACCTTTCTTTGGGGGCATCTTCTTCAGATGTCAGACAAGTGCACAAGGTGCACAAGTTGCAGAGATGTCTATGGTCACACGTGGACATGATGTGGTGCGCAGCAGGACTTCTGTCTGGCAGTTCAACGGATGATGTTGATAGTTACCTCCTCCTCTGTCTTTTATTGCACCTAAAAGCAAATAAGCCAGGAGAAGAACATCAGTGAAATGTTGCATTTGTTGTTGTGGTTCAATTACTACTTGTACAAACAAACAAATAAAAGATATAGTGTAGCCATTTGTGAGACTTTGGCAACAAGGGCTATGGTACACTACTTACTGTGTACAGTGTACACACACTACACTCTCAGGAAGGATAGAAAAGAATAAGAACAACAACCAAAATACAAATGTAATGGAAGGGAGCTGCTGCTGACAAAGGGGATGGATGGAAGCAGTAAGCCACTAGGAAAACCATGCAGACCCATATGGCAAAAGCAGCACACTAATAACTCCCACCAGAAAAGGCCCACAGCCACATGGACACTCACAAATCACAAGCAACAAGCAGGAGGCATGGAAAACAATGTACTGAGAAAAGGCCTATAAAAGAAGCCAGGCAAAAGATGCATGCTAAACCACACTGCTTTGCCTTTTTAATGCAATAAAATGCAAAAACGAAAATCCACAGGGCTAAACAAGGTCTGCGAGGTACACAACAACACACCACACACAACAAAGGCATTTATTTAACACACACCCAAAAACAGAAATAACCCCAAAAATCCACATTTTCCAACTCAATCCAATGCCATCCATGCCCTAAATGATGTCTAAATTCAACAGAACACACAGAAACACTTGTTTAATACACCTGTGGCTACCTGCTTTGAGCCTACTGGATGAAAGAAGGCCCGTGAGCAGACAACGCCACACAAGCTTGCAGGCCTAGGCTTCAAAATGGCCACCAGCCACATGGCCAGGCCCACCCAACTACAAGAAACAGAAGACAAACAATGCAGGCCTATTGCAAAAAGCACACTGCCTGCCTTCAAAATGGCCGCCAGCCTCATGGCCAGGCCCACAACAAGAAGCCTAGGCCACAAAGGAATACCATGCAGGCCTATATATGGCAAAAGCAGCACACTAATAACTCCCAGCAGAAAAGGCCAACAGCCACATGGACACTCACAAATCACAAGCAATAAGCAGGAGGCCTGGGAAACAATGAACTGACAAAAGGCCTATAAAAGAAGCCAGGCAAAAGATGCATGCTAAACCACACTGCATTGCCTTTTTAATGCAATAAAATGCAAAAACGAAAATCCACAGGGCAAAACAAGGTCTGCAGGGTGCACACCAACACACCAGGCACACACAACAAAGGCATTTCTTTAACCCCTTCGATGCTTATGACGGAACGGTTCCGTCATGAGCATCGGTTGGGCTGTGCTCATGACGGAACGGTTCCGTCATGAGCACAGCCCCGGGGGAAGCGCTGGCGCTCCCCCCTGGGACATCGATCGTGCCCCTACAGAGGGGGGTGGCAGCGGAAGAGCTTCCGCTGCCACCCCCGAGCCCCCCCCACGCTTCCTGATGACGTCAGCGCGCACAGCGCGCGCCGACGTAATCAGGAAGTGTTGGACGCGCTGGAATTCATTTCTTCCAGCGCGTCCAACGGATCAGGTAGGTGTTTGGCGGGGGGCGGAATTGCGAGACCTTGAGGCATCGGGGGAGAGGAAAGAGTATTTCCTCTCCCCTGATGTCTCAATGCTGGGCATTCCTGCTCCACGATCGCGCACAGCGTCGCGATCGTAGAGCAGGGATGCCCCCCTAGACACCAGGGATGTTCTTTTCTTTATTTGGGAAGCGACCCCTTGGGCAAGGGTTGCTTCCTAGGCGGCCACATTTTTTTGAAGACTTTTCTGCCCCCCCTGGGGGCAGATCGGTCGTCTTTCTGCCCGTTTCTGCCCCCAGGGGGGGCAGAAAAGCCCACTAGACACCAGGGATGTGTTTTTCATAATTTAGGAAGCGACCCCTTGGGCAAGGGTCGCTTCCTTGGGTGGCAAACTATTTCGAAGACTTGTCTGCCCCCCCTGGGGGCAGATCGGTCGTCTTTCTGCCCGTTTCTGCCCCCAGGGGGGGCAGAAAAGCCCACTAGACACCCGGGATGTGTTTTTCATAATTTAGGAAGCGACCCCTTGGGCAAGGGTCGCTTCCTTGGCTGGCAAAATATTTCAAAGACTTGTCTGCCCCCCCTGGGGGCAGATCGGTCGTCTTTCTACCTGTTTCTGCCCCCAGGGGGGGGGGCAGAAAAGCCCACTAGACACCAGGGATGTGTTTTTCACAATTTAGGAAGCGACCCCTTGGGCAAGGGTCGCTTCCTTGGCTGGCAAAATATTTCGATGACTTGTCTGCCCCCCCTGGAGGCAGATCGGTCGTCTTTCTGCCCGTTTCTGCCCCCAGGGGGGGCAGAAAAGCCCACTAGACACCAGGGATGTCTTTTTCATAATTTAGGAAGCGACCCCTTGGGCAAGGGTCGCTTCCTTGGCTGCCAAATTATTTCGAAGACTTTTCTGCCCCCCCTGGGGGCAGATCGGTCGTTTTTCTGCATGTTTCTGCCCCCAGGGGGGGCAGAAAAGCCCACTAGACACCAGGGATGTCTTTTTCCTAATTTAGGAAGCGACCCCTTGGGCAAGGGTCGCTTCCTTGGCTGCCAAATTAATTTGAAGACTTTTCTGCCCCCCCTGGGGGCAGATCGGTCGTCTTTCTGCCCCAGGGTGGCAGAAAAGCCCACTAGACACCAGGGATGTCTTTTTCCTAATTTAGGAAGCGACCCCTTGGGCAAGGGTCGCTTCCTTTGGGGCATAAATAATGGGAAGACTTTTCTGTCCCCCCTGGGGGCATATCGGTCGTCTTTCTGTCCGTTTCTGCTCCCAGGGGGGGCAGAAAAGCCCACTAGACACCAGGGATGTATTTTTCTGCATGAGGAAGTGACCCCTTGGCAAAAACTGTTTGCATTGGTGCTCGATGTGTATTTTGTTGTATTGTGAGTAATTTTTTTTTTTTTTCTTCTTTCTAGTTTGATATCGTTGGTTTTTGCTGTGTCACTGCAGAGTAGGTTCTGGTGAGTGTAGCTGTCTCTTGTAATTGAATTCTATTGTTTTTGAGTATATTGATCATTGTGATAAAGGTACACATTTCTTTACTTACTTGGTTTGCACATTGTTGGTTGTTGTTGACTTGTTTGTGCAGTCTTCAATCTTAGTAAGTATAATGGCTAGCCGCAGGATTACTGCTCAGCAGGTTGTTGGTTTGCTGTTTGAGTCTTCCTCTGATATTGGTTCAGAGACTGACTCTGCATCTGAGGGAGAGGAGGCAGGGGACGATTCTGGCAGTGAGTTTTCTCTCCGTATGGGGTCATCTGATGATGAAGATACTCTTAGTGCGGATGAAGTGCCTGTGTTAGAGGAGGAGACTGATGTGCCGATAGTGCGGCAAGAGGCATCTGGGCTGCAGCCTGGGGCTGCAAGGCTTCCCGTTGGTGTAGTGCGGCAAGAGGCATCTGGGCTGCAGGCTGGGGCTGCAAGGCTTCCCTTTGAAAGTGATGACCTCTGGGTTGCCCTTGGCATGGTGCAGCCGGCATTGCCAGAGTTTACTGGTGTTCCAGGGTCTAGAGTGAATACTGAAAACTTTTTGCCGGTAAATTTTTTTCAGTTGTTTATGGACGATGTGTTTTTGGCAGAGATTGTTGAGCAGACTAATTTGTATGCCGAACAGTTTTTGAGGGACAACAGTGCCAGACTTAGGCCCTACTCTAGAGCTACCCGGTGGACTCCCACAAATGTTGAAGAGATGAAGAAGTTCTTGGGTTTAACTTTTTTGATGGGCTTGCTAAGGAAGCCATCAATGTCTTCATATTGGTCTAGCAGTCTCTTGATGGCAACGTCTATTTTTCCGGCAGTCATGAGTCGTGACAGGTATTTGCTTCTGCTTCGGATGATGCATTTTGTTGATAATGGTTTAGCGTTGCCACGAGATCACCCTGATTGTGACCGTCTTTTTAAGATTAGGCCTGTCCTTGATCACTTTGTGGATCGATTTTCTGAGATTTATGCCCCTGGGAAAGAAATTGCAGTGGATGAGTCTTTGGTGTTGTTCAAGGGCCGCTTGGTTTTTAGGCAATACATTCCTAGTAAGAGGGCACGCTATGTGTTGGACTTGGCCCTTCTGGCAGGTTCACCCCTGAAACTTTTTTGCTTTTTAACTGTGACTTGTGTTAGTGATTTTTGGTTTCTGCGCACTTTACCACTGTGTCCCAGGGTAAAGTGCGTGCGTGTAGTGAGGTTGGCCTGCCCTCCCATAAGAATGCATGGAGGAATGTATGTGTCCCTGGTAGTTCCTGATGCGTGGGGAGTGCAGGTGCGAGTTTGGTATGTACGGACCCGTGTGATAAAATGCTGCGCGATGATGTGTGCGGCGTGCATGTATCTAGTGTGGAAGTGCCACTTCTAGAAGTGGGCACTTCTGTGTGCAGTGTGAAATGAGTGCCTTGTCGCGTGATTTGCTGGCTGAGGTCATGTGACGGGCTAGGGAGTCCCCAGAGTCAGGAGGAGTCACCCAGTGGTGAATGGGGAGATCAGCAGCTAGATGGGGGGAGGAGTACACCTTGGTCCTGAATAGGGCTGGGTTTTCCCCCACACAATGCTGGCTCCGCCCCCTGTGGTGCGACTGATGACCCTGGCCTGCACTCTGAATAGGGAGAGGGGCTGAGCAAAACAAAGTGCTCAAGAACCAGTTGCATCTGGTTCGCCCCTTCCCTGCACCTTGAGACAAAGGTATTATGTGTATAAAAAGGGGCTGTGTCCCCTTACAAAATGTTCTGCTTTGGATCCTGCCTGAGGGGGGCTTGCTGCTGGTGGGGCCCAGGAGGGACCGCCATGGGGGCTACCTCCCTGCTGGAGGGCCCTGTGTGCTGGCCCCTGGGCCCTGCATTGCCCCTGGATGCCTGGGGAACCATTGGGACCTTGTGCTTATCTTCTTTGTCCCTGAGAACTTTGTGTTCTGCCTTGGGCGCCTGTGAGCGTTCTACTTTTTCTCTGGGAGCGCTTTTCATGGCGCGGTGCTCCCTGCAGCTGAGGAGGAGCGCTTCTGTCCCGTGTGGAGGGAATCCCTGGCGTGGGGATTCCCCCTTGTTGTGGGGTTCTGGCGGGTGCCCACCCCGCAATGGCCACCGCATCGATGCTGTTTTGCGAGGCCGGAGCCCACCCGGCATCGCCGCATCTGTTATATGCGCGGGTGCCCACCCCGCTGGTGTTTGCCTTCTGGATTATTGCGGGTGCCCACCACATTTATTTCTTTTACGTTGCGGGTGCCCACCCCGCGATGTGCCCGTTGTCAAAGTCACCGCCGCGGCTGGAGCCGCAATGAAATCTCTTCTGGGCCGCTGCCCAGCGCGACCCGGAAGGCAGGAGAGACGGCGTCCCTGTGGGCGGGGCTTCCAAGAGTGAAGGCAAGCCCCGCGAAATGCCGGCAGCGATGGCGACGCGGGGCTCCCAGGTGCAGGGGAGAGCCCCGCGGTGGCCGCCGAGAAAACCAAAGTCCCTGGGTGAAGAGTTGCTGCGGCCGAGGCCGCCGTTGGCAGTGCGGGGCTCCCGTGAGGACAGGGAAGCCCCGCATGCAGACAAAGCGAATGAGAGCAGCGCCGCCGAGACCGGAGCAGCAGTCCCGGTGAGTGGGGGCCGAGTGGGGACAGAGCGCCTGACGCTCCAAGTACGGGGCGCCTCGTTGGACGGGGGCAGCAGTGTGAAAGTGTCCCCCGTGTGGGACTCCGACGTCTGGGGGCATTATTCTTTTTTAGTCCATGAGAAGGACTCCAACCTTGGGGGCCATGTTTAACAGAGCCCACGAGGCTCCAACGACGGGGTGCCTTGGTTAGTTCAGAGCCGCGCTCGGCTCTGCAACGTGCTCGGGGGCATTATTTATTCCACGAGCCCCGTGAGGCTCCAACGAAGGAGCGCATATTGGTTTAGAGCGCATTGCGCGCTCCAACCACGGGGGCAATACTTGCATAGAGCCCTGACAGGCTCTAGGGGGCATTTCGTGTTGTGGAGCCCAGAGGGGCTCAGGGGGCCACAAGTGTTGCGTATTTAGAGTCCAGGAGAGGCTCCAACCCCTGCCATATTTGTTTAAGAAGGCACAGTGGTGCCCCAGCAGTTCTCCAGTTGCCCAGCACTTAGTGGGCAACTGCTACGTGTAGGTTGTGCTTTGTGCGCCCTGGTTTGCGCAGCCTGCGCAGGCGCGCCCTGACTCTGCTGGACATAGGGCGTCCTTGCCCCTACAAGGCCAGTTGGCCTAGGGACTGCCACAGGTGGTGGCTAATGTGAGTTGGGCGCTATTCTTCCTAACCTGCACCGCTGAATGTGTTTTTATGCGTCATGTGCTTTGTTTTACACCGCTGAATGTATTTTATGCATCATGTGTTTTCCTTCCCTACACCTCTGAATGTTATGCATCATGTGTTTATGTGCTTAGACCCCTACAGCTATTGTGATACTTAGGTGGTTGTTTGTTTTCTCCTAGTACAGGTGGTGCTAGTGAGGTCCTAGTTCCCTGCGCGAGATTTTCCTAAGGTGGTTAGGGTTGCGTAGGTGGTACTTACCAGATACCAGTAGTTACTGGTTGTGTGCTACATGTGCTATGTACTACAGTATTATTCCTACCTTCTAAGTGCTATTTCTAAAAAGTGCTAATTCCTGACAGTGGTCCATGTGGCCCTGTCCCCTGTACATATAATCCCTTGTAAATTCTGCCCGTGCCTGTTGGCACATTGTAAAGTGTGTGTTTTTATCTAATGTGTTTTGGTAATACAAAGGTTATTTTTTATAGAATACCTTGTGTGGAGTTTCCTTTGTGGTGGGCCTTGGGTGTTGTTGCTGGGTGCGTGCGCAAACGCTTTACACATCGCCTCAGAGATAAGCCTGACTGCTCGTGCCAAGCTACCAAGGGGGTGAGCAGGGGTTATCTTTGGCGTGTAACTTCCTTGCCCTGACTAGAGTGGTGGTTTCTGCCTGACTTTGGCGCAATCCTTAGCCAACCAGAAATCGCCATTTCTAACACTATGGAATAAAGCTGTATATGCTGTGTGACAGTAGGACTGGATATGTGTCTAATTTCAGGGTGTACACCGGTAAGGAATCTAGGATTAACCTCCCTGGTTGTCCGTCCACTTTTGGAGTGACTGAGAAACTTGTTTGGGAACTTGGTAGAGGATTTTTCAACAAAGGCCACCATTTATATGTAGATAACTTCTACACTGGTGTGCGGTTGTTCAGGGAATTGGCCAAAGTGGACACTTTTGCTTGTGGCACAATCCGCTCTAACCGTAAAGGTTTCCTGAAAGAACTTGTTTGTCAAAAGCTTGTGCGGGGACATTGCAGTGCGTTGCGTTGCCAGGAGCTTCTTGCTGTGAAGTTTTCAGACAGGAGAGATGTCTACATGCTGACTACCATCCATGATGAAAGCACTGCACCTGTGACTGTTTGGGGTCAGGTCGCTGAAGCGTGCAAACCTGTGTGCATTTTAGACTATAATAGGCACATGGGTGGTGTTGACAGAGTAGATCAGAGGTTGGAACCTTACACTGCTCTTCGTAAGCCTTACATTTGGTACAAGAAGTTGGCTATCCATCTTTTCCACTTGGCAATGTTTAATGCTTTTGTTGTGTTCCAGGATTCTTGCCCTGAGTCAAAGATGACTTTTGCTAAGTTTCAGGAGTCTGTAATAGGCAGCCTTGTTGTAGTGGAACAGGCAAGTGTTCCTAGAGTTGGAGTGGTGGAGGATGTTGCTAGATTGAAAGATCGCCACTTTCCAGATCACATTCCTCCCACACCCTCAAAAGATTTTCCCAGTAGGAGATGTAGAGTCTGTTGGCGAAGAGGTACGTGGAAGGAGAGTCGTATGTACTGCCCCGACTGTCCTTCTCATCCTGCACTGTGTCTTCCTGCTTGTTTTAGAGCGTACCACACGCGAAAGAATTATTGGGAGCATTCATGAGTGGTAAAGTGAACTGCCTGGTCTGTATTCTTTGGATAATTTGATTCTGTTTCAAGGTTGGCGTTAGTGCAATATATTTAGTTCCTGATTTTCTGTTAGAAGATTTGTATCTATTTGCGATTTGTTAGTGTTTTTATTTTTTTCTAAAAAAACTAAATGTGATGGCGGTGTGTGTAGGCTTGCGCTTGGCTGTTGGTGTGTGTGGACTGGCACTTGGTTGGTGGTGTGCG
Organism: Triturus cristatus; assembly: GCF_964204655.1. Lineage (NCBI taxonomy): Eukaryota > Metazoa > Chordata > Amphibia > Caudata > Salamandridae > Triturus > Triturus cristatus. The sequence continues at coordinate 848,624,720 of NC_140595.1, forward strand.
TGGAATGGTGCTTGGCTGGCGGTGAGCGTAGACTGGCGGTGTGCATGGACTGGCGGTGTGCGTGGACTGGTTCGTGGCTGGTGGTGTGCGTGGACTGGAGCGTGGCTGGCGGTGTGCGTGGAATGGTGCTTGGCTGGCGGTGTGCGTGGACTGGCGATTAGCTGGCGGTGTGCCTGGACTGGTGGTGTGTGCGGACTGGTGCTTGGCTGGTGGTGTGTGCGGACTGGTGCTTGGCTGGTGGTGTCCTTGGACTGGAGCTTGGCTGGTGGTGTGCGTGGACTGGAGCTTGGCAGGCGGTGTGCGTGGACTGGCGATTGGCTGGCGGTGTGCCTGGACTGGCGCTTGGCTGGCGGTGTGCCTGGACTGGCGCTTGGCTAGCGGTGTGCGTGGACTGGCGCTCTGCTAGCGGTGTGTGTGGACTGGAGCTCGGCTGGCTGTGTGTGAGTAGTGACTTTCTGCTGGTCACTACACACACTGCTAGCTGAGTGCCACTCCACGCAATCCATCAGCATGTGTAGTTGCTGTGTCTGGATTGTGGGCGTGTGAAAGTGATGGGTCCTTGAATGGCGCTGTGTGCTGGTGTGAGTTTTGTTATGTGATGGGCACGCGGCTGGCGGTGTGAATGGTTTTGTATGTCTCACACATATGAAAGGTGTATGAATGGCCTGTAAAGAGGTTGGTGCCTTGTCGTGGCTTTACAGCTCACGAGCTGTGAGTCAATGGTTCAGTTTCTCGCCCTTTCAATTATTACCAGTGCATTTCATGTTTTGTGAAATCACTTGCTAATACAATTGTATCTACTGAACCATCACTCACCCTCGTGCCAAATCCAACCAGTATGTGTGTGTGCTTGCGGATTAGATGGCTGTGCAGTAATATTTGTCTTTCTGAAGCAGGGTGTACCTTGTCCCATTTTGGTGAATTTTGTACTGTGTTGCTTTTGTACCTGGTGGTGCGAATGGTCTTGTTTGTATCACGTATGAAAGGTGTGTGAATGGCCTGTAAAGTGGTTGGTGCCTTGACGTGGCTTTACAGCTCACGAGCTGCGAGTCATTGGTTTGGTTTTTTGTGAATTTAATTATTGACAGTGCATTTCATTTTTGTGAAATCTCTAGTTAATAAAATTTAATACACTGAACCATGACTCGCCCTCGTGCCAAATCCAACCAGTATGTGTGTGTGTTTGAGGAATAGATGGTTGTGCAGCAATGTTTGTCTTTAGTTTCTCTGCCAAGGTACACTTTCCATGTAAGAATAACCCACCAACTGTAGATATTGTTGAAAACCCATGGGAGTTCATGGTGATGTCTCTCTTGTGATTTCAAAACATTTTTTTTATCCCCAATGTCCTGCAAACCCCAAAATGTCTGCCACATTTTCTTTGCAATTTTACTCCAAAATTCTCACGCTGTAGGAACAATAGTTAATCTGGTTTTGCAAGGGGGGTCACTTTGGTTTTTGACCCGGTGCTCGGCGGCCATCTAGGGAAACCTACCAAACCCACACATTTCTGAAAACTAGACACCCGGCGGCTTCCAGGGAGGTATGGCTTGCGTGGATCCCCCAACGTTTCCTTACCCAAAATCCCCTGCAAACCTCAATTTTAGCTGAAAAAATCACTTTTTTCACACATTTTGGGGTGGGAAAGTTGTGGCATCACCGGGCTCACACAAATTTACCACCACCCAGCGTTCCCCCAGGTCTCCCGGTAAAAATGGTGCCTCACTTGTGTGGGAGGCCCAAGTACCCGCGGCAGGCAAGGGCCCAAAACGTAGTGAGGTGACATCAAAATGGCCTATCGCAAAACCACCTGGTTTTGCAAGGGGGGGTCACTTTGGTTTTTGACCCGGTGCTCGGCGGCCATCTAGGGAAACCTACCAAACCCACACATTTCTGATAACTAGACACCCGGCGGCTTCCAGGGAGGTATGGCTTGCGTGGATCCCCCAACGTTTCCTTACCCAGAATCCCCTGCAAACCTCAATTTTAGCTGAAAAAATCACTTTTTTCACACATTTTGGGGTGGGAAAGTTGTGGCATCACCGGGCTCCCACAAATTTACCACCACCCAGCGTTCCCCCAGGTCTCCCGGTAAAAATGGTGCCTCAATTGTGTGGGAGGCCCAAGTACCCGCGGCAGGCAAGGGCCCAAAACGTAGTGAGGTGACATCAAAATGGCCTATCGCAAAACCACCTGGTTTTGCAAGGGGGGGTCACTTTGGTTTTTGACCCGGTGCTCGGCGGCCATCTAGGGAAACCTACCAAACCCACACATTTCTGAAAACTAGACACCCGGCGGCTTCCAGGGAGGTATGACTTGCGTGGATCACCCAACGTTTCCTTACCCAGAATCCCCTGCAAACCTCAATTTTAGCTGAAAAAATCACTTTTTTCACACATTTTAGGGTGGGAACGTTGTGGCATCAACGGGCTCACACAAATTTACCACCACCCAGCGTTCCCCCAGGTCTCCCGGTAAAAATGGTGCCTCAATTGTGTGGGAGGCCCAAGTACCCGCGGCAGGCAAGGGCTCAAAACGTAGTGAGGTGACATCAAAATGGCCTATCGCAAAACCACCTGGTTTTGCAAGGGGGGTCACTTTGGTTTTTGACCCGGTGCTCGGCGGCCATCTAGGGAAAACTACCAAACCCACACATTTCTGAAAACTAGACACCCGGCGGCTTCCAGGGAGGTATGACTTGCGTGGATCCCCCAACGTTTCCTTACCCAGAATCCCCTGCAAACCTCAATTTTAGCTGAAAAAATCACTTTTTTCACACATTTTGGGGTGGGAACGTTGTGGCATCAACGGGCTCACACAAATTTACCACCACCCAGCGTTCCCCCAGGTCTCCCGGTAAAAATGGTGCCTCAATTGTGTGGGAGGCCCAAGTACCCGCGGCAGGCAAGGGCCCAAAACGTAGTGAGGTGACATCAAAATGGCCTATCGCAAAACCACCTGGTTTTTGCAAGGGGGGTCACTTTGGTTTTTGACCCGGTGCTCGGCGGCCATCTAGGGAAACCTACCAAACCCACACATTTCTGAAAACTAGACACCCGGCGGCTTCCAGGGAGGTATGGCTTGCATGGATCCCCCAACGTTTCCTTACCCAGAATCCCCTGCAAACCTCAATTTTACCTGAAAAAATCACTTTTTTCACACATTTTGGGGTGGGAAAGTTGTGGCATCACCGGGCTCACACAAATTTACCACCACCCAGCATTCCCCCAGGTCTCCCGGTAAAAATGGTGCCTCACTTGTGTGGGAGGCCCAAGTACCCGCGGCAGGCAAGGGCCCAAAACGTAGTGAGGCGACATTTGGGATAGGCAATGTTGACTGTAGTCGGAGGACTACACCGCAGTACAGAAGGTCCGAACAGTGAAACGGGGTCTTGATTATATGATTGATGATTTCTGTGTACCCCCTCCGACCAGGTGCATCCGAATCCAACGGCACGTGGCTGTGAGACGTTAATGACCACTGCCTCTGGCTTACACTGCGGTCAGCATGGTTCACAATTCAGATCGAGTTGTGATTGTTTAATTACAGAATTCAGTAGGCAACTAACTACAACGTTTTGAAATATACAGAATATTCTTTTAGTATATTTGATTGAAGAGTTATATGTTTAGTACAATGGTGAAATTCATCTTGCAAGTTCAAAGGAACACTGAATATTTACACTGTGGATAGTAGAAATCGCAATTCGAATTGTTTTGATTTATTTATTGCAGAGTTTTCTGTAATTTATGTTGTTGAATTTTGGGAAGAGGAAGTGAGAAAAAGTATTAATGGATGTCTGTGTGATGAATGCCTTCAATTTACACTGCAGACAGCAGTGTTCACAATTCATATCAAGTCGGTATTTTAGATGACGCAGTCCTGTAAGAAAAGACATTGCTGCAGTGCGCTCTGTCCGCACCATGCATACGCATTATCGCAGGCTCCGCACGTGCTTTTTGTTGCTTCGCGTACGACAAACTGTGTAGCTCAAGTCCACCTTACGTAGCTGTGGGTCTTTGTTGACCGCTCTGTCTGGCCTACACTGCAGAGAGCAGTGTTCACAATTGAGATCGAGTCGCTATTGCAGATGATGCAGTCTTGATGGCAACAGACATTGCTGCTAGTACGGCCCGCTCGCAGCACGCTTCATCGCTGGCTGTGCACATGCTGAATGCTTTTGATGTGGCTTTCTGAGTGCACTAGAACTGCTGGACCCTTTACGATACAATCTTTTTGTGTATTATTTCAGATCTACTGCCTGTATCTCGGTATACCACAAGTTATGGTTTTTTTACAATAGAATATTTTCTGTATTATTTGACATCTACTGTCCCTACCTTACTGCAGCACAAACTATTGACCCTTTTATTATTGAATCTCTGTGTGTGATCCAATGATTACTGTTGTAGTTGATGCTAGCAGCAACCATTCCCTGAGGGCTGGTTTACACTCACCGCACACGCATCCAGCACAGTGATGTCATGAGTGATGTCACTGACCATGTCATGAGTGATGTAATATGTGACGTCATCAGCAGTGCATTGCGGGCGCGCGAGTTATAGTTAGCTGAACTAACTATAACGGGGGAATTTCATTGGTTTTGTACGAGTGAAAAGTCCAGCTAACTATAACGCCCCTGAAACCTATGGTTTTTTCAGTGAATTTCTAAGGTTTTTTAAATGCTAATTCCTAACTATAACGTGCCTGAAACCTATGGTTTTTTCAGTGAATTTCAAAGGTTTTTTAAATGCTAATTTCTAACTATGCCTACAGAGATAGGACATGTGAAGAAAGAAGAAAAAACGCACAGAAAAAAAAAAAAGAAATGCAGAAAGAAGCAACAGAAGTCCTCAAAGACGAAGAAAAGTGCAGGAAGAAGGATAACGTGCAGAAAGAACAAACAGAAGAGCAGAAAGAAGCCTTGTTGCAAAATCATCCTGTACCCTCAACTTTTTCAGACGGATACTGGTGGTAACTGAGTCTGACTAACCAGTCCTAGAGCCAGTGCTATGTTAAAAGACACTCAGAATACAGTGAAAACACCTACATACACTAGGTAACACTATGCGTTGGGGTCCTCCATGTGATCAGCATGACCTCCTCTGTAAGCCCCTAGTGTATAATAGGGCAGGGGATTAAAACTACCTCTTAAAACGTGCCACATGGCGTGTTTGCACACGTCACCTCAGGCCCCGTCCCCTCACTTCCCCACTGTGTAAACACGCCCTGTGGCCGTTTTAAGTTGGGAGATTAAGTCCCCTTGAATCCTGAGGGTCCCTAGGGTCCAACTAGACCACTAGGTACCTCCAGTAAGCGCCACAGAGCTGCGTTGCAGAGAGATGTAAAAAGGGGCACGGCCTAGACCACCTCTCTGCAACGCAGCGGAGTGGTGCTTACTGGAAGCACCTGGTGGGCTAGTTGGCCCCCAGGGTCCCTCAGGATTGAAGGGGAATTATTTCCCCAACATAAAACGCGCCACAGGGCTTGTTTGCACACGTTATCTCGGGCCCCGTCCCCTCCCTTCACCACTGTGTAAACACGCACTGTGGCCGTTTTTAGTTGGGAGATTAAGTTCATTTGAATCCTGAGGGTCCCTAGGGTCCAACTAGCCCACTAGGTACCTCCAGTATGCGCCACAGAGCTGCGTTGCAGAGAGGTGTAAAAAGTGGCACGGCCTGGACCACCTCTCTGCAACGCAGCTCAGTGGCGCTTACTGGAAGCACCTGATGGGCTAGTTAGCCCCCAGAGGCCCTCAGGATTGAAGGGGAATTATTTCCCCAACTTAAAACGCGCCATAGGGCGTGTTTGCACACGTCACCTCAGGCCCCGTCCCCTTCCTTCCCCACTGTGTAAACATGCCCTGTGGCCGTTTTTTAAGTTGGGAGATTAAGTCCCCTTGAATCCTGAGGATCCCTAGGGGCAAAATAGCCCACTAGGTACGTCCAGTAAGCGCCATTGCAGAGAGGTGTAAAAAGGGGCACGGCCTGCACCCCCTCTCTGCAACGCAGAGCAGTGGCACTTACTGGAAGCACCTGGTGGGCTAGTTGGCCCCCAGGGTCCCTCAGGATTGAAAGGGAATTATTTCCCCAACTTAAAATGCGCCACAGGGCGTGTTTGCACACGTCACCTCAGGCCCCGTCCCCTCCCTTCACCACTGTGTAAACGCGCCCTGTGGCCGTTCTAGGTTGAGAGATTAAGTCCCCTTGAATCCTAAGGGTCCCTAGGGTCAAACTAGCCCACTAGGTACCTCCAGTAAGCGCCACAGAGCTGCGTTGCATAGAGGTGTAAAAAGGGGCGTGGCCTCAGAACACCTGTCTGCAACGCAGCTTCCTGGCGCACACTGGAGATACCTGTTGGGCTAGTTGGCCCTCAGGGACCCTCAGTATTGAAGGGGAATTAATTCCCCAACTTACAACTGGCCAGGGGGCGCGTTTGCAGAGTGCTGCAAGGAGGGGGTGTGGCCTCCAGCGCGATGCCGGTCTTTTATTTATTTTATTTTTTTAAGAAGGAGGGCTGTGTGCCCCCCCCTTCTTTTTCTAATTTACTGGCCCTGGTAGATCAGAGGTTGGAACCTTACACTGCTCTTCGTAAGGCTTACATTTGGTACAAGAAGTTGGCTATCCATCTTTTCCACTTGGCAATGTTTAATGCTTTTGTTGTGTTCCAGGATTCTTGCCCTGAGTCAAAGATGACTTTTGCTAAGTTTCAGGAGTCTGTAATAGGCAGCCTTGTTGTAGTGGAATAGGCAAGTGTTCCTAGAGTTGGAGTGGTGGAGGATGTTGCTAGATTGAAAGATCGCCACTTTCCAGATCACATTCCTCCCACACCCTCAAAAGATTTTCCCAGTAGGAGATGTAGAGTCTGTTGGCGAAGAGGTACGCGGAAGGAGAGTCGTATGTACTGCCCCGACTGTCCTTCTCATCCTGCACTGTGTCTTCCTGCTTGTTTTAGAGCGTACCACACGCGAAAGAATTATTGGGAGCATTCATGAGTGGTAAAGGGAACTGCCTGGTCTGTATTCTTTGGATAATTTGATTCTGTTTCAAGGTTGGCGTTAGTGCAATGTATTTAGTTGCTGATTTTCTGTTAGAAGATTTGTATCTATTTGCGATTTGTTTGTGTTTTTATTTTTTTCTAAAAAAATCCTAAATGTGATGGCGGTGTGTGTAGGCTTGCGCTTGGCTGTTGGTGTGTGTGGACTGGCACTTGGTTGGTGGTGTGCGTGGAATGGTGCTTGGCTGGCGGTGAGCGTGGACTGGCGGTGTGCATGGATTGGCGGTGTGCGTGGACTGGTGCGTGGCTGGTGGTGTGCGTGGACTGGAGCTTGGCTGGCGGTGTGCGTGGAATGGTGCTTGGCTGGCGGTGTGCGTGGACTGGTACTTGGCTGGTGGTGTGCGTGGACTGGTGGTGTGTGCGGACTGGTGCTTGGCTGGTGGTGTGTGCGGACTGGTGCTTGGCTGGTGGTGTCCTTGGACTGGAGCTTGGCTGGTGGTGTGCGTGGACTGGAGCTTGGCAGGCGGTGTGCGTGGACTGGCGATTGGCTGGCGGTGTGCCTGGACTGGCGCTTGGCTGGCGGTGTGCCTGGACTGGCGCTTGGCTAGCGGTGTGCGTGGACTGGCGCTCTGCTAGCGGTGTGTGTGGACTGGCGCTCTGCTAGCGGTGTGTGTGGACTGGAGCTCGGCTGGCTGTGTGTGAGTAGTGACTTTCTGCTGGTCACTACACACACTTCTAGCTGAGTGCCACTCCACGCAATCCATCAGCATGTGTAGTTGCTGTGTCTGGATTGTGGGCGTGTGAAAGTGATGGGCCCTTGAATGGCGCTGTGTGCTGGTGTGAGTTTTGTTATGTGATGGGCCCGCGGCTGGCGGTGTGAATGGTTTTGTATGTCTCACACGTATGAAAGGTGTATGAATGGCCTGTAAAGAGGTTGGTGCCTTGTCGTGGCTTTACAGCTCACGAGCTGTGAGTCAATGGTTCAGTTTCTCGCCCTTTCAATTATTACCAGTGCATTTCATGTTTTGTGAAATCACTTGCTAATACAATTCTATCTACTGAACCATCACTCACCCTCGTGCCAAATCCAACCAGTATGTGTGTGTGCTTGCGGATTAGATGGCAGTGCAGTAATATTTGTCTTTCTGAAGCAGGGTGTACCTTGTCCCTTTTTGGTGAATTTTGTACTGTGTTGCTTTTGTACCTGGTGGTGCGAATGGTCTTGTTTGTATCACGTATGAAAGGTGTGTGAATGGCCTGTAAAGTGGTTGGTGCCTTGACGTGGCTTTACAGCTCACGAGCTGCGAGTCATTGGTTTGGTTTTTTGTGAATTTAATTATTGACAGTGCATTTCATTTTTGTGAAATCTCTAGTTAATAAAATTTAATACACTGAACCATGACTCGCCCTCGTGCCAAATCCAACCAGTATGTGTGTGTGTTTGAGGAATAGATGGTTGTGCAGCAATGTTTGTCTTTAGTTTCTCTGCCAAGGTACACTTTCCATGCAAGAATAACCCACCAACTGTAGATATTGTTGAAAACCCATGGGAGTTCATGGTGATGTCTCTCTTGTGAATTCAAAAAAATTTTTTATCCCCAATGTCCTGCAAACCCCAAAATGTCTGCCACATTTTCTTTGCAATTTTACTCCAAAATTCTCACGCTGTAGGAACAATAGTTAATCTGGTTTTGCAAGGGGGTCACTTTGGTTTTTGACCCGGTGCTCGGCGGCCATCTAGGGAAACCTACCAAACCCACACATTTCTGAAAACTAGACACCCGGCGGCTTCCAGGGAGGTATGGCTTGCGTGGATCCCCCAACGTTTCCTTACCCAAAATCCCCTGCAAACCTCAATTTTAGCTGAAAAAATCACTTTTTTCACACATTTTGGGGTGGGAAAGTTGTGGCATCACCGGGCTCACACAAATTTACCACCACCCAGCGTTCCCCCAGGTCTCCCGGTAAAAATGGTGCCTCACTTGGGTGGGAGGCCCAAGTACCCGCGGCAGGCAAGGGCCCAAAACGTAGTGAGGTGACATCAAAATGGCCTATCGCAAAACCACCTGGTTTTGCAAGGGGGGGTCACTTTGGTTTTTGACCCGGTGCTCGGCGGCCATCTAGGGAAACCTACCAAACCCACACATTTCTGAAAACCAGACACCCGGCGGCTTCCAGGGAGGTATGGCTTGCGTGGATCCCCCAACGTTTCCTTACCCAAAATCCCCTGCAAACCTCAATTTTAGCTGAAAAAATCACTTTTTTCACACATTTTGGGGTGGGAAAGTTGTGGCATCACCGGGCTCACACAAATTTACCACCACCCAGCGTTCCCCCAGGTCTCCCGGTAAAAATGGTGCCTCAATTGTGTGGGAGGCCCAAGTACCCGCGGCAGGCATGGGCCCAAAACGTAGTGAGGTGACATCAAAATGGCCTATCGCAAAACCACCTGGTTTTGCAAGGGGGGTCACTTTGGTTTTTGACCCGGTGCTCGGCGGCCATCTAGGGAAACCTACCAAACCCACACATTTCTGAAAACTAGACACCCGGCGGCTTCCAGGGAGGTATGGCTTGCGTGGTTCCCCCAACGTTTCCTTACCCAGAATCCCCTGCAAACCTCAATTTTAGCTGAAAAAAATCACTTTTTTACACATATTTTGGGGTGGGAAAGTTGTGGCATCACCGGGCTCACACAAATTTACCACCACCCAGCGTTCCCCCAGGTCTCCCGGTAAAAATGGTGCCTCACTTGTGTGGGAGGCCCAAGTACCCGCGGCAGGCAAGGGCCCAAAACGTAGTGAGGCGACATTTGGGATAGGCAATGTTGACTGTAGTCGGAGGACTACACCGCAGTACAGAAGGTCCGAACAGTGAAACGGGGTCTTGATTATATGATTGATGATTTCTGTGTACCCCCTCCGACCAGGTGCATCCGAATCCAACGGCACGTGGCTGTGAGACGTTAATGACCACTGCCTCTGGCTTACACTGCGGTCAGCATGGCTCACAATTCAGATCGAGTTGTGATTGTTTAATTACAGAATTCAGTAGGCAACTAACTACAACGTTTTGAAATATACAGAATATTCTTTTAGTATATTTGATTGAAGAGTTATATGTTTAGTACAATGGTGAAATTCATCTTGCAAGTTCAAAGGAACACTGAATATTTACACTGTGGATAGTAGAAATCGCAATTCGAATTGTTTTGATTTATTTATTGCAGAGTTTTCTGTAATTTATGTTGTTGAATTTTGGGAAGAGGAAGTGAGAAAAAGTATTAATGGATGTCTGTGTGATGAATGCCTTCAATTTACACTGCAGACAGCAGTGTTCACAATTCATATCAAGTCGGTATTTTAGATGACGCAGTCCTGTAAGAAAAGACATTGCTGCAGTGCGCTCTGTCCGCACCATGCATACGCATTATCGCAGGCTCCGCACGTGCTTTTTGTTGCTTCGCGTACGACAAACTGTGTAGCTCAAGTCCACCTTACGTAGCTGTGGGTCTTTGTTGACCGCTCTGTCTGGCCTACACTGCAGAGAGCAGTGTTCACAATTGAGATCGAGTCGCTATTGCAGATGATGCAGTCTTGATGGCAACAGACATTGCTGCTAGTACGGCCCGCTCGCAGCACGCTTCATCGCTGGCTGTGCACATGCTGAATGCTTTTGATGTGGCTTTCTGAGTGCACTAGAACTGCTGGACCCTTTACGATACAATCTTTTTGTGTATTATTTCAGATCTACTGCCTGTATCTCGGTATACCACAAGTTATGGTTTTTTTACAATAGAATATTTTCTGTATTATTTGACATCTACTGTCCCTACCTTACTGCAGCACAAACTATTGACCCTTTTATTATTGAATCTCTGTGTGTGATCCAATGATTACTGTTGTAGTTGATGCTAGCAGCAACCATTCCCTGAGGGCTGGTTTACACTCACCGCACACGCATCCAGCACAGTGATGTCATGAGTGATGTCACTGACCATGTCATGAGTGATGTAATATGTGACGTCATCAGCAGTGCATTGCGGGCGCGCGAGTTATAGTTAGCTGAACTAACTATAACGGGGGAATTTCATTGGTTTTGTACGAGTGAAAAGTCCAGCTAACTATAACGCCCCTGAAACCTATGGTTTTTTCAGTGAATTTCTAAGGTTTTTTAAATGCTAATTCCTAACTATAACGTGCCTGAAACCTATGGTTTTTTCAGTGAATTTCAAAGGTTTTTTAAATGCTAATTTCTAACTATGCCTACAGAGATAGGACATGTGAAGAAAGAAGAAAAACCGCACAGAAAAAAAAAAAAGAAATGCAGAAAGAAGCAACAGAAGTCCTCAAAGACGAAGAAAAGTGCAGGAAGAAGGATAACGTGCAGAAAGAACAAACAGAAGAGCAGAAAGAAGCCTTGTTGCAAAATCATCCTGTACCCTCAACTTTTTCAGACGGATACTGGTGGTAACTGAGTCTGACTAACCAGTCCTAGAGCCAGTGCTATGTTAAAAGACACTCAGAATACAGTGAAAACACCTACATACACTAGGTAACACTATGCGTTGGGGTCCTCCATGTGATCAGCATGACCTCCTCTGTAAGCCCCTAGTGTATAATAGGGCAGGGGATTAAAACTACCTCTTAAAACGTGCCACAGGGCGTGTTTGCACACGTCACCTCAGGCCCCGTCCCCTCACTTCCCCACTGTGTAAACACGCCCTGTGGCCGTTTTAAGTTGGGAGATTAAGTCCCCTTGAATCCTGAGGGTCCCTAGGGTCCAACTAGATCACTAGGTACCTCCAGTAAGCGCCACAGAGCTGCGTTGCAGAGAGATGTAAAAAGGGGCACGGCCTAGACCACCTCTCTGCAACGCAGCGGAGTGGTGCTTACTGGAAGCACCTGGTGGGCTAGTTGGCCCCCAGGGTCCCTCAGGATTGAAGGGGAATTATTTCCCCAACATAAAACGCGCCACAGGGCTTGTTTGCACACGTTATCTCGGGCCCCGTCCCCTCCCTTCACCACTGTGTAAACACGCACTGTGGCCGTTTTTAGTTGGGAGATTAAGTTCATTTGAATCCTGAGGGTCCCTAGGGTCCAACTAGCCCACTAGGTACCTCCAGTATGCGCCACAGAGCTGCGTTGCAGAGAGGTGTAAAAAGTGGCACGGCCTGGACCACCTCTCTGCAACGCAGCTCAGTGGCGCTTACTGGAAGCACCTGGTGGGCTAGTTAGCCCCAAGGGGCCCTCAGGATTGAAGGGGAATTATTTCCCCAACTTAAAATGCGCCACAGGGCTTGTTTGCACACGTTAACTCAGACCCCGTCCCCTCCCTTCGCCACTGTGTAAACACGCCCTGTGGCCGTTTTTAGTTGGCAGATTAAGTTAATTTGAATCCTGAGGGTCCCTAGGGTCCAACTAGCCCACTAGGTACCTCCAGTATGCGCCACAGAGCTGCGTTGCAGAGAGGTGTAAAAAGTGGCACGGCCTGGACCACCTCTCTGCAACGCAGCTCAGTGGCGCTTACTGGAAGCACCTGATGGGCTAGTTAGCCCCCAGAGGCCCTCAGGATTGAAGGGGAATTATTTCCCCAACTTAAAACGCGCCATAGGGCGTGTTTGCACACGTCACCTCAGGCCCCGTCCCCTTCCTTCCCCACTGTGTAAACATGCCCTGTGGCCGTTTTTTAAGTTGGGAGATTAAGTCCCCTTGAATCCTGAGGATCCCTAGGGGCAAAATAGCCCACTAGGTACGTCCAGTAAGCGCCATTGCAGAGAGGTGTAAAAAGGGGCACGGCCTGCACCCCCTCTCTGCAACGCAGAGCAGTGGCACTTACTGGAAGCACCTGGTGGGCTAGTTGGCCCCCAGGGTCCCTCAGGATTGAAAGGGAATTATTTCCCCAACTTAAAATGCGCCACAGGGCGTGTTTGCACACGTCACCTCAGGCCCCGTCCCCTCCCTTCACCACTGTGTAAACGCGCCCTGTGGCCGTTCTAGGTTGAGAGATTAAGTCCCCTTGAATCCTAAGGGTCCCTAGGGTCAAACTAGCCCACTAGGTACCTCCAGTAAGTGCCACAGAGCTGCGTTGCATAGAGGTGTAAAAAGGGGCGTGGCCTCAGAACACCTGTCTGCAACGCAGCTTCCTGGCGCACACTGGAGATACCTGTTGGGCTAGTTGGCCCTCAGGGACCCTCAGTATTGAAGGGGAATTAATTCCCCAACTTACAACTGGCCAGGGGGCGCATTTGCAGAGTGCTGCAAGGAGGGGGTGTGGCCTCCAGCGCGATGCCGGTCTTTTATTTATTTTATTTTTTTAAGAAGGAGGGCTGTGTGCCCCCCCTTCTTTTTCTAATTTACTGGCCCTGGGGACCCCATCCCCCAGGGCCTGCACCCTCATTTTTTTTGTTGAAAAAAATACATTTGGCCCTCCCAAGGCCTTAATCGGCCCCGGGGACCCCAACCCCTGGGTCATGGCCTTTTTTTTATTTAAATTCTTTAGGAGGGGGCTGCGTTGCCCCCCTCCTCAGGCCACTTATGGCTCCGGGGACCCCATCCCCCGGGGCCGGCCTTTGTTTTTTATTATTTTAAAAATATATATATTTATAGAAACACCTAGGACATGCTGGACAAACCGTATGTACCTATCACCATGACGATTTGCGTGATATTCATTAAAAGGCGACTATGCATAGAATGAATCCACATGGAATGTATTCACACCGCTAGTGAAGCTCTGACGTGTCTGACGCCCTACCGTGCCTAACCCGGCGCCCCCGCCGGTGGGTACTCTCCAAGTAGACACCCTTGTCGTTTATTTATACAAACATGGGTAGCTATTGACGGGCACATTTAATATACACGCACACCAAGCCATTCAAAGGGGATTCGACAAAAATTCGACCAAACTATGCAAGAAACCCCCCTCACGGTTAATAAAAAACACATCCACCGCCGGATGTGTAATACTTTTTTTTTACTCTCTGGAAAGGAGACAAACCTCACTTGAGAGTCACAGCGTGCTCCTGGCTGAGCCCAATGCTGTGTTACACCCACCAGTGCCCGCTGATTGCCTCACACCTCTGTGTTGTATTCCACCAGCTAGTGCGTATGCTATGACACTCTCTAGCCCATGTGCACTGTAACACCACCCCGTGAATATGTCATGCCACACTTGCCTTCGCACGGGTTATATTGCCCCATCTAACGTGCCTTCCTCGATGTGTATGTTATAACGCACAGCGCTATGCTATATATATTACAATCTGGGATCCATATCTTTGTCACAGTGCATATGCAACGTTACACTCCCCAGCACATATTTTATATTACAACTTTAGAGACTAGTTATGTTACACAACACTGCCCTGTGCATACTACACTCCAAGGCGCATATCGCATAGCACGCGCTAGTGCCTGTGCTATCTCGCGCTCTCCAATGAATCTGTCATTGCGCACAATGTATTGCATATTATATTTCACGCCCCGGTTCATCTTATATCACAATTTTTAGGTGCATAGTTTATACCATATACTACATCTAGTTTTCATTTTCAATCGTGCTCTCAGGACTATGTTCTATATAACACTGCGTCCACCTATCCTTTTCACGGGCATTACATTTTGCGATGGGGGTGGAGGGTCAGGGGGTGTTTCTGCCAAGTGAGCCCGGAGTCACAGTCACAAACGTCCTCTTCTTCCTGAATAAAAGTGAGATTATGCTGCATACTTGTTCATATTTTAAGTAGTTTGCACAGACACACATTTTAAAAACAATAAAGTTCCTAATACCCACCTTCTCTGAACAGTTAGCTTGCTGCCCCATCCACCTCCTCCCTATCCTCTGTTGTCTGAATCCATGGACTAGCCTCCTCCCTCCTGCCATGCATGGTCTGATGTGCTGCCACTACCCTCCATTTAGCATGATGTACCAGTCCACTCCTCCTGCCCTCCATTGCCCAATTCTATGGCCCATCATTGACCTCCTGCTTAGCCTCTGTGCTTAGCTTGCTGCCCCTATTCTCCTTCCCCCTGCCCTCCGATGTCTTTGTGCATGCCCCTGCTCCATCATTTTTGCCCACTATGTTCCATGAACCTGCCACTCCTATCTACTCTGAGTGTTCTGTTGAGCTGCCACTCCCCTACCACCTGCCTAGCATTGTCAGATGACTGTAACCTGTCCCTGCCACCTCCACCCTGCCTGTCCACAAGCCATGCCCCTATTCCCTTCCTCCTGTCCTCCATGGTCCATTTTACTGCCACACCCTTCTGCCCTCCCTGATCTGTTGTGCTGCAACTGCTCCTCCTGCCTGCCCCGCGCGGTCTGTTGTGAGGCCCCTTCCCCTGGACTCTCTTGTCTGTGCCCAGGTCCTGACCCTCCCTTCTATCCTCCATGGTCCTTTGTGCATGCCCCTGCACCCTACTTCTTGCCCATCATAGCCATTGTGCTGCCACTAACCCTCCCGCTTGCCATGCATGGTCTTCTGTTCTGCCATGGCCCCCCCCCACCTTCCCTCCATGGTCTGAGTGTATGCCACCATAGTCTCATTGTTGCTCTCCATGGTGTGTCTTGTTTCTATTGCCCATCCTGCCTGAGCTCCATGGTCATCTTGCTGCTCCTGCCCTGCCACCTTGCCCCCAGCCCTCTGTTTCCATGTGCAGACCCCCTATTCCCTCCCTCCTGGCTTGTCTGTTCCATTGTAATGTCCCTGATCCGTCCCTCCTACCCTTTATGGTCTGTTATGCTGCAGCTTTCTCTCCTGTCTGTCCATTATGGTCAGCTAGCTACCATTGCCTCTTTCCCATCTGTTCTCTGTTGTCCATGTGCATGGCCCTGTCCCCTCCCTATTGCTTTCTATGGATTGTTGTGCTGCACTCCCGTCCCGCATGCGCTGTGTGGTGTATTGTGCTGCTGCAAACCCTGATGCCTGCCCTGTAGGGTCAGTTTGGTGCACCTCTCCATGTCCCTCCTGTCCTCTGTTATCCGAGTCCATGTCCCTTCCCCAATTCCTCCTGCCTACCATGATTCAATGTACCATACTTGCGAACATTTTGAACTTGTAAGAGGGAGATTTTGAAAATAAACTGGGGTATTGATTTTCCCCTTTGAGTTACATTGAAAAAGAGGAGATTGTAGACAGGAGACAGATCAAATAAAGCCCATTTGAGCTTAAAAACATTGGACGTTTCTTGGCTGAAACGGGTCTGTTTGCATGTATGGTTGTACTACCACTGCCTCTTCCTTCTGCCCACAATGGTCTATTATATTGCCACAGCCTCTCTTGCCAGTCCTGTATTGTTGGTTTGTTGCCCCTGCCCCCCTTTCCACTGCCCTCCATAGTCTGTTGTGCTGCCACTGCCCTTCCTGCCTGCCCAGTGTGGTCAAATTGTTGCCTCTGCACTCTCCTACCTGCCTTCAATTTTCAGAGTCCATGCCCCTGGCCTCTGCCTCTCGACAGTATCCCAATGAACAACTAGATTGCTAACATTCTATATTTATTACAAAAGTGTGGAACGCCTGACGTCATCTTGATGTAATCAAAACTGTAACACCTAGAGTATTTCCTTTAGAAATTACATATATGAGAGGGTCTTATTTGCATCAAAATTATGGTTAGTGCTCTAAAAAACTAAAATGAGGACATATTTTCTGAGTTTTCAAATAGCGACAAAGAACTTTTAAATTATTTGTAATCTTTATGTTTTTTTATCCAGTTGACCACTTGATTAAATGTTGCACCTTGGCGAGAGGATGTGGTGTTACTTCCAGAGCTGCAGACTTTGCAAATGGGGAACCAGGTTGGAGTTTCTGCTTCAGCTCAACATTCTGTGATTGTGGTCAAATCACTTTATCTCCCCATGTCTACAACCAAAATGAATTTGATCTTGTGTGATGTAACCAATGCTCATGTAAAGCATTCCAATACCTGACAAGTCTGCACTATATAAAACTGCAAATATACAAAAAATAAGTGTTTTGCACACTTCTGTCCTTGGGCTACATGTGGGCTACATCTGGGTGATATTTGTGCTGCATTTAGGCTCTTTTGTGTCTGGTGGCCATCTTGGGAGATTTATTTGTTATGAAGTTTCCTAATTTCCTCATTTACTGCAGTCTCCTCAGTAGGAAATGCTTTCAGTTTTTACTTTGATTCCATCAAGAAGGTATTCAGATATGTCACACATTTGCCATACATTCTGAATGTTAGCACTCTAGTTGCTCATTAGATCACTGTAGTAAAGCTACTGCTCACCACGGAAGTCTGCTGCTGGTATGAAAAGTGCATGTTTCAGTCTGCATATCAGAATTTTTTAATGAAATAGAAGAGGATTTGAGAAGTCACTCAAAATGTGCCCTAATTTTTCTTTCTTCAGCACGAATCATAATTTCTATGGCAAAATGAACCCCCTCATTGTGTTCCTTTTTAAATTAAATGTTTTAAGTGTTAGCAGTTTATTCCAATCAAGATGGCTTCAGGTGTGCCATACTTTTGTCATAAGTAAGACAGTAAGCGCTCTTGTTGTTCTTAAGAGCACTCTGGGACATTCTGTCATTAGGCTATACTTGGGCTACATCTGGGTGATATTTGGACTACATTTGGGCTCTTTTGTCTCTGTTGGCCATCTTGGGAGATTTATTTGTTATGAAGTTTCCTAATTTCCTCATTTACTGCAGTCTCCTCAGTGGGAATACTTTCAGTTTTTTATTTTGGTTCCATCAAGAAGGCATTCAGATGTGTCACACATTTGCCATAAATTCTGAATGTTAGCACTCTAGTTGCTCATTAGATCACTGTAGTAAAACTACTGCTCACCAGGGAAGTCTGCTGCTGGTATTCAAAGTGCATGTTTCAGTCTGCATGTCAGAATTTGTTTATGAAATAGAAGAGGATTTGAGAAGTCAAAATGTGCCCTCATTTTTCTTTCTGCAGAACTAATCCTAATTTCTGTGGCAAAATGAACCCCCTCATTGTGTTCCTTTGCAAATTAAATGTTTTAAGTGTTACCACTTTATTCCAATCAAGATGGCTTCAGGTGTGCCATACTTTTGTCATAAGTAAGACTGTTAGCGCTCTAGTTGTTCGTTAGAACACTCTGGGACATTCTGTCATTGGGCTATACTTGGGCTACATCTGGGTGATATTTGGGCTACATTTGGGCTCTTTTGTCTCTGGTGGCCATCTTGGGAGATTTATTTGTTATGAAGTTTCCTAATTTCCTCATTTACTGCAGTCTCCTCAGTAGGAAATACTTTCAGTTTTTTACTTGGTTCCATCAAGAAGGCATTCAGATGTGTCACAAATTTGCCATAAATTCAGAATGTTAGCACTCTAGTTGCCTATTAGATCACTGTAGTAAAGCTACTGCGCACCAGGGAAGTCTGCTGCTCGTATTGAAAGTGCATGTTTCAGTCTGCATGTGAGATTTTTTAATGAAATAGAAGAGGATTTGAGAAGTCACTCAAAATGTGCCCTAATTTTTCTTTCTGCAGCACTAATCATACTTTCTATGGCAAAATGAACCCCCTCATTTTGTTCCTTTTTAAATTAAATGTTTTAAGAATTACCACTTTATTCCAACGAAGATGGCTTCAGGTGTGCCATACGTTTGTCATAAGTAGGACTGTTAGCGCTCTAGTTGTTCTTTAGAACACTCTGGGAAGCTGCAGTAGAACACAAAGGAATCAACTGACAGTCTCTGCCCTTCTTGGATGTACATGTTTTACTGAGAATGTCAGACTTCATTCTCACATGACTGAGAAAGATAATGTGAATTTACAGAAAATATGCTCTCAGTTAGCTTATAGATCACCTTCCAAACCAAAAAGCATGAGAAAATAGTTTTCTCTCAAACATGATTCATGATATCACAGCAGAAGGCTTTTTCACATGGTAAAATCACCTTAGAACACACCACGATTCCTAAAATGAGTATGGTACCATCAACAAATGATTTATAATGTAACTAAAGTCTTAAAACCTTCTATTAACTGCAATGCTTTTTAATGAGGTGCTATCATGTATATTGGTCCCAAGATGGCTGTCAACACTTCTTGGATGAAGTGCTGACAGCCAATCAGATCTCGCGATGAGATGTGTGGTTAGGCTCCGCCCAGATATATATGTGATTTCACTTTTGATTTTCTCAGGAACTACTACCGCTCCTACCCTGAAAGGGTATAAAGATAGAATATCGACGGGAAAATATCGACTAGCATTAATATCGTGGTAAGAATATCGACTGTGAAAAATATCGTAATAGAAAATATCTTTGTAAAAAATATCGTTTCGTGAGAATGACAAAAATATCGTCATAAAAAAATATCGATGAACAGAATATCGTTGATCAAAATGTCGTTTTATATAATATCGACAGAAAAATATAATTTGTTATAAAATTTAGAAAAAAATATGTATTATGTTTTTAAAAAGCTTACAAAACTCCTACTAGTATTAATATGTGTTAAAAAATATTTTCTACAAAAGAATTGTTAAACTTTTAGTAGCGGGTTATTGGTATTATAGGGGATAAGGGTGGGTAGTAATTTAAAATTTGGTTTTTAAAAAATTTATAAAATATAAACAAATTAGAAAATATTTAAGAAATCCAAATTTTAATTTGAAATTTCGAATTGTTCACGAAATTAAATTTGTAATTAAATTTTATAATTTCAAATAAAAATTTTAGGAGCGGGTTTTTGGTATTATAGGGGATTAGGGTGGGTAGTAATTTAAAAATGTAGTGTTTAAAAATTGTATAAAAAATTAAAAGATTAGAAATTTATAATGAAATCAAATTTTAACCTCGAAATTTAAAAATTTACACGAAATTTATTATTTAATATTAATAAAAAATATTACATTAATATTGAAGAAGCGTTATTTTGGTATTATAGGGGAATAGGGTATAAAAAATAATTTAGATAGAACAATTTATATTGTTTACTAACCTGCACATTTCCTGACTTATGTTGGATTGGAGTTAGAATAGTAAATTATTATAAAATATAAACAAATTTGAAAATAATTAAGAAATTTAAAATTTAATTTTAAATTTCTAATTGTTTACGAATTTAAATTTGTAATTAAGTTTAAAAATTTCTAATAAAAATTTTAGGAGCGGGTTTTTGGTATTATAGGGGATTAGGGTGGGTAGTAATTTAAAAATGTAGTCTTTAAAAATTGTATAAAATATTAATAAATGTGAAATTTATCATGAAATCAAAATGTAACATCGAAATGAAAATTTTTACACTAAATTTATTTTTTAATATTAATAAAAAATATTAAGTTAATATTGAAGAAGCGTTATTTTGGTATTATAGGGGAATAGGGTCTCAAAAATAATTTTGGTAGAAAAATTTATATTGTTTAATAACCTGCACATTTCCTGACTTATGTTGGATTGGAGTTAGAATAGTAATTTATTATAGTTTACTATCCAGCACTTTCCCTGACTTATGTTGGATTGGAGTTAGAATAGTAATTTGTTATGGTTTACTATCCAGCACTTTCCCTGAGTTATGTTATGTTTGGAGTTAGAATAGTAATTTATTATGGTTTACTATCCAGCACTCTCCCTGACTTATGTTATGGTTTACTATCCAGCACTTTCCCTGACTTATGTTATGTTTGGAGTTAGAATAGTAATTTATTATGGTTTACTATCCAGCATTTTCCCTGACTTATGTTGGATTGGAGTTAGAATAGTAATTTGTCATGGTTTACTATCCAGCACTTTCCCTGAGTTATGTTATGTTTGGAGTTAGAATAGTAATTTATTATGGTTTACTATCCAGCACTTTCCCTGACTTATGTTGGATTGGAGTTAGAATAGTTATTTATTATGGTTTACTATCCAGCACTCTCCCTGACTTATGTTATTGTTTACTATCCAGCACTTTCCCTGACTTATGTTATGTTTGGAGTTAGAATAGTAATTTATTATGGTTTACTATCCAGCACTTTCCCTGACTTATGTTGGATTGGAGTTAGAATAGTAATTTTTTATGGTTTACTATCCAGCACTTTCCCTGAGTTATGTTATGTTTGGAGTTAGAAAATAATTTATTATGGTTTACTATCCAGCACTTTCCCTGACTTATGTTGGATTGGAGTTAGAATAGTAATTTATTATGGTTTAATATTCAGCATTTTCCCTGACTTATGTTGGATTGGAGTTAGAATAGTAATTTATTATGGTTGACTATCCAGCACTTTCCCTGACTTATGTTATGTTTGGAGTTAGAATAGTAATTTATTATGGTTTACTATCCAGCACTTTCCCTGACTTATGTTGGATTGGAGTTAGAATAGTAATTTGTTATGGTTTACTATCCAGCACTTTCCCTGAGTTATGTTATGTTTGGAGTTAGAATAGTAATTTATTATGGTTTACTATCCAGCACTTTCCCTGACTTATGTTGGATTGGAGTTAGAATAGTAATTTATTATGGTTTACTATCCAGAACTTTCCCTGAGTTTACAATTTATTTTTGATCAAAAGGGTATTTAGTCTTCTGGAATGCGTAGACCCTCGGTTTGAGTCGTCACATACTGTAACTACATATTCTGTGGGAAAGTTATGTCAATCCTGTCTGCGACATTCCACCTTAGCATCTGTCAAAGTTCATTTATCGAAGTTACATGACAAAATAGATTTGAATTATTTTGTTAAAGGTCCTGTGGGTGGCAGAACCAAAAGGTGGGCGTATGCTATTTACAACGAAGTGTGGAAATTTTCGCAAATTGAGGCGGCTTCAAGATTGAGAGCAATTGACCAAGCAAACATGGAAAAGGTTTTAGCTGTTATAGATAACAGCATTAGCACTCTCTCTTCCAGAATTTATACATTAGATAATATTGTTTCTTCAGTTGTTGATATTGTGCATGATGATATGTCTGTGTTATATAATGGTTAAAACCAGTTGCGTTCTGTTATGCAGTTTGCATGGACATTGCAGACGTTAAAGGCAGGGAGGGTCCCTTGGGACTATTTGAGCACTACATCGTTATTCATTCCTTTTAACTTTACTGATAAGCAGAGATTTATGTCCATGAAAGATGCTACATATTCATTATTACATATTGAAAAATTAGAACCGTTACCTTTCTCTGTGGCGGAAATCAATTCAGTCACGTGGCTTATACACGGGTTGATAACTCTACCGTTTGCACTTCTTAAGTTTACGTCTTGTATGAAACATTATGCTCTGGGTAGATATGAACAGCTGGGCACCGCTTTCATACATGAGGTTTGGTCCCTCCCCTTTACGTATAGATGTACTAGGGACGGAACTGAGGTCTATCTGAAGGGTGAGGAATGTACCACGACACCAGATCATTCCTTGGTATGTAGGCACATTCAATTACATGGTGCATGCAATGTACAAGCCCCGATTTTGGCCTGCGTCCTACGAGGTGTCCCAGTGCCTGTGATTACGCCTTCTTTGACGCTGCTTGCAAACAGTAGTTATTTAATTTTGAATAATGAAGCTTGCTGCGGGATGTTAGTGGGAATCCCATATATAGTAACTGTATCGCAGAGGGTTGTCTGCTGCAATAATGTTCTCTTTTCACCCCCGCACGGGCGGCTGGATGTTTCCATCTGGCCTTCGATTCCAACCTTGAAAGCAGAGTTCAACAAGTTGAGCAGAATAAGAGCTGTATTGTCCCAAAAACAGGTGTCATTGACTTCCTCTCGTGAAACATTTGTCCTTCACGTTGCTAATACGCGTACTGAGGTACAGGCGGTTTTGAATACTGACCTCCCCCTACATTTTGGAGCTTTGATCCAAACTATTTTCAATGGCTCGTCCACGATCGGCCTGGCTCATTTTTTTAAACTTGTAGGCTCAGGCCTCGTGACCTCTTTCCAAACTATTTTTGGTGTGATTCCGGCATTTTTTCATTCGATTTTCTCGAGCATCTTTGGAGGTGTTCCGCTGCTTCTGGCGCTGGTGGCAGGTGTGCTGCTTTTACTTTTCATACTACGGAATGGCTGCTGTTTCTGTGCCACACGAGCACCTGTCCCGTCTGCATCTTCTTCGTGATAGGATGCTTGACTTTTATGGTACTCTGCCATTGGCGACTTTAAGCCTGGCATATGGATTATCCTTCAGGTATTCCTAATTCACCTGCGTGCAACCTGTATTTCACTGCCTGGATTGTCCCTTTGAATGGCCTCTGGATTTGTGCTTGACCAACACGGTGTCTCCGGTGCCGGATTTCGATCGACTGATGAGGCCCTTAGTGTCTCACGAGTTGGCCTGTTCTGGTGTCCGGATTATGGCTTGTGGTGCGTGTAGGAAGGTGGATATCTGACTATGGTTACCCCCAACTTTTTGCCTAGTGTCTAGCTGGTTTTTCGACTTAGTTGGCCTGAGATCCTGCCATTCAGGGTCTCAGGCTGTCTGCTCTCTCTCTAAAATGGATTCCATGTACCCTAGGTACATTCCCAATTGGTAAGGATCACCTTATTGGACCCTGTACAGTGTACCCTAGGTACCCAGGGCATAGGTGTACCCTAGGCCTCCCAGGGGCTGCAGCATGTATTATGCCACCCCTGGTCTGGCCTTCCAATCAGACACAACTGGCTGATCACTCAGCTGGGGCAAGGTCGTGTAATCACCCCTTGCTTAGATATAGTATGCCTATATCTACCCTTATATATAGACACATGTGTACCTATCAGTCACTCCTATGGCAGGCCTTAACAATCCTGGAGGCAGAGTGCTTGGTAACATGTGAGATGGTGCTCTAGCATGAGCTGAGCCTGTCTGCAGCTTTCGGAACCATGTCCTTATAGCTGTTCTATGATATAGCCTACCATATACTCTTAAAGTGCCTTATAATCTTAAACGGTTATGGTAACTATGGTTTGGCTTTATCAAAACATGTCGTGTAAGGTGTCTAACACTAGGGAATAATACCCCCATACCATTTCTGGACATGAGAATATTATTCCCCCCTTCTAGAGGGAAAGACATGTTAAAATCATACTTCAACTGTTAGCCTCTGACCAAAGCCTCAGCATCACAAAATGGATGCTGCTGCCACGACACAAGTCTGACCTCCTGCAGCTGGGAGTGATCCCAGCCAGGGAGGCCTGGACAATAGGTTTCCTGCTTGGGGAGGTGCTAGCACCTCCCCAGACAGCCTTTAGTGTATTGGGGCAGGGTGGGCTGAAAGGAATGAGACATGCCTGGGGCACACAAGGTGTTCCTTGCATAGTCCAGTTCAAACCGGCGCTGGGGCACTCCAGCCCCAGCTCTGGCGCGAAACTGGACAAAGGGAAGTGGGTGTAACCACCCCCTCCCAGGTCCCACCCATAAGGCGTGACCTAGCAGGTATCCCAGCCCCCCAGATTAGTATAAGAGTGGGAGTTGGGCCTCAAGACTTTAGATTATCCTGAACCTGCAAAACTGAACAGAAACTCTGGACCTTCGACATTCGACGAAAGAAGAAGACTGAAGAATCTCCCTTGTAGCCAAGGAGTGGCTACCCTGTGCAAACAGGCACCATCAAGAGACTACCCTTTGCTTTGTGAAACGTTCGACGAGGAACCGACTGCAGAGCCCGACCAGAGCCTTGATTTCCAGACTTCTCCGACCCTCATCCACATCTGCAGCAGAGCTGAGATCCGTGGAGGTGACGAGCGACGTGGGACCGGCTACCTGGGAAAAGTGGCTAGTAACTTACAGCGCAGCTTCTGAGGTACCCTCGAAGTTGTGCACCGGGGATTGAGAAGCCCCAACCCCAAGCACCATCTGCACCGAAGATCAGCCCCCCACACTCCACGAGTCCTGCGTGGGGCCCTTCAGCATTTTCCTGCTTGCCGCGTCTGTCCGGTTGCTTGCCCGCTGGCTAGTGGCCTTTGTGACAACGCTCCCTGAAATCTTCTGCGCTGGTTTGGCTCCTCCAGACTGGCTCCCGCTTCTCTGCAAAGAAGAAGCACCCCAGACCTTCCTGGTCTGCACCAGAAGCAAGTCCCTTGTTCTTCCTGGGTTCCGCTTGCCAAGGCTTGGTGAGTCCTAGTCCAACTTCGACGCCACCGACAGCAAGAGCCTTCGTGGGACAGCTCGCCTCCTGGTCCTGGTCGTCCTCGACGCTTCCTGGTCCTCCTGGCTGCAGCGACAAGCTTCACCTTCACCTGCAACTCTTCACGACATCGCCTGGTTCCTTCCTGGTTCCACGTGGTCACTGGCTAGTGACCTTGACTCTGTCCCCTCTGCTTGCAGGTTTCTTCTCTTCTTGATCCCAGCCTTGGGATCCACCGGACACTCTCCCCTGACTGCCTGTCAGCATCTTTCTTCAGGCATCCATAGGAGTCGACGACGAAAACGACGCATCTTCACCCCTATGCACCCGCAGCCTGTGGGCTAGGTAACTTGGGTACTCCAGTGCTCATCAGGATAGTGACTATCCTAGTGTCTAGTTTTCAAGTCTCAACTTCCTAGCTACTCCGGAAGTGTCCTAAATCTATCTATTTCTAAACTGTAACATTGCTATTGACTTTTACGCATTACGCGTGAGTGTTTCCACTCTGCACACGAATCCCGTGGGCCTCCCACTTCCTAACTAACGCTAGTGTAGTGTAGCCCCAGCGATTCCCTAGGCCTAGGCCTATTCTATTTCCGTGACAGTGGTTCTTATACCACTTATTTAGTATATGGTTTGCGTGGCCCCTAGGGCCTAACTGTATTACTTACCTGTGTGACTTACTGTATGCATTAATAAGACTGTGTTGTACTTACCTCTAAACTCATAAAGAGTGCTGAGGGTTTGCTTAGAATAAATACACTTTATTTTATATATATATCTGTTGTGGTGTCCTTTCATTTGGTATTCAAGGGATTATATATGGTATCACAGCTGGCTTCACATGCCATTCAGAGTTTAGCCTAAGACTGCTCTTGTCCATGCTACCACTAGGATAGCTGGTCTATAAGGTTGACTTTACAACCAATCACCATAAGGGTATTTGGACTGATATAAGGTGTACACTATAACTAGTGACATCATACATCAGGCCAACTTCTCACATTGGTGGCAGCGATGGGATAGGTCTTATGACCATAGAAACCTAAGCAAGATAGTCCCCCCATATCAGAATGGGGATGACATCCACAAATGGATGACTGCTTTGGAGAGGGCCTGCAAAGTACAGCAGGTACCCCAAAGTCAGTGGGCAGCTATCTTGTGGCTCTCCTTTTCTGACAAAGGTAGAGACAAGCTCCTCACAGTCAGTGATGAGGATGCAAACAATTACAAAGTCCTGAAGAGTGCTCTGATAGATGGGTTTGGCTTAACCACTGAGCAATATAGGTTGTTGTTCAGAGACACCCAGAAGACACAGACACAGGACTGGTCTGATTTTGTGGATTGTGCCACTAAGGCTTTGGAAGGTTGGTTAAATGGCAGCAAGGTGCAGGACTATACAGGATTGTACAACTTGATTATGAGGGAGCAGATCCTTAGTAATTGTCAGAACCAGCTTCTCCATCAACACCTGGTAGACTCAGATTTGACCTCTCCCCAAGAATTGGGAAAGAGGGCAGATAAATGGGTCAGGACCAGGATTAGGCCTAAAAATCAGGGTGGTGACCAAAAGAAGGATACCACCAAGCCTCAAGAGAAGGGTGGGGATAAAGCAAAAGAGAAATCTTCCTCAGGGCCCCAAAACTCCACACAGGGTGGTGGGTCCCAAGCTCCCTCCTCTACCACAGTTAAAAAGCCTTACTGCCATGTGTGTAAAACACGTGGGCATTGGAAAACTGACAGCAGTTGTCCACAGGCTAAAAACAAAACTGTTCCTCCAACTACTCCTGTCACACCACCTATTACTGTCAGCAGTAATCCCCCAGGTGGTGGGAGTGCCCCCAAAAATTTGGTTGGGTTTTCTTGGGGAACACAGGGGGACTCTGGCTTAGCCAATTCCCCTACAGCAGCTACTCTTGTCTGTGATGGTGGCATGGGGTTTGCCAACTTCACTGCCTGTCCCAACACTTTGGGTAGGTACAGACAGGAACCCTACATCAATGGTAGAAAAGCTGAGGCCTACAGAGACACTGGAGCTAGCATCACTATGGTGGCCCATAGGCTAGTTCCCTCTGAGCAGCTTTTGCCTGGTTTCTCATACCAGGTAACTAACATTGATGGCAAACAGAACAGTCATCCCATGGCAGAGGTATGTCTCAGCTGGGGAGGGGTCACTGGCCCTAAAAGGGTGGCAGTGTCTCCAACCTTGCCTGTGGACTGCTTACTGGGGAATGACTTAGAACTCTCAGCTTGGGCTGGAGTTGAACAAGACACCCATTCTAAAATGGTAGGCCTTTCACAAAAGGGTAGTGGGGTTGTGCCAGCCACAACCCCTGTCCAAGTAGATTTCCTCCCTGAAAAGGTTGGAAGGGCAGTGGTAGCCACAGCCCAGGCAAAGACAGACTTCCCTGTAGAGACTGGCAGAGCTGTGACAGTCACAGCTCAAACCCAAACTGAGTGCCTCCCTGAAAAGGTTGGCAAGGCTGTAATGGTCTCAGCCTATACTCAGACTGACATAGGTGTAGTGAAGCCTGAAACTATGGATCACTCCACACAAACAGAGAGTAGTGGGGAGGAAGAAAAGTCTCCCTCTCCCCAGACATTAGGAAAAGGTCAGCCTCCTCAGGGATCTGACCTCACCCCTTGTGAAGGAACTGCCCCAGAGGTAGCCAGGCCTGGCCTGGCCGAGCCTCTGATGTCAGTGGCCCCTTCCAAGGTGGGACCCAGTCTGGTGCAGGTAGCCTGCCTCTCTCTACCCTGCCTCAGTCAGCCCAGGGCTGCAGAGGTCAGGGAGGCCAGTGGACCCCAAGAGGGCCCCTGTCCACAAGAACCCCCCTTCAAAAGAATGAGGATTGCCTGGTTAGTTGCCCTAGCCAGGTGATGGGTAAAAACATTCCTGAGGGATCCCCTTCACAGGTAGTTAGGGACCTCCCCCAGAGGGATTCTGTTGGGCACAGGCAAACATGGGACCTTAGGGCCCCAAACCTGACCTGTCCCTCCAGTAAGCCCACAAAAGGGACCCAGCCTCCAGCTTTAGGTAGCCAGAGGCTGACCCTGAGAGCACAGTGCAACTCAGTTAGAGAAAGAAAGGCATCCATGGTGGAGGATGATTGGAGGAAGCTGAGGCCTCACTTTGGGGACACTCACTTCAGTACTCCATCTCAACACCAGCCTTTTACTTTGCAAAGACACACCAAAGGTAGAGATTCCCTATGGTGGAGACCCTATGATATCTTTAGGATGAGGGATTGCTTAGTGGACCATGAGACAGGGGGTAACCATGCCAGTGCTGGTTCTTCCTTATATGGCCACTCAGGCAATAGAGGCTTACCTTGTCAAGGCCAGCCTTATCTCCTTTCGTTTGGGGGGGGGTTGTGTAGGAAGGTGAATATCTGACTATGGTTACCCCCAACTTTTTGCCTAGTGTCTAGCTGGTTTTTCGACTTAGTTGGCCTGAGATCCTGCCATTCAGGGTCTCAGGCTGTCTGCTCTCTCTCTAAAATGGATTCCATGTACCCTAGGTACATACCCAATTGGTAAGGATCACCTTATTGGACCCTGTACAGTGTACCCTAGGTACCCAGGGCATAGGTGTACCCTAGGCCTCCCAGGGGCTGCAGCATGTATTATGCCACCCCTGGTCTGGCCTTCCAATCATACACAACTGGCTGATCACTCAGCTGGGGCAAGGTCGTGTAATCACCCCTTGCTTAGATATAGTATGCCTATATCTACCCTTATATATAGACACATGTGTACCTATCAGTCACTCCTATGGCAGGCCTTAACAATCCTGGAGGCAGAGTGCTTGGTAACATGTGAGATGGTGCTCTAGCATGAGCTGAGCCTGTCTGCAGCTTTCGGAACCATGTCCTTATAGCTGTTCTATGATATAGCCTACCATATACCCTTAAAGTGCCTTATAATCTTAAACGGTTATGGTAACTATGGTTTGGCTTTATCAAAACATGTCGTGTAAGGTGTCTAACACTAGGGAATAATACCCCCATACCATTTCTGGACATGAGAATATTATTCCCCCCTTCTAGAGGGAAAGACATGTTAAAATCATACTTCAACTGTTAGCCTCTGACCAAAGCCTCAGCATCACAAAATGGATGCTGCTGCCACGACACAAGTCTGACCTCCTGCAGCTGGGAGTGATCCCAGCCAGGGAGGCCTGGACAATAGGTTTCCTGCTTGGGGAGGTGCTAGCACCTCCCCAGACAGCCTTTAGTGTATTGGGGCAGGGTGGGCTGAAAGGAATGAGACATGCCTGGGGCACACAAGGTGTTCCTTGCATAGTCCAGTTCAAACCGGCGCTGGGGCACTCCAGCCCCAGCTCTGGCGCGAAACTGGACAAAGGGAAGTGGGTGTAACCACCCCCTCCCAGGTCCCACCCATAAGGCGTGACCTAGCAGGTATCCCAGCCCCCCAGATTAGTATAAGAGTGGGAGTTGGGCCTCAAGACTTTAGATTAT
The DNA here is from genome assembly GCF_964204655.1 of Triturus cristatus. NCBI lineage: Eukaryota > Metazoa > Chordata > Amphibia > Caudata > Salamandridae > Triturus > Triturus cristatus. The sequence continues at coordinate 848,654,231 of NC_140595.1, forward strand.
CCTGAACCTGCAAAACTGAACAGAAACTCTGGACCTTCGACATTCGACGAAAGAAGAAGACTGAAGAATCTCCCTTGTAGCCAAGGAGTGGCTACCCTGTGCAAACAGGCACCATCAAGAGACTACCCTTTGCTTTGTGAAACGTTCGACGAGGAACCGACTGCAGAGCCCGACCAGAGCCTTGATTTCCAGACTTCTCCGACCCTCATCCACATCTGCAGCAGAGCTGAGATCCGTGGAGGCGACGAGCGACGTGGGACCGACTACCTGGGAAAAGTGGCTAGTAACTTACAGCGCAGCTTCTGAGGTACCCTCGAAGTTGTGCACCGGGGATTGAGAAGCCCCAACCCCAAGCACCATCTGCACCGAAGATCAGCCCCCCACACTCCACGAGTCCTGCGTGGGGCCCTTCAGCATTTTCCTGCTTGCCGCGTCTGTCCGGTTGCTTGCCCGCTGGCTAGTGGCCTTTGTGACGACGCTCCCTGAAATCTTCTGCGCTGGTTTGGCTCCTCCAGACTGGCTCCCGCTTCTCTGCAAAGAAGAAGCACCCCAGACCTTCCTGGTCTGCACCAGAAGCAAGTCCCTTGTTCTTCCTGGGTTCCGCTTGCCAAGGCTTGGTGAGTCCTAGTCCAACTTCGACGCCGCCGACAGCAAGAGCCTTCGTGGGACAGCTCGCCTCCTGGTCCTGGTCGTCCTCGACGCTTCCTGGTCCTCCTGGCTGCAGCGACAAGCTTCACCTTCACCTGCAACTCTTCACGACATCGCCTGGTTCCTTCCTGGTTCCACGTGGTCACTGGCTAGTGACCTTGACTCTGTCCCCTCTGCTTGCAGGTTTCTTCTCTTCTTGATCCCAGCCTTGGGATCCACCGGACACTCTCCCCTGACTGCCTGTCAGCATCTTTCTTCAGGCATCCATAGGAGTCGACGACGAAAACGACGCATCTTCACCCCTATGCACCCGCAGCCTGTGGGCTAGGTAACTTGGGTACTCCGGTGCTCATCAGGATAGTGACTATCCTAGTGTCTAGTTTTCAAGTCTCAACTTCCTAGCTACTCCGGAAGTGTCCTAAATCTATCTATTTCTAAACTGTAACATTGCTATTGACTTTTACGCATTACGCGTGAGTGTTTCCACTCTGCACACGAATCCCGTGGGCCTCCCACTTCCTAACTAACGCTAGTGTAGTGTAGCCCCAGCGATTCCCTAGGCCTAGGCCTATTCTATTTCCGTGACAGTGGTTCTTATACCACTTATTTAGTATATGGTTTGCGTGGCCCCTAGGGCCTAACTGTATTACTTACCTGTGTGACTTACTGTATGCATTAATAAGACTGTGTTGTACTTACCTCTAAACTCATAAAGAGTGCTGAGGGTTTGCTTAGAATAAATACACTTTATTTTATATATATATCTGTTGTGGTGTCCTTTCATTTGGTATTCAAGGGATTATATATGGTATCACAGCTGGCTTCACATGCCATTCAGAGGTTAGCCTAAGACTGCTCTTGTCCATGCTACCACTAGGATAGCTGGTCTATAAGGTTGACTTTACAACCAATCACCATAAGGGTATTTGGACTGATATAAGGTGTACACTATAACTAGTGACATCATACATCAGGCCAACTTCTCACAGTGCGGCGCATGGTATCCTGGGTAATTGGGACATATCAACGGCCGCCTACGACTTCTTGGCTATGAGCTATTTAGAGGAACATTCCGGTTGCCCTCTGATTGTGCTAGAGGCTCCGATGGTTGAAGAACACGTATGTTCCTTTTCTTTAATTAATTGGATGGCTGAGACTTTTAGTGGCCCTGCAAACGATTTTTTGTTGGAAGCAGTTGCCACGTATGCTGCCTATACATTCATGGATTAACTGAACTATCGTCCTTTGCGCATGTGCTACTGGACAGCAACCTAGCGCAGCATTCATTTTTTTTTTCTAATGATTGTGTTATCTTTTAGTATTTGGATGATAATAGTTGTTAATATATGAAGTAAATTGTACATTTACTTAGCAAGTTTAAATAATTTTTATCAGCTATCTAAGTAGATATGGATAAGGTAGTTAATAAATGTTTTTACATGTAAGTTTCTGGTCGTTGTTGATAAGTTCAACATGTTTTGTTTTCACTCTAAAGAAGAACAGTTTTTAAATTAGGGAGTTTATCTAATTTTTGGTAAGTTCGAATGAAAAAAGCAATGGGATTTTACTTACTTCAAGTGTAGTATGACGTTTTGTAGTTGTAGTCGTAGGTTTGTATTCTCTTCTCTCAGCAAGGTAACCGTTTTTCAAGTTAGGCCCAAAAATGGTAAATTACGTTAAGTGTATAATTGTTTTTATATTAGTGAGTTAATTAATGGTAGCTTTTGATTGGTTCAATTAGTGAAATTTCAAAATCATTGGTCGAGAACGTTATTTTGAATTAGAAAACCGTTAAATAATTATATGTGTGAATAGTTTTGTAAAGTAAAATAGTTAAAAAAAGTGTGTAAAATAAAAGAATAGTGCATATCGAGTTGGTAATAAAAAGACGATATTTTTTGTATATTTCTATAAGCAGATAGGTCGTCGATGTTAGTGTAGTCGATATATATGTCTAAGGTCATGTTATTTAAAATAAAGTCGATCATGTAGTAGTCGATATTTATGTTGTCGATATTAGTGTGAACGATATTAGGGTTGTCGATAAAAAAAATCGATATTTGTGTGAATCCTTGTTTAAGTATAGGATGACGATATTAATGTAAGCGATATTTTAGTGACGATATTTATTTGTGACGATATTTATGTTAACGATATTCCATCATGGAACCCCTGAAAGTCTCGGGGGGATTCGTCAAGCGGGGGCTGAGAAAAAAGGGGGGTCCCAAAACGCGTTTTCCCCATGCATTTTCCCATAGGACCTTTAGTCCGAGCTACAGCCCGAACGGCTGAACAGAATTACTTGTAATTGGGCAGAGAGGTAGTCCTCAGGTCAGGGATGTGCCTTTTGCAGGTCTGGTGTAAATCTGTTCAGTAGGTCCTGAGAAAATAGCATTTAAATCAATATATATATCTGTAAGCGCACTCCGTTAAACTTAGCATTTAAAAAACCGTACAAATTCACTGAAAAAACCATAGGTTTCACACACGTTATAGTTAGGAATTAGCATTTAAAAAACCTTGCAAATTCACTTAAAAAACCATAGGTTTCACACAAGTTATAGTTAGCTGTACATTTCACTCGTAAAAAACTAATGAAATTCCACGTTATAGTTAGATCAGGTAACTATAACTTGCGCGACCGCAATGCACAATGTGTCATTTCAGATGTCATCATTGATGTCATGAGTGATGTCACTGACCATGTCATAAGTGATGTAATATGTGACGTCATCAGCAGTGCATTGCGGGGGCGCGAGTTATAGTTACCTGATCTAACTATAACATGGAATTTCATTGGTTTTTTCGAGTGAAATGTACAGCTAACTATAACGTGTGTGAAACCTATGGTTTTTTCAGTGAATATATATATATATATATGTACATATATATATAAGCATCCACAAATATATAGATGCATATATTTCTTTTTTTCAAGAAGGAATATGTAACACAATAAATACAAATTAGGAACATTGCACTAATTCTTTCTAGTAATTGCTGTAGATAGACATGCTAGAAAACAATTAAAAAACCTTAGAAAAAACAGTTTCTTACCAATTAAGGGCCAGATTCCGATCTCGTTTGGAAAGCAAACCAAACGACTCGTGTCATGGGAGTCCGATCCAACAAATAAGATGCATTTGGATGCATCTGGACATGATTCGCTTGGACTTTCATTGACTTCAATGGGAGCCTGTGTACCTAACGCGTACACAGGCTCCCATTGACAAAAGGGGTGGTTGGGGATCAACGTGCACCCTGTGGCGGGCACCCCTTGGTGCCTGCCACACTGTTCATGGTCTGAAAGGGGGTACCCATGGGTACCTCCACGGGCATGAGTCGGAGGGCCCTGGGTGAAGGGTGGCCTGCTACAGGCCTGCAAAGACCAATTCCGGCAGCCTTTTCAAGCCACGCAAAAGGAATCATAAAGGCTGTCCGAATCGTTCACCGTACTTGCTCACTTGGAAAACCCACTCCATAGAGCTATACGATTTGTCTCCGGAGGGCTCTATCCCTACGTATGCCTTCCGGAAATGATTCAGTCAGCGCTAATAGTTTCCAGGCATCGTACTTGGTCGTTCTGTATTGGGAACGAGTCGGTCGGAAACAAGGGTTCCGGATCGGTTTCGGTAAAACCAAATCCGATTCGGAGCTCTTCCTACCGCGATCGAAATAGGGCCCTAAGAGGGAACGGCCGGGCACTCCAGTGTCGAGGCAATAACTTATTGTAGAGCGCCTGATGGTGCATGCATCATTTGCTCTTCTAGGATACTTGACAAATATACTAGTGACATAGTGCTGAAAATCCACAATCACATGCACATTTATAGGCACATTGCGCTTCCTGTTACTATACATGTGTGCTGTTGCAGCTGGTGGTACTAATTGTACATGAGTGCAGTCTTTTGCTCTCAACACACGTGAAAACTGGATTGTTTTGTAAAATCCTTGATTGAGCTTAATTTGCTCTTTCAAAGTATTAGGAACATGCAAATACTCAGGAGTAATCTTAAGGATGGCATCTGGTACAATATCTCAAACTGAAGATAACGCACTCTGTGAAGGTCCTGTCATCCTTACACAAGTGCTGTGGCTGCATCCAGAAGCAGGCAAGTGAGGTTCTGACATTAGATTCACACGTGGTGGAATTGCACATGAGCGACCAGTCTTGCATCACACTGCATGAGTCTGTGTGACATATGAAAATACCATTGTGTTGGAATTGCAAAGGTGAGCATGTAAAACACCTGCCTTGCATTCATTACAAAAGTTTTCATGCACACAATGCAATGCAGATGTTGTGCCATGCAATGCCAGAAAGTAATACAAAAAAAGCATTGGATTGCTTTAAAAATATAAAAGGTATTTGCGTTGATTTGCGTGGTGCACGGATGCCGCAAGAGCTTTGTAAGGATTGGCATTGGTTTCGGATCCTTTAACTTTATTTTCTAACCCAACAGAGGCTTGCCACCTTCTACCACATCAAAAGTGGCGAACCTGGGACCCCCATTTGACTGCCAGTCCCCCAAACTAGTGCAGTGGTCAAGAGCATCTACTCACAGATTTCCTTAACCTGGAAGGTTCTTCTCCTTGTGTGACTGGAACGTTGGGTACCGGTCACACAAGGAGACTGCTGAGCCATTTCAACATTTTCTACACTGAGCTCCCTAAGAGACTCATCAGTAGACTGACGCGGCTAAATAACTAGGCTACTAGAGAGTACCCTAATCTAAGGAGGAGAACCCACATGAAAGCTGCCCTGAATGCTCCAAACTGACTGTCAGTGGTTGCAAATTCAAGTCATGGTTCCTTGCAAGGATCAAGTCAAGGTTCCTCGCAAGGATCAAGTCAAGGTTCCTCGCAAGGATCAAGTCATGTTTCCTTGCAAGGATCAAGTCAAGGTTTGTTGCAAGGATCAAGTCAAGGATCCTTGCAAGGATCAAGTCAAGGTTTGTTGCACGGATCAAGTCAAGGGTCCTTGCAAGGATCAAGTCAAGGTTCCTCGCAAGGATCAAGTCAAGGTTTGTTGCAAGGATCAAGTCAAGGGTCCTTGCAAGGATCAAGTCAAGGTTCCTCGCAAGGATCAAGTCAAGGTTTGTTGCAAGGATCAAGTCAAGGGTCCTTGCAAGGATCAAGTCAAGGTTCCTCGCAAGGATCAAGTCAAGGTTCCTTGCAAGGATCAAGTCAAGCTTTGTTGCAAGGATCAAGTCAAGGTTTGTTGCAAGGATCAAGTCAAGGGTCCTTGCAAGGATTAAGTCGAGGTTCCTCGCAAGGATCAAGTCAAGGTTCCTTGCAAGGATCAAGACAAGGTTCATTGCAAGGATCAAGTCAAGGTTCCTTGCAAGGATCAAGTCAAGGTTCCTTGCAAGGATCAGTTCAAAGTTCCTTGTGCGGATTAAGTCGAGGTTCCTAGCAAGGATGAAGTCAAGGTTCCTCGCAAGGATGAAGTCAAGGTTCCTTGCAAGGATCAAATCAAGGTTCCTCGCAAGGATGAAGTCAAGGTTCTTCGCAAGGATGAAGTCAAGGTTCCTTGCAAGGATGAAGTCACGGTTCCTTGCAAGGATGAAGTCAAGGTTCCTTGCTAGGATGAAGTCAAAGTTCCTTGCAAGGATGAAGTCAAGGTTCCTCGCAAGGATGAAGTCAAGGTTCCTTGCAAGGATGAAGTCAAGGTTCCTCGCAAGGATGAAGTCAAGGTTCCTTGCAAGGATCAAATCAAGGTTCTTCGCAAGGATGAAGTCAAGGTTCCTAGCAAGGATGAAGTCAAGGTTCCTGTGAGAAGGTGGCCTGATATATGCTGTCCGCTAGTTCTAGTGGGCACCTTGTATCAGTCCAAACAACCCCTTATGGTGAATGGTTAAGGACAACCTTTATTGAAAGCTATCCTAGTGGTAGCTATGGAGAGCAGCCTTCAGGCTAAGTCTTGAAGGAATGTAAAGCAGCTTGTTTTACCACTCTATAATCTCTTGATTGATCAAATGAAAGGACAACCACACCAGGTATATATTCAAAATATATGTATTTAGGATAAAACACCCCCCTCTAGTCTCTTTATGAGACTGGAGTTCGAAGTACTTTGTTTACAAGTTAGCAAGTATCAGTAATAGCACAAATACACGTTTGGGCCCTAGGGGCGCACCAAACCATATACCAAACAAGCATTTGCATAGCCAATAGGTCTCGCCTTTGGGACCTTATAAGTAGCCATGCAACAGTTGCATAAATAAATACTTATAAGTTCCCAAAAGCGAGACCTATTGGCTATGCCAAGCGGCCGCACGGCCGAGAAAGTGATCGCGATCAAACATCAAAGCGGCCGTGCGGCCGTGAAAGTGAAAGTAATCGCGGTGCGCGCGCCCGCGCACATGCACTGTAGCTCTAGGCTGGCCTGTTAGCACTTTTTGGAGCCCTCTAAAAAAGTCTCGCCAGACCAGCGCATGCGCTGGGTCAGGCGAGACCTAAAAAGCGGTATAAGAACCACAACTGGAATAGACACAAGGCCTAGAGCCTATAGAATCGCTAGGACCCCAAGGAACCACCCAAGGTAGTGACACAGGGGACCCACGGGGACTGTATGCAGTGTGTAAACACAACCGCTGGTTCCCGTTAGCTTCTATGGGCAATGTCGCGGTTGGAAATTTAAAGATTAGGGACACTTTGAATCGAGTCAGGACCAAACCCTTTTGGATTTAAGAAGTTCTAGGGCTGGCTCCCAGGAGAGCACCGGAGTACTCGTGTTACCTCACCCAGGGAAGCCGGGTGCATAGGTGTCTTTTGGTGTGGGTCGCGTCGTCGATTACAATGGAAGCGGGCGAAGAACTGCTGCTGCTGTGAAGAGTAGAAGTGTCCGAAGAGATCCAAGCCTGGATCTAGGATGGAAGGAAACTGAAAGCAGAGGGGACAGAGTCTGGGTCACTAGCCAGTGACTAAGGGCTGGATGGACCAATGCCCACAGATGTCGGGTGCTTCAGGTGAGTTGATGGGTGTCTTGACTCTTCAGCCACGAGGTCAAGGAGGCGTCAACGAAGTCCACGAGCCGGATTTGAGCTGTCCCACGAAGTCTGTCGAGTGCTGCGGTGTCGGTGACCAGAATGGACCCAACAAGCCTTGACAACGGCAAGTCACTGGAATTCAGAGAAAGAACTGAAGGAATGTGAAGCAGCTTGTTTTACCAGTCTATAGTCTCTTGAATGATCAGATGAAAGGACAACCATACCAGGTATATATTCAAAATATATGTATTTAAGATAGAACACACCCCTCTAGTCTCTTTATGAGACTGGAGTTCAAAGTACTTTGTTTACAAGTTAGCAATTATCAGTAATAGCATAAATACACGTTTGGACCCTAGGGGCGTACCAAACCATATACCGAAAAAGTGATATAAGAACTACGAGTGGAATAGACACAAGGCCTAGAGCCTGTAGAATCGCTGGGACCCCAAGGAACCATCCAAGGTAGTGACACAGGGGACCCACGGGGACTGTATGCAGTGTGTAAACACAACCGCTGGTTCCCGCTAGCTTCTATGGGCAATGTCGAGGTTGGAAATTTAGAGATTAGGGACACTTAGAATTGAGTCAGGACCAAACCCTTTTGGACTTAAGAAGTTCTAGGGCTAGCACCCACGGGATCACCGGAGTACTTGAGTTACCTCAACCAGGGAAGCCGGGTGCATAGGTGTCTTTTGGTGTCGGGTCGCATCGTCGATTTCATTGGAAGCCGGCAAAGAACTGCTGCTACCGTGAAGAGGAGAAGTTTCCGAAGAGATCCAAGGCCGGATCTAGGATGGAAGGAACCTGAAAGCAGAGGGGACAGAGGCTGGGTCACTAGCCAGTGACCAAGGGCAGAATGAACCAATGACCACAGATGTTGGGTGATTCAGGTGAGTTGATGGGTGTCTTGACTCTACAGCCACGAGGTCCAGGAGGTGTCGATGAAGTCCACAAGCTGGATTCCAGCTGACCCACAAAGTCTGTTGAGTGCTGCAGTGTTGGAGACCAGAATGGACCCAACAAGCCTTGGCAACGGCAAGTCACTGGATCAGAGAAAGGACTGCGGTGCAGACCAGCAAGGTCTGAGGGACTCACCCAGTGAGGGTAAGTCAGGGCGCGTCTGGAGCAACCAGGAAAGCCCAAGTATAAGAGGAGTTGCCTTCGTGGGTATCTGCTAGCCAACGGGCTAGTGATTGTGAAGGAGACTTCAGCGGTCGCACTTGAAACTGGCCCACGGGTCACTCGTGGAGTGGAGGCCAGCAATCTTTGGTGCAGGAGGTGCTCAAGGCTTGGGCTACTCGGAGCCCAAAGCACAACTTCAAGGAGGACCAGGAAGATGCTGTTGCTGCAAAAGAACACGGTGTCCAGGGGTCGCGGTTCCACATCACCCACGACAGCCATGGGCCTCAGCTTTGCTGGGGACTCAGGGAAGCCTCAGGGAAGTCTGGAAATCCACCTCTGGTGATGCAAAGTCTTTGGCGTCCAGCGGGAGCTTCAGCGATGCAGACTGGTCAGTTGCTTCTTTGGTGCCTGCCAAACAGGGGAGTCACTCCTTGACCCCAAGGGAGATTTCTTCAGTCTTCTAGTCAGGATAGAACGTCGAAGGTCCACGATATATGTTGCAGAGTTTCGTCCAGGGTGAACTAAAGTCCTAGGGACTGGATTCATATTCTTATACTAAGTTTAGGGGATGGACTAACTCTAAGGCCCCACCTATGGGTGGGCTTGGAAAGAGGGGTGGTTACAACCATTTCCTTTATCCAGTTTCACGCCAGAGCAGGGGCAGGAAACCCCTGCAACCGGTTTGAACTGGACTATGCACAGGGACAGCAAACGTGTCCCCAGTGCAGGATTTCAAAGCACCAGAGAGTGCTCCCGCCCAGCCCCAATACACATCTGCCTCTCTGGGGAGGTGGTTACACCTCCCTTCAACAGGAAACCTATTGTCCAGGCCTCCCCTGCCGGAGTTTCAGTCAGCAGCAGGAGGCCAGACCCGTGTCTGTGGCAGAGGCATCCATTTTGTGATGCCAGGGCTCAGGAAAGTCCTACCGGGTTTGACCAGTGTGAACATGTCTTTCCCTCTAGAAGGGTGGAATGCTACCCCCGCCCCCAGAACTGGCGGGGGGTGGTATTCCAAAGCGTTTGACACCAAACACGTCATGTTTTGATACAGCCATTCCAAAGTTAGCATTTACCGCGAGGTTATAATGCACTTAAGAGTATATGGTATGGCTGTTTCACAGAACAGTTATAAGGAAGTATTTCCAAAAGCTGCAGAGGGGCTCAGCTCATGCTTGGGCACCCTCTCACACAAAACAAAGCACTCTGCCTTCAGGATTGTCAAGGCCTGCCATTGGAGTGGCTTATAGGTTTCTATGTGTCTGTATATATGTGTGGATATAGGTAGCCTATACCGCTGTAAGGGGTGCAAGCACACCCTTACCCATGCTGCAGTAGCAGACCTGTGGTGCCATTTTGGAGTGCTTCCCAGGGGTGTGACATAATACATGCTTCAGCCCCTGGTAGGCCTCTGAGGTACCTATGCCCTAGGTACATAGTATACCATATACTAGGGGCTTATAAGGCACTCTAGAATCCAATTAGATATGTACCTAATTTACATGCAAAATATTTTAGAGAGGAAGCAGTTAGGCTGTGGGCCTGATTATCAGGGCCACAGCTAGACTAAGGTAGAAAAATAGTGAAACACCAGCAAAAAGTGGGGGTACTCAGATCCTACTCTCCTACACAACCCCTCCCCCCAAATGCAGGGACATTAAACTAACCTTGACCAGTTGAGTCTTCATGTTCTAAGTGGAAATACCAAGAGAGTCCATCTGCATTGGCATGGTTACTCCCCGGTCTATGTTCCACTGTAAGGTCTATCCCCTGTAGGGAAATGGACCACCTAAGCAGTTTGGGGTTTTCACCCTTCATTTGTTTTAGCCATAAGAGGGGCTTATGGTCTGTCTGAACAAGGAAGTGAGTACCAAACCAGTATGGCCTCAACTTCTTCAGAGCCCAAACCACAAAGGCCTCCCTCTCAATGGCTGACCAACTGTTAGACCTGGCACCTTGGCGTGAGTCTCCCTTCCACTTTTTGTCGCTGTGCCTCATGTGTTTTTATGGTGTTGGCCGCTCAGAGCACTGTGCCACTGCCAACCAGTGCCACAGTGCAAGTGCTCCCTATGTAAAATGTATATGTTGGTTGGATTCCATGATTGGCTTAATTGGTTTACTATCAGACCCCAGTAAAGTGCACCAGGAGTGCCAGGGCCTGTAAATACAAATGCCGCTGGTGGGCTCGCAGCACTGGTTGTGCCACCCACAGAAGCGGCCTGGTAAAATGTGTCTAGGTCTGCCATTGCAGAACCTGCGTGCAGTCTGGTACTGACATGCTGACTGGCAAGTGCACTCACTTGCCAGTCCCTAAACCTTCCCTTAACTTCATGTTAGTCACCCCTATGGTAGGCCCAAGGGCAGGGTGCATTCTAGCATAAGGTAGGACATGCCCTGATGTGTGTGGCATGTCCTAATAGTGAATTACAGCCATTTTCGTTTTTCACTATTGTAAGGCTACCCTGTTCTCCTAGGACAGAATGGGCTGTTAAGATTGTTACATCCTATGATCCTAACAAACCCAGGGAACATGGTAGAAAATCGAGTTTAGTATGCCTGAACTCAGAATAATAAGGTACATCTTTTAGTAAGGTTTATTTCAATATTCTGCGTTTGCAAATGCCACTTTTAGAAAGTTGGCCTTTGCTTGCCTAACCATTTCAGCCCGCCTCTGTGTGATGTGTATCTGCTGTTTGGCTTGTGTGAGTGACAGGGCTGGGGAATCCCAGAGGGGTAGGGCTAGGTAGCCTGGTGGTGAATAGGAAGATTGACAGATAGATGGGTGGGAGGAGTACACCTAGACTCTGAATAGGGCTGTGCTCTGCCACTACAATGCTGGCTCCGCCCCCTGTGGAGCGTCTGATGGCTCTGCCCTGCACCCTGAAAGAAGCAGCCTGCATCATGTCAACAAAGTGCTCAGAAACCGGACCGAACTAGGCAAAGGCCCCCCTGGCCTGAAAGAACAAAAGAAATGGCGTATAAATGTAGGAGCCCTGCTCCTAAGAAAGCAGATCCTGTCCTGCCAAGAAGAAACCTCTGTCCGACGAGAAGAAACTGGGAAAGCTGCATGGAGGAGTACTGTCCCTGACCTGGGGGATTGGCGTGCAGTGGTTGCCTTGCTGCTGAAGAAGAGGAACAAAGACTAAAGAGACTTTTTATTTTGCTTGTGCCTGAAGATCTCCAAGGGCTTGTGAGTGAGCTTGCCCCCTGAACGAAGTCCCAGGACCAGTGGACTTCACCGCCGTGAGATCGCCTTGGAAAACGGACCGTTTTCCTCGCAACTTCGCTTCAAACTGCTGTGTACGTCTCGCTGATCCCAGGGTATTCCCGTAAGCTGATATCCCGCTGTCCGGCACGAACAACGTGTCTGGGGCCCCTCTACGAGCCGGAGCTCGCACCGCAAAGGAAGGTACTGCCGGCCTGAGCAACGCGACTTACAGCCCTTACGAGCCGTGGCTCGCACCGTAACTGAAGGACATCACCTGTACCTGCTTGCACCCCCTGCAGATCATACTCCAAGCGTACGCGCCTGCCCCCTGCTTTGGGAAAGGCTGCGGTGCGTCTGGAAGTCGTACGCCTCCTGCATGTAGTGTACTGTTCGCCTGTATCAGCAGCCCAAGTGAAGCCCATCGATCCCGGTACAACGCGTACACAGCGTCTGGCAGTACGAGCCGTACTCTTGCCCCGTCCCCTGAGCCCCGCACGCCCAAGGTCTCCCGTAGCGTAGTACGTGCCGCCCGGAGGACATCGCACTGTACTGTGCGCCTGCTGCCAAGGAAGTGTCCGTGACGAACTCTGAAGCTTAAAGGTACTGAGTGTCGGTCCCGCTCCCCAGCCTATTTTTAACCGCGTACGAAGCGTACGCCTGGGAGCGAAGAGTACGACCCGTTCCCAAACCCATTTTTAACCGCGTACGAAGCGTACACCTGCGAACGAAGCGCACAGTCATTGAAATCATCGTTAAACTTAAGAACTCTTTGCAACTAAGTATTGTGGGCCATTTTTAAACGCTAGTTTGGTCTTGTGCTAAGCCTGATAAATATATAAAGAATTATTTTTGATATATATCCCGTGTGGCGTCCATTTGTGGAGGGTCGCTGTATTACTGTGTGGGTATTCAGAAATGCTTAACCTAAACGCCCTGAGATAACGACTTGTCTGCTCGAACCAAGCTACCTAGAGGGTGAGCAGGGGTTATTGTTGGAGTGTATCCCCCTACCCTGACTAGAGAAACGGTTCCCTGCTTGACACAAGTACCTACCTGAGTCAACCAGAGAACCCGGATTCTAATAACAACGTTTCTCTCTAGGGGTCATCCTTCTGCTTATGAAAGCTACTAGCTGATCCTGACCTTCATCATTCAATTGTGACAGTACAGCCCCTACCCCCAATTCAGATGTATCTGTTTGGACAATTAACTTCTTGGAGTAGTCAGGACTCTGCAGAATGGGAGCAGTGCACATGGCCTGCTTCAGGTCATCAAATGCCTTTTGACGGCTAGCTGTCCACTGAACCTTTTTGGGCATTTGTTTTAGAAGTTAAGTCATTCAAGGGTGTCACTATTGATCCATACCCTTTGACATATCTCCTATAGTACCCAGTCAGGCCTAAGAAGGCTCTCACCTGAGACTGGGTAGTTGGAGAAATCCATTCCATTATGGTTTGGATTTTGCTCTGCAATGGTTGAACCTGGCCTCCACCTACAAGGTGGACCAGGTACACAACCTGACTCTGCCCTATCTGGCACTTAGTAGCCTTGATAGTGAGGCCTGCCCTTTACAGGGCCTCCAAATCATTCCTCAGGTGGACCAGGTGATCCTCCCATGTGGAGCTAAAGACAGCAATATCATCTAGATATGCTGCACTAAAGTCTTCCAGGCCTTTAAGGACTTGATTCACCAACCTTTGGAAAGTGTCAGGTGCATTCTTCAAACCAAAGGGCATTACCACAAATTGATAGTGCCCACTAGGGGTAGAAAATGCTGTCTTTGGCTTTGCATCATCAGCTAGTCTGATCTGCCAGTAGCCAGCTGTTAGGTCAAATGTGCTTAGAAACTTGGCTGAGGCCAAAGTATCTATCAGCTCATCTGCCCTGGGGATGAGATGGGCATCAGTCCTAGTGACTGCATTGAGACCCCTGTAGTCTACACAAAACCTCATCTCTCTTTTCCCACCACTGGTGTGAGGTTTTGGTACCAGGACTACTGGGCTAGCCCAAGGGTTAACTGAGGGTTCAAACACACCCAGATCCAACATCTTTTGGACTTCTGTCCTTATACAGTCCCTGACATGGTCAGGTTGCCTGTAGATCTTATTCTTCAAAGGTAGACTGTCCCCAGTGTCCACTTCATGAGTGCACCAGGTGGTCTGACTTGGAGTCAGAGAAAGCATATGTCTGAACTGGCTGAGAAGGTTTCTGCAGTCGGTTTGCAGCTGGGCAGTGAGGCTGCCTACCAAGGCTACACCATCAACTGACCCATCATCAGGGTTCTGAGAAAGCAGGTCAGGGAGTGGGTCACTCTCTTCCTCCTGTCCTTCATCAGTAGCCATGAGCAAGCCCATGTCTGCCCTGTCAACATATGGTTTAAGTCTGTTGACATGAAGTACCCTATGGGGACTCCTTGGGGTTCCAAGGTCTACCAAGTAGGTAACCTCCCCTTTTTGTTCAACAATTGTATGGGGGTCACTCCATTTGTCCTGGAGGGCTGCTGGGGCCACAGGCTCCAACGCCCACACTTTCTGTCCTGGCTGGTAAACAGTCAGTACAGCCTTTTGGGGACAATTGAGCAGGTGTTTAGGTTGGTATTATTGGGGTGGAAGGTGGTGGAACTGGGCAAGGGCAGTCTTTATCTGGCCTTTATAGACCTGAAGACTGCCTTTGACCTAGTCCCCCGGGAAGATCTTTGGAGGGTACTTCATGAGCTGGGCTTACCCCCTTACATCCTGTCACTTCTCATCAGCCTTCATGCCCATACCTTTGCCCAGGTTCGTTGGGGCAAAAACGGTGAACTCACTGAGAAGATTCCAGTCTCTAGGGGCGTAAGACAGGGCTGTGTCTTGGCACCCACCCTATTTTCACTTTATGTGAATGGGGTGGTAAAACATCTTCAACAAGAACCAGCCGACGCCCCCTGTCTCGGAGGAGTCCGTATCCCCACCCTGCTTTTTGCGGACGACACGCTCCTGATTTCGAAGACCCCTCAAGGTCTCCAGAAATTATTAACACGATTTCAGGAGTTCTGTGGTGCAAGAGGATTAACAATAAATGTGGATAAAACAAAATATCTAGTCCTAAATCCTCCTAAGAAACTGGGCCGCCCACCGACTCTAAACTCGATCCCCCTAGAGAAAGTAGCCGAATTCGATTACCTCGGTATTCGGATCACGGATAGGATGTCTTGGGCAAGACATATTGACAAAATGGTCCTCAGCCACAGGAGAGTGGGAGGTGCCCTTATGAGGGAGTTCAGGGCCTCTCCAAGGAGATCACTCACCCCAGTAGTTGATATTTAGAAGGCTAAAGTAGTGTCATCAGCCTTGTATGTGGCAGAATTGTGGGGTCACTGTTGTTTGAAAGACCTAGAGACAGCGGAGAGCAAGCTATTGAAATCCCTTATCTCCGTGCCCCTGAGCACTCCATCCGTACCTGTCCGGTTGGATATGGGCTGTAAAAATATTAAAGACCAGGCCCAGCTTCGCCCGCTTTTGTTATGGACAAGAATCTGGAGGGGTGAAGAATTAAAATCTTATGCTGATGCCCTGGGGGAAATAATGAGTTTGGGGGGTTGGGCTAAGATAAAGTGGCTAAGAGATACTAAAAAGCTTCTGGAGAGTGTCGGTCTAGGAGGCTGTTGGTCATCACGTTCAGCCCCTCCAAAAGAAGTTGTCAAGGCGCTTTATTGGAACTGGTGTACGGAGCGGACAATTACAAACTCTAATCACTGCAAGTCGACTGTCGCCTTTTTGCAAATTAAAGACACTGTGGTTTTTGAACCCTACCTGGACTTGATAACTCTCCCTTTTGATCGAGCCCTTTATTTTAGATTCAGAGTCGGATGCCTCCCCCTAGGTGCACTGGTATCGTGTTGGTCACCTGTGCCCCGTATTTCTTCCAACTGTGCGTGTTGCCCAAGTAAGGCCGAGACCATTGTACACGTCTTATTTGTCTGCCCGGACTATGCAAGGCCTAGGAGTGTCTGGTTGAAACCCCTTTGTCGCAATATGGGCACACGTAGTTACCTTGAAGCCCTGCGTATCTTAACTACGGACACTTCCCCCCTTTTAGTGTGTGGAATTGCAAAATTTTTAAAGTGGTCCTGGCTTATTCGTTGTAAGAGACTGTCAGTAGCTGTTTAATTCTCTTTTTAGATAATTTATTGCGGGCAATTTATGTCCTTTTATCTTCTTATGTATTTTCTACTGGCTTCTTGTTGCTGTGTTTTTTATGTGTCTATTGTAATAAGTGTATTTTTTATGTGCTTACAAGATATCTTGCATATCGAATAAAAGCTTATGACTGACAGTACAGCCTTTTGGTCATGCCAAGCTTTTTGCAGTTCCTGGCTAGCCTCAAGGTTTTTGTTTGCCTTTTTCATGTACGCAGCCATCCTGGAGCGGGGACCAAGTACATTGTCCCCCTTGTCTTGCTTTGGGGACTTGAGAGGTAACTCCCATCCTTCCTTCACCAAACACAATGGACCCCTGACAGGGTGTCCAAACAAAAGTTCAAATGGGCTGTAGCCAACCCCCTTTTGAGGCACTTCCCTGTATGCAAATAAAAGGCAGGGCAAGAGCAGGTCCCAATTTCGCCTAAGCTTCTCTGGGAGTCCTTTGATCATGCCATTTAAGGTTTTGTTGAATCTCTCAAATAAACCATTGCATTGTGGGTGATAGGGTGTGGTGAACTTGTAGTTCACTCCACACTCCTTCCACATAGCAGTCAAGTAACTAGACATGAAGTTTGCATCCCTGTCAGATACTACCTCCTTAGGAAAGCCTACTCTTGAGAACACACTCAAAAGATCTCTTGCCATTCCAGATGCTGTAGTGGTCCTTAGGGGAATTGCCTCTGGGTACCTGGTGGCATGATCCAACACCACCAGTACACACCTGTGCCCAGATGCTGTTTGGGGATCCATGGGACCAACAATGTCAATATCTACCCTTTCAAAGAGCACCCCCACCACAGGGAGTGGTATCAGGGGGCCTTTGTAGTGCCACCTACTTTGCCACTGGCTTGGCAGGTTACACAGGAGCGACAAAACTCTTTTGTGTCTTCAGACATGTGGGGCCAGTGAAAGTGCTGAACAATTCTGTCCCAAGTCTTGTTCTGGCCCAGGTGTCCTGCTAGGGGAATATCATGGGCTAGTATCAATAGGAAACCCCTAAACTTTAGAGGTATAACCAACCTCCTGGATGCACCAGGCTTGGGGTCTCTACTCTCTGAGTATAGGAGTCACTCATCCCAATACACTTTATAGGTGCCACTAGCATGCCTCATCAGCAGCTTGCTTTCTGCGGGGTTCAAGAGAGGGGCAGGTTTTCTGCTCCTGGCTCAGATCAGACCTGGAAGGGCCCCCTGTCCCCAAGAACACAACCTGGTCAGGTTCAAGCTCATCTGGGACAGTTCCTTCTTCAGGCTCAAGATCATCTCCCTGAGGAGACTGATCAGCATCCTGAGCCAGGTGGGAAGGTTCTGCCTTAACCCTACTGCTCCTCCTCTTGTGAGGCACCTGGTCCATTATTCCAGAATCCAGGGCCTGTCCAGTTTTAGACATTTTAGCCTGTGACCTAGTCACAGGAAAGACATGTGCAGGGATCCCTAACATTTCTGCATGTGTCCTGAGCTCCACTTCAGCCCAAGCTGAAGTCTCTAGATCATTGCCAAGCAAGCACTGTACTGGTAGGTCTGCACTTACCACAAACTTCTTAAGGCCAGTTACCCCTCCCCAGGAGAAGTTAACAACTGCCAGAGAATGGTCGGTTCTGACATTGCTAGCATTGGTCACTTGGTACATTTCACCAAGTATAATCTGCCCAGGATCCAGAAGATCTTTTGTCACCATTGTGACACTCGCTCCTGTGTCCCTGAATGCCCAAGCTTCTACTCCATTAATTAAAGGCTGCTGTCTGTTTTTGCCCAGGTTATTGGGGCTCACAAAGGGGGACATATCCATGCCCCCATCACTGACAAGCACAGCCTGAGTTGGAACTCTGACTAGGCCAGAGTCGATCTCAGAACCCAGGGTCAACCCTACTACACCCTTATGCTGTGCATTCCCAATACCAATTGTAACTACACTAGGGGGAGCAGGTGCCTTAGGAGCATTGGTGGTGGTTGGAGTATTTTCTTTGGCCTTTGGTTTTTCCCTTTGTTAGCCTGTGAATCCCCACCTGAGGAAGATTTTTGGGGCCCTTGAGAAGACTTCGGGTCTTTACCCTTGTCCCCACCCTTGTCAGAGTTTTTGGAATCTTGCTTCTTTGGGTCACCACCTTGGTTCTGTACCTTCTGACTCACCCTGGTTCCGACCCATTTGTCTGCCTTCTTTCCCAATTCTTGTGGAGAGGTCAGATCAGAGTCTACCAGGTACCGGTGCACAGCTGATTTTGACAGTTATTAAGAATCTGCTCCCTCATTATCAGATTGTACAATCCTTTGAAGTCACACATTTTACTGCCCAATAACCATCCTTCCAGAGCCTTAGCAGCACAGTAAACAAAGTCAACCCAGTCCTGATTTTGTGCCTTTTGGGTGTCTCTGAACTTTAACCTGTATTGTTCAGTGGTTAGGCGAAACCCATCTATAGTGCACTTTTCAAGACTTTGTAATCATCAGCATCCTGTTCTCGTACAGTGAGGAGCTTGTCTCTACCTTTGTCTGCAAAGGAGAGCCATAAGATTGCTGCCCACTGACCTTGAGGGGCCTTCTGTACTTTACAGGCCCTCTCCAAGGCAGTTATCCATTTGTGGAAGTCATCCCCACTCTGGTAGGGAGGGACAATCTTACTTAGGTTTCTATGGACATAAGACCTCTCCCTATCTCTAGGGAAAATGATGCCACCAAGGGACTCTAGTCCCTCCTTTTTACTAGCTCTGTAGCGCTCTAGGGCTTCCCTATCTAAGGCCATCTGCTGCTTTCTGAGGTTGAACTTGTCTTGCTCATACTTCAGCAGTCTCTCTCTCGTCTCCTGGGAGGTTTCCCTCCCTCTGTGAGAAGAGACAGAGGTCCCTATAGAGGAGTTAGACTGGATAGATCCCCTTGACAGAGATCTATCCCTTCTAGCCCTGTTGTCAGGCCTACCTGGAGGAATAAAGGAAGGAGCATTATTGTCATCCTCCTCATCCTCATCCAGGAGATCTGGGTTCACCAGAGTCTGGTCATTGTCACCAGTCTGGTCAGCATCAGAGGTAGGGTCAGGGGAGTTTCCACCCCTCGGCCCACCCTCAGGTGCTGCCCCACCCACACTGTCTACCCCATCAGGCTCACTAGGCCCTGTGATATCATCCAGCTTAAGTATTTTTATGAGATGTTTGGTGGATGGACTTTTGCCTGTCTTCAGCTTCCTAATGGGACATAAGGCCCTTAGCTGAGCAAAGGAGAGACCCTCATATGTATAGGGAAGGAGCTCACTGGTTCCTGGTAGGGACCCACTGGTTCCTGGCTGGTTAGACATTACTAATGTGGTGTGGTGTATTGCACTACCTACACTAGTGAGGCCTACTAAACTCTCTTGAGTTGTAGAAAGGGTGTGCTATCCCTTAACACACAACTCTAAGTTCAGTAGAACTTACTGTAGCTAAACTTGATATTATATGTACCTTAGGTACCTTTAGTGGTTTTCAGTTGATCAATTCAATTGAGATTATCTGGTAAAACAATAGCAAGCTGGAATCCCACACGCTGCACACCAATGTGAGAAGGTGGCCTGATATATGCTGTCCACTAGTTCTAGTGGACACCTTGTATCAGTCCAAACAACCCCTTATGGTGAATGGTTACAGACAACCTTTATTGAAAGCTATCCTAGTGGTAGCTATGGAGAGCAGCATCAGGCTAAGTCTTGAAGGAATGTGAAGCAGCTTGTTTTACCAGTCTATAATCTCTTGAATGATCAAATGAAAGGACAACCGCACCAGGTATATATTCAAAATATATGTTTTTAAGATAGAACACACCCCTCTAGTCTCTTTATGAGACTGGAGTTCAAAGTACTTTGTTTACAAGTTAGCAATTATCAGTAATAGCATAAATACACGTTTGGACCCTAGGGGCGTACCAAACCATATACCAAAAAAGTGGTATAAGAACTACGAGTGGAATAGACACAAGACCTAGAGCCTGTAGAATCGCTGGGACCCCAAGGAACCATCCAAGGTAGTGACACAGGGGACCCACGGGGACTGTATGCAGTGTGTAAACACAACCGCTGGTTCCCTTTAGCTTCTATGGGCAATGTCGCAGTTGGAAATTTAAAGATTAGGGACCCTTAGAATCGAGTCAGGACCAAACCCTTTTGGACTTAAGAAGCTCTAGGGCTGGCTCCCAGGAGAGCACCGAAGTACTTGTGTTACCTCACCCAGGGAAGCCGGGTGCATAGGTGTCTTTTGGTGTGGGTCGCGTCGTCGATTACAATGGAAGCTGGCGAAGAACTGCTGCTGACGTGAAGAGGAGAAGTGTCCGAAGAGATCCAAGCCTGGATCTAGGAAGGAAGGAAACGGAAAGCAGAGGGGACAGAGTCTGGGTCACTAGCCAGTGACCAAGGGCAGGATGGACCAATGCCCACAGATGTCGGGTGCTTCAGGTGAGTTGATGGGTGTCTTGACTCTTCAGCCACGAGGTCAAGGAGGCGTCAACGAAGTCCACGAGCCGGATTCAAGCTGTCCCACAAAGTCTGTCGAGTGCTGTGGTGTCGGTGACCAGAATGTACCCAACAAGCCTTGACAACGGCAAGTCACTGGAATTCAGAGAAAGGACTGCGGTGCAGACCAGCAAGGTCTGAGGGACTCACCCAGTGAGGGTAAGTCAGGGCGCGTCTGGAGGAATCAGGAAAGGCCAAGTAGAAGAGGAGTTGCCTTCGTGGGGACCTGCTAACCAACGGGCTAGTGATCGCGAAGGAGCCTCGAGCGGTCGCACTTGAAACTGGCCCACGGGTCACTCATGGAGTGGAGGCCAGCAATCTTTGGTGCAGGAGGTGCTCAAGGCTGGGGCTACTCGGAGCCCAAAGTACAACTTCGAGGAGGACCAGGAAGATGCTGTTGCTGCAAAAGAACACGGTGTCCAGGGGTCGCGGTTCGGTATAAAGATAGAATATCGACGGGAAAATATCGACTAGCATTAATATCGTGGTAAGAATATCGACTGTGAAAAATATCGTAATAGAAAATATCTTTGTAAAAAATATCGTTTCTTGAGAATGACAGAAATATCGTCAAGAAAAAATATCGATGAACAGAATATCGTTGATGAAAATGTCGTTTTATATAATATCGACAGAAAAATATAAGTTGTTATAAAATTTATAAAAAAATATGTATTATGTTTTTAAAAAACTTACAAAACTCCTACTAGTAATAATATGTGTTAAAAAATATTTTCTACAAAAGAATTGTTAAAATTTTAGTAGCGGGTTATTGGTATTATAGGGGATAAGGGTGGGTAGTAATTTAAAATTTGGTTTTTACAAAATTTCTAAAATATAAAAATATTAGAAAATAATTAAGAAATCGAAATTTTAATTAGAAATTTCGATTTGTTCACGAAATTAAATTTGTAATTAAATTTTAAAATTCCCCAAAAATTTTTTAGGAGCGGGTTATTGGTATTATAGGGGATAAGGGTGGGTAGTAATTTAAAATTTGGTTTTTACAAAATTTCTAAAATATAAAAATATTAGAAAATAATTAAGAAATCGAAATTTTAATTAGAAATTTCGAATTGTTCACCAAATTAAATTTGTAATTAAATTTTAAACTTCCCCCAAAAAAATTTAGGAGCGGGTTTTTGGTATTATAGGGGATTAGGGTGGGTAGTAATTTAAAAATGTCGTGTTTTAAAAGTGTATAAAATATTA
The DNA here is from genome assembly GCF_964204655.1 of Triturus cristatus. Lineage (NCBI taxonomy): Eukaryota > Metazoa > Chordata > Amphibia > Caudata > Salamandridae > Triturus > Triturus cristatus. Next base: position 848,676,063 of record NC_140595.1, read on the forward strand.
ATAAATTAGAAATTTATCATGAAATCAAAATTTAACTTCGAAATTTTAAATTTTACATGAAATGTATTTTTTAATATTAATAAAAAAGATTAAATTAATATTGAAGAAGCGTTATTTTGGTATTATAGGGTAATAGGGTATAAAAAATAATTTAGATAGAAAAATGTATATTGTTTACTAACCTGCACATTTCCTGACTTATGTTGGATTGGAGTTAGAATAGTAATTTGTTATGGTTTACTATCCAGCACTTTCCCTGACTTATGTTGGATTGGAATTAGAATAGTAATTTATTATGGTTTACTATCCATCACTTTCCCTGAGTTATGTTATGTTTGGAGTTAGAATAGTAATTTATTATGGTTTACTATCCAGCATTTTCCCTGACTTATGTTGGATTGGAGTTAGAATAGTAATTTATTATGGTTTACTATCCAGCAGTCTCCCTGACTTATGTTATGTTTGGAGTTAGAATAGGAATGTATTATGGTTTACTATCCAGCACTTTCCCTGACTCATGTTGGATTGGAGTTTGAATAGTAATTTATTATGGTTTACTATCCAGCACTTTCCCTGAGTTATGTTATGTTTGGAGTTAGAATAGTAATTTATTATGGTTTACTATCCAGCACTCTCCCTGACTTATGTTATGTTTGGAGTTAGAATAGGAATTTATTATGGTTTACTATCCAGCACTTTCCCTGACTTATGTTGGATTGGAGTTTGAATAGTAATTTATTATGGTTTACTATCCAGCACTTTCCCTGAGTTATGTTATGTTTGGAGTTAGAATAGTAATTTATTATGGTTTACTATCCAGCACTCTCCCTGACTTATGTTATGTTTGGAGTTAGAATAGTAATTTTTTATGGTTTACTATCCAGCACTTTCCCTGACTTATGTTGGATTGGAGTTAGAATAGTAATTTAATATGGTTTAGTATCCAGCACTCTCCCTGACTTATGTTATGTTTGGAGTTAGAATAGTAATTTATTATGGTTTACTATCCAGCTCTTTCTCTGACTTATGTTGGATTGGAGTTTGAATAGTAATTTATTATGGTTTACTATCCAGCACTCTCTCTGACTTATGTTATGTTTGGAGTTAGAATAGTAATTTATTATGGTTTACTATCCAGCACTTTCCCTGACTTATGTTTGATTGCAGTTTGAATAGTAATTTATTATGGTTTACTATCCAGCACTTTCCCTGAGTTATGTTATGTTTGGAGTTAGAATAGTAATTTATTATGGTTTACTATCCAGCACTTTCCCTGACTTATGTTATGTTTGGAGTTAGAATAGTAATTTATTATGGTTTACTATCCAGCACTTTCCCTGACTTATGTTGGATTGGAGTTTGAATAGTAAATTATTATGGTTTACAATCCAGCACTTTCCCTGACTTATGTTGGATTGGAGTTAGAATAGTAAATTATTATGGTTTACAATCCAGCACTTTCCCTGATTTATGTTGGATTGGAGTTAGAATAGTAATTTATTATGGTTTACTATCCAGCACTCTCCCTGACTTATGTTATGTTTGGAGTTAGAATAGTAATTTATTATGGTTTACTATCCAGCACTTTCCCTGACTTATGTTGGATTGGAGTTAGAATAGTAATTTATTATGGTTTACTATCCAGCACTTTCCCTGAGTTATGTTATGTTTGGAGTTAGAATAGTAATTTATTATGGTTTACTATCCAGCACTTTCCCTGAGTTATGTTATGTTTGGAGTTAGAATAGTAATTTATTATGGTTTACTATCCAGCACTCTCCCTGACTTATGTTATGTTTGGAGTTAGAATAGGAATTTATTATGGTTTACTATCCACCACTTTCCCTGACTTATGTTGGATTGGAGTTTGAATAGTAATTTATTATGGTTTACTATCCAGCACTTTCCCTGAGTTATGTTATGTTTGGAGTTAGAATAGTAATTTATTATGGTTTACTATCCAGCACTCTCCCTGACTTATGTTATGTTTGGAGTTAGAATAGTAATTTTTTATGGTTTACTATCCAGCACTTTCCCTGACTTATGTTGGATTGGAGTTAGAATAGTAATTTAATATGGTTTAGTATCCAGCACTCTCCCTGACTTATGTTATGTTTGGAGTTAGAATAGTAATTTATTATGGTTTACTATCCAGCTCTTTCTCTGACTTATGTTGGATTGGAGTTTGAATAGTAATTTATTATGGTTTACTATCCAGCACTCTCTCTGATTTATGTTATGTTTGGAGTTAGAATAGTAATTTATTATGGTTTACTATCCAGCACTTTCCCTGACTTTTGTTTGATTGCAGTTTGAATAGTAATTTATTATGGTTTACTATCCAGCACTTTCCCTGAGTTATGTTATGTTTGGAGTTAGAATAGTAATTTATTATGGTTTACTATCCAGCACTTTCCCTGACTTATGTTATGTTTGGAGTTAGAATAGTAATTTATTATGGTTTACTATGCAGCACTTTCCCTGACTTATGTTGGATTGGAGTTTGAATAGTAAATTATTATGGTTTACAATCCAGCACTTTCCCTGACTTATGTTGGATTGGAGTTAGAATAGTAAATTATTATGGTTTACAATCCAGCACTTTCCCTGATTTATGTTGGATTGGAGTTAGAATAGTAATTTATTATGGTTTACTATCCAGCACTCTCCCTGACTTATGTTATGTTTGGAGTTAGAATAGTAATTTATTATGGTTTACTATCCAGCACTTTCCCTGACTTATGTTGGATTGGAGTTAGAATAGTAATTTATTATGGTTTACTATCCAGCACTTTCCCTGAGTTATGTTATGTTTGGAGTTAGAATAGTAATTTATTATGGTTTACTATCCAGCACTTTCCCTGACTTATGTTGGATTGGAGTTTGAATAGTAATTTATTATGGTTTACTATCCAGCACTTTCCCTGAGTTATGTTATGTTTGGATTTAGAATAGTAATTTATTATGGTTTACTATCCAGCACTTTCCCTGACTTATGTTGGATTGGAGTTAGAATAGTAAATTATTATGGTTTACAATCCAGCACTTTCCCTGACTTATATTGGATTGGAGTTAGATTAGTAAATTATTATGGTTTACAATCCAGCACTTTCCTTGACTTATGTTTTGTTTGGAGTTAGAATAGTTAATTATAATGGTTTACTATCCACCATTTACCCTGACTTATGTAGGATTGGAGTTAGAATAGTTAATTATTATGGTTTATTATCCAGCATTATCTATTTACTATTTTATTAAGAATAATATATGTCATGTTGTAATATTCATTTCAACAATATAAATTAAAAACATTTTATAACATGTTTACATACATATGACAAGTTTCTAAATTAAGAAATAACAATTTTTAGATCTTTTTTTTTATTCATAGTTTAATTTGTTACTGCAAAGATTTTGAACATTTTATAAAACATTTAACATAATTTTTGTTAACAAATTATATTGCAGTTTTGTACATAAATACAGTTTCAATTATGCATACATTAGTATATTAAATTTTAATATTTTTTATAAAAATTTAATATATTACATATTTTTTATGACATTGATTTTATCACGATATGTACATAACATAAATTTACATTTTTTAACATCTGAGAAAAATATTTAACAATGAAAAATATTTTTTAATATACAATAAACAATTAATACATAATTCTATTGAACATATTAATGTATATTTTACAATATTCATTTGTTTTTTAAGAATAAAAAGTAAATTATTACTAAACATGGTAAATTTATATTTAAAGGATGGATTTAGCTATTAGGTCTATGTATGCTAGACCTTCTATACTTGGGTACAGTCTAGTTTTTTGCTGGAGATATTCGTACATATTTAATGTTTGTTTACTTAGTTTAGGGCCAATTTTAGAAAGGGATTGCTCTATTCTGAGTTCTTGGTAGCTTTGTTCTTTTTTAATGCTTTGGATTAGTTTGTGAAGTGTTGGTTGACTTCTTCCTAAAGTGGCTTGGAAGGCATTATGCCATCCTTCAACTGCGTTGTTAGTTTTAGCTTTCTGTGCTATTGTACTAGCATACACATTCCACCATGGAATTTGAAATTTAGGTTGTCTACGGTGGCCTGAACGATGTAATCTTCCAACCCAGGTATCTTCAAAATAGTCCAAGAAGGGAGTTAGTATTTTCTCATTGGTGCGGTAGAAAGGGCTGTCAATTAATAAATTGTAGTAGTTAGCTACTTCTGTTGTTGGTACATATGCCAATGCAATCAACTTTTTTATTTGATAAGCAAAGTGACTGTTTGTACAATATTCAATGCTTAAGGTAGATTTTTGTAAGTGCCTCCATATACTTTGGTTGTAGTGATAATAACAACCTTGTATTGAGGTATGGGGATATATCTTAAGGATAGCTTGAATCATGGCTATTTCAAAGTCAATTATAATTCTTTGAGGATAGTAATTATCTGTTAATTCTTTGATCTTTGTTAAAAGTTCAACGTAGGTAGTATTTGTTTTGTTTGGCAGCAGAGTATAAATTAGAGGGATATTTGTATCTTGGTATTCCCCATGGATGGTGTAAAGTTGATAGAAAGGTTTGGGACAAACTTTAAAAGTCCCGTCCATCATCCATGTTTCACATGATTTAAGTTTTTGCAAATTACTATTAGTAGCAAAAAGTAAAACTTGTTTGTCATGACTCTGGTTGTCATACATTAGGAATTTATCCTCATTATGTGTAATGGTATATTCAGGATATATTTTTAAATCCTTAAAACTTTCTGGCGTTGGTGGAGTTGGATCTGAAGCACGTTTAGTTTTTGAAATTAATCTTTTTAAGTTGGGAATAGAAGGTAGCTGTCCTGTCACATGTTCTGGCACTTTGCTTAAAACATTTTTCAAAATACTAGTGCTTGTTTCTTGTGATCCTTTACTAGCATCTTTCAATGTTTCCAGTGCTTCTCTAACTTCCACTTCTGTTACATTTGGTGGGTGGTTATGCTCACGTACATTTACCACATTGTTATCAACAGTTGTTGCTCTACCATAGCATGCACTTGAGTAATATTTGCTACATTTCCAATGGGTCTTATTCGCTTTTACTCTTTCTTGGGTGTAGGTGTAACCCATGTAGTTCAGCATTAGTTTCCCTTTTTGCGAAGTAATGAAAGTCGCTCCAGTTGCCATGTCTAAGGTAGATCTGTGGAAAATATATATATGTATTTTTAAGAACATTGAAGACGATTTACAGAGATGTGTATAAGAGCAGGAAAAAGCGTGAACATATACTTACTATGTGGCTTCACTGGTAATTCTTTTATTCTTATTTCTCTTTCTGAATTTTCTTCTTTTTAAGTTCTGTAGTAGTGTTAAAGAATAATTGAAAGACATGATTTAGTGTTATAGGTGTTTGCTTTTACTTTCAGAATTGTTATACATACAGTGACTATACTTACTTGATGTAGTAGAAGATGTTGGTAGTGTAGTTGTAGATAGGTAAATAATTTTGTAGAGTCTGTGGAAAAAATAATCATTGTGTTACTTATAGTATTTGGATGATAGTAGTTGTTAACATATGAAGTAAATAGTACATTTACTTAGCAAGTTTAAATAATTTTTATCAGCTATCTAAGTAGACATGGATAAGGTAGTTTATAAATGTTTTTACATCTAATTTTTTGGTCGTTGTTGATAAGTTCAACATGTTTTGTTTTCACTCTAAAGAAGAACAGTTTTTAAATTAGGGAGTTTATCTACTTTTTGCTAAGTTCGAATGAAAAAAGCAATGGGATTTTACTTACTTGAAGTGTAGTATGACGTTTTGTAGTTGTAGTCGTAGGTTTGTATTCTCTTCTCTCAGCAAGGTAACCGTTTTTCTCCAAGTTTGTGCCAAAAATGGTAAATTACGTTAAGTGTATAATTGTTTTTATATTAGTGAGTTAATTAATGGTAGCTTTTGATTGGTTCAATTAGTGAAATTTCAAAATCATTGGTCAAGAACGTAATTTCGAATTAGAAAACCGTTATTTTCGTAAGAGTTTGTTGCATCACTATTTGTTTGTTAAAGTACATTGTAAAAAGTTTTATATGTGCTTTTTTGTTTTATATGTAAATAGTTTATATGTAGGAAATAATGAAATGTGTTTCACATTTAGGCCATCGGAGTGTATGATAGTATCAGTAAATGTAATTTTTTTTAACATATATTATATATTTTTATATCAATAAGTATTAGGAAAACTAAATAATTATATGTGTGAATAGTTTTGTAAAGTAAAATAGTAAAAACAAGTGAGTAAAATAAAAGAATCGTGCATATCGAGTTGGTAATAAAAAGACGATATTTTTTGTATATTTCTATAAGCAGATAGGTCGTCGATGTTAGTGTAGTCGATATAAATGTCTAAGGTAATGATATTTAAAATAAAGTCGATAATGTAGTAGTCGATATTTATGTTGTAGATATTAGTGTGAACGATATTAGGGTTGTCGATAAAAAAAAATCGATATTTGTGTGAATTCTTGTTTAAGTATAGGATGACGATATTAATGTTAGCGATATTTTAGTGACGATATTTATTTCTGACGATATTTATGTTAACGATATTCCATCATGGAACCTCGCGGTTCCACATCACCCACGATAGCCACGGGCCTCAGCTTTGCTGGGGACTCAGGGTACCCTCGGGGAAGGCTGGAAATCCATCTCTGGTGATGCAAAGACTTCGGCGTCCGGCGGGAGCTTCAGCGATGCAGACCGGTCAGTTCCTACTTTGGTGCCTGCCAAGCAGGGGAATCACTCCTTGACCCCAAGGGAGATTTCTTCAGTCTTCTGCTCAGGATAGAACGTCAAAGGTCCAGGATATATGTTGCAGAGTTTCGTCCAGGGTAATCTAAAGTCCTAGAGACTGGATTTCTATACTTATACTAAGTTTAGGGAATGGACTGACTCTAAGGCCCCACCTATGGGTGGGCTTGGAAAGAGGGGTGGTTACACCCATTTCCTTTGTCCAGTTTCGTGCCAGAGCAGGGGCAGGTAGCCCCTGCAACCGGTTTGAACTGGACTATGCACAGGGACAGCAAACGTGCCCCCAGTGCAGGACTTCAAAGCACCAGAGAGTGCTCCCGCCCAGCCCCAATACACATCTGCCTGTGTGGGGAGGTAGTTACACCTCCCTTTGACAGGAAACCTATTTTCCAGGCCTCCCCTGCCGCAGTTTCGGTCAGCAGCAGGAGGCCAGACCCGTGTCTGTGGCAGAGGCATCCATTTTGTGATGCCAGGGCTCAGGAAAGTCCTATTGGGTTTTACCAGTGTGAACATGTCTCTCCCTCTAGAAGGGTGGAATGCTTCCCCCGCCGCCAGAACTGGCGGGGGGGGGGGGGGGTAGTATTCCAAAGCATTTGACACCAAACACGACATGTTTCCGTACAGCCATCCCAAAGTTAGCATTTACCGCGAAGTTATAATGCACTTAAGAGTATATGGTCAGGCTGCACCACAAACAGCATCAGAGGAGGTACTCCGAACGCTGCAGATGGGCTCTGCTCATGCAGGGGCACCCTCTCACATAAAAACCAAGCACTCTTCCTTCAGGATTGTTAAGGCCTGCATCAGGAGGTACTGCACCCTTCTGTTGAGTTTAGAGGGACGGCTAGTGGTGACAGGAGGTACTGCACCCTTCTGTTGAGTTTAGAGCAGTGGTCTTCAAACTGTGGGGCGCGACCCCCAGGGGGGGCGTGGAGCGATTCAAAGGGGGTCGCGCATTCCCAAGCACACTTCTGCCGAGGCCCAAGGTATTCAGCCCCCCTCTTCCTTCATCCTGTGTCTCAGCCCGGGCTGCTGCAGTGCAACTCGAGGTGCTGGAGGCTCAGCTGAGAAGTGTCTCCGGCACGCCCGTTCGAGTTTTTCACAGGTCTTTAAAGACCATTTGCATATTTGCATGCCTTTGGGAACCGGTTACAAAGGCTTAGTGCCCCCCCCCCTCCTTCCAGTACCCCCTGGGTCCTCACTCTGCCTATTCCTTACATTTGTATTTTAGATTTACTGCTGTAGTGTGAGAATGCATTTAATAAAAAGGAATATAAAGTAGGGTTGCCAAAAGAAAAATGCGAGCCATGTGTTATTTAAAGAGCCTACAAAGACCTTCTTTTGACACCAAATAGACTTATAAATAAAAAAGTATGGGGCAGATTTATGTTTCCTGGCACATCCCTGCAAATCAGCAGGGATGCGCCAGGAAAGATGCGTCATGAAAGTTTACCCTTGCGCCACAATAGATGCGCTGCATTTACAATGCAGCGCATCGTGGCGCAAGGATAAACAGATGCGTGACGCATCTGATGGCGGAAGGTTGGCGCATTGCTGGAGTTGCGTCGCAAGCGCGACGCAGCTCCAGCAAGGCTCGGGGGTGCCCTATTGTTACAATGCTGCGTCAATCCTTACGCCTGCTTCAAGCAGGCGCAGGGTTTTGACGCAGCATGGCTGGAAAAGTGACTGAGTGAAATCTTGTAGATTTCACTCAGCCACTTTTCGGAGGTGTTCCTGCGCCGGAACGCCCCCCCCTGTGCAGGTACGCCCACATGTGGCGCAAGCTTTACAACGTGACGCATCTCCCTAGATGCGTCATGTTGTAAATGGGGCGCAACATGGCGCAGGGTGTACGCCGCCGCTGCATCACAAAAGTGACGCAACAGCGGCGTAAAAGTGGCGCAAGTCCGTTATAAATCTGCCCCCAAGGATTCATTTGTTATGTGACTTTTCTGTCTTTGCTCTCTTTAATTTTCAGTCATGGATCATTGAGGCAGCCCTAGAACACAATTAAAAGTACTTTCTATTTATATTTGCTGTTCAAAGTATGCACAGATATGTGCTTAAAATACTGTTTTAGGTGATTGCTTATTTTTGTACCAACTGGGCCATCAAAATAATCTGCTGGCTACCCTAACCATAGGACTGGAAGTTTGTTGCAGGATCAGCACATTATTTATCTCCTCCACCCTCGATCCCAGAGTGATGCCATAATAGCAATAGTTTAACTTAGATCTTAAACCCTACGCTGCCTCCAATAACATGCTGAGTTACTTCAAGTGCCTGGGAATAAACCCTGCATTCAGACAACTCACTCATCATTCTCGCCGTTCTCTTTCACGCTCACCCTGCACTCGCAGCGATCTCAATACACTCACACTGATTACCCTGCACTCACACCATTCACCTGCTCACCCTGCACTCACAGTGATCACTCTGCACTCACAATGCACCTGCGCTGTTCACCCTATACCTCACCCTGCAGTCACACAAGCACACTACTCACCCTGCACTCATGTGACACTTCACTCACCTGTCCCCCTCACTGCTCAATATGCAACTCACTCAAACAAGCCCATCAGTAATCATACATTCATTCGTGCCATTCTGAACTTGCATCCGCACTCAAATACATACGCCACCTCACTCACCCTGCAGTCACTCCTCTCACCCTACTCTCACACTGTTGCATCTCTCACCGTGCACTCACATGGGCACTCTTGTCACCCACACAGTGCAGAGGGTTAATGTGCCTGCTACAAAGAATATGTACCATGCCGATCACAGAAATGAGTGTGACTAAAGTATGAGTAGCGCTATAAAAAATGAAATGTTTTTAGAAAGCTGCTATAGAGAGATGAAGTGCATTGTTGATGAGTGGTAGTGAGGGAATTTATGGAGAAGAAGGAAACGGGGGGGGCACCAAAAAAGACTGTTGCACAGTGTGTAACCAGTGTTAGGGGCAGCCCTGGCTAGGAGTGTTAGCCCCCACCCCCCGAAGTTCTGGTCTAGTGGCTCCCCTGCTTCTGCCTATTATTATTTCCATTTGTAGTGCGCTACTGTTACCAAAAGATGTCCTGGGGCTAATAAAGATCTGCTGCCGGAAGGACAATGAGAAACACACAGAAGGAGAAGGAGAACCAGCCAAATGGGGTAACCTACAGAGCATAGAGAAAGGTTTTTATATCTTCCTAAAGGATAATAGATTCTTGGTGGAGCGAAGCAAAGGAGGGCACGAGTTCCATAACTGCGCGCGAAGCAAAGGAGGGCACAAGTTCCATAACTGCGCGGCCTGCACCAAAACAGCGAGACAGACAACTCATGCCTTCTTGAATTAGGGAACAATTAGCAGAGTGGCACAGGCTGAGAGGAGCATACGGGTCCGAACCGTATGCTTGGTGAGGAGCGATGAGAGAGGACAGCAAGGGAGTGAGAGAATTTGATTGAAGAGGTCAGGGATGAGGAGAAATGTGAATTGCCGAAGAGAAGTGTGGACACGCAGGAAGTGAGTGTGAGCCAAAGGTGAGGGTTTCTGTTAGAACAAAGGGGAGATGTGAAAGAGGAATGGGGGGACTGGAGAGGTGTAAGATACAAATAGACAAAAATTTGAATGGAGAGACGAGGTGAATGAGAAGTGCTGAGGGGCACGGGAGGTGACAGGGCCAGAGAGGCCATGAGATAAATGTGAGAGACTGTTAGAGATGAGGGCAGTGAAAAGACAGAATGGCAAGAGGCGAGTAAAGGTGAAGTGAGAGGTTGAATGGGGAGAGTTCAGAAGTTGTAAAAAGGGGTGAAAGAAAATGGCCTGCAAAGAGAGAGAGGGATCCGGGTTTGGGAGAGGAGAAAGGGATGGGAGGGAGGGAGGGAGTGAGTGAGTGGAAAGCTGCATGGGTAAACTGTTTAACTCTGCTCAAAACTGTAAGGGTTTTAAGGGACCCTGCTTCTCCCGGCCTGGGCCAGGTGAGCTTCTAATGTGGCAGCACGTATTCCTGCGGAGTGGAAGCCCCTTCACAAAGGTTGACTAGAAGTCTTTCTGATGATAATTGCTGTATTTTGGTTATAAACAGGTACTGATGGGGTGGAATCTTTCCTCTGTGTTACTGTGTGCAAAAAATTAATTTCATAATAATTAAGCAATGCTGTCCCAAAATACGCTGCATCACATAACATCATTTACATTTTCTTCCCACACAATTTAGTCAAGCCTGTCGCTTAATTTGGTCCTCACCTGCCTCGTAATTCCAGTAGCCCTGCCTACAGGTTTAGATATTTTTGTCAGGAGGGGGTCCTTACACCTCAAAATGTTGACAGGGGGGGTCTCGGCATCCGAAAGCTTGAAGACCTCTGGTTTAGAGGGACCTCTAGAAGCGACAGGAGGTACTGCACCCTTCTGTTGAGTTTAGAGGGACGGCTAGTGGCGACAGGAGGTACTGCACCCTTCTGTTGAGTTTAGAGGGACGGCTAGTGGCGACAGGAGGTACTGCACCCTTCTGTTGAGTTTAGAGGGACGGCTAGTGGCGACAGGAGGTACTGCACCCTTCTGTTGAGTTTAGAGGGACGGCTAGTGGCGACAGGAGGTACTGCACCCTTCTGTTGAGTTTAGAGGGACGTCTAGTGGCGGCCGGATGTACTGCACCCTTCTGTTGACTTGGTCCACTGGTACTCTTTGCCACTCTACTTTACACCTATAAACAAGTACCGGAAAGTGACATAAATCCTGGTTGCTATTGAACGCCTACAGCACCAACACGCCTAGACACATTCCATGACGCGGCAGCCTGCAGCCCTCACGCGGTAGGGGTCTTTCCTGGAACAGAGGCCCAGTGCTGTGACATGTAGGTTTAGTGACGAATCCCTCCCCCCACATCCCCCTTACACTACTATGGTGTGGTTCACTGTACTAAACCCACACAAAAACACAGAAACGAATAACATGTGAAGGCGGCGATGAAGAAAACCAGACATGTGTGTAAGAAGAGCCCTGCACCTACAGGAGCCGGTATGTGGCTAGGATGGGGAGCGTGGGAAGGAGGAAAAACAAGCATTGGCATCTGTGTTTAATATGCTTTATCAAGTGATGGGCTGAGTGGAAAAGGTGGGGGCTTGGGGGTGAAGGGTTATTCCCCAGTCGGGGGCGAGGACACTAACAGGGCCTGTTTGGTGGATGGTGCTGGCTGTCTCCACCGAGGGCAGTTGAAAGAGTGAAGGGTGCCGACCGGCCCAGACATAAGGCTTTCGGCGGGGGCCTCAGCTGATGAAGGCGCATGGCTGCTAGATGATGAAGGACGCGAGGTGGAAGTGGGAGCCAAGGGGTGGGGCCCGGGGGGGTGACGTGACTGCCTGACTCCGGGCACTGGGAGGAGGTTAACTTACGGGACTCTGTCAGCGGATGGGGGAGCTGCTGGGAACAGGGGCCACAGGCCACGCCCCCCACCCCGTGTGGCAACAGACCACTGCCTGGACCCCCGCTCTGAGGGGTGGAGGGGGCGTCCATCCCACCCTACACAGGAGGATATGGCCTATCGCCATGCCGGCTGCATGCTGTGACTGACTCTTGCGCAAACCTCCCCATGGTGAAAGGACAGAGGTCAGTCCGTACCTTTACTGTCGGTAAACTTTAGACTTAACTCGGACATCAGCGCCCAGGAGCCAACGGGTGGGAGCTATGACTTGTGGGTGACGTCAGAGAACTTTGAAGCAAATTGCCTCGGATAATTTGTTTCAAAGAAGCAAACCAGCGGCGCATTCACCTGTTTTACACCTTTCACGGCCATAAAACACCAGTGAGTTCCCAGTGGGACATGAACTTTCACTACAGGAGTGGGGGTTGCACTCACGTATGCCAAAACGTTCGGAAATTCACAAAAATATAATTTCACAAAGCGGAACATATTCTCCAAACACCCGTGAATCCTTGCGGCGAAGGACATGTCCGCCTGGATGTAAATCTCGTGTTTCAGCAGTAAATGTCACACCCACGAGCCGTTGTCATCATCCTGGCATGAGCACCGCCTGGCACCGGGGATGGGACATCTGAAAGATGAGTTACTGAACCAGTTAGTACAAAAACACTGACCAACCTCCGGTAGAAAGCTGGCATCCTTTCTGATTAAGCAGAAAGGGAACAGTCATGCGGAAAGTTTAATCCAGAGCAAACAGTGCGGAGGCCTCCACCCACCCTGGCACGCGCGCCTTTCTGGACGAGCCGACCACGCGCAGGCACGGATCCCTCTGCGTAAGAGGGCAGGCCCGGGGGTAGTGTGCCATCCTTCGACGCAGGGCGAGGCTGCCCAAGGGGGCTGCGCCGTCTGACGTCACAGGGAGAGGAAACATGCATCATCTCACTGAGATGTGGGGCTGTTGCGCTCTCGCCCTGCGCGGGCACGCGGGCACGCGCTGGCAGCCATGCGCCAGCGTACACAGCCTTCTGCAGGGTGCAGAGCCCTTATGCTGGAAGGGGTCCGTTCCAGTGCAAATTCTATGCTTTAGGGTTTCCCATGTGTGCTGGAAAATGCAACTGGAAAGCAAAGCTGGAAAAATGAGGAGAAATGAAAAATGTATTTTGTTCTGCCTGCCTTAAGGTAGTGTAGGGTTTTTGGCGCAAATCCTTGTCTACCAGTGTTTGAAGACAGAGATTTGCGTTGAAGCCCATTGGTGGTTGAGTGGTAACAACCTTACACCACATAGAACGCCGCCGTGATGCAAAGTAACGCACAGCGGTGCATAGGGCACATTTGGGTTCCCTTGGGATACTATCCCTTGACTCAGGTTTCGAGTTGGATAGTAAATGCCATCCGAACACTTTGCACCAGGTTTGTGTCACAAAAGTGTTGGCCTGGCAGTTCGGGCTGGACTGTTCCCATGAGGCACAGGGTCAAGACTGATTTGCATATGGCTGGGTTCAAACTGGAATGACATGGGGAGCAAAAAAACGATGGATTTAGGCCCAGATCTCTGTACTGGGGTGAATGTATGACATTGTTCTGCATTCTGTCCATCAATAGTTCTTTTTGCATTTGTCACCCCGAGTGGGACGGGTATGCTCAGACGTGAGTCCCGTGCTCTCCATGCCACTAATCAAGCTATCCTGGCTGAATAGTGGTGAAACCCCGAAACCGGTCCTAGGATGCTTGTTTCCAGTCCAGGAAGGACCTGGCTTGGCAGTTCGGGCTGGACTGTTCCCATTCGGCACAGAGTCAAGATTAATTTGCATATGGCTGGTTCCAAACTGGAATGGCAAGGTGACCAAAAAAATGATGGATTTAGGTCCAGATCTCTGTACTGGGGTGAATGTATGAAATTGTTCTGCATTCTGTCCATCAATACTTCTTTTTGCATTTGTCACCCCGAGTGGGACGGGTATGCTCAGACGTGAGTCCCGTGCTCTCCATGCCACTGGAATCAAGCTATCCTGGCTGATGAGGGGTGAAAACCCGAAACCGGTCCTAGGATGCTTGTTTCCAGTCCAGGAAGGACCTGGCTTGGCAGTTCGGGCTGGACTGTTCCCATTGGGCACAGGGCCAAGACTGATTTGCATATGGCTGGGTCCAAACTGGAATGGCATGGTGAGCAAAAAAATGATGGATTTAGGCCCAGATATCTGTACTGGGGTGAATGTATGACATTGTTCTGCATTTTGTCCATCAATAGTTATTTTTGCATTTGTCACCCAGAGTGGGGCGGATATGCTCAGACGTGAGTCCTGTGCTCTCCATGCCACTGGAATCAAGCTATCCTGGCAGAAGAGGGGTGAAACCCCGAAACCGGTCCTAGGATGCTTGTGTCCAGTCGAGGAAGGACATGGCCTGGCAGTACGGGCTGGACTGCTCCCATTGGGCACAGGGTCAAGACTGATTTGCATATGGCTGGGTTCAAACTGGAATGGCATGGTGAGCAAAAAACGATGGATTTAGGCCCAGATCTCTGTACTGGGGTGAATGTATGACATTGTTCTGCATTCTATCCATCAACTGTTCTTTTTGAATCTAGATGGTAAGCATCTCATGGAATGTATTGTGTTATGTGCTTGAATCGCAGCATTACACTGCATATCAGAGTATAAACTGCACATCTCATGGAATGTATTGTGTTATGTGCTTGAATCCTAGTATTATACTGCATATCAGAGTATAAACTGCACATCTCATGGAATGTATTGTGTTATGTGCTTGAATCCTAGTATTACACTGCATATCAGAGTATAAACTGCACATCTCATGGAATGTATTGTGTTACGTGCTCGAATCGCAGCATTACACTGCATATCAGAGTATAAACTGCACATCTCATGGAATGTATTGTGTTATGTGCTTGAATCCTAGTATTACACTGCATATCAGAGTATAAACTGCACATCTCATGGAATGTATTGTGTTACGTGCTTGAATCGCAGCATTACACTGCATATCAGAGTATAAACTGCACATCTCATGGAATGTATTGTGTTACGTGCTCGAATCGCAGCATTACACTGCATATCAGAGTATAAACTGCACATCTCATGGAATGTATTGTGTTACGTGCTCGAATCGCAGCATTACACTGCATATCAGAGTATAAACTGCACATCTCATGGAATGTATTGTGTTACGTGTTCGAATCCTAGTATTACACTGCATATCAGAGTATAAACTGCACATCTCATGGAATGTATTGTGTTACGTGCTCGAATCGCAGCATTACACTGCATATCAGAGTATAAACTGCACATCTCATGGAATGTATTGTGTTACGTGCTCGAATCGCAGCATTACACTGCATATCAGAGTATAAACTGCACATCTCATGGAATGTATTGTGTTACGTGTTCGAATCCTAGCATTACACTGCATATCAGAGTATGAACTGCCCAACAGTCACAAGAGAAGCCTTAGTCCAGATTTGCAAACACTGTGTGCTGGTTTTGCATAACTTTTTTTAATGTGAAACCAGTGTAGAATGTTGTGGTGGGATTTGCTCATTGGATTGTAACACACAGTGGTGCAATGCGCTGCATTGTGATACTTTGTGCCAAGGGGGCATCCATGGCCGGTCCAGGCAATCACCCATGGGCTTTGATGGCAATCCCGATCTACAAAGAATTTGAGGCAGGGATTTGCATCAAAATCCTGTGCCTCCTCGAGGCAGGCGAAACAAGGAGACATGTTTTCTTTTCTCCCTGCTTTCCGTCTTTGCATTTGTGCTGCATAGTACAACTTTTATTTTATTTATTTTTATTTTAAAAGTTTTATATAGTGCTAGCTTGACCCGTAGGTATCAGAGCGCTTTACATACACACTGTAAAAACAGAAGGAAATTGCATTACATACTAGTACAACATACATACACAGTGGGAAGTGTCTCACAGTATAGCTTGTGTACTGAATGCACAAACCCTAGGCTTTCACAACACTAACACTATGGTGCAAGGGTCCCTGTATCGGCGCACGGCAGCCAACGGTACGACAGTGCACGGAGAGACGTCTTGGGCGATATAGCGCTGTTCTCTTCTCTCCCGCTCACACGACAACTTTACTTGCTGCCCTGCATTGCGTGAACTCTCTACAAATCAGCGACTGAAGAGACGGTGAACAGCAGTTGACACAGCACTAAAAAAATATACAAAAGGAACCCAAGGAATGGATGTGGCACAATCACACCAGCATGATGCACCCGAAAGCAGTTTTACGTCAGTGTGAGACCGTGTGGGCATTTGTCAGAGAGGTCACACAAAAGGGTCTTATTGCAGGTGGACTGAAGAAGACGCATGGTGGACACTCCTCCACTTCATGACAAGTGGCCCAGTGTTCCTGCACCTAGGACTGCCGAGGGTGGGAATACCAGGACCGACTGTATAAGGAGTAAACTTCTGGTGATAAAACTGAGTACGTTCCAGGCTCAGGCTGCGGGCACAGAGGCAACCCAGCCCTCACCCCCTCCGATAGCACAGGGGCACATAAATCACTAGCCCTGCGGGCCCCCAGCCTGACCTGCCCCCTATGTCCTCCCCACATCTACACCCTGAACTGCGTAGGACACTTGACGCATTTTACCACCTGCTTATTGAATGCAGTAGATGACATTGGAGCTGTCTCCAGAACCCGGAGTGGGACCCTGCGATTCTGGTTCTGAGCTGCTATTCCCCACTCTGGGAACAATAATTCATGATTGCAAGGTCCAGAAGTGCAATTACTGGTGATTCCAGATCCAATCATTTCACCACCACTGTCAAACTCTTGTTTGAGCCCAAAATGCCAAACAGAAACAAGCCCAGTAAAGAGACAGATAGGCACAAAGTGGAGGTTGGTGTTGGCACACACAAGAGAGCAAGGGACAAGTGCATGTGAATGTCCAATGTGTTGTGAATCAGTCCCAGGTCCGATACTCCTCAGGATTCGGGCGACGCTATATGGGGTCCATCTCTCGACGTCACCAGCTACCTGCACTAAAGGCACGGAAGACTGGAGCAATCAAGCGAGGGAAGGGAAGGATGGGAACAGCGGGGAGTAGAACCTGTAAAGAAAGTTAACATGCAAACAAAAATAACAATACAGTGCAATATCACTTATCTACTCTCAGTAAGTCTCACTAATAGCATGTAATACTCTTGAAACCAGAGTACTAGTTTTGCTTACACACGCACACCATAACCCCTCTTTGTAACCATACACCACATGACCACTCTCAGACTATCACTTAGCTGCCTTGGGGTTGTAGTGTACTTCAACCTTGTAAGTGAAGGAGAGGCTCTGTTGGTAAGCAGAGGGATATGTAGAACGCTGTAATAGGCACTCTTATAGCGTACACCCTTTACGCTCAGGATGCACACATAACAGAAATAAATAGGTAAGCCTTCACCATTCACAAGGCTTCCGGAAATTCCTTTCTGCGTAGATGGATATCGATAGTTCTAAATGCCACCCCGCCTGATTGACAAGCTAGTCCTATGACCGTGAGTGGTCAAATGTAACTTTCCCGATATCGTCGGGAGTCTGTCTCTAGACCTCGCTGAGGTCCAATGTTTCTCTTGACTTAGAACCCGCTTTGTTGTGCTAGTCAATAGCGGGTATTTGGATCCGTACGCACACACCCCCCCCAGGGCGCAGCGCCCGCTTCTATGATACTTGCGGAGTCATTCACGCCGCTCTCGTTTGTAGTCCGGACTCCGTCTGCGGCGCCACTGAGGTGTCGAAAGGATACGGCAATGCCTCCGGTCCTGCCTCAAACCGCCGGTACAGTCTACCAAGCAAGCACGGAACCTCCGCTTGGTTCAGATGCCGAATTCCTCAGCCGAAAACAACTCAATCTTCCGCGGCTTGCACTCCAACAGCGGGAAAAAACATGGACCCGAGCAGCCGCTCGTCAGATTCGAATTCTATCGTATTTACGCATGTTGGACCCGGCCTCGTGGCGTGGTCCTTAACCCCCTGGATTGTGCCCGTTCCCCGCCCCGGCCGTCACGGGCCACCCGTCTGAACTGCACCAAGGCCCTTCACCCGGAGCTGCACGTGGACGCATACTCCTCGTGGCTCCGCCATCTTGTTGGCATCCACGTCACACCGTGCACCAGCCGGCGCGACCCCGCTCAACCCGGCCTCGACCCCAGCGAAGCCCCGACATCGAGGCACCACGAACTGGCCAGGGGGTGCCGCAGGAACCATTCATCGCCCCCGGCGGAGGACAGTATCGATGGGACCCCCAACTGTCCTCCCCTCTCGAGGTGTGATCGCCCTGCAACTCCCATGGGCCTGGCGCCTCTCCTGCTGGGCGTCTGGCCACCTCCACCCGGCCACTCCGCCCCCTCGGGTGCATAGGTCCGGACATCAAAGGGCTCCAGACCTATATCTGGGGCGACCCCACCACAGCTCGGCAGTTGTATCCCGGAGTCGAGAGCCCTGCTGATTGAATCGCGGCTGACCCTACGGAGAAGAACTCTTGTCGGAACCATCACGAGCCCTGCTGACTGCGTCGCGGCTCCTTCCTGTGAAACCCTTTCTGAACCACCTGGAACATCGGAGCCCTGCTGACGCCGTCGCGGCCCAACCTCGCTGAAACCTCCCTCGGAGCCCTGCTGACGACGTCGCGGCTCGAGCTGAGCAGAAACCATCTTGAGAGCCCTGCTGATTGGATCGCGGCTCTCCACGAACTGTACGCCAGAGCCCTGCTGACGCCGTCGCGGCTCAACCCCTCCGAGATCCGGAGGTCCTCCAGCTTGAGGATAAGAACTGGGCCCCAGGTACCCTCGTACCGCATTCCTGCCAAAGACTGTCCCGCTACCCTGACCCTTCCAAAGAGACACTGAGACTTTTGGTGGATCCCTCGATCCCTTCGTGTAAATATTGACCTCGTAACCTTTTTATTGCTGATAAAGAATTGCTTGTCACAAGACAACCTCCTTGAGTCCTGTGTGGTGGTGTTACTGTGCTAGGACGTGATAGGAGAAGGATCTCTCAGGAGACTTCTCGGCAGCGCTCGGCTACTTCGTGCAGTGTGAGGGCCCCCCCTTGGTGGTCGCACCGACTCCTCGGGGTCCGCCTTCCAACAACGCACAACGTAGTGCGTGTCATGGGCGTTTTAAGCCCTCTGGCTCCTCCCCCTAGTCGCAGGGGTTTCTGGGAGTTGTAGTTTGTAGGCGCAGTGGCCTAGATCATGACACAATGGTGGAAACTAAATGGATGCATCTAAGCCGAAATGTAAAACAATAAACAAAAGAAAACAACGATAAGCAGGAGACAGTGCATTATCGCAAGCGAGGTAATATGACAAATTACATAAACGTGGGAAAATACTAACCAAGGTTCATTGCTACCGTCAACTCTGAGTTAGTAGATTCAGCAACGTCATGGTCACACTGGGTAACAAATCGAGGATGAAAAGTGGCAAATCAGGGCCAGCCTTATGGCATCAAACAGGTAGGTATCTACCAGGTAGGGAGCAGCATAACCTTCCCGTCTATGGACCATGCACTTCCCTATATTTCACCCTATACCTCTCTCCCTCAATATATCCTCTACCGCCACTCTCTGACTCATCTCAAACCTCATTCTACTACTATGATCTCCAAAATAACCCTTTCTAGATTCTTCCCTTCTCTGTTCCTCCCTGATCCCCCTGAACCTCATTTTAATGCTATGATCTCCCAAACAACACTTCAAAACTCTTCCCTCGCAATATCCCTCCTTTGATTCATCCCAAAACTCATTTTACTATCATTTCCCTAATCCATTTCTAGAGATTCTTCCCTCCTCCATCTCTCCTTATACTCATTCCAAACCTCATCTTACTCCCGTGATCCCCCAATAAACACTTTCTAGACTCTTCCCTCTTATATTCCTCCATTTCCCTTTCAATCTAACTAACAGTCTCTCATGTCCACCCCTCACATTAACTCAAATTTCCCTATATCAATCCACCACTAATCCTTTTTGGATCCCAGAGTAGTGTGCTACTTGCCGATAAGCCCTTTGACGCCTCGTCAGGGGTAGTAAGGGCTATATAAATACAATTACGACACGATACATTCATGGAGAACTCCATATCCGGGCTTGAAGATCCACGTACATTGATCGCTTCAATGCTGGAAAGTGCGGAACAAAGATGTAGAACAGCAAAACCTTGGACCCGTTCCTGGCCGAGGACTGATACACGCTACCGTCGGGACAAAGATCCTTGAAGTATATAAAATGTACTAGGCTCTCCCCAGAAAAAAAGAATGAGGGTGAAAACCAATTTATGAAACACTGACAAGGAAGCAAATCAATGAAGGCAACAACAACGAGTACAAAATGAAGAGCTATCGGGTGGTTGTAGGAAGGTGGAATCTGACTGCATGGTTACCCTCACTTTCTTCCTGGTGTTTTGCTGGTTTTCGACTTAGTTTGACTGGGATCCTGCTAATCAGGACCCCGGTCTATCTGCTTTCTCCCTAAATTGGTTGTTCATGTACTTTAGGTACACTCCAGATTGGATTCTGGGGTACCCTTATCAGTCCCTGGTATATGGTATAATATATACCCAGGACATAGGTACCCAAGAGGCCTCTCAGGGGCTGCAGCATGTATTGTGCCACCCCTGAGAGACCATTCAAAATTACACAACAGGTCTGCTACAGCGGCCTGTGTAAGGTGGTGCATGCACCCCTTACTTAGATATCGGTTCATTATATCTACTCCATATCACTGCACATATAAACCTATCAGTCACCCCATGGCAGGCCTCATCAATCCTGAAGGCAGGGTGCTGTAGTTTATGTGAGAGGGTGCACCTGCATAAGCAGAGCCCCTCTGCAGCCTTCGGAACCTATATTCCGGGGTTGTTTGTGATGCAGCCAACCATATATATGCTTAAGTGCATTATAACCTCGCAGTAAATGCTAACTTTAAAACGGCTGCATGGAAACATGTCGTGTTTGATGTCAAACACCTTGGAATCATACCTCCACACTAGTAACTGGTGTGGGAGGTATGATTCCACCCTCCTAGAGGGAGAAATATGACAACACCGGTACACCCGGTACCAGCTCTCTTGACCCTGGCATCACAAAATGGATGCTGCCAGCCACAGACACAAGTCTGCCCTTCTGCTGCTGGGCGAAACTCCAGCAGGGGAAGGCTGGACAATAGGTTTCTTGTCACAGGGAGGTGTGACCAGCTCCCAGACAGGCTTTAGTGTATTGGGGCTGGGTGGGTGCACTCTGAGAGTGCTTTGATGTCTGCACTGGGGGCACATTTGGTGTCCCTGCGCATAGTCCAGCTCAAACCGGTTGCAGGGGATACCAGCCCCTGCTCTGGCGTGAAACTGGACAAAGGAAATGGGTGTAGCCACCCCTCTGTCCTGACCCTCCCATAGGTGGATCCCCAGAATTTGTCCCACCCCTTCCTTGGGTATAAAGTAGGAACCCCTGACTACAGGACTACACTTCGACTACCTACACTACGCTGGATGACTGAAGAATCTCCCTTGGAGTAGAGGAACTACTCCCCTGCAAGGCAGGCACCAAAGACGCATATGACCAGTTTGCATCTCCCGAGCTTCTGAGGACTCCGAGATTTCTGCAACACAGGAGGTGGGTTCCCAAGTGTCCCTGAGGTTGACTAGAGCTCTCAGCAATCCTGAGACCCGCAGCCCTCGTGGGACCGTGCAACCCGTACCAGTAATGGACCTTTAAATGCCAGTCAGTCAGCATGGACTCAACACACAGGACGAATGGAGTGTCACTCTGAAACAAAAAATGTCATGCTGGATCGCAATGTCTTAGATACCAATATTACCCAGGAAGACACTGACTTTGTAACCCCTCTCACATAACTGAGTATAAAGGTCATAGGTTCTTTGTGCCCATATATGTTATATGTTCATTTACATGTAATGTTTAAGTAGGCCTTCTAATGTATTCATTCATTTTTCTGTACCTTGTATGTTTGTTTTGTTTCTTGAACTGAGGGTTCAAATACTCTTCAGATAACCCCCCCACTTTCATTCATTCATTGCTAAATACCTCTGATATGTAATTTTATGAGTCTAGCCTGTCATCACCGCCCGGCTCCAAATGTATCGCGTGCATTCATTCCGGGGGTTCATGAACCCCTTCTGCAGCCAGCCCCCTGGTGCCGATTCACTCACAGCACCTAGAGCGACCGCCCGGCTCCAAATGTCGTCCGTCGGATGAGCCCCGCATGAGTAAGAGTCAATACCTTCTCTGCCTTATGTGCCCTGTGGGTCTGCCGACCCATGTCCCGCTGACCGACTGCTCACAGTCCAGCCAATCCCAGACTGAGACGCTTCATATGGAGGCAATCCATGCAGCCGCTGAGCAGCCCTAAGTGTTTGATCCTCCCTCTTTTATCAGTAATCCTCTCATGCTTTGTACGTGAGACCTTTTCCCTTCATCCGATCCCTCACCCTAATCGCTAGGATACCCATTGCCACTGTGAAGAAACCGCGCACCCGTCAACGGGCACAAGATGTACAGTGGCACCGGCGTCCACCAGGAAGTCATTCTTCACTTCACAATGACGGTTTTTGAGTTTGCTGAAACGGGAACTCCTTCAGTCCCCCATTAATTCAGTCCTTAAATGCACGCAAGACATTCGCTTTAACCTTCTTTTGGATGGCAGGTTAATTAAATATAATCAAGAAGGCACCTTGGGTCTTCCTGTCTGACCCCTACTTTCTCTTTTCACTCTACAAATACTAGTTGCTCACACTACAGTCCAGACGACCACAACTGAATGAGATCGAAACGCCGTCGACCCACCTAACTCCTAAAATTACCAAAAGGAGTTCAGTGCTTTGCTGTTTCTAAAAAGATGAATTCTCAATGTTTTCTTCACTTACTAGGGCACTTCTTTGGAAGTCAGCGGTGGGGTTGTGCTGAGGGATGCGGTGAGATGTTCTTCGGTGACTTTGTTCCAGTTTCTGCAGGAAGGTGGTGAGCGTGGTACGGTATGGTGGGTTTGGTGAAAGCAAAATGGACGCAGGGTGGTTGGTCCAGAGGAGTTCCGATGTGCCGCTAAAGGGGATGTGTTCGCTGGCGGAGAAGACGGGGTCGAGCGTGTGTCCTGCTGAGTGGGTTGGAGAGGTGACTAGCTGCCTGAGTCCTACGCTGGCGAGGATTCAAGAAGGGATGCAGAGTTCTCTTCATTGGGGTCGTCCAGGTGAAAATTCAGGACGCCGAGTAGAATGTAGTTGGTGGAGGCAAGAGCCTGGGTTGCAATGAAGTCGATGATGGCGTCGGGGAAAGTCGAGCGGAGGTCAGGAGGTCTGTAGACGAGGGTGCCGCGGAGGGTGGTGCTGGGGTTGACCCGGACCTGGGTAACACTGTCACTTGCCCTCACCTGTAAGAGTCTAATATTGAAAGATCTGGTTTGCTGCACATGAAGCACCGGGTGATTTGGTTTCTCCTGATTCCTTTTCTGCAGCAGGAACTGGTGTAAAGGCGAAGAGGGGCCCTGGCCGAGAGCGATCCTGAGAATTTCCAAGGAGGGATGGGAAGTGGTGAGCCTGGAGAAGGCAAGGAGGGTTACTACCAAGAGAGAGATTCATGCAAGAAGCAGATAGACACCACGAACGGCAAAGACAGAAAATGAGGAGAAGGAGAAATAAAGTAAGAAACAGGAATATATGGTTGAAACCTGGAAGGACTGTGTAGGGGGAGATTCAAGGAAGGCCCTGAAGGTGAGAAACTGCTGATAGTTCAGGCAAGGTGAGTCGCAGAATTGGAGATGGCACAGGGAACAAGGGATCAACAGGAGAAAGAAACCGGTCAACAGGGACAGAGAGAACAAAGATAAATGAAAAGGAAGATGACAAACAAAGAACAAGGCAGACAGAGAGTATAGGAAGGGATAACTTGTAGTCAGATCTGAGTTTCGTTGGAAGAGTATTTACTGTTTCACTAATAACTTTGGTGCCATTTGTTAGAACTTTACTCAGAAAGCATGCTTTTCTTTATTTACTGTAAATCCATGAATCTGTTTTTGATAAATTAGCATTTAAGTGATAGTGCTATCTTAACGGTTGGTCCTGCAGGACTCTCCTTGTACCAGAAATTAATACAATAGAAAGTTTTGATTGGCTGAGAGGGCTTTTTGTCCCTTCTGACGTTTCATTCCTCTGAGACTGGCACTATCCCGCAGGACCAAGCAATTTTCTTGGTTGGCTGCAACATGAGGAAAAATGTTGTGGTTGCCATTATAGAACACGGGGCTCGGTCCGGTGTCCTGAACATGTCCAAAGAGCATGCAAGGGGGAAGGTGAGGGCCCCCTAGCACTCTTGATAGGGAACCAGATCCCCCCTGCTTGTGCCACAAAACAACAAAAAAGATTTTTTTCATGCGACAGATCTCGAAAGTACTACTGCAGAACCCAATCAAAAGTACGGCAAGACTCCAGAGGATGCCATGGTATCGCGAGACTGCGCAAGCTTCAAAAAGTGAAGCTTGCCTAGTCTCGCAGTACCACAGGTGATGCTTGAGCTCTGGTGCAGCGGGAGTGCTGTGCTAGCTGGAAAAAAAGAAAATAAGCAAGAAAAGTGTGGGTTGAGTGTCAGTGGAGTGTTGGAGCACCAGTGCGTGATTGGCTGCTTGCAGGGGGCTAGGTAAAGAACCTGGCCAGATTCTAAGCCTAGCAGCCAGCCCTACGCTGTGAACGGGCAAAGGCGGTGCATGACACAGGATTGGCCTCAAGGTCTGGCCGCATACCAGGCCAAGCAGTCCACCCATGCCTCTCACAGCTAAAGGCCATGTGCGGCAGGGGATTGGACACCCTCGCCGAGCTGGGAGCAAATCGTGATCGAGGCCACGTGTTAGAAGGCGACCTCAGAGGGGCCCAGAGGGGGCCCTGACTGTCCTGAGACCCACCCTCAAAGTATCGTAGCCGGGCACTGGCGGGAGACTCCTCAGGGGAGGAACCTCGTATCTAGGATCGTATACTCGGCACCACACGACAAAGAGACACCACACCGAGAGTTCTTAAGAATCAATCTTTATCAGATCGGAGTTGTAGGATCTTTATGATCGGCAAGGCAAATATATACAAGTGGAGCGCGGGCTCACAAAGTCTCGGAGGGGGGTTAGGAGGTAGCGGGACAGTCTCTGGGGATATGGATCAGATGCAGGGCCGTACCCGGCGCACAGCTCACAATCCTCGAGCTGGGGGATACGCTTGTCGTCGTGGGGTCCGGCGGGACCAAGAGAGTCTGTGGGAGCCGCGAGTCACTCAGCAGGGCTCAGGTACAAGTTCGGAGGTCTTATGATCCTCAGGGAGCCGCGAGTCACTCAGCAGGGCTCAAGTACAAGTTCGGAGGTCTTACGATCTTCAAGGAGCCGCGAGTCACTCAGCAGGGCTCAGATGGTTCCAAGGCGAATCTGCCGGACAGTCCCAGGGCAGCCCTTGTTATAGGGCGACTCCTCTTTGATGTCCGGAGTCTGTGCAGGCAGGGGTCTTGTCACCTGGGGGTCGCTTGTTGAGGGTTTCCTGCCATTGTCTTTTGATCCTTCCAGGGTCGGGTCGGGAGGAGTCCCAGACACCCAGCAGGCGTGGAGCCAGCCCTCGGGGAGGCCGGCGGGTCGATCGAAACCCACCTTCCCAGGGAAGCGCAGAGGTGTGATGGAAACTGCTCCTCCCTTTCTCATCCCAAGGGGAGTGCGATGTCCTCCAGCCGGAGTGGCGCCTCTAGGCCAGGGTCACGCTGGGGCCGGGCGGCCATCTTGGTGCATGAAGTGGGCACGCGGCCCGGTGTGGCCGAAAGGAGGAAGGCCACGGACGGGGAAGTCCGGGTCGGGTGTGTGTGTTCTGGTGGGAAGGATCGGCTAGGCCGTGGGCTCGGGGCTGGTGTGGGGTGCAGGGGTCAGGTCTGGCTATGTTACGAGGGCCGGGTCTAACACGCGTCCCCCCCAGCTGAAAGCCGGAGAGAACTACCCATCCTCTTGGGGGTTCTCTTCGCTGAGGCGGAAGAACCGGGAGAGGCCATCGGCGTTGGCGTGGTCCGTACCAGGGCGATGTTCCACGGTGAAATCCATCCCCTGGAGGGAGATTGACCACCGCAGAAGCTTGGGGTTTTCTCCTCGCATCTGCATGAGCCATCGCAAGGGGCGATGGTCGGTTTGGACCTTGAAATGGGTGCCGAACAGGTAAGGGCGTAACTTCTTGAGGGCCCAGACTACGGCGAACGCCTCGCGCTCGATGGTGCTCCATCTCTGTTCCCTGGGCAACAGCCTTCGGCTGAGGAAGGCTACGGGCTGGTCTAGGCCTTGGTCATTCACCTGGGAGAGGACTGCCCCGATGCCATGCTCGGAGGCATCAGTTTGTACCACAAACTCCTTGGAGTAGTCGGGGGCCTGGAGGACGGGGGCAGTGCACATGGCCGTTTTCAGGGCATCGAACGCCTCTTGGCAGGCAGGGGACCACTGCACTTTCTTGGGCTGTTTCTTGGACGTGAGTCCCGTGAGGGGACCGACCAGGCTGCCGTAATTCCGGATGAATCTCCGGTAGTAGCCCGTGAGGCCCAGAAAGGCTCGGACCTCCGTTTGGGTAGTGGGGGGTTCCCAGGCTAGGATGGCGTCGATTTTGGGCTGTAGAGGGGCGACCTGCCCGCTTCCGACCTGGTGCCCCAGGTAGGTTACCGAACCTTGCCAAATCTGGCACTTGCTGGCTTTCACGGTGAGGCCTGCCTGGTGCAGGGCGGTCAGCACCCTCCGGAGGTGCTGGAGGTGCTCACTCCATTCAGAGCTAAAAACTGCAATATCGTCGAGATATGCAGCACTGAATTTTTCCAGCCCGGCCAGGCCAGGACTCTATTTACCAGTCGCTGGAAGGTGGCCGGGGCATTTTTCATCCCGAAGGGCATCACGCAAAAGCGATAGTGCCCATCCGGGGTGGAGAAGGCGGAGCGCTCCTTGGCTCCTTCTGTGAGCGCAATTTGCCAGTAGCCGCAGGTGAGATCGAAGGTGCTGAGGAACCGAGCCGACCCGGTCAATGAGCTCGTCGGCTCGGGGAATGGGGTGGGCATCGGCTCGGGTGACTTCATTGAGTCCCCGGTAGTCCACGCCGAAGCTGAGTTCTGGGGCAACACCGGGGGCAGCTGCTTTTGGGACCAGGACCACGGGGCTGGCCCAGGGGCTGTCTGAGGGTTCGATCACTCCTAGGGTCAACATCTTCGAGACCTCGGCTTGAATACAGGACCGGACCCGATCAGGGACTCGGTAGGCTCGGTGTCTTACCGGTGGGCTGTCCCCGGTATCCACATCATGGACACACCAGTCGGTGACTTTGGGGACCAGGGAGAAGAGGTCGGAAAACTGCCCTAGGAGCTGGCGGCAAGCCTCACGTTGCTGGGGAGTGAGGGATGGGGAGAGGTTCACTCCCTCTACGGAGCCGTCCTTCTCTTTGGTGCACAGGAGATCAGGGAGAGGATCCGACTCATCCTCGGACCCGTCATCAGTGGCCAGTAGGAGGCTCAGCTCTGTCCGCACAAAGTGGGGCTTGAGGCGGTTCACGTGGAGGACCCGGAGGGGGTCCCGGGGTGACTGGACGTCCACCAAGTACGTGACCTGGCTCCTCCGCTCAACCACTTTGAAGGGCCCGGTCCATTTATCCTGGAGGGCGCAGGGTTTCACGGGGGCCATGACCCATACCTGCTGGCCCGGCTGAAACTCGACCAGAGTGGCGTTCTGGTCGTACCAGCGCTTCATCTCCTCCTGGCTCGCCTCCAGGTTGGCCTCGGCCATCTCTCGGAACCTCCTAGTCTGGTTTCGGAGGGTCAGGACATAACGGAACACATCTCGGGGGGGGCCCCCCTTGTGGCGCCACTGGGCCAATTCGGGCAGATCGCCTAACTCGGTGACCTGGGCGGAGTCGGAAGGCGGGGGTTCGTCACTGGCGACCGACCCTTCTTGTGGGGGGATGTGGGGACCCTCGGCGGGGACCATCCTATCTTCAGTGGTCGGGGCGTCGTCGACTTCCCTCAGGGGGGTCAGTTGGGCCGCCATGGATCGGGTGGTGGCGCACACCCACTCAGGGAGGCCCATCATCCCTAGGTGGGTCTTGCGCTCGACTTGTTTCCAGGGGGAACTTTCTAGGTCGTTCCCCAGGAGACAGTCGACTGGCTGGGAGGTTCTCACTGCGACTTTCAGTTTACCGACCACCCCTCCCCACTCAAAAGGCACCAGGGCTACCTTACATAGGCTTTCCGTGTTGTCGGCGGAAATGACCGGGCAAAAGACGTTGGGGAGGACCTGGTCTTCGTGGACTAAATGACTGAGGACACCGGTGATGCTGGCCCCGGTGTCACGGAGGGCTTCTACTTGGTGGCCATTGATCGTTACGAGCTGCCCATATTTCTTCGTGTTGGAGGGCAGGAGGCTTCCAGGGACCATTTCTCTATCTCCTAAGGATACTAGGGCCATGGCTGCGGGTTCCCACTCTTCGGTCTCCTCAACCTCCTCCCCCAGTGCTACATTGGCTATCTGTCTAGCGGGGGGTGCTGCCTGGGTGGTGTGTGGGGCCATGGGGCATTCAGGGTCGCTGGCGTAATGCCCGGGCTTCTGACAACGGAAACAAGTGATGGTCACCCGGTGCCCCCGTCTCAGGGGGGGGCGGATACAGCTGGTGGGGGTGCCGGGAAAGGCGGAGGTTGGGACTTCGGGGGACTAGACTGGGACTCTCTCTGCCCTCCCTGGTTTCCCCCCCCTCTCTGGCGGGGTGGTCCCTGACTGGCTCGGGGGTACTCTCCTACAGGGCCCCGGGAGACCCGGGTGTTGGTCCAGCGATCCGCCTCGACGGCCAGCTTTCTCGGATCCGTGAGCTTGCTGTCGAGCAGATGCTGGCGCAGTTCCACAAAGCAGTTCGCAGCCAGGTGTTCCCACAACATAAGGTCTGTTAGTTCTTCCAGGGTGGTTACCTTGCTGCCCTTGATCCACCCATCGAAGGCGCGGCTGAAGAAATTCACATACTCCACCCAGGTGGTACCCGGGATCTTCCTGCAGTCCCGGAACCATTGGCGGTACATCTCCGGGGTGAGGCCGTACCTTGTGAGGAGGGCCGCTTTCTTGTGGTCATAGGAGGTCTGCAGGGAGGTTGGTAGGTCGAGCAGGGTGTCTCTCCCTTCGCTCAGGAATCGTCCCCACAACCCGGCCCCCCAATCCTTCTGCGGGACCCGATGGGAGGTCATGGCGACCTCGTAGGCCCGGAACCACTGTTGAATGTCATCGTTTTTGTAATATTCTTTGACCACATCCTTGGGGATGTGGACCTTCTGCTCCGCCGGGGAAGCCGCCTCTCGGTTCCCCGGGGGCCGCGCTTCTTCGCTTTTTGCTTTCAGCTCCATTTCCTTCAAGCTGCGTTCATGTTCCAGTTGAAGTCTCCTTCCTTCGTGTTCCCGTTGGAGTTTCTTCTCTTCTAGTTCTCCCTGCACTCGCAGCTGTTCCACCGCTAGCTTTTTCTCGGCTAATTTCAACTCGCCCTCAATTTTGAGTTTGGCTAATTCGAGTTCGTGATGGCAACTTCTTTCTCTGTCTGCGAGTTCCTCTGGGGATAGGCCCCCGTCTGGTACGAAGCCTCGCACCTGGTTGCTGCTGCGTTCTCCTTGGGAAGGTCCAGCTTCGTCGTGGGGCTCCACCGCTCCTTCTGGGCGGGGGGCTCCAGAATCCACCCAAGCTTTCAGTGCCTTTTGCATATCTTCTTTGGAGTTGAGACCAGTGGTAGCGATTTTGAGTTCCTTACAGAATTGCTTCAGTTCTTTGTGTGTGTACTCTTCCAGTTGTTCCACCTGGAACACGGTACTGGTGTCGTTTTCTGTGAGAACCACGGCGTTTCCTTCTGCCATCTTTGTCGGTAGTGCGTCAGCCGTTCACGGTACGATCTCTAGATTTATGGGCCCGAATCCCGTTGCTTGCCACCAATGTTAGAAGGCGACCTCAGAGGGGCCCGGAGGGGGCCCTGACTGTCCTGAGACCCACCCTCAAAGTATCGTAGCCGGGCACTGGCGGGAGACTCCTCAGGGGAGGAACCTCGTATCTAGGATCGTATACTCGGCACCACACGACAAAGAGACACCACACCGAGAGTTCTTAAGAATCAATCTTTATCAGATCGGAGTTGTAGGATCTTTATGATCGGCAAGGCAAATATATACAAGTGGAGCGCGGGCTCACAAAGTCTCGGAGGGGGGTTAGGAGGTAGCGGGACAGTCTCTGGGGATATGGATCAGATGCAGGACCGTACACGGCGCACAGCTCACAATCCTCGAGCTGGGGGATACGCTTGTCGTCGTGGGGTCCGGCGGGACCAAGAGAGTCTGTGGGAGCCGCGAGTCACTCAGCAGGGCTCAGGTACAAGTTCGGAGGTCTTACGATCTTCGGGGAGCCGCGAGTCACTCAGCAGGGCTCAAGCACAAGTTCGGAGGTCTTACGATCTTCAGGGAGCCGCGAGTCACTCAGCAGGGCTCAAGTACAAGTTCGGAGGTCTTACGATCTTCAAGGAGCCGCGAGTCACTCAGCAGGGCTCAGATGGTTCCAAGGCGAATCTGCCGGACAGTCCCAGGGCACCCCTTGTTATAGGGCGACTCCTCTTTGATGTCCGGAGTCTGTGCAGGCAGGGGTCTTGTCACCTGGGGGTCGCTTGTTGGGGGTTTCCTGCCATTGTCTTTTGATCCTTCCAGGGTCGGGTCGGGAGGAGCCCCAGACACCCAGCAGGCGTGGAGCCAGCCCTCGGGGAGGCCGGCGGGTCGATCGAAACCCACCTTCCCAGGGAAGCGCAGAGGTGTGATGGAAACTGCTCCTCCCTTTCTCATCCCAAGGGGAGCGCGATGTCCTCCAGCCGGAGTGGCGCCTCTAGGCCAGGGTCGCGCTGGGGCCGGGCGGCCATCTTGGTGCATGAAGTGGGCACGCGGGCCCGGTGTGGCCGAAAGGAGGAAGGCCACTGACGGGGAAGTCCGGGTCGGGTGTGTGTGTTCTGGTGGGAAGGATCGGCTAGGCCGTGGGCTCGGGGCTGGTGTGGGGTGCAGGGGTCAGGTCTGGCTATGTTACGAGGGCCGGGTCTAACACCACGCCTTTGTGACAACCTCATGCCGCACATAGACTATAGCTATGCTCAGTGAGGGAGTTGGGTGAATAAACTAAAAAAAACAACAGCAATTCACTGAAAACACAAAGATTATCATTATGTGTAACCCCGGGCAGGGACCTCCGTTCCACCCGCGGAGAATGCGGAGTAGGCAAATCTCCATACACTCCGCAGCAGAGCGGAGTTGGCAGCCCCCTGCCTCCCACCCCCCTCTTAGCAATTGCTTAAAACTGAAATAAAACTACTTTTAAAGTAAATAAAAACCACTTACCTTGGCTGCGGCGTCCCCAGGCTGCTCTCCTCCTCTTCATCGCTGTCTCTAAGGAAACTGCACATGCATGTTAATTGTTAATAATTAAATTAATTAAAAATGTATTATGGCAATTGTGTAATTGATTTTCGGTTCGTGTTGTGTTATTTATAGGGGTAATGGATGGGAAGTAATTTGTGTTTAATTTATTAATATATAGTTGTTAATTCATGTTAGTCGATATTTATTTTAGGTAAAGTGTTTATTTTTTGTGTGTTGCTTTTACTTTTAAAGAGGTAAAGGGTGGGTATTAAATAGATTTTAATTATAATTTGTTGTTGATAGTAATAGTTTTTAATTTAAAATATTTTTTAATTGTGTTTTATTATTTTATAGTTTAATTTAGGTGTGTGTTGTGGATATTAAGGTGTTAAAGTGTGTGTAGTTAATTAATTATTAGTTTAAAAATAATAATATTATTGAATTGATTATTAATTATATTAATTATGAAGTACATTTAATTTAAAATGTTGAAGTGTGTTGTAATTGGTGTGGTGTTATAGTGTAGGAAATAAAATAAATATTTTAT
Organism: Triturus cristatus; assembly: GCF_964204655.1. NCBI lineage: Eukaryota > Metazoa > Chordata > Amphibia > Caudata > Salamandridae > Triturus > Triturus cristatus. Next base: position 848,708,234 of record NC_140595.1, read on the forward strand.
GTTTTAATTAATGTTTTTGTTTGTAAATATTTTCTAGTTTAAAAGAATTTGATTTAAAATGTATTTATTATTTAATTTTATATAATAATTTTTGGTATTTGTTATATGTAATTGTAGTGATCAAGTCCACTCAGTTCAGATGATTGAAAGAGGTTTATTAGAAGATGGTACAAGATCACAGGAAGATTAGAACAAGACCAGATCAAGATCCGATCATGACCAGAGGGAGACCCCACCAGGAGCAGCCAGCAGGCAGCTCAGCCCAGTCAACTGTTACTTCTCTGACAGAGCCCCAACATTCTGACAGCATCATCACATTAACATTCCACTTGTAGTAGAAAGACCATTGCATTAACATTAGCAGGATATGACAGTAATTAATATTTTCGTATGTTTTCTTTTTATATATTTAATCTTTTTTACATTTTTGGAGTGTGAATAATCATTTTTACCCCTCCTCTATCCAATGCTTTCCCTACTGTTACACTCACTGGAGTGGGAATAGTAAATTTTGACATTTGTTGCTCGCAGGAAACATGGTCCACTGGTATTACCGACCTAGTTGGTTACGCAACATATCATCTACCCGCAGTGAAATGGCAAAAGGGCGACCTCCAGGGGCCTGACTACTTGGAAAAGAACATCATTGTTAGCAAACATGGAAATAACCCATACTTTAATAAATACCAATATACAAATCGTCAACCTCAGAAGCAAGACATGATCCTTTGAGATCCCAAATGTCTACTTTCCACCAGGCGGATGGGATCTGGTTAAGTCCGACATTTTGCTTTTCAAAGAACAACTCCTGATGAAAAGTCTTGAAGAGGGGCCAAAGTTGCCATCTGACAACACGCTAGCGGGGCCCACTCCCATCAAAAATAGCTGTACTTTGGTTTGTGGGGATTTTAACATAAAAATTTACCCTTTAATGCTCGATCAGTCAATAACCGACGGAGATAGCACATGGAATGTACCCTTCCATCAAAAGAGCACTGCGGGAGCCCAAAGAAGGGTGAATTCATCTTCGAAGTTCTAGACAAGGGAGGCATGCGTCCACTGAATGGCGGAAAACCATCTGATAACCCGCCAAAATCCACCTTTAGAGCTGGCCTCAGGCAAAGTGTCATCGACTATATAGCAATAAACATTGAAGCATGGCCTCTTATCTTCGATATGAGAGGGTTTGGCAGGATCAATAGTGGTCATGATCCACGACTCCGGGGTCTGGAGCACCCGGATTTGACCTTCTTTGCACCAATCTCAGCTAACCCGCAAGTGGCCTCAACATAGTCTTAAAATCAAGGAGGAAAAACATTTATTTATTTATTTAAAACATTTCTAAAGCGCATCTGTCACCTAACTGGTATCCTGGAGCTATTGTAACAGTTTGAGGGCAGGAAAGAGTGGTCCTGTATTGTGATAATTTCAGGCCATCCCAAACCACTTTAGTGTCCTGCCGGGAACAGCCAAGATTCAAGACCCTTCCTGAATTGCAGCCGGTTGGTGGATAGCCTCAGGGTGTCTGGTAGTTGATTCCAGAGCCGGGCGGCTTCAACAGAAAAAGCTCGTCCTCCTCGTCTAGTTCTTCTATATCTGGCCACATGTGCCAACTTACCTGAAGAGGAGCGAAGGCTCCTCCCCGGGACATTCCATTTTAAAACATCCTTGACATCAACAATAACTGTGATACAAAGTCTTATATCACGATTCATAAATGTTCAACATCGCAAACTATGATCCTCACTTTACTTACAAGTGAGGGGTGCAGCAGCTGCAAACATTTGGAGAGCTACTGGTGTAGACGGCTGTGGCAGGAAAAAGCAAACCCCACACCGCCTCTGACCCCCCCCCCAATGATGGCCTGGCATGGTTGACATGAAATGCGTAAAGCTAAAAAGGTCATTGACCACAGCTCTGAAGAACTGACATCTGTCCATTACTAATGAACAGCTATTCCTTAACAGCAAGAAGCAGTATAAACAGCTCGTAAGGATGAAAAAGCATCACTCGCATAAGCTTTGGCAACCTTCTCTGGAGGCAATATCTTTATGAAAATCCAAGAAATTCTGGGACATTGTAAGATGGGGCTGCGAGAGACCTGCGAAGAACCCAGAGATGAACATTAGCCCACAAATCTGGATAGATAACTTTACAACTCTGTACCAGAAAGTTGATGTAAATCCATCGTGCGGAATGAATGGCCAAGCTACACAACACCAGGCAAGACCGGAGGTAATCCTACCTGAAACGAAATGCCACATCCAAAACACCACAGCAGGAATGCTGATTTAAAGTCCAACATCAATGAAAATAATAGCCCAGAACAACATCCTTTGGACCACCCAACACTTACAAAAGCCATCTCAAAATCTTGTGATTCCTTAATTGCCTCCACTATGACCTACCCCATCCTCCAGTCCTGGGGTCAACAGATGAATTCAGCGAAAAGGAAGTTGTCCAAGTAGTTCAAGCTTAAAAGCCACACAAGACTTCTGTCCGGGAGAAAATTGCATCAGAAGTTTATCGAAACCATCTATTGTCACCTATTTTGACTTGTTCACTCAACAACATTTGGGGCCTTGATGAGATCCCATCCTCATGGAGAAAATCAATAATTGTGCCGCTCTATAAAAAATCAAAAACAACAGTTGATGGACAGAATGCAGAACAATGTCATACATTCACCCCAGTACAGAGATCTGGGCCTAAATCCATCGTTTTTTTGCTCACCATGCCATTCCAGTTTGAACCCAGCCATATGCAAATCAGTCTTGACCCTGTGCCCCATGGGAACAGTCCAGCCCGAACTGCCAAGCCAGGTCCTCCCTGGACTGGAACCAAGCATCCTAGGACCGGTTTCGGGGTTTCACCCCTCTTCAGCCAGGATAGCTTGATTCCAGTGGCATGGAGAGCACGGGACCCACGTCTGGGCATACCCGTCCCACTCGGGGTGTCAAATGCAAAAACAACAGTTGATGGACAGAATCCAGAACAATGTCATGCATTCACCCCAGTACAGAGATCTGGGCCTAAATCCGTCGTTTTTTTGCTCACCATGCCATTCCAGTTTGAACCCAGAGGAGGGGTGAAACCCCGAAACCGGTCCTAGGATGCTTGATTCCAATCCAGGGAAAACATGGCTTGGCTTTTCGGGCTGGACTGTTCCCATGAGGCACAGATCTGTGACTGGGGGTGAATGTTTTGCCATTGTGCAACATTCCATCCATCATCTTGTGTGTTTTGCTGTTCACCCTATGTGGGAAGGGTATGCCCAGATGTGGGTCCCGTGCTCACTACGCCACTGGAGTCAAGCTATCCTGCCTGAGGAGGGGTGAAACCCCGAAACCGGTCCTAGGATGCTTGATTCCAGTCCAGGGACGACATGGCTTGGCAGTTCAGGCTGGACTGTTCTTATGAGGCACAGGGTCAAGACTGATTTGCATATGGCCATGTCTGAACTGGGGTGGCATGGTGAGCAAAATAACGATGGATTTAACCCAGATCTGTGACTGGGGGTGAATGTTTTGCCATTGTGCAACATTCCGTCCATCATCTTGGGCGTAGAGCCCTCGTGGGAAACTATTGGTCCATTTCACTGCTAGATGGTGCGGGTAAACTATATGGGAAGCTGTTATTATCTCGCTTGGATCAGTGGCTTGAAGAAAAAGGCCTGATATCCCCATACCTAATGGGCTTCAGGTGAGGCCAGAGTACAGCGGACCAAGTATTCAGATTAAATCATATCTGATCCAAATAAACAAGGCTTGAAAAGTCATCAGTATATCTGATATCCATCGACTGCCAAACAGCTTTCGATAGCGGTGACCGTCCCACACTCATAGCAAGTCCTAAAGGAGATGGGAGTCCTGGAAAGGTTCCTGAAGCTTTTAATTCCACTGCAGCCCGTCAATACTACCAGGGTGAAGTACAGCACCAGAGGTGGATACACAGCCGAGATTCCATACAACGTGGCATCAAAGACGGCTGCGTCCTAGCACCGACCCTTTTTAATTGCCTTTTAAATGATGTCTTGAAATCTCTAATGACCCTCAACCTTGATGTGCCCAAACTGAGCAATGAACCAATCCCAATATTACTCTCGCCGACGACGCGATGCTGCTGGCCAGAACAGAGATATCTATGCACTGTTTACTGGGGGTTTTGAGTCTTTCTGTGCCACTAGAAGCCTAACCATAAATGTTTGGAAAACAAAATCCATGATCCTTAAACAAAAATTAAATTACGAGCAACCTTCAAGGTCTGGATCATGAGCCACCTACAACTAACTGGGGATCCGTCTGGATGGCAATCTCCTGTCGGCCCCACAGTTATCCAAGGATAACGCTACCCTGGCCCAGCAGGCCGGAGCGGAGCTGAAATTCACTAGGTCATTTGGAATCCCCTCAGTAGTCTCAGCAATGCTGAGGCACAAAAATGAAAGCAGGGTGGCAAGTACATATGGTGCAGAGATCTGGGGTTTCAGGAAAACTCCATCTATGCAAATTACCAAAAACAGCTTTCTACGACGGTTACTGCATCTAGCCGCAGAACACCAGTGGCCACACTAAGAACAGATCTAGGCATTGAAAAAATTGAGGAATATGTAGCACTGGCAACAATTAAATATTGAATTCGCATTTGGTCCTAGGGGGAGCTCGCCTCTTACAGATCCACACCATTGGATATCATGACGAAACAAGATTATCACAAAATACTGTTATGAACCCCAATGTACCTCAATATAGACCTAGGTAGTTGCACCACCTTTTACCTACATTAGTCCTACCTGGCTCTACATTGCAGTTCTGGTGCCGACCTCTTACCTAGTTAGGTGCTGAATAAATGTAGTGTGGTTTTCTCTGAAAACTAGCCTCATTTATTATGCACGAGGATTCTTAGTATCAGCGCAGGATTACCATCATCTGCATAATCCACTCTCGTCATCCTTGGAAAACAGGCCCACAGTACCATGATACATCTGGGTAGAACGCCTGAGGGTACCTTTCGGGTAAGTAAGTACCACATCTTTCCTGGGCAAACCTAAAGGAGAAACTTCCATGCAGACGCGGGACGCTGAAGTCCCTGCACGCTGATACTCCAGCACACAGTGTTCTGACATCGCTTGCAGGGTGTCCAAATCTAGACCATGACGGTGTCTTTTGTTCTCTCCCCTCTGTCTTCGCTATACACTGACATACATGGTAGGTACGAATATGTGACGTTGCAACGCGATCAACTGGTACATTACATCGCAGTTTTTACAAAGCAATTCGTCACAACGACTTGCGCTGGATGGCGCTGGATTTAGGAATAGCATGATTTACTATTCCAACACCAGTCTACGTACAGTAGGGAAGGTGTTGGAGCTCTCTATGTCTAACCAAGTTAATTTGGTGGTGGGCACATGCATTGGTCTTCTAAGACAGCTGAGGAAACTGGTTCCCCTGCTCTCAGTTTCATCTCTGAAAACTATTGTATCAGCCACTATCGTCTCGCGACTCGACTATGGCAACGTGCTTTATGACGGGCTCCCCCAGAAACTTACGAACAAACTACAGGTGGTACAGAATGACGCAGCTAGGCTGATCTTCAGGCTGCCCAGAAGAACTCACGCCACTCCCTTGCTGCGCAAATTGCACTGTCTGCCTGTCAAGCAAAGAGCGAAATTCAAGGGACTCTGCATCACCCATAAAGCTCTTTACGGACTCGCCCCAGGATACATAAGGGAACGCCTAATCAAATACGTGACAGGGCGGGCGCTTTGCACAGCAGAAGCCACCCAGCTGGTCTGTCCGCGGGGTAACTTTGCTTCCAAAGGAGGACAAGCTTTCTCAGTCCTTCTGCCACAACTCTGGAACCAGTTGCCCGATACCCTCCGTAAAGAACCTGGTCTGCTTCCCTTCAGCAAACAGCTAAAAACCTTTCTTTTTAGGGAAGCATTAGACACGATCTAATACTTCTCAGTACCATGGAGACTACCCTGCCCTGATGCTGTTTTATTTCTTCCAAAGCGCTAAGAGACCTGTTGGTGTACATGCGCTATACAAGAATAAAATAACATAACATAACATAACGTTGCAACGCGATCAAAATGATTGTGGTACATTACATCTCAGTTTTTACAAGGCAAGTCGTCACAACGATTTGCGCTAGAGAGCACTGGATTTAGGAATAGTTTGATTTACTATTCCAACTGCAGTCTACGTACAGTAGGGAATGTGTTGGAATAGTAAATCATACTATTCCCAAGGTTAGAGCACCATCCAGCGCAAGTCGTTGTAACGACTTGCGTTGTAATGCCCACGATGTAAAGGCGATGCAATGCGCGCGTGGTAATGGATGTTTCCCGGTCGGTACACGTAGGTACATCTAGATATGGTTTGCATCTCAGGAGTACTCATGATTATTGCTATGTATATATGTTCCTGGATATATATTCACTGTTTTAGCCCCATGGTAGAATCCTACCTTTTCTTTACTCTGTTGGTGCTTATAACCGTATACATCTGTCTCTATCTCATGGTTGTTGCAGCACGCGGATTCTATACTAGAATGACGCTGGTTCAACGAATGCTTATTGAGAACGTCCCCACCGTTTATTCTGTGCATCTCTCTGAGAGAACGTGAGCACGAGTGACTGAGCGAAAAGTACCGCACTGTTTCCACGATCCCTGATGGGACGGAGTTGTCATGTTCGATAGTTGTCAAGAACTATTCTCTCCGTGGTAAGAGGGGTTTACTGTGGCACTGTGAGCGAGCTGATCTAAAGGATAACATTTCCTGCAGGGGTGTCTGGAATCAGTCTGGACACCAGTCCCACAGTTTATGGTGTCTAAAACGTGCAGATCCTATAAAGATTTGTAGGAACTAAATAACAATACTATGGTTCACCCATTTGTCAAATGTCCTTCACAACATTGGCCTAAAAGATCTTTGCCTCCATCCAGAAACCATTACAAGGGCTAGCTTTGATACGGTTACGAAAGTATATTGGGAAATAGCTAGCAAGTGAAGTGGAGTCGAGCAGGCCTCTTGCCAAAACGTTATATATCACGTAACCAAGACTGGGGCCATGCTACCTTCATAGATGATATCTTTCCAGCTGGAAACAGATCCCTTTACCTCAGATTCCAGCTGGACACATTGCTGTGGCTTCAGTAATTAAAAGGTGGTCATTAGACGCTGATGAGAGGTCAGGTTACTGCAGCGAAACAGTAACACAGTTCCTCCTGTCGCGCCATTGCACGTTAAGAACACGTAAACAATATCAATGCCACTTTTATCAGGTTCAACATCAGGAAGTGTAAGGAGCTGGAGCTCTTTGCATGAGATCAGATGACAGACACATTGTCTTGGGTGTTTGTTACATTCATGCAGCCTGGACATGGAGAGCTGGAGCTCAGGGCAGCCATGTGCAGTGGAAGCCAACACTTGACTGCAGAGGCGAGGATGGTCTGACCTCAAACGTTTTCCAAAGAAGATGCGAGCCCCGGCTGAGCCTTTGCTACAGTCTTTATGACACTGTTTCACTGAGCGTCAAAGCTGTAGCACTTCATGCTACTTGCACTCTGTCCTCCAATGCAACCCATGACCTTCTTTGAAGCACTTTTATGAAGATAGCTTTATCTTCCACCTGCACACAGCATTCTTGCGCAGTCTGGCTTTCCCATGTTAAAAATGACGCAAAAGTGGTGCAAGTGGCTTGTAAATCTGCCCCAGAGTATTTTCAGTGGTCTGTTGGCCTCTTCAATTTTTTCCCTTGAATTAAGCATGCCCTCTCCTCTAGTAGTTTTGCAAAAACATATCAAGAGTTGCATCCATTGATACTTTTACGGCAGGAACAGCCATACAGGAAATCTCAGGTATTTTAGGGATTAACTCGCTAACATATTACACATCTTTATTTTACGATGTTACAACTCCAACTGTCTTTTTAACTACCCTCCTTCTCATCTTATATCACGCATCTTGTATATCTAAGGACAGCACATGGGCGTGCCTTACTGCTTAGCCGAAGACTCCTAGGAGTTACGGCTAGACTGCCCACCTTGGAGCGGGGAAACCAAGTTTGAGCCTCAGGGGAGACTCCACATTCTGCGATTCTGGGGAAATCACTTACGGGCACATGCATCAACGAGAATACCAATCGCAAACGGGCATATTCGCTGAATCTGCCCCATTGCGACCAGTATTTTTGTATTTGGGATGCATCAACCCAAATGCAGAATCGCAATTTAAGTAATTGCAACATTTGCGATTACCTAAATTGCAAATGCATTTAGGGAATCACAAATTGCGATACCCTAAATGCAATGCATAATGCAATTTCAAATTGCGAATTCGCAATTAACGATCACAAATTACCATCAATTTGAACTTGATGGTAATTTGCAAAAACTTTGAAAAATGCTCTAAAGTGCATTTTTCAACGTGTCCTGTTACACACACACATGCCCTTGGGGCATGCCTGTGCGCAACATGTGGTAATATGGCAATTTCAGGGGTGCAACAGAGTGTCCTTTTGGCCCCCTTGCACCCTTGAAATTGCATGCGCAATTTGCGAGTACCAATTTGGTACTCGCAAATTGTGCATGCAATTTCCATTAATTCCTATGGGCCTCAAGGCCCATAGGAATGAATGGGTAGCTTCCTTCATGCCAATTCGCAATTCACAAGTTGCATTTCAGGAATATGTAGGTATCACAATTTTTTTTGCAATTCCTATATGAATAGGGATTTGCGAGTCCTAAATAGCGATTTCTTAAAATTTGCTATTTAGGATTCGGAAATCCTGACTTTGATGGATGCGGCCCTTAATCTCCCCGTGCCTACCAATAACATGAATATGTCCTTGTGTAACGTAACTCGTGCTCTTGTAAAACGCTCTCAAATGACGTCATTTATGACATCACAGATGACATCATCCAACGTAGATAACAGTTTGCTCCGCAACAAGCAGAACAAGAAGAACGGGATGCATATCTGTGAATTCACCCACCTCATGTAGGTATTACACTTCAATCTACTGGTAATGAGGCGCATAAGAAATAAATCAACAACGTATTAAACATTCAATACCTTCACAAACATTGTTTGGATATTATCTGCTTTAATGAGATGCGCATGTTAAATACCTCACTGACATAGAATCCTGACAGAGAGATGGGCGTCACTTCTGTACCCTAGCCAGTGGTAAGACGTGCACTGCAGGCCCTATGGACAAGCGTCCTTAGTATGTAAAGCTACTCCACGGATACTCCTGAAGTGAGCAGAATGGTTGCACCATTTTAAAAAAAGCTTTCAATCGTACTACCTTGAACCGTCTGTAAGTGAGTCACCCATATATTATACATTCAAAAAACAATGTATAATGTCCCAGAATACTTACCGAACAGTTGGAAATACATTTCAGTATTTTATAAAGCTCCTGTTTTTGTAGAAATTGTCTATAGCACTAAATGACAAGAGCATGTACTCAAAATCCACAGGAGAATAATGTATTGTAAGCAGAAGATTTGGTGTTTCTCAGGTATTTTTGGAGATGATTTAAGGCACAAACTAATGGAAATATAAGTGTGCAACTCACACTAGTCGTGATCAGTTTATAACTTGCCTGAATAAAGTACTGCTCGCACTTAACACTTCACGGTTCCTAAAGTGGGCGTCATATAACCTTTACTCACCGAATGAGACTGGCCTCTGGTACTGCACTGTTTCTATTTGAAGAGCAGGAGCTTGGATGGTATCATCAGTGATGCAATCAGTTATGTCATCAATGATGTCACTTGTGATTTCATCAATGATGTCATTTAACATGTCATGAGTGGGTAACGGAATGGCGCTTGGTGTACTGCCAGATGGCCGGAAGAGTTATACCGGAAGGGTGCGTGGTGTACTGACAGATGGCCAGAAGAATGGTACCAGAAGGGTGCCTGGTGTACTGACAGATGGCCGGAAGAAGGGTACCAGAAGGGTGCCTGGTGTACTGACAGATGGCCCGAAGAATGGTACCAGAAGGGTGCCTGGTGTACTGACAGATGGCCAGAAGAATGGTACCAGAAGGGTGCCTGGTGTACTGACAGATGGCCGGAAGAAGGGTACCAGAAGGGTGCCTGGTGTACTGACAGATGGCCAGAAGAATGGTACCAGAAGGGTGCCTGGTGTACTGACAGATGGCCAGAAGAATGGTACCAGAAGGGTGCCTGGTGTACTTACAGATGGCCGGAAGAATGGTACCGGAAGGGTGCCTGGTGTACTGACAGATGGCCGGAAGAATGGTACCAGAAGGGTGCCTGGTGTACTTACAGATGGCGGGAAGAAGGGTACCTGAAGGGTGCCTGGTGTACTAACAGATGGCCAGAAGAATGGTACCGGAAGGGTTCCTGGTGTACTGACAGATGGCCAGAAGAATGGTACCGGAAGGGTTCCTGGTGTACCAACAGATGGCCGGAAGAAGGCTCCTGGAATGGTGCCTGGTGTACTGACTGATGGCCAGAAGAATGGTACTGAAAGGGTGCCTGGTGTACTGACAGATGGCCAGAAGAATGGTACCGGAAGGGTGCCTGGTGTACTGACAGATGGCCGGAAGAAGGGTCCTGGAATGTTGCCTGGTGTACTGACAGATGGCCAGAAGTATGGTACCGGAAGGGTGCCTGGTGTACTGACAGACGGCTGAAGAATGGTACTGGAGAAGCTGCCGGTGTACTGACAGATGGCTGGAAGAATGGTACTGAAGTAGCTGCCGGTGTACTGACAGATGGCTGGAAGAATGGTACTGCAAAAGTGACTGGTGTACTGACAGATGGCCGGAAGAAGGGTACCAGAAGGGTGCCTGGTGTACTGACAGATGGCCGGAAGAAGGGTACCAGAAGGGTGCCTGGTGTACTGACAGATGGCCAGAAGAATGGTACCGGAAGGGTGCCTGTTGTACTGACAGATGGCCGGAAGAATGGTGCCGGAAGGGTGTCTGGTGTACTGACAGAAGGCCGGAAGAAGGGTCCTGGAATGGTGCCTGGTGTACTGACAGATGGCTGGAAGAAGGGTATCGGAAAGGTGCCAGGTGTACTGATAGATGAGCGGAAGAAGGGTACCAGAAGGGTGCCTGGTGTACTGACAGATGGCCGGAAGAAGGGTATCGGAAGGGTGCCTGGTGTACTGACAGATGGCTGGAAGAAGGGTATCAGAAGGGTGCCTGGTGTACTGATAGATGAGCGGAAGAAGGGTACCGGAAGGGTGCCTGGTGTACTGACAGATGGGCGGAAGAAGGGTATCGGAATGACGCCTAGTATAATAAAATCTGGCCGGAAGAATGCTTGTAAAGAAGCCACAGCATAGATTTCCTAGCATGTTTTCCAGTTTTAGTGGCCTCGGAACCGTGGGACACAAGTTTAGCAAATGTCAAGGGATGTTCTAGGTTGGTATCAGAACAGTGGTGCTCATTCTGAACAAACTGTCAGCGAGGAAGCTAACAAGAGAAATGTGGTGGTGCATGATAATGAACATTGTCCTGCAAGCGAAACATGTGCCGGGTCTGACAGCGGTGTGGCTCATGGAACGTCTCATTAAGAGTGCAGTGTGGCTCATGCAACGTCTTATTAAGAGTGCAGTGTGGCTCATGCAACGTCTCATTCAGAGTGCAGCGTGGCTCATGCAACGTCTCATTCAGAGTGCAGCGTGGCTCATGCAACGGCTCATTCAGAGTGCAGCGTGGTTCATGCAATGTCTCATTCAGAGTGCAGTGTGGCTCATGCAACGGCTCATTCAGAGTGCAGCGTGGCTCATGCAACGTCTCATTCGGAGTGCAGCGTGGCTCATGCAACGGCTCATTCAGAGTGCAGCGTGGCTCATGCAACGGCTCATTCAGAGTGCAGCGTGGCTCATGCAACGGCTCATTCAGAGTGCAGCGTGGCTCATGCAACGTCTTATTCACAGTGCAGGGTGGCTCACAGAACGTCTCATTGAGTTGCCAGAGGCTACTGGTTGGGCGCTGAAATAACTAATGGAAACTCCTTGATTGAAATATTAAAGTGTTTCCTGATTGAAGAGAATTTTGGACTGGGCTGCTACCAAGGAGAGTATGGGGAGGGGCAAGAGTGGTGTCAGTAGAGGTTAGAGCATGAAGAGAATTAAACAGAGAAACGAGAGGTGTATGTGTGACCCTGGGCGTAGGAGTGATGGATCACCCACTGGCAAGATTAGGTTCATCTGACTATTGCAAGGACTGATGTGTATTTCTCTGTGTTGATGAAAGTGGTGAGTGTGTTTGTTTGGGAAAAGAGAAAATCAACACGCATTGGCAAATCCAAAAGGTCTATCATCGCCTGCCAGTCTTCTGGCAATTCTTGTTTTGGCTTGTGTGAGAAGCTGGCCTGGTATATGATGTCCACAAATGTAATACGCCAGTCCAGACAACTCTTATGGTGATTTAGGAGGTCTCAAACAACCTTAGAAAGCTCTCCAAGTAGTAGCTGTGGAGAGCAGCCTTCAGGCTTAGTCTTGAAGGAGTGTAAAGCAGGTTGTTTTACCAGAATGCAATCTTATAGTATAAATTAAATGAAAAATAACCACACAAAGTATTTATGAAAACATCTGTTTATTATACAACTCTATCTAGTATGTTACAGTATCTCTCACACGGAGATAGACACAAAGCACACAATACTTTTGCAAAGAAATCACAGTAAGTAGCACTAACACACAGTGGGCCCCAGGGGCGGACCAAACCATATACTAAGAAAGTGGTATAAGACCAACAACTCGAGTAAAGACAGTGTCAAGAGGACGTAGAATTGGTGGGACCCCAAGGAACCACCCAAGGTGAGTAGATAGGGACCTCGCGGAGAACCCCAGCCCCTAGCTGATCAGGGCGCGACCGCGATCATCCCTACTGCCACGCAGCCTTGCGCGACACAACCCCACTCGGATAATGCTCCCCCTAAGGCCCCACGCCCACCCTAGAGTGACCACGGTCCTATCCCCGCTACTCCGGGGCCTGCACCTATGCCGTATGGCCGCCTGCATAGTCGTATCCCGGCCGGGGGTTCCCACCGCGCTGTTTCACCAGTTACCTAACGGACCACATGTGAGATGGTCCGGCTGCCCTATCTTTGATAGTCCATGACTGCCCCTAGTTTACTCTCCCCCTCCCTGGTTAGTTTACTCATATGGCAAACACCTGTTACATTGCATATAATTGCAGTAAAGATATCTCTACATGTCAAGATGGATAACACCTGATTGGAAAAATGTACTTAATGACACCATGCTCCAATACTGATGTGTAACAACTGTACTAACAAATGCCAATAAAAACAAGTTTAAAAAAAAAAATAGGGACCTCGCGGAGAGCGTGTGCAATGTGGGAACACGACCGCGTGCTCCGTACAAGTCTAAGTGCAAGTCGTGGTTCGAATTTTAAAGATTAAGGACTCTTCTCAGTGGACCCTGAAGAAACCCTGTGGAAGACAGAAGGTTGGAGAGCCACCCCACCCATGGTTACCAAAGTCCCCAAGTTACCTATCAGGGTGCATAGGTGTGAAGTGGTGTCGTAAACCGCCATCGAACCAAATGGAGAACTTCAGGAAAGTGCCGCTGCTGGAAGTCGAGAAAGTGTCCAGTGGAATCCAAGGATGGATTCTTGATGAGCCTGTAAGCAGAGGGGACATAGTCTTTGTCACTCAGGGGTGCCCAGGAGACTAGGAAGACGAATGACCACCGATGTCAGGTGCTTCTGGAAGCATGACGGTGACCTTGACTCTGCAGCTGCGAGGACCAGGCGATGCTGAGGCAGACCAGGACCTGGATACGAGCTGTCCCATGAAGGATGTAGAGTGCAGAGGTGTTGGTGTTTGGCGTGGGCACCAACAAGCCTTGGCAAATGCAACCCATACAGGAGTCAGGGCAGGCCCCAAGAAATCAGGAGAGCCCAACGAAAACAAAGGTGACCCTCAAATGGACCCACAGGCCGAAGGCACAGGAGTCGCCAGAGGACCTCAAGCAGCTCACCAAAAGATTCAGGCCACGTTGCACACAATGTGGTGTGGCTGAAGATTCTGGTCACTGGAGGTGCTCGAGGTTGAGGCTACTTGGAGCCAAAAAATCTTCTTGCACAGATGTCAACAAGCGTTTGCAACTGCAAAGAGCATGAGATACCCATGGGTTCAGTTATAACAACCCCCGCAAGGTCTACTGGCCTCAAACTTGGTAAGACGGTAGAGCAGGCCTTGGGAGCTGTGGAAAACCACCACCTGCTTGGCAGAGCCTGCGGAGTCCGGAGGAGTTTGGGATCTGCAGACTGGTTGACTTAGTTGCGGTGCCTGTGAATGCAGGGGAGTGACTCATTCACTCCAAGGGAGATTACTTTGGTTGTCCTTGATGCTTGACAGGCCTTGGAAGGTTTCTGTATGATGCACAGGCACAGACGATCAAGCCAAACAAAGTCCAGAGAAGTCCAGAGTGCCCAGATGGTGGAAGTGCTGTGGTTTCAGTTCTAAATCTTATCCCACGATGAATCTAGGGACCCACACCCAGTTAAGCCCTTAATTACCCTAAGGAAAGGGTTGGGACGATTCAGGGGACCCTCCCAGGGAAGGGTCTGGACAGGGGGGAGGTCACTCCCATGTCCTTTGTCCAGTTTCACGCCAGAGTGGGAGCCAACGGCTCCCAGAACTGGATTGAATTGGACTATGCATGGGAACATCAAATGGGTCTCTCATTGGTGGCATAATATATGTTGCAGGACATGGGAGACCTCTGGGGTACTTATGCCCTGGGTACATGGTACCATATACTAGGGGCTGACAAGGGTACCCCAGAATTCAATCTGGAGTGTACCTATGTACATAACACAACAGATTAGGGAGAGAGCAGTTATACTGCGTTCCTGATTAGCAAGATCCTAGTCAGACTAGTCAAAAACAGCATCACATCACACAAAAAGTGGGGGTAACCATAAGAAGCAAATCCTACTTTCCTACAGCTTGTCATGGTTCTTACAAACCTTTATTGTTCAAGAAGCCGCCTGGTATTCACTAACCTAAAAAAATAAAAACATTGACTAAAGGCAAAAATGTTTTTGGCCAAAAAAACCAACATTACCATAGTACTCCCTGGTGTTAAAGGGAACCACTTTGTGTGTGGATGTGCTCATTGTGAAAGGGAAAAAGAAATACAATTGATAGACGGAATGCAGAACAAATCGAAAAATTCACTTCCAGTCAAGATATCTGGGTTAAATCCATCATTCATTTGCTCACCAGCCACCCCAGTTTTGACCTGGCCATATGCAAATCACTCTTGACCCAGTGCCTCATGGGAACAGTCCAGCTCAAACTGCCAAGCCAGGTCCCCCTGGATCGGAAACAAGCATCCTAGGACCAGTTATGTGGTTTCACCCCTCATCAGCCAGGATAACTTGAATCCAGTGGCACAATGAGCCCGGGACCCACGTCTGGGCTTACCCGGAGCACTTAGGGTGGGGAAGCAAAAGACACACAATTGATGGACGGAATGCAGAAAAAATCAAATAAATTCACCCACAATCAAGAGATCTGGGTTAAAGCCATCATTCTTTTGCTCACCATGCCACCCCAGATCGGATCTGGCCATATGCAAATCAGTTTTGACCCTGTGCCTCATGGGAATAGTCCATCTGGAACTGCCAAGCAAGGTCCTTCCTGGACCGGAAACAAGCATCCTAGGACCGGTTTCGCAAAATGCAAACAGACCAATGAATGAAGAGATTTGTCTGAGAGTCCCTTCAAGAAAGTACATCATACATATGATCTTAGTAAAATCAAAAGGTCTTGACTAATGCCAGACCAAAAAATGGAGATGGAGGGAGAAATTAACTTGTAGAACAGGTTATTTCTGAGTGGCAAAGTTCAACAAGAACCGTTATTGTTATATGTGGTTTCAGACTTCTAAGAAAAGTGTGTGGTGGAGATACACAGAGACTACACTGGTCCGAGGGAGGGGAGAGGCTAAAGGATAAAATGGGCACAAAATTAAAGGTAAAATTTGAGCTGGAGGTGTGCTGGAAGAGACGACCTCACCCTCAAACACATTTGTTTATTTAAGTGGCTTTCAAAGCTGTATTTAAAATGACATTAAATAAAGCAACCTTTTCACATATAAAAGAGCTTCTCTAGGTGGCCAGTAACCGTCCCTGCCAGGGCAGTACTGCCAACGGGCCAGGCCGATAATGTTGTCGTGGGCATTAAACAGCCGAGAGGGCAGCCAGTCACCCTCACTTCCAAGGGTTGTGCTAGCCGTCGGGTCAGACCAATCAATAACGCTGTAGTGGGCATTAAACAGCGGAGAGGGCAGCCAGTCACCATCCCTTCCAAGGGTTGTGCTAGCCTTCGGGTGTGGCCAATCAATAACGCTGGAGTGGGCATGAACCAGCCTGTATAGCCCTCAGCAGGGTGTGCGCCTATTCACCATCCCTTCCAAGGGCTTTGCTAGCCGTTGGGACAGGCCAATAACGTTGTAGTATAAAAACAACAATTGATGGACAGAATGCAGAACAATGTCATACATTCACCCCAGAGATCTGGGCCTAAATCCATTGTTTGTTTGCTCACCATGCCAGTTTGGACCCAACCATATGCAAATCAGTTTTGACCTTGCACCCAATGGGAACAGTCCAGCCCGAACTGCCAAGCCAGGTCCTCCCTGGACTGGAAACAAGCATCATAGGACCAGTTTCGGGGTTTCACTCCTTTTCAGCCAGAATAGCTTGAATCCAGTGGCATGGAGAGCATGGGACCCACATCTGGGCATACCCTTCCCACTCGGGGTGACAAATGCAAAAACAACAGTTTTGATGGACAGAATGCAAAACAACATCATACATTCACCCCAGTACAGAGATCTGGGCCTAAATCCATCGTTTTTTTGCTCACCATGCAGTTACAGTTTGAACCCAGTCATATGCAAATCAGTCTTGACCCTGTGCCCAATGGGAACAATCCAGCCCAAACTGCCAGGCCAGGTCCACCCTACACTGGAAACAAGCATTCTAGGACTGGTTTCGGGGGTTTCACCCCTCTTCAGCCAGGATAGCTGGACTCCAGTGGCATGGAGAGCACGAGACCCACATCTGGGGATGCTTGTTTCCAGTCTTGGTAGGACCTGGCTTGGCAGTTCGGGCTGGACTGTTCCCATTGGGAACAGGGTCAAGACTGATTTGTATATGGCTGGGTTCAAACTGGAATGACATGGTGAGCAAAAAAACGATGGATTTAGGCCCAGGTCTCTGTAATGAGGCGAATGTATGACATTGTTCTGCATTCTGTCCATTAACTGTTGTTTTTGCATTTGTCACCCTGAGTGGGACAGGTATGCCCAGACGTGGGTCCTTTGCTCTCCATGCCACTGGAGTCAAGCTATCCTGGCTGATGCCCTGAAACAGGTCCTAGGATGCTTGTTTCCAGTCTAGGTAGGACCTGGCCTGGCAGTTCGGGCTTGACTGTTCCCATGAGGCACAGGGTCAAGACTGATTTGCATATGGCTGGGTTCAACCTGGAATAGCATGGTGAGCAAAAAAACAATGGATTTAAGTCCGAATCTCTGTACTGGGGTGAATGTATCACATGGTTCTGCATTCTGTCCATCAACTGTTGTTTTTGAATTTGTCACCCCGAGTGGTACGGGTATGCCACGACGTGGGTCCCGTGCTTTCCATGCCACTGGAATCAAGCTATCCTGGCTGAAGAGGGGTGAAACCCTGAAACCGGTCCAAGGATGCTTGTTTCCAGTCCAGGCAAGACCTGGCTTCGCAGTTCGGGCTGGACTGTTCCCATGAGACACAGGGTCAAGACTGATTTGCATATGGCTGGGTTCAAACTGGAATGGCACGATGAGCAAAAAAACGATGGATTTAGGCCCAGGTCTCTGTAATGGGGCGAATGTATGACTTTGTTCTGCATTCTGTCCATTAACTGCTGTTTTTGCATTTGTCACCCCGAGTGGTACGGGTATGCCCAGACGTGGGTCCCGTGCTCTCCATGCCACTGGAGTCAAGCTATCCTGGCTGATGAAGGGTGATGCCCTGAAACCATTCCTAGGATGCTTGTTTCCGGTCCAGAGAGGACCTGGCTTGGCAGTTTGGGCAGGAGTGTTCCCACAAGGAACAGGGTCAAGACTGATTTGCATATGGCTGGGTCCAAACTGGGGTATTGTGGTGAGCAAAAGAATGATGGATTAAACCCAGATCCTTGTGACGGGGTGAATGTTTGCATTTTCCAGCATTCCGTCCATCAATTGTTTCTTTTGCAGTAACATGGTAGTGGGCATTAAACAGCCAGTATAGCCCTCAGCGGAGTGTGCAGTCAGCCACCATCCCTTCTAAGGGCTGTGCTGGCCATCGGGTCCGGCCAATAATGTTGTAGTGGGCATTAAACAGCCAACTTAGACCTCAGCAGAGTGTGAGGTCAGTCACCATCCCTTCCAAGGGCAGTGCTAGCCGTTGAGTCGGGCCAATAACGCTGTAGTGGCCATTAAATGGCCAGGATAGTCCTCAGTGGAGACTACGGCCAGTCACCATTACTTCCACAGGCTTTGCTAGCCGTTGGATCAGGCCAATAACGCAGTAGTGGGCATTAAACAGCCAGTATAGCCCTCAGCACAGTGTACGACCAGTCACCATTCATTCCAAGGACTTTGCTAGCCGTTGGATCAGGCCAATAACGCAGTAGTGGGCATTAAACAGCCAGTATAGCCCTCAGCACAGTGTACGACCAGTCACCATTCATTCCAAGGACTTTGCTAGCCATTGGATCAGGCTAATAACGCGGTAGTGGACATTAAACAGCCAGTATAGCCTTCAGCACAGTGTACGACCAGTCACTATCCCTTCCAAGGGCAGTGCTAGCCGTCGAGTCGGGCCAATAACGCTGTAGTGGGCATTAAACAGCCAGATTAGCCCTCAGCAGAGTGTACGGCCAGTCACCATTCCTTCCAAGGGCTTTTCTAGCCGTTGGGCCGGGTCAGTAACGCTGGAGTGGGCATTAAACAGCCAGTATAGCCCTTAGGAGTGTGTGCGGCAAGTTGGCGTTTCTTCCAAGGGTTGTGCTAGCCGTCGGCTCATGCCAAAAAGGCTAGTGTGGCATTAAATGACCAGTGTGGCCCTCAGCATTTGAGTTTTGCACTATAATGTGTGTGCTCGCTGAACAAATGATGCTAGAGCACATAGCTCACGTGCACCGCACTCCAATGCGAACAAGTCTGTAGAAGCCGCACCAACTGCTGTCTGAGGTCTGCGATACCAAGTGCTCCAGCCGTCACCTGACGCTAATCTTTCTTATCTTGTTGCAGTTTGTACAGTCTGTCTTCAGACGGTAAAGAGGACAGGGGCAGCCGGCCAATCACCTGCCTGGAATTGCACAATTACACATAATACTGGAAACTGGAGCCTAATCTGCTGGGATCTGACTGATTTAACACCCCTTCCTGACCCATAATAAGCATGTCTGCACACCGAGGGACAATGGGGCAGTACTGTCTGGACACTGCTCTATTTAAAGAACAAACAACGACCCGGGAGTTGATGAAATTACAGCACTGTGCAAAATTGACTGGCACAAAAAGAGAGTATCTGTGCCAAGGTGTAATCGTAGTAGCAACGGTGAACACAAAGCAATGCATGAAATGGCGCCCAATGGAGTTCGGTCACTCGCTGATGACAGGATGGCAAGGTCGGAGAGTAAAAAGGGGATAGTACTCGGCAGGGACCATCGCCTTCACCTGGCTGCGTAAGCAGTGCCCCCTTCTTGGAGATGGTCTGGTCTGTGGAGCAGTGTAATTTTGGCTCCACCCTTACATGTCACAGAAACACAATATTTATATGCATTTAGCACCATATACTCTGCGTGCCTTACTTTATTAATACAAAGTGAAGTATTCAATTGTATTACCGAAATGCATTACCTCTCAGGTTCCTCCTGTCCTCGTCCCATAATACTATCTCATGACAGAAAAAAAGAACAAAGGAATGCTGGCCCTACCCGACCCCCTCCCCTGGGAGTAGTACCTTTTCCAGCATTCCTTCCGACAGAATCGGATGATGGGGTGGTCCTCCGGTTGGATTCGGCCTTTGTCCCCATGGTTTCTTCTCCGCTCCATTGTTCCCAGGAGTTGGTGTTGCCTGCTTTGAACGCTGCTCAGGGGTCTGCACATGATCCTCCTTGGTCTTTGCTGGATGTGTGCATGGCTTTATGTATCTATCTTGATCATACTGGCTCTTTTCGGAAGTCTGATTCCCTGTTTGTCTCCTTTGGGGTGGCCTCTTGTGGGGGGAAGGCTTCTTCTTCTTCCATTGGTGGATGGCTGAAGCAGGTCAGTATGTTGGCTTACTCTGTTTCGGGTGCCCCTCCTCTGGGAGTTCTACCCGTGGGGTGACGGCTTCCTCGGTAGAGGTTTGGGGGGTGTGCCTCTCCGTGATTTGTTGGGCTGCTACTGGGGCTTCCTCTAATACTTTCGTGAGGCATTATTGGATCCAGAATTTGTTGGGGCATGATGTGAATTTCGGTTTGGGGGTTCTGCGGGCTGTATGCTCCTGAATTTCTCAGACTGTGTCTTTCAATAAATCACTTGGTTTGCAGTATATTTTGTCCAGGTGGTTTGTTGTTGATGAATGCCGGTGGTTGTTTGGGTATTCTCACTATTTTAGGAATGAGACGAGGGCAGGAGGGACCTGGGGGTAATGTCCTATTACTTACCGGTAGTCTTCATTACTCCGGGTCCCAGTGTACTTACCCCATTCCTCACGTCCCTCCTTCCTCATAGTCTTGGTTCTGGGCTTGGTATTTGAGGAGGAATGCTGGGACAGGTACTCTTTTGTACTCTCAGGGGGAGGGCGTGGGTAGGGCCAGCATTCCTTCGATAGCATTATCTCGCTATTTTATGAGTGGGACGAGGACAACGGGACCAGGAGTTATGAAGATTACCGGTAAGTAATCGGGCATTCGCGGTAGAAACAAGAGGATCATAAACACGTGCACTTTAAGTTTGAACCGAACCACGAAGAAATATAGTCGACATACAAAATCAAATCAAAGGAAGGCTTTATTCGATTGTTATATCAGACAATTATAAAATCAAGTTAAAAAGAAAACATTATTCATTACATACAATAAAAATTCAGTTAAGATATTAGTTAAAACAGAATTAAACTAACATAGCCCTCTGTCATATAAAACAATTAAGCAAGCATATATTTCCTTTGGCTCATCACTTTTCTGATAGCTAACAGTCTTAAAAACACAATGCGTTTCTTTGTTACACGCAATTTAATAAGAACAATAATTAGGACGGGGTAAGCTAGCATAGCCCTCTTTCATATGGCATTAAATGAGCATACATTTCCTTGGACTCAGCACTTTTCTCAAGAAAATTGCTATCCTAAAAACACTATGCTCGTTGTCCAAGTGTTATAGTGCCAAAAAATCTGGTCGACACTGTCGAAGACCGAACCACTTTAAGACAGGTACTAAATAAAAACTCCTCACGTGGGAATAAGATTTACAAAAAAGAACAACATGAATCGTGGGTTTGGCAGAAATGTTATCGCAGGGGCATGGTTGGAGGTCTTGAGCCCAATCATTCATCTTAGGATGGGTGACTAATCTGTGAAAACCCCCCAACCTAAATCGGGTTAATAGGAACCTGTCATGAGCTCCTGGTACAAAGGTTAAATAGGGTTGGATGTTAAAAGAAGTTAAAATCATATGGTTGTGCAGGACTGTGGGTTTTAATATCTCAGTTGATATTCTAATGGAGTCCAACAGCAGAATACCCTCTTTTCTTAATTCCTTCCTGGTTATTGACCAAATGGTATTAGGGTTAGTAAAATACTCCAGATAGCCCATATCTTTAAAAAAATTACGGACATATGTTATCCATGGGATCCTCGAACACCCTTCTAGTTTCAGGGTATCCAAAAAGATATCTCTGTTCAGTTTTGCCTCTTCTTTGGTCAAGAGCCTATGCCATATTAGCACGGGCTCAAGTTTTATTAAATCAAAGATGAAGGGGAGCCCCAACTCCGCATGGCATATACACGCTGAAGTACCATTAGGGACGGTCAGCATGTATCTTAGGAAATAATTTTCTGCGCGTTGGATAGGGAGCAGGCCAGTAAACCCCCAGACTCCTGCCTCATAAACTACCGCTGAAACACACTTTGCCCTATAAATAGCAATAAGCTCCTCTGGTGGTCTTTTGCCCAGTTTCCTAGCAAAGGTAGGGGCATATTATCAAGGACGGCGTTAAAATTATCGCCGCTTTAGCGGCAGGAAACTGCCGCTAAAGCGGCGATAATGGGCTTGATAATATGCCGCACAGAATTCCAATAGAAGCCCATGTTGACACCAGAACATGGGCTTCTATTGGAATTCTCAAGAGCATATTATCAAGCCCATTATCGCCGCTTTAGCGGCAGTTTCCTGCCGCTAAAGCGGCGATAATTTTAACGCAGTTTGTTGATAATATGCCCCGTAGTGAGGGCGGATGTGGTTGGTAGGAGTACTAATTTTTTTGCTGCAACTGTATGAGCCCAGTTATCATTGTGGGCAAACAGAATACCCAGATATGAAAACCTCTTGGTTACCCCAATTTTCTGTCCTGACATGAACATATCTCTAGGTTTCTTGATGCCAGGGCCACAACGCATAATGAAAGTCTTGGAAGAATTTATTCTTAGACCAAGATCATTCATAAATAAAGAAATACTATAAAACACTTTCTGGAGACCTACTTGAGAGCGGGACATCAGCACCACGTCGTCCGCATACAAGAGTGCAGGTATTGGGCGTCCGGCCACTTGAGGGGAGTGGTGGTTATCTTTAAGAAGGGCCTCCCCCAATCCATTGATATAAAGGTTAAAAAGTAACGGGGTCAGGACACAGCCTTGCCTGACTCCGCTCCTGATCGGGAAAGCAGCCGAGCACTCGCCCTTCAAACCACAACGCACGCGTGCCTTGGCATCGCTATAAAAACGTTTTAGAAAATAAAATAATCTGAACATCAACTCCTATATCTTCTAAAATTGACCAGAGCTTACTGTGAACCACGCAGTCAAACGTGGCAGTGAGGTCAACAAACGCTAAAAACAGGTTCCTCTTCTTAGCCCTCGTGTATTTCCCCACCAGGATGGACAAATTTAAACCCTGCTCCACCGTCCCGAATCTGGCGCGAAAGCCGTATTGCAGGTCAGATAAAACAGCGTTCTCCTCGGCCCAATCCTGGAGGCATTCTAAAATTATTCTGCCCACTACTTTGGTTATTTCATCTAGTAGGGATATTGGCCAGTAGCACCCCGGGTCCTGTCTATCCCCCTTTTTAAAAATGGGCACCATCGTGGATTCAACCCAGGTAGGTAAAAAAAGCAGTGCTGTAGCTAGCAGTAAGCACCTGAACTATAATAGCCCCCCACAGAGAAGTATTTGCTTTAAAGAAGTCTACAGGGATTCCATCTGGTCCAGGGGCCTTGCCACCCTTGTGAACAGAAAGTGCCCGCTACACCTCATCCAGAGTAAACAGTAGGTCGTGATGCTGGGGTAAGGACTCCAAACTGTGATCCTCCCATACATATTTATCCATCTCAACCTAGTTTACCTCACCACTACATACTCGTGAGAAATGGTTAATCCACTGTCCCTCACTAATTGCAATTTCGAGGGAAGGGCCGTCCTCACTATGCAGGAATGGTGCCTTGTCTACTTTCCAAAATGCAGCACTGTCTTTAGCCAAAGAGGCCGTGTGTAATGCCTCCCACGCCTCCTTTTCAGAGTGGTTTTTCTGTCCCTGATTGCTTGCTTATATTCCACTCTGGCCAACCTTACCATAGTCAGATTTCTCGGGATCTGGTGCAGCTCTTTTTTTTAGGTGGGAGTAGGCTCGAGTACACCTAGAGTCCAACCAGCCCCTTGGATTCCTATTACTACGTTTCCGTCTGAGGAGGGACTCTCTTACTGCGTTGGAAATCAGGGAGAATGAGGCTAAGATGTGGGCTGGAGCGGCGGTTTCACTCAGACATGTCTCTGTGGCGACCTTACACTGACCCACCACTGTCGTAATTAAACTTGATCTATCATATTCTAGCGCAGGGAAAACCTGTTACCGCTCTCAATGACTAGACTTTCTAACAATTGATCTTTAATTTTAGACACATTAATTTTGCTAGAAGGTAGTCTGATAGCCAAGCATAGAGGGAAATGGTCACTAAGCGAGTTGTCCGAGACATAGAAGGAGTGTAACCTGTGTGCCTGACAACTAGATATTAACACATAATCAATAGTAGACAAAAGACCTCTGCCAATAAATGTGCAGGGCATGGGGATGGGTGCAGGGCATGGGGATGGGTGCAGGGCATGGGGACGGGTGCAGGGCATGGGGATGGGTGCAGGGCATGGGGATGGGTGCTGGGCATGGGGATGGGTGCTGGGCATGGGGATGGGTGCAGGGCATGGGGATGGGTGCTGGGCATGGGGATGGGTGCTGGGCATGGGGATGGGTGCAGGGCATGGGGACGGGTGCAGGGCATGGGGATGGGTGCAGGGCTTGGGGAAGGGTGCAGGGCATGGGGATGGGTGCTGGGCATGGGGATGGGTGCTGGGCATGGGGATGGGTGCAGGGCATGGGGATGGGTGCAGGGCATGGGGATGGGTGCAGGGCATGGGGACGGGTGCTGGGCATGGGGATGGGTGCAGGGCATGGGGATGGGTGCAGGGCATGGGGATGGGTGCAGGGCATGGGGATGGGTGCTGGGCATGGGGATGGGTGCTGGGCATGGGGATGGGTGCAGGGCATGGGGATGGGTGCAGGGCATGGGGATGGGTGCTGGGCATGGGGATGGGTGCAGGGCATGGGGACGGGTGCTGGGCATGGGGATGGGTGCAGGGCATGGGGATGGGTGCAGGGCATGGGGATGGGTGCAGGGCATGGGGATGGGTGCTGGGCATGGGGATGGGTGCTGGGCATGGGGATGGGTGCAGGGCATGGGGATGGGTGCAGGGCATGGGGATGGGTGCAGGGCATGGGGATGGGTGCTGGGCATGGGGATGGGTGCAGGGCATGGGGATGGGTGCTGGGCATGGGGATGGGTGCAGGGCATGGGGATGGGTGCAGGGCATGGGGATGGGTGCTGGGCATGGGGATGGGTGCTGGGCATGGGGATGGGTGCTGGGCATAGTTCATAAGCAAAGCCCAAGTCAAGGCTAAAGATTAATTCATTAAAATACTCCCCTAAAGTTGAATGCCGGAAGTGTGAAACGCATGCCCCTTCTTCGTCATACTTATTTACACCTATGTCTCAAGTCAGGTTGCATTTATTTGAAGGTACATTTATGTGTAAACATGAATTCATGTATTAAGTTACATGTATATTGCTGCATTGATTTTGAAGTTATATGTGCACCTATGATCAGGTAGTGGAAGTGCACATGTTAGTGTTGAACCGTGCTCATTTAACAAGCCCTGAATTTGAAGTGCATGTGGTTACATGGCCTGTTCTCTTCTCTGAAGACGCAGTTCCAAGGTTTCATTACTTAGAGAAAGGCGTGCTATGCATTAGAGAGCGTGAGGCCTGAGGAGAGAAGCTTGGCACAGCTGTGGAGAGCTAACGAGTTGGAGAAAGTTTCCATTCATCATGTATCGATAATGGTGTGCCACCCAAGGCTGTGTCAATGTCCGGGTTTCGTGATATGAGAAAATCTGCAGATGTTGCCACTGTGCACATGAAATGCAATTCTATTTGTTTCCAGAAGGGTGGTGTGAGGATCGAATCACAACAATGTATGTGTGTGTTTAAATGAATGTATGCACGTTTGGAATATAGAGCAGATCCCCTTGGACTTTGAGAGGTATAGACCTCTCTGCTTATCCTATTCTTGAGAGTGTAAAAATATGTATGCTAAACACTTATTCCCTTTTAGAGGTTGTCTACTGAAATCCTCACAGTGCTGACACCTTCCTGTTTCTTACATTTCTTTCAGATTTCCATTTGAACCATCCTCATTCTGGACCAGTTTAGATGACTTTGAGATGTTTGCAATTTGCATGTAGGTACCTGCTCTTGTCACATGTTGAGGCTCTCAAACTGAATTTACTTTGTCGACTAACGCTAACTTCTGAATTCTGCATATGAACGATGGTTAATTTGCATTGATTTGAATTGATTACTAATTTTTAATAAACCCTTCTGACATTAGTTATTCCGATTCCTGGTCCTTATTGTCTGGTCAGATGGGCTGCAGGAGTTCTAGTTTCTTTGATGCTGACTCCCTTTAGTCCTCAGTCAACCACAAAGGCCTGCCGCATAAATGTTGTAACCGCTTGCCAACGTGCCATCATCCGTCCTCAGCCTCCTCCCAACACACTTGACAATCTGAGAGTCCAGGCGTGGTGCTCTCTGCTTGTGTAATGTTCACTAGTGTAACACAAAGCTGGCCCGGCCCAGGGGGTCACCTAAACACCCCACCAATAATAGAGAGACATGACTGCCCTTATACCCATCCAAGGACTGACTGACAGCTGGTTGCACCAATCATGGCTTAGGGGCATGGTCATTTTGGCCTGTGGTGCAGAGGGGCTGCTGACCTCTCTGTGTACATCACTGGAGTGCTTACGTTCCCCCAAGGTGTGACATGTGTGTGCTGGGAAGAGAGTGTCACATGTCAGGTATCAGACTTGTGTAGGAAGACTGGTGCTTTCTAAATGGCACACTCAAGATCTACACACTTCCTGAGCTTCGTCTCCAGAATGTCTCCCTTCCCCTGTGAACACTACAACGTGACTCTCTTCTGTGCACGAGGACACTACAACCTTCAAACTGCCTGTCTGCTCTGGAGGTCTGCAGGCGTCTGCTAGACCGGATGTACGAACATCTGCTTCCGGTCGCCCAGTTATATATGAACATTGTGCAGGGAATGGCTAAGCTTATCATCTGAGTGTTCAGAATTAGTCAGGACTTTCACTTGTAGCCTCTCCCTCTGGATCTGGCAAGTCCAAGAAGACAAAGTCAACAGGAATTCAACACCTCCTAATGAGACGAGAGTTTGGATTTGAAAATCAACCATGTGCTTTTGATGGGCCCCAGGCTCCAGTTCATATGCATTGGTGCGGCGGTGCTTAAAGGAGGTGCTTTGTCGGGAACTCAGAGAAACCTTTGCAGGGTGCAGGTCCCAGCCCTTGCTGCTTCCCTTCCAGAATACTGCAGCACAGATAGAAGCAGGAAAACGCCATGAATGCTGAGTTAAAGCCACCTTGACTCAGGACGCCCATCCCTTGCTGAGTTAAAGCCACCGTGACTCATAATGCCCATGCCTTGCTGGGTCAGAGCCACCTTGACTCAGGACGCCCATCCTTTGCTGGGTCAAAGCCATCTCCAGCAGGATGGTTTGGTAGAGACATCTGTTTGCGCACAGATCACTGAAAGCTATGTCTAGGATTGTATGTGTGTCAGTGTTTATTTATGACTCTCTGTGTGTGCCTCTATATGGGCGCATTCACAATTCTATT